>NC_090800.1:79436042-81866042 GCF_036512215.1 Solanum lycopersicum
TTTCCGAAACTTCTAAAATAATTAGTATTTTGAGAGATGTGTTTTTGGTGGGGGAGGGGTGTCTTTGTGGAAAAACTGTTTTTCACGGAAAATATTCTTTTAAAAATAATTTCAGAAAAACAAGTTATTTATTTTCTTATGTTTGACACGTAAATAAAAGAAATGCTATTCTTATAGTAATTATATATATAATATAGAAAGATACTATAGAAATGAGGTGAAGATGAGATATACTAATAGAAGGTGGTAGGACAATCAATGCGAAATGTCATTTTCTATTTTCTGTGCTTTTATTAGAGAGATTATTTTTCTCAATACGAAGAAACTTATTTTTTTTAGAAAAATATTTTAAATTTTTTTTTTAACCAACTGAACATAAAAAATGAAAAAATATTTTTAAATTCTCCTTCTACCGCAAATTGAAACAAAGGTATAAATTGATTTAACATCTCGTGGAATATTGAACATGTTGTATTATGAAAGTAATGATCACTTATGATCTAATTAGTCATAATTTTTTTTCTTTGAAGAATTAATCTATCTTCTCATCCAGCTTGAGGATTTTTTCTTTGTTTATTTTGTGGAAATTATCAAATAATTTAAAATGAAAAAGAAGACTTGAGTCTTGAAGTGAATAATGCAATAACAAAGCTTTGCAATCTATAAACTATAGGCGGTAAATTTCATACTAAAGAAGCAAATCAAACAAATTTTACCACAACTAAAAATTTGAGATAGAAGGAGAAATAATCCATTTTATTTATACATATTCATTTGATTTCTTAATGCAAAATATAAATACATGATTTCGACTAAAATTCTTAGACTATATCAAACTTATCTACCCCCACCCCCACCAAAATTGTGACATGACCCTAAACTTTATTTTGGTACCTTGTGCCTCCAGGTGCAAATGGTTTTTGACATGAAATTAAATTTGATATATTCCATCTCCATGATTGGATATTGTTGTCTCCTCTCTAACAAATACTATGGCCATGTGGTTGGTTCATATGTAAAGTTTGTTACATTAATATCCAACATCATTACACAAATCACATATATATATACCAAATAATTTTTTTTTGTGAAAATCCCTTTGTTAATGGTTGGTAATGCAAAGTTAAAAATTAATCGTGGAATTTTTCTTCAATTACTTCTTATTCTTATAATGCTCTTATATTTGACTCATAACGAGCTAATAAAAAAATATTGCGTACATAAAACTAGCTAATGAGATATATAAATATAGTAGTTGTTCCATGCAATGTCGTGCTATTAACAATTACACTTTTTATCTTAGGAAGTCATTTTTCTTTTTTGAGAAATCAACCCAGACTTAAATAGCCGCGATAGACATAGATTCAAATGTCGTCACGACCTAATTGTATTTCCATGGCAATTTCATTGCAAGATCTAGCTATATAGTAATGCTAAAGTCTAAAACTCATAGTATCATAACATGAAGTAACCAAGTTTTGACACAAAATCAAATAATTTAGAGGTTAAGTTATATCCACAATAACATATTCTTTCCAATCTTTTCTTTTATATACATAATCAAATAATTAATCTAGTAATGTAAAATATCTTGATGTTACTAATTAGTTGTATGTGAATGGGGTGTGGCTGAACCAAAGGAAAAAAATTAATTTCTTGAAAGTAATGAGTAGTAGGTAGGGTCCATTACAATTTTCTTACATGTCAAAAGATATATTGTCTAATGAGTATTTAGACAGTGGAAAAGGAATCAATGAACACGATAACCCTTCCTATCTAATCCTGCCAAATTTGATTCCATTAAAATCTATATCTATTTTTATCGAATTTAAATTTTATACATTATCATTATCGATAATTTTTATCAAATTTAAATTTTATACATTGATATCGATAATTCGCATAAAAAGATAGTATTCATATGATCATAGTATGTTTCTATTAAAATGGGTAATCAAAATCTTAAGAAATAAAGTATAAATTGATTGATACTTTAACTTTTTTTAAAAAACTTATTTGTAATTGAGACTTGCCCACCAATTCAATCGTCGCATATGTTCTATGATAGAAGATTAAAATCAGCAAGAAATCCGTTACTTATAAGTTATAAATATTTATTTACAAAATCAACTTTATTCCTTGTTAAGTGGATAAATATAAGTTTACATCGCACAGTAATTCATTAATCCCTTTATTTCAACTTTTTTGTCTTACTTTTACTTTTAAATTAGTTTTAAAAAATGTCATTTTCCTTGCAACTCTTCGTTTCAAATTATCCACGTGACACATTTTATAACATAAAACTAAAGAATATTTTGATACATTTGACATATTTTTTGTTTCAAATCACAAGACTAAGAAGAAAAAATTAATCTTGGTTTGTTTTAATTTCGTATCAAATAAAGAAAAAAACAAATTAGAAATATGAGTATGTAAAGATTAATTATGTCATTACGTGATTTAATGAATTAAAATGAACTATAAATTTAAACATGTGACATATTTGCTTGGTATAAACATCCGATGCGAATAAATTTTACCTCTCCCTATTGTGCTTTTTGTTGGATAAACAAAGATTATAGTGAAACCGATCAATATTCATTTATTTTTAACAAAAGATTTTGAGCTCATATCCTTTCTAGATATAAAATCGTTTCTATTAGGTGTTTATTACTTCCTCTCCAACTAATATTAAATTTTTCAATATAAATTTAAATTTAATCAAATTTTAATACAAATTACAGATGACCGACGAAGGGAAAAAAAAAAGTGAAGCTAGGGGTAGCTAGAAAGGTAGCTCATAAGTAATACTACAATATAGAGTGACGTAAATAAGGCACTTTTGCCTTTAGTTTTGCCTTCTCTCTCGGCCTTCCACTCATCACTCGATCACCTTAGTTTCTTCTTTAATTTCATATTTATCGATACATGTCTCTCTATTTGACTCTACACACGATCTTTAGTAGCCACTTATGATCATCTTATGTTCCCTTTTCACATTGCAAAGATGGGAAGATACATAGTCGATAAGGTCGATAAAATTAAATTAAAAATTAAATAACTTGTAATTTATTGCATTTAAAAATCTAAGAGCATGAAGATAAATTCAACACAAATATCAATTTATAAATTATATTTGAGTGAAACAATGCAAAATCTATGATAACAAGTTGAATTAATCTCAATATGACACATATTAGTATATTAAAATTTTTAACTTGAGCACGTTTATAAAAAAATATTGATCAAATTTAAATTTTGGCCAAAAATTAAAAGTTAAAATATCTAACAGCACAAATCGAAAATGGAAACCTCAAAACCTGAACCAACCATCCTATCAGATATAAAAATTACCTTTCCAAACTAATCTCACTGACAGAATTCTCAGCAGAGCACGTTTACAAAAAATATTAAGCAAAGTCAAGTTTTGACAAAAAGTTAAAAGTTAAAATGCCTAACAGTACAAACTGAATATGAAAACTTCAAAAATCCAAACTAACCATCATATAAGATGAAAAATGGCCTTCTATAGCTAACCGCGCTAACAAAATTCAAATTTGAGCATGTTTCTAAAAAAATTGATCTAATTTAAATTTTAGCCAAAAGTTAAAAGATAAACGCTTAACGACACAAACTAAAATAAAAGTCAACCATTCTATGAGACCAAAATTGAACTTATATGGCTAACCACGGTGACATAATTTCAATTCGAGCACGATTATCCAAAATATTGACTAAAGTGAAATTTTCGTCAAAAGTTAAAAGTTAAAATGCCTAACGGCACAAACTAAAAATGGAAGCCTCAAATCTCGAACCGTTTATATTATTACATAAAAGATAACCTTCCGCATCTAATTGCACTTACTAAATTCTCATCTGAGCACGTTTATCAAATATATTGTCCGAAGTTAAATTTTTTGATCAAAATTTATAATTTATAATAGCACACACTAAAAATGAAAGTCTCAAAGTCCGAACCAACCATCCTACTAGATAATAATGACCTCTGAAGTTAATTACGCAGACAAAATTCTCATCTGAGCATGTTCAAAAAATATTGACCAAAGTCAAATTTTGGTCAAAAGATAAGATTTAAAACACCTAACAGCACAAACAAAAATTAGCCTCTAAACTTGAACCAACCTTCATGTTAGATAAAAATGACCTTTCGAAACTAATGACACTGACAAAGTTCTAATCTGAGCATATTTATCGAAAATATTGAATAAAGTCAAGTTTTAATTAAAATTTTAAAGTTAAAACGCCTAATGACACAAATTGAACATGAAAGCCTCAACACTAAACGTTGATCTAACAAAAGAAATTAACATTCGTGAATTTACCAACTACTCAAATATAAGTTAGTAATTAATAATTTACCAATAAATTTTATCAAAGTTGGTAATAGTTATTATTCAAGTAAGCATTCATATGTAATATTATCAACTAACAATTGATACGTTGGTAAGTTTTACCAATGAATAAATGATCGGTTGATATATTACCAACTATATTATTGATGTTAGTAATTTCCTAACTACAATCTTTATTCGTCGGCAAAATTTTCAACTAATTGGATGTTGGTTGACAAGTTTAACAATAAATTACATTTCGTTACTAATTTACCAACACATTTATATTTGGTTGGTAAATTTAGCAACACAATAATCTTGGTGTTGGTAAATGTTTGGTTAGTAGTTCATTGGTAATATGTTAATAAATTATATAAACAATTTTTTTGTCATATCTACCAACTGATATATACTTCGTTAGTAATATTACCAACAAAAGATTTGTGTTAGTAATATTTCAGTTGGTAATCCATCGATAGAATATTGCTAAATTTGGCATCATTTTTCCCCGCCGTATTTATCAACTAAAATACTTAGTTAGTATGATTTTGATTGGTAATTTATTAGAATTTCGTTGTTAAGTTTTAAAATATAGTTCACTTAAAAATATGTTGATAAAAATTGTTGGCAATTTAGATTTTTTTTAGTGATATATTTCTAAATAGTCTTTTAACATTTTATTTATTTTTGAGACTTAAAATTTCAAACGATTCAATAAAGATTATAACCTTAGTAACTCTAATAAAGCTCAAAGCAATATTAGTGCTAACAAAAGTTTCATCTCAACACAAAGAATGGCTATATTGAATATTTTTTCTTTAATTTCACAATGGTTTAGATAATTAAATACATAAACTAATTTTAGTTTTTCTTCAATGTTTAGTTATGTAATTACTATTTATTAGACTTATTATTGCATGATTTAGTACTTTTAATTATGATCATTTTTATGACCTATTAATTTGCAATATTTGCTTTATGAAACTTTATTATTATTATTTTTTAATTTTTTGTGTCATCACTCATTTTATATTTTGTGTTATTTTCTTTAAAAAAATACATTAGATAATAGTATTTTGATAGGATTAAAAATATACTTAAAGTACAAGCAAATTAGATGCTTGTTATGAATACTTTATCGGAAAAATCCGCAAATACCCGAAAATAAAATTTTATTAATTTGATCTGATTTATATATTTTAAAATTTAACAATTATAATTTAATTTGATATTTAAAAAAATTCAACTTAATTTTATCATATACACTCTTAATTAGTATGAAAAATATGATTCTTTCCATCCATTTAGAACAAAGAAGATAGTGAATTTTGTAAAACAAACTAGAAAGTCAGTGTTGACCTAACAAGAAGTCAAAACAAAAATTATCTTTTGTTATATATTATATATTAAAATTAGTGAAATATATTAAGAAAAAAATATTTTAATATGGAGGGAGACAGAGAATCTTATCCCCTCAAAGAATTGATCAATAATTAACATGCCCAACCCTTCACGTTTTTGTAGCTTAATACCAACAATTGCTCGAAAATGTGTAGATCATGCTATTGGTGGTGGAGCCAAAATAAAACTTAGCCACTAAATTCAACTTAAATATTTTATTTATCTAAGTATTTTATTAATTATATGTAAATAGTTTAAAACTCAGTAACTTAAAAAAATAGAATTCGAATTTATAAAATTCAAATACGGACTCCGGCCATGTCACAAAGTTGATTAAGTTTTAAATAAAGAAAAAAGGCCGAATACGTAAACAGATCTCTAAACTTGTTGGGTTTTTTTCTTCGGATACCTCAACTATACTATTTTCCTATTGAATCATTGAACCACCCATAATTTGTTCCTTTTAAACACCATTGGTTGATGTGGAACAAGATTTTGTGAGGGTGTTATGTTGTTCCCGAACACATTAGTTCAATTGATAATGAAAATGTTTGAGAAATAATTGTGTTTTACCTCAAGTCATTTGAACACGTTAAAAAATAAATAAAAAATAAATAAGTTTTATACACAGTTTGCCTTCATTCATTCAATCAAAATCATTACAATACAAACACAATTGAAGGAATTTACAATAGAAAAGTCGATCAAAATCAGTATACATTGTTTAAAAGGAATTAACTATGGGTGGTTCAATAATTTAATAGAAGAATAACTTAATTGAGATACCCGATGAAAAAAAACCCAACAAGTTTAAAGATCTGTTTATGAGTTTGGAAAAAAAAAAAGGAAAAGTAACCCTGACATCCATGGCCATATTTGACTCATGGAGCATATTATACTTTGACTACTAGGACTACTTCTTCAACAACATATATATATATATATATATATATATATATCAGTAAAGTAAAAATGTCCCCATGTGATAAAATTAAAATGCAAAGTTTATTAGGCAAATATTTATTGTTGCAAATCAGAAAAATGACTATAATTAAAAGGATAGACCTTTAAAAATGTTTTTTCGTGCAAAGCTAAGAAAACAAAAAATAGGAGAGAAAAATAAACAATAAGCCTAATATATATGCTTATTTAAATATCCATGCGTTGACCTTGTACAAGTCTGAGTTGAATAATTTAATCCAATTTATGTGAATGCAGGTCCCTAGATTGGGCATCCTATGCTTAGCTACGTAGAGCAAAATAGAATAACAAGTTATTATGTCGTAAAATTGTATTTTTAAAATTTTAATATTTTTTTTCAATAATAAAAATGACTTCGTTGACTGAATTTTTTATCAAACTAAATCATAAAATAAAACAATTTAGTAAAATAATATATTTTTTTAAAATTTTACAAAATTAGTATAAATGTATTTCAAAGTAACATTTTAGGGTATATTTCGTTTTTTAAAAACTAACAGCGTTAGGTTGATATACGTAACTGTAAGTAACGTTTTACTCCTAAAACGTCATTTTGAGTAAAGTTTTACTCCTAAAACATTACTCACATTAACGTTTTAGGAGTAAAACGTTACTCTGAGTAACATGTATCAATCTAACATCGTCAGCTTTTAATAAATAAAATATACCCTAAAACGTTACTGCGAAATACATTTATACTAGTTTTGTAAAATCTTAGAAAAACGTATTATTTTGATGAATTGCTTTTACTATGGCTTAGTTTGATCAAAACCTCGACAGTTAGAGAAATCAACTTTCACCATATATGACTTTTTGGAACAATGTATATGCATCTTTATAAACACGATTCAAAAATAAAAGCTGAGGGTTGATTTCATATGAATAATCGATCAACTTTTGCTTTATAGTGTCAAACAAACCTAATTTTATATTTTTATTGTTAAGATCAACAACTTACTATCAAAACAAAAATTATGACTGACAATAAAGATATAGCTTTAATTTTTTAACTAAATCTATTAAGTAAGCGTTTATATTTAATCATGACTCTAACAAGAATCACCATAATCCCTCGTGGATCTTGCCATAGATATAAAATATTGTCATTAGCCAATGTCATATGAACTCAAAACAGGACAATGTATAGTAGCGGTCCCTTTTAAAAGTCCTACTATACTATCTCCAAATTAAATATATTTCATGGTAGAAATGAATTGAAATATAAAAAAGTAGAAATCAATGATTAAAGTGTACAAAATCAAAGAAGTTGTAGAATAAGGGTTCTACAATATTCTGATGATTAATCGATTTGGAAGATAATAGTTTGATCCAAAATCAAATGAAAAAAATAAAAAAAAGTAATAGATCCAACTTTTGGTCATCCCAAATCTTCTTGGTCAAAGTCCTTTATTGTTTCAAAAAATCATCATGAATTTTCTTCTCAAAAAAAAATATAATTTCGAGGCTCATCGATTGATCACTACTCATCATGAGATAAATCTTATAAATTATACTATATAGTTCTGAACTTTTATTATAGTACCTTTTTCATGGCCATCAATCTACCGCGATAGCAATTATCAAATATATATATATATATATATATATATAAAGCTGAATTTATAATATGTCTAATTTAATTGTTATTAATATATTATTATCCATGTGAAGGCTGGGAACAAAGAGAACAAATATAATCATGTTTGTTACTTTTAACACGTCATATTAAATATGTCGATATTTTTTTTGAATATCTTTTATATTTAGATTGTAACTGATTATAAGATATCATATCGTCTTTTATTCCTAAAGATACGAGCAACATGTATATGTTGAGTATCAGTTCTTTGACCTAAATATTCTAGATACATTTATAGGCTCAAATCTTGTGGCTGTAATTTACACAGTGATAATTATTCATTACAATGTCTTTCGTACAGAATCATATAAAGATTTTATTTAAGTATTAATGTGCTACTTCCCTCAGATTAACTTTTTCACATTTGTACAATATTTTGGCTAAAATAAATGAATTGATAATATTGCGTTAAAAAAAAATTTTAGTAGTTAAATTGATTGACTATCAGTACTCCCACGATGTTCATAACTATCAGTACTCCCACGATGTTCGTGAGGGTTTGATTCCCTCCGCATAATAATCCCTTACTTTATCTGCGATTTTAAAAAAAAGAATATTGCATGAAACCAACCCCCACCCCATACAAAGGAGAAAAAAATTAAACAAAAATGACAAACTTTATGATGGCAAAATATAGTAGTATTTGTCATATTTTCTCTCTTTTGTTTTGATTTTGTTTTGACAAAATGAGATTGTCATAGTTACAAATTTTGATCTTTTGGCCACAAAAATAAATCGTCCAACTTTTTTTCAATATATTTTTGTTGACCTTTTAATTTGCACGTTTATTTCTAGGGTACAATTGTTGGTTGCACTATGAGAATCACAAGGGGAGACATGTCCACCACTTTCAGAACTTGATAGAGTAACTTTTATTTATTATGTTTGAGATACAAACTAAATATTTTTTATAGTGTAGCTTTCATTATAATGTTGAATTAGTCTTAATTATCCAAATTTCTATATTTATTCTTTTTAGAAACAAAAAAAGGGTTTAAAATACTTTTAAAGTATTGAAAATGGTACAAAATTACCCTCCATCCACCTATTGGCTCCAAAATATCCTTTTCATTTACTTATTGGCTCCAAAATACTCTTCTCATCTTTCAGAGCATTAAAATATTATTTATACAATAATATTTGTAACAACATAGATGGTCTTTCACTATTAATTACTTCGTCCTACTATGACTATTAATCACTATCATTAATATCGTTACCTGCCATTATCGACTATATATTATTACTATGTTATCATCATCATTAATCACTACATTTATTTGTCATCTCCCTTAATCACCATTACCACAACAATCACTAATCAATATTGAAAACCAACACCATCAACCACTAGTATATACTACAACTATCATTTATCTGTCATCACCACACACTATAACTAATTATCACTATCCTCCGCCACAATTATCATCAACTGCCACCACCCATAACGAGCACCTACAAACATCACCGTTAGCTATTACCACCACAAACCACTATATATCTTTTTTAAAATATTTTTGTTAATATAGTTATAAATAAATTGGCATTATATTTAAATTTATACTAATCAAGTATAAGATAAAAAATTTGTGCGTTTAGATATTTGAAAAAAACATTATTAGTTATATATCATATCTTAATATAACGTATTATTATTTTTATGTATATTCACATGATGACGTCAACATTCTCTCTCTTTCTCTCTCACATATATATATATATGATAATTTAAAACATTTTTGTATGATCGTATCACTTAAAATGTTGATATAGACAAAATCTTATATAATAAACATCTATCAAAAACCTAAACGAAGTAAAAAGTCATTTTTTTATTACGTAAAACTACACGAATAATATAAAATTAATATATAATACTGTCAATATATAACTTGAATTTTTGAGAAGAAATGAAACAACTCAACAAGTTGGAGGGAATTGTATGGATTTGAAAAGGGAAAGTTTTAGCTATGGATCCGACAATCTCATGATTTCTAATAAAAATTTCAAACAAGTAATGGATTGTGTTGTTCAAAAAAAGATATTCACTAGTAACAAGTTGAAGTAATTGAGAGATTTCCACCAAAGGGCAAAGGGCAAAGGGCAAAGGGGGCAGGCATCATATGCTGAATTCCATGCAACCATAATGGCCATTTCAATCAGTGTGCTAAAGTCTTCTATTACTCATCATAAGATATATATTTGGTGGGGTCTTTCACTTTCTTTCTCTTTTTCTTTTTTGTTGTCTTCTCTTTGTTTTCTTACCCTTTGAGGTACATATGGTTTTTTCAAACTTTGACACCTTTTTTTTTAAAAAAATAATCTTTTTTGAACTTTGACATGCAAAATGTTTCTTTAATTTATTGGATGGTGAGACTTAACATTCCTTCAACCGCTTAAAGTCAATTACATTTGCACTAACTAAATCTTCAATAGCTAAGTGGTATCTGATTTAACATGTTTGTTGCTTAGAGACAGATTCACGAGTTAAATTTAATAGGTTCAATCAATTAACTTAATTATATTTGCAAAAACTAATTAACCCTCAACAGTTAGGTGGTATCTGTTTTTAGCATGTGTGTTATTGAGAGGCAAATTCAAGTTTTAAATTTGATAGGTTCAACTACTTAAGTCAATTACATTTGCACAAACTAAATGCTCAATAGCTAAGTGGTATCTAATTTAACAAGTGTGTTGCTAAGAGGCAAGTTCAAGATTCAAAATTGATAGGTCCAACCACTTCAGTTAATTACATTTGCACAAACTAAATTCTCAATAGCAAAAACTACTATTATTCTCTATGAAAGAAAACAATTGTGTTATATGATTTCACATGTGTGCGCGCCCTTAGAGCAGATTTACGAGTTAAATTTGATAGGTTTAACTTTTTTGAGTTTATTAATGGTGAACGCATTATCTAAATTATGGATTTAAAATCACTTGGCTTACTCAAATACATTAAAATAGGTTTCATTGCCTCTGGAACACATTTCAAGTATTTCACCTTGATACCTGTTACTTCGCACCAACACTAACATCATAATTTTGCTCCATAAAACAAAAGCAAAGAAAATAGATCACTTATTAAAAGTTATGTTTACCCCTTGATTTTCTTTGTTTCTTTGGCTCTCATGAGTAAGAAGGGCCCTAATACTTTTTTTTCTCATTAATAATTTTTAATCATGGAATACCTGATTGCTATTGAGTTGTAACTCAAACTTCAATCATATTTTTTTGTGATCATTGTTCAATAACTCTCAACTATCTCATTTTTCTTTGACTTTTAATTTCTCTAGACTTATATAAGCTTCTAAAAAATGCATGTTTTTCTTTAATTTAAACCAAGCTTTAAATTTTTTCTTTTCTGGGAAAAGCCATAATCTATTTATTCAATATTTCACTTATAATTTGTTCTTTAGGCCCACTAGATCCACCTTCTAAAGTTTATTACTGGCCACTTATTACAAGGAGGAAGGAGCCTGTAATAATTGGGCCTAACCTATTGTACTGGATATCATGTAGGGATTTCCCTAGGTACTTTCATTTTAGGGCAAAGTTATATATTTTACCGTTCGACCAAAATAATTATATGATAAGATTTTTTAAAAAAAAATTGTATCAAGAATGTATATTTTGTGTATCTCATATAAAGATATACATCTGTTAACTATTAATTATTGTGTTTATGTAGTGTAGCTTTCCCTTCATTTTACCACTCTTTTTTTTTCTGAGAAACTGGCATCTTAGTCGGATAAAAGATTGTTACGAAATCGATCACTAGTCATCTTCAGGCTTCTTCTATAGTTGACATTGCGATGAACTTTCCGTTCAAATGCCTTGAAATCATTGTTGTGATATCTGCAAACTTAAAAACGTGAATATAACTATGAATACATTGTTCGAGGTTAAGAACACATTGTATATATGTGTGTATATCCATGTATATTTCATGTACTTGTGTATATCAGTGAATATCCGTGATAGTATATGTTCAACAAAGAAGAATGTAGGTCATGTATATATGTGTATATTAGTGATAATATGGTTATGATATACACACGTTATATATTATCAAAAGTAATGTTTTCCAAGTGAATTCCATATGTTCAATTTAATTTCAATTATGTATGAAATAACCTCCAATATACATTTACCAATATACATGTGAAATTCTTACATGTAGCACTAGACTATAAGCAAAAGTAATTTTTGTTTCTATTTCATTCTTATACATAATTAAACTGCGAGAAATAATTAAGATCTGTTTGATGGCATGGGAAATGTGTTCGAAATGGTTGAATGAGAATATGTTTTTGACTGTTTGGGCCATTGGGGCTGCATTTGTTTTTGGGCCTAGTAGAATCAAATTAATTGGGCTGGGCCGGGGCAAGCAATGGATGGGAATAATTTGGATAGGACTTAGATATTTTCACATGTTAATACAAATGTGTTTTGTATGTGGAAAAATTGAAGTCCCTATTCAATAATTTGGATAGGACTTTTGATATTTTTACATGTTAATATAGGTATGTGTTGTATGTGGATAAATTAGTTCTATTCAATAATTTGGATAGGAGTTAGATATTTTCATATGTTAATACAAATGTGTTTTGTATGTGAAAAAGTCGAATAATTTGGACAGAACTTAGGTATTTTTACATGTTAATACAAGTTTGTTTTGTATGTGGAACTTAGATGTGTATTTTATGCGGAAAATCGAAGTCCTATTTAATAATTTGGAGAAAGAAAAAATATAAATATTTTGAATTTCATGTCTGTTGGGAAAAAAATCATTTTCATATTTATTCAAAAGTGACCACATAAAATTATTTCTTCCTTCTTTTTCCGGAGAATATTTTATGTTTCTTTTATATCAAAAACATCATAAGAATATTTTACCATCAATATTTTGTATCAATTTAATTCATGCATCAAAAGATTTTTTTTCTTTCTTCTTAATTTCACTATCGAATTAATATTTTATCTGAAAACATAATTGAACATTTCATTTCCCTCGAATCAAAGAACGACAATGAGTTGGGAACTTGGGATGAAAAAATATGTCATTGTCACCGTCTCATCTAACTTTTACCCCACTTTTCAACTTGTCTCTATTTTTTTTTTCTTTTTAATAAATATAATTAAGACAATTTTTTTTTCGAATTTAAAGACTATCACATACTACAATTTACCTAGAATATATAATACCTAAATGTATATATATTTTCAAAGGATAAAATTACATATTTAGGGTACACAAAAATTAATAACGCAGGGATTAGTAATGCAAAATTTATTTCTATATTTCCCATCTCATTTTGTGTTTGGATTAAAACTACATAAAAAGCTTCTTTCTAATAATAAGCTTGAATATTAGGTAGTTGAATCAAGGTAGATGATTTTCGGACAAAATTATTTTTTACGGCCTTCTAATTAGCTATGAGAGGAACAATTTTGTTATCATATTTGTTGTTTTTTCGCTTGAATTATTTGAGAATAAATAATTGTCATCTTAATAAATTGATCGCTCACAAAATGCCATTTTCAATTTTAAAAAGATAAACAATCTACTTTTAAAATTGAAAAGACGGTCAACAATGGTAAAATTGAATAAACCATCTATAGTTACACATAAAAAATTGCTAGTTGTAGTTTTAGTATGTAATGTATGTTTAAATTCTTCAAAATACAAATGATTAGAAAACCACACAAGTCTCTCTCTCTCTCTCTCTCTCTCTCTCTCTCTCTATATATATATATATATATATATATATATATATATATATATATATTCAATTAAGACCACAAACGTCAAATACTCAAATTTTAAATTTATATTTATTTAGTAACAAACAACTCTCTCTAAATAATTTGTAAGTTAATTTATTCAAATAAATTTATTAGTACAAATATAAACCATAAAATCAAGAAAATAATTAAATGGATTTGAGGGGATATTTTAATCTTTACATAGACTTATCACATGATATTATATCCTATGTATTACTAATACCTCCAAATAGAAGGTATTACTGTAGAGGTGTCAAAATGGGCTTGCCCAACTCAACCCTAATGAGCTAGAGAGTTAAATGGGTTGGGGCGGGTTGATCCTTTTAATTAAAGGGCCAATAAAATAGCGGCCCAACCCAACCCTAAGCAGGTCACGGGTTGGGAAGTGTTGGTCCTTCAACAAAAAAATGAACAAAATTACACTCTTAGAAAGAGTATGGAATATTGACGTCTATGAACACGACATCAATTCATATAAAAATTCATTTATAAATCACACACTTCGGTGAATACTTACAAAAATACATTTATGAATCATACACTTTGATAAATACTTACAAAAATACATAATAGCCAACGTAAGCTTTAGCGGATAAATGTTGATCATTCCATCATTTCTCCCACAAAAAATTAGCTGGTTTGAAATATTTCCATCAACACAAGGCAGCCTAAATACTTAACAAATCTAAATTTCTAAATATTACATGACTTATTAATTAATGTTTTACAACTCCACTTCTGCTTTCACATCGATCACATTTGGATCAACATGTGATATTATTTCCTTAAGAAGTTGATCTTTATCTACAATTCACCATGTATGATAATGCAAAATAATTGATTTTTTATTTTTTAAAATATTTATTCATAAAATTATTACAAATAAAATACTATTAAAAATATGCATAAAAATATTTTAAAAAATTAATAGCCCACGGACTGGCCTCAGAGGCTTGCGGGTTGGACCTACGAGGCCAACGAGCCAAATAGGGCGGGATAAAAAGCCTCATTTATAAATGGGACAAAAAAATAAAAATATAGTATTGATGTATCCTACTATACTTGTATTGCCTAATCAAATTGGATAAATTACTTAAGTATCCAAATATATTTATATTCACAATTACCATTTTATTAATATTACAATACAAATATCTATGTATATAAGTATTATTAAATATAAACATTTGACATTTGATTGAACCACAAATATAAGTATAATGATTTGTATCACAAAAATCACTACTACAATCATACAAAAGGATCTTGAATTGGAAAGAATTGGGGGAGGGGGGATACAAAAAAATCTGTAATATAAGGATATTGATAAAAGAGAAGATATGAAATTAATTATGAGTTTAATAATGATTTTCTTATTTATTATTTATTTATATTAAATAAAAAAATGATTATTGATATACAATTAAATTTGCTATTTATTGTATAGTTATAGTCATATAACATAAAAAAAATTAAACTATAGTTGTATTATTTAAATGTATATTGAAGTTTGTCATATTATGTAAAAAAAATTTCAAAATATTAAACCCAACCCCACTTATTTCAAGAGTTGGGTTGGGCCGACCTCGCGGGCCAAACCATTTTGACGGCTCTAGGTATTAGGCCCAAATTCCTATCAAACATAGTACTAAATAATACCTTGCCTAGTATATAGATTATTTCTTTTAATGGAAAAGGGCCTAAAATACCCTTAAAGTATTAGAAATGGTACAAAATTACCCTTCATCTACCTATTGGCTCCAACATACCCTTCCCACCCACCTATTGGATCCAAAATATTCTTGTCATCCACCTTTTGGTTCAAAATTGACCACTTATTTAACGGTTTTATATATAAACTATTTAAATATTTTTTTAAATATGTGGCACTCAACTATTTGTTATAATTTAACTTATTAATATAATTTATAAATCAATCCACTACCCACCCATTACTAATTAAACCCCTCTAAATTAATAAATCCGTCACATTATTAATGTACAACAACAGATTAGCAACTACCAATTGAGTGTTTTTAAAATTTGAGGCGAAAATATCTATAGAAGTAAATTATCATACATTCAAGTGTCCAATAAAATTAACGATAAACTTAAAAGCCTGACTATGTTTATCTTAATTATTCTTACATCTCAATTATGTGATGTTACTTCATAGGTAAGTTTTTTTTTAAAATAATATATTAAAGGTTTTAAAACAAATAATAAATATTTATAAAATTATATTTTAAAAAAATGCATGAATTAACTTGGGATGTATTACTTCTTTATCTTTAATCATAAATTTCTCATTCAATCTTGAAAGAAAGTGTCCTCCCAAATAAGCGGCTCAATCTAAATTTAATTGGGGCTTCGATTCGGACTCGAATAATTTTGAATGTTATTTTCGGGAATCTATAATTTCATCGTGTTTTAGTAGTGTTTATGATGATTTTGATATTATAATTGGATTATTAATTGGGTGCGGTTTAGTTAGTAATTAGTGTGTAGTGGGTTGATTTATAAATTATATTAATAAATTTAATTATAACCAATAGTAAAACGTCAAGTATTTTAAAAAATATTTAAAGTGTTTGATTTTAAAACAATTAAAAAATTGGTCAATTTTGAATCCAAAGGTGACAAGGGTATTTTGGAGTCAATAGGTGGATGAAAAGGGCATTTTGGAGTCAATAGGTGAATGAAAAGAGCATTTTGAAGCCAATAAGTGGATGAAGGGCAATTTTATACCATTTTCAATACTTTAAGGGTATTTTAGGCCCTTTTTCGTTCTTTTAATGCAGCCTACCAAACGGTCCTTAAAATTTTTAAATTCCTTCTAAGGTAGTTTATATAACTTTATTTACTTTCTTATGAGCTATGCTTGCACTCGTAAATTTTCTACCCATTAATAACCTATTACTGCTACTACTATTACTACTACTACTGCTAATAATAATAATAATAATAATATAATGAAGACAGAGATGGCTCGACAATGTAAAAAAAAATATGTGAGGCCTCATTTTATTTTTTATAATAATAGGTTATAAGTTATTTATTTTTTAACAAATATTAAATACTATTTGTAGAAAAAGTAAACATTTTATGAAAATTGAAGGGATTAATAGAATAAATTTAACATATTTGAAGTACTATATCTAATAAAAATAATTTAAAATAAAAATAATTATATTCTCGAATGAAAACTAGAAGAAATAAATTACATAAAAATTATTAATAATTTAAATTTAAGACCCCATTTAATTTTTATTTTAGATTACTAATACACTTGAATCACTCCTGAATGAAGGTTATCGTTAATATCGAAGATTGATAGTTTTATATCTTTATGGATAGTTCTATATCTTTAACATCAATTTCAACTTTTTCAAAGGTAGAGTATATTTGATTCTAGTACCGAGTGAATGTTTATTTTAAGGTTAGGATTTCAATATAGGAATCAATCCAATTGGGTAATTCCTTGGTAAAGCTTCGATGATATGCTATATTATTTTTATTTTTATTTTTTATTTGATTTGATGTTTAATTAAATTTAGAATTTTTTATAGTCTGAACTTGAATTCTAAATCTCTAATAAAGAAAAGATTATCTCCCGCTGTATCATATCTATTAGTTTATATATGATAAACAATATTAGATTATTTAACTGTTCTCACTTATAAGTTCTAAATGATTAGTGAATTTTAATCATATTATATATCAAATGGTTTACCTAACAAATCTTCAAGAAAGAAAGTATTTAATATATATATATATATATTTAAAAAAAGTATATTATTTTTTGATATAGATATAAAATAAAATTTATAATAAAATAGAAGCATCTTAACCAAAATATGATCTAGAACTTACATTTTCCTTTTATTACTGGGTAGTGGGTTCTGGGCTGGCGAATTTTTCTATGGGCTTTAGTTCGGGTTTTAAAACAATACCGAAAAAAAAAAACCCGAGAATATTCCATCGAACAATTAGGGTTTACTGTGTAAAGTGCCACCGACCCGTTACCGTATAAATACCCCTTCTCCGTCTTTTCACCAAAGTGCCGTGTACTGCTAATTGCTAATCCACAGACCATACTTGAGCAAACATCAAAGAGGCAAAAATGGAGCAGACTTTCATCATGATCAAGCCTGATGGTGTCCAACGTGGCCTGGTTCGTCTTCTTAAATCGTGTTTCTTTTAGATCTATCACTTTGAGCTTTGATACAGTGTGTATTTTTGTTAAATAAATGTTACAAATTGTCAATTTTGTATCTTAGTTTACTAAATCCTTGATACGGCTGGCTCTTTTTTTTTTTCTTCTTACTGTGCACTCATTTGAATGTTATGCTTCAGGTTGGTGAGATTATCAGCAGATTTGAGAAGAAAGGATTCTCTTTGAAAGGTAAAATTTAATCAATTATTAAGAAGTATGATTAATTTAGTACTCGATTTATTGAATGTCCCAATTACAGCACAAAACACTTATGATTAGTCAGGACCCACACCGTAATGATTTTTCAATTGAGGTTTTGTTTATTTACATTAGAGTAATATTGTTTTGAACAGTTTAGTATGTTCCCCTTTCATCCTGGCGTAATTATTATCGCTGATGCATCATTATCCAGCTAATGTGTCATTGTTACCGTTAAAAGGATTCTTTTGATTTTGAATTTATTTTTGTTTTTTTTTACTATAATTGTTGATTTGGGTTGTGATTTTTACTTTACATGTATACAGGCTTGAAGCTCATTACTGTGGACCGTGCCTTTGCTGAGAAGCATTACGCAGACTTGTCGGCGAAGCCTTTCTTTAATGGGCTTGTTGAGTATATTGTTTCTGGACCTGTTGTTGCTATGGTCTGGGAGGGTAAGGGTGTAGTTGCCACTGGCAGGAAGATCATTGGAGCAACCAACCCCTTGGAGTCTGCTGCTGGAACTATCCGTGGTGATTTTGCTATTGACATTGGCAGGTAAAACATTTGTGTATATGAATAAACTACATCTACTTGTTATTTTAATGATCAACCTGCATAGAAGCCTGGTGATGTTACTAGTTTACTGTTTACTGTTGTTCTTGCTTATTACCCCGACCTTAAACATAGTGCTGATGTATAAGACCTCAACCTGTTTGATTACAGGAATGTCATCCATGGAAGTGATGCTGTTGAGAGTGCTAGGAAGGAGATCGCTCTTTGGTTCCCTGAAGGAATCGCGGAGTGGCAGAGCAGCCTTCACTCTTGGATCTATGAATAGAAGAGTTTTATGAATTTAGAACTCTCTTTATGCTGTTAGCCTGTTTGGTTTTAACTTATGAATTTTGTATGTCATTTGAATCTAGAAGTTTGGTATTTGAGATTTAATGATGTTCCTTATTTCTAGCATATTTTATATGTGATATTTGATCTTATGTGTGTGCTGTTTCAAGCTAGTAAATTTTAAGCATGTTTGCTTCACTTGTTTCTCTATTTTTGTAAAAGAAAAAAGCAGCTTGAATTTTTTCAAAAATCAGTGTGTAACGTTACCTTAATTGTGTGCTGTGGCTCTATAGATGGTAGTTGGCATATGTTTCCGTGCAATTTGCTCTTAAGATTTGGCAACTTCGGTGCTTGTGGAAGTAAATTCTTGGTTCATAGTCATTATTACTTCAATCGACTTTTGTCCGAAAGAGGTCAGTATTTGGAGCTTAGTCTCTTCTGGCATAATAACCAATTTAAAGTAAGGTCTATCTATTTCTTGTTAGGTGTTTATCTGAAAAATATCTAGCAAAAATAAATAAATTATGAAGCGTGGCACAACTGCCTAAAGTTGACATGTAGAACTCTTTCACTTAAAGCCTTTGTCCATGGTTTAGCTGTCGATACTTGTTCTCATTGCTCATGAGCTGGCAAACGCCCGCACGGGATGTAACTGCATGTTGCAGGTACTAACCAAATTTTGGAGCCGAGTAATGCACGCTAATTTTGTTAATAATATGACACAGGAGACAGAGGTTATGTTGAGGTGACTGCTAAATCAACAGATGGTGTAAGTTGACACACCAACAATCTTCGGTTAGGGAACCCAAAGATGGATTCTCCTTTTGACATGACCTCACAAGTAGGTTAGTTGGCAATCATAGGTGCCTTTTAAAATGATTGTGGTATATTTAATTACATTCCAAAAGGATTCAAGATATAAGATGTACGAATACAGGCCACGCTCAAATCACAATCTCTTTCAGGGTTCAGTCAGTTTATGCAGACACGTCTTGGTCTAAAGTATTACAAAGTCTTGTTTATAGACAGACTATTGATGGTTACCACCTTACGAGTTAATTAAAGAGAAAGGTAGTCTTCTGAAGGCAATCTTGAATTTCCTACCATCACTACTGAGACCAATCATCAGGTGTGACCTTTTCCAAAATCAAGAAACAGGGGAATGACATTGTACTTGCTCTAACATTAATCCCAATTTTCCCTATCCGCTGACTTCTACAAAGTAACACCCACCATCCAAAGCTACTACGCAACACCACCACCAACAAATGCCACAAAACATGCATACGGAAGCCATTCTCATTTTCTTAAAAGTCAAGCCTACAAACACTATCGACTAAGAAGGTTGTATGATGGTAAATCTTCTAGCCGTGTAATGTCTTCTTGCAGTAGCTCCTCTTCTAGTTGACGACGAGTAGCCTTCATGACCGCCTGCAACCACATAGCATATCTAAAATCAGGAATGCAGGGATTCTACACGTTCACATGTTGTGTAATACGAAGTAGTAAGATATCCGTAGTGAATTTCTCTGATTGAACCCAATGGCTAAAATACAACTAAATAATTACAACAACAAAGAGTCAACAACAAGTTACTCAGAAACCACTATCCAGTAAAAGCAAAATTGCAGGCTGCTCTGTTGCCAAGGATTTCACATCTCCTTGATGTTAAGATAATGCTAGCCAAAGTGAAACAATTAAGAAAAACATTTACGTAAAAAGGACATGAACATTTTTTCAAATGGAAAAGAACTGGATTAGGCAGCAGCAGAATTTGATCATTCCATATCCATAACTAAATAACAGTAAGCTGAAAATACATACATTGAAGTCCATATATGATGCGCGCATGGCAAGCCACTGGTTGTCCATCAGCTTAAATGTGATGCAATATAGCAGATCAAACGCTGATTCATTTTCTGTAAAAATGAAACAACTTTGCTTAGAAGAGCAAAGGAAAAATGCAGATGAAAGTAGGACTTCTCATTTGTGAAGGAATAAATAAAGATTCACTGACTTCTCTTATTCAACACAGAAGAGAAGTAGAAACAAAAAGACATATCTAATCGCAGTAAATAATGCATCAAATGAAGGAGAAATTAGAAGCACTTTACGAAAAACTGAAGTAGAGACAGATCTAAAAAAAATGTACCTGCAAGAAACTTCAAGAAAGTAGCCCCCACCAAATTTCTGGGTTTTACTGAAGAAATAAAAGCACAATTAATTACGATATCAAAACAAGTTTCCAGGGAGAATTAACCATCTTTGGTTGGACTATATACTTGTGCAAGAGAGACTCTGCATTGATTGTTAGAAACTCAAATCTCATTTTTATTAGATGGACCTACTTAAAAGCATATAGACTGGAATTCTGTCAAGACTTTCACAACTTTGAGTATATAAAAGAGTGTAGATGTGGTTCACGTACAAGCTTCTAGATCAAGCATCTGGATAAGCATAAATGTGATATTGACACCAGCAACAGCAAATGGGTATTCCCAAATTGCTCTATCACCTTCCTGCTTTCGGAGAAGATCCTGGAAAGATCTCTGCAAATAAAATTACGAAAAGAGAATAAATAGATGAATCTAGAACTTTATACTGTCGCATAATCATTATATTGGTTAACTGAAACTTACTTCTGAACAATCCTTCTTTCACGGATCCACAATTATTTCACATAAATCAAGGATAATGTGCACTTCTATAGATAATTGTTGGTGTGATAGAGACAGAAATTATTGAATTTTTGTTCATGGATGTTATAGTATGCTCTTATGAATCTTTCTCCAAGTTGAGTAACACAAAGCCCTTTATTTTACTAATAGAAGACACTCATATATTTCACATAAAATGACAAGATCCAGAGTGGGAAAGATCAGTTTTGTTGATTCACAGATGCCTGAATAATAGGACAACAGTTCTAATTTAATTGTACAAATTTGAAGGCCTCATTCACCTGAGCAAGTTATTCAAAAGGAGAATAAAATATACAATTTAGCAGAATTATTTTCAGAAATTCATCTAACATCAAGCTCACTGTGCTTGGTTCAATCTTTTCTGAAAAGTATTTAGTAGATCTATCAAAGTTCATTATAAAGGCTTATTTTAGCATGCCGATCATCCTTTCCGTGATTTTCTCCAAAGCTTACCATAGAGAAAAGTAATTGATAAACACTTAACTTCTAAATTAAATGATTATTGTTAAAGACAAATATACAGCCTTCTCCTGAATGTAACTTTTCCAGTCAGGATACATATGATATATAAACCACTTATGTCATCATATCACACAATCCAACATCACAAAACCAATTCAGATTTGACGTCCAAGGCATAATTTTGTGCTAACTTTGAGGGTCTCCAGATACACAACTTTCCAACTAAATATATACCATCCAGCAAAAGTTAGGGAGTGGGAAATATTGTTGCACATAATTTTTTTAATTATTTATGGTACCTCCACTCCGATCCCCACCCACCCACACAAACACCGGAAAAAAAGACAAGAAGGGCAACAGCTTTTCCCCCTTCACCCCTCGGTTGTTTGAAACCCATAACTCATGGTTGGGGAACAGGGCCCTTTCACAAGACTATCCCTCCCTTGACAGTTGACAACTTGACGCGCATGAAGATAAGCAATTTAATAGTCTGATTAACAAACATTTATCCAATTTTACAAGAAACAAAGAGATACTAGATGACAATAAAGCCCTTTTTTCCTACTTGGTCAGCCAAGTTCTAAACCGTTTTTCCTTCTTGGTCATCCAAGTTCTAAAGCATTGTGCCTGATTTATCCATTACCGTACATTTTACCCATAAACGTAATTAATGCCATAAATACCTTTCCAGCTATTTTTTATATGCTGTTATCACCAAGAGATGATGACTAGGTTCCTACTTAAATTGTGTAGAACATCATAAAGAAATCCAGAGATAATTATCACATCGTTTAGTATGCACCCACCATACCCCCCCCCCCCCACACACAATAATAATAAAAAAAAAAACTACCACAATTTCTGAGTTGAGCAAGCAATTAAAAAACCATATGTTTCTATGCATAGGGGAAACAAAAGGCGTGCGTAAGTGAAGTAATTCAGGTGTAACATAACAATTTGAATAGCTACAATCTCCGGATGCAAATACCCAGTACCTGCTTAGAAAAAAAGAACCTAGGACTGTCAGGTTTCCCATCGCCACAAAATAACAGCAGACAAAGTTATCTTTTCCTAGTAATTTGCGCACTCTTAACAGTATGCATACATATGCTTAGAATGTTTGACATAGAGTGAGGAAAGAGGACATACCGGGAAATTCCTCGCAAAGTATAACAAGTTCTCCAGTGATATAAATCCACCACCCCTACAGAATCAATGAAACAACTTAAAACCAACATAAGATTGCAACAGGCAGAAACGGAAATTATCAGAAAGATGTTAATAAGCCTGAGAATAATCCTCCTTTTTCTTCATTTAAATTTTGGGCGGAGTGGGTGCTGATGTACCTAAAGTCAGTAGATGGATCTTTTCCTTGCCAGCCCATTTCCTTCCACTGTTCAGATATCAAGCCACGAAGTTGTTCCTCAGGAAAGGCAACTTTCCACAAAGCTTTTAAAGCTTCCTTTAGGTCAAAAACAAAAAAAAAATCTTGAGAAAAAAGAATGTCATACCTGAATGAAATGTCAAAGTCTTACAGATATTAAGCTATTGCAAACAACTAAGATGTCTTGCAGAGAAGGTACCTGATGTTCAGGGATTAAACTATCATATGCAACGTCTATACGGTTTTGTAGCCTTAGCAAACATTCCTCCTGAGATTAACAAAGAGCGGAAAAAGCATCAAATTAGCATCCAATATGTAGAAGCTATTCCATACTTCTACACCATGGCTAAGCTAACTCTTGTACATGACATTTTGAAAGAAGAAAACAAGAAATTTTGAAGAAGTGAGCAGACGCCAAGTAGAGAGTTATGGGCAATCTCATTAAAGTGGAAAGCCAGAAAATTAGGCAAATCACTAGTGCCGAAGACATGGCACAGTTAGAAATAAATATCACAGCATATACAAACGCACATGAGCACATTTGTCTAACTCAACAAGATAAGTAAGAACAACATTAAAAATACAAACTAGTACTGCACACAACTGGACTTCTATGATACTGCAGACTGAAATTCAGACTATTTCATTGTGTTTTATGACATTCTCAGTATTCAGCAAGCAGGAAATATAAACTTAATATAACCTCCACAAACATATTACCTGGGATGGAGTTAAATCAAATGATGGACGAGCATCACTCTCCCTCCTTTGAACACAAACACATGAAAGGCCTCTGCCTAGCCATGCAGCTGATCCTGCCACAACCTCCGCTGTAACAAAATAAAATGATTGGCAAAAGAAAATGGAAACCCTGGATTTTCCAATGATGAAATGCCTCTATTACAAGTGAGACTAGAATGCAGATGCCAGATCAAAAAGCACTTCTTTCAAGAAACACTTTCACATATGATAAGAAAAATTTGGTTATTTTAGGGTATAATACTGTCAACACTAAACAATGTGACGAGTATATGCTTAATTACGTTTTCAGGAAACTATGATACAAATAAACTACAGCACATGACATGAAAATGGAAATAAACACAACACGTGTAAGGACATTTCCTGCTAGGGTTAGTATTTTAGTGGCTACATAAGTATCCTTAAGTGAATCTGATTTAGTCAACAATCTTGATAGAGTTAGGAAGAAATGCATTCAATAAAATCAAGGCCACATTAGCAGACTGTTTCCTGCAAATATATGAGTCAAACAGTATATTCAAATGTTTGTAAAAAAATAAATAAATCTAGTCGTACAATTCAATGAAGCTACATTGGTAATCAACTAATGGGATATATGGTTCAAAAAAGGTGAAACAAAACAATATCCAATCAGTTCATGTTACCCAAAATGTGGATTCTATAAAATGAGTTTACCCACAAATGAATATCAACTAGCTTCAATGGTCTAGCTAGAGCTTGGCATACAACTTTTATATGACCATAATGTTCTATTTTTTTTTAAATAAGAAAAAGTTCTAGTATCAACATTGAATAGAGCTGAAGTTCATCACCTGAATATGAATTATAGTACTAGATATCTTTCTCCTACGGCTAAGCAAACACTAAAAACAGAAGAGATTAATGGAGAATTCTAAGTACGATGAACCATAATCATGGTAAGTAGAACACAACAAGAGAAGTAGACCATCCTCTGATACAAATAGTTAAAGACAACGTACTCTGTTAAGCCCTACTTAACTTCGTTAAAGATAAAAAAAGTATCCAGCACCATTCCCAAAAAAAACAATATGAATGAACGTAACTGTACTAATATTTCCTAATTCTCTGTCCCACTGTGAGAATATGCTGGATTGATTCAGTCAATTAAAAGACACACTTCCTGCAATTCCTATGGGAAAACTCAATAGTAGATCAACCAAAAAGCACAAGGCATAAATAGCAGTGAGATCTATAGCCATGTGACAGCAGTAAATGTACTTTTTGGGAAAAGAAATTAGGCAACTATTTACAAGGATTCCTGCCTTATATCTATATCTACAGAATAATAAATCACAATGCGTGAGCACAAACTGTATTTTTTTTCCTCTTTCTGGTCCATGTGAGACACTATGTGCACAGGAAAAATCTGTCAATACATTCTTCATAGATCTATTGACAAGATTAAGAAGAGACATGACCCTCAGTAAAACAACTAGTTCACTTTACTCAAACAATAGGAAGCAGAAAAACTGTTAACGATACTCAAAATATTTTACAACTAGCAAGGTCATCCTTTCTAAGCAACTCCTCTAGCAACAAAACCATCGAGCATAAGCTGAACCAACCAAAAATCAAAATCCATTTTACCCGAACTTACTTATAGTAACTCAGTTATATAAACAAGGTAATTCATCCTCCACAACCAAAGTAATTGTTGTAAAACCTACACAAACTGAATAAAACCAAATTCTGTTACTAACATCCGAGACAGTTTTCCTCTTCAGGTAGCTCAGGCATGTTCAAAACATGCTCTGAGGCAGCTTTATCTACAGAAAACTTCAGAACTGGTAAATCACAAATTAACTCTATGAAACCGATCTTATCCAAACAAAATGCATGAATCTATTGATTATCCAAACCGTAACGGTAGGTACAACACCAAAACTTCAGGGAAAGAAAATGAATTAAGCAGCAGATGAAAACTCACCACACATGTCAATGCAAGTAGGCATGAATGCACCTAATTTTTCAATTCACAGATCCAAAACCTCAATTAATTTACTCCTGACATAGACGGAGACCAATCGGTAATACATACAGACAGAAATACACCGATAGTAACAGCAAAAACAGAGAGAGATAGAGACAGAGAGAGAAATATCGATATATAGAGAGAGAATGAGCGAATGTTTGTACTGTTAGGTAAAGTAAAAAAGTAAATATACCAGAAGTCGTATGACAAGCATTGCCTCTTTCAAGTCCTTGAGATATCCTCCTTACAGCCACGAACGATCCTCCTCTGTCATCCATACTTTTCAGCTAATCGAAAAATTATTCTCTACAATACTTGCATCACATTCAACCTCCTCCAAACAACAACACACTCCAATGCTCCTCCGTCAATGAAAACGTAAGCCAAAAATCTCAAATAACGAAGTTGAATTCCTTTTTCACAGAGAAATGCACAATCAATTAATCCTCCGGTGGAATCTCGAGATCTGAAATCGGAATACGAACGGCAGGAAAGGAGATCAACCACGCCAAAACCTCCGGTATATTTGTGTATGTAGCTATATCTGAAGGTGAATGTTCAACATATACATATATATATATATAGGATAATATGATATTATATGAATATAGAGAGAGAAAACGAGAGTGGTGAGGGTATTCTCTTTTTCTCTCTCTAAATGTGTTTCTCTATCTAGATATTCTGCTCTGCAACTTCTTCGCTCCGAACAGATTTGTAAAACGGAGAAGAGGAGCGAAGAAGGGGTAAGTGGGTGGTTTTGGAGCCGGGGGGGGAGGGGTAGGGGTATGTGAATGTGATATTATATAAGCTGTTGAGCAGTTTCGTTGAGTTGGGTGGCATTCGCGTCTGTTATGGTGGGGGTGGGGACTGGGGGTGGGGTGGGGGAACGGCGATTATTGAGAAAAACGGTTACAGGCTTAAGTAATGTTTTTCAATTATTCTTTTTATAACATTATACTTATTCTATTTATATTTAATTATCAATCATTTTAAGTTTTACGTCTCTTCATAAACTTGGTAACTTGTTATTGTATTTTTATTTTAATGTTCTGTTGAGGTCAATTTTATAAATGAATATGAATTAGTTTATTTTAATTAATTAATTTGACATATAAATATAAATTAATAATTTAATTTTTTTATATTGGTCGAAATAATGATAAGTACTTTATCTATTTTGTATTAATACTTTATCTATTCTGTATTAATAGATTTTTTCATTATTCAAAATAATCAAAATGGTTCAAAGTTTAGAAGGGATGTTTAAAATTTTTTTAGATAAATTGCTCTACTTACAAAATTATATTTATAATTTCACAAAGAATAATAATAATGAGTAAGATATAAATTATGTTGTTGAATGTTTTCTTAATAAATGTATATTACATTACAAATTCAGTTAATATAGAATAAAGAAAATAGTAAAAGTTAATTTTTATGTTTAATAGAGCCGATATATAAATACAAATGGATGAAGTAATTGAATCAATATGAATTATTAATTTAATTACAGTAAAATAAGATATTCGTAGCTGATTTACTATTTCCTTTGTGAAAGCTGGATGTATATTCTCGAATTGACTACAGTAAATGAAGGAATTTGCATCATTTGAAAATTTGTACTTGATCAGAATATTTGGTCAGCTAATAATTTTCTTTATTAAGCATCTTCTTAAAATAATTAAGACGTTACTGTCATTAGAAAAAATTTAATATGAAGATAGTGAAAGTTGAACCTTCACGTTTTTTGTTTAAACTTTTATCAATCTCACGAGGAATGCATGGAAATAATATTATGATTATGGATTGGGTAAGCGTTTAATTCGAAAAGAAGATATAATTGAATTCGTTACGAGGTTAAATGATTCACAAATTGATTTGACTTGTAAAATAGAAATTAAGTTAATACATTGTATGGTAAATGTATATAAAGAATAATATTAGAATTGGTGGACGAATCAATAAAATTGGATTGTGGATGCTTCAATTACAATTTTAATGACAATTTTAAGTGTTCATTTGAAAATGTAGGTTCCGATATAAATGCTTTTGTGTGTGTTTTAGCCTAAACAGAAAAATGGTGGTAGGAAGCTTAGAGTTGAGAAAATGTTAATATAATGTGTTATATCGTCAAAATTTCAACCATTTACAAGTGATTAGTTTAGTTAGTTATTTTATTTTGTTTTGTTTCTCATTCGATATACGAAGCTCACATTGTAGGTCTTATTAGATTCGAATCGCGCACTGCAGAGCCTATTTGGGATGACGCTCCCAACATAATTTTCTCCATACCCAAGACTTAAACCTGAGACTTCTGATTAAGGGTGAAACACTCCAACGATAAATATTTATGAACAACACATAGTAACACTTTATTTGCGCATATCATTATGCACACCAACGATAAATATTTCGGGCCATAAATATTTACCTCTATTAAAAGAAGCTCTGGTTGACATGAAATTATAATTGGAAGTGGTTAGAATTGGATATATAACAATTCTGATTACTCTTATTGGTAATTCGTTAAAAATAATTTAATCCAGAATAATTTATTCAGTTGATTCTTTTATATTATTTTACTGTTAAATAATTTTATTCTACAGTCATATATATAGTCGAGGAATAATTTTTTTCCTTACAAGAACCTACTAACATAGGCTCAAACTTAATATTTAGGTACATAAAATATTATTTTATATGCATAAATAAATTATCGAAAATTTAATAATTTAAAAAGATTGTAATTTACCATTCATAAATTTGTTGGTCGTTGTGACAAGTTGGTAAAAATAATTATTTTATTTGTTAAAAGGGCTCCTTATCCCTACACTCCTAATATTAGGTGGTTAGGTCTAAATTCAACTTGTGCATTTTGACTTGGTTGTCAAAGTACAGATTTTTTAATTGCTCTACTTTTTTGGGACTTATTGATCAAATCTTTTATTAAAAAAGTTCCTTAGATTCTTTCAAGGCCTTTTAAATGATAAAAAGTTGTCACTTTATTTAAATTTATAAAGGTGTAAATTTAAGTATTAAAGAATTCAAGAATTGAGCACAAATTGAGGTGAAAATTGCTTCCATAGTTTGACTTGTATTTTGAAATTTTAAGTCTTATGGGAATGTGAGTATTTTATTAGTGAGCATTTTATCGATTCGTATATTATCTCTAAAATTTATAATTTACTTTATTTATTTTTTAATGACCATATAATATTTATATTTACTATTTGATTAATTCAAATTTTGACTATACAAAATTTATTTTAAAAAATTATTTTTTTTATCAGAGATTTCTCGATCCGTAAAATTTAAATATGAGGCACCTGCTTAAGATGAATATATATATATATCTCATTCATCCACTAGACATGTACATAGTATTTAAGTCATTATGGTTGATAACTAACTAAGTATATAGTTATTATCATTTGAGAACTAATAAGTTTTGTTAGCAATACATGAGGGACAATAATTTAAAGGAACTATTAGAGAATCTAGCAGAGGACCAGTGTTTTTAAGACTAATGAACACATATATATAAGTGCATGAGCATGAGACATGAGGGATTGGATAAATAAAATAAATTGGATCACATGGGATGTTGGTATAGAGGGATCATAAACTTGATGGAAAATACTTCATTAAATCACTTGTGACCCTACACTTATTCTATATCATTTGTACTTGTGGGTTACACATATATTTTGTCATGAATGATTAAAACTTCCAAATCAAATCAATGTAATATATGGCCTACAATATGCATGGGTTCTTAAAAGTTTGTTAGTGTGATTAGATTGCTTTGCTTAGGAGGCAACTATACTATGCATTATTTAAGATGTTATATATATTATATACTATAAGTGGTATGTAAAGGGATGTAATTGTATCGTATAGTTTTGTTATTGGTGAACTTATCAATTGATTGAACAAAAGATCGACATGAAAAGTCGATATTCTTGATACAGAATTTTGTTAGATATATATTTTTTAAATAACTTTGTTGGACATTAATATAAGTAAGAAAGTATATAAGAGAAAATTGATAGTATCAAAATTCTGACGCTATAAGTATACAGAACCTAAACTTCGATCGAATGATCAATAATATATAAAAAAGGGAAGAAAATATAATTAATTGATTATTCAAATGTAACAATATTAGGTATATATATAGCTTTTGGTTTGGAGATCTCATGATTTTTCATGTGCCAAGCATATGTTGTGGTCCAATTGGCATCTTTTGTAGTCCTTTCTATTCCTTTCACACCACTCTTCATCACTTTGGCATTCACCCCCCACCCCCAAAAAAAATTCACTAGTTTGATGTTTTTTACTTATTATTTTTTGTATTTAGCAAAATATAGAAATATAATTTCAAGAAAAGTTATACGTAATCTATCAAAAATAATTATGGAACGAGACCGATGCATAATGGAATGGTGACGGTGGCAGTGGGAGTGGGGGTTGGGGTGGTGAATCATGAGTTTGAAGTTCGAGGGACGTTGTAAGGAAGAGATAATCTATTTATTGAACTTCTTTTTTTCACGATAACTGAATAGGTCGTATACTTTTTAGTAAGATTTTTTTTGGAGATTTCGCATGAATACACTTGTAAAGTTTATAAAGGCGGCAATTATGATCGAATAGTAAAATGAGAGACAATTTTAACTCGAAAATCAATCTTAAGGACAACTGAGATCCAATAGGTGAAGAAAAAGCAAAATTAAATTGTTTTTAATACTTTAAGAGTATTTTTTTTAAAAAAAAAAATCTCATTTAATTTAATTCAATATAGTATCCTATTTATTACTATAGTAGCCTTGAATAAACCATTAGATAGCAAATAAAATGTTTAATATATGGCCCTATTTTGATGCATTATTTGTAAATCACTAATTTTGTGTCATTTTCCATTTGGTCTACATGTATAGCTGCTCTAGCTTGGAGTTTTGTGAAATGGAGTTAGATGGTCACTGGGGCTACTATATTTAATTGATATCATTGTGAGATTTGGTGAAAGTTACAAAGCCATTTGAAGACTATTTAAGCTTCAAATATCAACATCATTGTGTTGGATAAAAGATGGTAATTCACTCAACATTAGGGCCACCTCTTTTTTTTTTTCTTTTGGTTGGTAAGAGTATGAGATCATTAAACACACTGTTAACAATCTTTTATAATATTTTTCAGGATAAATGTGGGCTCCAATTGATGAAAAAGCTAATGTGCAAATGCTGGTAAAAATGCAAACATATTATGGGGAGGGCAAAAGAATAATTCTAGATGTACATTTAGAAGGTAAAAAGTAGCCATTTGAGAAAGTTGAAGATACTTTTGGAATAAAAAAAAAAAAAGAAAGTCAAGGTGTTTGATCATTTAAAAAAAAAAAAAAAATTATTTTTAGATTGTAGCAGAAATAATCTTTGAGAAGTTTAAGAAATACTTTTGTTTGTCTAAAAACATTTTTGTAACATTGATCAAATACAAAATATTGCTTTGCTATCCGCAAAAGTGATTTTCAACACAAATAATTGCTACCCAAAAGTACTTTCTCAAAAAATACTTATGAGAAGAAAAACAATTTTTAAATAAATAAATTTTGAAACTTGATCAAATTGATTATAAATATCTTTTCACCTGGCAAAAATTAATATTCTTTCAATCCATTATTATTTATCTACTAAACTAAAAATAAATTTTTACTTTCATTTATTCACTTTGAAAATCAGGAGACGATTTATCATTTATACTTATTTACCTTTATTATTAAACACGTAATAATTAAATTTCATCATCTCTAAATTTGTGAAATGACTGATAAAAATTAGAGATATATCATAAAATTATAATTTTATTTTATTATTTTTTAAGAAGCGCGTCAAGTCAGTTTAACATGATCGACCTGATGGATGGAGAGAGTAATTTCTTTGAACACAAATTAGGTAAGGGAAAAGTTTCACTAGTAGAGCATTAAAGAGTTGTACAAAACACTTATTTACCATAACATTACTATTCCTTCCTTGAAGTAACTAGCAGGCCAACTGAAAATGTCACAAAAAAATTACAAATAAGGCCAACTGATAGATGTACATGCTACCAACTCATAATTGTTTTAGGAACTACTCCTAATTCATAGTTTAGTGGAAAATAAGGGATTTCTAAACCCCCACCCCCCACCACAAACACAAAAAAAGGCTAGTGACTACTTCCATAGACCATAATGTTTTGAATTGATATGAATTTAGGAAAAACATATTTTTAAAAAATAAATAATTATCTTTTTATTTTAATTTATTGGTTCTATTTTGATTTAACATGAAAATTTAAAAATAGAACGAGACTTCTGAATTTTATGTTATTAACTAAGGATATGCCAAATGATATTAAAATATTTCTCTATCTGTGTATTTTTTATTGTCATGGTTTCTTCGACAAATGATAAGAACTTTGATTAACGTTTTATGATGTATTTTTTGTATCATATGAATATGCAAAAAGAAATGTTATTTATAGTACTTTTCGTATAATTTTTAAATATCTAAATATTTTGTTTAAATTATCAAATTGATGTAATCTAATTTAACTTTAAAAATTAAATCAAATTGACATTCGAAAAACGTAATATGAAAACGAAAAATGAATGGAGGGAGTACTTAATTGTGGTCCTAAATACGTCTCGTGGAAAGTTTAAATTAATGGAGAAGCTAAAAAAGAAAGACCAGTCATTAAAATGATCTTTTTATAAAAATAAGTAGGTTAAACAAATTGAAGCGGGAGCAAATAATCTTAAATATTTATATGTCTATATAATGATATATAAAAATTTATGATTTCCCACTTATATAAAACTCTATTCCGGGCGGATCCACCTTGGCCGAGGGTGCCAAGCGGCACCTCTTCGCTAAAAAATTACATTGCATATAGAGGATAAATTTTCTTATAAATATATATATAAATCTATTGACACCTATTGGTACAAGTAGAAACTTTAGTTTAGTGGTTAAGGGGTATCAAAACTTTTTTTAGATTGTATGTTCAAGCCATACCAATCTTTACGAAAATTCTGCCTTCGCTCTATTATTTATGTTTCGTTTTTCATTATCTAGCATTTATGGTGTGACTGTTATATCTACCTCAACTTAAAATTAATTAATGTCAACTTTATTTGATTTGTTAGATCAACAGCCTTTATATATAATTTTTTTTTTCCTTTAGTTAGAAGAAAACTAATCAAAAGTGTATCCAAATAAAACAATTGTTTCTATTTTTTGTAAAATACAATAGAGACATATCCAAACAACTAGGGATATATGAGTATTATTTATCCTATGATTAGAATATATGTACTACTAAGATTTAAAAAAAAAAAGTTCTTGCATATTAAATAAATGAGAGAATCCTTTGGATTCCTTTGATTTAGTAATATATGTTGTATGTATTGTTATTAAAAAATGAGTGGCACAAAGTTTTGATTGTCCTTGGTATTTGACATATAGCTAGGCAATAAGTCTTGAGATCCAAAACTATATATTAGGTCAATATTAGATGTGCCTGCCATGTACTACTTCTTGCTAATAACAAAATTTGTTTTGATCTTATTTTAATTTCATTTATTTATTTTGCAAAGTTTTTTTTCTTGGGAAAAGAAAATTAATTGTACATGATGACTCATCTTGTTGAAAGGTAATGAGACCCGTGAAGCAAATGAAGTTATTAAGGGGTGTGTATTTGAATTAAATCAAGAAATCAATTGAATTGTTTTTTTTAAAAAAAATATTTGGTTCATTTTTCAATTTTTGTTGGTTTGTATGAAAGATTTAAAGATACTTTGATTATTTCTTTTTATTTTATTTTCATTTTTGAATTTAAGAAATAAGAATTGAAAATGATATTTGCAACTAATTTCTGTTTTAATTACTTAGTTTAAACTTTGAAGCTAGGTATGTTTATTAATGTCTGAAAATTTTGATAGAAATTTCAAAAATTCCACCACAAATTTATGGAAGATTCGTAGAGAGAGCAAGATTTCGGATATCTCAAATATTTTGCAAATTGATGGAATATTCATATAAAGGTCAAATCTAAATTATCTTAGTTTGAGAAATACGCCACAAACGATCCTCAAATTAGGTAGATCAAATCTAAATCATCATGAGAAATACGGTACTAACGGCCTCAATCATGAATAAATCTTATGAGAGGAGAATTAAGGGAGGAACGAAATTATACCCGCTATCTTGATGAATATAATTATAATATAATTATGTTTCTTTGGAGAAAAAAAAAGTTCGTTAAGAGATTATCGATGTTAGCCAATATCATCAAATATGTAATCCTATTATATCAGTGACATCCATAATTTCAATTATATAGATTGGATTTTAAATTTATATATTTAAAATAATTGACATTACTGCTACTCCTTTTACTTATTTTTTACAAAAAAAAAAAGTTCAAACATGTTTTTAAAATATAAGAAATCAAGTAGATATGCCTTTCATTAATAGTTCAATTCACGTATGTCTTCATCGAATATTAACAAATCCAAATATATCATTTATTTAACTAAAACTTCCAATCAACCTATTAATATGAAAGAAAAAGTCTAATATACCCTTAAAGTATACAAAATTGAAGAGATACATTTTGTTCTTGATTGGCGTGGTTCTTTGCTTTTTGGGAGGTCCAACACAAAGCACTAGCATTGTGTATGAGGATAATAGAATCAAATATAGAATACTTAAAAACTACTGGCTAAGACAACACCACGTGGTCCATTCAACAAGAAGATTAGTGATTCAATGTATGAAGGATTCAAAAAATATCTACCTATAGGCACTAAATTCGAATTTTTGTTGAGAGCGTTAATTCATTAGAATAATGTATCAGTGCATTAGATTAATGTATTTCACGCATCAAATTAATATATCATATATAAAATGTAATGTATCTTACTTAACTATTAATGTATCTTGCGCATTAGATTAATGTGTCAATGCTTATATTACTGTATAAGTTTGAGAGATTTCTATAATTATAAACTTACAAGGGACAAATGATAATTTTACCTTGAAAATATGTAATTTTTGTCTTTTGCACTAATTAATATTTAATTTGGGCATCAATGCAGATTCAAAATATTACGGTGAAAATCCAAAAAGAAATAAATTATAAAAGATCAACTAAGGCAATGACTAAAATTTAATAAAAAGTAGACGTGTTGAGTTACATATAACAATGCATTTGAATTCACTTAATCTAAGTAAATTTCAAAACGAGTCAGTCACTTGTTTATTTATTCACTCAACTCAATTTGATCTTTTCATTTTCAACCTCAATTTGATCTTTTCATTTTCAACCTAACTCGTCGCACCTGGAGATACTTATGTGTTAACCTCTCAAAGTTGAGAAGTTGTTTGTATCATTGTATGTATGCACGTATTGTACCAGAAAAACAAATCTACTTTTGTTATTCCAAACAAATTTGCCGGCATTTGTGTGCATGCATCGCATCATGACCAATTTATTATTGTTTTTATTTATTTTTTGGGTGGAGAAAAGAAGAGGTCCCCAAAGAATGTGTTAGCATTGCATCAAATAAAAAGTAAAAAAGTAATTCAACTTTTTAGGTAACACACACTCATGGTCAAGGGGCCAAACACCTTTTGACCTTTAACATATATTGAAATATATATGAAGCTTCATTGCAAAGTTAGGATTAAGGGACCAAACCAACTTTCTAAGTCACAATAAGATCATTGCTATGGAATTTATGCTTTTTTATCCATCAAAAAAGGAAAAGAAATATATAGATAGAGATATTACAGGTGTGGCGGAATCACTTTTATTGAAAGGGTGTCACTTGACACCTCTTTAGCAAAAAATTATATTATAAAATTAGGTTAAAATAATATATATTATACATTGAATTTCTTTGGCTTATTCTTTTGTTTGCTTTTTATATTCACTTCCTTGTAATCCGATAGATTTTGAATTTTAAGAGTCAAACAATTTAAATTTGATTGTGTATTTGAAAATGAAGTTCTTAGTGTTTCGAATTAAAATTTACTTACTATATATAAATCACAATAATCAAGTTAAAAAATAGATTTGTTTGAATCTCAAAGTCTAACAAGTGTTGCATAAATTGTTGGCGGGAGCTATTTTTATTTAGATACAAGGGAGAGAATCACTTTCCAAGCTGTAACGGTCAGTGCAATTGTATGGGCTTAATTGGCATTGGTCAATTTTGAGTCTCATGAAATTAGGTATATGGGCCAATTTATAATATCCTGGCTTCCCTCTTCACAAATTAGATAAACACAGTGTATGGTTCAATAAAGTGAAGAGAAAACTTTAATTTAGTGGAAGAATCATTGCCTTCTCATTAACTTTCCCATCAAATGGATTCAAAAATGTAAAAGAAAATGTCATTAAACCTCTCATAAGCCTCTCTCATAGATAATTTAATCTAATGGTCGTGAGACATGTCAATTGCCTCTCCAAGTACAGCTCGGCAGTCTCATGCATTAATAGCCTAAAACCCAACAGTGTATCATTTAGATAGCAAGAATACAAATATATACACAAAGCTAAGCAATTGTTCAATTGAACAACCGAGTCCACCTCCCTTAGCAACTTCTTTGTAAAATCAATATTTATGGTACAAAACTTGGTGAAACAAAGTTAAGCAAATTCATTACTTGTTATAAGTAGGTGCATCACAATGAATCACGATCTTACCTTCCCAACACAAGAGCTGCTAACATTAAAGTCATCGGCTAAAGCGAGGTCACATCCAGAAGAAACCCCTTCTAGAAATGCTTCATAAACTTCTAAAGTCTCCGTAAACTTGGTGTCTGCAGCCTCTGGTCCTCCACCTCTCCACCCCTTCTAGAAATGCTTCATAAACCTCAAGGCGCCGTGCCCCGAGGCCCTACTTCCCCCCTCCCGAACCTCGAGGCGCCGTGCCCCGAGGCCCTACTCCCCCCCTCCCGGACCTCGAGGCCCTACCCCCTTCCCAACCCCCCAGACCTCGAGGCGTCGTGCCCCGAGGCCCTACCCCCACCCCCCGGACCTCGAGGCGCCATGCTCCGAGGCCCTACCCCCCACCCCCCGGACCTCGAGGCGACGTGCCCCGAGGCCATACCCCCCCACCCCCCGGACCTCGAGGCGCCGTGCCCTGAGGCCCTACCCCCCCACTCCCCGGACCTCGAGGCGCCGTGCCTCGAGGCCCTACCTCCCCACCCCCCGGACCTCGAGGCGCCGTGCCCCGAGGCCCTACCCCCCACCCCCCGGACCTCGAGGAGCTGTTGTCACGACCCAATTTCTCGAGCTATGAAGGCACCTACTATAACCCATCAGTAGGTAAGCCAAACCACAACCCAGAACCACACATACTTGGTGTGAGGGTAGAAACTAAACAAGGCTAAGAAAAATTACTATAACAACATAAGCAAACCAAAACATAAATACAATAAAGGATCCCTCCCAGAACCTGGAAGTCACTAATACAGAGCTACCAACAAAACGAGTACAAGTCCCAACAGTGGACCGCCGAAACTAGACTGTCTCGAAAAGTAAAAGACAAGTCTTTATATAAATAGATGGAGATTGAAATAGTACAAAACGCTGTGTGCTCACCCCTGTCTCCAGACCAGAAATTCTTCAAACTCGATCAACGCTGACTACCGGTGCTCGGACCTGCATCACGAAAATAGATGCAGAGCGTAGCATAAGTACCAAATAACAGGTACCCAGCAGGCATCATAGGCCGACTGAACTAGAAAAGTAAAGCACTATGAAAAGACGGAATCACAAAACTAAAGGTCAAGAACAGAAGGCTAAGTAACACAATAATGCACATGAGTGTATAAAAATCTAACTAAATTAATATAAATAAGCTAACTACACCTAACTGGACCCACCATAAGCCCAGAAGGTACACTCGTGCACAAGTTTAAATAAAAACCCGAACGGACCCCCATAAGCTCGACGAGTACACAAAATAACTATAACTTAAGGAGAATAAAACTCGAGGCCAAAGAACACCGAACCAAAAAGTAAAATCTGACGGTACGGAGGTCGGGCCTTGAACCGGACACTCACCAGAATTACACAAGTAGCCAATCGCAAAATATAAATAACTGAGGCCGGACCTCTAACCGGATGCTCTACTTACTTGAGGCCGGACCTCTAACCGGATGCTCTACATAAGTATGTGGATGTTCGAGGCCGGACCTTAAATCCGGATACCCGACAAAGATGTCGATATAGCTGCTGAAAGAGTCTTTATCTATCCATAATCATATAAACCCATGGAACACCATCCAGACTTAGCTAATCAATGTAAGACCTTAAAGTCGAATAGAAACTCAACTTTGAATCACGGAGCGGAAATCATTGTCACTGACGTAACTCGAGAAGCCGTAACATCGAAGAAATAAGAGTAACTATCGCTAGAGCAAGCTCATCGTCTTTCTAAATAACCAACTATCAGACTCAAGTCTGCTACATCAGTCTACAAGGATTTAAGCCGGCCGAGCGACATCGGGGCTAAACTAAGTCCTACCGAACTTGAATCATGCATTTCTAAGGAAAACCCTAGTCAAACCTAAACTAAGGCCCAACATACTTCTGACAACCAGTATTCAAACATACAAATAATTCATATAGCAAAGAAGGTCAATTAATAACAATTAACATGCTCACAGTTACCCGATAATTCTCAGAAAAGGGCGAAAATATGATTTTTAACACTTATGCATGATCCAATAACTACCCAACCCAAATCCCAACTAATCAACATGCATTCACATGTTCGAGTTCAATCTAAGAAGAGAAATCATAGCCTACCTGAACGCAGATCACGCGCGCTCCAAAATTCACTCCCCAGATCTTTTACTTTCTAAAAGGCCTCGAAACGTTGATACACTATCAGAAATAGAGTCACAAAGTTATTACAGTCATTTAAACACTAAAATCGCAAGAAACGGAGACGGGTCAATTTCACGGTCAAAATGGAAAAAGTGGGATCCGCGTTGAGAAATCCCGAATTAACCCCAAATAAAAGTCCTAAATAACTCTCGAAACTTGTATACCAGAATGGAGCACAATTCAGGACTCAAAACAGTCCCAACATGAACATGCAACAAAAGAACCCAAATTCTAAGCTAAAAATAAGCAACTATGGCAGCAGCTACTTACAAGATTTTACCAAAAATGAAGCTCCAACCGCCAAAACCAACCACACCACGACGATCCTCACGAAAAACCCCACAATATAGGCTCTTGAATCACTTGATTCGGACCTAAAATGGCCAAGAAATTACCTTCTAAAATTTCCCAAAACTTGTGCTCGAAAATGAGCTATGACAGCAGCTAAAACCCAAAATTTACCTCAAATCGGGTCCCCAAATCAGATTCCAAGCTCACCAATGCGTTGCCCTCGAAAAATCTCACAACTTAGCCTTTTGAATCGCCCAATTTGGAGTTGTATAGCTCAAGATATCAAGATTCCAAAGTAAGACACAAAGCTGAAAGTTGGGCTTTCAAAGGGGCTGCACCAGATTCAGCTTTGCCTACTTTCTTTAAAGTCTCCGACGGGTGCTCCAAATCCGTTCGGAACCTGATAAAAATAAAATAGATATGCTACCCTACCAAAGTCGACATTCCGGACTCAAAGGCGCAGTCGAAATTTTCATCAGAGATCATCTCGATAAAATGTGGGTCCCACTTCCAATGGCCATTTTAAGTCAAAAACCACAAAAGGGCTCGAAAAAATATCAAAAACCTCAAAACCCGAAAGAAGGGTCAAACTAGACCAAACTCGACATTCCGGGGCTAACCGCGCTGACGGAATTATCATCCGAGCGCGTTTACTCAGAATGTTGACTAAAGTCAAACTTAGCCTTTAAACTTAAAGTTAAAACGCCTAATCCCACCAACTCACATTGAAAACTTTGGGAGTCATGTCGACAATGCTACTAGACTAAAATGACCCTTCTGGAACTGATGGAATCTTCAGAATTAGATTCTGATGTCATCTTCTTGAACTTTTGATCGAAAATGATCGTTCAAGGTTCATAAGCTCCAAAAATACTAAAACTCACACAATAACCAAACGAATGACCAGGTGACCGATCTGTCAGTCCCAGCAAGTCATAAATGACTTGGAATCGCTATAGGAACGCTCTAAACGATGTACAGAAGACAAAACACTAAAATGACAATAAGGGTCATTACAATTGTGCCCCGAGGCCCTACCCCCCACCCCCCGGACCTCGAGGCGCCGTGCCCCGAGGCCCTACCCCCCTCTCCCCTCCCCTCCCCGGACCTCGAGGCGCCGTGCCCCGAGGCCCTACCCCCCTCCCCTCCCCGGACCTCGAGGCGCCGTGCCCCGAGGCCCTCCCCCCCTCCCCTCCCCGGACCTCGAGGCGCCGTGCCCCGAGGCCCTACCCCCTCCCCCCCCTCCGGACCTCGAGGCGCCGTGCCCCGAGGCCCTACCCTACCTCCCCGGACCTCGAGGCGCCGTGCCCCGAGGCCCTACCCTACCCCCCACCTCCCCGAACCTCGAGGCGCCGTGCCCCGATGCCCTACCCCCCCCCTTCCGAACCTCGAGGCGCCGTGCCCTGAGGCCCTACCCTCCCCCCTTCTCCCCCCCCTCGAGGCGTCGTGCCCCGAGGCCCCCACGAGACCTGCATTAAATAGATTCATTAGATAACTCAATAGTAGCTAAAAAGAGTTCCAAGAAGAGTGAATGTGAGCAAGTGAAGGAGAAATAGAGAAAGATAGTGTAGTTAGAATGCAAGTATAGGGAACATGGATATTGAACGAGGAACCTAACAGAGTTATTTTTATTTTATTTATTCGAAAGAGATAAAAGTAACACGGGAATATGTAATTTGTCCTACAATTCCTACTTATCCTTTTGACGAAAGCTAAAATTCTAACCGATTTTCTTTAGCTTCTTCCATTTTGAAAGCTAATATTCCCTTCAAAGTAAGAAATCGACATAAATAATCTTCTATGCCTCAATCACAAATTAGTTGAGGTCAGCTACATGAATCCTTTGAGTAATAGTTCCTATTCAGTCCATTCAGTAGAAATGATCTACTATGCACATAATCAGAAAAATTACTATCCAGTCATATAGTTTACTGCAGCAACAGGAGAGTATTTCTTTTTGATGAACATGGAGAAAGATAACTTTTTTTAGGGGTGGAAAGTACATGGATTGCCATTCACATTCTTATTGCTTATAACTTGAGGAGGAGAAGGAAGACATGAATTAGCTGGGTTTTTTTTTTCTACAAAGGAATGATGGAGGATCTAGATCTTTTACTTAGTCAAAGAAAACAGCCCTCCAAATACTGCACTAATATGTTAATCGTGCCGTAAGAAGGTTTTCAGGAGTAAATGGGCAAACCTGGCAGTCTTATAATATTTAGAACAAGAAGATAGATAGGAGCAAACATTACATGTGCGATACTTGAGAAGCAGCCCATCCCACATTGAAGATTGCAGCGAACACACTGTAACCAATAGTTTGCAGCATGGCCGAATCAGAACCAATAAGTTTGCAAGGCAAGCAACCGCCAAACATGGAAGAAAATGAGACAGCAACCAAGAGAGATCCTGCAATATGCCATACTTCAAAATGCCCAAATCTGTCTATCTATCAGGTAGAACAACAAATATTAGCTAGAAGGTTCAATAATAAAGAAAAAAAATAAAGGTATGCACTATTATCTGGGGATAAGAGGCGTAATTGTTATTACTCCTGAAAAGACTATGTGCTGTTCTCATGTCAAAAATTACTTATTGCATTTAACTAACCAATATATAATAAAGAAAATGGCTGCATAAATAATATATTTGGAATACTCATACAAGAAAAACTATACATTTTATAATAGACAAACATATGTTTAGATGAGAAATCGTGAAAATGGTTGAGCATGTTTTCATCTATCAACGACTTCATAATCTCTTTTAGGAAATGATATTAAAATGTCTTAACATGTTTTTCTTAAGTCATCTAATCCACCTTCCAGAAAAATATAATAGATGCTTTAAAACTCAGTAGGTGAAATAAGGACAAAGTTTAGGTAGTAGTTACGTTCTTGAGAGATACCAGTTCCCCAGCAAATATAGTAGTCAATCCATCTGCAACTTGACCTGAGAGCATTACAACTGCAGCATCACTGAGAAACAGACATGGTATACATGAATACACAACCAATTGCTTCACAAACTACGGTATCCTATACAATACCCTTTTCTTTTGAGTTTAATTTGGAGGGGAACGGGGTAATGAAATGCGAGGACATTGGAGTGTAGAAGTCACATGCTTGACAAATTGGGGAGAGTGTAGTAGTGGATAACATGAGGACGAAATCACACTATTAGAATTGAGATCCCGGTAACGAGCCCTTTAAATGTCATTATACAATGTTAGTTACATGCGGCATGCTAACAGCAGCATGACAGGGCAGTGCTCAGTTCAATTCTCATATGCCCATCCTGAGTGTTGTATAGGCTGGCTGCAGATATACCCTATGGTTGTATACAAAAAATGAAACCAGTCTTTCTATTTAACTAACTAGAACTAAGCGCCTAGTACACTCCATTGAACTCATAACATTCACACAACACACTCTAAAGTACATAACGTTGTGGTAAGCATTAACTCAAGAATTGTGAAAAAGGTAGCCTATGTTAGATTGCTATCAGCAGACGAGCTACGTCAGAATACAGTAAAAGAGGTACATGATAATTTAAAGATGCAGGTGCCACAAAGTGGTTTCTATCCTTACAAATCTTTAAAAAGATTAAACACATCCCTTGATAACTAAAGCATTTCCTGCAAATCCCCTCATATCAAAAACCCTCAAATCACATAATTTTTTCCATGAAACCCCACGTATCCATGTAATCGCAGAAAAACTATCTAAATCAAATCATTAACCATTTTACTTATTTAATGATCCAAGAAGAAAAACCCCAAAAAAGAAATCACAAAACCCATCTACATTTACACAAATTTAACCAAGAAACCCCATACCCAACATTCAAAAAAGTGAAATATCGACCCAGTAATCAAAAAAAGAAGATAAAACCCAGTAATCCAATTATTTTCTTGCACTAATAAACAGAGACCAAAAGAGAGAAACACTCACAAGTTTGGAGGAATGAGAAATCCATTACGAGCAGATACAGTTGTATAAATTCGAGATATTAGAAATTTCCGGCCTGATTGTTCTCCAACCCCGATGAATCCGCCACCATTGCTTGTCTCTTCGTCACCGCACTCGAAACTGACGAACACCTATTGTGGGTCATCGTCATTTCCTCTTTACAATGTAAAAAATCGAAAAACTAACAATTTTCCATCACCTTCTTCCTCAAGAAAACAAGAAGAAGAAAAAAAAGAAAGAAAGAGAAGAAGAAAGAAAGAAAGCCGTTATTGTGAGAAATGAAAAATGTGAAGTAATATATACCGATATAGTAGCGGTCAAAGTTGGGCCTGTTTGAATTCGACTTCATATGAAGACACGTAAGGAATGGAATATGTGAGATTATACTATTTTTAGTAAATGTGGATTGCGTTTAAATTAAAGTTAGACGGAGAATTTATATGAAAATGGGCGTTAAAAAATGGTGTTAGTATATGTGGTGGTTTCCCAACATATTAAATGCGGAAATGGGTATTACATTTTTGTTTGTAAGTATACGTGTTGGTTTCTCAATTCATTATGAAGGTTCACATAAAATTTTTTGAAAAAAAGATTGGTGCTTTGAAGCATTAGATCTATATGCTAACACGTACAAAAAAAATCGGAGTTCGGGTAATTCCTAAAAAAGGACATAAATACGGAAATGGGCGTTAAAAAAATAATGTCAATTTACGTCGTTGTTCCCCATCTCATTACGGAGGTCTTTATAAAGTATTTTGTGTGAATGTTTTGGGTGCTACGGAATGTCACATCTATAGGCTAATACACACGAAAAATTGAGAAAATTGGATCATCGTTCCATTGAACAACCAGGTCAACTATAATGCTCACCTACTCAACACTTCGTTGTAAAATCAATATCATATATGTATTAAGAAATCTACTGAAAATATCTGTGACATTTGACTACGAATCAGTTACTAGTCTACTGCATATTAATAATAAAATCTTGATATAATGTTCTCTCTAATTAACATCGTTCAAAGTTTGATTTATTAACCTCTGCGTGATATCTTGTTTTTTCGATCCTAATATAATGAACTCAGGATCTTAATTTTAGTTGAGATATAAAGACTTCTGCAAATGTTATCGACAGTAGCGTCCAAAGTACAGAGTAGAACTTAATAGACATTTTTTCCTACGAGCAGGCTTGAATAGAGCTTGTGGTTGGTTTGGTCCTCTCACAACTTGAAAGAGCCCAAGTAATGAAAAATAACTTGGGATAAACAAATTGCTAATATAGAGTGAACCATATATATGGGGTATTCAAGAACGCATTATTTGCCAAGATATTCATAAAGCTCATAGTGTCAGAGTAGCAATCACATAAATTGAATCAGTACAATGCAGTAGTATCGGTACATCATTTACACTTTCCCATCTGTTAAGGTGTATTCTAACCGCTATTTATTCATTCTTACAGTTCCTTATCGGTTAAGGAGCCTCATGCAACGATTGAAGCTCTCAAGCATGCCAGCCACTTGTACCCGAACAAAATGGACCATTACAGCTGGTAAATGGAACAAGTTGGTGCATGCGCGATTTACATAATCCACTTCTCCGTAAAGAGAATCATTCATCACTTCTTTGCTATATACCGAAATGAACAACATGTACAACGCTAGCAAAGACCATACCTATGAGACAGGCAAATTTAGAATTAGAGTTTATCGAAAGTAATGAGTTCATTGAACTGCTGATATGTACTTATAACAATGTTCATAGAAAACGACGGCTTATTACTTGCACCATCCATCGAGCACTGTGGCCACCAAAGATGTCAGAAGCAAAGGCAAACCAAAAGAACATTAGGATCACCAACCACCAACAGTTACACAGGCTCCTGTCCCTTATTAACAGGGATCTCACCCAGAAAGTGCCAAAGTCTATTGTTGTACATGCCAAAATGTTGATGACAAAGCTACAGAACAAAATATGATTACGAACATTGCAATTCAAAGGCTATTCAAATGCATAAACTCCAAATCAGGATACATTTTGCTATTTGCTCGAAGAGAACAGATTGATTTCGGTTATGTCAATCCATTCAGTCCAATCCCCTTATTACGTGAAACAGAGAAGAAGCACTGGATGTTACAAGTTATGTATTCAGAGTTTATAGCCTATTAACAAACTAAGACACACAAAGCTATTCATATTGCTCAATTTCTCTCGCATTCATAAAGTAAGCCGACACTGTGCAAGCCTAACTTCTTATCTACAATAGCCATTACGGTACTAACTTTCATAACTATCCAGGTTGTATGATAACTATGTGATCATAATAGCCACTTTTATCTAACTTCAAGAACGCCACGGAGAATGATGACTGTCTCATGCCATCAGTTAATCCGATTCCAATACCCTTGTCTTGTCTAATAGAATGATCTCTCTATTTCTGGATTCAGAGTAGAACTACCGATAATTATAACTAAGGATAAGAAGTAACCAATCCCCCCTCTATGTATGTTATAAAAAGCGATGAAATTCAAGTTCCTTACAACAGCAGAAATCTGAATATTTACATCTTTTGAGGCTTACCCTTGATCAATTCCGAAGAGATATTTGGTCAATAGGCCAATGGAAGCCCCTATAAAAAAGGCACCAGTGATCAACAAGCAGACCCTCTTCTTCTGCAGAGTTAGAAGATTCGATATTAAAAGAAGCAAATTTAACAACAATTCACCAATTTAAACGTAAATTGATCACGTACTCTTTCTAATGGCGGTGTAGTGAAAAGGAAGAAAATAGTTCCAGAAGCAATAAGAAGAGTGAACAAGCCCCCGATGTTCCAGATATAATGGAAGGAGGATCCAACAGTAGAGCTCAACAGGGTACAGAAAAGGGTACAATACATCTGTATTATCATCAAAAGCTAATGAACATTTGAAAAAAAAGAGACAAAAAAAGCGAATCGATTTCCTGACAAATACAAACGCTAAATCAACTCATCGATAACCTGAAAAAATACGCAAAATAACACTATTTATCGGGCAATACTATACTCTTGAGATTTCACATCAATCAATAACAAGATCATAATAATGAAAAATCCAAAACAGAGACACAACAACTTCAAGAACAAAAATTCTCACATATTTCAAGTGTTTGTGAATATGTGGGTAAAGGTATCCTGTATTCTTCATGTCATCTATTCTCCAACCCCTATTGAAGTAAGCTCTCACAGCATTCATTTCTTCTTCTTCTTCTTCTTCGCCTCTGCAAAATTCTTTTTTTTTTTTTGCAGAGAGAAAATGGAATCAGAAAAGTGTTTGTAGTTTGTTATACAGAGAAGAGTTTGTTACTACCCTTGCTGTTACTCTTTGTGGGAATATTTACGCTTCTACCTTTCAGTTATGGGATGAGTTTTGTGAATATCGCAGGGGTGTTTTTGTCAATTTAATCAAGAGAAAGAATCCTCATGTTCAAATCATTGGCGGGAAATATTTATAAAATTTGCAGTAAATTTGTGCTAAATTTTTCTATTGAGATAGAGTGATTTTGTCGTTATAATATTTTTTTCAAAGGCAGAATAATCTATAGATCCTAAACTTATTAGTAAATTTTATTTAAATACTCTAATTACGACATGTTCTAATGAAGCATATGAACATACACTCTTAATGCTCGAATTATATATATATATATATATATATATATATATATATATATATATATATATATATATATAGATTTAAAAAAAACTACAAATGAACTGAGGTAATTAAAATAGAGAGAGAATTTAAATATTTCAATCTGCTCATTTTCAAGTTAAAGTAGGTAATGCACTGATCAATAATTATATGAAAAATGCGAATTAATTAAGTTCGTCACCTCTTTTTGTAGTTTTGCAGAGAAGAGTTCGTTACCAACGGAATGCCCCTTGCCGTTATTTATTTTTGGGATATTTACGGTTTTACCTTTTCAGTTACATGGGTATATATAAAACAGGGCTACTTTCGTCAATTAAAGAAAATGGATTTATTGGCGGGATTAGAAATATACGCAATATTCATTTTTATTGTCCAACATAATTTTCATATTTATTTTTTTAGGTAAAATACATAAACTTCCGTCTAAACTTAGTACTAAAATTTACTTTAGTACTTTAACTTTATAGATAACTATTTACCTCTCTAATCTCTTTTCAAGTGAATTAAAATACAACATGACAAGTCAAAATAAATAAGGCGCATAAAGACCAAAAATTAAAGAAAAAAAAAAAAGTAAACCACAATTATTTTCATTTTATGAATAATCTTTTTTTTCATCTCTTCATACCCTTTCTTCTTCTTCGACCCCCCCCCCCCCCACGCCCAACAAACCCCCACTCCTATCCTCTTTATTTCTCTTTGAATCTTGGTGCTTCACACTTTTCTTCTTCTTTTTTTTCATTGTTGAACTTTTCATATTCTTTCTCCTTCTTCAAGACGCCTCATCCCACCCTTATTTCCTTTAATTTCTATCAATAAACCCAAAAAAATGTGATAAACAAGAAAAAAAAGGAAAATCATCAATTTATTCTTGCTTTAAATTAAAATCAGTCTTATTGGCAAATTTTGAATGTGATGAACTTGAAGCTCTTTTTAGTGAAACTCAATAAATTTTTCATTTCAAATTAAATTTTTAGTTGTTATAATTTATTTGTTTTAATTTATATCTTAAAAATTGAGTGTTCTTGTGCGTTTTGAGATTTTGAATCTCTTTTAATTGATTTTTTTGAGATTATATTTCTTATAATCATGGATTAATTTTTATTTTTTGAGATTTTTTATTTTTTAAAATCGTGAGTAAATAAAAAAAAGAAAAATAATTAAAAATTAAGATTTAAATATGCTTAATGTGATGCTGATGTGACAATGACGTGACGCTAATGTAGTGCTGATGTATCAATGACGTGGTGCGTCTGAAATGCACTTACCATTGTGAATTTTTGTTAATATTTTCTACCCTTTGAATTTCGGACTCTAATTTTTATCCCCATTCAAGTAAATTTCAAAAAGTAGTTTGAGTGGACATAAATTCAATCAGGAGGTTTTTCCTATAAAGATTAAATTCTTCTTTGTGAACTTCAAATAAATTTAGAAACTGTGAGCGTAGGACTCGAGTCACAAATTTCTTTGCATTTGTAATATAACAAACAATTTTGGAGCTTCATTAAAGTAGATCATGAGGAGTTAAAATGGCCTATATGGTTATTTGGTTAACATGATGGATCTTACTTTGTCACTCTTTTTTTATGCTAACTTTATATTTCTTTCGTTTAAAGAGGAATGACCTTCTTTTCTTTTTAGTCTGTTAAAACATGAATGACTTTTTTTTTTATAACATTTTAATTTCAGCTTTTCACGTGACAGGTTTAGGCCATAAGATCAAAAGACAATTTTGTACATTTAACCTAACTTTAATTTAGAACCACAAGATATAAAAGTCTTTTTTATACTCTTAAACTCCGTACCAAGTCAAACTAGACCATTCTTTATAAAACGGAGAAAGTAATTATTTTCATGGTCAAACGTCCACTAAATACAATTTCAATAATTATCAAACCAATAAAAAAAGAAAATAAATAACAACTCATGATGATAAATATGATATAGGAGTTAATGCTTATCATATAACAGGGTTTCTGTTAAATTTGTTCATATGATGTAGAAAATAAGCAACTGATGGTTCTGCTTCACAAGTGTACTTTGAAGATTACGTAAGGCTTCTAACCCCAATTGCATACCCTTAGCTACTATATTAATTGAACGTCCAACTTCTAACTCTTGCAATGCTATGTATCTAAATCTATTAAGACTATGAAAGTCACACATCATAACTGGTTAAGTGATGTCTTTTTGCAAAAAATTACAACGTGAACAACAGTTTTCCTTCACTTCTTTTATTTATAATGAGAATCATTAGGAGTCTGATTAGATCAACTGATTTTTTAAAAGTTGATAAGTATCTCATGCCGAAAATCACATTTAAATGATGTAACATTTAAATCTGTTCATTTCCGAGTTAAGTAGGCAATAGACTGATCTCTGTCTTCAGACTATGAATTTACTGTAAAATGTAGTCATCACAAAGACATACTTTTTCATCATTTACAAAGTTCTACATCTGTATACTACTCCCTATTTATTCTATAGTTCCATGTGTATCAGCATTAATTTTGTCTGCGTTGCTCAATGTTTGCAACCAGGCAGAGTCTTATAGCATGGACCACTATAGCCGGTAAATGTAGGAAGATGGTAAATGTGCAATTGACAAAGTCAATTCCTCCAAATCGAGCATCGTACAATATCTCTTGGCTATATACCACAAGGTACACCATGAACAATGGAAGCAAAACGCATGCCTGTCATAAGCATTATTCAAGTCAGTCATATTATTCATTCATTCAGTAGACAAAGGCAAGTTCAAAACTAGAGTAAAGTAAGTTCAAAATTATTGTAATTAGTGAAATTGTATGCAAAGTTACTGTTTTATGAACAAGGGAACTGAGTTATAGGATGTGTGTGTGAACACATTGTATGCACACAACTTTCTTACCTTTAACGTCCATTGAGAAATGCCAAATAACAGATACATTAGAGAGTAAAACAGGCCAATGGTGTAGATTTGGCTCCTTTCCCATTCTTCTTTGGCTGCAACCCAGAAACATCCAAAGACAGTTGCTGCACCTTGCAAAAATCTAACGACAGCGCTGGAGAGAGAGATTTCTGAAGTTATAGTTCTCAAAGCCAATATAGTTCAAAACTGTTTCCGGTTTCCATTCCAGACCCCTAAATCCATGATACTTAGTTACAACTTACAAGTCATCAATTTAGCTCAATGTTAATATCAGACCAACATTCTAAAACTCATTGCTAGTCATAATTCTCAAATTTTCTCATTCATAAGCTATGTATTATGCAGATTCTCCACTATGAAGCCTAACAGATTACGAACAAGAGTCATTACTGCAAAAAATTTCAAATACTACGGGGATGTTCAGACTCCAAACCTACGTTAATCCTACTAGCCACTTTTAGCTAACTGCACGCAAGAATAATACAGAACACAACATAGAATGACTATGTTTATGTCAATGCATCCAATCCAATGCCAGTGCTTGTGAAAGTGACCAACACACTAAGGATTTTCTCAGAGAGAATAGTGGTGTACATGTAGGAGACTCGAATTTTAAAATTGAAACAAATCTAATGATTATCAAAGATAAAGTGATCACAAGTATATATACCAATTAACGACAAGGTAATATGATATGACAAGAAAGCAGTAAAAACAACCATATCTAAACAATGTTTAGCATCTTTCAAGTCTTACCTTTGATCGATTTCGAAGAAGTACTTGGTAAAAGGGCCAACAGAAGCACCAACACAAAATGCAGTATACATCAAGAGCACAACCCTCTTTCGCTGCATAGACAGAAGATTTACGATACAAGAAGCGACTTGAAGAATAATTAAACAATTTTGGAAGAATAATTAAATCGTATACCACTCTCCATGGTGGTGTATGGTAAAGCCAGAGTAAACTTGCTTCAGAAGAAAGGACTGTGAACAGCCCCCCTACTTCCCCGATGAAGTGCAAGTAGGATCCACAAGCAGCAGCCGACATGGCACAGAGGAGGGCAAGATACACCTATAGTTTCATAAAACTAATCAATACTTATATGAAACTTTACAAATTAATTAAGTTCATCAAACTGTTCAAAACATTGATGTTTTCTTCCATCACCATAATATATAACTAAGTGAATTTGATACTCACATATAAACAACTTTCAATACCGAACAGGGAAAACTCAATTCGAAATGCTAATTCTTCAAAATCTTCTTAGAATCTAAATTCATCTTCGGAAAACAGAATGTTGCCTTATTTCTTACTGAACTACAAGAAACTGTAGAAAAAAACACTGACTTCGATCATCAACAATATTTGGAGAACCGAAATTCATCAAATGAGCATCATCTTCTGATCAGCTATACAGAAAAATCTCGATTGCGATTTCTTAAATTACAACATTTGTGATCAACTAGAAGGAAAAGAGGAAAAAAAAAAGTGGAAATTTACCTTTTGCAAGCTTGTGTGAGCGTGCTGGGTAATTGGTGCAGAACTCATCATGTCTTTTCTTGTCCAATTTCTATTGAAGTACAAATTCACGGCATTCACTAAGAAATTCATTTTTTTTTTCTTTTTGCAGAGAAATTGGAAGTGATGAAGAAGAATGAGGAGCGTCAGTTCTATTTATAGTTTTGCACAGAAGAGTTTGTTACCAACGGAATGCCCTTTTTGGGATATAGTTTTACCTTTCAGTTTATGGGTATAAACTCAGGTTCTTGGAGGGAAGGGAGTTAGAATTATGGAATCCGATCGTCATTTAAAGTTGTCTACATATTTTATTTGGACATTTTATTTTCTGTTTGTTCTAATTGAACACTTTTATTAATAAAAAAAATTCATATACAACATGGCACCAGAGGTGTCAAATAAGACTTAAATCATCTTTAGCCACTTCAAATTTTTCGCCACTTGGACACATTATCTTACGTTCATCCTACCCCATTTTCTTCTTTGTTAGTACACACAGCCGCCTCTGACTGAAACTACCCATTTTCTTCTTTGTTAGTACAAATGTTTGGTCATAAAATTTAGGAAATATATTTCACCTTTTTAGAAAAATATGATTTATACACACAAGTTTTAAAAACTATCAAAACTTACTAAAAGTTTGTATTACAAGTCAATTGAATGTTCGTTACAACAATAACAAATAATGTCCATGACACTAAAGCAATGTGGTAATTTGGAGTGAGTGCAACAAGAATTATTCTATACATCGTGAAGTAGACAAAGTACATGACTTTGTTATCTAAAGTCAATTTTTAATAATTTTCATCAACGATCATATCATTATTTAATATTCATTACATATTTCATCACTATTTTGGTGTTCACGTAAAAAATAATGTAATACAACGCAAGCAACTACTAGAGAGGTGTTTTTGTAAAAGATAAAAGATTGGGGTAAAATTTTAATTTTTAAAATATCCCAAATAATGAGATTTGACCCAAATACTAGAAAAAACTAGTATTTGGAAATTTGGAATATTTGCCAAAAATATTTGCCAAATAATGACAAATTGTATGGACAAACATTATTTGCCAAATTTTTCCCAAATATTATTTGGAAAATTTATGGCCAAACGGACCCTAAGTGAATTATGCACATAACTTTGAGGAGTAGCAGATGACTTAAGCCTCATTCTTATGTAGCATAATACACGTAGGAATTGAATTACCATGAAAGATGTCTTATAAGACAGATATGTCTATTTGTTCAATTTTATACAAGTTAAAGAATCTATTCGTGAACATCCAAAATTGAAGGACATAAATGACAATTGAAACTAAAATAAAAGGCATATTTAATGTGTGAGTTAATTATTTTAAGAACTTTGAAAGTCAACTTTAGAATTAATTTTTTTAATTCAGGTTGTTAAAGAAAATGGTCAATATATATTATTTGTTAGACGATGAGGGCATATATACACCATTTGTTAAATGACGTGGCATATATACCTCTAATTAAAATTTTCTTAAAAAATATGTCATGTCAACCTGAGCCAAGTATACTATAATTGGCTAACCAAAAGTTCAAATAAAACTTGAAACTGTAACAGATCAATATGTTCAATTTTGAATTTAAACTAATGGACTGTCTGAAAAAAGGAAGAACAATGATGTGTAAGGTAATCAACAATCAGTATTTGCCCTAAAATATTCAGTAAAATGTAACCACAAAGGAACACTATTTCATCATTTACACTCCATCTGCATTCTGCTTTATATTTATTCTATGGCAAATTTTCAAAACAATTCTATGTGTGGGGCGACGCTGAGTTTTTACATGCAGGCATAGTCTTGCAGCATGGATCACTACAGCTGGTAAATGGAAGAAGATGGTGAGTGTGCCCAATGAACAATGTCAGCATTGATATGTCCAAAGCGAGCATCGTACAGTATCTCTTGGCTATATAGCACTAAGTACCCAATGAACAATGTCAGCATAGTGGCTACCTATCACAAGCAATATCCATCATGTCAGTCACTAAAGACATTAAGTTATAGGATGAGTTTCATTGCAGCGTATGCATACAACTGCTTACCTTTAACATCAAATGAGCTGTGTAGCTGTCAATAAATCTAGAGAACAAATCATTGACAACAAACGTAGAGAACATTAGAAAACAAGCAAGGGTCAGGCTCAACAACTCTCGTTCATAAGCTAAACATAATAAAAATTCTGAACTGTGAAAGTAGAAATTTTCAGATTGTCCAAAACCTATGTGGTTCGACTAGCCATTTTTAGCTAACTGCGTTCAAGAAGTTGTTCAGATTTCACATAGACAACTTGTATGTTCTCACAATTCCTTATTACATAATTTCCATAGAGAAAGTAGTCAGTCTAATGAACTTGGAATAAATCTACGATTCATTGATCACATACCACTCTCTCTGGGGATGTAAAGTGAAGCCTGAACACACTTGCTACAGTTAAAAAACCTGGTAACAGTCCCCCCACTTCCCAGAACAAGTGCAAGAAGGATCCACAACCAGAGCACACCATGGCCCAATAGAGAGTCAAATACACCTATATAATCGGGGATTTAGCACGAATACTTAAATTACAACATTTTAATCAGAAAACTAATAGACTGTGTAACAGTGCGGAGGATTTCTCCAGAATTCATTGCCTCGATTATGATTGCAACATTTGTGATCAAATATAGAGGAAAAAAAAGTGGAAATTACCCTGTTCAAGCTTGTGCAATCTTTCTGGGGAATTGGTGCTAAACTCATCATGTCTTTTCTTGTCCAGCTCCTATTGAAGTACGCTTTCACAGCATTCACTAAGAAATCCATATTTTCCTTTTCGATTTTCAGACAAATTGGAAATGGGGGATGAAGAAGAATGAGGAGCGATTTTCCCTTTTGGGATATGAACGGGCTATATGACAGGGGTAATTTCGTCTTCAGACTCAAGTTGTTGGCGGGAAGGTTTTCTAATTACTCATTTGATTTCATATTTCTAAATCTCTTCCTTCTAATTTACCTTAGCAAAATAGAAGAAGAAGAAAACAAATAAACAACTGCGAAAAGTAATGTCATAGAAATATTAATTAATTTGATACTATAAAATTTAGTTAATTTATATTTTTTTAATGTAAAATTTACAAATTAAAATCAATGAGTGTCAAAAAAAAGAGGAAAAATTGTGTATAATAGCAAATTAATAACCTAAAATAATGGAGTAGCTAGGGTTTGATTTAATTGTGCTCCATAGCAAACGTTTGCAAAAAATTGTTTGGCGCCTCTCTCCCAAATATCTCGCTCGCCGCTCTCCTCCAATCTCTCGCTCGCTTCTTCACTTTTTATACAAACACAAGTGTATAAAAATTGTTTTTAATTGTATAAAGCAGAGAAAATTGTATAAATACATATATTTTTGTTCCTCTCTCTTCCCTCTTCCAGATCTCGCTCGCCACCCTCGCCTTTCTCATTTATACAAACAGAAGCGAAATGTATAAATTGCGTTTCTGTTTGTATGAAGCGTGAGAAAATTATATATACACATGCAAGTACATATATTTTCGTCCTATACACATATAATTATACAATAAAAATACTCCCCTGCCCAGTTTCTTTTGTCTTTCTCTCTTTTTCGTTTTATACAATTTTCAAATTGTATCTAATTTCTTTCTTTCTCGTTTTATACAATTCAATTCAATTTGTATATTCCTTGTCAAGTCTCTTTTGTCTTTCTCTCTTTTTTATTTTATACAAATTCAAATTGTATATAATTGTTCTATACACTTATAATAATACAATTCGTTTTATATATTTCGTTTTTATACAGTTCTCTGCCCAAGTATTTTTCTCTTTCTTCTTTTATACACTTTGTTTTATACAATTTGCTTCAACTGTATATGTACAGCGAATTATACAGTTTCTAAGTTAGTTATGGAGCGCAATGATGCAAATTTTGCTATAGCATACAAAGATAAATTTTTTATTTACTATATGTGAAAGTTGCCAAAAAAAATATATAGAGAGATTGATTTACATACTATAATTAAAAAGTGATTTTCAAATTTAATATTTTAATCGTAATTAAGATGTTTGTTAAATTAACTTAATTTTGACCTTTAAAAAAATATATTAGATAACTCATAAGTGTTAAGATGTTAACATGAGGAAATGGGAGGAAAAGAAATCTAATCCAAAATAAATTATGTCTAATTAAAACTTTTTAAAGGATGGAATATCCTTTTTCTCCTTTGACAAAAGTACCCTTGCGATATCCCCAAAACTGAGCCAATAACTGAAAGGTAGAGCTGTAAATATTCCCAAACAGAGCCACGGCGAGGGGCAGTTTTTTTGTAACAAACTCTTGTGTATATAACGAACTATAAACACAACTCTTCCTGCTTCTTCACCAAATTTTCGATTTCGTTTTCTCTCTGAAGCAAAAAAAAAAAAAAACAACTTGAAGTTCTCAGAGATGAATGCCGTGAAAGCTTACTTCAACAGGAATTGGACAAGAGAAGACCTGATGAATACTGGAGAAGTTTCCGCGTACGCTTACAGAAGCTTGACGATGGTACATTTATTCTTAACTGTTCCATTTTTTCTTTCTATTTGATCACAAATGTAAGAATTATTGTTCTACTTGATTAAAATGTTGTTATTTGAAAAACTTGTAATCGAGGGATTGAGGAATCGAAATTTTTGTATTTCGTTATGGTGTTACTGATAGCTGTATCAAGAGATCTACTTGGAACCGATATGTTTTACAGTTTCGCGTAGTTCTAGTGAGAAGTAAGGCAACATTCTACTTGCTTTACTCGATTATTCAGGATTGATGATGAATTTTGATTTTTCTGAATATCTTACATGTATAACCCTAATTTTTTCTCTTCTTTTGTACTTGCTTTACTTAATTCTTCAGGATTCATGATAAATTTTGATTAATCTGAATATTTTACCGAATTTTTTTACTTAACTATGCAGTTAGTGATAAATGATAACTCGAGTAGAGTTTCGGTATTGAAACCTTGCTCCCTATTTAGGCCTGGAAGTTTTTTTTTTTTTTTGAATAGTTAAAACGAAACGATTGCCACGTGCTTTTGAACTTCCCAAAATGTATTTGTTTTATTTAAATTTGGACTTTCAGAGTCTTGTTTTTTATTACATGGATTACTTTGTTTCATGCAATTTCAGAGTCTTGTTTTTGATTTTTTAGGTTCTGCTTCTAAGTATTGGATTCCGCTTTATTCCTTTGATTGATCAGTTTCCTGAAAAATATAGGTGTATCTTTCTCTCTTCTGTTTCATGTTGAGCTTTACTCTTGGATCACTCTTGCACTCGATCAACCGGGAAGTGGGAGGGCTGTTCACAGTCCTTTCTTCTGTAGCAAGTTTACTCTGGCTTTACTTTGCATCATCATTGAGAGAGGTACGTGATCTGTGTCTTGTAGATTTTCTTCCAAGCTTGTTGAATTGTCATTGACGTCGCTTTTTATATCGTAAATCTTCTGTCTATGCAGAGGCTGAGGCTCTCACTAATGCTGTATGCAGCCTGTACCTTGGGTGCTTCTTTTTGCCTTGTTACCAAAAATCTCTTCAAAGTTCATCCACCGTAAGACTAAAAAGATGCTATACATTGTTCAGATATCTTCTGTCAAAGTTTGATATGGCTCATGAATAGTGAACTTAAATAATTTACCACTGATTCCTGAAGTCTTTTCTAAAATGACAAAAGACAATTTGCTTGTTCTTTCATTTCCTACATTATAAATTCTATAGCAGTTACTTCGATCCTTCTGCATGAGTAGTTGATTACTCTGGTTGTCTTGTCTTCTTTATTGAAGAATATTCTGATAATTTGAAAAATATCTAACTTTGGTAAGCATTCCTTGCTCGTCCTCCAGCTTTATTGTCGACCTTTTGGAAGGTTCAACATCTAGCTTTGGAGTTATCTGGTATGGATCCTCCAAGTATACGAGGGAAAGGAGAGAAATCTACAAGGCTTGTCTGACTTTTTCTTTCTCTCTAATATGCTCCAGCATATTTTTTCATGGTATAGATATGCTTAACACCCACACAGTTCATTGGGCGTTCAAGGTAAGCAGTTGGATGTGATCACACTCATCCTATTATAACACAGTTCCCATGTCAATAAATCATTACTTCTGTCCAATGAATGAATAATATGAATACTGCTTGTTGTAGGTAAACACTGCACAAGCATTGTTGATGGTGTACTTGGTGATATATAGCCAAGATTTACTGTATAATGCTGACATAGGAGAAATTAACTCTGTTGATCGCGCACTCGCCTTCTTCTTCCATTCACCGGGTATAGTGGTCCATGCTGCAAGAGTTTGCCTGACTGCAGAAAATGAGCAAGACAGAGAGGATTACTACTATACACTTGGAACTATAGAATAAATCGAGAGTTTATAGCAAATGATGGGGAACTGTAAATGATGAAAAGTATTCCTTTGTGGCTACATTTTACTGATTGAATTTGAAATTCGTTAGTCTGATGAAAAATGCTTTGTATATTCCTTGTCAAACAATTGTTCCATATAGTCATGACTCATGAATAAGATAAACATAGTCATTCTGGATCAGCCTTCATATTGGAGAATTGGCATAATACATAGCTTACGGGTAAGAAAATTGAGCAATATATGTCTATGAATAATAATTAAGCAAACTATGATTATAGAGTTTTAATTACGTTGAAACTATAAAAAGAAATTACATAATTAATTTTTTTTTATACATGTATAACACTACTTTTACATGATTATTTTTTTCTTATAGATGCTGAATATACCTTTGTCTAAAATATAAATATATCACTCACGGTCGCTTGTACAAAAATTAATAAAGCAGTGATTAATGTAAAAATTGATAATGCAAGAATTAATAATGCAAGATTTGTTTCTATCCTTGAATTATTATGTAATTGAGTGCCGGACAATATTATTTTTTATGATCAAATTACAGAATTACACACTTTTTACGTAAGTTGACACCATTTTATTAATGCTTATTTCCACATTTATACCTTTTTTAGAAATTACCCGAACTCATTGATTTTTCTTGTGTATTAGCACATGGATCTGGTACCCCGGAGCACCCAATAATTTTCTCAAGAAACATTTTGAGGACATCCATAATGAGTTGGAAAACCACCACATATACTCATAAAAAAAAATTTAACGCACATTTCAGCATTTACGAACCTTTTTTTAGAAATTACCTAAATTTCTTGATTTTCGTGTGTATTAACCAATGGATTTGATGCCCCGAAGCACATTTAAAAAATTTATAAGAAATTCCTTAATGTGTTGGAAAACCACCAATCTCTATCTTAACTTTAAATTCAAACATTACTTTCGAATTCTAACTTAATTCACATGTACTAAAAATAGTATAAGCTCAGACATTCATTCCTTATTACCAAATACATTTCATTTAATATAAATAATATGTCCAAGAAAATAAATTAGCTTATGTGTCCTCATTTAATTGGTCCTTTGAAGTCCAATTCAAACAGGCCCAACTTTGACCGCTTTTAACGAATATCTAATTCGAATATTGAGGTATATATTACTTCACACACATTTTTCACAATAACGGCTTTATTTCTTCTTCTTCTTCTTCTTGTTTTCTTGAGGAAGATGGTGATGAAAAATTGTTGATAATGGTGGCGAATTCATGGGGTTGGAGAATAATCAGGCTGGAGCGGCCACGAAACGACCGGCTATTTCTAATATCTCGAATTCATACAATTGTATCAGGTAACGCGATTTCTCATTCCTACAAACTTGTGAGTGTTTCTCTGATCTGATCCCTGTTTATTAATGTAGGAAAAATAATTGGATTACTGGATTTATCTTCTTTTTTTGATTACTGGTTGGATGATTCACTATTTTGAATGTTGGGTATGGGGTTTCTTGTATAAATTTGTCTGTGCAAGGGACATGTAGGTGAGTTTTGTGATTTCTTTTTTGGGGGTTTTCTTCTTGGATCATTAAATGTTTCTGGGGTTTCATTAAAAACTGATTGAAGATACTGGTTAAAAATTAAGTGATTTGAGCGTCTTTGATATGAGGGGATTTGCGGGATGTTTTCTTTTTTTGGTCAGATTTTGTGATATTTGGAAGTTGAGTTCTTTGTTTATTGACTTCCCTTGTATATACAAATTCACTAGCAGAAAATGCTTTAGCTATCAAAGGATTTGCTTGATCTTTTTGAAAATTATGGTTAAAAAGTATTATGGAACATCTTCTCTTAATTCCTCCTTTTTAGTTTTTTCCTGTATATTACTGTTCCTTCTGTTTATAATTTGAGTTATAATGACCTAAAAATCTATTCATTTTTCACTTGAGTATGATGCATTGGACTGCCTTTTATGGTCTTAGACAAAAAACTAAAGAGCTTGATTGTGCTGTTGTTTTTCTCAGGAAATACAGAGGTTCCAGATGCAATGGAGATGATATTTCAATCTGCGCTGGCTTTGGGTTGAAAGGGAGTTGCAAGTGTTCTTATATTGGTCTATCCTGGTGTTATTGTTGAATCAAATTCGAACATAAACAAAGTGACTTTCATTATAAAACTTTAGGATAGAGGGAATCATAAAGTGAATAGCTTGTACACTTGAATCAAGTTAAACTTTTTGTTGGCAGCTCTTCTAGTAGAATGAGTAATTAAAAACAAAATTTTGTCTGCTATACTAAAGGAAATTTCTGATAAGTTTGCATATGGAGAGAAAATTTTTGTTTTTGTATTGCAGTTATATATGTTAAACCTTACTTGCAGGTATGCATTTGTCGCTCCCGGAATTGTAGATGGGAAAAATGCTCAGTCTCCAGTAGGGGAACTTGGAATGGTTGAGATGACCCAGGCTCTGGAATAATTGATGTTTGCTATGAGCAGGTTTGTTAGGCTTCTCCTTAAATTTTACTGATTATGTGCATAGTAGATGCATGTTTAGCTGTTACTTATCCTCAACCACTCCCCTTCACTCCAATAAAACAAAAGAGGGATAGAGAAATGCATGTAGTGTTGTCTGGTCTGGCTTAGTATCGAAATTTCTGGTGTTTTCTTATTTGAGTGGTGTTCATTGTCTTTAGTCTTCGTATACTTTCTGATAAATGCACTGAAGTATAAAAAAACCTTGTTTTTTCTCAATGTTCAATTAAATTTCCTTTTATAAATGCAAATTACACTTAGTCGTTGAATATCTTGCTAACCATGATCTAAGCAACATGCTGTAATAGTTTTCATGTTGGTGGAAGAGTCTGCATGTGATAGCTTCACAAAGCAGAGCAATATCAAACACAAATCAAGTAGAAGGCTGCAGTAGATTAATGGCTAGTGTGAATTCATTTCTACTGAATGGACTGAATAGGAACTATGTACTCAAAGGATTCAAGTAGCCTACCTTAACTAATTTGTGATTGAGGCGTAGAAGATTATTTATGTCGATTTTCTTACTTTGAAGGGAACTTTAGCTTTCAAAACTGAAGAAGCTAAAGAAAATTAGTTAGGATTTTAGCTTTCATCAAAATAATAAGTAGGAATTTTAGGACATATTACATATTCCCGTGTTACTTCTCTATCTCTTTCAAATAAATAAAATAAAATAACTATGTTAGGTTCCTCGTTCAATATTCATGTGTCCTATACTTGCATTCCAACTACACTATCTTTCTTTCTCTATTTCTCCTTCACTTGGTATTGCTCACATTCACTCTTGTTAGTGTGTTAAGTTAAAGCATTTAGTTTAAGTGTTTCTAGGTGTACACTTCTTTGAACTCTTTTTAGCTACTGTTGGGTTATCTAATAAATCTATATAATGCAGGTCTCATGGGGGGGCCTCGGGGCACGAGACCTCGAGGCCCCCGGGGGAGGGGGGGTAGGAGGGGCCTCGGGGCACGGCGCTTCGAGGTCCGGGGGTGGGGTGAGGGGGAGGGTGGGGAGGGGGGTGGGGGGAGGGTAAGGGCCTCAGGGCATGGAGCCTCGAGGTACGGGGGGAGGGTGGGGGTAGGGGCCTCGAGGTTCGGGGGTAGGGGCCTAAGGGAACGGCGCCTCGAGGTTCGGGGGTAGGGGCCTCGAGGCACCGCGCCTCGAGGTCCGGGGGGTGAGGGGAGGACCTCGAGGCATGGCGCCTCAAGGTCTGGGGGGAGGGCCCTCAGGGCACGACGCCTCGAGGTCTGGAGGGAGGGTGGAGGGGGGAGGGGCCTCGGGGCACCGCGCCTCGAGGTCAGGAGGGAGGGTGGAGGGGCCTCGGGGCACGGGGCCTCGAAGTCCGGGGGAGGGGGAGGGTCCTCGGGGCACGACGCCTCGAGGTCCTGGGGGGAGGGGGGAGGGCCTCAGGGCACAGCGCCTCGAGGTCCTCAAGGTAGGAGGGGAGGGCCTCGGGGCACGGCGCCTCGAGGTCCTGGGGGATAGGGGGGAGGGGCCTCGGGGCACCGCGCCTCGAGGTCAAGAGGGAGGGTGGAGAGGCCTCGAGGCACGGGGCCTCGAAGTCTGAGGGAGGGGCCTCGGGGCACGACGCCTCGAGGTCCTGAGGGGAGGAGGGAGGGCCTCAGGGCACAGAGCCTCGAGGTCCTCGGGGTAGGAGGGTAGGGCCTCGGGCTACGGCGCCTCGAGGTCGTGGAGGATGGGGGGAGGGCCTCGGGGCACGGCGCCTCGAGGTCCTGGGGGAAGATGGGGAGGGCCTCGGGGCACGACGCCTCGAGGTCCTGGGGGATGGTGGGGAGGGCATCCGGGCACGGCGCCTCGAGGTCCTGAGGGGAAGTTGGGGAGGGCCTCGGGGCACGGCGCCTCGAGGTCCTGAGGGCAGGGGGATGGAGGAGGGCCTCGGGGCACGGCGCCTCGAGGTCCTGGGGAGATGGCCTCAGGGAACGGCGCCTTGAGGTCCTGGGGGGAGGGGGAGGGGGAGGGAAGGGCCTCGGGGCACGGCGCCTCGAGGTCTGGGGGGAGGGGGAGGGCCTCGGGGCACGACGCCTCGAGGTCTGGGGGGAGGGGGAGGGCCTCGGGGCACGGCGCCTCGAGGTCCTGGGGGGAGGGGGGAGGGGGAGGGCCTCGGGGCACGACGCCTCGAGGTCCTGGGGGGTGGGGAGGGGGAGGGCCTCGGGGCACGGCGCCTCGAGGTCCTGGGGGGGGGAGGGGGAGGGCCTCGGGGCACGGCGCCTCGAGGTATGAGGGGGGGAGGGGGAGGGCCTCGGGGCACGGTGCCTCGAGGTCCGGGGAGGGGAAGGGGAGGGCCTTGGGGCACGGCGCCTTGAAGTCCTGGGGGGAGGGGGAGGGGAGGGCCTCGGGGCACGGCGCCTCGAGGTCCGAGGGGGGGGGGAGGGTAACAGACATAATTCACATAAGTGTTGGGCTGTATATGTTTGCTTCACCCACTTTTACATTCTCTATGCATCTTCAACGGTCAGAAATAGGTGACATATTACTTTCGCTTTCAGGATATATGGGGGAGGGTAACAAACATAATTCACATAAGTGCTGGGCTGTATATGTTTGCTTCACCCACTTTTACATTCTCTATGCATCTTCAACGGTCAGAAATAGGTGACATATTACTTTCGCTTTTAGGATATATGGGGGAGGGTAACAGACATAATTCACATATTGCTGGGCTGTATATGTTTGCTTCACCCACTTTTACATTCTCTATGCATCTTCAACGGTCAGAAATAGGTGACATATTACTTTTGCTTTCAGGATATATGGGGGAGGGTAACAGACATAATTCACATAAGTGTTGCGCTGTATATGTTCGCTTCACCCACTTTTACATTCTCTATGCATCTTCAACGGTCAGAAATAGGTGACATATTACTTTCGCTTTCAGGATATATGGGGGAGGGTAACAGACATAATTCACACAAGTGCTGGGCTGTATATGTTTGCTTCACCCACTTTTACATTCTCTATGCATCTTCAACGGTCAGAAATAGGTGACATATTACTTTCTCTTTCAGGATATATGGGGGAGGGTAACAGACATAATTCACATAAGTGCTGGGTTGTATATGTATGCTTCACCCACTTTTACATTCTCTATGCATCTTCAACGATCAGAAATAGGTGACATATTACTTTCGCTTTCAGGATATATCATGATATTTGATGGTTCAACCAAAAATATTGAGCATACTCCTGATGTTAAGGAATACAGTCCTTCAGAAATCTACGCAGAAAGTTATTTTTAATCCCCTAATGATATCTGGTAAAATTCTGCTTAGTTTAGCTGGACATATTGAATATATATGTATCCATACATCATATTTGCTTGTAGTTCTTATAAGCATTTCTACTTTTTATATTACTAGATTTTAGACACGTGTGTTGCACCTAGTATTGTCAATTATCAAAATGTTTTTATTCTAAAGCAATAAATCTTTAACAATACACGTTTCAAGCATTTGTTTGATATAAGTTGATGTGGTGTCACGACCCAATTTCTCGAGCCATGAAGGCACCTACTATAACCATCAGTAGGTAAGCCAAACCACAACCCAGAACAACACGTAATGGGTGTGAGGGTAGAAACTAAACACGACTAAGCAAAATTACTATAACAACATAAGCAAACCAAAACATAAATACAATTAAGGATCCCTCCCAGAGCTTGGAAGTCACTAATACAGAGCTACCAACAAAATGAGTACAAGTCCCAACAGTGGACCATCGAAACTAGACTGTCTCGAAAAGTAAAAGACAAGTCTTTATATAAACAGATGGAGACTGAAATAGTACAAAACACTGTGTGCTCACCCCTGTCTCCGGACTAGAAATGCTCCAAACTCGATCAACGCTGACTACTGGTGCTCGAACCTGCATCACGAAAATAGATGCAGAGCGTAGCATGAGTACCAAATAACATGTACCCAGTAGGCATCATAGGCCGACTGAACTAGAAAAGTAAAGCACTATGAAAAGACGGAATCACAAAACTAGAGGTCAAAAACAGAAGGCTAAGTAACACAATAATGCACACGAGTGTATAAAGATCTAACTAAATTAATATAAATAAGCTAACTACACCTAACTGGACCCACCATAAGCCTAGAAGGTACACTCGTGCACAAGTTTAAATAAAAACCCGAATAGACCCCCATAAGCCCGACGAGTACACAAAGTAACTATAACTTAAGGAGAATAAAACTCGAGGCCAAAGAACACCGAACCAAAAAGTAGAATCGGACGGTACGGAGGTCGGGCCTTGAACCGGACGCTCACCAGAATTACACAAGTAGCCAATTGCAAAATATAAGTAACTGAGGCCGGACCTCTAACCGGATGCTCTACATACTTGAGGCCGGACCTCTAACCGGATGCTCTACATACTTGAGGCCGGACCTCTAACTGGATGCTCTACATAAGTATGTGGATGTTCGAGGCCGGACCTTAAATCCGGATACCCGACAAAGATGTCGATATAGCTGCTGAAAGAGTCTTTATCTATCCATAATCATATAAACCCGTGGAACACCATCCAGACTTAGCTAATCAATGTAAGTCCTTAAAGCTGAAACGAACTCAACTTTGAATCACGGAGCGAAATTCATTGTCACTGACGTAACTCGAGAAGCCGTAACATCGAAGAAATAAGAGTAACTATCGCTAGAGCAAACTCATCATCTTTCTAAATACCCAACTATCAGACTCAAGTCTGCTACATCAGTCTACAAGGATTTAAGCCGGCCGAGCGACGTCGGGGCTAAACTAAGTCCTACCGACTTTGAATCATGCATTTCTAAGGAAACCCTAGTCAAACCTAAATTAAGGCCCAACATACTTCTGACAACCAGTATTCAAACATACAAGTAATTCATATAGCAAAGAAGGTCAATTAATAACAATAAACATGCTCACAATTACCCGATAATTCTCAGAAAAAGGGCGAAAATATGATTTTTAACACCTATGCATGATCCAATAACTACCCAACCCAAATCTCAACTAATCAACATGCATTCACATGTTCGAGTTCAATCTAAGAATAGAAACCATAGCCTACCTGAACGCAGATCACGCGCGCTCCAAAATTCACTTCCCCGGATCTTTTACTTTCTAAAAGGCCTCGAAACGTTGATACACTATCAGAAATAGAGTCACAACGTTATTACAGTCATTTAAACACTAAAATCGCAAGAAACGGAGACGGATCAATTTCGCGGTCAAAATGGAAAAAGCGGGATCCGCGTTAAGAAATCCCGAATTAACCCCAAATAAAAGTCCTAAATAACTTTCGGACTTGTATACCAGAATGGAACACAATTCAGGACTCAAGCCAGTCCCAACATGAACATGCAACAAAAAAAAAACTCAAATTCTAAGCTAAAAATCAGCAACTATGGCAGCAGCTACTTACAAGATTTTACCAAAAATGAAGCTCCAACAGCCAAAACCAATCACACCACGACGATCCTCACGAAAACCCCCACAATATAGGCTCTTGAATCACTAGATTCGGACCTAAAATGGCCAAGAAATCACCTTCTAAAATTTCCCAAAACTTGTGCTCGAAAATGAGCTATGACAGCAGTTAAAACCCAAAATTTACCTCAAATCGGGTCCCCAAATCAGATTCCAAGCTCACCAATGCGTTGCCCTCGAAAAATCTCACAACTTAGCCTTTAAACTTAAAGTTAAAACACCTAATCCCACCAACTCACACTGAAAACTTTGGGAGTCATGTCGACAATGCTACTAGACTAAAATGACCCTTCCGGAACTGATGGAATCGTCAGAATTGGATTCTGATGTCATCTTCTAGAACTTTTGATCGAAAATGATCGTTCAAGGTTCAAAAGCTTCAAAAATACTAAAGCTCACACAATAACAAAACGAACGACCAGGTGACCGATCTGTCAGTCCCAGCAAGTCATAAATGACTTGGAACCGCTATAGGAACGCTCTAAACGATGCACAGAAGATAAAACACTAAAAATGACAAGAAGGATCATTACATGTGGTCTACTACATATTCTAAGTTACTCATATGCTAAACAACTAGATACAGTATGCACCAGATATGCAGTAATTCTAACAAAGTTTCCTATTATATACATGTTAGTATTTGGTTTATAGATGATCGTGGTCTTGTATTGAGTATTAATCGACACAATTTCTCATATTCTTCTGATTTTTTTATGGCAAAGAAGACAAAGTTGGTTAATAAGTAAATAATGGTGGACTCATTTTTGGTCACATCCTATCTGTAGTTTACGGGGGTGTATAAATATTCGCAACTTAGAGCTTGTTTGGATTGACTTATTTTAGGTGTTTATTTCCAATGAGGCTTAGATGTATGAGAAGAAACATTTTGGTTTTTATAATAGATTTTAACGTCTAAATTGTTAGAAATGTGCAATTTCCTCTCTTCTTCCAGAAGAATGTGGTGTGATGGATCTATCTTGAAGTATGAAAAGTTCAGTTTTCATTTTCTTTTCTGATCTGGAAGAGTTTCTATTTTTATACCTTTGATGTAAACGGAGAACAGTCTTTTCTATAGATGGTTGGTCTATTTGGTTGAACAGTTCGAGTTAGAGTTTCAATATAGTGCTTCTTAGAGTTTCATTGATAACATCCTTTTACATTGAGAAATGATGATCTGCTCGCATCTATGTTGTTGTTTTTTGCTTAAACTAGATGGCTATTTTTGTATTGCGCTATACACTGCTTTTACAAAAAATTTGAGAGATGCAGCTTTAACTTGTTTTGTACTACTGATTTATTGGAAGTGGAAGCCTAATGTTGAACACTAATCTGTATTTGCTGCTGACTGCATGGATCAAAACTATGAAGCAGAATGAAACAGGTCCAAATGAAGCAAAGTGATATCGCGGATTCATATAACTGATTACTTTACACAGAGAATGTTAGTAGGAAACCTTGTGGATTGTTCCATTGCTTTTCAAAGGTGAAAGATTATTATTACCTGTTCCAGTAAACTAAACAATTAGGCACTGGAAATTTCTCACTCAATTTCTCATCATTTACAGTTCCCCATCTGTTATCGACTCTATTTATTCTATAGTTCCCAGGTGTATAGCACTAATTCCGTCTGTGTTGCTGAATTTTTGCACCCAGGCAGAGTCTTACAGCATGGACCACTATAGCTGGTAAATGTAGGAAGACGGTAAATGTGCAATTGACAAAGTCAATATCTCCAAAGCGAGCATTGTACAATATCTCTTGGCTATATACCACAAGGTACCCCATGAAAAATGCATGCAGAGTGTATACCTACATACAAGCAGTACTCATCATCAGGTCAGACATATTATTTATTCATTAGACAGAAGTAACACATCGTATGCATACAACTGCATGCTTACCACTAATATCCAATGAGCTATGTGGCTGTCAAGGATATCTAAAGCATAAAGACAAACGCCGTAGATTATTACAGCATTAGAATAAAGCAGGGTTCCCAAGTAGATTTCTGTCCTTTCCATCGTTATCAAGGCTACAAGCCAGAAAGTTCCAATGCCAATTGTTGAACCTACCAAAAGGCCCAAAGCAAGGCTGGAGAGAAAGAAAGGAATGCTTTCTGAAGTTAGATATTGTTCAAAATATTCTTCAACTGCACATACAAAAGGGGCAGAGTAACTGCTGTTGTTCTCATTAAGATGCAATAAATAAAATGTAGGAATTCACAGAGCAAGTGAATGTCTTTGTTAAATGTAAAATATATTTAAGCGCACTCTTCATAATTTGGTCGTGTTTCATAATTTCACTAATTCATGAGCAATACTTGGTGCAAATACACAAGTCTTTCACAATTTGGTCATCATACTGCTAGCCAAGAATGCACAAACTTTAAAACTTCAAAACATAATTGTGAGATACACTTTTCTAACTATAATTCTAGTCAAGTACCTTAAGTTAATGAAGAATAGAAGTAATTTCAGGGTATAGGAATCTTAAATACAAGTCATATATTGCTCAATGCTTCTCATTCATAAGCTAAATATAATGCAAATTCTGAACTGTGAAAGCCTAGATGATTGATCGATCATGCCGTTAATACACAATTTTTCAGACATTCCAGGTTGTCCAAAACCCACGGGATCCAAAATGTGTGTTGTGTGCAAGAATGATACAAGATGTCAAATTCATCCACCCACTCCAATGCCATTGTTCTCACAAGTCCTTATGAAAGAATTTTCACAGAGAAAGTAGTCATTCTAATTGATTATGGAAAACAATAGTTTCTACAAGGGTACCAATTTTTTCAGGATTTCGAGTAGATCTAACGATTTTTAAGGATAATGGGATTACAAGTATATACCAATCAGCAACAAGCCTTTCTCCGTACACTATTGAAGACTACAAAATCAGGTTCCTAGATATGTGATATAACCAGAAAGCTGTCAAAGCAACCATATCAAACTTTGACAGAAGATTTCTGAACAATTTATAGCATCTTTTGACTCTTACGCTTGTTCCATTTCGGTGAGATGTTGGATAATAAGGCAAGAAGAAGCTCCCAAATTAAAGACAGCATGCAGCAAGAGTAAAACCCTCATCCTCTGCATAGATAGTAGAAGATCTACATTTTAAGAAGCGACTTCAAGAATAATTCAACAACTTGGAAGAAAATCTATACAGTATAGATCAGATACCACTCTCCATGGTGGTGTAATGTACAGCCAGAGTAAACTTGATACAGAAGAAATGACTGTGACCGGCCCTCCCGCTTCCCAGATCCAGTGCAAGAAGGATCCAAAAGTAAAGCTCAACATGGTACAGAAGAAAGTAAGATACACCTATAATCACATGAAAAGAAAAGAGGGAAATCCAATACTTAGAAGCAAAAATGCATCTTTTTCAAGATAACTAGGTTTTGCAAAAAATGGAAGGATCAAACACAAGATACTGAAATCTGATCCAAAAACGACTTTCAATACCAAACTCGACTCAAAATGCAAAAGAAAATCTGCATGTTAATGCAATCGGGTTCATCAGATTATCACTGACAACATAATTAAGGGCAAAAGAACAGTAAAAATTACAGAAATTGTAAAATGTTGCTTTATTTCTGACTGAACTACAACAAATTGTAAAATTAACCAACAATCATTATCGGCATTCTCGTGATTACAAGTAGATCTCCTAATCCATCGCAATTACGTAAATAGAAAAACCTCCATTCCTCAATCTCTCTAATACCAAACGGACTCAAATGCTAAAGAAAAGCTGCTTGTTACTCCAATCGGTTTTATCAGATTATCACTAACGGCATAATTAAGTGCAAAATAACAGTAAAAATTATAGAAATTAGAAAATGTTACATTATTTCTTACTGAACTACAAAAAATTGTAAAATTAATCAACAATCATTATCGGCATTCTCTCGATTACAAGTAGATCTCCTAATACATCTCGATTACGTAATTCGAGAAACCTCCATTCCTCTATCTCCAAATTACAATTTCTTAAATTACAATATTTCAATCAGAAAAAAAGTAGAATAAGTTTAAGGATGAATGAATGTACCCTATTCAAGCTTCTGTAAGCATGCATGGAGATTCTTCCAAAATCCATCAAGTCTTGTCTTGTCCAATCCCTTTTGAAGTAAGCTTTCACAGCATTTTTCATCACTGAGAATTTCATTTTTTTTTTCAGAGAGAAAACGGAATCGGAAAACTGATGAAGAACAATGAAGAAGAAGAAGAGCTGTGCTCTGTTTATACTGAAAACGAGTTCGTTACCATCGACTACCCTCTTCGTTACTCTTTTTCGGAATATTTACGCTTCTACCTTTCAGTTATGGTCCGAGTTTAGGAAATATTCCAGGGGTATTTTCGTCAAACGAGCAAAGAGAAAGTATCCACGTGTTCAGATCGTTGGCGGGAAAGGGGAGAGGTTTAAGAAATGTAATTGTAGCATATTTATATAGTCACGTAGAAGATAAGTACTAATTTGTATAAGATGTTCAGTTTTATTTTATTTTAATTAATTAAATTGATATATAATATATTGGTTAAAAAATCTTACATCTTTTTTTTTTATTTTGTTTTATATTTTTAATTAAATATAGTCTATAATCATTAAAAGCTATTTAAAATAGTCTTCTCATCAGTCATCACCAAAGTCTTAATTACTCAATTTAGGATTAAAGAATAAATTTTTTTCCTCTACAAGCTCCCAATTTCTACTTCTTCATATTATTTTTTGGTCGAAAATTTAGCTTCTTGAATTAAGTCACTGTTATACACAGTTCAGTCATTGTTATCTTTAATTAGTTTCTCCTTTGCTGTAAGAGTCCGAAAAAATGTGTTTTATACAACTAAATCATTCCCAATAACTAGCAGATAATTTTATGTTTATCAAACCATTGATAAGCCAAAATGTGCTTAGTTACACACCCTCTAAAATAATTATTAAAACTAAGTAGTAGTGTTAATTTGCCTAAAGTATAATTGGAAGTGCCAGGAGGAAACAGAGATGATATTTTTTATGATACCAAAAATAGCTTAATAATTTCGATGTAATGAAGTAAAATTGTCGAGTGAGCATTTGTGAAATTAAACCAAGTAGTCTTATATATGATTCCAATGAGACCCCTAAAATTGGAAACTCATGTAACAATTCAAATAGTCTTCATTGCACCATCTTGAAAAAAAGAAAGAACACTTATTAGTAAGTACTACTTGATCTATTAGCATTCAAGAGTTCCTTAATCACAAAGTTTATTTGTGTGGTAAGGTAGGTAATCAGCAATCAGTATTTGCCCAGAAATATTCAATGACTAAAATGTTAGCCACAAAGGAATACTTTTTCATCATTTACAGTTCCTAATCTGCAGTTTGATTAACTTTTGCACCAAAGGGAAGGCATACTCTTGCAGCATGGAGCACTATAGCCGGTAAATTGAAGAAGACAGTGAGTGCGCGATGGATAAAGTCAATATCTCCAAAGCTAACATCATAGAATATCTCTTGGCTATATACCACAAAGTAACCCAGGAACAATATCACCGAAGCGGTTACCTACAACAAGCAGTATTCATCATCAAATCAGTCATATTGTTCATTCATTATACAGAGGCGAGTTTAGAGCTAGAGTCAGTGAGTTTAAAATGACTTATCATATTTTATGTATACATATTAAGTTCGAGGCAAAAGTAACGATTTATTAATATGTGAACTGTTTTATAGGATGAGTATGGTCGCATTGTATGCATACAACTGCTTACCTTTAGGATGGCTAGGACTGTGTAGCTGTCACGGATAAGACTGCCAATCACAAGCAAGACTGCTAACGTTACAAGACAACAATAAAGCAGGCCACCGTGGTAGATGTGGCTCCTTTCCCTTGTTATTGTGACTTCAAACTTGAAATATGCGATGCCAACTGTTGTACCTGCAAAAAAGCTGGCAACATAGCTGGAGAGCAAGCATGGAATGCTTTCTGAAGTTAGATATTGTTCAAAATAAGGAACAGAGAACAACAAGGGCTATCAACTACACATACTGTAGGAGCAAAGTAACTGCTATTGAATTCATTAAGATGCAATATAATGTAGGAATAACAGAGCAAGCAAATGTCTTTGTTATTTTAGAACAAACTCCAGGAATCAGGGGTAAATTATCTATGTGACCTCTTCGCAATTCGGTGCAGATGCAGAACTCTATCACATCTGGTCATCATATTGCTCAACTTCTCCCATTCATAAGCCAAACATAGTTCAAAATTTGAAACTCTATGTGCTATAACATATACTAATAGTCAGAAATGCAGAGACATTAAACTGTTCAGGTTTCCAAAGAAGCTCATAATTGTTAGATACATTTTTCTAACTATAATTCAAGTCAAGTCCCCTAAATCCATGAAGGATACAAGTAATTTCAGGGTATACGAATATCAATTATAATTTATAAGCCATCAATTTAGAAGTCCAAAACAATAGTTTATAGCTTAACAACAGACCAACATTCTAGCACCCGATGCTAGACATACTGCTCAATATATTTCATTCATAAGCTAAGCATAATGAGAATTCTGAACTGTGTAAAAGCCTAGGTGATCGATCATGCCATTAATGCACAAATTAATTTTCAGATATTCCAGGATGTCCAAAACATACATGAACTAGCCACATTTAGCTAACTGCGTGCAAGAATGATACAAAATGTCAAATTCCTCCATTCATGTGCCCGTTTACTCACAAGTCCTTACTACAGAATTTTCAGAGAGAGAGTATTCATTCTAACTGAAGATGAAAAACAATAGTTTCTACAAGGATAAAGTGATCACAAGTATAAATAGTAATCAGCAAAAAGCCTTTCTCTGTACACAATTGAAGACTACAAAATTCAGTTCCTGATAATCTTATATGAGAAGAAAGCAGTAAAACCAACCATATAAAACATCAACAGAAGATATCTGAACAATGTTGAGCATCTTTTGAGCCTTACTTTTGATGCATTTCAAAGAGATATTTTGTAAGAAGGCCAACAGAAGCCCCAAAGGAGAAGGCATAAATCATCAATAGTGAGCGCCTTAGCTTCTGCATAGACAGAAGATTTACAAAATAAGAAGCGACTTGAAGAACAGTTCAGCAACTTGGAAGAAAATCTACGAGTCATTGATCACGTACCAGTCTCCATGGTGGTGTAAAGTAAAGCCAGAGTAAACTTACTACGGAACAGAGGACTGTGAACAGCCCTCCCACTTCCCAGAACAAGTGCAAGTAGGATCCAACAGTAGAGCAAAACATGACATTGTAGAAAGTAAGATACACCTATATCATCGGTAAAAACTAATCAATCACAGGAAAAGGGCCCTTCATATTGTTGGAATTAGAAGCTGAAATCTGAAATTGCACTAAACAAACTAATCCGTCCCACTCAAAATTGTTATGCTACTTTCATTCAAAACAACTTCTAAGACTGAATCGGGAGCCAGGCCTCGATAACAAACTCGATACAAAATGTTACTCCAGTTGTTATATCAGATTATCACTAACGTCATAAGCAAGTGCAGAGGAACAGCAATAATTACGTCAAATACATTAAAATCTTCTGAGAATCGGAATTCATCAATCCTGAAGATTTTAAGAAAAGCAAGTAGAATGTTGCCTTATTTCTTACTGTTAAAAAACGAATGGACTATGATTATCCTCAATATACCGAGAACCGAAATTCAATAATAGTGAAGATAAAAAAAAATTAAGGATTTAGCATCATCTTCTGATCAGCTATTAGTTGCATGACTAAAATCTCGATTTCTCTAAATCAATATTTTCATCAGAACAGTAATTCTTAGGTATAGGATGAATGTACCGCATTCAAGACATCGAGAGTTTCCAGCTTAACTATTCCAGATTTCATCAGGTCTTCTCTTCCCCAGTTCCTGTTGAAGTACCATTTCACAGCATTCATCGCGTGGAGTTTCAGCTCTAAAAACTTCATATTTCTTCTCTACTTTTTTCAGAGAGAAAATGTAAATGGAAAAGTGACGAGGAAGAATGAGAAACGTGAGCTGTTTTTATAGTTTCGCAGAGAAGAGTTTATTACCAACGACTGCCCTTGCCATTACTCTATTTCAGATATTTACGGTTTTACCTTTCAGTAATGGGCTGAATTTCAGGAGTAAGCTGGGGTAATTTCGTCAAGGAAGTAAAAGAATCTCCTAACTCAGATGATTGGCGGGAAGCTTTTCCTTTTTTCTCTCTTTTTTTTTTAAATTACTCCTGTGGAACAATTGTATTTCTTATAAACAAAAAAGTCTAAAACTTGTCAGTTTTTGATGAATTATGTCGAAACAATGTTTTTTCTCTTTGTTTATTTATCAGCAACAATAATATATATGTAAGTCCAAATTTTGATTGTTATCCTTTTTGACTCGAATATACCCATAATGAATTCCAGCTCATGGTAAAGATAGTCGACATGCATTTTAGTTGTGTTTGACGATGGAGAAAATATTTTCATAGAAATGAAACAGATAACAAATTGTTTCGTGTGTTTGCTAAAAAGGTGTAAATAAATACATTTTTCCTATCAAAACAATTGAAATGTCTTAAAAGGTAGTATTTGGTTAACGAAGAGTGCTTATACATTGGGGGTGAATGGTGACCAACAGAAAGCAAATTATACCAACTGAAAAAAAATTGAAAAGTGGTTTTGAAAACTGATATCAAGAGAAAAGCTAACCGATTTGTAGCTAAAATTATGTGAAAAAATTAGGAACTCTGGAATATACAATTACTATTTTGCAAGGAATATAATATTCAAAGCACTTAGCTTCAGACTAACGAATATCAAATTGAATCAGTAAATTGTAGTAACAAAGGAATACTTTTCATCATTTACAGTTCCTCATCTGAATTCTACTCTCTATTTATTCTACAGTTCCAAGTGTATCAGCATTAATTCTGTCGGTGTTGCTCAATATTTGCACCAATGCATAGTCTTGCAGCATGGACCACTATACCCGGTAAATGGAAGAAGATGGTGAGTGTGCGATTGACAAAGTTGATTTCTCTAAAGTGAGCATCATACAGTATCTCTTGGCTATATACCACAACATACCCCAAGAACAATGCAAGCACAACGCATACCTATCACACAATGACACAAGCAGTGCCCATCATCAGGTCAGTCATATCATATCGTTCATTAGACAGAAGTAATGACTTATTACCATGGGAGCTGAGTTATAGGATGTGCGTGAGCACATTGTACGCATACACTGCTTACCTTTAACATCCAATGAGCTACGTGTATGTTAATGACTTCGAAAGTTCTAACAACATAGGTGGCAAGCATTAGACTAAAAGGATAAGTCAGGCAGTTGATATAGATTTCTCTCCTTTCCCTCGATAACAAGGATTCAATCCAGAAAGTTCCAATGGCAAGTGTTGAACCTGCATAAAGGCTGACAACAAGGCTGGAGAAGAAGCAAGGAATGCTTTCTGAAGTTAGATATTTTTCAACTTATCAAATTAACAATGAGAGATAATCAACTACACATAAAAGGGAGGAGCAAAGTAATTGCTTGAATTCATTAAGATGCAATATAATGTAGAAACTGAAAGTGCAAGCAAATGTCTTTGTCATATTAGAAATGACTTCAAGAATTTAGTGTAAAAGTATTTAAGTGCACGCTTTATAATTTTGTCATGTTTCTTGGTTCCACTCATTTATGCGCCCTACTCGGTGCAAATGAAGAACTCCTTCACAATGTGGTCATCATATTGCTAAATTTCTGTGTGCCATAGCCCATAAGATATACTGGTAGCCAAGAATGCACTTAATGGTGAGATATAATTTTCTAACTTTTACTCCAGTAACATCCCCTAAATCCATGAAAGATACAAGTAATTACAGGGTATAGGAATCTGAAGTACAAGTCGTCAGTTTACAAGTCCAAAAACAATAGCTGATAACATATCGATAGACAAACATTCTAACACCCAATACTTAGTTTCTACAAGGATACTAACTTCTCCAGTTAGGATTTCGAGTAGATCTAATGATTATTAAGGATAAAGTAATCACAAGTATAAATACCAATCAGCAAAAAGCCTTTCTCGGCACACAATTGAAGACTACAAAAATCAGGATCGTGATAATATGATATGATAAGAAAGCAGTAAAAGCAATCATATAAAACTTCAACAGAAGATATATCTGAACAATGTTTCGCATCTTTTGAGTCTTACATTTGATTCATTCCGAAGAGATATTCGATATAAAGGCCAAAAGAAGCACCCATGTTACAGGCTGCAAACATCAAGAGTGAGACCTTCGTCCTCTGCATAATAGACCGAGGATTTACGACATAAGAAGCAACTTCAATAATAAATCAACAACTTGGAAGAAAATCTACAAGACACGGATCACTTACCACTCTCAATGGTGATATAAAGTACAGACAGGGTAAACTTGCTACAGAAGAAAGGACTGTGAATCGCCCTCCCACTTCCCAGATCAATTGCAAGAAAGATCCAAAAGAAAAGCTCCACAAGGCACATAAGAGAGTAAGATACACCTATATTTCAGCAAACTAATCAATCACAGGGAAAGAGGGGAATCCAATACTTGAAGCAGATGTGAAAATGCAACTTTTCCAGCTACCTAGGTTTTGCAAAGAAAGAAAAGATCAAACACAAGATGCTGAAACCTGAAATTGCATGAAACAAGTAAATCCCTCCATCCAAAATTATATGAAACGAATACATTTTGGGAAGCTTGAATGCACTTGGCACCATTAAACTTCATTCAAACTATTCAAAAACAACATTCAAGACTGAATAGGGAGCATGGTTTCAATACCAACTCGACTCGAAATGCTTAAGAAAAGTTGCATGTTACTCCAATCGTTTAGTCAGATTATTATTAACAGCATAAACAAGTAAAAAAAGAAGAGAAGAAAATATGGTAATCATTGAAAAAATATTCAGAAAAATCGAAAAACATCATGAATCCTGAAGATTTAAGTAAAGCAAGTACAAAAGAAGAGAAAAACTACGGTAATACATATAAAATATTCAGAAAAATCAAAATTCATCATGAATCCTGATGAATTAAGTAACACTAAAACAAATCGATTCCAAGTAGATCTCCTGGTACAGCTATCAATAATGAGATTACGTACAGTTACAGTATTTTAATTAACATCGGTTCCTCAATCTCTCGATCACAACATTTTTCATAATCAACATTTTAATCAAGTAGAACAATAATACTTACACTTGTGATCAAATACAAAGAAAAAAAGAAACCGTAAGAATGACTGTACCGTCCTCAAGCTTGCGCAAGCGTGCTCGGGAATTTCATCATTATTCATCAGGTCTTCTATTGTCCATTTCCTTACGAAGTAAGCTCTCACAGCCTTCCTTGCCTGGAGTTTCATATTTGTGAACTTCATGTTTTTTGCTTCAGAGAGAAAATTGAATCGGAAATTTGATGAAGATGAATGAGGAACGTGAGCTGTGTTTGTTATACACAGAAGAGTTCACCGCCCCTCGCATTTTCTCTGTTTGGGGTTATTTACGGTTCTACCTTTCGGTTATTGGCAGAGTTCAGGGGACATTGCCGGGGTACTTTCGTCAAAGCAGAAAAGGAGAACAATCTCCAGGCTCAGGTCGATGGCGGGAATAAATTTATTTTTGACTAAATTAATTACATCAAAATGCCCCGAATCCAAAATATTTCCATAAATTAATTTAGATTGTTTTATCTTTTATTTTTAAGAGATCAATATTAGTTTTAATATTATTTTCTCGTTGTCTATTTTTTCTCAAATTGCACGTGTAATTTTGAATGAGCAATTTTGTAAATGGTGGTGTTGGAATCGAGAGCGTGACAACAACTTTGCTCGAAGCGCTAGTTTTTGGTGAAGTTTGTTGAGAAAATATTTTGTGCCCTTTATTTATTAGCAATTATAATATATGTAAGTTCAAATTCTGTCATCATGCTACAGAAAGCAAAATAGACCAACTGAAAGGGGTTTTCAAAAATTGATATCAACAGAAATGCTCGTAGCTAAAATTTTGTGAAAAAAAATGGGAACGCTAGAATATACAATTACTATTTGCCAAGGAATATAATATTCAAAGCACTTGGCTTCACACTAACGAATTTCAAATTCCCCATCTTCCTTCTACTCTCTATGTATTCTACAGTTCCAAGTGCATCAGCATTACTTCTGTGATTCTATCTGTGTTGCTCAATTATGCATTGAATCAGGCAAAGTCTTGCAGCATGGACCACTATACCCGGTAAACGGAAGACGATGGTGAGTGTGCGATTGACAAAGTTAATTTCTCCAAAGTGAGCATCATACAATATCTCTTGGGTATATACCACAATGTACCCCAAGAACAAAGCAAGCACAATGCATACCTATCACAGAAGCATTACTCATTATCAAGTCAGTCATATTATTCATTCATTAGACACAAGTAGTGATTTATATATAGGATGTGTGTGAGCAGATGGTATGCATACAACTTCTTACCTTATACAAAAAATGAGCTGCCCGGCTGCCAACGTAGTCTGCATTACTAACAACAAAGGTGGAGAAACATAGAGCCCAACAATAATACACGCAGCCCAAGTAGATATCACTCCTTTCCCTCGTAAACATCGATCCAAACCACAGAAATCCAATGGCAAATGTTGGAGGTGCCAAAAGGGTGTAAACAAGGCTGTAGAGCAAGCAAGGAATGCTTTCTGAAGTTAGATATCTTTCAAATTATCAAAATATTCAGAACAGCAAGAGATAATCAACTACACACACACACAAGGAGCAAAGTAACTTCTATTCAATTCATTAACTAAAAGAGCAAGCAAATGTCTTCGTCAACTACTCCAATGCATCCAATTCATCTACTCCAATGCCGTTGTTTTCAAAAGTCCAGAGTAGGTAGTCATTATAATTAAAGATGAAAGCAGTAAAAGCAACCATACAGAACATCAACAACAGAGCACAATGTTTCTAGTCTTACCCATGATCTATATCGACGAAATATTTGATAAAAATGCCAATAGAAGCACCGATGGAAAAGGCAGCAATCATCAAGAGTAAGACCCTCGTCCTCTGCATAGAAAGAAGATTTACGACAGAGGAAGCGACCTCAATATTAAATCAACAACTTGGAAGAAAATTTACAAGTCACAGTTCACGTACCACTCTCAATGGTGATATAAAGTAAAGACAGAGTAAACTTGCTACAGAACAAAGGACTGTGAACTGCCCTCCCGCTCCCCGGGTCCAGTGCAAGAAAGATCCAAAAGTAAAGCTCCACATGGCAAAGAAGAGAGTAAGATATACCTACATTTCAGCAAATTAATCAATTACAGGAAAAAAGGAGAATCCAATACTTGGAAGCAGAAGTGAAAATGCATCTTGTCCAACTAACTAGGCTTTGCAAAGAAAGAAAGATCAAACACAAGATGCTGAAACCAGAAATTGCATGAAACAAATTAATCCCTCCGTCCAAAATTGTATGAGACGAATTCATTCTGGGAAGCTTGAATGCAATTTCATCCAAACTATTCAAAAACAACTTTCAAGACTGAATAGGGAGCAAGGTTTCAATACCAAACTTTACTCAAAATGCTAAAGAAAACTTACATGTTATGACAATCGTTTAGTTTGATTATCACTAACAGCATAAGTAAGTACAAAAGACAGAAAAATTACGGTAATACATGTAAAATATGCAGAATAATCGAAATTCATCATGAATCCTGAAAGAATTAAGTAAAGCAAGTACAAAAGATGAGAAAAAACTACGGTAATACACGTAAAGTATTCAGAAAAATCAAAATTCATCATGAATCGACTCCAAGTAGTTCTCCAAATACAGCTATCAGTAACGAGATTACAATATAGAAAAATCTCGATTCCTCCATCTCTCGATTACAATACTTTTCATAACCAACATCTTAATCAAGTAAGAATAAATGAAACCGTAAGAATGAATGTACCTTCTTCAAGCTTTTGTAAGCCTGCTGGGGAATTTCTCCATTATTCATCAGGTCTTCTATTGACCAACTCCTTACGAAGTAAGCTCTCACAGCATTTTTGGCCACAAGTTTCATATCTGAGAATTTCATGTTTTTTGCTTCAGAGGGAAAACGGAATCGGAAATTTGATGAAGAAGAATGAAGAACGTGAGTTGTGTTTATACACACAAGAGTTTGTTACCAAAGACTGCCCCTCCCCGTTACTCTCTGTTTGGGAATATTTACAGCTCTACCTTTCAGTTATTGGCTGAGTTTTACATCTTTTTATTTTTTTAAAAAAAATGTTTTTATTGCATAATTTTATAGTTGATCAAATATTCAAGGCTCTGTTTATGTTGTGGTGTGTTTCTATGCTTTTGTTGAGTGTTTTTTGGTATGGATTATAAACTTAGCAGAGAATCGATGGTTTAGATTTTACCTATTTTAAATGTTTCCTCTCGGATGACGGTATCTTCTCTTCCACAATTCCTATTGAAGTACGATTTCACAGCATTCATCTACGAGTTTCAGTTCTGAGTACTTTATCTTTCTTCTCTATTTATTTCAGAGAGAAAAATGAGAATGGGAAAAATTGTACTTTCTTATTAAAAAAAGGTCTTTAACTACTCCTCAAAAATCACAAACAACGAAAACACCAAATGTTAATCATAATTCATATCAGTGGCGATGAAGATTTCCTCTACTCTATTGGTTTCATGCGTTACGCCCTTGGGTGCAGTTAGAATCGAGAGCTTGAGAAGATCTTTGCTTGAAGCGCTACTTTTCGGTGAAATATGTTGAAAGAATGTTTTTTCTCTTTCTTTATTTATCAGCAATAATAATATATGTAAGTTCGAATTCTATCATCATGCTTTTCGACTTACTAGTTTCGGATGAGCACGTGTGTTCCATGTAAATTTTTATAGATACATTAGGATAACTAAAATCTCATGGAAATATATATATATATATATATATATATATATATGTAAATTGAATGAATAATAAAATGTAACAACTACAAAATTCAAAGACTTATGGCAACAAAACATTCATAGAAAACTAAATTAAAAAGTCTAACAGAGTGAAAAAAATATAAAAAAGAAACAGAATATTTAAGAAAAAATACAATATAGACATTATTCTTATAAGATTGATGTATATATAGATGAAAAAATAAGTACAAAATTAGTACATAACTCTCTGAGTTTTTATCGATTCCTTTCATATCCTATCAAAATTCAAGAATTTTCATCATCTGTTTTTACTATAGAATAAAAATAATATCCTAATAATCTTGGTACGGGTTTCATGAGATAAAGAAGTTGAATTTATATAAATAGAATAGAAGGAATATCAAAAGATATCTTAAAGTTTTTAGTTTAAATATTTGGAAGTTATGAATATGAAAAGATGAGAGTTATGAATATTAAGAGTATAAAAGTTAAATAAGTAATTAGAAAATAATAATAAATAAATGAAAGAATATGAAAAAAAAATTAAAGTTAGCAAACCATGTAAAAAGAACAACTAAAGTTCTTACCATGTAATTAAGCATTAATAAATTTAAATTTGTGAAGCTAGAGTCATTCTTTAATAATAATCAAGAGGACATTATCAATGTGCGTCTCCATTTTATAGATTTGCACCCTTTAAATTATTAAATTTCGTTATTTATCATAAAGGATAATACTTTATCCACATTAATTGTATTATTCATGAGAGGGGTTAAGAAAAAAGTTATAAGAAGAGGAAAAGAAAAGAAATTTAGGTAAAGATTTTTTCTAAAAAAAAATTATAATTATTATATACATATAGATTATAGATGATAAATATTAACAGATTAGATATTTAATTAGGAATTAATCTTAGGAAGTCTAAAAGTCATTAACATTTAATTAAATTTATACAATCAAATATTAAATATTTATAACAATTTAATTTACAGTAAGGGTAAAAGCGTAATTTAACTTTCAACTTTTTTGTTCATGCTTTTAGTAATATATGATGAATATTCCCATAATGAACTCCAGTTCATAGTAAAGAAAGCCGACATGTATTTTTGTTGTGTTTGACAATGGAGAAAATATTTTCCAAGAAAATGAAATAAATAATAAATCTTTCGTGTATAGCTAAAATTTTGTGAAAAAATAGGGAACGCTAGAATACACAATTACTATTTGGCCAAGGAATATATTCAAAGCACTTGGCTTCAGACTAACTAATTCCAAATTCGCCACAAAGGAATTCATCATTTATAGTTCTCTCCATCTGCATTCTACTCTCTATTTATTCTACAGTTCAAAGTGTATCAGCATTAATTCCATGATTCTGTCTCTGTTGCTCAATTTATGCAGTCAGGCATAGTCTTGCAGCATAGACCACTATACCCGGTAAACGGAAGAAGACGGTGAGTGTGCGATTGACAAAGTTAATTTCTCCAAAGCGAGCATCATACAATATCTCTTGGCTATATACCACAACGTATCCCATGAACAATGCAAACACAATGCATACCTATCACACAAGCAGTACTCATAATTAAGTCAGCCATATTATTCATTCATTAGACAGAAGTAATGATTTATAGGATGTGTGTGAGCACATTGTACGCATACAACTGCTTGCCTTTAACATCCAATGAGCTGTCTGGCTGTCAATATATTCTGATTTAGTAGCAACAAAGGTGGAGAACATTACAGCCCAAGAATAGAACATGCAGGCCAGGTAGATTTCACTCCTATCCCTCGCTAACAAGGATTCAGACCAGATAAATCCAATGCCAAGTATTGGAGGTGCCAAAAGGCAGACAACAAGGCTGTAGAGCAAAAGCAAGGAATGTTTTCTTGAAGTTTGATATTGTTCAAATTATCAAAATATTCTTCAAATAAGGAACACAGAACAACAAGAGATAATACACATACAGAAGGAGCAAGAGATAATCAACTACACATACAGAAGGAGCAAGAGATAATCAACTACACATACAAAAGGAGCAAAGTAACAGCTATTAAGATGCAATATAATGTAGAAACTGAAAAAGCAAGCAAATGTCTCTGTCATATACGAAATGACTTCAGGAAATCACTGGCACTCTTCATAATTTCGTCATGTATCTTAGTTTCACTCGTATATGAGCACTCTTCAGAAATCAGAACTTCTTCACAATCTGGTCATCATATTGCTGAATTTCTGTGTGCTATAACATATAATGCTAGCTAAGAATGCACATAATGGTGAGATAGAATTTTCTAACTGTAACTCCAGTAAAATCCCCTAAAATCATGAAAAGATATAAGTAATTTCAGGGTATTGGAATCTGAAGTACAAGTCATCAGTTTACAAGTCCAAAAACAATAGCTTACAACCTAACAACAGACAAACATCCCAACACCAATGCTCATATTGCTCAATATTTCCCATTTATATGCCAAGCATAATACCAATTCTGAACTGTAAAGAACTAGGTGATCAATCATGCCATTATTGCACAAATTTTCAGACATTCCAGGTTCTCCAAAACCTATGTGATCCTAGTAGCCATTTTTAGCTAACTGTGTGCAAGAATGATTAAAAAATGTCAAATTCATCCACTCCAATGCCATTGTTCTCACAAGTCGTTATGAAAGAATTTTCACAGAGTAGGTAGTCATTCTAATAAAAGATGAAAAGTAATAGTTTCTACAAGGATACTAATTTTTCCTGTTAGGATTTCGAGTAGATCCAATAAAGTAATCACAAGTATAGATACCAATCAGCATCAAGCCTTTCTCTGTACACAATTGAAGACTACAAAAATCAGGTTTCTGATAATACGATATGACAAGAAAGCAGTAAAAGCAACCATATAAAACTTCACAACAGAAATATCTTTCATCTTTCTAGTCTTACACTTGATCTATTTCAAAGAAATATTTGGTAAAAATGCCAATAGAAGCACCAATGGAAAAGGCAGCAATCATCAAGAGTAAGACCCTCGTCCTCTGCATAGACAGAAGATTTACGACATAAGAAGCAACCTCAATAATAAATCAACTTGGAAGAAAACTTACAAGTCACGGTTCAGGTACCACTCTCAATGGTGATATCAAGTAAAGACAGAGTAAACTTGCTACAGAACAAAGGACTGTGAACCGCCCTCCCGCTTCCCATATCCAGTGAGAGAAGGATCCAGAAGTAAAGCTCCACATGGCAAAGGAGAGAGTAAGATATACCTATATTTCAGCAATACTAATCAATTACAGGAAAAAGGGGGAATCCAATACTTGGAAGCAGAAGTGAAAATTCATCTTCTCCAGCTAACTAGGTTTTGCAAAGACAGAAAGGATCAAACACAACATGCTGAAACGAGAAATTGCATGAAACAAATTAATCCCTCCGTCCAAAATTATATGAAACGAATTCATTTTGGGAGGCTCAAATGCAATTTCATCCAAACTATTCAAAAACAACTTTGAAGACTGAATAGAGAGCAAGGTTTCAATACCAAACTTTACTCAAAATGCTAAAGAAAGTTACAAGTTATGCCAATCGTTTTGTGTGATTATCACTAAAAATAAGGCAATACATGTAAAATATTCAGAAAAAACAAAATTCATTATGAATCGATTCCAAGTAGTTCTCCAAATACAGCTATCAGTAACGAGATTACAATATAGATAAATCTCGATTCCTCCATCTCTCAATTACAATACTTTTCATAACCAACATTTTAATCAAGTAAGAATAAATGAAACCATAAGAATGAATGTACCGTCTTCAAGCTTGCGTAAGCGTGCTGGGTCATTTCTCCATTATTCATCAGGTCTTCTACTGTCCAACTCCTTACGAAGTAAGCTCTCACGGCATTCATGGCCTGGAGTTTCATATCTGAGAACTTCATGTTTTTTGCTACAGAGGGAAAACGGAATCGGAAATTCGATGAAGAAGAATGAAGAACGTGATTTCTGTTTATAGTTCGTTATACACATAAGAATGGCCTGGGAATATTGCAAGGGTAATTCCGTCACAGAAGAAAAAAAGAGAAAAATCTCCTGCCTCAGTCATTGGCGGGAACGGGGAAAGGTCTGGAGACTGGAAATATGATTTTTTTAGGGAATTTCTGTTTCCTTTTCCTCTTTTTATTTTGTTACTTGTTCTTCGAACCCGTGCTTTATATGTATGTGTATATCAATTTACTATAAATATTTAAAAAAATTAAGTATATGAATGATAAAAAAAAAATTAGATGTCATATGAACATACTAAAAAGAGAAAAGAAAAAATATATAAAAATCCTCTTCAACTTAATCGCATAACTTACTTTAATACTTAAACTATACGGACGTTTAAAATCCCCCCTAAATACAACCCTGAGAGTAGAATATCACTATCACTTGCCACATCATAGTCATGTAAGCACCACGTCACAGTCATGTAAGCACCATGTATTAATTTCCAATCTTTGTTTTTCTTAAAACTCATTATTATAATAAATTAATTTTAAAAATACAATTGAAAATCAAAATTATCACATTTTCTTTCACCCCATCTCTTCTATGCCCCCTCCTTTCCTCTTACTTCTTTCTTGATTTTCACCATTTTCAACCTTCACTAGCTTCTTCTTTTTTTGAATTTTCAGCCTTCAATGGTTGTTTTCTTCTTCAATATTTATCAACTTTTTTTAAAAAAATAGCATACATACTCTTTTTTTTCTTCTTTATGGATAATAGAACCTTAGTTTAGTTAAAGTGTGTCTCTGAAATTTCGATCATAGTACATGGGTTAATAAGAAGTTAAATTTTTTAACAATGTACGTTAAAAAGTACATGCAGTCAATTACTCAATGGAAGAAGAAAGGCAAGAGTATTAATGGTATACGTTGAGATCAATATGCATTAAATTACTAAATGGAAAATGAAAGGTTTTTACTGATATTTCTAGCATATAAATGTAATGAAGTGCTCCTTCAACTTGCTTGTTTTCTATCTAAGAGGTGCAAATTTCTTTTAAGAAGAGAGAGATAGACAATCATGTCTTAGATCTCAATCTAACGCTGGAATATATAATTACTATTGTTGAATGCCTTGAATCGGACCCGCTACAAACAGAAAGGACGGGGTCTCGCTGTTGTTGTATTGGGCCCTTAATTTTCTGTTGATTCTGTATGTTGGGCCCAAGCCTGTTAGGGCGTAGCTTAGCACTATATATAGACGTTATGGAAACTCTATTCTGTAATTCTGTTTTTGCCTCTCCATAATAAAACTGCTCCCTCTCTTCCCGTGGACGTAGCCAATTTATTGGTGAACCACGTAAATCTGTTGTGCGTTTATATTTTCTCGTATTATCTCAAATTCCGCACAACAACTATTTGCCAAGGAATGATATTCAAATTAAAGTACTTGGCTTCAGTCTAACGAATTTCAAATTCAATCAGTAAAATGTAGGAACAAAGAAAAACTTTGCATCATTTACAGTTCCTCATCGGAATTCTACTCTCTATTTATTCTACAGTTCCAAGTGTATCAGCATTAATTCTCTCTGTGTTGCTCACTTTCTGCAGTCAGGCAAACTCTTGCAGCATGGAACACTATACCCGGTAAACGGAATAAAAAGCTAAAGAAAAGTTATGCCAGACGTTTGTCTGATTATCACTAACAGCATAAGCAAGTAAAAAAGAAGAGAAAAAATTATGGTAATACATGTAAAATATTCAGAAAAATCGAAATTCATCATGAATTATGTAGAATTAAGTAAAGCAAGTCCACAAGATGAGAAAAATTATGGTAATACATGTAAACAATTCAGAAAAATCGAAATTCATCATAAATTCTGTAGAATTAAGTAAAGCAAGTCCAAAGATGAGAAAAATTATGGTAATACATGTAAACAATTCAGAAAAATCGAAATTCATCATAAATTCTGTAGAATTAAGTAAAGCAAGTCCACAAGATGAGAAAAATTATGGTAATACATGTAAACAATTCAGAAAAATCAAAATTAATCATGAATTCTGAAGAATTAAGTCAAGCAAGTCCACAAGATGAGAAAAATTATGGTAATAAATGTAAACAATTCAGAAAAATCAAAATTCAATATGAATTGATTCCAAATAGAAAAATCTCTATTCGTCAATCTCTCGATTACAATATTTTCCATAATCACCATTTTAATCAAGTAGAACAATAATACTCACACTTGTGATCAAATATAAAGAAAAAATGAAACTGTACCCTTCTCAAGCTTGTGTATGCATGCTGGGGAATTTCTCCATCATTCATCAGGTCTTCTCTTGTCCAACTCCTTGCAAAATAAGCTCTCACAGCATTTTTGGCTACAAGTTTCATATCTGAGAATTTCATGTTTTTTGCTTCAGAGGGAAAACGGAATCGGAAATTTGATGATGAAGAATGAACAACTCAATACTGCCCCTCCCCGTTACTCTCTGTTTGGGAATATTTACGGCTCTACCTTACAGTTATTGGCTGAGTTTTGGGGATATTGCAGGGGTAATTTCGTCCCAGATGAAAAGGAGAAGAATTCTCTAGGCTCAGTCGTTGGCGGGAAAGGGGAGATACCCGCTAATACCATATGTTGGGTGTATCAAAAATTCATAAACTTATCCAAATTATGTAAGCACTGAGATAGAATATTTGCAACTTCAAAACTCATCAATACTAATTAAAACAAAATAATTATCTGATTAAAATCTTATATCAATTAATGAAAAAAAAAACTATCATTTAACTATTATATCTCTATCCCAAATCCCCTAATAAGACTATGGAGCACATATTATCCTCACCCCCCTCCCCTCCCCCCAAAAAAAATGTTCATAATAGCACAGTAAGATCAGTGATCCGCTACATTAATACCATGAAACAAGTGTTTAGAACATACATTTATACAACAAACAATCATATGCATAAGAATATATTATGTCTTTTAAATAAATTGGATATCCAACTTATTTAACATGAATTAAAAAAAATTAAATTTATATTACTCGTTTAAAAATGAATAATTAAATGAATAAAAGACACTCATATATAAAAGAAACAACTGTGGCTTTAATTTTTTTTTAAGGGTATGTGATCCTCTTGGGATGGGGAAGGGTTGTATAAAGGGAAAAAATTATTTTTTGAAAAACAATTTTTTAGGGAAGGGGGGTTGGTGGTAGTGGTGGTGTGGTGTATATGTGTTTTTTTTTGGAGAGGGGGGGGGGGGGGCGGGGAAGAGGGTGGTCGAAGTAGTAAAAAATAAAGTTATTCAAAAAAAAATGCTAATTTAAATGTTGACACATTGGTGTTTGGGTTGGGGTGAGAGGTGAAGAGTAGGTAATAGCTTTTGCTTTTGAAACTTTAAAGATAAACCCTATAATAATATGGATATTCATATTATTCATTGTGTAATTCGTTTTTACCCTTTTAAAATATGATTTGAGTCGAATATTTTGTTATTTTTTTATTTAACTCATTTTCGATAAATTCATATTTGATTCGATGCTCATTTGTCACTCCTAGTTGCGATAGCGATTTCCTCTAATCTATTGGTTTCGATCAACTCATATTTTCAAGTTTCATGTGCTGCTCCCTTGGGTGCCGTTGAAATCGAGAGCATGAGAAGATCTTTGCTTGAAGCGTTAGTTTTTGGTGAAATTTGTTGAACAAGTGTTCTTCTCTAACTTTATTAGCAATAATAATATATGTAAGTTCTAATTTGATTGTTTACTTTTCAACTCGAGTATACCCATATTGTAAAGATAATCGACATGTATTTTAGTTGTGTTTGACAAACAAATCATTCGAAAATGAACTAGGTAACAAGTCATTTGTGTATTTGCTAAAAATACGTTTTCCTACTAAAACAATTGAAATGTTTTAAAAGGAGTATTTGGTTGAGCAAAAGTGCTTATCACCAAGGAATATAACATTCAAAGGCCAAAGCACTTAGCTTCGGACTAACGAATTTCAAATTCAATCAGTAAAATGTAGCCACAAAGGAATATTTTTCATGATTTACAGTTCCCCATCTGCAATATACTCTATTTATTCTACAGTTCCAAGTGTATCAGCATTAGTTCTGAGATTCTGTCTGTGTTGCTCAATTTATGCACGCAGGCATAGTCTTGCAGTATGGACCAATATACCTGGTAAACGGAAGAAGATGGAGAGTGTGCGATTGACAAAGTTAATTTCTCCAAAGTGAGCATCATACAATATCTCTTGGCTATATACCACAATGTACCCCATGAACAATGCAAACACAATGCATACCTATCACACAAGCATTACTCATTATCAAGACAGTCATATTATTCATTCATTAGACACAAGTAATGATTTATTGGGTGTGTGTGAGCAGATTGTATGCATACAACTTCTTACCTTTAACATCCGATGAGCTGTATGGCTGTCAATGTATTCTGAATTACTAGCATTAAAGGTGGAGTAAAATAGAAGACAAGAATAGAACAGGCAGCCCTTGTAGATTGCACTCCTTTCCCTCGTATACGTGGATCCAACCCAGATAAATCCAATGCCAAGTGTTGGAGGTGCCAAAAGGCGGAAAACAAGCCTGTAGAGCAAGTAAGGAATGCTTTCTGAAGTTAGATATTTTTCAAAGTATCAAAATATTCTTCAAAGAAGGAACACAGAACAACAAGAAATAATCAACTACACATACAGAAGGAGCAAATTAACTGCTATTGAATTCATAAAGATGTAATACAATGTAGAAATTGAAAGAGCAAGCAAATGTCTTTGTCATATTAGAAATGACTTCAGGAAATCAGTGGAAAATTGTGCACTCTTCATAATTTCGAGCACTCTTCAGGAAATGAGTGGAAAATGTTTCTCAGTTTCACTCATTTATGAGCACTCTTCGGAACTCCTTCACATATACTGCTGGCTAAGAATGCACATAATGGTGAGATAGAATTTTCTAACTGTAACATCCCCTAAATCCATGAAAGATACAAGTAATTACAGGGTATTGGAATCTGTAGTACAAGTCATCAGTTTACAAATCCAAAAACAATAGCTCACAACCTAACAACAGACCAACATCCCAACACCCAATGCTCGTATTGCTCAATATTTCTCATTCATATGCTAAGTATAATCATGACATTCATCTACTGCAAGAATGTTCTCACAAGTCCTTATGAAAGAATTTCCAGAGTAGTTTCTAATTATTAAAAATAAAGTAATCACTAGTATATATGCCAATCAGCATCAAGCCTTTCTCTGTACACAATTGAAGACTGCAAAAATCAGGTTTCTGATAATATGATATGACAAGAAAGCAGTAAAAGGCAACCATACAGAACATTAACAACAAAAAATCTGCACAATGTTTGCCATCTTTCTAGTCTTACTCTTGATCTATTTCAAAGAAATATTTGGTAAAAATGCCAATAGAAGCACCGATGGAAAAGGCAGCAATCATCAAGAGTAAGACCCTTGTCCTCTGCATAGACAGAAAGTTTGCGATATAAGAAGCGACGTCAATAATAAATCAACAACTTGGAACAAAATTTACAAGACAAAGATCACGTACCACACTCGAGGGTGATGTTAAGTAAAGACAGAGTAAACTTGCTACAGAAGAAAGGACTGTGAACCGCCCTCCCGCTTCCCAGATCCAGTGCAAGTAGGATCCAAAAGTAAAGCTCCACATGGCAAAGAAGAGAGTAAGATATACCTATATTTCAGCAAACTAATCAATAACAGGAAAAAAGGGGAATCTAATACTTGAAGCAGAACTGAAAATGCATCTTCTCCAGCTAACTAGGTTTTGCAAAGAAAGGAAAGACCAAACACAAGATGCTGAAACCAGAAATTGCATGAACCAATTAATCCCTCCGTCCAAAATTATATGAAACGAATTCATTTTGGGAAGCTTGAATGTAATTTCATCCAAACTAATCAAAAACAACTTTCAGTCCCAAACTTTACTCAAAATGCTAGAGGAAGTTACAAGTTATTCTAATCGTTTTGTGTGATTATAACTAACAGCATAAGCAAGTACAAAAGAAGAGAAAAAAAATTACGGTAATACATGTAAAATATTCAGGAAAATCGAAATTCATCATGAATCCTGAAGAATTAAGTAAAGCAAGTAAAGAAGATGAGAAAATTACGGTAATTCACGTAAAATATTCAGAAAAATCGAAATTCATCATGAACCCTGAAGAATTAAGTAAAGAAGTATAAACGATGAGAAAAAAATAACGGTAATACATGTAAACTATTCAGAAAAATGGAAATTCATAATGAATCGATTCCAAGTAGATCTCCTGATACAGCTACCGGTAACGAGATTACAGGATAGATATCTCTCGATTACAATATTTTTCATAATCAACATTTTAATGAAAACGTAAGAATGAATGTACCCTCTTCAAGCTTGCATAAGCGTGCTGGGTCATTTCTCCAGTATTCATCAGGTCTTCTCTTGTCCAATTCCTTACGAAGTAAGCTCTCACAGCATTCATGGCCTGGAGTTTCATATCTGAGAACTTCATGTTTTTTGCTTCAGAGGAAAAAACGAAATCGGAAATTTGATGAAGAAGAATGAAGAACGTGAGCTGTATTTATAGTTCGTTATGCACTCAAGAGTTTGTTATTGGGGATATCACAGGGGTAATTTCGTCACAAAAGAAAAGGAGAAGAATCTTCTGAGTTCTGTGCTCAGTTGTTGGCGGGAAAGGGGAGAAGTCTGGGAATATAAAATTCTTTTAGGAATTTTTTGTTTCCTTTTCCCATTTTTATAATTAATCTCACTGTTTACTCAAAAAAATTGTTTACTGTCTATTTATAAAACACAAAATTTATACGGTATTTTATGTTATTCTTACTATAAATATATGTATATGTATATAATGAGTTTTTTTTAACTTCTCATAATAGATTGAGTCTTTTCTACTACAACATGATCTCATTATAAATTTGTTCTTTTACTTGGTTCAAGTATTCACAATTTTTCTTCTTTTCCACCTTCTTAAATTTTAGGTACTTACCATCCCTTATAATTTCAGAGAATTGATCAAGGAAGACTCCCCAATTTTATCTAAATAAAATGGCCAAATACATGAGCAGATCTCTAAACTTGTTGGATTTTTTCCCTCAGGTATCTCAACTACGTCATTTTCCTATTGAATCATTGAACCCCATAATTTGTTCCGTTTAAACAAACACCGTTATCTGATGTGGAACCAGATTTGTGAGGGGTATTGATAGAGGATACATATATTGTTCCACTAATCATTAGTCCAATTAATAGTGAAAATGTTTGAGAATAATTGTGTTTTCCTTAAGTCATTTGAACACATTAGAAAACAAATGAGACTAGCACAGTGTGTCTTCATTATTTCAATCAAAATTATTACAATTCGGACACAATTGAAGACATTTTGCAATAGAAAAGCTGATCAAAATCAACCAACGGTGTTTTAAAGAAACAAATTATGGGTTGAAAAATGACGTAATTGAGGTACCTGAGAAAAAAAATCTAACAAATTTAAAAATTTGTTTATGTAACCTACTAGAACCAAACAAATCAAACAAGTAATAAAGTCTCCTAAACCATAGGAAACTATCCTTTTCCAAAAAGGCAACAAACTTTTTTTAAAATTCTTCGATCCAACAACTGGCAGTTAACCATAAACTGAATTAAAGGTGAAGAAAAAAATCACTTTTATTTCTTACACAACAATATAATATGCACACAAAAATAGCTTCTCATGAACATTAATTAAAAAAAGGGGGACAAAAATAACAACTCAAATAAAATTAAAATTTTAAAATAAAAGCACTGCCTCTCGCCTAGCACATGAACACAAACAAAGCTCCCAATACAACTGAAACTCCGATCACAAATTTGTTCATGCTTCCAAATACTCCGGCTGCTCCGTTAGGCGTAGTTGGGGTTGATTTCGCGGGTGTATTGTCAACGTTAGGGGTACTGGGTGTGGCGGGTGAATCAGAAGGAGTTGATGGAGTTGACGGAGTTGATGGAGTTGATGGAGTAGAGCTATCTAAGACATTGATGGACAATTTCATGCCAGATTGACAATGACCAAAAGTAGGACAAGTGAAGTACATTGGACCAGATTTGGAAAGTTTGATTGTGGTTTTTCCATCGCTGTATGACTCAATGGCGTTTCCAGTGTTGCAGTTTTCGTAGTCATCTTTGCTTATCACATCCACTCCGTGGCTTCCACCATAGTTGAACTCTGATCATTCATCATAAAAATTCAAAATTTTAGTATAATTGAGAAATCATACTTTGTTCATGAGTACTGTAAACAACTTCTTATCAATTTTGTGAAGCTACTCAACACGAATCCATATATTGATTGAGGCTCGAATATCTCGAACGATTATAGTAGTAGTACTAAGAAAAAAGTTAATATTGCATCATCGTGCACCATTTAGTTGACAGTTACATAAACACAGAGTACTCTGTTTTTATTTTCACTCATAAACTCTGTTTCTCAAATTCTTGGACTAATATAAAGAAATACGATGTGATGAGCTAGATTCTTAACTCAAAAGTTTTTTTAAAAGAAAATAAATTTGGGGATGGGGAAGGGAAACAGAGAGGGGATTACAATGTGGGAAATCGAACCTGATCAATAAGGTGGAATTCAGATAGACAACGAGCTAAGCTACTAAGTATTAGGAGTGAAATATATTTCGATATGGAACAGTTTATCTCTTAGATAAAGCTACCTAACACAAATTCAAATTAATTGAGTCGCGTATTTAAATGCCAAAAGATGAAAGTTGAAAGACTAACCAAGGGTGTCACCAACGGTGAAGGTTTCAGCAGCAGCCCAAGTGGTGTAATCACCTGATTGGGTCCACCCGCCGCTGCCTCCGACGACATGGTTGGCAGCAAAAGCCACCGGAGAAGCAACAAGAAGAAAGAGGAGAGTTGCTACTGCTGAAACTGCCATTACTTAAATTTGATTAAAGTTGAGCAAAAAAATTGTTTGTTGAAGAGTAAAGAGAGAAGAAAGAAAGCAAGTTGCACACATTTTGCAAATGATGTGTGCCTTATATAGATAAGGGTGCTTATGAAAAATTTGAATGTCATGTAGTTTCAACGATAGAAATAAAGAAAAAATTTAAAAAATATATAAATTCCAGAGTTTAATTGCTTGTGAAGATAATATTAAAACATGGGATTTGGTGCAGTTCTACTTTCCCATGTCTACCTAATACTATTGGCAAATCATATTTGAATGGTATAAAATGTCGTGGCATTACTCCTTGGAACTTAAGTTTTGCTATTACTTGGCTTTCTCGCTAAAAAAAAAAAAAAGGCTTTGTTTTAATCAACAATTTGACTCACAAAAACATAGTGTTAAAAAGCGCGGCTCAAACATATTTAATGGCCTAAATACATATTATTTAAGTTCTGAGATAAAAAGTTATTAATAACTTTATTATAAACGGTTTATTCTAATAATTTTTATTCCATTGATAATATAATCAATCTATTTAATCTTTCTTCATACATAGTACAGTTGTGTCAAACTTTTTCTAATAATTCTTTACTTGTATATAGAAAGTTTACTTCTTTTAGAGTATTATTCAATATTATTATTGTTAAGAGAATTGGGTCCCTCAAATATCAAGGCCTAAGACACCTTCCTTTATTTTTAATTTTCAGAGGCGGAGTCAAAATTTTGCTTTATCAGTTCTAAACTTTATAACAATTACTTTAAGTGTTAATAATTGATTTTAAATTTTATATTTATATATATTAATAAACTCAGGCTTTTAGCTCCGCCCTTATTTATTTTAACTCTTTAGAGCCGGCACTGCAATACAGTATGAGAAAGTATATTTTTGTTCCAAGGATATGTTTTAAGTTGTTCTCAAAATTTCAACTAAAGGCAATCAAATAGCCAAGTATTATATGTAAAATAAATAAATTAGAGGCGTATTACATGTGAATATTTATACACGACTTTTCATGTTTTTTTGAGAATATATTTGATCGGCGCCACCCAATATGTAATAAATTTATCATATCATGCAAAGAGTAGGTTTTGGCAAAACATATAAAATACTTTGATTTGAGAAAATGATTGTCACGTATTTGACTTTGGACCAATATTGTTCAGTGTAATTAATTTTATTGTGTTGGTTGGGTTTGTTACTTGTTAGGCCATGCATTAGTTGTCCTCTAATCCAATCACAGATAATTGCAGTTTTAATTAGTCAAACGAACAGTTTTTTCTTGTTCTAATTATTATTACGAGAGAGAAGTATTATAAACGCTTTTAAATTTGACGTAATTTATTATTTTTGTTATTGAACTATTAAACGTATTAAAATACCCTCTTGATTAACTAAATTTAAATACACTCCTGATCTGTCAAATGATATATCAAGTGATCTCAAATTCTTGTGTGAGCGTGAAGCTCTTGATAAACTTTATTTATGTTACAAGATTGAGGGTGTATTTAAGTCCAGTTAATCAGATAAATGGATGTTTTTATAACTGTCAATAGTTCATAAATGAACTAATAATGTGTTTTCAATAATTCTCTTTACTTTTAATTTTTGTACTATTTTATTGGTTAGTGGCAATTAAACGAAACACACGACGAATAATACCTTATTGGGTCAGCTTCCAGAATATGGGTTAGTTATAAACTTTCGTGTATAAGTTGTGCTCAATATAAAATAGTAATTAATTACTAACCCTTCAACTAATGTTAGCTAGCTTGTGCTAAATATATCTTGAAATATTAACTCTAGAAAAAAAAATTAAAAATGTGTAGAAGTTGTTAAGTTCTTTAATATTTTTTTGACTTTATCAATCGTTGAAGAAAAACGACTGAATATAAATCTTATATTATAATTTCCTAGGGGAATACCATAATTATTAGAAATGAGTTGATAGGTGTAGTTTATTTTTTAAATTATAGATATCCCAGTAGAACATGGAAATGAGTTGGTTTTGATTTGAATCTTTTCTGATTGATAATTTGGAATTGTTTATTGATTGATCATGAAGAAAAAAATTGTAACACCCAAAGTTCAATGGAATAAATGTAGAAGAATACAAATATAAAGAGTGTAAATTTCTTAAAAGAAATAAATGATTAGGCCTAAAATGATGTGAGAATTGTAAAATTATGCTTTCCTATTTCATTAATTAACAATATGAGGTTTTTTCATTTTTCTACACTCCATTTCATGTCTATGGCTAAATATTTGATTTGTGAGTAAATTTAATTTGAGAATCTAGCATTGCTCGGATAGCTCATGCTTTAATACCATATAAAATTAGTCTTTGTTCCTAATTCACACTCTAAATAATACTCTTATATTACTTTTAAGTAATTTTGAATATATTTTCAAAAAAATAAAATTAAATTAAAAAATAAATTATATCTAAATTTACAATAAAAAAAATTTGTTTGACTATCAGACTTTATCACCTAAATTAAAAGAGGGGGAGTACAACTTTGAGAACAACGTGATGCCAAGTCTTTTGATCAGTGTCATAAAATACTAACAGGCATTTCATACTTTATAAAATAAATAAAATAACAAATGGTGTTTTTATTTCTATTTCATTTTGTATCAAAATAATTGGCGTTTTATATAATTTAAAAAGAAATATTTCCTTGCAAAATTACCATTATTTTAACATATTGGTTTTATATAATTAAAGAATTACATTTTTCTTCGAGTCATTAAATCAAAAATAAAACAGTAAAACACTTTTTATTTTTTTAGAAGTGAGTAATATTTCAGTGGGTGTGTCCAAGCTAAAAATAGAACTACTTATTTTAAAATAAAAGGAGTATTATTAATACTATACAAAATTCTATGACATTTTCTTCACCACGATACATAAATGAATCTTGCTCAAAGATTTCCTGAATACATGTATATGTTTTATGGCAAGCACATAGAAACTATTTTATTGGATTGGATATTTTCAAAATTATAAATTGGCAAAAATAATAATACTTTTTTGGAAAAATAAATTGTATATTGCTTACAGCATGATTGACAAATAGAGTATTAGTAAGAAAAGATTTTGATATAAGTAATCAAATATTGACCTTAAATATTTATTAGGTCTCCACCCATACAAAATATATGGACCATCAACATTATAATTGATGGAGACTTTATTTATATTTACAAGTAACTCCACAAAAAACATATTGACGTCAAGCCAAGAGACGAGAGGGAGTTGCTCAGGTGGTAACCACCCTTCACTTTCAACTCGAAAGTTACGAGTTCGAATCACCAAGGAAGCAAAACGGGTGGGAGCTAGCTGCTAGGGAAAGGGAAAACTTATAAAAAAGGTCAAGCCAAGAATTTTAGGAAATTATGTCAAATGATCTTTAAGATAGATGGTCTTGAACTCGAAAAAATAATTTTAAAAAGAACAAAAATGTTACATATAGTACGTACGAAAAAAAACTTTTTAATATACTCCTACGAGCAATAACATTTTAAATTTCCAACAAATTGTATTCGTTTTCGTTACAAAGGTAATTAAAACATTTATTAATGTTTGATATTGCTATTTGATAATGTAACAAAACTCTTTTATATATCACTTTTATGAAAATAAAATTGTGTAATATGATTAGAGATTGTACTTTTAAGAATCATGTTACTATTTCTCTCAAAATACATTGAAGTTGACTAATTTATTACTCCATTCCTTTTAATTTATTTGATATCATTTGATGAATATAAAAAAATAATTTTTAACTTATATTTACAACCTAATCAATTGTCTAGTTAAATTTATCTAAAATCTAGTATTTGTTAAAAGAGAAGAAGTTGTAAAATATATAAATTTGTTAATATCAAAAAAAAAATTGACTTATAAAAATATATTAATCACATAGAACAACTAAATACGAAACAGTTTGAAAATATATGGAAAATGACATTCGTAGTCGTACCATTCGGAGACACAATTAGATATACTGATATAATTTTTTAATTAATATTTAAATTGTTGAATTAAAGATAATACATAATTTCAAACGTATATATACTCTTGTGTGTGTATTATTCAAAATGTTGAGTGGCTCATGTAATAGAGATGATGACTGATATTCAAAATGTTGAATGGCTTGGCTTTGTGTATTATTCAAAAGGTTCAATGGAAACTATTTCTACATAAAGAACAAAAGAATTGTATATTCTTAGTCATAACTTTTTTCACGTCCTTTTGTACATATTGGTGGAGATATTTAAAGCGAAAGATATTTCTAGAAATTATGTCATACTTCTTATTTTTATTAATACACCTATCTTTACTTATTTTACCATTTGTACACGCCCTACTAAACGAACATAATTTCTATAAATACAACTTTATTAGTAACATGCACATTTCTCAATTTAATACCCTCCACATTCTTGAGTGACTTGACAAATAAGATATCATATGCCAGCCCAATAGGGTACTCCACTTGCTGGGATCCAAGATTCACCTTGTATGAAATTTCTTACTGTAAATTGGCTTGCTTCATTGGCATCATGTAACACATGAAAACCAGGCCAATTTACTCTGTTTCCTGTATTAGCTCCACTCCCTGTGTTCATATACTCTGCATAATATAACGTCGAAAGTGCAAAATCACCACTCCATTCTTTCCACCCTTTCGGATCAATCAATCCATCCAAATCCGTCTTAATAAACACTGTCCTTGAATACTTTTTCCACGGTCTGCCTAGATAATTCTTGAAACTATCTTTAACAGCAGTGAACTCCGAAGATGAAGAAACTCGCGAATTTAGTATAACAATCCCTGTATTTTCATTTGAATCATCCTCCCTTGTGCTGTTATCATGTTGGATTGGGAATCCATTGGTCTCTTAACAAAAATGTCACAATTTTGAAATACGGCAGATGCATCACCAAATATGAAGTCGATGGTACCATATATGTGGCAATCGCGATAAAATTGTCTTAGAGAGTGTACCAAGAGCGTGTCTTGATAACCTTTGAAGCTGCAACGATAGAAAATCGAGAGATCTGAGCCTACTCTTAGTGCCACTGCTTGATGCTTGTGTGGTCCTGCTGTGTTCTCAAATGTCATGTCCCTGGCCCAAAATCCATCAGCAGACACACCTATGATAAAAATAACATTATATATGACTAAAGTTTGGTTCATGACTAGTGAGAAACAACATATATATTGAAATTATCAATATATCCACAAACTGGCTCGAACATCATTGTTATATAAACAAAAGTCATTGTGCTATATTTTTTCTAGTTTAGGTAGGACTTACCAAATGTAGCTGAGTTCAAAGTGGTAGCTCCATCTGGGACATTTTTAGAACCAGTAACGATAGTTTTGTCAATGCCATCACCAACAAACATTAAGTTATTGAGTCCTTTTCCAATTTCAACATTTTCGCGGTATGTACCAGATTTGACATACACAACTGTTCTTTCTGGCCGTGTCATACTGGAGAGCGCAGCCACCGCATCGTTGATGGTCTTGTAATTGCCAGAACCATCTAGTGCAACTACTATATCAGGTTTGGATGTAGCTGCATTCCATGATGCCAAAAGCCCTTTGCCTTCTTTATTGGAGCTAATTGGTATTAGTTGTTCCCCCGTCACTAAAAGTACATGTATATGAATGAAGGGTTAGTTTTGTTAGCATTCTTCGGATTATTTATACTAGCACTTAGATGCTTGAGATAACAATTCCGGGATAAGTAATTCTCGAATAAAACAAGATAATGACACAATTACTCTAAAAAAAATTTTTTGGCCAAATTAGAAATTTGAGTAAGAGTGTGTAACTTTTCAAAGGTGTAAAAATTAAATATACATTCATAATAGCTCGTATTATCTAACTTCAGTAAATCATATAATTTTCCAATGAAACATGTATGCTGGACTTCGCTTCGCCGTGACAAGGCTAAATTGAAAATAAAAAAATTATTTCCCAATTTATAAACAAAAGACGTTTTATATTTATACCCATAGATTTCATTAAAAGATTATTTCCAATGAACCAAACATCATCCCAAGAATAAATAACATAAACTTGTCACTATTGAGTGTCATATTATGATTTATATTACCGTAAATCTACTCTATGCGTTTTCGAACAATTATATATGTAATTATGATGTAGACAACCAAATAGTATGAAATTTGGTGTATCGATTGATAAAAATTAAGTATTAAAAAATATTAAATAAAACAAATGTGGACCCACCCAAAAGGACCATTAAAAGGGAAAAGTAAAATTAATACTAGTAACTTATATAATAAGGTAAATATCTTTTCACATCAGCTTAAATTATATTCTATTGCTCTCAAAATATTTGTCATGTTACACTTATCGAGAGTCAATTTATATAAATTTTATATATGAAAAATTATAAAATATAATACTTTTCATATATTTTTCGAATATCTAAGATATTAATTTTAAAATATTAAATTAACTTAAAAATTAATTTATTTGTCACGTTACATTTATCAAGAGTTAAATTATATAAGTTTTGTATAAGAAAAATTATAACATATAATACTTTTCGCATAATTTTTAAATATCTAAAATACTAATTTTAAAATATTAAATTAACTTTAAAAATTAATTAAATTGTGACTCAAAATATAAAGAGACGAACCACAATAAACATTACGTCATACTATTAATTAATGCATATAAGTTAAAATTCTATCATGCATCATTTATATGTTAAAATTCTATTATGCATTATTTTGAGCTAATTTTATCACCTATTAAGAATTATCGTAAAGTGATAAGTATGAAAATAAAAAAATGAAACTCACCCGTTCTTGTGTGAGTCGATAGTTGTCGATAATGAAACAATGCATCCTTAAGCAACAAAGTCAAGTTTTGAGTTTCTTCATTTCTACTTACAAAATATATGGACCATCAACATTATAATTGATGGAGACTTTATTTATATTTACAAGTAACTCCACAAAAAACATATTGAGGTCAAGCCAAGAGACAAGAGGGAGTTGCTCGGGTGGTACCCTTCACTTTCAACTCGAAAGTTACGAGTTCGAATCACCAAGGAAGCAAAAGGGGTGGGAGCTGTTAGGGAAAGGGAAAACTTATAAAAAAGGTCAAGCCAAGAATTTTAGGAAATTATGTCAAATGATCTTTAAGATAGATGGTCTTGAATTTTTTACCCTCATATCATACTTTTGAAGGTGAAAGTAAAAATTTGTTGACCCTCTTATCCAATTTTCTATATTAATAGGAGAATGGCTGACCTCATAAAAAATAACAAGAAATTGATGTCCAAACAGATACTTATAGTTTATAGATAATCCAAAACTTTATTGAAGGATTTTATGAATAAAACTAATTATGAAGAAGCTCCAAGGAAAAAGCTCTACGTTCATGAACCAAAATCCATGTGATGTCCCTTTGACCCTTTCCCAAACAAATTTTAAGATTGTTTTTTTTTGGATTTTTTCCAATTAAAGCAGTCACTTGGAAGCTTGTAAATAACTACTACCACTTGGAAGTTTTGAGGTCACGTTGAGTTGAAATTTTTGTTATGATTTATGACTTGAAAACTTGTAACCACTAGCACTTTTTTTTTTTTTAATTTTCCATCGATCAGTATCCACATTGAAATCCAACTATTTTATATCCACACTGGAATTCAACTATTTCAAATCCGTATGACACGGACTATGTCATATAAGGCCCTATTGGAAAGAAAGCTCTCCCTATCAAAGATTTTTCATTACCCATTTGACACTGAATTCCATTTTTCACTTATAGGATACTAGTCTGTTTCTACAACTTCTATTTAGGTTGTTTTGTGCTTATTCACTTCTTTAGATTTCTCCTTAAGAATAGATTGTAATTTTATATTAAAACTATGAGAGTCATGTAATTTGCACATTATTCTATGCCAAAATTTTCGAATTGAAACTCATAACACACACAAATTGTTCTCAAGCCCAGTCCTCCTGCATTCGATCCAGTGGGTATAACCAAGGGGAACTAAAGATTACTTGAATAATTTTAAATAATATTACAATAAAAGATTAGTTGAATATTTTTAAAAATATTACTACGTATGAAAAAAAAATATTTATAAAAATAAGAACTGGTATACCTTTGGCTTTGAGGTAAACAGTTCTCATTTTGTACATTGAAATATACAACACTGTGATTCAACTGTTATCTCGTACAATAATTATGTAGTGTAATATTTGGCATCATATTAATGAATGGTATTAGATGGTGACATACCTACACCTTTCTGGCTGCTATTTTTTTCAACATCCTCAAACAATACGTGTTATCGATAAGAGTCTCTTACACAATACGTGTAAGTTCAATTCTCACTACAAATATTTGCGAAAAAATAAAAAATTGCCAACGGATATACTTGATCTAATGCAAACTATGCAAGTACATCTTGATGATAAAGCTGCGGGAATCACTTTAACAGAAACAAGTTGATTACTTTTTCTTTTGAAAAAAAATATGTGATGTTGTCATATATTTGGTTCATTCATTTTCTGGCAAGGACTGAACAGAAAAGTGATAATTTGGACTATTGTGACTTGTGAGATTGAAAGATTACATAATAAGGGTGTGTTTCGAACGGAAGAAAATATTTTTTAATTTATTTGTTTCTGATTAATTTAAAATTATATAGAATATTTTCTCTGGTATCTTAAAAATGAGATAAATTCCGACAAGAAAAACAAGTTCCACAAATAACAACTTACATTAATTATTTCCCACATCACCCTTAAATATACCTACCACCCTCTATAGTCCCATCTCCATCACTTCAATTTTTTTTCAAAAAAAAAAACTATTTTCTAACTGAAAAATGTTCCGTAAGTTTTTCATAGACATTTCGATTGAATCTATGAAAAACAAAAAAAAAATATTCTTCATATAGAGAAATTAAAATGTTTCCCACTATTTCAATGAGAATCATGTATTTTTTCCCGTGAATTGATTTGGTAGAAAATGAGTGAAAAATTATGATCTATGGGAACTTTAAAAATTTGAACCATATCCTTTTTTGCCCTTTAAAACAATCCTGGCGGGATAGAAGAAGACATTTCATCTTGACTTGTAAAACACGACTCCATTATAAAGCTCTACATGCAAAAGAATTCACCTATCTTTTTGCTAGTTCTTACTTGCATATTTACGCATTGAAATTTGTGAAACTCATCTCTTTAAGTTGAAAGTGTGTCTAATTCTAATTAAAATTCTTAGAGGCTACTTGACCATAAACTTAGCTTATGCTTACATAAAGAGTATTAAATTCCTTTAAAGAGACCTCTCTAATATTCCGCAAAAATTCATGAAATATTCATATAAAGATCAAATCTAAATCATCCTAGTTTGGAAAATACGTCACTGACGGTCCTGAAATCGTGGATTAATAAATCTTATGAGAGAAGAGTTAAGGAACCCTCGAATCATCGATAAACAAATCTCATGAGAGAAATATCACGGGAGGGGACAGATTGCACCCACAATATTTATCAATAAGTTATGTTTCTTCATATTTTATTAGTGATTGCAATTTATTTTATTCATTTTATGTTATCTTAAAAAAAATTGCAAACTAAATCAGCAAATCTGAAGTCACAAAACCGCAAAGGTGGAAGAATGAGTAATTCAAGTCTAGTCTTAGAATTTCATCAAGTCTACACTCCGACAAGCCTTGAAACCAGGGCATTTATAGACATTGAAATTTTGTTGAATTCTACAAGATGTGTTCAATTCGAGTTGGAACTCTACAAAGTGTGTTTAATTCCAATTGGATTTTTTTAAGGCTACTTAATCCTAAATTCTATTTCATGCTTACATAAAGGAGATAACTAAAGGCATCTCGAATATTCCACAAATTCATAAAATATTTATATAAAGATAAAATCTAAATCATTCTAGTTGAGGAAATACGCCACTAACGACCCTCGAATCATGAATAAATATTTTCTTGCTTTAAAATTAATTGCCAACAATATTACTACGATTTTTCATCATGTATGTAGTCCATGTATTTTCATTTATTCTTGTTTTCTTAACTTTTTAGCCAACAAAAACAAAAGAAAAATATTATATCTTAGTTCACTTGCCATTAGACCTCATTTCATAAATTTTAACTCTTCTAGCAAACAGACAATTTTTCTCTCATAAAAATAAATTTTTTGAATGCGTCTTTATCAAAATATCTAACTATAATATAAAATAGCAGTCCCGCTTACATCGGCAATAAAGAAAATACCAATCTTAATGGTGCTTGTGATCTGGATAACTATACTCATTCATGGCGCGTGGGACACACCCACCTAAAATGAATCTAACCAGTGTTGTATATACTCTATAGTATTCGACTTTTTTGATATTCTATTCTTTTTTTTCCCCTACATTCTGGATCAACTTGTAAAAATCATCTAAGATTTTCCTGCCTTCAAATATAACAATAGTAGTACTATACAATAATTCATTTATTATGAGCATACAATAATAATGTTCGTGAGTCATACTTTTCATTGCTTATAGTCATGGTATATCACATTCCTACACATTATTCATTGTATATAACAAAATAAGTAACTTTATTATATCTTCATATTTTTCTGTTATATAAATAGTGTGTCAAGTCATATTTGAATACCACAAAACAAAATGGATAAGAAGAGCTCTTCACCAAATAATTCATTTACAAGTGCCATGACACTTACTGAAGAGGGACTAACCTGCATTCCCAAGCGTTACATTCTTCCACCATCCCTACGCCCCAACGGAACCTTGCCCAACACATGCTTGCCAATTGTGGATCTATCATTACTGCAATACCCTCTTCTTCGGCCACAGATAATCCAGCAACTACACCTGGCCTGCAAGGAACTAGGTTTTTTCCAGGTACGTACGTACTTCTTGTCATGTCACAAAAGCAAATCATGTACCAGAATAATATGTTTTTACCATAATTTGGTATATTATATGTGCATTAAGTTTCTCTATGCTGATAGGATCTAAGAGATAACAACATGCACTCGCCAAGTAAATTAAAAAAGTGTTCTAGGCTTTATCTCCTACTCTCTTCCCTTCATTTTCAGTTGATGACGTCCTAGATTTCATATACTTAGCAGTTTAAAAGGAAATAGAATAAGAAATTCTTCACTAATTCAAACTGAACGTAAAATAACAGCATGCATGCAATAAATGACTTTGCAGGTAGTCAACCATGGAATCCCATTATCAGTCATGAAAGATGCATTGGATAATGCAAATGAGTTCTTTGATTTACCATATGAAGAGAAAATGCATCTCTTGTCTTCAAATGTTCATGACCCCGTAAGGTATAGTACCAGTCTAAATGATGTCAAAGACAAAGTATACTTTTGGAGAGACTTCCTCAAGCACTATGCTAATCCAATCTCAAATTGGATAGATTTGTGGCCATCAAATCCCACATGTTACAAGTAAGTCTTGTATTCTTTAACGAATATGTTTATCTCTGAAATATTTCTGATATACATACATTCTCAACGTTCAAGAAGAATATGATATCAAAAGCCTAAAGCAGCGCATCATGCAGGGAGAAAATGGGAAATTACACAAAGGCAATACAAAAGTTGCAGGAAGAACTCATGGAAGTAATATTTGAGAGCTTAGAACTAAACCCCAAATACTTACATGAAGACATTGCAGAAGGCTCCCAGGTCATAGCCGTTAATTGCTATCCAACATGTCCTGAGCCGGATCTTGCACTAGGCTTGCCACCACACACAGATTATTCTTTGATATCCATTATTCTTCAAAACCATCAGGGCTTGCAAATCATGGATCGAAATGAAAAGTGGTATTCAGTTCCAGTCATTGAAGGAGGCCTCATTGTTCTCGTGGGAGATCACATGGAAGTATTGAGCAATGGTCGATACAAAGGTGTTGTCCACCGAGCAACAGTTAACTCAGAGAAAAAGCGCCTTTCCATTGCCAGCCTTCACAGTCTAGCTTTAGGTAAAAAAGTTAGACCTGTCCCAGCGCTTGTCGATGAACAACATACCTTGTCCTATAAAGAAGGAGGATTCAGTGATTTCCTTGACTTCATTTCTGGAGAAGATATTGTGAAGGTAAAGTACATCGATAAATTAAAAATAAATCCATGATGATTATGTATAGTCCATGGACAGCAGGCCATACAAGAATTCTCCTTGTTACAGTCTTCAAACTCCATTTCGTACAAGATAATCTTTGTTAAAATCCTAAGGTGTATAAGCAGTACCCATCTTTCCTACGTACTTTGTGCTAATATATAGGGGTGGCTGTTTGGTTCTTCGGTTTTTTGTTCTTCACTGGTGCATGAATACCGAACAGAACTAGTTTGGTTCAGTTTTTTCTAATTCAGTTCGGTTCTTTCGTATGCGACCGATAAGTACTTACCCTAAAACCAAGGTCACTAAATCTTGAGTTGAAGAGAGCCCACCATAAACGGAGGTAGATTGTATAGGAACTGGGCTAGAGATGGTGTGTGCAGCATCACTTATGTACACCCATTGATATTGTCTTGTAAAGGAATTGTTCTTTATTCCCTGCATTCACTCTTCAACTTGCAGTTTACAACTTTTGCTCTTCTTGTTCTTTATTGTTTCTATTTTTATGAATGAGATTGAATGTATCAACAACTCCTGTTCAAAGTTTCCCTTCAATAGTTAAAATACTCTGTTCTTAAATACATGTCACTCGAGCAATCACTGATATATTCGGATTTGGATTCGAAATTTCATTTGAGGGAAGAAAAAAATCTTAAGTGAGCTTGTTGCCTTGTACTAAATATCATCAAACTGTTGATAAACAGGGAACACACAAGTATAATTCAGGGAATATATGCCTAGAAATCTGGTTCTCTGAAAGGTCACTGCAGCATTCTACACTGAAGCTCCACAAAATTTTGGTTCTTCATGAAGGACCCTAAAACCGAGAACCAAACCCAACACCGAAGTCCTAAAAAATTAATAACGAAACCGAAGAACCATAGTAATTCTTTGGTTCGGTTCAGTTTGGTTCAGTCAAGTTTTTGCCTACCCCTACTACTAATATCGCTTGTGAGAGGCTCTCCTTTCATCATGCTAGGAGGTTTTACTGTGAAAATAAGGATTTAAGGATTCTTAATTTTTGCATCTTGGTACAGCAGGATTTGAACATGCGACCATTAGGACGCATCATCAGGACTGTGAAAAAGCCCAATGTTTTACCAACTGAGCTACTAATTAACAAAATTAAGACACGTCATCGAGATCTTCAGTAAATCCAGTGATTTACCTCAGTTAGCTAACATCATAGACTTCAGCAGATAGCAGCCAGCAACTGGAAAACTCAAATAATTTCCAAATTGGAATTATCTTCTAACATCCACCACATCTGGTCCAGTTTAAGCCAAATGTAGTTTATACCACAAGTTTAGAACTTGAGCCACATTCATCACTGATAGACACAATTATGGGGAGCATGTGCTCTCAGCCTGTCACACATGGTAACATTTCGATGGTAAATTGATACAAGAATTAGTTTGAGGCTTTGAACTAATTAGACCTGCAAAGAACATTATAATGATTTATAACCACAACCATATACATGACAAATCACCTTCCAACAATACATTTTGTAAATATAGCACAGAAGTAGCTTGCATAACAACAGTTTTGATATTAATATTCTCGTTTTTTAACATTATTTCATGTTTTCTGTTGAGAAGTTTTCTTTGTAAGCTAACAGGGAAGTATGCCTTCAAACTCAAGTTCCATGACTGAAGTAATGCTCACATATGATTTTTCAATATGTTCAGACATCCATGCTGTTTTCCCCCAACACCGTCCACTCAGCTCAAACCTCCTTCAAACTAACTTAAAATTGTTGCAAGTCAAGGAATAAATTTTCAGGCACATACATATGAATTTCTTTAGCTTAATAGGTTATTTTGATAAAAACTGAATCGAATTACACAATCAGAATTGAATTATAGAAGAAGAATGAATCTGAATTTCATATCAATCACACTCACTTTACATTGTATTTCTCTGTACATATATATACATGTACTAAGTGACTTATTTACAAGAAAACCATCTTCTAGAATCTTCTTAATATCCTAACTAACTATCATATCAACTTAACTAACTATCAACTAACTATCACATGTAAACTAATCAAGTTAATTATTTACAATCTCTTTGTTATAATCTCTAATATATTTTACATAGTATTTACAACTTAACAAACTTGCGATGTATTCCACTTCCAAACGGTTATCTCCATGCATGACCAGAATCAATTGTTAATATTTCTCTATGTGAACACATGCACTTTGTTTATCTTAATTGTTTGTATTTACTTCCAATTGACTCCTTATATCAGCACATGACATTTAAGATCTGCTGATAGTTAGTTCATAATCCAAGCTCATAATGGACTGTTATCAATGTAGAGTGATAGATCATCTCCTTAGAAAATAAGCACGACATATCCTCATATCTCGTAATAAAAAGCATCATATTTACCCTCATATTTTAATCTAAAGAGGGCAAGATTTCTGTTTTCTCCCGTTCAGATAGGTGTGGAGATCAAATTTTCCTACTTTTTGACTCAATTAGACAACTCTCCAATTATATGAACAACATCATTGTTTGATCACAATTCACAACTACCCTTATTTGTCCGGTGTTAAGAGACTTTCGAAGGAGGATAATGGATAATAGTTAAAATCCAAAGACGTTCGATAATTCGACCAACAAAAAGCAGCACATTGATCGTATTTCAACTTTCAAATAAGTGAAGTATTCATTTTCCTCCTTGATAATTGATATAACTAAGAATTTTCTAATTTCTTCAGCTATTAACACCATATTTCTCAGAAACTCAGTTTATGATGATATTTTAAGTGTATTAAACAGAATTATCCCAACATATATTCAGTACTATAACAAAAATCAGCTACTTGAAGTTACAAAAATTATTGCTCGATTTCTTTCCCTTTTGATAATCAAATCTTCTCAAATAATATGAACAAAAACAAAAGAATAATTGCATATATAAATGAATCTCACTACAATTAGTACATTACACGGATAAGAAATCATCGGAAGTACATAAACTCTCCACTGTTTGAGGGGGAAAAAAACCGCGGGAAAAGCACTTACGAAAATCGATTCAAAAAATTAGACGTCACTCTCTTCCTTCCTTGCGTCTCTGATATTTCTCTGTCTCCGCCGGCCACCGCTAAGCCCTCTTCTCCGAAGTTCCTTCCTAACGTTTCTGATTATTTTCAACTGAAGGTGGTTTTCAGGGGAGGGGTGGGGTTAGTTCCCTGCGCCGCGGGTTTACTGTATGCCCTTTTCATTTCAGTCTCTTAGTTAGCCACGTGGATGATGTCTGTATCATACGGCTCACAATTTGATGGAAACTCGAAAGTATAAAAACGACCGAAGACCAATTAAGAGTCAAACAGTTTAATTTTGACCGGACATTTACGTATAAAATTTTTAAATTTTTTAAAATAAAATTTACATATTTATAAATTATGTAAAGAATGTTATAAATTATAATAATTGATAATTTAAAATGTTAAAAGAATTTATCAAAAACTTAAAATTAAAAATAAATTTATTTGAATTCAAAATATAAAAAATTTCGCATTAAATGATACGAAGAAAGTATGACATATAAAAATAGTTAATCATTAAAAACTATTGTATTGCTCGATGATAGGTGATATTTTTTATAACTGTAAGACGATTTAAATTAAAATTATAAGAATATAGTTAACACAAAGAAAGTTATTAAAACAATTATAGTGAATATGTTATAGTCTTGTAGAGAAGGTTTCTTCTTTTCTTTTTTTTTTTTCTAATGGTTGGAGCGATATTTGAATTCCGATTAAAGTTCAATTATGCATTATAGCATCTATTTAAAGTGATATTTTTAATATAATTTGTTCATATTTAAAATTCGAACATGCTTAAAAATAAAGTAGTGTTACCACTGTACTAGGAGGGAAGCTTTTTGTAGAGTGAGCTGGAGACCGTAGGATTGACACTTGGATCTAAAATAGATAGTTCATATTAGGGTGTACAAAAATCAAATCAAAAATCGAATTAAACTGGAAAAAAATTCGATTAATGATTTGGTTTGATTTGGTTTGGTGTTGGAAAAAAAAATCAATTATATTTGGGTTAGTTTGATTTCAAGTAAAAAAAATCAATCCGAGACCAAATCAACCCACATTATATATATAATTTTAAAATTTTATTTTATACGTAAAAATATTTATTTTGATATAATTTTTAAAATATCTCTTATACTTTTTCATAGTTTTATCTTTTAATATATTTATTTCATGTTTGGAAGTTATAATTCTTAATAATCTAATAAAGATTATAGTCCATAGTTGGTAATTATAACAAAGTTTAAATAAAAATCAATTTAATACTAATGCAAAAGAAAATCAATTCAATGCTAAGAATGACAATAATATTGGATATTTGTTTTTTAGTTTTATATAGATTTAGACAATTAAAATACATGATATAATTTTTCTTCTTTAAATACATGATATAATTTTTCTTCTTTTAATATTTAGTCATGTAACAAATAGTTACTAAACTTATTTTAACATGATTTAGTACCATAAATAATGATCAATTTCATTATGACTTATTAGTTTGCAATATTTTTTTATGCGATTTTATTATAATTTTTTGTTGGATATTTTAGTGTCATTAATCCTATCATATTTTTTGTTATTTTCTTGAGAAATAACTTGGATAGTTGCATTTTGGTAGGACTAAAGAAATTTTTAAAGTACAAGTAAATTCTACATTTGTATGAAGACTTTATCGAAAAAATCCAAAATTTCAAAAAAAAATCCGAAAAATCCAAAGAAATTCGAAGTTGAAAACCTTGAGTTTTATTGATTTGATTTATTTATAAATTTAAAAATCTGACACAAATAATTTGATTTGATATTTAAAAAACTCCAACCAACGTGTTCACGTACACCCTAGTTCATATGCTTATCCTGAAAACTGCCAAATTCAATATACACAAGAATATTCATAATATACCATGTGAATATTCACATGTGTCTATATCATTCATAAAATAATGTACCACTAACTTCCAAATATACACAAGAATATTCACTTATGTCCAATAATAATTTATTTAATGTGAATCACTAGTTAAAACATATATCATATGATTAACATATAAAATACATATAGAAACATAACAAAAAATGTATGTTATTAATTATGGGTTGTTTGGTCAGGAAGAAAGATAATAATTACGTATTAGAATTAGCATAACTTTTATGAATTGAGAGGAAAAATCAGTAAATTGGGATATATTTCACTCGAACTGTTATAATTGTAAATAAATATTTTATTTTTAAAACTTATATGAATTTCTAATACAATAAATCAATCCTAAAAAATAATATGTGTAGTGTAATTTTTGCATAACTGGTTTTTATATTATTTATTTTTACATTATTAATTTATACATAACTTTAATTAGCTATCAAAAACAAATATATGTAAACTCTACACAATTAGTCTCCACATAACTTTTACCAACATTCACCTAATTACAATTTTCAATTTATTTATATTAACAATTGTTTTTTAAAAAAAGAACACATCTAACTTAATATGAAATAAGTTTATGTTTCAAAAGATCCTTGTAAGAAGGCCTTATGTAATACAAAATAATTAAATTGATCAGCAAGGCAATTATCGAACATTAAATGATAAACAAAAGAAAATATATATTAATTTTATTACTTATTCTCTACATATTTATTCATATTCGAAGAGAAATGGGAAAAATGTGCAAATTTTCTTGCTGGTAAAATTTATTAGCCATGAAGAAGATTTAATAGGATGAAAAAATGCAATTAATGAAATGAAGTTTTTGCTTCTAGCTGATTCAAGTAGTTTAAGATTTGTCTAACATAGAAAAATCTATTTATTTCAAAATCATTGCAAATTTAAAAATATGTTTAAATTGAAACAAAAGTCATGATTAATTAAACAAAATATTTGGATAACAAAATATACATGCAAATGAAAAATGTAATTAATAAACATGTGTAATTGGCAGCCTTTATTATTGCTAATAATCTAATAAGTCAAAATCAAAAAGAAATTAAGGGAACAATACAGTGAAAGTAAACGGAACTCAATGAACGGTTAATATGGAAGACAAAAAAAAAAAAAATTTTCTACCTTCGTGAATTGAGAGGATGAATACAAGGGAATCCATTCATTAATTATTTCTTCGATCAGATTCCATTTGTACACTTACACTTAAAAAATATGAGTTCAAGATTAGACTTTGAAAAAAGATGTTTTGGCATCAATAAATTAAACTTTAAGTACAAAGATAATTTTTTTAGAAACACAGCAACATTAAGTTATTAGCATGAAATTAAATAGTAAGAAATAGAAAACTATATAAGTTGTAAATATATTGCATGATTTTGTTATACTCTATAAAGATAAATCCTGCATGCAAACGTACCATCTTTTGCAGAATTTATCAACTTTGATATGCTGCTAAATATTACCAAGAATATTATACTTTGATTTATTTAATTTTCTGCTATATAGTCCTAATTAATCGGACCATCACAAAGAAATTTATATAGGCTTATGGTACGTTCTACTTGGGCCTGGGCCCCCATCAAAAGTACAACCCCCCTACCCCACCAAAAAAAATACACACACAATGACTCATTTTATTCTCTAGGTATCAACAGAGTCAAATATAAAAAAAAAATATACTCCTCTATCTCATTTTACGTGACATCATTTTTTTATCAGTTCCAAAAAAATGTCATATTTATTTATATGGTAAGTATTTAAAGGTAAAATTTCTTTTTTATTATTTTTGGTCTCACTTAATTAAATTATACTACTCTAATACATTTATGAGGAGAGAAAAAAGTAAATTTTATTTTTTTAAGGGTAATTTGATAAATATTTTAAAGTTTTCTTTATTTCTTAAATTCCATATCCAGTCGAATATTGTCACAAAAAATAAGACAAAAGAAATATTATTTTTGAAACGTATTAAAAAAGAAAAATTAAAGAGAGCAAGGGTTCATATGTACCACACCACGTGTGCTTACGAAAGAAAGAGTTTGAAATTATTGGGTACAACTTGTAGCTTGCTAGCTAGATTCATGCATGATATTTGAATATAATGTTCTTTAGTGCGTCATTAAATTAAAAACTAAAGGGGTATACGACTATTCATTGTATTATTATACTTTTTCAACAAAATTTAAAACCAGCAGATTTTACAAAAACAAAAACAGCTGCCTGCATATTGTGGTTTATTAGATTTCAGGTTGCAATTTGGTCATATATGGACAAGAATATAACTTTATAGGATTACCATGCATATAAATTAGAAGTATTTAATAGATATTAAAAAAATTTATCTGGAGTGTGTTCTTTTGCTATTAATAACGATTTTGTTATGTCTAGCTAGCTCACATACAACTTGGTCACGTGGGAGACAACAAGATATATACATACCCATAAATTGGAGTTTCGAGCCTAAAAGGTAAAAAATATTGATAAAAATTTCAAAAGAGTAAATGAAAAAACTTTTAAACCAAAACGATAAAATCGCTGTGATGTAGCGATTTAGGTGGTGTTGTTAAGGTAAATCACTACAGTAACAACGATTTGTAAAATTTATTTTTTAAATTTTTTTGAACAAATCATCACTGTCAAGGCAGCAATTTGATAAATAATTTTTTAAAAAAATTATAAATCACTGTCTGTACAATAATTTTACTTTCATCCTTTTAAATATTTTATTAATATTTTTTACCTATTAGGCTTGAGACTCCTATAAATAGGAAAAAGGAAAGTAACTTCTTGTTGCCATCGTACATAACTTTTAGCTTTAATTAGGGAGTCAAGGTGCACTTATGGGGATAGCCACAGCTACCCGGGATGTTTAGTTGAATATTTTTTATTAAAAATTTATGTTATAAATATATGTAAAAATTTATAATTAGATATCTTAGACGAAAGTAATGTTTTTAGTGCAGTGATAATGAGTATTCATTTGAATAAATAAGTTTCAATTTTAAATTTTAAATATCACAATATTTGATAGTCACACGTCATTATTCTTAAACACGATTTTGTCCCGCCCTATTCACATTTTATAAGTTATATTCGACCCTGCCCCGCCCTATTAATTAACATTTCTAATTAATTATCGTGAACTGCATCTCAATTTCTTTAATTAAGTAGGTTATTAACAAAGAATTAATTTCTTATGGCACTAAACGATTATAAATTATCATCACAATCGGAATTAGTAGTGTTATTAAGGTTTTTTTCAGCAATTGAAGCCGTATTTCTCAGAAATTCAGCTTATGGCACAATTTTAAGTATTTAACTACTGTTAAATATTTCCTTTCTCCGGTACTTTTTGTCATGATTTTTATTTTTTGAGTCAAACTATAAAAATTGGCTAACATTTTAAGATGCATTTTTTTTCATCATATTAATATGTAAAAAATTATAATTTATTGTAATTTTTTTATATAGTTTTAGAGTATCTAATTTTTTTTGTTTAAAATATTAAATTAATGTGATTTAATTTGCCTTTGAAAATTATTCAAATTGAATTTCGATAAGCGCAACATGACAAACATTTCCGAACGGAGGGAGTATAATTATCCCAGCTTATTCCTAATTTCTTCAGCAATTGAATCCACATTTTCTTAGAAATTCAACTAACAACGCAATTTTAAGTGTGTAATGACTATTAAATGTAGGGAAAATGGTCTGAAGAATACTTCAATTTTGAGCGAATGTTGTTATGATACCAAATTTTATGGAAGATCTTTTATTCATGCACTTTTTGAAAGTGTATTTTAAAAATATATATGTGTGTCATGTGGACACATTACTATTTAAAATGATGAAATATTTATGATGTCCACGTGGGCACATATATAACTTTAAAATACACTATTAAATAATAGAGGAGTAAAAAATCCTCCATAAAGTTCGATATCATAACAATAATTTCGATCAAAGTTCAAATATATTTGAGGCTTTTTTCTGTAAAACATATATAAGTATCCAATTTATTTCTAATTTCTTCAGCAATTTAAGCCAGTTTTCTTACGAAATTCTGTTTAGGGTGCAATTCTAAGTGTGTTTGCTTATGATCTCAAAATATATGAATAGCAACAAACAAATTTGTAGATTTACATGATTCAGAAAATAGAAATAGATTTGTTCATTTCAGTAAATTGAGAGTTGTTTTTTCATATTCTTTTTAATATTAAATAATTATCTATAATAGTTATAATAATCAAATTCACAATTTCAAAACATTATTAATAAGATTACTTTAATAAAATAGACACCTAATAAAAATTTACTTAAAAAATATATCAGAACAACAAATGTGCAATGACATGTATAAAACGGAAGGAGCAAGAATATAAGATTTAACATTAATTAACATAACAAGAGGAGAGGTAAAGGAAAAATAAGAGGGAGATCGCAAGGGGTAGTAAATACATAGATTAATAAGTGATTTAATATAGTGAAATTATACATTAATATTCATAACTTAACTAAAACACACACATACATATATATGGTTAAAAAATATTTACGGTCTGTCAAATAAGTTAGATATATCTAATAATATTAATATAATATAAACAAAAGAATAGAGTGAAAATTGGAACTGAGTTGGAGATGGTATATATGGTTAAAAAATATTTACAGTGTGTCAAATAAGTTAGATATATCTAATAATATTAATATAATATAAACAAAAGAATAGAGTGAAAATTGGAACTGAGTTGGAGATGGTAGAGATTGACACTTGGATCCAAAATAGATGCATCCACTTGTTAGTCACACTCAAATCTGTTCAACAAATAAATAAGAATGGTTTTGAAAAACTTCCGCATATAGCCACTCAGAAATAGCTTAATGACGCTTCAAAATTTTAGTTTGCTAATTAAAACTCATAGCTAATGTTATAGGGAGGAGAATAACGACCGAGATTGAAAGAAGGAGGAGAGAGGCGAGCGAGGAAGGACAGAGTGGGAGAGAGGTGAATTGTATATGTATATCGGTTAGATAATTATATATCTGTAATTGGTTTACATATGTTTATGTATATCTGGCGAGCGAGATTAAGAGAGGGAGGAGAAAGGCAGGCAAGATTGGGATAGGGGGAGAGAGGCGTGCGAGAGAGGGCAATAATTTGTATAATTCGCATTTTGTTTTGTATTATTTGTGTGTTTTTGTATAATTAAGTAATATAAAGTCTCTAATTATACAAATGTGATAAAACTCGAAACAACTAATTGATACTAACATGAACATATGAACTTTAAACAACTATACAAAATACATTATGTAAATTATATTATAAAAAATTTGAAAACTATCCGTTTATACAAACTTTAGAAAGTTATACATAAAAAATACTAATTGTATATGGTGAAACTGAAAAAAAGGAAATCATCGTCATATACAAACACAAATCATCATATACAACGACAAATCAAAAGAAGAACTGTTAGTTACGAATTATACAAGTGTAGCGAGTTATACAAACATGACTAATTATACAATCTCAAAGTCAGCCGCGTAATTAGTGATTAATGTTAATCGATAATGATAATTATAACAAATTATAGGTATGATAACTAATTAAATATTGAATAATTTATTTAACCGCATAATTTTTTCAATATTAAATTTGTTACATATTTATGTAGCTTCAAATCTATATATAAATAATATTACATAATATATGCATAGTTAATAATACAAGACAAGAGTTCGATTATCGGTACTCAATCGGTTAATAGACCCCTTCTTCCACATACACAAAAAATTCTTAAATACATAAACATATAGGGCCAAGCAAGTTCACGTATCATAGATGTTTGTTGGGTTTTATTTGCTCTAAATTTCTTACCATAAATAGATTTTCCTTGTAGGAAAAGGTTTTGGATTGACTAATCCTTTTCTTGTAGGGAAAGGTTTAGGATTCTATAAATAGAGGCATGTTCCTTTTAACTTAGTTAACATTCACAATGTAGTCTTAAGGGCTTTGAGAGTTTTGGTTAGAGGGAGAATTTGTGGGTCACAAGCTTGATACGTTATTACTTGTGTGAACCTCCCATGTATTCTGAGTGAATTGGTTGAGATTGTTTCCCTCTGTATTTTGTACTCTCATATTTATAGTGGATTGCTCATCTCCTTTGTGGACATAGGTCGATTGACCGAACCACGTTAAATCTTTGTGTCTTTTGGTATATTTCTCGTTGTCTTCTTACTCGTGGTCTTTCGATGTTAGCATTGCTAGCTTCCGCGTTTACACCTGCTTATTTTTCGGTCCTAACAATGTTATACATTTTATAAAATGTGATTCACTAGTTAAAGTATATATATCAGCTAATTATAACATATAAAATACACTCACAAGCAAGGAAAAATAGCACATTTTAAAATTTTATTTATGAATACAGTTTTTTAAATGAATATATAAAATAAATTAGGGAAAATGCACAATTACTCCTCAACATATACCCGAGATTTCAGAGACACACTTATATTATACTATACTAAGATCCTATTATCCTCCTGAACTTATTTTATAAATAATTTTCTATTCTTTTTCGATCTACGTGACACTAGCTTTTAAAAAAAAAAATCAAGCAGCGTTGGGGCTATACAATTGTTTTCCTATATAAGGAGGAACTAATATTCTATTTTTCTTTCAAGTGCAATTATCTTTCCGATCCTCCCATTGGCTAATCAAGCGTCTTTAATTCCCCAAATATTATATTTTTTTTATTTTGTCACTAAAAGTTTTTAGTTTGTGTATACTTTTAACTACAAAAGAATGTCCCAAAAATAGATACTTCAAGATGTATTTTTCCTCACATAATTCTTGTTAAAACAAAGTTTATTCCTATATTAATAAAACAAACATCTCAAAAACACCTACCAACTAATAGAGACATGTTTACTCAAAAAAAATGTGGAGATCAAAGAGCCACAAATAAACTTTACTTTGAAAAGTACTTTTAGCTCGATTTTGATCAAATAATTTGATTGATCGATAGAAGAAAATATTGGATTAGATATTTTCTCAACAATTTCAATTTTCGTGACAATTAATTTCCATAAAGTCATGTGACATTTTTCAAACTATCATTAGCTTAAATCCGAATTGGAATCCCAACTCAAAAGTAAAGTCTCAAATAATAGATTTTCATTTTATCATTGATTTGGAGGATTAATATTCCAAAATATCTTGGATAACACAAGAATTAAATTACTTAAGAATACACCGTAAACTTTACTATATATACATAGTAACATTTTTAAAGAAAGAATGAAAAGAAGTAATGGTTAAAATTACATTTTTATTTTGAGAACAAATCATCTATATTTAAATGCAATAGAATTAATAAACATGTGTAATTGACCTTTATTATAGATTATTACACATGTTTGATTTGTTGAAGTTATAAACATAAAAGAAGAACGTCGAATACATCATTTATATGCATGCATATATGTACTATACAAATTAATTAATGGAAAAGGAATATATCAACATATATATGAGAGAATGAATCAAATAAATTTATACTATCAGTAAATGCATGCAGTTTTGTCAATTAATAGTACGTACCAAAAAACTTGTCAATCAAAAATTACCGTAAATTTGTTTCATAATTTTCAACTGAGCGAGAGAGTCGAACATTCCATGCACATTAACTTACCATGCATTATACGTACGCCACCTATAGTTGTAAATTAAGCCATTGCTTCTGCAGACAAAATATACATAGCTCTACTTAGTTTCTTTTCCTCACTATTTTTTTTCCTCAAAAGTTGTCTTCTCATAATAAAGAATTTATATAGCTCTACATTCTCAGGTTAGTGGAGTAAAAAATAGAGGCCTACCCCACTTTTTTTTTTTTTTTTAAAAAAAAGGTACAAAACATACAATGGGCCCTGGTGGGCTGAGGTGGGGAGGCTAGACCTTTTCTGACTTGTTACGCTTTTGTTTTACGAAGGGTGACCTAATTTGATTTGATACGGAATTAAACAGTATAAAAAATACTTTTGAAATTTAAATTAAAGTTAGATCAAATATAAAGAAAAATTGTCCTTTGATTTTGTGACCTTAAATATGCCACGTGAAAAATTGAAATTAAAATGTTATAAAATTATTCTTTTTGAGACAGACTAAAAAGGAAAGAATGTCATTTTTTTTAAACGAAAGGAATAGTTAAAAAATGTAAATTACAAAAAAAAAAAAATTGTCATTTAAAAATATCTATAAATATATCTTAAATTTCGTGGTATTAAACCAGCCATGTCGAGTGTGTTTAAATATAAAATAAGTATGATTAACATTTAAAATTTACGTTACAAAAAATTAAATTAATAAAAGTGTAAATAGAAAAATATAGATGAAATATTAATTAATTAAAAACAGCGTAGACACTGATTTAAAAATCAATATACTCAATAATAAAAAATTAAAGTAGATTGAGATGCCAGACATAAAGTGTATATGCTTACGAATATGAGTTGAAATTTTTGAAAATCAGATTCATGCATGCATATGGTTTTGGATGATATATATTTCAATGTCCTTTAGTGCATGCGTCATGTATTATATTTTATATTTATTGGTATTATTATATTCCTTTTTTCATTTTGCATATTATTATAAAATAAATAAAATCAAAACCAGCAGACGATATATATTTACAAAACAACTGCATATTGCGGTTTATGGGATTTCTGCATTTAATGACGAAACAAATATATGGGATTTCTTTGCAACTTGTTCACATGTCGATCTTTTAAATTCTCTAATTATATAAGAGAGAGGTTTTGATAAAGTAGATGCGTCTTTATCAATGTATACGGATATTTTTCTATAAAAAGTTAAGATATTGATAAGAGAAGGTTACTTAGATGATAAATATTTATATATTGAATCTTAAAGGTTGTGAGTTCGAGTCACTAAGATAGCAAAAAAGTGTGAGTGCTCCAAAAAAAAGGATAAAAATATTAAGTAGTATATAAATTTTACGAAATTATGAGACCCATTTTAGTTATATCTTTGGTTATACCTTTATTACTTTGAATGTGGCTAATATTTATGTAAATTTAAATATTTTATAACTTCTTTGAGTAAAAATTCAACAGTTGATAAAGAAAAATACTTATTTTGGAGCAAAAATATAAAAGCATTTGATTAATAGCATTTAGAATTTATCAAAATTAGTAATATTTCTCATGTATTTATGTATATTACACGTAATCAGATTGATTTTAAATCTTTTAAATATCATCACTTAAAAAATAAGTTTGTAAAGAAAATATTGAACCCGCGTACCATATAGATTTTTCGTAACTAATGTTAGTATATAAGGCTTAAAACACTGATGTTCTTTTAAATTTGTTAACAATTAAATTTTATTATAGACATTTGAATTATAATTACTTGTTTTGATGGAGCGTATGAATACGATTAGATACGTTTTACATCCAAACTTGAAAATCCATCTTGTCACTAACTCCATAATGCATTTTGTCAGTCAATACTATGTCGTTTACAAATAACATACACTACGACACTGCTTCTCGAATATGTCATGTTGATTCGTCCATCGGTAGGGCAAATAAAAATGAGTTAATTAAGGACTAATCTCTGTTACAAATCCACTAAGTCAAACTCCTACTATTTTAAAGTTAGTTTTGACTCCATCGTACATCGTCACAGTGACATTAATGTAAGTCACAATTACACTTCTAAACTCCAAATATCTCGAGAGGACCTCCTAAGGATTATATCATATGTCTTTTCTAGGCCAATCAATACGATGTCTATATCGCTCTTACAATACTACTCTAACAATATTTATACAAACAAATACCTTTTATAGTTAAAATTACCTTGTCATGAATTCAAATTGATTCTTTGAAATAGACAAACCTCTCCTCGTCCTTACTATGACTACTGTCCCGAACTTTCTAAGAAGGGCTGAAGTATCTAATTAATATCTTTATTATTGTTGCAAGATCTAAATATCACTCTTGTTACTGTACTACAACACAATTTCATCCCTCATTTTAATTGTTCTAAAAATAACATTAAACAACTCAATCATCCACTTCATCATATTTTTCTTGCATGTGTTCTTTTCTAATGTATTCATTCTATTCTATATTTCACCATTTTTGTTCTCAATACACTTTACTTCACTTAGTTCAAAGACTTCAAGTCATGACTACTAGTTTCACCGTATTTTCTTAAGAAATTTAATCCTCTCAAGTACCTGAAGTTACAGATTTTTTTAGCCGTCATAACCACTAGTTTCACTTCCTTCTTTGACGTCTTTTACTTTTCTCTATTCCTCCTCGTCTTATTAAGTACTCCACTAACGTCATGTAAGCAACCTTTTTGAATTCCGATTTTCTAAGACCTCTCCGTTCAACCATCAAGCACCTTTCTGCTTATTAGGTTATCCCTCTTAATAAAAATTCTGGCTCTGTCACTATAAATAGACATTGTAAATTACACTAATTCTTGAATTTTTATTTGTAACATTGTAAATTCACATTCATGAGCTTATGTTGGATAGTAAAATTATTATTCGAAATATAATCATATATAACTTCGCTTTGCAAACTTCCTAAAAAAAGCATGGAATTTATTAAAGTCTTGATTGTGTGATGATTCACTAAGTGTTCCTCTCTCTCTTTTGAAAGCTTGAGTTAGTTATGAATAACTCAAAAGTTTTGACGAAGTCTAAAATCGAAACTCCTCATTCATTTCTATCCCCAAATATAAAAACTAAGTTTGATAGGTTACCGTATAATTTAACACTTAAATTATAAACTTATAAGTTATAATGTATTATATTAAATGCTATGTATGCTCAAAATATGCATATTTTTGAACAACCATGTATTTATGACATGGAAGCGCGTGCCGACACATGAACTTGAGCGCGTAATGTTCGGGAGAAAAAGGGTACAATGCATTAGTTTTTTTGTCCAATACAGCTTCTACTTTGGATTTGATCAGTTAATCTGATTGATTTTTATATTATTTTTTCAAATTAAATATCTGCTCTACTTCCATTATTTATTTTCTATTTTCTGATATTTTTGCGCACAATTTTTAATTAGAAACTCGCCGGCTTTTATAGAGGGCCAAATGGTCATTCTGCAAGATTATCGAACCAGACACTGTTCGTTGACGATTTTATTTCATTATTTGAGTTTGTGAGAATTTATAATTTACCATGTTTGATGTTGAAAGTAAAGTATTTAGATCTTGATTTTGTTTTTATATCTAGCCATCTTTAATTAAAACAATTTACTATATCACAAATTTAACAATAGTAATGCAATATTTTTAAAAATTAAAATAAATAAAATGTACTCGAGAGAATGTGTTAATACTATTTTATTAAGAAAATTAATGATCAAAATGTAATGATGATAAAAATAAAATATACAAACTATATAAAATAGTACATCATTCTACTTCAATTGATATAAAATGAACTGAAAAAATGTTATTAGGATGACTATACTTTTTAAAAATTATTTCTTTGAGTAGTGACACTTCGTTTTAAGCAAACATCTCCACAATAAAAACTACTTTCCTTCGTGGAAGTTCTAATCTAAAAATAAGGTAATAATCAACATACCGGATTATAACAATTAAAATAAAATGACTACATTCTAAAATCACAATAATTATGAAAGAATTTTTTAAGAAAAACACACAATAACTTAATACACCAAAAAGAAAAAATCATATCAAAATAAATTTGTCAAACTGACATACAACTGCAACAACAATAACACTATATTAATAATAATAATTAAGAAAATAGCTCACACACAATTTTTCTTGCATTTTTTATATTTGTTCAACTCAATTTATGAGTAAATATATTTTCTCTCTCTTGTTCGATATAGGAAGTTCTTGTTTTAAAGTAAAAAATGACCCACTTATCCATGTGTCTAAAAAGTAAATGGAGCGTCACAACCTTTGGTTGGTTGTGCCTCTACAATGATAAATTTTTTCATACTTCATCAAAGAGAAAACTTATGCAAGCACTCCTTTAAATGTTTAAATCTAACAACACATTAACAATTAACTATTTAATTGATAGGAGAGTTGAAGTGCTTCTTCAAAAACATACTTGTAGAATAACAATTTTATTTATAATATATTATGTAACATTTTAAAAGCAGAAAGACAAAAAATTAACCAAATCGAATTAATATCAAAGAGAAATCGATATGATTTTAAAATTTTTACTTTTAATTACACATTACAAAATATTTAAACAATTGATATCATATAATTTTTTAAAAATAATCAACCAAATCGTCTTATTGACACCCCTAAACACAAGAGTAGCACTGAACAAATAGGCAGCGAGTTAATTACTTCCCAGATAGGAAACTAAAGTAAAAAAGAATAATGTTCCAAAATCCAGAGTGCCTACGTACGCGCGTAAAATTAGATCACCAGTCTCTCTCATGGCGCGTGGAGTCACACCCAGTTGAATCTGAACATAGTTGCACTATCGGATTCAACATGGAGACCGACAATTACCAAGCCTGAAATATTTCACACTTTGGCTATTCATGTATGACTATATACAATATAGTTATAGTCCTATCCATAGCATTATACGCATATATATTCATTACATATATCTCGATAAATAATTAAAAGCTCCAACCATATCTTCATATTTTCCTCCTTATAAATAGGGAGGGATTAAAAGTCATATGGAACATACAGGAAGAATAACACAATAAGGCATGGGAAAAATAATGGAAAGTTCAGCTTCACCAAATGGTTCATTTACTAGTGCCATGACACTTACTGAAGAGGAACTAACCTGTGTTCCCAAGCGTTATATCCTTCCACCATCCTTACGGCCCAATTGTACCTTGCCAATTGTGGATCTATCTTATCTGCAATACCCTCATCTTCGATCTCAGATAATTCAGGAAGTACACCTGGCTTGCAAGAAATTTGGTTTCTTCCAGGTACTACTTGTCATGCAGTTTCGTGTCGTGTCCATGTCACCCTGCAACTGCATACTAGATAAGATAATGTTACGCTATTCATTTACTTCCTTCCTTGCGATAGGATCCAAATAAGAAGTATATGCATGCCCCAAGTGAGAAAAAAGATGATGCCATATCATCAACATACAGAAATAACTTAATGTCACACATGGTGCATTAAGGTTCTAGGCCTCATCCCCTTTGTCTTCTCATTAACCTTTATTTTGATCAAATTTACTAAAAACAAGTCAATGCCCAAGATTTCAGCTACTTAGATTGTCTAGTAGGAAGAAAAATCTGACGTTCTTCACAAATTCACCTGTGCAAAATAACACCATGCATGCAATAAATGATTTTGCAGGTAATTAACCATGGAATCCCAATGTCAGTCATGAAAGATGCCATAGAAGTTGCGAGTGAATTCTTCAATTTACCAACTGAAGAGAAAAGACATCTCTTGTCTTCAAATGTTCATGACCCCGTAAGATATGGTACCAGTCTAAATCATGTCAAAGACAAAGTATACTTTTGGAGAGACTTCCTCAAGCACTATGCTAATCCAACCTCAACGTGGCTCGACTTTTGGCCATCAAATCCCACAAGTTACAAGTAAGTCTTTCATTTTCTTTACTGAAATATGTTTAACATAAAAGTTGTCTTGTAGATTAAATTTCTTACTGTTTAAGAACGAAATAATTTCTTCAAGATACTAAAGAAATTCTTCATGCAGGAAGAAAATGGGAAACTACACAGTGGCAGCACAAAAGTTGCAAGAAGGACTCATGAAAATGATATTTGAGAGCTTAGGACTAAACAGTAATTACTTACATGAAGACATTACAGAAGGTTCCCAGGTCATGGCAGTCAATTGCTATCCAGCATGTCCTGAGCCAGATCTTACTCTAGGATTGCCACCACATACAGATTACGGTATGCTAACGATCATTCTTCAAAACCATCTGGGCTTACAAACCATGGATCGAGATGAAAAGTGGCATTCAGTTCCACTCATTGAAGGGGCTCTCATTGTTCAATTGGGAGATCAAATGGAAGTATTGAGCAATGGTAGATACAAAAGTGTTCTTCATCGAGCAACAGTTAACTCAGAAATAAAGCGCATTTCAATTGCAAGCCTTCATAGTCTAGCTTTAGGTAAAAAAGTTAGACCTGCATCAGAGCTTGTCAATGAACAACATATCTTATCCTATAAAGAAGGAGGCTTCAGTGATTTTCTAGATTTCATTTCTGGAGAAGATATCGTAGAAGCTAAGTATATAGACAAATTAAAAATAAACTCATGAAGATTATGAGAAATGAACAGCAGAGCAGAGCAGAGCAAAGCATACAAGAAATCTCTTCTTTAACAAATTCTATGCCACACAACCTCTGTATCCGTACTGTTTAAATACACACGCACATAACTAGTAATTATTTGTTCTAATACTAATATCAATCGTCAGGGTCTCTTCATTCTTCATGTACAAGATCTCACTATGACAAATAAATTTTCAAACAAAGTTTATCAGTTCATTTATTTTTAAGTACAAATTTCATCTTGATAGATTTATGAAAGCATGATTTGTCAACACCATATAATAAATTATCGAAATCTTTATTCAGCCAATGTTTTACCTCAATTGGCTAACACCAGACTTCAGCACATAGATGTTACAAGCTGAAAATTTTAAGTTTTTTCTTCAAATAGCAGAAAATTCAATACATTCATCACACTAAAGCATTCAAGTTATTTAAAAGGTATTCATGCTTACTCCTAATGTAAATCATATCACATTCATCTCTAGTACACATGTTTATTTTTTTATTGACAGTAAATTGATAAGGAGAATTCATTAAGATCTTAAACTAATTAGATCTGCAAAGCCACTAGGATGATTTACCATTATAAAGTATATACAGATACAATCAGCTTCCAACGATATTTGTTTTGTACATGTAGCTCGCAAATAACCAGCATAACAATAATTTAGTATTATAATCTTTTTCCTTATTTCTTTTTTCTCCTAATAAGACAAGACGGAATGTGCTTCAAACTCAAGTTTCATAAGCCTGGCATGTCAATATGAAGAGTCTAACACTATAGAGAAATTTTCATCACGGTGTTCTTAGCCAAATCCCAGAGGTCCAACACTATCCTGTTATCATTTCAGAACTCTTTCAAATTAATTAATCATCATGACAAATTATCTATATTTTCTTACACTGAATTGCTTCTTTTTGCATATATTTCTTACTGTTAGTGGAATAAATAGTACAGTCATAACTCACTCTATTTCACATCATAATGCTTTTAACTCATTTGCACTATAAAAAATTCAGATTGTTGTTAATGCTACTCTAATTGCCTGCAATTTCTTCATCTAATTTGCTTTTGCTTTTACTTCAAATTAATTCCTTAGACAAACAAATTGTATACAATACTTAAGTCATTGCTATTGATCCTAATTCAAGCTGCTAATTTACCATGTTGTTCATCGTCTGAAATCTTATCTCCTCAGTAAATAAGAATAAATTGCTAAATCCATCGGACAGCAGTATTTTCTTCAATCTTACATATAATAACATATTAGAGGATCATAAATCCAAGCCAATATCTTGATAAGAACCTCATTTTTCTCCTTGAAGTTGAAATTTGATTTAGTAATGATTTTTTCGTTTCAGCAAAAGAAAATTCTAATCTCAACTATTGTGTTACCACTTTTGCCTAGAGTAATACGAATAACTTTAGAAAGCTATTGACTTATTCAAAAGAGCACTAATCATATATTAAGCGAGTTACTAAGTAGTTAGCTTCCTCATTGATCCAACTTCTAATTTCTAATTTCTACTTCCTTCAGAAATTAACAGCATACTTCAGAAATTTAACATTATTTATGCAATATGCTCACCAATCATATCATCAACCACTAATTAAACTACTATAAGCTTGAATTTGCAGTTGAGTTTGTCCATTCCAATTACAAACAGTGATTTTGTGTATGATTTACATAATCTCAGGATATATGAATAGCAAACAAATAAAATTGCAGATTTACCTGAATTTTTAGTATAATTAGTACTACAATTACACAAAAATAGAGAGAATTTCAATTGATTCGAGAAAAAAGTAAGGGCGAAAAGAACACTTACGAAGAGAAGTGAAAAATTGGTTCGAAAAATTTGCGGTTACTTCTCTCTGTATTGTTACGTCTCTGATCTTCTCCATTGGCATTTCTTATTTTCTGATTTTTCTGATTCTGAGATGAAAAATTGAAGGAGAAGCTTCTAAAATGGGAGAACGGGTGGGTTGATTGCCTGCTACGCGGGTCTAAATTGAACTTTCTTATTTTGGTACAGTAGTGTGACACGTGTCTCTATCAACGGCTTACACTTTTAAAGCTGTGGAACTTTAATTTCTTTTTTCATAGTAGGAAAAGTATTTTTCTTCGTTTCTGTTTTCGAAGATTCTATTTTAGTTGCAATTATTTTTGTGACATAAGTATACACAATTTTTTTTTTTTAATAAAATCAATAAGTGTACAAAAAGTAAAGGAAATATATGTTAATTAAAGAGTTGCGATCAATCTATCAACATTATAATTTAGAATGATAAAATCAGCTTATAAAATTATGATTTGATTTGGACATGTTAATGATCTAATTATTTTATTTAGTTAGTTCAAAAGGACTCATGAAAAAATAGTTTAAAAAGATATTTTTTATTTGATATATTCTATAAAATCATAATAAATTCATTTGATATATAATCAAACAAATTATAATAAACAAACATAGATTTTAAAAATTAAATAAAAATTGAATAAATTGGATTATATTCTGACTTTAATTTAATTTATTTCAGTCCACTTAAAATTATTAATTTAGGTCATTTTAACATGATTAAATTTTATCTAATGTTACTCACCTGACATTTACATTATAATTCACTATATCGTTTAATAATCTTTTATAAAAGAATAATGCCTCTATTTATTTATTTTTGCTATATAGGAAGATATGTATTACTTCTCTGATATTAAGTTTTTAATTGAAATGGAAACTATTTCAGAAAAATTAATATTGAGTAACCATGAACTTCACATCTATGGAGAGGCCGATAGGATGTATTAGAAACTTGGTGTATGTATTAGTTATTATGAAATTATTTAATTATTTGATTTGTAGGATTTTCATATTAGTTATATACTTTTATCAGTAATTAAGATATAGTAAATTATGATATTAGTAATATAATATTTTTTAATACATGATTAAGTATGATTAAAGATACAATTATCTTTAATACATCAAACCAAATTGAAAATTAAAGAAAGTCAAGACAATCAATTCAATATGCAGTATATATTAATATCAACATTACAACTAGTATATCTTATTCAATACTATTCATATATATTCTACCAAACAACTCTTATTACATTAACTTTGCATGTGTGTGTGAATTAATTTCATAATCAAAATTAAATATTTTAATTCCCATTTTTATGAATCCTTCACTTGCAAGTTTATCTATGTATGATACATGAAATATACCAAAATAAAAAAATGGTTCAAAGGTGATTAAATTTGAAAACTCATAATTTAAGAGCTGTTTTTTCATGTCAAAATTTAAAATATTCTTACTAAATTTAATAAATACATTCAAGAGTTCATAAATGAATCCTCTAATATGTATTGAATTTAATCAGGTTTTAATATAAAAATTAAACTATAAAAATAATCTTAATAAATCAATATTAACATTAATTCAAAAAAAGAAAGAACTAGCAAATAACAACTTCAATGGCCAAACAATAAAAAAAATTGTTACTATAAAAGAACTATTTAACGATGGATTAGCCAAAATTTTGTTAGCTACTATTAAAGAACTATTTAGCAAGGAAATAATTGGTATTAGCACACACATTGTTATATATAAGTCAAAGAAAGTCAAATCAACACATATATACATGAAAAACCTGTTGTCATTCATTATTTGGAGTTCTCAAAGAGATCGTCAATGTGATGTTGCTAAATGTTTTTTCAAATCTCATGTTGATAGTCGTATTAAAGTCTGATATGTTTCAGATTTACACTATAAAAGGAAAACCTTCTTTATTAAAGAACTTTCCATACTCAAAGCTTAAACTTGAGACTTCTGATTAAGAATGAAATAATCTTATTTATTTACTGCACCACATCCATTAGAGGCGATATTACTAAATGTTGTGTAGTATTTTCATTTTCCCTTCCTCACCTTATTAGCAAATGCCCCTAAGCTCTTTTATTTATATCATATATATATATATATATACGAATCTATATTTATATTTGTGAATAAATATAAAAGCTGATGGAGCTTAATTTGGCTGTCCATAGTGTTTTGAAAAACGACCAGGGCCTCTGTATAACCCACACTTCCCTAAAAGGGAAAAAAAATAATATTTAATTGACTTATATATACTGTTAGTAATTTTTATATTATCTTTGTAATTAAATTTGTTATAGCAAATTATAACTCTGTAGTATTTGTAGCCGGTATAAATTAGTTTCTCTAACTGTGAATGATTTCTTCTATTGATCATTAAAATATCAAGGTAATATAAAAAGTTAGTTTATTATTTTTTATTAAAAAAATAAAAATAGGCTTGATTATAGATAATATTATTTTCAATTAATTTAATATATATATAAAATCAGACTCATCTTTAACTAACTTAAGAGAATTTGATTTACGTTACATGCGTAAATGCTACTACATGCTCACTAAAGAATATTTGAAGTCCGTGCTATAGATATGGATTCACAGATAAATTAAGGATTAAAATTATTACTATGTTATTTATTTAATTATAATTTTTAAAAATTATATATTTTTATATTCATTGAATTGAATTCAATATCAAAAAAGCTGTAATTGCCTCTGATTGAATCAACTAAATTCATGCATAATTTAATTTGAAAAATCGTTTTTTAGTACGTCATATGAACTAAAGATATAATAAAATAAATCGCATAGTAATTATTGGCTTTCGAAGCATCTTTTGGCAAATGGAAAAAAAATCAGCAGATTTACAAAACAACTATGAATATGATCATATTATATATTTATATACTATGATATGAATATCTTATAGTCCTAGAGAGCTGTTGCTAGCTTGTTTGCAAGTTGATCACGCAAGTGTGGACAAAATAAATAAACTTACCACTATGCAGATGAGATAAGTGATAACACTCTTCTGTCATGCATGTTACATGTATATTGACTCGTATCGGTACGAGTTTAATATATGTTATTTTTTAATTTTAATTTATGCGATATAATTAAATTTTATTAAATTATTTTTTAAAAATATTTGAAGATATTAATTATTATGATTTATAGTAATTTTTTTTACATAATTTTAAAAGATCTCACGTGTCATAATTTACTTGGCAATTTTTTTTGTGTGCGTGTATTTTTCAAATATTTCAAGTTATTAATTATTGTGATTTATAGTGTATTTTATGTCATAATAAATAAATATTTTATTTATAAATTAAAAAATCACTTCAAAAGTAATCATGTTAAATATTTGGAGTAATGGATACATTTTCATACAAAATGATTCATGGAGCATAGAAAATATACATACATGAATATAAATTGTTCAAATATCTTTGAGTAAATGGACAATCTACCGATTTAATAAATTTACATGGAGCATAGAAAATATACATACATGAATATAAATTGTTCATATCTTTGAGTAAATGGACAATCTACCGATTTAATAAATTTATTACGACATGCATATATTAAATTTATCTTCTTTTTTCATAATTATGGTATCGGATTAATTTATATACATATCTCGAATAATTTTTATTAGGTATTTATTATTTTTCATCAACATAGATATTGATAAATTTATCTTTTAAAACTTTAGTTTTTCTTTAGCCATAGAATTTGGGAGTAAATTTAAAAAATAAATCATTTATAAAATTTGATCGGTCTTTTAATTATCTTCAAAAACTTGACCAAAATTACTTTTAGTGAAATTTCACTTAATACTTATAATTTACTTATCTTTTTCATATAAAATACACATGCAAATATAATTTTGAAATTCAAAATTATTATTCAACATAATTTTAAAATTCAATAACTATTATTTAACAGAACTTTAAAAATTCATTGTATTTTTTTTTAAATTTCAACTAAATTTATCATCAAATAAAAGTAGAAATGAAATTTGAAACCTGGCTTCTAGGAATGACAATGGGGCGGGGGAGATGCAGGGCGGAGTAGGTTTGAGGCTATGGGGCGGAGCCGATGATTTTTAAAAAAAATTAATATACGGAGGGGCGGGTTGTAGGTATTTGTGATTTCATATGATTTCAAACTTAATTTTAACTTTTTACATGTTATTGAGTGATAGAGCATTATTTCTTGAGATAATTTCATTAAAACTACTTAGATATTTAAGATAATAAGTGAAAATCGTTCAATAAAAAATAATATAATTTCTTGCATGTTTCACTATTGACCTTTAAAAAAAAGTTTAAGTTACTATCCTATTAAATTAATACAACTTAATGAAAAATGAATTTATTTTTATGAATTTTATTTTTAGGATCAAACATAACTAGAAAAAATATAAAAAAATTATGCGAGGCAGTTTCATGCGAACCGGTTCTATGCGAGCCAGGATAGAACGAATTAAAAATAAAAAATATTATTATACAGAACGAAGTAAGACGAACCAAATTTTTTTACAGATTAAGCTCAAGTGCTCAACCCGCACCGCTTCATTGCCATTCCTACCGGTTTGGAACACTTAATCATTTGGTAGGATAAATCATTGGGTTGTGGTGTCAATGGGTCATCTTTGGCTAATTTAAAGGACTAAAATTGGTGAAGGGTATATTTAATGGACTATCTTAGATATATACTAAACATTAGGGACCATTTATGTCATCTTCTCCATTTACGTGTCTTCGTTGCAATTTCCAGTGGCTCTCTCTCCCCCACAGCCTCTTTGTTTTTTGCATCTGAATTCTGCCGCGAAGGATCAATATCCGCCGCTAAATTCCTCATATTCCGGCGAATTTCGTGTGCTTGTAATCGCCATGAATACAGAATAGTAAGTTCTGTTGTCACATTTCTTATTATTTTGCAATATTTCCTCATTGCATTATCGCAATGAACACAGAATAGTAAGACTTGAACTATCCCTTCCGATTAGTGTCTGTCATTCAATTTCCTTATCTAACTCTTTTTTTCATTCAATTTATACATGTATTATTGTGGATTTATCGAAATTATTGCATTTGTTGATTTCACTTGTAAACCCTAAGTCATTATTCTACAATCGAATGTCGTTTGAAAAAATTGATTACTTTTTATACGTTAAAGCTTGATAAAAATACCCTGAGATCGACTTTCTGTTTTATGTGCTACGTTTTCCCTCCTAATTATAGTAGGGAGGTGGGTGAAAATGCTCAACCATGGCTACTTTATTTGCATTGTCTTATTAGCCTAAAAAATATTTCCTTTTTATCATTTTTTACCTTTTTCTATTTCAATCAGTCCCAAAGCCAACATATAGCCATATAAATTGATCATAGTACTAAAAGGCGGAAAGGAGGGAGTGTCAGTTTCCTCATGAACTTCATTCCAGAATACATCTGGAAAATCTTCTATTTTCAAGTTGCTATCTGTTTCTCTATTTAAATATATCAAATTCGCTGTGAATTAGCTATCAAATTTAGTTAGATAGAGTTTCTATACGGTGTGTTGCTTAAGACTAGCTTGAAGCATGCTTAAAGCTTGAAAATATGTGTTGTCCAGGTTCGGTGCTTTGTGTAACTTAAGGCACTAAAGCTTGCATCTTAGTGCTCATGAAGTCTATCTTAAAGAGGACAACACTAATCAACAAATATAGTTCCCAAAGCGATATATTAATTGCTTAATTGCTAAAGGAATTTTAGTACAGATGAATTAGATTTTCTTTTTTTCATTTTTTATGAGTTATGAATGAAATTAGAAATTTAGTAGATAAAAAAACTAGTCACCAATTAAATCAGAAACTCAAAATTGTATTTTTTTAATATTTGAACGTGATAAAGAAAGGATTTTACTTCATGAATTTCACTCGGTTGCAGTTGCAGTTTTCTGTAAGTTAATCTGTATGATTGTTGTGTGTGTTGCTGATTAACATTTACAACAAATTTTTTCTTGCATTACATATGCTTTTTCACATTAACCTTTCTTCAATAAAAATACTCACTTCAGTTGTGTTTTGCTTTTAAGTCCCTGCAGGCATTTGGTGCCTTTCTATTCTTTTTGTGTTTGCCAACGTTGCTTTCATGGTTACCTCTAGATCAGTTGAAACTCTTGGTGTGTTATTTTAGTACTGAGGTCCAACTAGTAAAATCTAAGTCAATTTTTTGAGAGATTCCCTAAAACTGGTTTAAGTGGGAATCAGGTCGATAAATGTTGGTCTTCCTTTGTTATAGAGTTATTTTAGATAAGTATGAATATCAATTATGTGTCTCCTGCTGTAGCATTAAATCATATTAAGTGCAATCTAGAGAACAATATCCCAACGTAATCTACATTGAAAAATTTGTAGGCTATGTCTGATTTATTTATTTTTTTCAAAAAAAGAGGCTATGTCGGATTATAACTGATAGCATATGGCAGGACAATTATCCTATCATGTCTGTCTCTTTAACCTTTCAAATAGGGTACAATCCTTAGAAAATCTCCTCCCCAGATTCTATCATAAGAATCACTATAACCATACTATAACACCACATCTTGTAAGCATGTAAGAGTGTGTGGTGATTCTATAATGTAAAGACTAATTTGTCTTGGTTTGTTGATAAATTTGTGCAATAACATTTACTAAAGCAAAGTAAATTTGAACATCTGGTGAATGAGACGTAATGTAGATCTTTGGTAGTTTCATATAATTATAGTCAAATCAAGTAGGAGGATCAAATTAAATACCAAAGTGGCCAGCAGATGTTGCTAAATTATGCATATGTAGAAAGATAACAGACTTTTCTACAGTTTTGTTAATATAATAATTGAATTTTCTTAATTGGTATATTTGCTGTTCTTCATCTTAATGTTAGTGCTTGTTTCTGTTAGTGATTTAGCTGTGTCATCTAGGATAGTATGCAACTTTCAACTTCTGCAAGCTATTGAGTTTGTGTTATGATTACATTTGTTGTGGTTTCTGTGCAGTGACTACCTGTTCAAACTTCTGCTTATTGGTGATTCTGGTGTTGGAAAGTCATGTCTCCTTTTGAGGTTTGCTGTAAGTTTTCCTGTCTTGGATTTGTCTGTACTGACTTTTTTCTCTGGTGCTGCTTTTACCTTTCCTTTGAGTATCAGACTTACTGAAATCTTGATTGATTAGACAAAAATTTTTGTGGAGCATCATGGCCATGTGTACTAGCCACTGGATTCTCCATGTCTTCATTTTTCTTTTCCATTCTCCCCTTGGAGTGAATCAGTTATCTGAGCACTTACTGACCGCTTCCCTAATATTTCGTTTTTATTCTAAATTTGTGTAAAATTTTCATTCGTATGTCTTTGATCGAGTAGTGATCTTTTTGGGTGGTGCAGCAATGTGCTTTTATTTAGCATTCAATTTCAAATCATCCTCAAAGAACCTAATCCACCTTCGGATCCCCTGTTCCGCAAAACCATAGCTGTCCATAGGTACTTCACCAAATTTCCAGACAGCCAAAACAACGGCCAATATGAATAAGACATTGATATTTCAGTAAAGCTTAATTGCAAATTTATTGTGAGTTCCATTTACCTTCTGTGGTATGTATCGGAAAATGGAAAGGAAAGAAACTGATATGCTTGAAGATTTGAAGGAAACAGAAAAGCGGTGTCAATTCAGTTCAAGAACACAATGCTATAATGTGCAGTAATTGACAGTACCTCCTTGAAATTACAATATCCAATCCAAGTTTGTACTTCTGCCCTATAATTAGTCACATTTTCATTGTTTGAGATCAGCTGGTCAAATCTTTGGTCGTTGGACTTTGGTAACTCCACTTCTTGTATTAGAAGCTGCACAAAAACCACTATAAGTTGCAACTTAACCTTTCAAAATGATGACATAATATATCTATAAACTTAGGTCAAAATGACCTCTTTGACTCTTGAAGAAGTGAACAACCTAATTATGGGACAGAGTAAGTACACCATATGACATAGTTTTGTTCTTTGCACCATAGTAATGAAGCAAACTAAATAACCTGTCTTGGTTTAAGGATTTGGTTTTATCAAAGGTTCACTTGAGGTGCGCTTAATCCTGAAGCTTAAAGAAGCTTAGGGAGGTGCTTTGCCTCACTTAGGATGTGCTTTAGCCTTTAGTATAGGCAAGGAACTAAGGTGTGCGCTTCATTGCCATAAGTTCTATCTTGAATAGAGCGGTACTAAACAATAATATGATCAACAAAAAGATAATACTAGTAATTATTTAGGAAATCATTTTGAATGATATTGTTATGTCTTTCCTGTAATGCATATAAATTATATATTATTTTGTCTGTTTCGCCTTTTTAAACTTAAGCCCAAACTTTAATTGCTTAGAGTAATTTTTAACGCATTTCGCCTTTGACAACTCTATCTAGTTGCTTATTTGGTATGATCTCCATGTCAATTCTTTTTCAGAAAAGGGTCAAAAATGCCATTTACATATTAGAAATGACTCAAAAATACCCTCCGTCCGGGTGTATTTTCTTTTTTTTTTTCTTCGTTGTGCCTTTTTTCTAGAACTCCAGATAGGCCTAGAGCACTTTTTAACTCTTTTCGCCTTTGAAAACACTGATTTGTTGCTTTTTTGCTGTAATCTCCATGTCAATTCTTTTTTATTGAAGGGTAAAAAATGCCCATAACGTTTTAGAAATGACTCAAAATTTCCCTCCCTCCACCAATTGGATAAAAAATGTTCTCCTTCCACCTATTGAATTAAATTTGTCTTTTTATCTACCTATGGATCAAATGTGCTTTTTTCCCCTGTTCTATCAAATTTGCTCTTTTTAATGTGGTTCTATTTTAGCTCATCTCATACCAATGTTTACAAATTAAAAATTAAAATATTTGTTTTTGAGCTATTAAGTTCATCATTCTCTCACTGTGGTTCTTTTTTGTACCTTTTAGAAGGGTGAGGGAGGGGTTGTTTGCTTTTTATGCCTTTTCGGACCTACCTTCTTAGAGCGATAAAGATGCTGCATGACAGTTCCTTTTCTGGGACACCATCTTTCTGCCAGTTTTTTTCCTGTGATAGATTCATCTACTATGTTCACTGCATGGACAGCAGTCACCCCTGACATGGATAGAGGGTGGTCTAATTCATTTTATTTTTTTGCTTCCCAAGCGAACAGCTCTGGAATGGCCATCTGGCACTAGGTTGTCATTAGAATAATTGTTCTGAAATATCCTTCTATTTTTTATTTTTTGGGGGTGTGGCATATATTGATTCTCGTTTACTAAAGATGGGTCATTCTTCTAGTAATGTCAGGACATTGTTTTTTGTTTGCTAGCCCCTTGTCATGGTCTGTTGTTACAAGTAATGACCGAGGATAGTCCCAACTTTTCCAACCACCAGAATCTACTTGAGTACCCTGATGGAGTTGTTTTCTTGCTTTAGAGTGAAGTTGTAACCACCACTATCACGTAGAAAATAACTTCGCCCACGATATTTGCTCCTCCTTCCTATAATTCAGAGGCATAGCCACTATACTGGCTGTCATTAGAAAAAAAGTTCTGAAATGTTCTGTTTTCTTTATCCTTTTTTGGCATGGATGTGGATTCTTGTTGACTAAAGAAAGATGGGCATTCTTCTAGTGATGTCAGGACATTGTTTCTAATTTGCTAGCTCCTTGTCACAGTATGTTGTTATAAGTGAAGACTGAGGATAGTCCTGAACTTTCGAACTATACTGGAGTCTACTTGAGTACTCTAATGGAATTGTTTTCTTGCTTTATAATGAAGTTGAAACTATCAGTATCTTATAGAAAACTACTTTGCGCATAATATTTGCTCCTCCTTCCTATAGAGGCATAATCAGTCTATGAAGTTCCACCTTCACCCTGTGAACATTTGATTGATTAATGATGAACTCATAGATTCTTACCCTGCTGAAAACTGTATCAGAATATAGTTCAATGTTGTTTACATTTTTCTTCTGTAATTGTTGGCTGACTATTTTGTCTCTTTTGCCATCAGGATGACACATATCAGGAGAGCTACATAAGCACAATTGGAGTTGATTTTGTAAGATACTTTAATGGTTTATGTGCTACTCAGTTTTACATATGGTTGGAATTCTGTGATCTTTTTCAGCCTGAACATTTTTACTTTTATGTGATCACTGATTCTACCAAATATCCAAATATTTTTGTGTAGAAAATCAGGACAGTGGAGCAAGATGGAAAGACCATTAAGCTTCAGATTGTAAGACTTCACCTGCTCTTCTGCTTCAGGCCTTTCTTTTTACAGACATTGCGCTGCACTTTTAATGAAATCAAGGCTGTTTTCTATTTTGACACTGTTTAGTGGGATACTGCTGGACAAGAGCGTTTTAGGACTATCACTAGCAGCTACTATCGTGGAGCCCATGGCATAATAGTGAGTAGTGACCTTAATTTTTTTAACACAATATAAGAACAATTAGTTGCCTGTAGAGTTAAATTACCGCTTTCAGTACCTGTTACATTCTACATTCTTTTTATGGCCTCTATGGTAGGTTGTTTATGATGTGACGGATCAGGAGAGCTTCAATAATGTGAAACAATGGCTGAGTGAAATTGACCGTTATGCTACCCCAAATGTTAACAAAATTCTTGTTGGGAACAAGTCTGACCTTGTTGCCAGTAGAGTTGTGTCGTATGAAACAGCTAAGGTGAATCATCTCCTTGCAGATATTTAATGATCCTTCGTCTTTAAATGGAAAACAAACTTATACTAATTTATTTTTAGGCCTTTGCTGATGAAATTGGTATTCCATTCTTGGAGACCAGTGCGAAAGATGCTAGTAACGTAGAAGAGTCTTTCATGGCTATGACTGCTGCTATCAAGAAAAGGTAAATGCATTCCTTGTATTTAGATAATGCTAATCAATGGTGTCTTTTATACCTTTTCCAAGTTGTGCTGTGATCTTTGATAAAATCCAACTACTACCGTTTTCTGTGAGGCGATTACTTTTTCGCGTTTATCACTTCCTTCTCTGACATTATGTTTGGTCCCGAAAATTGAAAGATATTTTATGTAGTAAATGTAATTATCTTCGCAGTTAGGATCTTATTGGACGTTTTAAGTGGATTTAAGCATGATATGGAACCACTGTAAGCATTTACATAAACCAAAAGGTCCAAATGAAAGATATAGCAACTAGTATGGTTTTGGCCCCATTCCTTGTAAGATTGCATGGTTTTTAATCAACTTCACTTGATGCTATAAAATGTTCTCCAAATAATCTTTTCATTTACATTTATGAGATGAGCTGGCTTATCTATTGCTTCTCTCAGTTCCCATTATTTCCTTCTCTTTGGCTTCCTGATTGCAGTATGGCAAACCAACCGGTCCCAAATGCTGCCCAGCCTCCAAATGTAAATATTCGTGGACAGCCCGTTGCTCAGAATAGTGGCTGCTGCTCGTCTTGAGAGAACGTCCGAATTTGCTTGCTGGCTCACCTCTCATCCATGACATGTCTACTGTAATCTCACTAATCAACAACAATGTTTACCCTTGTAGCCTTGTCCTGCAAAATCCCTACTGCTAGATATATCTTTATTTCTTGAGAAGAAATATATGTTTTTATTGAAGTGGACCAATTGTGAACATAATGATCTTAGCATTATTTGTTGCACTTCGACACTTTGGCCTGCTTTTGCTTAAAAATAAATTTCTTATAGTTCAACAGAAAGCTATACTGGTGAACATGAACATCTTGCCCCTTTTTTTTTGTGTTATATGGGATGTCCCCAATCAGGCATTCAATCACGATAAGAATTGTGCCAAGCTCAGAGTCCTGCTTGATTAGCATGGTCCCTTGTTTTTTTGAAAAAATAAATTGTTTTTTTGGCAACATTTGCTCCTCTCAGCTTTGCATAAATTAAAACGGCAGAAATATACTATACAACAGTGAAATTCTACTAAAGTGGGATATGTGGAGGTATAGTGTACCTCCAACAACATAGTGACTCTTTCCCAAAGACCTTTCAAAAGAAATATACATTGAAGCCATTAAATGCTTCCGTCAGCAAAGGCTACTTTAGCTGTGACTCAAACTTGTAGGAGGCGTAAGAAAGAGCATGATTGCTCCAGCTGTGATGAATAAGTTCAGCTTTGGCATTTTCACCTGCTGCACCCATTGCTACATGTAATGGATACAGGTGATCAGGCCATGGGTGTGCAATTTTGGCACAAGGTGCTTTTGTCATATAGTTGTTGACATCTTCATACCTTCCATTAACAAGGGACTCCTTAAGCCAATTGTCAAAATCCATAGCCCAAGAAGCGACGCCAGCAGTGTCGCGCAAAGCCCTCAAGTTGTGAGTTGCAGATCCAGAACCAACTATGAGGACACCCTCTTCCTTGAGAGGGGCCAATGCTTTCCCAATGTTAAAATGATGAGTTCCATCCTTCTTTGTCTGGACAGAAAGCTGGCAAACTGGGATGTCAGCCCCTGGATACATGAGCATAAGAGGCACCCATGCACCATGATCCAGGCCCCGGTTATTGTCTTCGTGCACTCGATTGAAGCCAGATGACTTGAGCAGTTCCTTCACCCTTTTCGCTAATTTTGGAGCTCCTGGTGCTTGATATTTCAGCTGGTACATCTGTTCTGGGAAGCCGTAGAAGTCGTAAATAGTGTCATTCAGGCCAGTGATGCAATTCACAGTAGGCTCTGAAGTCTCCCAATGACCAGATATCACCAAAATTGAATTGGGTTTCTGGGTGAAGACTTTCTGGTTGAAGCATTTCAAGAAATGTCTGGCAGGTAACGAATCATCTATGGATAGCATTGGGGAACCATGTGATATGAAGAAGGTCTCATTCACAGGGACAGCCATTTGGCTACCCATTTCTATCAAGATCCAAACGCAAATATCTTTACAAGATTGATTCTGCTATTTATTCACACTGCACTCACCTACCACCATCAAAAGCTCTCACCTACCATCATCCATAACCCTCTGTGATCTCTTTTCATTTCAAGTCAATTACTTAAATAAAGACACCACATGTGCCATGGTGATAAATTTTATTTTATTTTTAAGTATTAAAAACACCCTTGATTCAAGCCGAAATATTAATTCTAAAAATCATTTACTTGACTAAGATCTTGCAATGAAATACATTCCTAAATTCTCTTCAAGTTTAGGAATGTTTTAAACACTTCTTTCAACTTTTTATTAAAAACCCCATGTTCCTATAAGAGTTAGAAACTATTTACTATAATATAATATGTGGTAAATCGTTAGTATAGCTAAATTTAATTACTCGAGTATAAAGGTTGAAGACGAAACTAATAGTTCTGGGATGTTCTCAGTACTACCTCCTAAAGGTAAGGTGTCTATCCCTAATCCGGAAGTTCAGAAGACGAGTACCCTGCCATCTTAGTCAATGAGAATTGTCATTAAATGATGCACAGAATATATTACTAGAATAAAACAGCAAAATAAGTTAATGTGCTTCATATAACCCAGTAGGATCAGAAGAGTAAAACATCAGATAAAATAAAACTACAGAGGGTATCACATAAACGGAAGAAATTTACATTGAAACTTCCACTCCATTATTATAGTCAGATTTGCCTCTTGGACGTGGTAGAAAAGCACTAAAAAAGCACATCACTTGCCACCCAATGTAGGGAAGTGACCTGGGTCTTCAATGGGAGGAGCAGCTTCCACATTGCTCATCGTGTTGGCTTCACTGTAACCTCTAGAACCGCGGCCACGCCCTCGACCTCGACCACCAGGTGCATAATACCTCTCACCCTCAGCAGGCTTCAAAAACTCATTAATGCTGACCGCCTAAAGCCAGACAAAAAAGAAAAGAGAGGATATTACGTGTAAGATGATTACAATTTTCACTCTCATTTATGTTGATTGATTAACACTTCATCTCAATCAACTTCGGCCTGCACATGCACATGTATAAGAGTGTGATGGATTTCTTTTTGTAAAAATGGTTGCATGGCACTATAACAGCTATATGTTGGCATGTCAAAGGATTACCAGAAAATCTGAAAGAAACAGAGGAAACAAAGGCCCGACTGTAGAAGAATACAACATAAATGTACACCCTCTACAACAACATGGTAACATGATACCATTTTCATTGATACGCATCCAGAAAAGAGTGTAAAGAACTGTTGTGGTGTATAGCAAGAATAACAAGTATAACAGGATGGATGCATTGTACATAAAATTTGGTAAAGCACTATTGAGAGCAACATAAGAAAAGCATGTGCTATATAAATATCAGGGATGCAAATGCCGAAGAATTACCTTCTTTGCCTTTTCTTCCTTCTCAGCAGACTCTTTTCTCTTATCCTTGGAGCCCTACAAATCAAGGCATAGAAGTATATTAAGAAGTGTTTTAAAGATATCTGGCATCAAACATAAGCAGAGGACAGAATGTATCAAGATTTCACCAATTTGACAAAGATTTCATCACTGGATTTCTTTGAAATCTGTTGCATGGATTCAAATACTTTGGTGTCGACCTTCCTTTCCTCAGTCTTAAGCGCCTGCAAAGCCTTCCGTTTTTCTTCTAGCAACTTCTCATACTCTTCAAGGGTCATCTCCTATTCATTCAAGGAACACGATTTACATTAAACATAAAGCAATGTACAATTTACCTGCATTCTCTAACGATAAATCATCTGCTGTGAAGCACTAACTCTCTGCAGTGATCTGGTAAGAACTATTAACCATCACCTGCAACTCCACTATGTCTTTTTTTTTAACATTAACATTTCCTAGTTTGAGACCCTGCAACTCCACCATGTCTTAAATACTAGTTCTACCATGACCAGCACTACACTAGGAAAGTTTCTACTACTGATAAACTTCTGCTTCTACCTTTATGTCAGTGTTGTCAAAAGTGAAATATGTAAAAAGGCACTCAAGTCTATTAAAGATTTAAGCACTAACTGCAATTTCTAAATAACTGCAGTTGTGCAAATGTCTTAATCAAATGTATTAGTTAAAGTTTCTTTTAGTAAGTTGTTATCCTATTCCTAACAACAACAACATTCATCCATAATGTTTCTTTAACAATTAGTCTATTGTGTGCAAGCTACATTTATTGTGTAGTGCACGCCTCTTTGACAGAGCCCATAGTCTGACGCTCATGCCTTGAATACTTGGTGCTTGCAAAGAAGCTGCTGCCAAGAAAAGCAAGCTCTGCTTGTGTCACACGCTTAAGTCGTAACTCCATAGCTCAAGAGCGCTTTCAAGAAAATTATTCACAATATTTAGAACATGTAATTTAATGGCTTTAAACATGACCTCACCAAATGTACTAAGCAAACAAGTTCCGATTATGAAATATTCTTCTGTTAACCAAATCCCCAAACATGGAACTAAAATTCAGCCCCTTCTAAAGCAACCCAAAGAACAATGTCCAGAAGTTCCAATGTGCATCAGATATTTACTTCTAATTGATGAGGAATTACCAGGTTATAAAAGCAAAAAGTAAATTATAGACTTGCTAGTTCCATGGGCCTTCAAAAAGGGAGGTGTTAAATTATGATTGTCGATGCTCTCTGGAGCATCTGTTTCTAGAGCAGAGCAGGACATGTCTCATACACAGGTGGCAACACAAGGATCGACAAAGTCCAATCAATATTGTGTTTTGTATGATTTAAGAGGACTTCACCTTATCTTCAGGCTCCTTGTCCGCAGCTTCAGCAGCTGGATTTTCCTTCTTATCAACTCCTGCTTCTTCTTCGGTGGAGGGTTTCTCCACATTCAGATTTTTCTCACCTTCATCAGCAACTTCACCAGTCATCCTGTGATAGACAATACAACCAAATTCAACACCAAATTCAATAGATTTTCAATCTAGTTAGTTTAGGCCATGTAATAAAGTAAGACTCACAGAGTAACTTCATCTGCTTCAGTTCCCCAGTTTCCTCGGCCAGCACCTTCACGCTTTATCTCACTTCTGCTCATACAGTGAAAGATAAGTACGACAGCTTTACAAATATGGTAATAGAAAGGCGGAGGTAACACAGACAAGAAAGATGTATCTACCCGCGTCCAGTACCACTACGGCGTTCAAATGTCCTACGAGGCCGGTCCCCCTCAGGCATTTCTCCATTACCAAAACCACCTTGTCTACCACCACGGAAAGCACGGGGTCCACCATAACCACCGCGTCTTTCAGAGGGTCTTCCTCCTTCCACGTATTCAGGCGCAGCAATACCACCTGAAAATTCTCTGTTGCGAGCAAAGTTCTCATTGTTGGATCCTTCCCTATTGAACCCACCTCCACCACGACCACAGCTGTAGCCACGTCCACCACCTCTACCTCCACCACGTCCAGATTCTGTTTTTGCCTCCCTGACTACACAGTTGAAACAGAGACGCCATAAGTGCAAATTTTGAATACTTGCAAAAGAAAAGGAGGAAAAGGACCCGAAGTGCAATGACTATAAACAGAAGCCTATATGCAGATTGAGCAACAGAAAACAAAAAATAATTCATCCAGATCATTATTCAAGTGGGACCACTTAATTAGAGACAATTTACTAGCACTCTTGAACGCGACAAGCAACAAGCAAGAGAAATAAAAATAGAATAACACAGAATTGGTTACAATCAGACATCTTGTGTGCAATATAAAAAGTATATACATTAACACGTGAAATGTCAAAACCATAAGGCTTGAATAACAGCAGGAATGGGATTCTTTCTCATTCTTTTGAAGAGACACCAGAAATGGGATAAAAGAAAAATTCATCCTTTAACAAATAATAGTCAAATCCAAAAAAATTGCTTCACTCTCAAAACTTGGAAACTTGTAAGTCATTTTAGTTCCATTTGTATATCAATAAACTACGTCGCAATCTCAAACTAGTTCCTGTTTGTTGGGTCAATACCTTAATCCCAAATTAATTGGAGTGGCTTATACGAGTCCTCTATATATTTCACTCTATAACTCAATTACATGTTGATACAGCTAGGCAACTTAAGAAAAATTAGGGATACTATAGAACTAGAAGTTCTATAAATTCATACTTATCCTTATGCTGACCTAATATAGGTGTAATAATAACAACTAAGCATGAATCTTAAATAGTTGGTATCATCTATATGTGTATTTTGCTTCAATTTTAATTAGGCTAATTTTTAAGGTGCATGTACTTTACTTCAATTTTGTTATTCCCTTAGGCCTTAGCGAAGCCACATCAACTCTAAGATAATGTATTCATCTAGACGATTCCTAATGATTATTATGTTCCACCTAGGGACTGTTAAATTTGAAGGTCTACACAGATCATGATTACTTTCTTTTTGATAAATCAAAGCATTGATAATACACCAAGTTGGTCTCACAATAATTATGTTTTGAAGTGGAACATCAGAAATTCAGACAAGCTATCTGTGCTATACGGAATATCTGCTTACCTCACTTAAATTGATCCATATATTAACACCTTTCTCTACGTTTAGCTGATATAGATAAGAAAAAACAAAACATGAGATGATAATGTTTTACTGATTGTGTTATCATCCAAGGTATGTTAAAACCATGGCGGAAGCACATACATTGACTCCCACCACACAACTTTATAAAAATAATTTTTATGTAGTTTAAATTCAACAAGTGACTATCCATGTGATTGTTGTCGAATAACAGTTGAATAATGTTATTTGCATCATACATCATTCCAATATAGAGCGCATAGATCATTTAGATTATCACCACTCACCTCCAAGGGAAAAAAAGAAGTATAAGACAATGTGTAATATAGATGACTCAAGCAACATTACTTTCTTTTTTTTTGAGGATAGTAACACTAATCTATATATTCACAGGTAAACTACATCCAAAATATGTAATCCCCTTCAAAAGGTATTACAGTCTAGTCATATTGCCGTCTATCACCTCTATTTCTTAGAAGTAATCTAAAACATCCCAGATATCTTCTGCTTGGACTAAAATGTCCTCTTTACACCAAAAATTAAGTAACGCTAGACAATTCATCTTGAAGCTCTGAAGTCCATTTTGTTCGTCTTCAAAACACCTCTGATTTCTCTCCAAGAAACATTACTTCCATCTTTTTACTACCATAAACGACCTAGCTTTTCACCATATAAGATTAGTAAAAAATCAATCCCGAGCAACTAGCACTATTGTTTGATGGGTCATTTCCAAATTCCCTTTAAAACTAACTGCAATTTTTAACCTTATCTATAAAAACTCACATGCCAATACACAAATAGTTTTTACTCAAAATAGTGTTTTTGTGTTAAAAGTTCATTAAATGTCTACAAATAATAAATTTAGAACTCAATTATTAACAATTGAAGTTGTCATTCTAAAATACAGAATCCATAAAGTTGATATCCTGACTCTGCCTCTAATAACAAGTACTCCATAGTTAGCTAACACGTCGCAATTGAAAGACGGTTTGCCTATCACTTTACAGATAACAACAGCTATGTATCAAGCCCAACTATATTGGAATCATCTATATGAATTCGCTGTACTCTTTCTACTTTAGTCCGGTTTCATTTCGGTTAATTCCAACAAATAATCTCTCTCTTATAAGACAAATTAACAGTTCTTCAGAACTAGAGGCACTCCAAAATATGACCCTTATTCCTACACGGTCAAATCCTTTCTCAGTCCCATCTGTTTCTCGCTGCTCATCTTCACTCCCTTAAATTTACAAATATTCAACCAACATACAGATACCTAGAAAAATGATTGAGTCGTATCCATAAACAAGACATAAAAAGCTGACTGAAACTCACCAGCTTGAGTAGGGGGAGGAGGCTTAGTGGGGAGCTTCGCCGGCTGTTTCTTAGCCGCCGCCGGCGCCGGAGCTGAGGCTTTCTTCGCCGGATCAACTTTTTGCTGGTGAATAGCAATCAGCTTCGATGGATCATCGTTATCATCATCACCAAGCAAATCAAAGGGGTTCAAATCCGCCATTTTCAAGAGCTACAAAAACCCTTTTTACCTTCGTATGTGTGAAACCCACCGCGTCAACCGCTAGTTCATTCGAATATCCATCAAATCAGTTGTAAAATCAGTACACAAACAACAACAAAAATAGGGATTTTTTAGGTGAAACCCTAGCCGCAATGCAGAAAGAGGACAGTACACGAGGGAGAGTGTGTATGAGACAGAAAAAGATGAGTCAGAGAACCTAATCTGGAAAATACTACATGTTCTATGGAGCTCCTGTACCTTTGATTTTTTTTTATTTATTATTATTATTATTATTTTATTTTTATTTTATTACTTAGTACATTTCTTTATTTTTTTTAATTACTACAGTACTGTACTATAGTAATTGAAAAATATGTTTAATTCAAAATGAGCCCTAAAGTATGTTGTGATACACTAGTATAGTCTAACTTCAAAAGAGATACATATGTGATCCCTAAAATATGTTGTGGTTTATTAATAGTTGATTGTTTTCATATAATATATATTTCTAATAATACTAATAAATTAATATAATATGGTGTAGTGGATGAGATGATTCGTCTCTTAATTAGAAATTTTGAATGGTCAAATGCCCCCCTAATCTATATCGAATTTTCAACTACACACTTAAACTTCACGGGATCATATCTATCCCTCGTCTATTATAAAAAAAACAGTATTAATAAATATTTTTTGCGTCTTATATGAAAAGTCATGACCTTTTTGAGAATTTACAATTCTTTGGAAAAGTCACAACTCATCGAAAAGTCACAACTTATTGAAAAAATCACAACTCATCAAAAAAATCATAATATAAGTTAGGGATATTATAGTAATTTAATATCAAGCTAGAAGTTTATGCTTTTAAAGTATGATTAATCACGAAAATCCCACCTTTTATTTAGTTTACCTATTATCATTATCCCACATGCGTTTTACTAATTTTATCCCCGTGAAGTCAAAAACCAGCTTTTAAGCTGAGCCAAACAGGCTCTAAAGTGTGTAATTGAAAATTCGATATAGATTGGGGGCGTTTGACTATTCAAAATTTCTAATAAAAAGATGAATAATCTCATCCACTACACTATATTACGCCAAACTATATAAATTTATTAATGTTATTAGAAATATATATTATATGACAATAATCGATTATTAATAAACCACATTATATCTTAGGGATCACATGTGTATCTCTTTTTGAAGTCAAGAGTACTATACTAGTGTATCACAACATACTAGGGCTCATTTTGAATCAACATATTTTTCAATTACTATAGTACAGTACTGCAGTAATTAAAAAAAATTAAATTAATAAAGAAATGTACGAAAAATTTTATGGTGTATTAAGTATGCTATATAATAGTTTTATGAGAAATTTTTTTAATAGAAAAAAGTACATTTGTGGTTCCCATGTCTTTTCAACCTCTCATTTTCTCTTTTCACTCCTCCATCCCACCTTTTATTTATCCCTCTCTTTAATATGAAGTATTTGACATTATTATTTTTTAATTTTAATATATTTCACTACATAAATTTAAAATAATAAAATAACAAGATCAAAGAAAAAAATAGTACTATATTAAAATTAGCATTTCATTATCTCTTAAAATTAATATTTATTTCATTGCCTTTTTATAGCTCATAATACTCATTTGTCAAAAATCAAATCAAGATAAATATATTGATACTAATTTAAATTTGAAGTCAAATAGTTACGTACTTAAAAAAGTTAAATTGAGATACGTGACCTTAGAAAAAATTAATTGTTTTAGTTTTAAGATAAACATAAATAATTATTTAGATTATATAATCAGTTTATTTTTTCATTTACTCTCTCCATCATTTCATTCAACTATTTTTTTCTCAAAATTCAAGCTATAAAATGTATTTTTTTTCATGTGCTAACATGACAAGAATTGCAGGTTATAGTATTTTTTGTTGAATTGCAACTTATGTGGAAGGTTATTTATGAACAAACATTATAAGTTGTAGTTCTTATGTTAATATAAAAAATAAAATATACTTTAAAGTATCAATAAAATTTTATATTTCTTAATTTCAAGAATATAAAAGAATATCTTATAAATTGACAGAAGAGTTTATGTAATGAAAATAAAAAAAAATATAATTTAATTTGTCAATTGACAGATAATTTTTAATAATTATTTTTAGAAATATAAATAATCAATCCATGGAAGAAAAATAATATCAAATGTTCAAAGTACGATGAATAAAAGGTGGGGTGGAGGAGTGAGAAGAGAAAACGGGAGGTTGAAAAGACATAGGGGTCACAAATGTACTTTTTTCTATAAAAAAAATTCTCATACAACTATTACATGGCATACCTCATACACCATAAAATTTTCATTAATACTACCGTTTGTTGACTATAAATAAAGAGTTTTCGTCTCATTTTTTAGTCACAATTTATTTAATATTCTACTTTTTTTTTTTTGCATTTTTTATTTTTGTGTGATTTATTATCGTTAAGCGAGTTTGAATTTTAGCTGAATATGAGGTATCACTATTCTGCCGAAGTAAGTCGTTCTATCCTAAGATGGTATATTCCATAACGTCAAGTACTTGAGAAAATAATTTTGATGATATAATAATTATTTTCCTGCTTAAATGTACATTAGTATGCAATGTTTTAATATATAAAGTTAACATGATATAGTCTAAGTTCATTTTTGTTTTTGTTACCAATTATATACTTATGAATATCTTTTTCAAATTTTAGAGAATTGTCACGATTAATTTTTGATACTCAAGAAAAAAAATGACTTAATTCATCAATGTTACTTGTGTGATTTAGACTCTCATGAAGTTTGTTTCAAAATAGTAGTAATTACTATAAAAACATTGCCCTTCTATTTTACTTATTTACTATTTTTTAATATTTCAGTATTTTAGACGAAAAATATTCATATGACTTTTAATAACGCTAATTGAAGTTTGTGTTATTTCAATTTTTATTATTTATTTAACAGTTAATTATATGAGATAAACATTTTCATTAATAGAAATATATATATGTTTATATTTGGATAGAATTAAAGTATTAGAGAAAATGGTCTAAAACCCTTCTAATCTATACCCGAAATTTTAACTATACAATTATTACGGGAGTCTTATTACCCCCTGAACATTTTAAAAGTATAATATATAACCTCTTAAAAACACATAAACAGATTTATATAAAATAGTGAATTACACGCGCTCTGCCTCGTAATCTAACCTTTTTTTGAAAAAAACTTTATTCTGCAATTATTTTTTCATATGTATTTTCATTTTTCTCTTTCAATTTCCTTTTTCCATTCCTCTTCTTCTTTGATTCACTTTCCTTTTTCACTACTCTTTTTTAATTCTGACAACAGATTTTTCAGATTTGGGGATACATTATATGACTGCCACTATTTTCTTTGAGCTTCATTGGAGTTATGAACACTAGCAAAATTTTGATGCTCTATATTGAAGCTAGAATTAAACAATGTTGAGCAATCCATTTCAATTATTGGGTCTTTTTCATAAATAAATTTGTTACCTAATGATTTCATTGATGAGTTCTTCTCCATTGATGAATATGTAACTTGATGAATTTTTCTCCATTAATAACTCTAAAGTTCAATCCTCTTGATTTTCAATTTCAGGTTTGAGTTCTTGTCAATTCTTCACACTAACTGTGAGAAATTTATGATTTGAGGATGAAAATTAACTCAATTATTATAGCTCGGTGAGGGCAGTGGCTTGGTGATGGAGCAGATCGTCGCCGATGACTTTTGATTTTGCTAGTTATTGACAAATTGTCGCATTGATGAGAAGTTAATTTACTGTGAGAAATTGTAATTTGAGAATGAAAATTAACTTAATGATTAAAGCATGGTGAGGGCGCGACCTAGTGGTAGCGCAGAGCAGCTGCCGATGTAGCTTTGGTGAAAAGAAGAAGAAAGACCATAAAAATAATTTTTTTTTTAAAAAAAAACATAAAACTTTTTGAAGAATTATAAAATTATAATATAAAATTTAAGAAATATTTTTAAAATCTAAAGTTTTAATTATAATTTTTACCTCTCATTCTCTTTGGGAGAGTGAATTATACTTTTCTTGCCATGTCATCATTAAGGAAGCAAATAATTTTACTTTAAAATAGTACAAGGGGGTAATGAGACTCTCGTAATGAATAAATGTGTAGTTAAAATTTTGGGTATAGATTAGGAAGGTTTTAAACCAGTTTCTCAATTATATTTGTCATAAATATATTATCAAGTTAATAAGATTTTCAAATCAATGTGAAAATATGTGAATACATAAAATGTAGTGGTTCTCTTCACATGTTCATGTGACATCTAAACAATTTAACGTGCAAAGCTGGTTAGATGACATGAAAAATACAAATCAAATATTGTCTACAAGGTAATATTAGTGAAATAACATAATTACATGATTAACCTTATCAAATTGAAATAAATACATACGATCCACGTCAAAGATTCATAAAAGAATCTGAAACATTATTTTTTGCTAAGCTTATTATTCAAATTGTCGCTTAAATATGCAACAATATTTATCATGACATATATTTTTGAAATTGGTAATCACGTGCAACACACGTATCAAAAAATTAATGTATATTAAAAAAAAATTTAATATTTTTTTCGGTGCTCACTCTCTCAAGGAAAGTGAAATACACTCACTTCGCCACATAAGCATTTAGGGAGATGATCATATCGATTTGAAACAATTTAGGAAATAATAGGACCTCCATAAAATTCAAGTGTGTAGTATATTTTAATATTGAATAAATTTATGGATTTTTACGTATATTTTTTTCTTTTAAGATTTTTTTTTTTTAAAAAATAATAATAATACAAGTGATTTTTAGCTTTTTTTAGTTTTCTTTTTGAGAATTGTAGGAGACTGAACAATGCAAAGTCAGTTTTTGTTTGCTATAAAATTTGTGAGTTTTTATTTCTTTTTTGAGATAAGTGTCAAAAATACAATTAAGTTTTTATTTTCTTTTTTTTGCGTTTCATATTTAAACTATTGAAAATGTGAGTTTCATACCTAATACATGATATGTAATACACTCTATTTTATTATAAAAAATGTCACATCACACTCTACATGATAAAATAAAATATAAAATATTTTTCTTACCTACTCCATTATTTCCTCTCACTGTATCCACCGCCACCACCGCGCCCCTTTTTTTAGTTTTATTTTTGTTTAATTTTTTAAATTATTTTTATTGTATCTCCATCCTGCTCCTTCAAATATTAATTTAAATGTTTTTTATGTTTTAAAAAATAATTCTGTCCACTCTACCTAACCCCACACTTTCAATCTTTTTTTCCGTTTTATATTAGATATATTCAGATCAAAAATAATTTTTACTTATTGCCGTAAAACTTTTTTTTTTTAATTTATGTTATATCCGATACGCAAGTAGAAACAAATCCTAAAAATATATGTACATGTCTAACACAAAACAAGAAAAATGTAGGAAAAATAAAAAAATAGAGGTTCAAATAAAGTGGGCAGAATTTTTATTTTTTAAAAATAAAATAATATCAATTCTTTTAGGGAAATGGGTGGATTTTTTTTTGTGGGGTTGGGGGTGGGGAAATATGATTTTTTTTAAAAAAATATAAAAGAAATTAAGAAAAAAAGGACGGAAAAATATTGCGGGCAGAGGGTGGTGAAGTGGGTTAAGAAAAATAATTTAAATTTAATCATTAAAAATAATCATTTTCAGGGGGATAAAAATACTTTAATTTTTAACTAATATTAATAATTTATTATTTAATTTTTATCAAAATGAAATATTTTATTAACGTGGAATGTCATGTGTCAAAGTTTTTTTTCAAATAAAAAAGAAAGTATATGACACACTATTGAAGTGTATTTCTCAAACTAATACGTGATAATTTAGGTACAAAATTTACACTCTCAATAGCTTAGACATGAAATTAAAAAAATGTTTGAGGTATATTTTTAACAATTATCTCTCTTTTTTCTTCTTGTTTTTTGACTTTTTTCCCTTCAATTTGAAGTGAGTTTTTGCATTCTTTTTTCTTTCCACTTACATGCATCCATTATTTTATCCTCTTCTCATCCATCATCTTTTTTTTTCTTTTACATTGTATATGTAATATAAGAAAAATATATGTTTACATATTTGATGTGATCGTGTGGTGATATTTTTTTTTCAAGAAAATTTATTGGACTAATTTGATTCTATTGATTATGTGATATATTTTTTTAACTTAAGAATTTTTTGTTATTTTTTCTCAATTAATGTTATTTTATATTCTGAGTGAATTATCATCTTTTTTCAATTAGTCGTTTTTTTTCATATCTGTTCCTGCCTTCACCATATTGATATTAATAATGGCACTACATCAAATATGTCAACTTGTTGAAAATTTTTAAATTTTTTTTTTCTAGAATGCTTAACAAAGCATAAGGTTTAACTATATTTGGACATGAGTATATCTCAAACTTTTAACAAAAACTATTATGATCATTTGCCACATGCTCTAAAGTGGATGAGTTTTTCTAATAAGATAATCTTTATCCATGAATTGATTTTACCCTTCGACATACTTAGCTTAATAAAAATCACAACATTTATAATGATAAATTTGATTCTTTGTCAATAATTTGAATGAAGAATAAAATAATGAAGTATATTACCTACACTTAATATCTTGGTAGTAATCATAATATTACTACTACCATCCAAATTAAATGACTCCCTCTTTCTCATGGAGTATATAAATTAAACACTGCACAACTTTTTTTTAATATAAAAAAAAGTGTAATTGATGTTATCATTAAAAATATTAGTGAAAAATGAAACGTGCATTTTAATAAAAGGAGTTACGGTTAAAATCATATCACGGCTAAATTGGACGCCTTTCTCTTTAGTCTCAACCTTGCCGTCCTCTTTAGTCTCAACCTTGCTGTCAATTAAAAGCTCTTATCTTTCGAAATATAAATTAACTAATCTAAAATTTTACAACACATACAAGACAATTACATAACTTATATCTTAATTATTATGTTTTACAGGTTAACTTTGAAAAACTTGTGGAGGAAATATCAACCTTGCCGTCAATTAAAAGCTCTTATCTTTCGAAATGTAAATTAACTAATCTAAAATTTTACAACACATACAAGACAATTACATAACTTATATCTTAATTATTATGTTTTACAGGTTAACTTTGAAAAATTTGTGGAGGAAATATCAACCTTGCCGTCAATTAAAAGCTCTTATCTTTCGAAATGTAAATTAACTAATCTAAAATTTTACAACACATACAAGACAATTACATAACTTATATCTTAATTATTATGTTTTAGAGGTTAACTTTGAAAAATTTATAGAGAAAATATTTTGTCTAAATTACACTTTTCAGACTAATAATAATTGATCATCACTTATCCTATTAACGATATCAATTGACGTAGTAAATCAAGTGAGAAAAATCAAAGTTGAAATATCATTTAATAACCTGTTTTGGTAACCTATTGTTACCACTACTTTACTTGGATTGATTGCTATATTTCTTTTTATAATGATTAGTAGAATAATGAATTAGAAAATCTGAAAAGAAGAAAATAAATATATAGAGATATTATGCATAAAAAAAGGTCACAACACCTTATTTATATTAAAAATCTATAATTTAAATGTAGTTGTAAAAAATATAAAATATAGTTCGAACAAGGTTATTTTTAATATATATATTTTTTTAAGGATAAATTTGAATATTTTTTCTAATAAAAGTACCTTTTTTTTTAAAACCGTGTTTCCTTTTTTTTTTCCGAGTGAATTTTATTTATTTTTATCTGTATATATAAGTGCCGTTCTCCGTAATCCTTTTATCAACAGGCTCTGAAAAACCCCAGCCAGAGAGCAAGAAGAGCTTGTTGAGGTTTCTCCAAATCTTGAATTAACAATGGCGATTCTTGTACTCCCATTGATTACTTCAATTCTCAAACCCCACAAAACTCACTTCTCCTTTCTGCCTTTACCCATCATTCTTCACAGGCGTTTCTTTTCTAAATCTTCCACTGTCTCTGCACTGTCTACTTCTTCTTCTTCTTCTCATGTGTCTCACAATTCAGAAAATCAAAAGAAAGCCTCTGTTCCAACTTTCCAACAAGCCATTCAAAGGCTTCAGGTATTTTTTGGGTTAAAGTTTACTTTCTTGAGGAAATAACAAATGTACATTCAATTTTCTTGGACAAATTGCTCTTTATGAATTCAAGATTCTATCTCAATTCATAATATTTTATATTGGTCTGTAAAGATTGCCGCAAGAAACTTTTTTTTTTTTTTTGAATTAACGATGATAAATTAATAACAGAAGTAAAATCCTATTCTGGGATTTTTGTTACCCTGCATAGAGACATATTATTTTCACTCTATCTCTGAGATTTCAAGAAAGTAAAAGGAACCTATGTTCTTGCAACAAATTGCTCTTTATTGTTTCAAGATTGTATCTGAAGTCACAAATTCTTTTTTATTGGTCCTATCAAGATTGACCAAGAAACATGTTTTTTTTTTTTTTTGTGAATTAATGATGACATAGAAGAGAAGTAAAAACCTATTCTGGGATTCTTGTACACTGCATATAGAGATAGATATAGGAATATCATTCTTCTCTCTGAGATTTCAAGAAAATAAATGAATCTATGTTCTTATTCTCTTTGGTATAAGAATAATTTAGTTATGCTTTGGTTTCTTATTCTCATTCTTGCTAAAAGAGATAAATGAATGTGGTATGCATGGTTACTGGTTGCTTTGTCTACCTTATGCTATCTTTTTGCAGTAGTTCTTTCTTATTTGAGAGCATTGCATGATGTTTAAATTGATGGATACATATATATTGATTCACTTAGCTTTCTCTTTGGCAAAGATTAACATTGACACTCTTTAATCAGTTTTAACCATCCCACTTGATATAGATATGCTTCATATCTATCTTAATATTATCTATGGATTAACCAATCCTTTTAACATGGTAGGAGTATTGGGGTTCTGTAGGATGTGCCGTGATGCAATGCAGCAATACTGAGGTATGATATCATCCTTTTTAGTACTTACAAAATACAGGACATAGCAGGAAAAAATGAACTTGCTTTTCTGCTTGAATTGATACTTATTATTTTTAATGAGTCTTGATATCCCATCAAAGTCATAAGTTGTGATGTTCAAGTAGCAAGAACTAAGTATTTTCTTCTCGCATACTTTATTTTTTGATGGGTAATGTGTAACTTCTATTATAATATCGGCATAAAGGAGATGCTGGGCATATTCACCTAGAATGCTTTAGGACATGTTTATATGTACTGTGTATTGCACTGAATCTGGATTGTATGCATGTGTTTTGATTAAATATGCTTTGCAGTGTAGCCATTACATGAATGGACTTTTAGTGGTTATATTAGATCTTTGAGCGTTTAAATTAGATTTTTAATCTTTAGAGTTTTTCTCATCTTCTTAACTAACTTGTTTAAGTTTAATGCCCAGGTTGGAGCTGGGACTATGAATCCTCTAACATATTTAAGAGTTCTCGGGCCAGAACCGTGGAATGTTGCGTAAGATTTTCTGATAGGTTCATTTCATTTATTAAGTTCCCGATACAATTATCATCCTTATATTTGACCTGAATTTCCTAAAGTAGAAAGGAAATGCGCAAATAAGTCGTCCACATCTTAGACAGTTTCTTTAATGTGAAGTAAAATCTTAGTCATTGTTACTCAGTTAATGTCAGTGTTGTTAAAAGCAAGTGTTTCATCCCTTAAACTAGCAAGAAGCGCTTGCTTTTTCAACTGGTTTAGAGAAGCAATGACCTCTTTAGAAGAAAAAGTGAAGAAAAAGAGAAGGAGGCCTTTTAGACAAAAAGAGAGGTGAGAAGGTTCATACTCACCGTTGCTGCTGCTTAGTGTTTGTTTCTTTGTTCTTTTTTGGGACTTCTACATTTGTGCTCCAGGTTTTCACTGTTCCCTGCTTCTTCTTTGCAGTCACTTGCTGTGGCTTCTTCTTCTTCCTCGCCGCATCTCAAATTTTATTATCTGTTTTCCTTTTTCGTCTTTCTTCGTCTCTTTCTTTCTAGCTACTTCTCAGACTTTATCATCTATTTGTCCTTTTTTTCTTTTCCAGTTAGTCTTTTTTTTTCTCGCTTTCTTCAGAATTCAATAAACATTTTCAAAGAGAAAAGGACTTCTTTTTTTTTTTTTAAAAACAAATTTATTGAGTTAGTTAGGTGGGGTGTAGCTTGAGGCTTCTCAACCGCAATAACAGGGAAAATTCTATGGACGAACATATTATTTTATCTGGTTCACCATACTCTTGATCTTGGGAATGGAGGATGTTGTTTATTTGCAATGAAATGAATACATTACTATATTTTCATGTATGGCTATCAATATGACTGTCTGATGACAGGTATGTAGAACCTAGTATTCGTCCAGATGATAGCCGTTATGGAGAAAATCCAAATAGGCTTCAAAGGCATACCCAATTTCAGGTTAGTTTGCCTTCAATTTATTGTCTAAAATTCTGAAGTACAGTTGATTGCTTTTTACTATTTAAGCCCTATATGCAATAATTGTACTTCCAACTTAATTCTCCTGGATGTCTTTCTTGTTTGAACTGAAACTCAGGTGATTTTGAAGCCTGATCCAGGAAACTCGCAGGACCTGTTCATCCGTAGCTTGTCAGCATTAGGTTTGCAGCTGATATCTACTTTCCTTTTTATTTTTCCTACATTTGTCTTTCAAAATAACTTATGTTGTAACTGCTGCAATTACTTCTTCCATTTGGTACTTTTGGTAAGTAATAAAGACTGCACGGCCTACCAATAACAAAAGCTTGCAAATTCTTCCAATATTTGAGCTTTTTGAAGCCTGGAATACAGGACCATGATTTCTAATCTTTTGTTTTTGTTCTGTGACCAGAATGCCATGGTCACGGAATTTGGGTGTGTATGATCTGCTTGCTAAAAGGCGTTCATGACAACTACTTTTAGAGATAGAGCATATCTAGTGTTAGAACTAGGATTAAACATAATGTAAGTTTCAAGCAAAGAAGAATATGTTGATGGAAAATGTGATCAGGAAGAATTGCTAGGATGAACTTAAGGAAACGTGTCCAATATACATGATTGATCATGCTTGCTGAAATCGGTCAAAGAAAGCAGAGTTTCTTTCTGTTTGTTCATTAGCCACATAATATAACATTGAATCTGGGGAAAAGAGGAACATACTTTGCTAGTTTGCTTTATATGGTGACCTTAATATATTAAAAGGGAGCTGAGGAAAAAGCCTTTGATAGAAGCTAGTTTTAGGAACTCAAAAGTTAAAAACAGTTTGTTACTTAATGCTGAGGGGAACACAATTACCAGGTCTCAGAATACAACAACTTGTTACTTATGATGAAGAGGCTGTTCTTTTCTTTTGTTCTAGTTAATTTTTGGTTCACTCGTGACATTCCTACCTTAGTAGAGATGATTGAATGTTATTTGTAGAGAACCATATCGTTGAATAGGTTCTCTACTGTTCTACAAGACTTGTATCCCACAGTTTTCCTTCCAAATTCATTAAAAGAAACTTCATAGAAAGAAAAGAAGTGTATGTTATTTTTCCTCTTCTTGTTCTTAGACGTTCCTACATGTTTCGTGTCGTGTATATATTTGTGTGTATATATATATATATACACACACACACACACTCTAAAAATTGTTTTGGCTGATCTTTTACTTTATTGTGTTGACAGGTATTGATGTCAATGCACATGATATTCGGTTTGTTGAGGACAACTGGGAGAGCCCTGTAAGATTAATCATTCTCTTGATAAGGGATACTTAAGTTTTGTATGTATTCACATTTAACATTTCATGAACAGAACATTTCTTTTGTAATTATTTCCCTGTTCAGGTAAATTTTCATCTTTTTGTTTGGATTTGCATGAATGGTGTTTTCTGCTAACTTGACATACACTAATGTTTCTTCCTTCCCCCTGTGTATCTCAGAGCTGTATTGTTAAATGTTTCTTGGCTTGAACTACTAGTAGGTGCTTGGTGCCTGGGGATTGGGCTGGGAGGTATGGATGGATGGAATGGAAATCACACAATTCACCTACTTCCAGCAGGTTATTCTCTCTCTTTAGACAAAAGGTGTACAGAAGTTTTAGAATCCTGATCTTTGGTCAACGAACAAGTTTTTTAAAATCTTTATTTGCTTACTGGTTACTAATGACTTGGAAGAACTTGTCTTTTTTGCTTTTCTATTTGACCCTTTTTCTATCTTTGAGCACATCCAACCATCAGCTCGGTCATTAACTTTTAATTTTTCAGGCTGGAAGTATTCAGTTGATGCCAGTCTCTGTTGAGATCACTTATGGGCTTGAACGTATCCTTATGTCACTTCAGGTTAAATTTGCTTGTTGAGATCACTTTCAGGCTTGTTCTTTCTCCTCTTATGATTTCTTTCTTGACTTTTTTCTTGTTCAAACAAAATATGAGGCTTATTGGATACATTTTGCATTCTCTTCTCCCTAGGGGAAAAAAGGCATTTGGTAGCTGTTATACTCTTTTAATTGGATCATACTCTGTTTGAAGCACTTCTTACTGCTCTATTCTGTACCAGAATCTCCAGCATGATCTCAACATTTACTATGTTTATTAGCTAGCAGAAACCCTTGAGGTCATCACTGCCCATTCTTAGAATATAAAGATGATAAACTACCTGCATTTTTCTTCTGGTTCTCCAATATTATGTTTGTTATTAATCATTGTTACTTATCTGCAGGGCGTTGATCATTTTAAAAAGATTCAGTATGCAGATGGCATTACATATGGAGAGCTTTTTCTGGAAAATGAGTAAATAGCTAATTCAGCCAGAGAACTTTGTCCTTTCTTTTTGTTGATTGCCTTAATATAAGATAAATCATTTTGTTTCTTATAGATTTTCTTATGGTTTCTGAAAAATGTTATAATCTGCTGTTTCTTAGAGCTCAAACTATCTTTGATATTTAACAGTTTCCTCTTCATGTTCTTGTCATTGTGCATAATTATTGCTTTCAAGTTCCATTTCTTAACTGTATTAGAAAATGAAACTCGTATTTATAATTGTATAGAAGGCAAAGCAGTAGTTGTAGATGGATACCACATAGCATATGATAAGATCCACAATCTCTAAATTTTTGCTGTTTTCAATGGAGGCAAATCAGACCGTCTCCAAAGGTTTTGTTATTTCCAACTTAATTTGGAAAAATTCTGAATTTTTTGTATCATAATTAAATTAGGAGCACTTACTGAAAAAATAAAAAGTAAATAAAAATAGGAGTACATATGCTTGATAAATCTGTCATTTTCAGGGAAGAGATTCTGATTTAAGCTTCTGTTTCAGGAAGGAGATGAGTGCTTATTATCTGGAGCATGCTAGTGTTGACCATATACATAAACATTTTGATCTTTTTGAAGCAGAAGCTCGCCGTTTGCTTGATCTAGGCCTTGCAATACCTGCGTATGTACTTATACCTTCATACTATTTTTCTTCATGGGATGGATGTTTAAATAAATCTTTTGCTAACTTTACATCGAGTAACATTATTCCCTACACTGTGCTAGGTATGATCAGCTTTTGAAGACTTCTCATGCTTTTAACGTTTTAGACTCGAGAGGCTTTGTTGGGGTGACAGAACGTGCTCGTTATTTTGGGCGTATGCGGAGGTAGACATTTTTAGCTTTTCTTTGATTGCCAGAGAGTTAGTCGGGGTTTTTTTAAGTTCGGTTGATGATAGAGAAGTCTACCTTATTGGGCGCATGTAACAATTTTTTCCCGCAAGTTCCAAATGCTAGTATCATGCTTAATATATATTCCATCTGTTTCATTTTGTATTACACTCTTTCTACTTAGGTTTTTCTGTAGAGAATTACACCTTTCTACGTTTGGGAACTCTTTAACTGCGTACCTCCTATTTACTTCTAAATACGTGCTCTTGGAACCATAGAGAAGACATGCTTAATACCACAAATTCAAAGGGTACTTTTGATAGGTGCCACAGGTCTTCCTTTTTTCTCCTTACCACCGTGCCTATCTAACACTGCCATGTAAAATGGAATGGAGGAAGTACATCTTTCTTACTATAAAGTGAAGTCAGATATATTGGTGCCAAAACTTTTCCCCCCAGATTAGTCTGGAAGTCTCAAGTTCATTTTTTATCTGTTTTTTGCCCCCATTTGCAGTTTAGCTCGTCAATGCGCACAACTTTGGTTGCAGACAAGGGAGTCTCTTGGCCATCCACTAGGTGTTGTTTCTCATAGTGATCATCTTATTGTTCAAAGAGAAGTCTCGGAGGAAGCAACGGGAAAGGTATGTCTTTTCACTTTAGCCTTTGCTTGGATACTAGAGCAAGTACGGATATCTTAAAAGTTTGCTTTCTCTTTACTTGGTTTGTATACAGAATAATAGGAAGCATTTTTTTGGCCGCATTATTTTAGTTCAATAAGAAAGATAAATGAACAATATCTTTCCTTTCTATTGTTCCTGCCAAACCAAACAATGGAAAGAAACTGATATTCTCACTCTTTATACTCTACATTCTTTTCTGATATTCCCACTCTTTCAGTCTGCTTTCACATTCTCTTTGTAACTTTTACTTGTTTCTAAGCATAGGTTAATTTTCTGGCACACCTTTTTTCCTGTCATACAGGTGCCTTCAGAGCCACGATTGTTTGTTCTTGAAATTGGGACTGAGGAGTTACCTCCAAATGATGTATCAAGTGCATGCAAACAAGTATACATCTTCTTTTTCATATCATATTCATTCTTATTGTTTTGCAAGTCTCTGTTCCTGAAGTTTATACTGTAAATATGGTAAGGGAAGCGTGTTTGTGTTTTCTCTTATTTTAGTTCGTTCCTGATGTCATACGAAGTGAGTTCCCAAGTAAGCAGTTCAGCTTTAGTTGATTGTATTACTGCTCTGTTTAATCTGATTTTTATTTGTGCTGGTCATTGCAGCTCAAGGATCTGATTGTTCAGTTACTGGACAAACAAAGGTTGCTTCATGGGGAAGTACAAACACATGGCACTCCACGTAGAGTAGTGGTAGGATTTGTTTCGTTATGGTTGATCTCCTTCACAAATTTTGCTTTTCTGGTTACTTCGAAGGAAAGAGAGTGCATGATCTACCATTCTCAGTGTACTTTCTATAACTATTCTCAGATCCATGTAACTTAAAAATGGAAAGGGCAGCTCCAATGCCTGCAACTTCGTAGAAAAATCTTTGGCAAGTCATTTGTATGTTACATGAGTTGTTCAACAAGTACAAAGCCAGTATCAAATCTTGTAAACGCTACCAGATTTCTTAATAGTATGAAGCCAGTACTCTGACATTTGTTTTTGTGGGAACTTCTAATATTTTTTATTGAGTGGAACGAGTTCCAGAAAATACGAAAACCAAATTCCTTTTTCCCCCAAAAATGAAATGTCTGGATAGAAAAATCCATGAACTAGCTGAGCTGAACTTTCAGAAATGACCATACTTATAAAGTTTGCTCAGCGTTACATAATTGTTTCTTACTTCATAAGGCCTTCTGGAAAGGTTCACTGAAGTGGACAAATTTCCATGTTCATGAATAGGTTGAGATTTCTGGTTTCTGCTCTCACTTTCTCCTAGTTGATGCATTTTGTCCCAATTCACTGGGTTAATTTGATAATAACATGTAAGACCTACTTGTAGTTTTTAACTATCCAATCCCAACTTAACTGAGTTCTTTCTATATTAACTGAATTGATTAAAGTAATTAACATATCTCTATAACACATTTGAATCTTTTCAAACTGCACCATGGACTTTGTGCAGGCCTTGGTCTTTCCACCTGTAAACCTAGTTCCTGCTAACTCTCACTACTCGCTGGTTTCTTTTCGCCTTATAGATGCTAATAAAGATCATTTGCAGGTTAGTGTTGAGAAGCTACACCCTAAGCAAGTTGAACATGAGGTAGAGATTCGTGGACCTCCTGTTTCTAAAGCTTTTGATACGGAAGGAAATCCTACCAAGGTGGAGTGAATTGAATTTTAGTTATTCGTTAATTTAATTTGCTGAAACTGCACCATTTGAGTTACTTGCTATAACATGCATTATTGCACAAGAGTTTTTTCTTTTTTTTTGACAAGAAAATTATTAGCAAGTTGTTTCCCCCCTAGTCATGGATTTTTAAACTCCTATCTTAATTATCAGGGACCAAGAAGTCCTATATTTTCTAACATTAAAGACCTTACATAAGAAATGTATAATTAAATGTTGTTGGTTTTGTTGTGAACAGGTTATACCTTATCAGTATCATTCACCAGCATTGTATTTATATTGTTATTATCTATTTGCTATTCAGGGAAACACTTGAAGAAAAATAAAATATGCACATCATTTAGGTCTTGATGACAATTCGCCATACAAAGTGCCCTTAATTTTGTTTAAGTAGCATGGAAATCCGCACAAAAGAAAAGCCCTAGGAGTTATTTTCCCTAGGTAAATTGCCAAATTCATCCCTAGTTCAAAAGTAGGATTCAATTCAAAATTTTCAGTTTTTGATATGAACATCATCTCGTCTGTTGGAGAAAATCTAATAACTTGGAAAAACAAAAAACAAGATGTATTTTTTGGATCGTGTAAGTATTGTCAGTGTCTTGTAAATTTAGTGCATATGCATAAGGATAAACCTAAGTTGATTAGATGATGTAATTGTGTAATTTGATTTTCTTTTTTCCTGAGAACATTTAGACCCACTGTTTAAACATCCAATAGTGTGAATTAATGAAACAGTATTTTCTCTCAATGTTCTTCTCTTCCTTGCTTCGGTTCTCACATGGTATCAGGGCATATATGAGATATTAGTCATTGTGCATTTACAAGTGTGGTCAGGCTTAAGAAAGCTTGATTGTGTAATTTTTCGGGGGCAACTGGCTGGGGATGCTGTACTTCTCGTAGGTGTTGCATATCAACCAACATTATAGATATAAATCCTCCGGCCAGAAGAACTCATAAAGCCACAAACCCATCTGAGCTGTTAGGGGTTGGGAGGAGTCAGAACTTATCGGTGAGATTTGTTTGTGCATCAGCGTTGTCATCTCCGAGGAAATTTTCAGTGAGGTTCCTTCTCTTATGGGAATCTCTCCTAATAGCGAGCCTATTGTCCAATTTCCACTGCAATCTGACCACAAGAACACCAGTCCAAGAGGTCAGTCCACCTTTCCAGCCAAATCTTCACTGTCGAGCGCCTATTATCATCCATTGACATGCCATCCAAGTCTTTCAGCTCCCCCAAACCTTCTGAGTGTTTGAAATTTTTTTCTGGTAAATATTTTGGCAAACAGACTTTCCTTGTACTGCCAACCCCATTTTCTGGTCATTCAAGAGCTCCTTGTTTGAGTACAATTTTGATCAGTTCTTTCCAGCTAACAGATCTCTTTGGTCAGTCTATTTATTCTTCTTTTGAGTATACTTCTCCACTTGAATTTAAAAAGGGTCCTAATAATGTAGTTGCTAGATCTAGTACAGAGTCACAATACTGACCAATGACTTTGGCTGCATGTGAGCTTAGATGGCTAAAATCAACTTCTCCAAGAGTTTAGCTGTAAACCCATGAAATTCCTTATTTTAAAAAAACAGTTATACCCATGAAATTGATATGTGACAATCAATTTGCAATTGTCCACTATCCACAAAGTTCCAAACTTTATGCCAGTTGGCTCTCGAGAATTTCTCGGTTATGAAAAATGATCAAGCTGCAACGCATACAGCTTCGAATCCAAGTGTTTTATGAAAGAACAAAGCATATGAAAATAGATTGTCTTTTTATTCGACCAAAGATTGAGTCTGGGTGTATTATGACAGGTTTCATCAACTAAAATGATCAGTTAGCAAAATTTCTTACAGAATAACTCTGTGACCACAGAATCAGGTATATTTGTGGCAAGTTTGAAATTTAGGAGCATACTATATACATTCCAACTTGAGGGCGAGTTAAATATTAGGACTTATGTCCATTTTTTTATAAATATGACAAAGGTCTAGAATCATATATTTGTGTGATTTAAATTGGTTTATTTTCCTTTTCTGGAGTGCTTGTAAACACTGTTTAAACTCTAAATTTGAAATATAATCAAGCAATTCTATCCCCTAAATTTCTGCTTTTCAAATATATAGAGGCAGTGAATGTCATCTATCTTTTGTATCACACACTATGATAACTCTTGGAAGTTATATTAATAAGTTTTTCCTTATAGAAAACATACAGTAGAAAAATTATATCATCAAAAAAGAAAATGTGTAGTATTTGTCTTGTTCCTTATTTCAATGTGTCTTGAGAAATCTATTGCCATATATTGCTTGTATGCTGGACTTAATTTTATTTTAAATTGAGCTTTACTCGTGTTCCTTATTTGATGAATGTAGGAGCATTTTGTGTTTGCTAACTCAAATTTGATCTCTAACCAAATTCCCTTTGTATTTGATGAACTCAAGTCGTTCTGATTTATCAACTCATACAACTTTCAGGCTGCTGAAGGTTTTTGTCGCAGAAATAATGTGCCCTTAGACTCCATGTACAGACGAGCCGAAGGTACGTTACGTCAGATGAACACTTATTTATTATCTTTGTGTTTATTCATGTGAATTCTGGGTTTGATTTAGTCTATCATATGCTAATCATAGAAACTTCTTTTGCTTGAATGTGGAAAACTACTTGGATTTGTTTTTTGACATCTGATATGATATTCGTTATTGATATTAGATCCACTCGTGGGGTTACACTAGGTATGTTGTTGTTCATATGTAATTTGTTATCCCTTACAAAACTTGAAAATTACTCTTACCAATAATATCTGAAATTTTCTGTTCCTTATTATCTTTTCTTTCAAATTTTTGTCTGAATCAGTGCTATGGTCTTCTGTTTCTATGGCTTTAACCAATCGTGTTCATTTTGCCATTGTTGGACGATTTGTACTAAAAGAAATTTGAGGATGTGTCACGGTAGTGAATATTAACTTAAAGAGTTGTAAAGACCTACTTTTTATTCTTAGTGTAAACAGAATACTTGTAGCCTAAATGCATCATTGTACATATCTTTCGTCATCATTTTATTATTCAACACCATGAAATTTAAACATCAATGTTTAATTTTTTCTGTTGCCCAAAGGTTATTGCATCTTAATAGGAGAGAAGTACTACCGGTCCAACTAATCCTTTTTTTCAATCAAGCAATAAAATTTTACAAACAAGGGCAAGTACTGATTCAACTAATCTTCTACTGTTCAGATTCTTCTATCAATGTCACATATGCTTCAAACACATGTAGGTTTACCAAACGGATCCAATTGGAGGGCGATTCTTACTTCTATATATTTCATGTCTGACACTGCAAGATAAGGAGAGTAGATATTTCTTCAGCATTTTCCTGCTAATAAGAACTACAAAACACCATGCACCTTGAAATCACTGCAACAACAACATATCCACTGAAATCCCACAAGTGGGGTTTGGGGAGGGTAGAATGTACGCAGACCTTACCACTACTAGTGGAGGTAGAGAGGCTGTTTCCAGAAGACCCTTGACGGCAAATCCTGGTACACAGAAGGAGACAGTGAAGAAAATATAGCAAGTAACACGTTAGTAGTGCAAAGCCTACTAGAAAGGAGCAAAACAACAATAACATAGTGACCTAATCGAAACACACTAAACAACATACTAGGATAGATTATTATAAACAATAACATAGAGCACCTTGAAAATCACTGTTGACCAAAATGTTCTATGAGTTTCTACTTGTGAATTTTGACTCATTTTGCTCTGGATGACAAAGTTCCAGTCCTTATTTGTGATACATGCATCTAATGGGTAACATCACAGTAAGGTTCATTACTACAGGTGTCTACTGAAACAAATTAAACATGGTGCATTTCACTGTTCAGCTGTGTGGGACATTTCTTTTTGATGTATCAACCGTTCCTTAAGGCTCTTCACTTCTCATCTTTACAGATGTTCCTTTTTCATATAGCACCATCTTCATTAGCTGTACAAAATGTCATTTTTTACTTGGCAAAAATAAGCTAGCTGTATGAAAGTGTTAAATGCTTCACTGGTTCACTGTTTGCATAATTGCATGTTGATTGTTTATTTGGTTGTCTATGCTACAAATGCTTGTGTTTCATTGTTTGGTTCTGATTGCAGGGAAAACAGAATATGTCTATGTTCGTTTGGTGGAGCCAGCACGGCTTGCATTCGAGGTACACATAAAAATAAGTGTTTTGTTTATTATTTCGTGTAATAGTAAAATTTCCCTTTTCAACAACAAGCTAACCTTAGTATGGTGTATGAACAAGGCTACTGCTATAAATTACAAAGTTAGTCATGGAGATTCCTTGTGATTAAGTTCAGCTGTGTTTGGTAAAGATTAATTTTATGAACAGGATAACATATATGGGTATATTAATTCCACATAAGCGAACTGAATGAAAAATGTTTCTGGCGCTCCTCATGTAACCATAAGAATGTTATTTTGGGCAACACACTCTATCAAACTGGTGTGGTTTCTCATTTTCTGAACTTTCTCTGTCTGTATGAGTGTCAAATTCCTGCCTTTAGGCCTTTTAGCATAAGCGGCTACCATGCAACCAAAGATACTCTGTTACTCATAATTCTTCTATCACCTTGAATTGTCCGGGGATGAGGCCCACCTTACTAAAGAAGTTCACTATTGTTAGTCTTCGTTGGGGAAGTGATTTGCAGTAACTCAAGGTCATAGGACTTGGAGAATTATCATTTTAAATAGCTGGAGTAGAGAATGCAACACTATGTTTCCTCACGAATTGCTTATGCATAGAAGAAGTATATATATATCTCATCATATTCTATTTCATCCTATGTCAGTGTTTTGTGATGCAGAGGTGGCTCTACTACTACATGCAAGCACATAGTGATATAATTACAGGCAGTTTCAGGTCTAAAATCCATATAAAGAAATGTGCAGTTATTCTAGAGGAGAGTTATAGAACATTGAAAAGTTTTTGCATGTGTACTAGTTGTAAGGTTGGATCAGTCTTAACAATGTACCTGGGCATACCACCAGATCCACCTATAAGAAATGTGTAGCAGGGATTTTGTGATCGGAGGAAGCCGAGTAAAGATCTGTAGGATGGGAGAAGATATATATATATTTTGTTGATAACTGTGGTGTCCGGGCCAGCTTTTGCGCACCTCGATTAATTCCATGGATGCCTGCCACCTCCCACTAACATTAAGTACCAGAGTTACGGTAACTCTGTCCACTAAGGTTAGGTTAGATTGGAAGAAATCACCGTAGTTCTTGTCTCTGGTGAACCTGTTCTCCACTTATTGACCACTAGTCCACACTCTTGGGTGCAAGAGATATTTGTATTTAAGGAATATAGATTCTGCTAGAAAGTACTCTATCTAGTATTTCCATGTACATACATGTCGCTGGTTCCCATATCTGCAGGCGTGGGAGATATTTGAAAGCTGAAAGTGATTTCTCTGAGCTGCACCAGTGAGTAGGTGAGTAAGTACCGGTTGATAGATTGGACGGAGATCATGTCTGCACCAATGAGGAGGTACCTAAGTACTGGCTGATATATTGGATGTATCATGTCTCCCAAGAAGATGTTGGCTTGGAGATGAGAATTAGTAGTCTCTGTTCGGTGGGGAAAATGGTTGAAGTTCAATAATTGGATTAAGCGCTATAAAGAAGTGACATAGTAAAAAAATATGAGAGGTAAGAATCGCATTTGGAGGACTGATTAGATCCATATGCCATATAGGGGAGGGTTTTGAAGTTTTATTATAAAGATATGAAAGTTTTGCAACAACATAGCTTCAAAGTAGTCAACATAGCCAAAATCAACTTCCAAGGCAAATGCTTTCGCTACAGTTTTCAGCATTTTATGTTAAATAGATAACAAGCATTGCTACATGATTAGAAGTAATTAGTGGGTCTCGAATGGAAAAGTTTCCGCACCTCCTATAGCTAATGTACAGGTAGAACATCTCAATCATGAATCAGGATATATGGATATAAGAGGGATAAAGCAACATCCTCTTCACAGGTTACTTTAGCATCTTTTATCTTGAAGAAGAAAGGGCATGGTTTTCGCACTCCCCAACCTGGGGTGCCAGTCTTCCAGATTAACTAGAAAGATTTGGCAGTACTGCAACGCAGTCTTACAGTTTAAATCTGTAGTTCACATCAGTTGGTGTGTCATGTGTAAGTGACTGGGCCAGATTAGTTTACTGTCTGGTGACATATAAGCTGTGGAGTAGTCTGGTGCTTGTTTAAAACTAAACCGGTGATGCCAGACACTGTCAAAACATCTTCTAAGCTGGGCATTCTGAAGGACAAGGAGAAGCAAGTTGTGGACTCTTTGGGAAGAAGAAACTGAAGTGCTGAAGGTTTAAAAGTACTTCTGTACAGATTGGAGGAACATATATTTGGTGTAAATTTTATGCTCAATTTGACCTCTTATATCAAGAAAGAAATAAATTATAATTTTATAAACAAAAAAGACGTAGATGGTCGGAATGATAAAAGGACCATGGTTGTGGGTCAAATTACTTATTTCTTGAAGCTTTATCTCCAGAGCAGCTTGTGGAGGGTCTCATAGAGATAGTACGAGTGCCATGCACTTTTATAATATTCTTTTAGTTAAAAACCAGAGTGAAGAAGAGCGATTGAAAAGGTAAAGCTAGTGGAGTGCTGACGCTGAGACTTGCAGACTATGTTTCCTTACAGGTTTTCTGGAATTACCTTTGTCTTGGTGATCACAATGCTAATGGATTTCTAGGATGAGCTCCTAGTCAGCTGTCACTATACTGTTACTGATATATGATGTCTATTTGACTCTGAATTGCCTTGCCTATTGTGTTATGTGTATTCGATGTTATCATCTAATCATCATTTTGGCCGTTGAATTTGTTCATGTCACTCAGAATTCTATGTTGTCAGATGGCATTCATTTATTTATTTAGTTTTATAATACACTCCATCATGTTCGGGCGCAACTACATAATCTAGTCAAGCACGTGAGAATTTTTTTTGATAATGGATGGCAGTGTAGACTTGAATGAAGACTTTACTGTTATGCCATGTTAACGGCCTTGGGCCTGATTCGTTCCATGCAACGTGAATCTAGGGCAATAGCTCTTAACTCCAAGAGTTAGACACATCCGTCAATATGGTATCAAAGTCATATTCTTGATGTTGAGTTATCTTATACCTGGTCAGCCATATTATGTTACTCCACACTTAAGATGTTCAGCCCTGCTAGTGTGGCAGAAGGGACAAGGGATATGGAATCCCACATTGTTTTAAGTGTATGGATTGTGGTCTTCTTCTATAGATTTTGATAAACCTCAATACTTAAACTAATTTTTGAAATTGAGTTAGGCAGAGGATCTCTTTCGTAATATGGGCCTCACGTTTCTTTTGGATGTGTAGACTATTAGACATGACTTAGTTACAAGCATATTGTTGGTGACTTATGTGGCAGTTAGCTGTCCATGTCAAGTTGCTGGACGGCTTCTATGAAGAATCCCTGTCTTAATATTGGCATGTGGTGTTTTTTTTATTGGTCAGTTAGCAACACATTTCGGTGATTTTATGTGGCAGTTAGCTGGCCATGTGAAGTTGCTGGACAGCTTCTATGAAGAAAGATAATAGAAAAGGTCACTGTAATTGGATGGAGAGTTTGGTAGTGAATCTCTACGAAGAGCTATTTGTTCGACTTGGACTGACTTTGGTCCAAGGACCTAAATAAATGTCCGTGGGTCTGAATTTTAGTTTTAATTTTATCTTTAGCTGACACCAAAATATTTAGCCTTTTTTGTACTTGTTCAAGTTAAATTTTGCAGTTTAGTTATGCCTTCCTCACTATTAGTACGTACAACCTGCACAATCTCTTAAAAGGTGCTACACGTAGTTCTTCTGTTGCTCTATACAAATGAATAATATATGTTTTCTTGTTAATTCTTTTGTTTTCCTAGATCTCATTGTTTGAATCACTATCAACAGGTTTTGTCTGAAGAGTTACCTGATATAATTGCCAGCATATCATTCCCCAAGTCAATGCGTTGGAACTCTGATGTATGTGCCATGACTTTGACCCTTTTCTTTGCAATATGTGTGAATTGTGTCCATATTAATCTTTTTTAGTTTGTTTATTATAGTTTAAGTGTCTATTGCCTTTTTCTTTATCCTTGAAATTATGTGACAAGCATTTATCTATAGCTGGAATAATTTGTTTCCTATTTTACCTTGCTATCGAGCTTACTATATTAAAGTAAAGTAAATCAACCTTGACTGAGTTATATATTTTATGGTGTCCTTTTCAACTTTTCTTTCTTATCCTTTTTAGTACTACAACAAAGTAGTGATTTTGGCTTATGTTCCCAGAAGCAAATTATTTCATTGTCTGGTGCTATTTTTGCTTTGATTGGCATTTTGTTCAAACTTCTTCATCTTTATTTCTTCAATTCATTATTCACTGCTCTTAGTACTTTTAAATTCTATAACTGCTTGAAAATGCACAAATTCTATATGAATATAACGTGCATTGAGAGATCCATGCAGGTTGCATTCAGCAGACCCATTCGTTGGATTTTGGCCCTTCATGGAGGTGTAGTTCTTCCCTTCATGTATGCTGGAGTTGTAAGGCAAGTTTTAGCTACTTCCTGCTCTTGTTTTTTTGTTCAAAAGTAATTTCTTTACTATCTTTTTTACTCTGCGCATGCGCCTAACTGGAGGGTTGAGGTTTCTGTACTTTTTCAACTCTTAGTTTTCTTTTCTTTCAAACGAAAAAAAAACTATATATGCAATGATTTATCTCCATTTGTTGCACCCATCCATCACAAAAAGGGGGAGAGAGACGCGGTGGGTGGGGGTGGGTGATAAAGTTAATTTTCTGTTTTATGTCAATTGTCAAGAAACAACAACATACCCAGTATATTCCTAAGTGGGGTCTGGGAAGGGTGGGGGTGTACGCAGACCTTACCTCTACCTTTGTGGAGTAGAGCGACTCTTTCCGATAGATCCTCTGCTCAAGAAAATTTTTTTTTTTTCTTAACGCGGTTTGAAAGAAGTGCAAGAGTAAAGGCTACTATACTCGAATTGACTGAAGTAGAAAAAAATACTAACTAAGAAACACCTTTTTCTCCCCAAAAATCAACTTTTATTGACTTGAAAAATGGGGATATTTAGTCTTTTACATTCATACAAAAGCAATTTTTTGTACATATCTGCTTTGCTTTGACGATAAATACCAGTCAGATACAGTCACCTTTCATTAGTTTGAGCATGTATTTTTCTCTTCAAATTTTGTACATCATCGCACACATTAAAATATTAATTGTGCCAGTTTAAAATGTTCTTTCTATTGATTAGCATAGTAATGCACGTGCAATGCACATGTTCAGTCACTAGTTTATTGAATAAGAGAAAACGGCAGATAAGGATATAGACATTGAGCTATGACCAAAAAGATAAACCTGATCGATTTTGTCCATTTTTAGCAAACTCTGAAGCTCCAGCCAGGCTGTCTTCTTCTTCATTAAGTGATCTCATAAGGTCTTTCTGAAGGCTTCCAACTTAGTCATGATAATTTGTGTTCAAGGAATTCAGTAACTGTCGAGGTAGAAGGAAAAAATCTCTGTTAGATGTGTTTATTTGAATGGAAAATGAATGTTTAGTAGAAGAAAGTAATGATTGATCTCAGCTTTCTTCAATGTCCTACTTTTTTGGGGCACTTAACTTGCAGGACAGTTTTTCTTGAAGTTGACTGTCATACACTTGCTTGTCTTTGTTTTTCTTTCTTTGAAACTTCCCAGTTTTGATGTTTTGTATCTACTTAATAAAAACAAGCTTGCTATGGTCTTGGAACTTTTAGCAACTTATAAGCTGTAAGTGGTGAGCTGTTTTGATCCTTTATTCTCTAGCACCACTTCATGAAAAGGTCTCACTATTAAAAGGATTAAGCCTTATCTACTTCCCTTTTTTTTCCACCTGCATCAGCTTTCTGCCTCTGATACACGGGCTCCTTCATGTTTATCAATGGTTTTTTAGGGCTTGGAAATAAATGTGATTCTTGAAGCTTCGATACCATGTCACGTAAAAGAGGAGCTTTTGAGAGATGGAATTTGTTTGATTTGTTTCTTCAAAACTCTGATTAAATAGTTTCTTGACTATGCAAAAGAAAGGAAAACCTCTAATAGTATCCCCTATATAGATTGACAATCCAGTCTTTCCATGTTTACATTCTCATCCGGCTGCAACAGTTGTAAGTTTTTTTTTATTGAAATGTTACACTTGCAACTTTTTCTCTTTTGAAATTTGCAAGAGTTCCAGCTTTGATCTTCATTTTCTAAATAACCTTCTTTCAGAATGCACCCGGTTTGAGCTCACCGAATTTGTTCATTAATGGAAGTCAATATCTTGAATTTGTTCTACAGCCCTGTGCAATTCTAAATACGCACTGGGAGCACATGTCTTTGGATGAGTACTTGGAGAGTTGGAGTGCATATATTTTTTGTGCATATATCAATAGTGTTACTGCTCTTATGTGATTAGTGTTTGTTTTTCCTTTTTACTGGTTTAAAAGTTTCTCGTTCGTCTCTTACTACTGTATTTCTTTGATTTTGCTACAGTGGAAATGTATCTCATGGTCTACGCAATACTCCATCAGCTACAGTTAAGGTCTGTTACAAAAATTGTAAATTTACCTTTTGGAAGCTCTTCCACTCTTGTCATCATGCTCAAATATTAGAACGATTGTCTCAGGAGATCATGCTTGATCAATCTTAGGATAGTGCAAAAACAATTTTTTTAGGCAATATTTCTCAGGGGTAATACTCAAGGAGTACTATTCTGACAATACTATTCCAGTAGTACTTCCCCAACGTCTATTAATTTGTGTACTAGTCCAATCAGTATTTGGAGGTCGTAGAATTTTTAAGTCTGGTTGGAATATTCTATGAGAAGCAGTATACATCGAAGTTATCTGGGTCAAGTGGCATGGGGACAGTAGTGTGGACTGTACACTTAAGGCACAACACCAGGCATAAGCTACATGAATGGCCTCCTCTCTCTATGTAGGTAGCAACTCTGATGTGGTGGGAGATTCTGAAATGGTTCCAGGCATCGTAGAGTAGGGCACTATTTGGCTGGGTCTTCAGAGAATGGTGGAGAAAATGAAGGACATGAGTGTGGCTCCACTTGTACTTATGTGGGTCCTAAAGAGGAAAAGAATATGAGAGCTTTTCAAGGGATAAAATATGTTTTTTATACCGTTGATAAGTAAACTATCTTTCCTAATTTTTGGCTGCACACATGAGATTTTAGTGAGTAGAGAAAATCGGGTGTATTAAGCAGAGAATCATATTTTGTTGATTTTGTACTTTTTGGTATATCTCTTGTATTCACGAGCGTTTCATGTCTCACATTTGTCAAGAGAGTAGGGTTTTCTCTCCTTTTGTGTCTTGGTTAATCTCGAAGTACTGGCTAGCTTTTGAGGTTATACTTAATATTCATTTTCTTAACATGGCATCAAGCTGGACTTTGGTAAGCCCATTGAACAATCATCTTCTCTGTTATCTACTGCATTGCTTTAGGATACTCTCTCAACTCAATCTATCGGCTGTTCTGGGATTCTCTCATCTCTCTCTCTCTCTCTCTTTCTTTCCTCTCTCTCTCTCTCTCACACACACACACACAAAAAAAAAAAAAAAAATGTAGCCCATCAAACTTACTCTTTCAAGTATAAGAATGGTTAGCTAGTTTTCACTTTGCTATTTAAGCTATATCTAGTTTTTCCCTAAGTTCTCGGACTCTTCATTTTTGTTGCTGCACCTGAGTCGACATGAGACGGTGAGGGTGCGGGATACGTGTGGGATTCAGTCAACCCACATTGGATACTTTGACCAGAGTACATGGACAAATTTTAAGGAAGATTTTGATAAAAGATAAAATAGATTTAAGCATGAGAAATGGCATACCTTAAATATTATAGTCCCTTTGTCTCTTTTTTTAGCTTTTCCTGTTGGTCAATATTCGTTGTCTCATGTTTCAAGCAAAACAGAGAGAAATTAAGGATTCAAGCGGCTGTGAACTTGTGTTCTGACTTTTGGTAGACGGTGGCAGCAGTCTGTAAGGAGAGTTGGTGGAAGGCCTTGAATGACTTTCTTTTGTTTTTTTGAGGGGAAGAACCAGAGAGTGTGAAAGAAGAAGTTGGGGTCTTTCGAAATTTAGAATATCATTATATCTCTATTTTATAATTTTGGATTGCTCAGCCAAATCCCTGCACCCTTATCCATACCTAGATCTGTCCCCCAAATCTTGAAATTTAAATTTTTCCGAATCTGACTTTATTTTCGAATCTGCGTCAGAAACCCGCACCCGAGTTCAAGCAACTTAGGTTTTCCCAAATTATTTAACTGGTACATAGTGTTGGCTAACTTCAAGAAAAGCATAACTGCCCTGCCCCCTGCTTCTTCTCCTCCTCAAAACTAATTTTGATCATGTGAATTCTCTAAAATGCCCAAAGTTCATGATCCGAATTAATCAAGAAGCTCATAATTATAATAGGAAAAACATGAAAGTTTCTTTGAGATCATAATCTTCAATACATCAATATGTACTATTTTCCAATAAACTATTGACAAAAAGATTGTTCAAACTGACCACTTTTTCTCGCATTGTTAACTCTGATTAACTAGAGTGTATCTAAAGGTGATATATTGTTTTGGTCTCACAATTAGAGCTGGATAGCATGGAGCACAAAAACCACTCTCAATTTGAGACAAACATGTCTGAAATTTTAGACATTGATAGTTCAAAGTTCAGTTGCGTATATCTGGAGTATGGCATGACAAGTCAAACTTTAGTGGCAGATGTCTAAAATTCAGACAATAACGTTTGAATTTCGCGCCAAACTTCAGGCACAATTTGTTACTTTGGACGCAGATTTTGTAAGTCACGTATTTTTGAAGTTAAGTTTAAAGTAACCAGACATACACAAGTTTATTAACTTAGGCAATGCCATTAATCGTTTATCTGTAAGCTTTCCCCCCTTTCAAGTTACTTCTTAGCTTGTTGGACCTACTCTTCTCTATGTTCGAAAAGTCCATCATACTTTTATCATTCGTTGCCTTAAGCTCTTGAGTTGAGTATTTCAATTCTTTCACATGGTATTAGAGCCAACCCCATCCCTATTCCCATCTCCATCCCTATTCCTTGGTTACCTAATATTTGCTCCCTTTTTATATTCTCTATGCACCAGATGCTATGTTTTCTGCACTGTTTTTTTCTCTTTGTACTTGAATTTGCTGCTCTTGAGCCGAGGGTCTTTCGGAAACAACCTTTCTACCTTGACGGGGTAGTGATAAGGTTTGCGTACACTCTACCCTCTCCAGGCCCCACTTGTGGAATTTCACAGTGTATGTTGTTGTTATTGTTACCAGAGGCCCGGTCTTGAGCGTGTGGGGGAGGGCAGTTATTAAGTATCTCACATTGGTTGAGAATGTGCTATCATATCCTTAGATAATCTTGCACAATCCCACCTCATGAGCTAGGATTTGAGGTTGAGTCAGTCGCAAACTTAATGTTCTTAACAATGAGTTTTCTCCCAACTGTAAATAATTTTTTTTACCATATTAGGAAGAAATATTTACCAGTGTAGAGGATAAATGATGATAATCGTATCTTACGTGGTCCAATAGTCCTATATACGTTGTTAGTATTTGATTCAATTCAAGTTCCCTTTTCTTTTTTTCTATTTTAAATATTTTATTGTGATTCATTGCTTCACTTTAAAGGAGAATTGCTATACTTCCTCTATCCTTGGAAACAAAATCTCTGATAAATTCTTTCTACAAAATACTGCAGATATTGGATGCAGAAGCCTATGCAAATGTAATGCAGGATGCTGGGATTCTTGCTGATGTCGAGGTAATGCAAGTTCTGCATAAACTTCCATTTGTACTTACTATTACTATACTTGTTGATGATCTTTTTGACGTTTAACCATCATAAAATATCAGCATCGCAAGAAAACAATTACAGAGAAATCAAATGATTTAGCAAAAAGTGTACATGGACATATTGTAATGAAGAGTGATTTGCTTGATGAGGTAATGCTTGATGTTCCACACTTTTTTAGCCAATTGTCAGACTGAACAGTATTTAAGCATTTTCCTCTATGTTTAGGTTGTGAATCTTGTTGAGGCACCACTCCCTGTACTTGGCAAATTCAATGAGTCCTTCTTAGAGCTTCCAAAGGAGCTACTTATAATGGTAAACTCTATTATTATTTGGAACTTCAATTGTTTTTTTCTTCTGTATTCATTTGTGATATTATAAGGTTGAGCAAAAGATGCTACTGTCTTTGGGTGAAGGAAATAAGCATGGATATTCTACTTGTTTACTATGTCTTTTTAACCCATCTCTCTCTCTCTCTCAATCAGAAATTTAGATGTTTACAGTTTCTGGGAGTAACGTTATCCTTCTGGTACTGTAGGCTTAAATGCTATACAAACTTTTTCTTTAAGGGGCTAGACACTATTTGTGTCTACTTCCTTTTCTTGGCCAAAATAATATCCTACTATTTCTCTTTCTTTTGGTTATCTGAAAACCAATTTCATAATTCCTATAAAACTTCTTACCATTGCAATACGTGGAGGAATATAAATGGACTATCATGGATCCATTCATATTGGTTATCATCAGTGACTGTCAAGCATGGCCTTGATTGCTGGGTCGTTGAAGGGTGCTGGTTAAGCATAATGTCCTCTTTGTCATTTTCCTTGTGTTACATGTCATTTATATGTATTTCTGAAGCCCTCATTATGTTAAAAGAAAGGAGGCAGCCCAGTGCACTAAAAGCTCCCTCTATGTGCAGGGAAGCTCTTTATTATGTTAGAGTTGGTAAATTTTTCTTTTGCGTTATGCAGGTGATGCAGAAGCATCAGAAATACTTCGCCATGACTGATGAGAATGGGTTACTGTTGCCATACTTTGTCACAGTGAGTTGTTTCTGTGGCAAACTCTTACCTGCTTAGCTTAAAGTGAGATGTTAGCTTGTAATGGTAACTTGATATGGATTTAACTTTTCAGGTTGCAAATGGATCAATTGATAACAAGGTAGTTAGAAAAGGAAATGAAGCTGTGCTAAGGTTACTTTCCTTTAGTTAGTCTCTTTCCTTCATATTTCTAAAGTTTTGGATCTAGGTGCTACTTGCACTTTTTATATTTTACTTGATTCCTTATCAGCTTACTTTATGATAACTGGTATATCCTTAAAGATGTGAACTGCATACACATTGCAGAGCTCGATTTGAAGATGCAAAATTTTTCTATGCAATGGACACAAATAGAAAATTTTCTGAATTTCGTACGCAACTGAAAGGGATTCTTTTCCATGTAAGTCTTAGAATTCCATCTTGATTGCCCTCTTTTTTCCTGTTATGCTTTGACACTTCAAATTTCTATAATACTTTAGTTCTCGTTGGCGTCTCTAATTGGGGAATTGTTATCTATAGCTAAATTTAATTTCAAGTTGAAGTATTGAAATCCTTATTCTGTTTGTAAGTCTTTACTGAATTGATTGTTATCTAATCTAAAATTAGTCTTTTTGATGTACATACAAGCTTTGTGCAATCAGTGAAATTTTACTTTTATTTAAAATATATCAATTATGAAATTGTTATCTCATAAGGTATATTTGACTAGTGCGTCAATCAAAATTTCTATAAATGGACCTTGAGCCTAACTCAACCTCAAAAGATAGCTCTAGAGGTGAGGGATTGCCTAAGCCATATAAAGAGACCATCCACTCCATAATTGGGCGATGTAGGGCTCTTCAACACTCCCTGGCACGCCTACGACTGACATAAATCAGAGCGTGGACAAAATTTTTTGGGAGCCCTACTTCGGAAAACCAAGAATTGGCCCTGCTCTGAACACCATGTAAAGAAATGGACCTTTGACCTAACTTAACCTCAAAAGCTATTTCAAGAGGTGTGGATAGCCTAAACCATACAAAGAGACCTTCTCTCCCATAAGAGCCCAATGTGACACTCTTCAACAACAATAATAATTTCTCTAATTCTTGCAAATTTGTTAGTTCTTAGCCCATAATTTCTGCTGATCTGTAGTAGTTTTCGCTAAACGATAACGCCTCTGTACAGGAGAAGCTTGGGACTATGTTAGATAAGATGACACGAGTTCAGAATTTGGCTAGTGAAGTTGGATTGTCTCTTGGAATAAGTGAAGACAAACTCGAAGTCATCCAAGATGCAGCCTCATTAGCCATGGCGGATCTTGCAACTGCAGTTGTTACAGAGTTCACTTCTCTTTCAGGGACAATGGCACGCCACTATGCACTTAGAGATGGCTATTCAACGGAGGTAATGAGAATCAAATTTTTTATGGATACTTTTGTGACTAGTTGAGTATTCAGTTGTCACTTGATCCTAGTTTTTTGTTTTGATCATCTTCTAAATGTATTTGCAACTGTTCATATGTATATTGTGTTTATTCTAAATATTCATCCCCTTATAGTCATCACCTTTACAGTTGCCTTTATCTTAAATAAATAAATAAATTCATCCCCGTATATCTGATCTGTGATTTAATTGCTTTACTAGTACTACTGCAAAGAGGCGTCTTCAATAATATTGAATTCCGAAGGAATCAATATTTAATTCGTGTTCTAGCAGGGAATTATCAAACATCAGAAGAGTTTTATTTCAAAGAGATGGGAAATTTCGTAGCAAATATGTTAGAATGTTAAGAGAATTCTTTGTTCTATCCTTTTGTTTAGAATACAACAAGAATTTCTTTTAAATTGAAAGAAGAGTACAGAAAAGAGGACCAGGTGTTTGCCGGCTAGAGAAATTAAACTAGGGGCATGGTGTGCGCTCCACTTTTGCTGAAGATAAATCGAGTGAAATTCTGAAAGAGGCCTATAGCCTTACAGCATATAGTTGATGAAAGAACTTACAACAACAAGAAACCCAGTGTAGTACCATAAGCAGGGTCTAGGGAGGGTGGAGCGTATGCAGACCCTTACCCCCATCTCAAGGAGGTAGAGAGGTTGTTTCCGAAACACCCTTGGCTCGGGTAACGAACGTCAAAGCAGCTAAAAGAGAAATACAGAAGTAAAGAGGACAGAGAAAATAATAAGGAAAACATAACATAATTCAAAAGAGGAGCAATAACAATAACCAACTAATGTATAACTGAAGCACAGTATTAACGAGGAGTTTTGGTAGAAGAAATGTAGAGGAAGATTGGTGGCAGAGTATCCCAGCTTGCATATGGTGCATTGTATGGAAGGAGAGGAACCTTAGACATTTTGACAACAAGATCAATCCTGTCCAGAAAATTAGAATGAACTGCCTCAACCTTCCTTGTTTTTTGAGTAAACAGGATCCGGGGGGGGGGGGATATGGTAGAGTTTATAGATAGTTTGGAAAGTACTAGATAGACAAAGCACTCCCATGATCCTTCTGTGTATGTAACAGTAATCCTCAACACCTGATTTGTAGGTTTTAGTCTTTTAATTGAATATGAAACAAAATACCCTTTTCAAAAAGTAAAAATAACGAGGAGTATCAAAATTTGTATGACATGCAACTACGAGAAAAATGCTACTACCACTAGTATAGACAGGGAAACAGGTACTATGCACCAACCATACCACCAAGCCTATCCAGCTAAGAAATGAGATTTTGCTCAACTACGTACTAACCTTCTACCCTAATCTGCGACCTCCATAACCTTCTATGGATGCAATCTTGGAGTAGCTAATAGGTCCAGAATTGAGTTATTGTCCTTGATATTTTGTGAAGTTGAATATGCCTTTCGATAGATTCCTCTAACTTTCTGAATAATGCACCAAATCTTGGAATTCTAAATTTTCAAGCTTTATGCTTTGAAGACAATAAAGGAAGGAATCTGAAATCAGGATGTCTTCGTTCCTCCTCTAACTTTCTGTCGAATGCACAAAATCTAGAGTTTTAACTTTTCAGGTTATGCTCTGAATATCATAAAGAATGAACCAGAAATCAGGATGTCTTCGTTCCTCCTTAACACATAAATGTGTCTTCTTCTGTTGGCTTATATGTTTGCATTCACATGGATTTATGCACTCCTGTCGCTAGCTTCATGAGGTAAAGACGTGCAATTTCGGTTGTTTACAGAGAAAGTTGTGATGTACTTTGTCAAATACAAGCTTGATGCTGAATATTGTTGAGTATTTTTTTGAATGTATCACTCAATTACTTTGGAGTACCAATATTATGTAATTACGTCTCCAATCATACACCTGGCCCAAGGCCGAAGCGAAGGTTTACTGTTTCAAAGAATTGCCTGCTATTTAATTTGAAACTAAGGTTCACTATTTCAAATAACTGCTAGCTATTTAACTTTGTACGCAAATTCTCATATTTGATTAAAAATAAATTTTAGTTTCGCACTTCTGTGATTTATTTCAATGTATTGATGTTCTTTTCATGTTATCTGACTACATTAAATTTTCCTGTAATGTGCTTTACAGATTGCAGAGGCTTTGTTTGAGATCTTACTTCCACGATTTTCTGGAGATATGCTCCCAAAGACCGAAGTTGGGTCTGTTTTGGCTATTACTGATAGGTATGACTAGTGCTGGCTATCTTTCAGTTTAGGTCTTTTCAGATGATCATTAGGATTATGGAAATGTACGGTTCATGACACTCTGTGTCAGATGAACTGCTTCAAGTGGTCTAAACAAAATATGAACATCTTTTGTATTGCAAATATTTTCGAGACAGATCAGCATTGAATGATTCGTTTTTTTGTTGATCAAGTAATGTTTTCATTGATAATAACAAGGCCAAATTGCCGTATACATGAGTATACCAAAAAAGAGAGACGTACAAAATATGGTCCTCTCCGAAAGGCACCAAATCCTCTATACAAACAGGAAATACATGGGTGCACCAAAGTAAAATAAGGGGTCGGAGACTACTCCTTAATTGAGCAAAGCTCCTCTCCATCCCTTCAAAAGCTCTCCTATTTCTCTCTTTACAAATAACCCACATTAGAGTTAGAGTAATAACATTCCACACCTTGTGCCTTCTTCTCCTCACTCCATTCTTCCAACTGAATAACTCCTTCAGAGATCTTGGCATTACCCAAGTGAAGCCAAACCATGTAAATATATCATTTCATAACCTCAACTCTCGAGTCTAAGTTGCTATGTAACAAAATATGACCGACATCCTCACCAGTCTCCTTACATTCATATTTGAGACATGTCAAGTGTTTTGCATTAACTTAAGGGAGAACTTTGCGTATGCACCAAAAAGTGTTGTACTCATAATCATCTTCTAATTGGTAGTATGTAATCTACTAAACCAGGTTAGCCTTAGCTTGATTTCGTGTCAAGGCTTGCCTCTAATAGGCTGTTCCTAGAGATTATCTACCACTGATAGTGCATGCAAAAATTTCTTTATATTGCAGTGCTGCATGCACTTCTTATACTTGCGATATTATGATGAATGTCTTATCTTAAATTTTATTCTCTTGGCATTGTAGTTACCAATTTTTGTCGCCTCTCAGATAGTGCATTTCTACTGCAGGCTTGATAGCATTGTTGGCTTATTTGCTGCTGGCTGTCAGCCAAGCTCAAGTAATGATCCATTTGGCCTGCGACGGATCTCCTACGGTCTTGTATGTCTCAATCTTGAACAACCTGGTTCATTTGAACAATTGTAAAAGTAACACTTGCTTTTGTTTTTCATAGGTGCAACTCTTGGTTGAAATTGACAGAAATGTGGACTTACGACAGGCTTTAGAACTTGCTGCTGCAGTGCAACCCATTGAAGTTGATGTCAGTACAATCAATGATGTAAGATTGCTGCCCTTCCCTAGTTAGTTTAGATGATTACGAAAGTAGTGACTTGATTCTATCTCCGTTGGTCTGGGTAGGGTAAGTATGCCCCCTTGCAGTTGCCTGTTAAGTTTACAATAAATTCAACATTTACTCGTTAATAATTTATGTATTGTGATCTCTACATAACTAAATAATACCTGCATAACTAATACATGTATAACTGAACTCTACATAACTAATACGTACGTAAGTAAAACCTACATAACTAATACCTACATAAGTAAAACCTACATAACTAATACTTGTATAACTAAATCCTGCTTAACTAATACCTGTATAACTAAACTCTGCATAACTAATACTTGCATAACTAAACCCTGCATAGCTAATACTTGCATAACTCTAACCAGTAACCAAACGACCCCTTAATGCATATGTAGTTCCCTCTTTTGACTAACTGTGTACAGGAATAAGGTTACCGATAACTTTTTTGAACTATTCAAATTTACAATATTTCTGCATTGTGAAGTTTACTTTATTAAAACAATCAATTTTAAGGGCAAGATGGCAATTATTTAATTAATTCTTTCTTGGTTTTGGAAATTGACATTCTGGGATGGATAATTTAAATAATGTTGACAAATAATATGGGACCGGGGGGAGGAATATAAATTGGTAATCTTTCGTCCTTTGTATGCAGTCTTCTCTTATATCTTATTCTTGCAACTTCAGGAATCATAATATGACATGATATTCTTTTTCTTTTTTCAATTTAAGGTACATCAATTTGTAACACGCAGACTAGAACAATTTCTGGTATGTTCCATTTTCATGCACACTAATACTCTGCTGTTGTTAATTTGTTCTGCTGGTTTTCTTTTTCTTCTTTCCACAGTTAGTAATCTTTTAAATATGTCCTTGGTTTCACAGAAATTGGATTATTTTTTGAGAAGGAGAAATTGGATTGACTTTGCCTCCTCTAGGCTCCATATATTATCATCTTAGTGCATGAACTATTTCTAGGTTTTTTTTTTCAGCATATGAAGATCGTTTGATAAATTTTGATCTCTTCAATAATTTTTATTTTTATTTTTTATGAATTATCCTTGTAAAGAGGAGTATGGTCTTTTGCTTATTGACAGTCTTTAGGCCATTCTATAACTCCCTCCTCCAAAAGGAAAGAAAAGACGACTTTTAAGACAAATGATGACATATAAATTGATACATGTCTGCTGCATTTTAATTACAGATGGACAAAGGTATAAGCCCAGAAGTCGTTAGGTCTGTTCTTTCCGAGCGTGCAAGACGACCTGGTTTGGCGACTAAGTCAGTGTACAAAGTAACTACCATCCTTCTCCTTGCTTGTGCACTTAATTATTTCTTATTATGCTATGCTGATATTTTTGCCTCTTTCATGTCTTAAGCCGCAGTACTTTTCTACTCCATATGGCAATTCAAAATAATCTTTTAAAATTTTTATCAACAAAAAGTTAGAATACCCTATATCCAAGAGGCTCACAGCTTATGATGCTCTATGGAGAAGAGTTCTTCTCTGTCCAATTTGTTATGGTCCACTTAAAATATATAAAGTAGGGGAACTCATAAATGCACTAGTGAGTATTTTCTCTTTACCGGCATTTTCAGATGGAGTCCTTGTCCAAAGGGGAGCTTTTGCCTAAGGTTGTTGAAGCATATTCACGTCCAACAAGAATTGTTCGCGGGAAGGATGCCAATGTTGATGTGGAGGTGCCTCTTATTCTATACTCAGCAAATTTCCTTCTGTAACATAAATCTTCTTTGTGATTATACTCCACTATACCAGGTTCTGAACATATTCTGTTCCATTAATTTTCTTTTATAGAATAGCTATGCGTGTAAGTTGCACCTGTAGAAAAATCGCATTCTTGATATAAAAGTCATTTTTGGTGTTATGTAGAAGCTTTTCTCCTTGACAACTAGGAAAAAATTGTTTCAAATCTCCTCTGCTGAATTGGTAATACAATTGTTAATATTGTCAAGCTCCATGGACATCTTACAATATGTAGCAATGGGGTTCCCTTTTTAGTCAAGAATCATGACTCTTCTTGCCACTGGTGATAGTTGGCAGAGTATTGAGCATAAATTGATCCTTTCTTTTTTTATTACGCCTCTGAAACGCTCAATTCTGCAACATGAATGATTTAGTTGGCTGTCTATTTGCATTCATTGATCTTATCTAGCAAAAACATATTTTCATTATGAATTAGGTGGATGATCAAGCTTTTGAAACAAATGAAGAGAAAGCTTTGTGGAACACTTTCTTGTCACTAAAAAGTAAAATACATCCAGGTATTGCCTCACCTCTAGATGATTAACCTTTCGTAATATATTCAAAAAAATTGTAGCTGTCTGTTACATTGAGGTTACATTGTAAATACATTCAACTTCTGCTTCTTGTTTATTGGTGGATTGAGTTTTTCACCAAATATTATACAATTGAGCATGCATGTATGACTAATGTTCATTTGCAGACATGGAAGTCGATGATTTTGTTGAAGCATCATCAGTACTTGTAGAACCGCTGGAGGATTTTTTCAACGAGGTCTTTGTAATGGTGGTATGTTCCTCTGATCTCATTTTACTTCTTACATCTGAAAACTTCATAGTTCTAAAGCATTGACTAGATAATCTTGATTTCTGCACATCCAACAGAGTATAGGCCTATAGCTCTGCTTACCATGGTTTTTCCTATCTTAGATGGAAATGCATCGTATAGAGTATCATGTTTTCTTTGTTAAGTTTATTCTTCTTATCTCCTATTGAACGCCTTCCTGTTTGGTGCTTGCATCAATCTGCTTTTTCTTTTCTATTTCAGTTTCTCTCTGATCTAAAAGAAGAGTAGTTTGTCTCATAATGTCTAAAACTAGCAGGATAGCCCAAATTATAATTACCTACTGCCAGTTATTTCTTCATTTCAATTCTTGAAAAAAATTCGTGACCATAATAGAGCTCTGCTCTACAGTTTTTCATGTTTCTTTTGCGGCTTATGACGTATATTATGCCCTTCTATCTCATGCTAAATTATTGATTTTGTTCTAACCTTTGACATCTCCGCTGCATATTCCGAACCTATATACCAATTGCAATTAGACATTGTTATATTTTAGCTTAGACATCTGCTTGCATATTCCTCCACCAGTTGGGAATTACGTAGTTTTATTTATGAATAATTCAAATAAAGTCTGATAGGTTTGGTACCCAATATTATACTTGAAGCCACACTCTCTTGGATTAAATTCGGGATATTTTTAATTCCTATGCCAGTAGCACTTCACTATACTGACTATTACTACACCTCAATCCCCATAAAAAGATCGTTTTGATACTTCCCTGCACTGCAGTTTGTTTCTTGACTTACTTAGAACTTTTTCCTTCCACGCGTGTATGTGTTTTATCATATGGTTTTCAATGACATGCACATTTCTCACACTTGGAAATCATTAATGTATGCTTTGATGAACCAAAGTAGCTTCAAAGTTTTGGTTAAACATAAATCTACACCTGATTCTCTAGTGCTGATACAACTATAGTGCATACGGTGAACCTCCTATTCTTATGTTACTTGTTCTTTATGCATACTGTAGGATGACGAACGGGTCAGAACAAATCGGCTTGCACTGCTGAAGAAAATAGCAGACTTGCCAAGGGGAATAGTAGATCTTTCAGTTTTACCGGGATTTTGAAGTATGTACCAGTGTCCGCTTAGTTTGTGCCATACTATCATCTGAGGCATCAAAGAAGAACAGCTATTGCCCATAAGCGGAGGAGAAAACAGTAAACAGACTAATGTTTTTTCCGCGGAGGCAGCTACAACCACAACAGAGCGAACTAGAGGAGAAACTGTTACATAAATCTGGTAACGATGTCATAATTTTGACTGTTGTACAAGTATGTAACAAGTGAATGAATAATAAAATGAACTATCGCTTGTATGTTCACATTGTCTGAGGAATATATATCATTTTGTTTTAAGTTATTCAAGAAATTCAACTTTGGTTAAATGAATAAATGGTCTAAAAAAATAATTACAAGTAACCTTCGTAAACTACTGTTGAATTAGTTAACCAGGAATAATGCAAATTACTTGTTATATTAGAACATAACATGGTAAAGATATAATGAAATAATATAATATCTAATGGACTATAAACTTCTTAAGACATAATGTTCTTAAGATATTCTCAGTTATTACAAATGTGGTATATTTTGTCTCGATTACATTCTCCCGGTGTTTGGAGCTTGCATTGAAGTCCCGACTAAATTCAAATTGCAGATTGAAGAGCTCATTAGAATATAGTGCTCCTAACAAGAATTTATCCATACCTAAGTTCAAACCCAAGCCTGGGAAATTCCCACGTAGAAGCACTAAAAATTATATTCCTACATAGAAGAAAAAATAAAGAGATATTATACTTCCTCCTTTTTATTTATGTTTCACCATTTTATCTTTCACGTGCATTAAGAAACCACGTAAGATTACTATTCTATCTTTATTTTTTTTTAAAAAAAAATCAACTTTTCAATCAATGAATATGAACTAATTAATTTGACCAATGTACATTATTTTTGTAGTTTTTCTATGCCGGTCAAATGTATATATTAAAGACTAATAACTCGTAAGGATAAAATAGAAAGAATAGTATTATTTATGCATTGATTTTAGGAAATGACAAATATTAAGGACTATAGGTGTCTCAATACATCATGTATGTCTCTATACATTGCTTAAAAATGATTTATCCGAAAATAAAAAAAAGTAGAAATTTCTATACTTTTTTATAATAATAATAAATTTTTTTTAAAGAATTTAATACAAAGTCACCGAATGATTCGCTCTTTTGTTTCACGTGATTCAACTGCAGATATAAGAATTGACCCATAAATAGCAACCGGGTATATGATTGATTATATTGTCGTAGTCAAATAAAAATGTTTGAATTTGAACGCCGAGATACTCGTACGTATTCGCATATTCTCTAATACAGACATTAAATTACTATATCATGCATCCTTGTACCATAATGATAACCACATCAATGGAAAAGTCAAATTAGGGCTTAGGTTTTGTTCCTGTCTGAATCAAGGAAATTTACAACCTGAAAAAGGAAATTAAATTGAGGTTTGTATTCATTCAATGCGATGAAGCAATTGTGTTGTGACGATGATGTACTAGGAAGAAGTAGTAGTTTAGAGAATGAAATTGAAGAAATAGAAGAGGAACAGGGGACTAATGATGGTTATGTTCGGGCAAGTGAGTTGTTTGAGATTGATAATAGAGGAGGGTTAGCAACAATTAAAGAAGGCCATGAAGTTGAAACTAGTACTTTATATTCATTTGATTTCCATGACAATGGGAATGCTGTTGTCTATGTTGTTGTTGGGAATAGTAATAAGATTAGTAAGGAGACAAGTATGGATGCTCTTCTTTGGACACTCGAAAATGTTGTGGTCGATCCTTCTTCTACTATTGTTTTCTTGATTCATATCTATCCTCAGACAAAGTACATCCCTACTCCTTGTAAGATCGTATTCTCCTTTGAGTTTCGTTACTTATCTATCACTTGTTTCTTGTACTTTATTTTGTTATGTTGGCTACAAGGGTTTACTGGAAACAGTCTCTCTGCTTTTGATGAGGTTCGTGTACACACTCTAGACCCCATTGGGGTATGTTGTTGTTGTTGTATGAAGATATTTGTAAAGACTAGTTTTGATTAGCTAACAATAAATGATTCTAAACTATGAAACCGTTCAACGATCTAGTTCTAGCGATAAATCACATGCCCAATCGAGTATACGATACTGAATGGCCAGCAGGATTTATATTCAGGATCAGCTTGCTTGGGTTAAGGGCTGTTTGTGATAGTTAATACCTGTAAAGAGTTAGCATCAGTCAGTCCAGAATCACGAAGCTACCTTGTTTCATGCTTGAGTAATTGTTATTGATGTGTAATTTGCTGTAATCTACTAAGAGTAGTACTTCAATATTGATCGACTAATTGTCGTTACTTGGTGGGTTATGGTTACTACAGTGGGATTGATTCCAGTAGGTCAAGTGAGTGCAGAGCAAAAGGAGAACCACATGGCTCAAGAAAGAGGCAAGAGGCGGCAGTTCCTTCAAAAGTATTATGATGCATGCGCAGCTACAAAGGTACACATTATTATTGGCTACTCATTCATCTTAGCATAGCATACCTTCTTGATACACAAAGATAGAGCATGAGGTTAACCATGTAAAGAAACACATTGAACAATAGGTTAAAGTCGACACCATACTTATAGAGAGCGATACAGAAGCAAAAGCCATACTGGACCTTATGCCCATCTGCAACATAAGAAGGCTGATCTTGGGCACCTCTAAAGCCAATCTCAAGTATGAAATCTCACTTGTATAATAGAATGCATAGTCCTCATTATTTTGATCTTGTTAATTTCAATTCCTTTTGATGGGTCTTAAGGAAACTAAAGTCGAGAAAAGGTAGTGGAACAGCGGATCAGATACTACTAAATGCACCTGAATTCTGTGAGGTTAAGATAATATGTGAAGGCAAGGAAATGGTTGAGCTGCAGATGTTTGAATCTCCTTCTCCCAAATCCACTACTGGTAATAGTCCAAAGCCAATTCAGAGCCATACCGAAGATCAAAATCAAGTTCAGAATGGATCCTTTGGATGTGGATGCTTCAAAGCCAGAGTCTAACAATCTGCATTAGCATCAAACCCAAAATTCAAGGCTCAAGGACTTACCATATCATACATATGCATGAAAGTCGGTAACTATATATTGTACATTGAGAAACAGTTATTATACACACCATCGTTGATATGTTATGTAAAGTTCTCTTTTTTACCCTGATTGAATTAACTATATATCCTCAGGTCTTAGTAAGTAACATTGAGTATAGACAGTTGGTCACTCTTATGAAATGATAGTTGCCCAAGTGAATGATGGTTGCTACCTTTTACCTTCTCCTTCTATGTAGAGAATTTTCTTAAAGGTAAAAGGTAGCAACTTCACTGTGGATCAAATGTGTCAAAGTTAAATAGTGTTACGTAAATAGAGACGAAAGGAGTAGTTTCTTACTGTGGCTCTTAGGGGACACGTCGATGAGCTAACAAAATTATTCACCAAATACAAATATGTCTTCAAATCATGACACTTAGCTACACTTCCTTTTCTAATTGAATCTTTGCTACTCAACTTAAGTTCCTTCCCCACCTCAGCATACACCCATGGAGCATCTTCCATGTACTTATCAAGCCAGCTTGGCAGTCTTGCCACCATGGCGTCCCCTCGATGTGCCACATCATCATCGTCGATCACGATTCCCGGAACTTTTGTTATGGGATCATCAGAGTTGACTATTCGTAGTACCTTTGTACCATTTTTTTCCAATTGATACCTAAAGCTCTTGTTACCAACTCTAGGCCCACCAAATGATAACACTGTCACCATAGGCAAGTTATTAAATTTTGTTGTTACATCATATGCTGTAAGTGTAGCTAAGGCTGCTCCAAGACTATGTCCTGTAATTGTTATGCTTAGAGAATATTCATCACTATAATTATTCAGAATGCTGATAATTTCTTCTCTAATTGTTTCTTGTAAACTTGGCATGTGACCTTCAATTTTTGTAGTGTACATGCTCAACAGTCCACTTTGTACCATTGGTTTGTTATTTTCATTAGGAGACATGTCATCTGGTAAGCAAGTCAATGTGACACGTAGATTTTCAAGCCATTCCGAATAAGTAACAGTACCTCTATAAGCAATCACAATGTCACGTCGACCCAGCCGGGCAATCTCGTCCATGTCATCACATACCGCCACGTAACCAATCCAGCTGGATTGCGGGGACTTCAAATTAGGGAATTTCTCTAGCCAACGTGGCATTTGAACAGCACACGTGGCATGCAAGTTTTTTACTACCTTGTACCCGCTCCGTCCTAGTCCCCGCTGCATCAGCATCGAACGTTTTGGGTACCGACAAGTTGCATACGTGGCTGATGACGTGTCAAAGTCGAAGCAGCCATATGCTGCTTCTACAAACTCTCCGTACCTTAAAATCTCCCCGCGGAGATCATCGTCTAGTGGATCAAGCAAACCGTCCCAATTATTGATTCCTTGAAACTCCATCCACCTCTTTCCGAGTTTGTCTTCATCGTTAAAAACAAGGCAATGACTCGAACCGAGGTGGCAGGAGTTACTTATTTTGATGATCCGATGAGTAATAGTACTCAAATTTAGAGTAGACGCGGAATAGTACTGCCAAGTATTAGGCAATACTACTCCAAAATATTTGTTGGTTAGAAATAGTTGATTTGGGCAGCGCATTATTATGTATATAATTTAGTTGTACATTTTGTATACTATATATATACACTTACATTTTGCATAAATTTATAGTTAGTGTAACTATCACAAAATTCCCTCCTTCCTCACCAAGCCATATTGACTCGATTTAATTAAAATCAGCATTTACAATAATATTACATATCTATCATTTTTAAATGATTAACTTTGCAAAGGATCATGCCTTTAATCAAAGTGTAGTAAATATAGCCTTTCGAAAGGTACAATGCTTCTTTTTCTTTTTTCTTTTTAAAAAAAGGGAAGTGAATTAAACTACTAAAGTTTGTGATTAAAATATTAGGATATCTTTAAGGATTAATTAGATATTTGAATTCACAAGGATAACTAATAGTCTAATACATCCTTTGTCTCATATCAGTTGATGATCTTGCTTAAAATAGTTGTCTCACACTAATTTAAAGCGTTCACAGTGTAAAATTCTTTAGAAGTTTTTTAAGAGGTAAATTGATAAAACTTTTTTCTTATTTTTGATCTTTTAATTCTCGTGTAAAAGAAAGTAATCAACTAATATATAACTAGAGAATATTTTGATATATAATGTACAATCGGAAGGCATCAATCATTTGATAAGATGGTAATGAAATTATCGACATAGGGATAGGCATAAGGTCCTTTTTAGTAAAGAAATAATTCACACAGAGACTCCGAAGATTGTGTAGGAATATCCCTAAGGCTGCTATTTTGGATTAATTATCCCCATAAAGTTGGTGGACTCTAATATATATATATTTATATATTTCATGATAAGTTTAAACATAATTTGAAGTGGCTGGCTTAAGTTAACTACGTTATACATAATTATATTAAATGTCATCTAAAATATTTTAGACTTGATAGTACTTAAATTTAGTCATTAATCAGGGATAAAATTCGAAATGCTATTCTTACCGAAAGCAAAGATGCTGAATATTTATTAATTATTCTTCAATCTTCGTTGTATCTTATGCTATACTAATTTGGAATATTTCGAATTTCCTTTGTATTATCATTCTACATTTGGTCATAATATGCATGATTATAGTTGAGATTGAGAATCATTGAGATATATACATACTATCCCCTGTCACAGAGACATTACAAGTATCCTAATTAGACATGCATGAAATGATAACTACATAGCCACAAATAAAATTGCTAGTGTCACTCCAAGTGTTTTGGCAAAAAAATCAACCCAAAGGATGGTATGAACTACCTAACATTCCAACATTATATTGAATTAACCCACTAGTTCCCTTTTTGGGAACGTTCAGTGCAAACGAACACAATAAATCACCAATCAAGACTACAAAATATACTTTATCTGTGGGAAGAGCTGCAGTCGTACTTATATATCCAGTCACATCAACACAATAAAACTTATAGTGAAAGCACAGAATTGCCTCAAGACTCAGTGAAGCGCTGGAACAAGACAGAAGTAATTGTTCTCGAGAAGTTTTTGATATATATATATATATATATTTTGTCCTGGAGAAAGATATCATAGAAGGTACAGAAATCTTACAAATGGAAAACTTGTCACTTCCAGTCATGACACTCAGCACAATAAACAGTAGATGCCGCCTTCAGCCAACTTCCCTGATTTCCCAAATTATGCCACTACTTAACCCTGATTGACATTGATATATTAGAATTTATCATGTCAGCTGAACGATGAATAATGACAAGAAACAATGGCTTTCTTTCCTTCCAGCTTTCTTTTTGTTAAAAAAAAAAAGAGAAACAGGATTTCGTATCATGTCGCATTACTATTTTCTTTCTTAACCCACTGAGTGACTTGTTTTCTTGAACTTTGAGCAACTTGTTTTCTTGAATTGTGCCCCTGGTGTTTCTTTGTGCTGGAGTTCCTTGCTCTACTGGTATTAGGTTTGTTTGTGGAACCACTAGAATTTGTTCTGGAGTTGGCTGCCAGATCTTTGTCTTGTTGCTCTTTTGCCTCCTCGGTGGATGCTGTTGAGGGTAATGCAGCAGGTTGTGGAAGATAAATACCTGGCCGCAACACTTCATGCTTTTTTATTTCAATTAGACCACCCTTCTCTTGCTGGAGTTTCAAGATTGCATCAAATTTTGCTCTTCTTAATTTCTCCGAGACTGAGGAAAGAATCTTGTCCTCATTGTTGACTTCAGATCTGCTGGAGGTCTGGATTCAAACAGTGAGCAGATATCAACAGATCTTCCAGACTACTTCAAATATAAATAACAAAACATTAAAACACCACAAAAAACAAACACTTTATTTAGGGGAGAAGGGTCAAATATGCCAAAATATGCCCCTAAACTATTTGAAAAGGTTTAGATATACCCTCCGTTTAAAGTTTGGTCCATTTATACCCTCGCCGTCCAACTTTTGGTCTACATTTGCCCTTTTGGGTGTTAGTTGGCCAACTCGGAATATCCAACACATTTTACTTCTATTTAAATGCCAAATGGATTTTCCACGTCATTTTTATGTATTATCACTTGACATTTATATTCAAGGGAAAAGGGTCAAATATGCCCTTAAACTATTCGAAAGGTCTAGATATACTCCCGTTTAAAGTTTGGTCAATTTATACCCTCGCGTCCAAACTTTTGGTCTACATATGCCCTTATGGGTGTTAGTTGGTCAATTCGAAATATCCAACTCATTTTACTTTTCTTTAAATGCCAAATGGATTTTCCACATCATTTTTGTATATTATTACTTGACATTTATATTAAAATAGAAAGGGGTTTTTTATGCCCCTAACTATCCGACCTAATTTTAAAACACATATACGACCCGTCTTTTAAATAATCTATACAACCCGACCTTTTTTTTAAATACCCTATATGGGTCGGATTAGGGCATAATTGAACCATTTAAATGGCGAACACTATCGTACTCTGATTGGAACCGCCGAGGAATCAATGGCACGACAACTAAAGGAAAAGGAAGTCGAGGTTTGAAAAGTGTTTTGGCGCAACACAGAGCTGGAGGCGCAAACCTGGCAGGCAAGGACTAGAGCAGAGGAGTTCACCGCAACAACGTTACAGACACAACTGCAAGCTGCAGCAGGCGATGATGACGTAAATAACAAAATAATTCACACATATATGAGTCGGATTAGGGGCATAATTGAACCATTTAAAAGACGGTCGTATATGTGTTTTAAAATTGGATCGGATAGTTAGGGCATAAGTGACCCCTTTCTCTTTTAATATAAATGTCAAGTGATAATATATATAAATGATGTGAAATCCCATTTGGCATTTAAAGAAAAGTAAAATGAGTTGGATATTTCGAATTGACCAACTAACACCCATAAGGGCATATGTAGACCAAAAGTTGGACGCGAGGGTATAAATTGCCAAAACTTTAAACGGGGGTATATCTAGACCTTTCGAATAGTTTAGGGGCATATTTGACCCTTTTCCCTTGAAATATAAATGTCAAGTGATAATACATAAAAATGACGTGAAAAATCCATTTGGCATTTAAATAAAAGTAAAATGAGTTGGATATTTCGAGTTGATCAACTAACGCCCAAAAGGGCATATGTAGACCAAAAGTTGGACAGCGAGGGTATAAATGGATCAAACTTTAAACGGAGGGTATATCTAAACCTTTTCAAATAGTTTAGGGGCATATTTGACCCTTCTCCCCTTTATTTAGTATCCAGGGTTACTAACCAACTGTACTTTGTTTCAGGTCTCACATATCAGATCTCTAGTTTATTTGTTCCATATTTTATAGGCAAAGCTTTTACAGTTTGACTTCTCAAAGCTCAATATAGAAACTAAACTTGCATAAACAGTCGCACTAAAAAAGAGTTTACAAGAGCCATAATCCACACACAAAACTGAGGATGTGTATACTGTCTCATCCTCTTAACTTATCATCCTCATTATCATCCCCATAAACCATAAGTGTGGTTACACATATGGAGACCTATCAGCCTTTTATTTCTATTCTTGAACTTTTGTCTATCGGCCCTCGTGCTCTATCAGAGCTCCCACTGGCTACAGAGCACAAAACCATTAAGCACAAAAATTCAAATAGGGTCTTTCTTTTACAGAAAGGCAAGAGTAGATATTTCTATAATAATGCTGTATTCAAAAAGTATTGTGACCATCAAATACAACAACTTATTATAGATTGTGATGCTACTGCAACACAAATCGATGTATTACTTATATACAGTTATTACAAGAGGATTACATTATCATCAACACTATCATTTCCCAGGATCAGGATGCAATTAAATTCCTATTTGCTGGCTCAAGGTCTCTGACATTTTTACCATTTATTCAGCACCCTCAAATAAAAGAAACCCAGACGTTTCAAATTTTAGGATGACATAATTGAAAAAAAGCATCATGTTTAGCAGAGTGAAGCAATTCACCTCGAATGAGACTATATCTTCACTATTAAAAAGCTAACACTTCGTGCTCAAAAAAATCTTTCATCAACCAAAAAAAGGTGGATTTAGAAACCAACCTATTGGATTTCAAATTGTAACAACTAGAGACTCAAAGTCAAGCTTAACTCCTCAAATTATTTTCTTTTCTATTTCTCAATTCTCTGGCAAATGTTGCATACAATCCCATACCTTCTTGCTTGCTCGCCATTATTTACCAACAATTCCTATACAGTTTTATAAAGATCAATACAATAAGAAAAAGGAGGATACGGAAATTAATCAATGAGCTAACACTTGGTTCTCAAAAAAAAAGTCTTTCATCAAATAAAAATTGGAGAGGAGGTTGTTAGAGATAAATAATAATCACATCATATACACAAGAACATCCACAAGAGTTATAAAGGCCTTAGGTAACTCCACCAATATGTTGACATTCTATATTTGGATGCTCTAATACATTCACAACAAGGAGTTCTAATACTTTTATACAACACTTCGCTATTCTTTTTGCTAGTGAGGAGTTTCCTTGCCCCACTAAGGGAGAAGAACTCTTTTATATATACATATGATGATTCCTGATTTCAACAATAAAAAGAACCTTAAGCCCGCCTATATGGCACTACCACAAACCAAATTTCCCTTTTAATTTATTTATTTACAAAATTATCCTTCCCCTCTCATGAAAAGTTGTGAAATTTATTAAAAGAGACTTTTATATGATGAGCTGCGACTTTAATAAAGAGTTGTGACTTTTATGAAAAGTTATGACTATTATTAAGAGTTGTGACTTTTATGAAATTTTGCGACTTCAATGAAGAGATGCGACTTTTATGAAGAGTTGTGACTTTTATGAAAAGTTGTGACTCTTATAAAAGGTTGTGACCTTTCCAATGGATTGAAACTTTTTCAAATAGTTGAAACCTTTCCGATAAGGCATAATAAATATTTGTTCACTCTACCCTTTGTTGTCTATAAATAGAGGGATTTCCTCAAATTTTCTAACAACAAAAATTCAGAACCTCTTTTTTTTTCTTCTCCTTTACAATTATATATTTGTGTACTTTTCTTATTTAGAGTGGTTTACTGACACTATTGCTTATGTTAGAGATCCTGATAAGTATTTTTACTGTCATTAATTCATGTTTATGTTATTAAAGATAAATAAATGATAAGATGTTATAATTTTTATTTTTCCTTCAGATTATTAATGCTCGCTACTACGTAATATTGTATGTGATAATATCATTTTTAGTTTTAATGAGTGATAGGTTTAAGTATTATTTTATAAATGTATTCCCGCGTGAAGCGCGGATAATTTACTAGTATTCATATATAGGAGCAGCTGGTACAATATTTCAGCAAATCAAGGTATTTCCCCTACCTAAAAATTTGAGAAAAGATATGACTTGACTTGTAAATAACTGAAGATATTTGTGCAACTTACCACAGCATGCTGAGTCTTCACAAAGTCAAGCACATGCTCAATGTCCTTTGCAAGAAAAGATTTGCGACAAACTGGGCACTTCCTCCTAGATTCTTCTGTTGAATCACACATCACCAAGCAAGAAACATTATGAGCTATGGAACTAGAAATGATGGAATATTATGTCCACAAAAAGACACAGTAAAAATAAAAATTCACCCTGGGTCCCCCAAAACCTCCAACTTGTTAACACTCATCTGGAATATATTTTAATTTAAAACCTAAACATAAAAATAAAAAATTCAGTGATTTCTTTACCCGCTCCTCAAAAAATGAGGGATTTTACGATGGAAAACAAAATTATTAAGTTAGTCCTTAACAACCTAGCTTGCGAGCCAAAAGAAACACTTGGTATATATAACCAATGTCAGTGATATAGGAGCAAAATATGGAAGGAAATAAGCTGATTCACTGAATCATGATATATAGACAAAAGCAAGGCTCAAATAAAAACCTCAACCTCTCTGCAGAATGAAGAGACAGGAGACCTCTTAGCACCTGGGTTAGTAGATGCAGAGCCTCTTAAGACTAAATGATGCAAACTCTTGTTCTAATGAAGTGAAAGTGCTATTACTCTTGCAACTAGACGGGGTATGCAGAGAGTATGTGAATACATGAATTATTTCTACAGAATTTCATTAGTCAAGTAAATCGGATAAGAAAGATCAAGTCCCTGGGAAAAGTTGACAGGCACATGGTTCAACACAAGTAGCTGGTTGGCCCCACACAACTTTTTTACGCATCTGTCATCCTATTCCTTTCTTTGCCTTCTTTCTTTTTTGTGTGTGGATGAAAACTATCCTAAAGACCTTCGCTTCCCAATAAAATCCAGTTAATCTTTTTAAATCTAGTTGGAGCAGGAGAATAGAATGAAAGAGGAATATATGCTATAAAACAATTCAAATCCTAAGGCATCAATTTCATTGCAACGGACCATCCTGATCCCTGATACTTCCAGAAGATGAAGCAGAACCAGAAGCTGTAGGGGCATCAGATTCTTTTAGTAGTTCAAGCCAATTCCACCATCTGATGATGCACTCACTGCACAGTAAGAAAAATAAACGAGTTTAAAGTTGCTACCACACATCTTTCAGCCAGCGGGCGAAGTTATCATAATAAAAAGGTATTAGCAACAAAATTTACCAATGAAAGCAATGAAAACAAGACATTAGTTTCATAAATGGCTCAGAGCTCCCTGAATCTTCCGCAACTAACGGATACAAGCACAACGGACACTCTCCATCAGGGTGATTCATACTCGAAAGCCGCTCCACTGCTTCCTAATGATACATTCAGAGCATTAAATTTTTGGAAATTAAATCCACTTCTGAAATTCTAAAATTATTTGGACCGTTTAGCAACACTGCCTTTGTTGTCGTAGCTCATAAATGTGAGTCCCTGCTGAAAATTCTTATTCATAAAATCAAAAATAGAATTTTTATTAGCATAAAGCTAAAAGAAAACCCAGGATCAATCAAGCATATAAATGACAGATCTTTATTAAAAAAATATATATATAAATGACAAATACTTGGCATCTGTAACCTAATAAACTTCAATATCCTGAAGACCTGAACTTTTATAAATACTCTATTCTACATCTACTTTGCTCCTTTCTCTATTAACGCTTTTAATCGGATGCAAAAATATCAGTGTGTTCTTTGAATTCATTTGACTGAGGACAAAAAGATCCGAATTATATTGTCATAAAAGAAAAGATCCGAAGTATATAGTTGTTCTTATTCATCATAACGTGAGTTCTGAGATTCTGGATCTATGTTTTATTAAACGAGGATAATCTAACTAGGATTGTCATTGATCACCAAACTGGATCTCAACAGTGCAATGGTTACCTCACAAAGTGCTACAAGCATTAGACATGAGGAAAGTTCACTGGCCCTTTCTGAAATACAACTTATCAATTGTTTTTGCCTTTGCTCATCAAGACCCTTGGAATCGATAATTCTAATAGCGGGTGGCTCGTCAGGATACTGCCAAAATAATTATATCAGTGCAGGAAAGAAATATGAAACATGTCTAATCACATAAGTATGGCTATTGCATGAACTAGTTAACCAAGACAAAAAAAATGGGACACAAGTGTATCTGGACTGCAGAAAGCAATCAGATGAAAAGAAAAACACATAAAATTTGATGACACAAATGCAGATGAATTAGACGACAAGGTCCAAATTGTAATCATCACCCCCCAAAAAGAAATCACAATGATAGATGTTCAAACATGCATATTGTGTACAATTTTAAAGAAGAGGAATGCAAGACATTTTGAAGGCAAGAGCAGCTCAACCCAGAAAATCAACAGGCATTTCTCTTTTTCATTTTTTGTTGTAAAGAACAGTTTCTTAGAAGATGCAGGATCATGGATGGACATTTTTTTAATCAAGAATGCTGAATCATTGATCAACTTTTTTGACTCCTTGTAAGAATTACAGGGGGGGGGGGGGGTTGTCCTAGTTAATATTAAATCAGCTCTTTTTGGGTGCTGATGATATAACATGTAAACATTTGAGAGAGAGAGAGAGAGAGAGATCACAGTGTACCTTAGAACCAGCCTGGATTCCTATGATTGCTTCCACAAACTGAAACACAGGAGAAAGTGAAAATAGAAACTATTTTCTATAGCAACTACAACATAATCAATAGGAAAAGTAACCATGAACTTAAAGAAGAAAAAGAACTATCAAGTATAACGCCACGTCATCAGATCCATTGAAATTATCAGAAAAGATTGACAGCCTTAGGAAACACGAACTATTCTTAAACCAGTTCTCTCTTCGTCACTGTGTTCAAAATGTGTACCTCATCTGTATAGAATATTATGCCTCCATTAATCTCTCTAGCAGACTCCGCCTCTGCATTTTCTTACACTATCGAAATTGTGACTAAACATGAAAATTTCTCTAATGCTTTAACCTTCCAATCTAGGCGATTCATAAAGTATTATTGTCAAAGGCTTATCTATAACGAGCTGAAATGGAAAGCTGGTCAGGTCATATAGCTGACTCCGTCTCTCTTTGGATTGAAACATAGTTGTTGCAGTAGTGTTGTCAAAGACTTATCACACATGCTAACCTGAGCTACTTGATGCTCAAGATGACCACGTTGCCTTGCTTAAACACACTTCAGCATAGAGGTGTGCCTTATTTCTATGGGCTTCATATAAACATTAAAATTACAGGTAAAAAGACAGACTTGCATTTAATAAAAAGTAAATTTAAAATTTTAATCTAAGAAACTAATCACTTGACCAGAATTAAGAACTCTTTTAGCATCAAACCTTGTGTTGGTTTTTGAACTCAATTACGTGCTTTTACTTCAGGATTTCACTTAATGTCAGATTTTCATTTACCTTGTTCGTATAAATGTTGTATGTGTTCAGCATTATTTATTCTTGCATTATATTTTCTTTTTGTTCATTTTTTTTTCTAAATCCCTCTTTTAATAGCTTTTTGCACTTGGACCAGCAAACTTTAGGCAGTTCTCAATGTTTTTTCATCTTTGACAGTGCTGCGTATGAGGCGTTCATGTAGGCTTGCCTCCATGCAACAGCGGAAAAAATAAAACATTTTGGTAGGCGGTAACTACATGTGGAGAATATGGGAGTCCTTAACTGAACTATGACATATCCTCCTCTTCTTTTCCTTTTTTTTTTTTTGACAAGTTACATCTCCTTTATCCTCTCCCCTTTATTTCCCCACAATTAACAATATATCTGGATCACATTGTACTTCCAATTGACATATCATTTCTTACAAAGGTGACCGACAAGGCGACAACAAATTTGGAAGGAATTGAAACTAAATTATGAAAGAATATGGAGGAGCAATTTAAGTTTAGGAGGTTCAATGTTTAAAGGAACAGTTCCAATGGATGCACAGAAATGAGAAATGAACATAATTTAACCTTAAAAGAAGCGAAACCAATTGTAAGAGGTGATGGAATGAAGACCAAAATTAAATAGACTCAGATAGCTGCCCCCTTAAAAAATTGATAGAGACGTATTGAAATTAACACCAATAACTGATGATTAATGAGAAAGCCAGTTTTATTAAATTTATAGATTTGTCACTTTTAGCCGACGATGAGTGAGGTGATCGCTTTATAGGTGAAGCCAGTAACTTTAAAGAAGTTTGAACTTCTAATAATGACTAGCAATCTGGACCAAATGGAAGGAGGTTGATTCTTTGAATCTCAGCTTTAAGGAGCTGAAAAATATTGGGGGTATTGGGACATTAAAATTAGTTAATTTAAGTGCAAATCGATTATTTTGTACTAAAATAATATTTGTCATTTTTTCTTTTAAATCTCTAAAAAATGTGGGTTTCACTTCAATAAATGCTTGTCGGTTCAAGACCCGTGGACCTTGTAGTGTTTTTATGCTTCACACTTTGGAGAAAACATTGATATATTATACGGGAAACTATACACGTAATGACAAATTAGCAATCTGAATTGAAAGGGCACTAGGGGCATATTACCATCAATGCACAACGATTGTAACCGGTACTACTCCACTACAAGTTTCCAAGGTGTTTGTAGCTTAAGTGGAAGATAACTTATTGTACTTCCTAATATTTCGGAATTAGCCCCCAGGGCCCATTCTTTGGGTTGTTATATAGCACTTTATCCTTATCTAGAAATTAGCTAAAACAGAGTGAAGAGAACGATCCTCCTATTATATTTTGGAGGTCTTCATAATTTTCCCCGGTCTTGATGACACATGATCTTTTCCCTTTTGTACTTCTTTTTATTTTGATTATGAATGAACTTTTTCCATACCAAAAAAAAAATCTTTTCATGAATTTCCTTTTCCATCATACATTTTTTCCTTATTTTATAAAATTCTGTTTTTGGATCTTTTTGCTGCTCTATTTAGGAGATTCTACTTGAAGGATCGGACTTGTAGTGTAGCCACAATGCAAGAATGATAGAGAAGTAGCAGTTTTCAATTTGGGGTTTATACACATTCAGTTCTCTGCTCAATCGCTAGTTCAATTAAAAAATGTCATTCTCCGATCAAAATTACCAAATCAGCGCCAGATTCATTAACAAAAAAAAAGCTTATCTGCTGCCCCCAACTCCCAATTCTCATAACAAAAGTCCCATCCCAGGACACAATGCAAGAATGACAGAGAAGTATCAGTTTTCAATTTGGGGTTTATACACATTCAGTTCTCTGCTCAATAGTTAAGTTCAATTAAAAAATGTCATTCTCCTATCAAAATTACCAAATCAGCGCCAGATTCATAAACCAAAAACAAAAAATTATCTGCTGCCTCCAACTCCCCAATTCTCATAACAAAAGTCCCATCCCAGAACACAACAAAATTATATTGCAAGCACAAAATCATAAAGATTCCAGCACAGAGATCAATCAGGTAAATAATTTTGGTTGGAAATAGAAAGAACCTGTTGAGAAGAGTCATCGGCAGTACGAGGCTTGATATGAAGATGAAACGAAGGAGGATAAGTTTGTAGGAGTAAGCAATCGTCGCCATAAACAGCTTGTAATGCTTCTACTTCTCCCACTATTTCTTCTTCTTCCGCCATGTTTGGCTTTGTGGCAAAGGCGGTGGTGAGCGTTGTTAACTTTGTACACAAAAATATATATACATGGTGGAGCTCCTTCAACTATACTTTTTTATTTTCAACAAAGACAAATTTAGTCCATATTAAATTAATTTCAGTATTTAACCCTTTATTTTCAAAAAGCTACTTAAAATTTTCTTTTTTAAAAAGAGAAGGTTTTAATTTTCTTTATGGTATTTTCGAACTTTTTTCAGATACTAAAAAACTTGCATGTAATGAAGTAAAGAAAAATAGAGTTGAAAGTGGACCTTTTCGCTGCGTATTGTTTCATTATGTATTGTATTATATTATATTATTTTAATGAGTACGATGTTTGAATAGACTGTATTATTTTTTATTATTGTATAATATCACACATCTATAAATTGAATGATTATTTTATAAAATTAAAAAAAAAAAGAATATGGAATAGAGTTTATTATGAAAGGTTAGATAAAAGACGGAATGTGATTATTAAATAAGAAATATTGATATAATGAAGGGGGGGAAAGTATCATGATAATAACACGATCACACCAAATTGATTATTCAAATTTTTTCATCGTTATCTGACAATAAATTTTAACAATATAATACAATAAAATTTAACTAACAATCAAAACAAATATTGTATTTAACTAATAATACAATACAATAGGTGATAATCATCCAAACAAAATATTATTTTCCTGAAACTATATTTTACGAGAAATCTCTCTATAAATTCTTCTTCTCATTCTTTACATTCATTCTCGTGGAGAAGAAAGAAAAATAAAGTTAGGCATGAAAAAATTTCTTGAGGTCTAACGTTTTAGTCGAATGATTTTGAATTTTCCTGGCTTTCTATCATAGTCTACATTTGTACATTCAAATGATCGACATTTTCATCAAGTTGGGTTACTCGATACCTTGAATCTTTTCTTAACGGCAGTCATTGTTGACTGTTTATGAACAATAGCCGCCACTGACAACACTCCATTGATATCGTCATGTACATGGTACAACAAGAAGAAAACTAGCAGAAATCGAAAGATTGTTATCTAACTAACCTCATAATTATATTTTTTTTATTACAACCACGAATCAATTTTATACAATATAAGGACAAATTTAACAATTTTAACCGTTTAGAACATATAATTTTCACGCTTAGGTATTTAAGATGCAAAATTATTCACCCCTGTATTGTGTGACTAGACTACACTTTACAATTACTTAAATGTTTTTCATGCCTATGTGCGACATGTTTGGAAAGTCACCTGATAATTGAAATTGATGTAATTATTAGAGTAGTAAACAGTCTAGCAATTACACTGATCTATTTGTTTGTGATAGTTTAATTTCATGGTAATTACACTTTGATTGAAGGGAAACTTACATAAATATATTATAATAAAATAAATTTATTATTTATAGCAATAACATTTTTTTCACTTGATCACTTTTAAATCATTTATAATACAAGTTTAGTACATATTACAAAGAACAGTTTATTATTCACATATAATTCAAGTTTTAATGATGGATAATACATTTATTACACATTTTAATACACTTATGATACAATGTATCAAATTTTTACCAAACTTATGATATATATATATATATATATTGCAGATTTAACATAACATTGCTGTAAATAGTAATAAATAAAAAGTATCACTAAAATCAGTAATTATTTATTAAAATGTACAATTTCATGTAATTTATCCTTGATCAACAAGTGTAATCATAAGGTTATATTGAATTTTAAAAATAAAAATTAACTATTTAAAATTAAAATTTTATATTACAAAAAAGTGTCTTTATAAATGATATTGAATTGAATATTTAAGATATATATAGTCTTTTGAAAACATATTATTAAATAAACATATGTCATTAACTAATGTCATAAAAAATTTATATTTTTCAATTTAATATATTATAATTAAATTAATCATAAAAACTAAAAGTACATAATTTTTATAAACATCATGAAATGCATGTTTTGACAAAAAAAATAATTAATACTGTCAATATAATGTCATAAAAATAAAAAATATTTTGACAAAAAGACAATTTATCAAATCTAACTTTAAAAAAATTGCAATGTTAAATATCAAGTCAATACTCATAAAACAATGAAACTGATAATATAACATAAGCTCTACATTCAAAAAAAAAAAATTTAACATAACATACATAATTTGATTTAAAAAGAAACGAAAAATGTAAGTCCATAACTTTATTCAAAAATGAACTTTAATTTAAAAATAATGCTGTAAATAGTAATAAATAAAAAGTATCACTAAAATCAGTAATTATTTATTAAAATGTACAATTTCATGTAATTTATCCTTGATCAACAAGTGTAATCATAAGGTTATATTGAATTTTAAAAATAAAAATTAACTATTTAAAATTAAAATTTTATATTACAAAAAAGTGTCCTTATAAATGATATTGAATTGAATAATTAAGATATATATAGTCTTTTGAAAACATATTATTAAATAAACATATGTCATTAACTAATGTCATAAAAAATTTATATTTTTCAATTTAATATATTATAATTAAATTAATCATAAAAACTAAAAGTACATAATTTTTATGAACATCATGAAATGCATGTTTTGACAAAAAAATAATTGATACTATCAATATAATGTCATAAAAATAAAAAATATTTTGACAAAAAGACAATTTATCAAATCTAACTTTAAAAAAATTGCAATGTTAAATATCAAGTCAATACTCATAAAACAATGAAACTGATAATATAACATAAGCTCTACATTCAAAAAAAAAATTTAACATAACATACATAATTTGATTTAAAAAGAAACGAAAAATGTAAGTCCATAACTTTATTCAAAAATGAACTTTAATTTAAAAACAAGTAAAATTGCCCACGCTCGCGCTGGAATTTAATATCACAAAATTTATAAATATTACTTTACACCATTTATAAAAAAATAAAAACTAAAACAGTATATTATGTTACATACAAGCCTACGTAGTAACAAACATTAATAATGTAAAGAAAAATAAAAATTTTTACATCTAATTATTTATCCGGATCTGAAACATATATAATGGTATCAGTGAGACACTTAACAGGAGCAAAGTATACAATTATTTAATTGTGAAAAAACAGAAGAAGAGGAAGAAGAAAAAGAAGAGCAGGTTCAAAATTATTAGTTATTCAAACTGAAACACTATATCGTATTAGATACAAGATTACGTAGTAACAAACGTGAATGACTATGTTACGCCACTCAATTACCTTCTAACCATATAATTACATGGTCAACCAAATAGGACGTACACTCAATTATACCAAATCCAATTTACCAGATGACTTTCCAAATAGGCCCATATGTCCTACTTCCATAATTATTCAAATCATAGTTTGGATATTTTACCATTCTCAATAAAAGATTATTCAATTCATGATACAAAGGCTCTTAGGGGGCTTGTATTTGTTACATAATTACAATTATTTTACTTTACGTAGATAGTACAATCACGTGGTAATTGAAGATGCACATGAGTGTCCAGAACACAAAATAAGAAAAAATGTACAGCATGCAAGCCTTTCACCAAAGAAAGAAAATAAAAATGGACAAAAGAAGCAGCAGCATCTATATATATATATACACAGCTCATTTATCCTTTCTGCAGCTTCCGTAGGTGCTCAAACTCTTTTAGTTGTGTCTTTAGAAGTGTATGCTCCTGCTGCATTTTGCCAAGCAGTGTTTCGACCATAAACATCTCATCTTTTAGATGATTAATCTTTTTATCCAGAAAACCTAATATATCAACACCCGTCTCTCCTAGTCGATACATGCTACTTGCAGAGTCCCCTTGAGATATCACTTGGACGTGCTGTGGTCTGCCTAATAACACGAGTATGCTCATCTGCGACAAAGTTTGACGAGACAAAAAGACTAATCAGCAAATTTATTTTTCATTATCTTGACTGCACAATCAAGGGGTCAATTTATTGCAGATCCATCATACATTTGAAACCCCTTAACTCACAACAGAAAAATAAAATCAAGTAGAAAATCAATGTAACAAAGAAAATAGAGCAATGACCAAAATTGACATACTGAAACAAAAGCCAGACTGGGCTTGAAGCTCTTGATACTAGTTTTTGACCTGTTTCCAATAAGGCATAATGAAAAGGGAAATGCATATAAACACAACGCAACCAAGCATATATACTAGAAATAACCTGGTCATTCCCTTCAAACTGGGCCCTTAACATACTTTTGAAAACTAAAGTTGTTACACTTCTGTAAGGCTGTAAAATTCAGCTTATTACACTCCCTTTACTCGTCTCAATTTATCGACCAAGTTTCTACCTTCATTTGTCAAAACAATAATTTCAAACTTTGATATGTTTAACTTTTTTCCCCTTCACTTCAAATAACAACAACATACACACTGGCACATAGACCTTACCTCTACCTCAAAGGTAGAGAGGTTGTTTCCGATAGACCCTCTGCTCAGGGAAAAACACTCCAAAGCAATCCAGAAAAAGAAGTAACCAAAGTGCAAGTAACATTTCAATAAAAGCTACTTTATTTTATTTTATTTTATTTTTATGATGTTGGTGTTAGAGCTAGCTTAAGCGCACCTCAATTAGTTCACCAAGGACGTGTTACCTCCACCCATCATAGATACTGGGAAAAGTTATCCCCCAATGCTAAGGCAAATGCGGAATCAGTGTTTTTGGCCTCCATCAGAATTTGAACCCGCGATTTCATTGTCCTCATCCCACTTCATTGAACACTAGGTCATATACTTTGGGTCGCCAAAAAACTAAGTTGCTCGGACTCAACAAAAATGTTGCCGCACCCGTGTCGGATCCTTAAGAAATGCACTATTTTTGAAGGATCCAACACACATCCAATGACATTTTTGAAGATTCAAGCAACATAGCCAAAAAATGCTACTTTACATTATTTCAAAAATTAATTTGGTTTTACCATTTCACACTTCCTCACTATTCAAATTATTTTAACTCCTTTACAAGACCAATACAATTATCTGTAAAAACCTCGAAAGTCAACCCATATCAATTAAAATGGTAAGGACAGGGTGTCTGCATTGCTATCTTAAACATTGAAAGGTGAATTCCACTGAGCCAAGACTAGTTTACAGAGAGTATCTGATGCTAAACAGAAAAGCAAGAAAAAGAATGAGACCAAAAATAAGCTTCGAGTGTTCAGTTATTTTTAACACTAACAACAACTAATATCATAAGAGGAACAATCTGTGTTAACAATTCGTTAAAACATAGTTCTCATATAGAGGGTACAAATTGAGAAACATACCTGCATTAGAATCAGTATCACAGCAATGGTGATCACTATAAGAATGGAAACATGGCTCTGAGATTTCAAGGACGCTGAACACTTGAGCATGAAGTCTCTACAGGAGGAAGTTAAGGACACAGTACTGCTATCTGCAGCTTGCTGGTTGAGCGGCGGTATTTGTGACCTGATTTCCTTACTTGTCTCAACTATGTTCTCTACATGTTCATAACTTTCTTTTGGCTGAGCACTTGTTACAACATTAGCAGCTAGACAATCAGCTGACAGAATAATTTAATCAGATAACATGAGCTTGGAACCAAAGAATGTATAGCCCAACATATAAGATAACCAAAGGTGTTATACAAGAGGTTTCCAGAAGCACTACCTTTTTCCTTCTCTAACTTCTTTTGCTTCAACAGTTCACGCGCCTGAAATAAAAACCTACGTCAATCTTTTAATCTTCTGTAAAGATCATGCAAACTGAAAATAGAAGAAATTGTAGAGGAAGAAGAATATACAAGGGCAATCCATTTGACATACAAGGCTCGACATTCATCAATTGTAGACTGCACTATCTTCCCTGCAGAGATTCCCAAGCAATTAGCAGCGACACAAAAGTTCTCGTAAGGCGAACATCATAAATTACCTTTTTCTCTGTAACTGCTTAAGCAGCGAAACTAACAAGGATATACAGCTACCAGTGCTATCAAAAGAGAAAAGCGCAAAAAAGCTCTAAGGTCTGTTGGGGCTTTAAAGCGCAAAGCGCAAATAAAGCGTGGGTTTTAATGAGAAAGGCGCAAAGGGAGAAAAATTACAAATATATATGTTTAGTCCAAGACTAACAATTATAAACATGAATGAAAAATATATGACCAAAGAAATAGAAGCTTTTATAATAAAATGAACTTTCAATTGTTTAGTGTCACTTCTTCAGAAGAGGCTCGTTGGCAAGGTAAATTTTGTCTTAGAACCTTGATGGCGACACTGAAGCGCACATAAGGCGAGGTGAAGCGCTCAACACGTTCTAAGCATCGCTTTAGGGCTTAAGCGCGCCTTTGACTACACTGCAGCTAGCTACCCACGATACGTGCTAGATACAATACCTACCCTCTCCCCACCCTCATTTTTTCGCTCCCGTAACAATTTTTAACTCTTCAATGGGGTCGCGAAATGGAAAGTCGGGGCTTACATTTCAAGTGCCAAAGATCAGAAACTGACACTCGTCCATTAAGCATGAAGACTTACCAGCTGTCGATATCAATGGAGTGTCTTATCCAGAAGTGTTCAGACAAAAGGTCCAGTAATCAATATCATTGTGTCAACTGGAGTGAAAATCTCCCACATACAGTATGCAGACGATACGCTTATATTATGTGTGACTGAGGAGGTCCGCAATTGAAATATCTTAGGGATGATCCTACTACTTTTTTAAATGATTTCTGGTCTTGAGATAAATCTGGAAAAAAGCTCTCTGTTCACAGTAAATGGGCGCAAAACTTACCTAGATTAGGAAATGTTTTGGGTTGTCAGATTGGCGAACTACCCATAGAATATATGGAAATGCCATTGGCGGCTAGGTATAAGGAGAAACATGAGTGGAAAGAGATTGAGAGAGATGTGAAGAGAGACTTGCTATGTGGAAAAGACAATACTTATCTTTTAGGTGTAGGGTGGTGCTTATCAATAGTGTTTTGTATTCTCTAACTACATGTCTTATGTCCTTATTTCCTTTACCACTCGGTGAGAGAAACTGATTGGATAGAGTTGGGAGGAGTTTCTTGTGGGGGTGGTAATAAAGATAAGGGATCTATTATTTTGATGAAGTGGGACAATGTGATTCTTGAAAGACGATCTCTCCATCAGAAACTTGAAGGTCCATAACAATGCTTATTGATGAAATGACAATGGAGACATGGAAAAGAAAATGAGAGCTAGTGGAGAAGGGTCATATCTGATAAATATGGAGAACAAAGCATCCGGTTGACTGGTCCTATTTAACTATTCTCATGGTTTAGGCCTTTGGAAGCATATATCTAGCTTATGTCTGATTTTGTTGTAAAAACAAAGATCAAGTTTCGTAATGGTAAACACACTAGATTTTGGCAAGACGCTTGAATAGGACACGCACCCTTAATGACTCAGTATCAAGTATTAAGATATCGACAGGCTCCTTCAAGTGCAGGTAGTTTAGTCTCAGATTCTTGGAATGGAAATAATTAGTGCTTAGAGTTTTGCAGAAGTTGTTTTGATTGAAAAGCTCTGAGAACAGCTCTACCAGAAATTGTTATGATTGGGAAGTTACTAGAACAGCTCTACTATTGCATGATCTGGAGAGGGTACCATTGAATGAAGAAGTATCTGACACTATACTATGGATGACACAGAAAACACTGGACACTTCTCAGTTTATTCCTGTTGCAAGGCTCTCAACAGTGAAGAGATCCAGAAGCACAGTTTGGCTTTGGAAGCAATTATAGAAGTTAAAACTGCACTATAAAGTCAGCTATTTTTTTTCACTAGCCTCGCATGATGCTTGTCTCACTCGAGCAAACCTGCAAAGGAAAGGACTATATATTTGCCGCAGATGTTTTTTGTGTAGTAGTGCAGAGGAAAGCACAGTTTGGCTTTGGAAGCAATTATAGAAGTTGAAACTGCCCTATAAAGTCAGCTATTTTTTGTCGCTAGCCTCACATAATGCTTGTCTCACTCAAGCAAACCTCCAAAGGAAAGGACTATATATTTGCCGCAGATGTTTTTTGAGTAACAGTGCAGAGGAAAGCAGCAGTTGTCTTTTTATACAGTGCCTGCCTCAAGGCTGATTTGGGCACGTTATCAATCTATTTAGAGTTCATTTTGTCGTGGCGTTCACCATGAATGATCTTTTGACAAGCTGGGGGGTTGAAGGATTACAGAACTCGGTGCAAAAAGTATGTCAGACACTGTCTCTGCTGGGTTATATGAAGGATGCTTCCTCGAACGGAAAATGAAGACTGTTCCAAAGATTACATCCAATTGCTTATGGCTTATGGCCTTTTGATGTAATTTACAAGATGCAAAAATGTTAAAGATGAAAATTACATGTTAGGTTCATAGATTCACTACAGGAATAGGAGCTCATTCCAGAGAAACCTTCTTTTAGTTTTGGTACAGAAGGGTTGCAAATTATCCTGCCACTAGCTTAGTCCCAGACTTCCATAATACTGTGATATATAACACACCATCTTACCTGTTCTAAAAAAAGTTAATTCATATTTTAACTTTCTGAATTACAACCAACAGGACACGAAAGTATAGTAAAATGCACATCAAACCCACAACATTTCCAGAAATTACTGTCGTATCTCACCCTGCTCAAATTTTGATATGTCAATACTCAATAGCCAAAACTGCTATACATGTCATGTCGTTAGGTGAAAACTTCTTGCTGCATTTTCCATCATTACATGTCAGGCCATGTGATGAAACATTATCTGTTTTTCCATCATGTCAATAGTTTGAGGGCATGGGAACACACTTCAAAGAGCCTAACCCAACACAAATTTCTATAATATCATAGATCCTAATGAGGAATCTTTAGATTACCCCACTTTGAACTCCTACTTGGGCAACAAAAAGTATAGCTTTGATCCTCATAATAACCCTTGCCAACAGATAATTCCTTCTTGAAGGACATACACTGGATGATAAGAAGATGAAACATAATCTGATAGAACACAACTAAGGCTGAAGGAAGATAGCCAGCAAATATCTGTATCCTGCTCAGATTCTTACAAATCAATATCAGAAATAAAGGAAATTTCCCATGCTTCATCTATCGAAGTTTTTCATCTTGACATAAGACAACGGTCCAACCCCTATTTCTATCTTCTTTTGTTTCAGAATTCTTTATTTTGTTGTTGTCTTTGAGGGCGGGGGGTCAGGCGTTGACCCCTACACGGATATTGGCATCCAATACAGGAAGGGGGTTATTGTAAGACCTTACCTCCGCAAAATCTACATGGTGGTTGGTCATTCCCACCATTTTCGTCGGCCCTTACCTTGCTTGTGATGAAAAGGTTGGATTCCTTAAGAATGAACTTCTTTTGGAGGGGAACAGTGAGAAGAATAAAATACACCTTGTCAATTGGGAGTCTTGTCTAACCAGCAAGAAGAATGGAGGTGCTGGAATTAAGAATATGAAGATCCAAAATCAGGAGTTTAATGATGAAGTGGATATGGAACTTCAACTCAGATGACCAGCCATTACGGAAGAAGGTAATCAGGGAGAAATATGGTTTTGGATGGAACATAAACTACCAAAGTGAGCAATAGATGAGCAATAGTCCATATGCAGTCGATCTCTGGAAATCCACAAGGAACTTGAGGCCCAAATTGCTAACAAAAACCATGTTCAGCATTGGTAATGGAAAAAAAGTAGATCCATGGAATGATGAGTGGATAGAACAAGGACAGATATTCCCTCAATCAACAAGAGAACTCAACAATTGAAATGGTTTGGGGTGAAATGGGGTGGAAACTTGAGTTTCAGAAGCTTTAAATGATTGGGAAATTGATAGACTAGTAAGCTTTTTTGGAACTTTACAACAGTTCAAAGGAACATCAACTGAGCCAGATAGATTGCTTGATATGGTTAAGGAAAGCAAAACAAATTTACAGTGAAAACATCATCCATGGTATTCACAACCTCAAACAATCAGAGTGGGACTTGGCCTTGGAAGATGATCTGGAAGGTCCCCGCAAAGTTTCATACTTCTCTTGGTTGCTAGCTAAAGAAGTTGTACTCATAAAAGATAAACTTTGCTCAACGTGTTTTCTCTGTGGTAAGGAAGCAGAAACAATCTCTCATCTCTTACCTCACTGCAGTTGTACTGACCAGTTGTGGAAGATTTTCATTTACTTGAGGGGCATTAGCTGGACTATGCCAGGAACAGCCTTCTGAGGTGCTGCAATGCTGGAACAGTGTTCCAATCAGAAAGAGGGATGGAAAAATTGTCCCAGCTTGTCGGTAGACTGTGTGGGGGAGAACGAAATCAAGTTTGTTTTGAAGACAAAGCCATTAGTATAAAGAAACTAAAGATGAAATGTTTATGGCTTTTCTTTTTTTGATGTACTAGATTCCTTATGAGAACATTAAGGACTAGGAACTCATTTTTCTGCTCATCTGGATGTAAATATGGGGGACTACACACGTTTGTGTAGTTTGTTATTAATATACAAAACTATTAACTGTTCAAAGATATAATTGTGATGCCTATGTGTTTTTTCAATTGAGATGCTCCCAAGTTGTGAGATAATTCCTCTACTTTATAAGATAAACTCTTGGAAATCACTTACTAAAAAAGATATACCAAACACAACAAAGGTTCAATTGAAGGAAGGATAAGTCCTATGTACCATCTATGGAACAACATTTTAACTAATCTATCTAAGTGTACTAACCACATGAAATCATTTGACTAATCTATCAAGCACCGACAAACAGGCAATGCGTGTCTTGTTTATCCAGCTTCATGAAATTTGACTATGACAAGAAGAATCCAAAGTAAAAGGGAACCACATTTTGTTCTTCTAGAAAACAAAGAACCAGATCCCAATATCAAGTCAAATAATATGCCTGCTAAAGCACAGGTTAATACAAGCCGACCAAAAGAAGCAATCACAGATTACCAGATCCTAGACACATCTTCCTAGATAAGGAGAGCCCAGGATATGGGAAAAACGTCTTTTGGGATCGTAATGGTCTCTGAAATAATTTGGAATGTGCGACAATCAAGCATTTCTTTCCAACTTCCACATTGACACAATACAATATCTCACACTCGTAGGTCATTTCTTTCCAATTTCAACATTGACTCAATACAATGTCTCGCGCACTCGTATCCCGTAGGTGGCCCTTGAGTGCAGTTGCTTTTAGTTTATGATACCAGTAGTTCTTGTTTTCTACTACTTCTCTCTATTTACTGATTTATATAATCGTCATCCTCTCATGCTCCAACCAAAATTTTCTTATGAGCCAAATAATAAATCAATATAGAGATATAAAGAAGAAGCCATTTGAATAGAAGAGGCCTATAAGCATATAGAAGAAGCATTCGATTTAATTTATCACCAAAAGCTCCAGTTTTTTGAAGATGAGGAGAAGGAAAGATGTTTGTTTTCATGAAACTAATAACTTATTGATGAGTTGGAGAAAAACCCTGCATAGGAGGTGGGGGAGGGAGGGAGGAGGGAGGGGATAATAAAAGCATGATAGCCAAGCCCAGAATTCAGTGCCTCCTAACATTGCAGCAAGATTTGATCACACCTGCTCTTTCTTTTTGTATACTACAGAAGTTAAACTTCAAAAGGTACATGAGGAATAAAATATCACACCTACTATTTCTTTTTGGAAACTACAGAACTAAAACTTAAAGAAGGTATATGAGGAATAAAATAAGGATGTGCACCTCTAAATATAGTTTTCTTTGTAAATACCAGATTTAGGTACACCTTCATAATGCAGCCTCCTTCGGGTCCATCCCCATCCCTTTCTACATCCCAAAAGGCCTAATGTAAAAGACAGAGATTATGAGCACCAAAGAATAAATAAGAAAATTTGGACATAAAAAAACAATGATAAGCCCCTTCTCCCTAACACACACACACCCTTCCTATAACAAAAGGAATCCTAAAGCATAAACATATTCAAAATAATTGTGGTCAAAGAAGACATTGTTTGACAGCCTACAATACTTCTAGAAAATATAATGGGCAGACAGAACACTGGGGATTACATTTGCGTAGGCAGCAGAATAGGCTTCGATGTGAAATACACACCAATTACACAGATCTGTAGACTCAATACAGTTATCAAGAATAAATGCTCAGCGGAAAAGTATCTGCTCTTCTTCGCTCATAGATATTTTTTTCTCGTGGTTATATCCTTACTATTATATTCATATTCAAGCATCATATAAGAATCGGCAATTCCATAAAAATAGCTGGTTATTCAAATAGAATTAACTTTAATAAAATTCAGTTAGATTTTCAATGAGCTGACAAACTACAGTTACTGTACCAGGGATATTTTCTCTTTGATAAAAGTTGTTAATAATCTGACTGTCCCAGGGACCTCTAAAAAATCTTGCACGGCGATCTAGTCAACTTGACCCAACCTTCCACTTATAGTTTTTAATTTAAGACTTTAAATTAAATTGAAGAACAAAGAAATGTATATGCATACTGATTACGAGAAAATACTCCCAACTGCGTTTTAATCCAACACAAAAGGAACTTACGAGTACCCAAATTTCATCCTGCAGCACAATACAACACTAACTGCCGTAATGGACAAGTAGACATGGCCATTATGTAGCCAATGAAAGTTACAAGGGACGAGGAAACACTTAGAAGATGCTAATACATTATTATCATGCTGTTGACATACCCGAGGACCCCAACTGTTCATCTATGTTTAAGGCTCTTCAACAATCCAGCAAAAACCATCTGGTGCAACTGTGGCACTTTGACACATTCCCGCATTCAGACTGTGCAACCAAGGATTAGAATAATATTTGCTTGGAACTGCCCATATGCCAGGTATGCTTATGGACAATATGCTCACTTTGGCGCCAAGTGAGAAGGCCTTGACACTTATGCCACACACATCTTGCTACGCCTGCCTCACACTTACCGACATGCGCATGCCTTTTACTTGCCTTGATGCCAGGCCTTCTTTTGCTTGATAATATCCCAAGGCTGTCTTGCCTTCCACAGGCACCTTGGTGCAGCCGCACTGCCCAAGTGTCAGCAAGAGCACTTAGCCCAAGACAACACTCACATTGCGCACTCATGCAATTGCTTCCAAATCCTACCGAGTCAAATGTCAAGTGGCAATTAGACACTCTTGCACAGCCTATTCCATGTTTGAGGCTCTCGTCTAGGGGCCTAGCTCTTACCTTGGTTCTTTAAATTTTAAACTATAGCTCTGCAGGCTAACCCCCTTTTGGATATTAGAAAGGAGCAGAACAAAGAGGAGTGCTCCGCTCCTAAAGAGAAGGAACGGAAAGAGCAGGCGGCATCTCTGGTCGTCTTCACGGAATTTCTTCATCTGAATGAGCGAAAAAAGAGGGCCGAACTCTCTTTGTTTTGGGATTGGAAAGATAAATTACCCTTATGGGTCAACTTAAAGATAAAAATCCTTTCAATACTTTATCAAGGAAAGTAGCATTTTTGTCCTAAGCAAAACAGAACGGTGCAGACAACCAACAGCCATCACGCTTGTCACATTATTCCATCCCCTGTCCTCCCCGAGACCGAGAAATAAAATAAATGAAGTGAGAGAACAGCAACAACTCAATCTGTCCTTCCCATCAACAAATCAACCTCACAACCTGCCTCCAAAAAAAAACGATAGCCAACTTTTGGCCCTTCAGGGTATGAGAGTCTTATAGCTGGGAGGAATGAACCACTAGTGTTTGAATTGTATGTACAAAATACCCGGGTCATTTTAGATGAAATAAGATATAGTCATTGATATATGGCAACTGGAAGGTCCCAAATTGCAAAAGAATTAGGCAGTGGCCTTTTGAAGCAAAAAAAAACAGTTAGCATCTATTACAAAAAAGCTATACTAGTGGTAGTCTAGTACCATGGAGCTAAGTAAGTTCAAAAAAATGTCCATGCTATTAACAGGAGTAAGAAAATTCCAGCTTAGACAAAACAACTACGCATCAAGCTTTCAGGGCTTGCTTTGGAATTGACATCCCATCAAAACACCTGTGGTTTCTTTCATTCAACACAACCCAAAAGATGACTAAAGGAATCATTTCCCAGACCTTCTTGATGGTTTTGTCAACTCTCCCAAAAATAAAGCTAGTGTAAAGCTTCCTTGATGATCTGAGGAGGAAGGAATTCCAGATTTCAGAAGTAAGAGGGCAGTGAAGAAGTAAGTGATTGACAATCTCTAGGCTTTGATGGCACAAATAACATCTGATAACTAGAGCAAATTTCCTTTTACAAAGATTGTCTTGAGCTAAAACTGCATCCCTAAGAGCTGTACAGGTAAGCAAGAGACTTTGAGTGGCATTTTGGTTCTCCAGATGTGTTTCCAGCGACTTTCTTCAAGAACACCATTTTGAGAACACAAAACATCCTAACCTTATTTGACTGTGAAATTCCCCTACTTTGAGCTTCCCCATAAGAGCTTATCATGTTCCTGATCTGTGAATGTGAAAGTATACAAAGTGGCTAGAAGAGTTATCAGAAGAATGATCTCCCTGTCATTTAGGTTCCTTCCTAATAATGTCTCCATATGTTTTCCTCTCTATTTTGAGCCACAGATGAATCCTGTAATCCTGGTTGCTGGCAATAAGGAATAAGCCAAAATAAGAGTCCTCAAGTGTTAGTTGGTCCACCTATCTCCCCAGAATTTCACATTCAAACCATTGTCAACTTTACCGGATATGTTCTGATATAGGGCTTGATGGAAGCTGTTGATATGCTTCCAGGGGCCAACACCAGAAGGACATGTGCTATCCCTTTGGACTCAATGATTCTAAGCTCCAAATTTGACAATAATGATCTTTTTATAGTAACTAGCATCTATCTGGTACTACAAACCATTTCATTAGCAAGTTTTCATTATGTAGTACAAGATTCACGATGCCAAATCCTCCAGCAACTTTTTGTTGAGGGACAATGGGCATTTGCGAGTCTCACTGTTGCTTTCCCATTAAATTCTCCTCCTTAAACAGTTCAGTTGTTTTAAGACAGAAGACGGCATAGAGTATAATGACATAAAGTAGGCATAGGATGCTATCTAGCACACTACTTATCAAAGTCAGGCTCCACCCCCACCCCACCCACCCAATAGCATTTGCCATATTGCAAACCATTTTTTCCACTCTTTCTGTTACTCCATTCCAGATTACTGTGGATCTGAATGTTGCACCCAAAAGGCAGATTCTGAACCTCATTGACGGGATAGATAGTAATCTTGAGCATGATAATGTGCAGGCCTGTTAAAGCTTCATGGAGGAGTAGAATGAGGCTGAGATTTATAACCTGACACCGCTCAGCATCACAAGATATCGTGATCATCTGCATATAGTTGATTGAGTCAACTTGATTACTGCCACCTGAAAACCTTTTATCCACTGAAGCTCCTTTGCTTTACTTAGCATCTGCATGAGACCTTCCATTGCCCCTTAAAGCTTCTATTAACAGAACAGAGTATTTCACATTTGAAATACAAAATTCTATCCACCTAGTTCCAAATCCCATTTGTCTTGGGATTTTTAGGAAGGGCCAACTCAAGTGGTCAAAGGCCTTTCCAATGTCTAATTTGCAAGTAGACCTAGTTCACCACTTCTGATTCTCCAATCCAGAACCTCATTAGCAATCAAGGATGCATTTGTGATTTGTTTGTTCTCAAGAAAAGCACTTTGTTGTTCTGATATCAGTTTGCCAATGACTCCCTTCAGTCTCTCTGCTAGTGCTTAGGCCACAATCTTGTGCACAGTTCCTTATTAGAGTAATAGGTCTATAATCCCTAAGATTTATCACCCTCTTCCTTTTAGGGATGACAGCAATAAATGGAAGTGATTGATAGCCCCCATTAATTTTTTTAGTAGTTTAGACACTTAATCAAGTAGCAGGTAACACTTAAATACAATTATTAGATCTTTACAATACGACCACTAAGTCGATATATCCAAATAAGGTTGAATGTAGTCCAAAAAAACAAAGCAAAATCGAAGGAGCATTTGCTATGGAACACAAAATTACAGTGAAAAGCCACCAAGGTGAGACGGTGGGAGAGAGAACGGGAAATACCAAAAAGCCCTAAATCTAGTGGATCCTTGAAAATTAGATTAAGCACTGAAGACCAACCATCAAACGTTTACACAAGTTTATTCCACCAAATCTAGCCCCGTATATTCCAGACAAATGACCCCTTAGGCTGGTGTGCAATGGAGTGACTGATGATTACAAAAGTGTAGCAATGGTCATTTGCGAACATGATAGCAATGTGTGAAGGAGGAAAAACAGTGGCATAGTTGGAAGAAAAAATAAAGAGGAGGGGGGGGGGGGGGGGGGGGGGTAAGGTTCTTTTTTTGCTTTCAGTCAACGTCTACCTTTTACGTTTCCATCTATGAGGTATTTCCTTGGAACCAATATCTGTATCAGTCATCTAGCATGAATTGGAACCACCCTAACGATAAGAGGCAAGTGCAGTTTTGAAATAAATTCTAATCAAAACCAGAAGTAGATAACCGCAGGGAGTACTATTTCTAACGAGAAATCAGACCTTAGGAAAAGTAAAACTCATACCTCCACTCGAAAATAGTCTGCAAAAGGAACACCACTGATTTCTTGTGATGACTCAATCACCAGGTGACTGAAATCAAAGTAGCATATTAAAATAACAACATTACATATCAATAGCAAATCAACACACTAAAAGCTGTGCATTTCTAAATGATAGGGAAAACAGAAGAGAGTCTAAAAGATCAAACTGTCTACGACATATGCAGGCATGGGACATTTCTTCAGGAAGAAAATAGATCAATTACGTGTCTAAAGAATTTACCAACTTGCAACTAAAAAGATTCTCATTACAGTAGTGAAATGAAATAGATTTTCTTCTCTCTTGAAGCCATATATGGAAGAGGGGGATTTAAGAGGAGGATAGAGGCCTGGATACATGCCATTTCCTTAAAGATTCAACTCTTTTTATGGACCAAACGGCATTGTTCCGAAGGTTACTTGATTCATTGGGATATCCTAGTGAATTTTAAAAATCAATGAATTTCAATCAACTGTTTATACCAAAAAAAGATAGAATCAATCAACTATGCTTCAATCAAAACAAATTAGTATCATTTTATTCTTTCTCTATTCAGGTCCATTTCATTCCAATGCCAAATAATTTGTCTTTTAAACCAAATTAAAGGTTCTTTAACAGGAACAAGAATACCAGCTTCCAATCAGCATCATGAGAAATTCTGGGGTATGTTGACGAATTCCAAAGAATTTTAGGTATCAGATTCTACAACATTAAGACAGGTATGTATAAGGAGGCCTTTGGTATCCTCTTTCATCTTTTTTGCACATGTAGCACTCATTTATACGTAGTTTGATGCATAAAATCCAACACACATAAAGTTTCTTTATTAAATTTTATCATCAGTCAACCCAAAAACATCAAAATGTCTCTTCTTCTGAACCTCTTTTTGCGAATCATCTCTTCTAACAAGGAATTAAGAGCCAAAAGCTAGTACATGGCTACAGCCTACATGCTTTTGTCAATAAATCACTGCTCCATTCATCTATTTCTTTCTCTCATCACTTAACTTAGACCTCAAACAATATTCTCTTTCAATTTTTTTCTACCAATTAGTAGCACTTTTAGGCTGCAACTTATAGAATAATAAGTTGTTATATTTTGGCCCCATACATTAACTCCTCACTATTACCATGTAAAATATAAAAAACTATGTCGCACAAACCTAATGCTTGCCCAACCACCCATCAAACTGAAATACGGACATAAAAACCCCAAGTCAGAGATCTTATCCAGACTCTGTTTCTGCCAGGAGATGGCCAGGTATGCTAACAAGAGCTGATACTAGATGTTAGACCACTGTTACCGCGTGATTGCCTAATAATTTCTGAATTAACATGATTGTTTGAAAGATGGCAGACTTGCTATTATTAACATGGTTGTTTGGCAGATGACAGAGCTGGCTGCTACTGGGGACACTATATTAAAGCCAACCAAACTACTACCGTACTGTTTCGCGATTTGCTAAATTTTTGTGCCTATATGATTACCGGGTGTCTCAATCATATATTAGCTGTGAAAAACATTAGTAATAATGTACTTGACATATGTTTTTATGTGACAAACATCTTAAATTACCAAAAAGGAAGAGTTGAAGGTTTCGTTAAGTACATGGATGATGGACCTTTTTTTTAGCAGTTAACATATTATAATAAACAAAGTACTACACCAAAGGTGTACTTCAGTAATAATTACAAGTAGTAGTCATATGAGCAAAACCTACCACCTAAACGTCATAAATAATCTAAAACACCAGGAATGTCCTTGGCCCCTTGAGGATATTCATGAATACACCAAAAGTAGTATATGAATGACAGATCTTAAAGAAGCATGTGCTTTGCAAAGTGTTATCTTTTTATAGAGACAAATAGACTATTGATATTGATAATACAAGATGCATATAAAAGTAAAGAATCCATAGCACACTCAATGTTTAGCTAGACAACTTCGCACAAACCAAAGCCTGTTGACTGATTAACTTATAGGTGGCTCAAACCCCTCTGACTTTTGGAGAAACTCAAACATAACCACAAAAATGATGTTATGCATAGAAGAACTCTATCATTTATTAGACACACTGGTGCATGGAGAAGCACAGAGAATTACAGCCTTGAGAAAGAACTTAAATTGCCAGTATCGGTAGGAAAAAAGATCAATGAGTTACAGTCGCAAGATAGTAGAAGTTAGGACAGATCTCCTGGACAAAAAAAAGATTACCTGTTTCTGTAACGACGACACTTCTGAAACTCGTGGCAGCCACCAAATTTTGGACCTAATGAAACCTTACATTAGTCATAAAAAAAATATCTTAAATCCATTGGAGAGAGTCCATGTTATATAGAGGCATATAGTCAAACCTAAATAGATTTTAATAGGATGCTGAAACGACAAATTTCGAGTGTGCCCAAATTCTTCATGAGGACGCCACTGTGTACACTTAAAATCTGAAAAACAAGACCACAGGTTAAGGTGAGAAACTGCATAATTACTCATAAGTTTATTGTGATTCATTGTTTTTAAAGCTAACTAACATAATATGTTGAAATATATCTGCTTCAGAAAAATCCATGAATGATGTCAACCTTTATCACCACAGTTTCTACGGAATGACTCCTGAAAAGCAACACCGGCATCTGAAATGAAGAGTTCAAAGAACTTCTCAACCGTAACCTGCACCACACATGCTAGGTTGAAATCAGTCCAATTATAGTCATTACACGTCCATCACACAGAAAACTAGGGATTCAGAACAAATGAAAGATTTTGGAAAAAAGACAAAAAGTTATATCACCGGAAATTTTGCCTCTGCAACAAGTGTAAACCCTTCAGGGACTGCATGAAGGAAAAAATAAAAGAAGCAATTAAGCTAAATTTATTAACAGAAAACAACGAATAAGATGGCATAAAAAAAGGAACGTTTCACTGGTGGAGTCCAAGAAACAGTTGCTTTAAGCCTTTATACGCTTTTCGACCTATGGATACTAGAACCAAAAAGAATATTGTTTCTGGTTAAAGGTATTCATCTGCCTAATAAAACTTAAGCATTAACCTGTACTGAACTCTAAGAATAGACACCCACCCTTGAAGAAAATACCAGACAGCATCTGTGTCTAGTACTAGGGAAGTAAACCTGCTCATAAGCCTAGTAAATGTTTCTTCATTCACAAAAAAGGGAAGTCCTAGCAGAACACTCTCACATTGTGATGAGCATGTCCACCACCATTTTAGCAAACAGAGGCACAGAAATAGGATTAAAAAACCGAACCAAAGAGAGGGCACTATAGATTATCAAGGGAAGGGAAAAGGCAGCCCCTCCCAGTTGAAGGTTCTAAATGAACAGCGAAGCTTTAAAAGCCTCATTGTATTTTAGCTTTAATTCTATTTCATGTTTAAGTCTCGTCTCACTGCAGCTTCTTTGTGTTCATGAAGAAATTAAGTGCAAGGGCAAGGCAACATGAGCATACTTTTGTCACAGGAGAGGCAGATAATCTCGACATGTCAGTCATTTATGAATAAGCATCATTTCTTTAAATAGCAGAAGTTATTATTCATTAATTGAATGGAAAAGGCTGTTGAACACAATTGAAAAATAACAAAGCCCAAAGGACATTTGACTGACCCCTAGGTGCATCTGAATCCTCCTGCTTCAAACCATAGGACTTTTCAGATGGTGAACAATCAGTATTTTGAACAATAACCACTTCTTCCTCCACGTTGTCCTGCACTCGTGAAGGGTTTGATACAATTTCAAACTGACCATTGACTAATGGCTTTGAGTCTTCCTGTACCATATTGTCCTCATTCCTGGCCACATGTATGAACAGACTGAAATAACTCCAGAAAAAGGGCAGTTGATTCCTAACTTGACTCTAGATACCTTTCTAGGCATTCCACCCGTTCCGTAGCCTGCCTGAAACTATCTGCTCCTTCTACTATTCCACTATCTAGGAAAGTTAGATCAGATTGTGGTTCCTGACATCAAAGCAAAGTTCAAAACAGTTACAACTGCAATGACAAGACTCAGAAAAGCACATAAGGTAAGCAAAAATATTTTCATTGGATTGAAGCAGAAATTCCTCAGAAGATGAATACAAGGAAAATCCTCAAACTTCTCTTTGCAAAATAAAAGAGCAATAAAAAGAAGAAACCAGGAAGTAAAATTTCCAAGTTCAGAGAACTTCTGCAGAGCCATTATGGTTAGGAAACAATCTAAGAGAGATGATGCCAATGCTCTTACAAGCAACTTTAAAGAATGCCAGTGAAGCATCAAAATGGCACATGACCCAAATATCTGAGACTTGACACGCAACTTAGCCAGAAATCAGCACCATTGCAACGAGTAAGCCAAAGGTCTTCACATCAGAACTCCAAATTATATGTGCTTGGTTGTGAACTAAGGGGGACAACTATCCTTAGTACCCATATCAAAGAAGGGTACAGCTGAATCCCATCCATTTTACTATCAGGTATTCTCATGCAAAAAATGCAAGTCATAGTCCCATAGATAAGACTATCAAGAAAAAGCACCCCCTCAAGCAACTGCTTAAATTTTGGTTGCATATCATGTTTCATTTCCACGGTGAAAAATATCGATAAAGAAGAAATTCTAATTACTTTCATCTGAAATTCAACCAATAATAACTAAAAGAAATTGAAGGAAATAAATCCAAAAGTAACGTGGAAACATGTAATAGAGATTCAACTTGGAATATTCAATTCAACATCCTTACATTGTTAACACATCGGATTCAAAAAGGGTAGAATTGCAGCTTTTTGCAGGATCTGGTGCCAGTCCCGACGAAGCCACCCACGGACCGTGGACTGACACACAGTCCGTGAGTCATTTCGTGGGTGGCAGTCCAAAGGTTTTCCAAAATGTCGGTTGGTTAGTGCACGGGTCGTAGGTAGGTTTCGTAGGTGAGTCCTAGACTTGGAGAAATTTTAGGAGTCAAAGTTGAGACCCACGACTGGGCATGTACAGCCCATAGGTGACCCACAAAGTGTACATGGGTCCGTCATTGGGGTCCAAAAATCATGGTCTTTGAACCCATCCACGGTCGATCAGGACAGTTTGTAGGTGGACCCACGAACCGTAGGTCGGGCCGTCGATGGGAGTCTGACAGGGCTTTTGGGTCTTTTCCTAATTATTCTAGTATAATACTATGTCGTTTTTCCCTCTATTAGAAGCCTATATAAAAGTTTTAACCCCCAAAGTGTTCCAACCAAATCAATTCATTCTCTCAAACTTCAAGTCAGTTCTCCAATTCCTCCATTGAAGTCAAGCTTTTGGCATTAAGGCGTGATAGTATTCATCTATGGAACCCTTTTCTCTATAGAGTTCCTAAATTTCTCAATTTTGAAGTTAGAAATCCCCAATTGAAGTTAAGCTTTTCTCCCATGTCATGGGTTCCTTTCCATGTTGATTTATTTGATTGTTTTATGAACTATTATGCATGAATTTGAGAAAATTCCATGATTTTAAGATGAATTCTCATGAACCCATGCATACCCATGTTTTCCAAGCTATGATGATATAATGTGAGTTTTGAACTATGAAAGATGAGTTTATGAAATTATGCATGTTCTTATGAAATTGATGTAAATGTTTTAAGGATGCTTTGAGAGTGAAGCATCAATGTTGTTGTTGTGTTGTGAAAGCATTTCTCATATACATATGAATGTAAAAGGTTTTCTCACATAAAATGAATCAAAGTTAAGGAGTTATTCTAATAATGAGGCAAGCAACGATTACTCATGACCTCCCATGCTAAGACAAGTGGCGATTACGCGTGTCTCATGAATGATAAAAACGTTAAGAATAACCCAATATTCCGTGGGATTTATGCTTAGCACCGAGTGGACAAGTGGCGATTACCCATGTCCCATAAACTATGTGTCATCATAGGTTGTCTAGATAGACATTAACTATTAGATTCACATAAGCTAGAAGTTCATGTTCTTACCTTGGCAAGTAAGACATCCCTTTTTGGTGTGGGGTAGACATCAGATTCCATGTTAATAGTCCACATGATCTTACATGTCGATTAAAGGCAAATCTCCACAAAAATGAACTAAGGTTACTTTTAGAACTCATGAATGTTTTAAAGATGTTACCTTGCTTAGACAATGTGTTTTATGACTTATGTTTCTAACTCTTTTTAATTCATGTCTTAACTTGGTCATTCCATATAACATGATTTAATATGTTTTATGCATTGCTATCATACTAGGTAAATTTTCATACTGATGCATACTCTTGCCTACATTTCTAATAAAAATGTAGGGTCCGAAGTTCCAGATTCGCATTTCCGTGGCTAGGGATCTTCTAGTTTAGCTTGAAAATTGGTGAATTCTCATGTTCCGAGGACCAAGCCTTTATTTCGTATTTTCTTTACATTTCAAATTTTGAACTTGATGTACGAGCTACGTCCCGATTACTCCCTTGTACTAGATGGCTTTGAGACATTGTTAGACTTCCGCTTCATTTTATTATGTTTTGAAATTGTCTTTTAAATTCTCTCAATTTTCTATTATCTCTTATTATGTATACTAAGTGGCTTTCATGGAACTTGTCGGGGTCTTATACGCTTACGCCTAGGGGTTTACCTTGGGTCATTACATACACACTCCAGCTAGGATATTCAATTTTAAGATTGAAGAAACGACAATCATTATTCAATCAAAATAAGCTCGGATGGGATTAGATTTTTTAAGTTCAGTTTTTCAGTTTTGACCTTGAGCCTAAAGGCAAGCCATTACAAATTACCTCAATTTACCTAATACTTCGCTCATTAGAATGTATAACTCTGTACCATTAACAAGAATTGAGGTTACTCTGCCTCTCATGTCGTGTGGCACTTAAGAGGGTCATTGGATACTTATCTATTGGACCTTTGGAATTGGACTTATTAGTATTTGGCACATATAATATGGGTAGGAATGAATATAAGGTATAAAAAATTCAAGACCCGCAAATCCGTAAAACTAAATCCAACATCCAATCCAAAATCCATAAATTCTTAAAATAAAAAAAAATCTGAAGGCCAATCCATAATCCAGATAACCTAAAGAATCGGATTTTAGTTTGGATTTCAGGTTGGCCTAAACTATACCCACCCCAAGCTGCAGCATCCTTCTTTTTGAATTTATATCCCTAGAAAAGTTATGTTCTTCTCACTCATCTTCAGAGTTGAAAGTAACAAAAACCATTACAAGGTTTTAAGTAACTGGCAAATAAATCAATGCAGGGCTACACAAGGAATAACTAATCATGATGATTATTGAGTAACCAAGATAGTGCAAATAGAGTATTCATAAGTTGCCAGCACTAGGAAAAATGACATGGGAATGCTTCATATTGCAACATGACTATGCATTTTATAAATGGCCAAGCTATGAGTTACAAACACACCAGATCCGCAGACTCCTTAGCTGCACCATTGTGTTGTAGCCAACCATCATCGATAAGCTTAAAAGCTTCATCTCGGGAAAGGAAAGATGTAAAAAAGTACTGCATTAACAAAAGGCATGTCAAGACTTTGCCATGTAAGAAGTAATCTGAAAGGACGAGAACAGGCATATAGCACGGTAACATAGCATCACAGATCAAGGACATCACCTTCTTTCCTCCAGCTACTATTTCTATTGCGGTCGGGAATATGGCCGCAGCTTTAGCTCTTCGTACTGCCGTTATCTCATGAAAAGGAATAATTTTCTGCAGATGAACATATTAATTTAGTCTGCATCAAGGTAAAATGAAAGAGAAAGAGAAACAATAGGACATAAGCTGACATCATAGGTCATGCAGTATAAATTCTTAGTAAATGTCCAATGGAGCTTATTAGTCAGTCGTAGAAGCTTAACAATCAACTGCTTTATGAAGCATACATACAAATAAATTCTTTACACACATTCAGTAGGACCTCATGATGATGTACCCTTCTATTGCCAACAATGGCAGGAACGATTTTATGCATCAAGTCCAAAGTATTTCAATAGCACACAAGCACGAAGTCAACAAAAAAATTATAAAATTGATACATATTTATAAAGCCCATTTTGAAAAACAAATAAAAGGGAAAATACAAAGGAAGACATAGAAAAGAGAGTCTCCCTTGTGTTCAAATATCCATCACCTTCAGGCTTCAGATCACAAGACTTTTCTCAAAGCAACTGCTTAGAGAGAATATTAATACAGCATCCCTCTATGAGCATTTTTTATATCTCTCTTTCCAGATGACCTCCCACTAACACATGAGATGATATCATAGCGGCCCTTGCCTAAATCCTCCTCTATATGTTATATCAGTCCAAACATGTGAACCAAACCTTATTTAGTGTTACTCAGAATCTTCACTTTCTTGAAGCACCCATTTCAAATGGCTAGAATATAAGTATCTTATGCAAATCCAATCGCCATATCCAGTTCTAAATTACAGATACTACCTGTTCTTTCAACCTTGAATTACGAAGAGGGATTCATTTGAAATTCAATCAAGAAGGGCACCACAAACGATTCCAAAAAGATAAAATATTGCATTTTCCTTCTCACACTGGCATGAAATCTCTTTCTCGACCTCGTGATGTCTATTATATTTTGTGTTAATAAGAATTCCAAAACAGTTGCATAATCGAACTAATAAATCTCAGCTATATTTGTGGACAAAATCGATGAACACCTTATTAGCAGTGAAATCCTACCTCAATCAACTCTAGGCTTTATAAAAGATCAAACTATAAAAAAAAACAAAACAACAAACCTTTGTCTCAAAGCCGAAGAGGTTGGAATAGAAGCAAATACTATGGACAAAGAGATACATATGACCCTGCAACAAAAGTACAACCAACTCACAACAGCTTGTAAACCAAATTAGAAAGAAAGAAAAAAATATGTTACATATAAGAAATATGATTGTGGTTCAAGTAGCAACAAGTTCAACTATAGCTTAGACTATTTCTCCTAATGTCTATGGGATATAAAATGTCATACAGTTTAAGGTTACCTGAAGTAGAAAATTCTCTTGCAGCGCACAATTAAAATCTTGAACCAGGACCTATGAAGAATTTATAAGGAAGATCAGACACAACTGTATGGGAGGCGTGGTGGTTGTATCAGAACATAAACATAAAATATCTGTTAGCATGTAGATCTGAAAGCTTATTCAGTCACACGAAAGAAGATCCAGAAGTATGTTCTTTATACAGATGAGACAGAGATTACATCAGACATGCTCAATCAACCACTTTGACAAGTGAAGAAATGTATACTAGAAAAGGTCAAAAAATAATATCTATTCCTAGTTTGAAACAGTCACATAAAGATTAGATGCAGAACAAATGAACTTGATAAATTGACACATATGGGGTGCACATACAAGTATAACTTTGACACATGAAATCTAAGTACTTTTTTTAAGCAAACGGTTCAAGATAACTTTTCCCCAATAAGCACTAGGACCACATTTACTTGAGTGAACAACCTACTATTTTCTTAAGCATGCGGACATCTCAAACAGAAACATATCCTGTTTATGACTCAACCCGGAATAAGTTCTCGGTCATACGAATCTTTTATATCCATTCAGTTCTAGAGGTCTGATCATAGTTAGAATAATCCAACATTAATATACACTAGCATCAACCTAGCACAACCGTCCTACTTCATTCCAAATTTAAACCAAATATATAGGCAATAACCGGAGAGGTTTATTTTCCATAACCACCAAAAAAGGAATACATGAATCCAGGTTCTAGTCAAGAATTCTTGATCTTTCTTAGTATCTCTCTCAATTCGAAAATCCAGGATCCTGATGCATATAGATACAAATGGTCCAACGGGAGCAAGAACCTATGATTAGCTTTTCGGTAAATTTCCAAATGAATACTTGTTTTTTAGACTTACAGAAGTATGCCCCAAACAAGAATTGGTAATTAGAAATACCGACACTTCTAAAGACATAAAAATACCAAGTAAACAAGAACAAATGGTATCCCTCAGTGAATCACACTACAGCATACATAACCATAAAGTAAAGTACAGCAATTTGATACATAACCATAAAACAAACTACAACAAATTGAAGGCTAGGAAATTCACAGAGAATCCAATTTAAAGAAACGATTTGAGTATCCCTCAAATTTACAAGCACATTATAGTTTTTGTTAGGAAATAACCAGTTCAAGAAACTAAGCACATGAGTAGAATTTCACTCACTTCATCAGGTGGTAAACGAAAAAGTAGTCGATACTCTTCACTCTTCAAAGCTAGCTGATTCTGTCACAAAGTCAAACCATCGAGCAACCACAACAAGGAAAATTGTTTAAAACATACTCATCATAGTAGAAAAAATCTTGAAAATTGAACGTTGTTATTTGAGTGGAACAAAATCAGAGAAGAAATTTTCTCTGAAGCGTTATACTAATAATTCGAACTTCAAATGCAATGTCAAGTAGAAGATCAATTGAGATAGTAACCTGAGCATCAGACAACCGTGATGGGCTAGAGGTGGAAGATGAGGGAAGATCAAGGGAAGAGCGGCGATCGGGAGAGGCGTTAGTGCCAGAGGATGTGTCCGTGCTGCGCCGGGAAGTCGGAGGTGAGAGATGCATATGCTGCGACGGCGGAGGCGACGGCGACATGATCTTCTCCGGTACGACGACGGCAGCCATGACGGTGATGGTGGTTGTGAAATTAATTTATAAGCCAACGAAGAGTCAAAAGAAAGTATAAACGGCTATTTTATCACGGGCGTTGACGTGTCGGTTACATCAACGTCCCAGCGCGTTGTCGTTTTGTTACCGGATCATTTTAATATGCCTATATTTGACCCTTTTTGCTTCCTTTTATCTTCAACTATAAATACGTTTCGATTGATTTTTAACTTATAATTCAAATTTTAAAAAAAATTGATATATAACTTTTGATTTACTTTAATATTTTGAATTTAAATTAAAATAAATATTAATAAGTTTTTAATATTTTAAATTTTATTCAAAATCTATTTTAATTTAAAAGTATATAAAATAAATCAATGCGAACATGCTTTAAATAATGGTTAGATCACTATTATTAGAGTTAGGTACGTGAATTACGAAATTAAAGTACATGATTGAGATATAAAATATAATAACAAAACCACTTAGTAAAGTAGATATTAAGGATGGTTGGAACTTTTTTTAATAAAAAGGTATATGATTGGTTGAATGAAAAAAGTAAAGTATATATTAAGAAAAAGAATTGTTGAAACTTAGTAAAGAAATGTATTTTTAATTTATGCAATACACACGGACTTATGTGATAGTTATTGTTTTTTTTATATGTAGATTTTGTAAGTTCACTTTTTTAGAAAGGTAAAAATTCAAACGGGCGAAAAGAGGACATAAAATTATCGATCTTAGTCTTTAATTTTTCACTTAAAAAAATTAATTTAATCATAATATTGATAGCACAGATTGGATCTTAGCCTTGTTTTGTTCCCTGTTGAATAATCAAATAGCTTTGACTTTGAGAACATAGGGGGTGGTTTGGTAGCTACGTAAAAATTAGTAATACATGGATTAATTGATAAAAGAAATATGTATTGTTTCGTATATGTATTAGTTATGTGAGTTTGGTTATTCATGTATTTGTTATCCATCTTCTATTCTGCATAAAGTAATAATTCATTTATCTCAATTTATGTGAAATAAATAGTTTTTCGAGAGTCAAATGATTTAAGTTTAATAAAAAAAATTCTCATGAATTTTCATATTATTAAAAATAAAATTTATAATTTGTAATCTATGTAAAAAGTATTATAAGTCACAATTATTGACAATTCAAAATATTTAAATAATATATGATAAATTTATGATCAAACATAGACTTGTTTAAATCTCAAAAATTAGAAATGTGTCACAAAAATTGAGACATAGGGCGTATATAAGTTCCCTCATAATTCATAGTATAACACGTAGTAGTTATATGAGTCTCCGAACTTAATACATACATAACACACTTTCAAACCAACTATCAAACGACCTTAAATTTATAAAACCTGATATACTATTCGACTATTAGGAAGAAGGTAAAGAAATAATTTATTAATATTAGAGGCTAAGAAAGTCATCGGTTTGAATCCGAGGAAGGGCTTTTTTTTCCGGTATGCCGCTCCTCCAGCAAGGAGCGAGAGAACAAATTATACATTTTCATGCTCAAATAAATTTTACTCAATCTAATATAAAATTTATGTTTGAATTTTATAATGTATGATGCAGTTTCATGTAAAATGTGATTAGTCAATGCGAACTTTTTATTTTAACTTAATGGTATAATTGAGTCTTTGATTAAACTTATTCAAACAATTTCATGACTTCTGTTAAGTGTGAGATTTTTTCATAGCTCTATCATAAAACATAGATATTTAGTATTGTGTCAATTTTATTTTTAAAAAATTTGTAATAATTTGTTCCAAAAATGTTTGAGCTTCGTCAAAACCTCTACTTGTATAATAACAATATCGTACCAAGTATATATTTATTTATTTATTTATAATTTAATATAAATAAATGAACACACAAAAAAGTTCTTTACTTTTCTAAGATTTAACTTTGTATTTTATTCCTTTTGTTCAACAATAGTTATTCACTATACTAAAATATCTAACAATAGTGGTCCGATTTTAAAAATACAAATAATTTACATTTTGTGTCTACTTTACCCTCGTTAATAAATATCATTTATCATCTAAAAAATTCAAAACATTTAATTTAATAAAGTGAAAAGGATAAATTAATAGTATTACCTCTATTATTTATTATTTTTAAGGAATGCATCAAATTAATAGTGAAATATTATTATTAAACTACAGAGTATTATTAAGAATTGAGTGGAAAGAGACTTCTCTTTTTGTTTTTCTTTTGTTCTTAAGTAATTATAATTAATAGTCTATAATAATTCTAAGACAAGACAGTTGATACTCCTCAAATTTCATATATATATATAAATATATATATTAAACTATTATGATCATCATAAATAATTCTGGTTAATATATATTTAATAAAGTCTCTCATAAAATAACCAATATGATTTTATTGATTTCTCTGTCAATGCAAAGTAAATTGAATCAATGATTTTGTTTCATATTAAGTGTTCAATGTACAATTATGAATCAATAAGAAAGTAATTAAGTTTTAGTTGTATTTTTTTAATTTAATTATAAAACTATTCTTAAACTTCGATTGTTGAACAAACTCTTGAAGAGTAATATTATTAAATTGTATTCAAAATTCATTAAAAATCATGATTTTTTTTTTATCTTAATTAAACCATGTATAAGTCAATACTCACAAGTCACAAGTATTGCCTATCTATGTATCATATAATTAATATAACTAATTGATTATAGTAATCTAAATTAGTCAAAATAGCAAGAAAAATATTTTTAAAACTGGAAAAGGAAATGTAGTTTTTCCATATCACGTGGGATACTTCATCATCATATATATATATATACACATCATTTACAATTCTCTTATAATTTGTTATGGTCTTTAAACTTTTCCTTTTTTTTTTTTAGATAATTACCTTTTTTACGGCGGGATATAAGTAAATATTTTACGTAATAATATTTACAAGTTATGTTTCGCTCTTCAAAAATTAGCACAAGTTTGATATTTAAAAATAAAAATTAAAGATCAATTCATTAAAAGGAATCAAAATAAAGATGGTGCAACTGTCTCTCTTTTTCAAAGCAGTTGGAAATTTGAAATTGGTTTCGTCTTTGGTCCAAACTAATTTCAAATCACAATAATTCCTTATGGGCTTCCATCCCAAAGTGGACCCTTTGGATTGTGGACCTGTATTTATTTGGGCCTAGAATTGTTGGGCTTGGTCCCACTTATTCAATTGGGCAATAAGTATTTTTCTCAGTTATTTCAAACTAAATTACAAGTATTTTTTTAAAAAAATTGAGAAAATTACAGAAAAAACAAATACAATCGATATAAAAAGATTTTATAGTTATATTAGCTATAGTTATGTTTGCTATGGATGCTGAGGTTTTTATATTTCGCTTGCAAATATACAAATAGGGTAAGTATATATATATATATATATTATGTATTTATACCTTTAGAAATTTTTCAGAATTGTGTTTGTATATTTCTCTTGTCAATATGTAAATAGGATAATTTATTATGAGTTTAACATAAATCATATACAAATAATTAGGGTAAAGCATGCTATACAAAATTCTGGATTTATACCATCAGAAATCAAATTATACATATTCTAGATTTATATAAATAAGCTAGGCGAATTATACAAATGAAAACTATAGCTACAGATTATAATTTTCTCAAACGGTAGATATAGTACCTAATATAGTGTTAGTTGCATAATTTTTTCAGAAAAAATGTGTGTACTTCAACTGTACAAAATCATTAAACACTGCAAGAGAGGTTACATGTTAAATTTTTACTCCAAGAGGTGGAATTAGAAGTAGAAAATTGGCTCAAGGGTATTTTTCATAGTTAACTGCTAGGTTGTAGAGCCTATTAATATATATAGTTGTTTATTCTCTATAACCAAAAATACTTTGATTTACTCTCTGTAACCAAAAATATTATGATTTATTCTTTGTAACAAAAGTGCTCTGATTTATTCTCTGTAACCAAAAATACTCTGATTTATTAATATATATATATACCCCACCGCTCTGGAAGTTTACTCACAGGGTGTTATCACGAAATATTGATTTCTCTTTCTCTCTCTAGATCTCTCATCTCTTTTTCAAGAAAGTTCTTGTATTCTTCATTCATCAAGTGTGTGTGAGTGGATTGGATCCTAACATTAACACTATTCAAATTCACACAAATATTGTCCATTTTGGCTCAAACATTCTTCACAACCAATCTTTTACCTAGGATAATTTTTATTTATTTTTAGGTAAATGAAATGCTCCTTAGTTAGTGCAAGATTAACAACTAACACAAGCAAGGAACAGGAGAATTATATTATAATAAAGTTTAATTATATTTTTTTCTTTAGGTCATGTGGACCAAAAACCCAAGTGAGAAAGGAATCATATAAAAGGATCATCTCTACCTTAGAATAACAACCCTAACTTTATTTTTTCCCTTTTCCTAATTCCAATACAAACAATACTCAAAACTTTCAAACTCAATGTTTGCTTCTTTTCAAAAAGCAAGGTGGAATGGGATTACCCCACAACAAAAAAAATAAAATGATTTAATAAAATCAAAACACTTCTTTTTTAAGCTTATTGTGGGAATATCTAACTATAGTATATTGTTTGAAAATTGTTACTCAAAAAACAATTATATATTGAGGCTAATCATTATAATCACTATAAGTTTCAGCTTTTATGGGATTGGTGAAGGACCAACTTATTGCCACTTCATGATATGCTTATTTAATTTAGATATTCCTTTTCTTTTCCTATTTTTATTAAAACAATAATGATGAAGAAATTATTTATGGACTTTTAATTTTAAAATATACTTTTCGTTTTTAATTTATACAATAGATACTTAATCGAACATAAAATGTTAAAAAAAGAAAGAAAAATTATATACTATAAGTTGAAATATTAAAAAAATGACACTCTCCCAGACTGAGGAACAGTAACATATTCAACACAATATATATCACACTGTAATTAACGAATAATTTTGTGGTGTTTAATTGTGTTCACTAATTCAATATATTTTTGAAATATATGATTCAAAACCCCTTTTGTGAGTGTGCCAATTTGGACAAGTTAAATGAGACAACACTTTGTAGAAAAATAAAAATAAAAATAAAATGGGACAACACTTTATAATATAATGTCCCACAAGGTACATATTTGAGGATGATTTCAAATTCACTGTGATTCCAGTATGTACCTCTTTTTGACCAGTCAATAATAGGGACAATTGTGAGTTTTGAGTGGAGGATCCTATAACTTCTTGCTTTATCCTAATATAATATCTTTTTTTTTTTTTTAATGATCGTGATATTTAAATTGATATTTACGTACGTTAATTGATTTTACAAGATATCTATCATGATTTTGTTAAAATAGTAACACAGTATAAATCTGTGACGCATATATTTTCAATATAGTTTGGAGATATTGAGTGAGAAATAACAAAATGTTATCTTATATGTAAGATAGATTCAATATAATCTCTTATAAATGTTTTTTGGAAAAACAATCCTGGACATTTAAATTAGCTAAAAAGTGTATAATTTCGTCTCCATAAAATATATTAAGATCTATGTATCTTAAATTTGATGAGAAATTGAAGAAAGAAATATTTTAGTTTATGAATTTAGAGGTGTAATTTTTTTATCTATTATGTGTAGTGCAATTTCTGTTAATATTGATACTTATATAATGAAATTTTTTTGTGTTATATTATTCCTAAAAATTAATGGAAGCGTTTAAGTTACTTTTTAATAAATAAATTACTTTGATAATTCTTTCGAATCTAATATACAAATTTTGTTAAGTTGATCGAAACAAATTAAGTATTCACTTTTAACTATTAAAAAAATCAAAATTGCTCATAAAATATATTTAAGAGATTATTTTAAATTAGCGGTAATCCCAAAGAGACAATTTTTTGTCATTTTCTCATAGGTAGGGTTTAATATAACTAAACAAAATGGTCTTCTTTTTGTTAATTTTAAATTATTAATATTTATTTGCACTAACATTCTCTTAGTTTATTGGCTTACTGTACAAGCAAATAATATGCCCACCAAACTATACTTTAAGTATCACAAATAGAATATTTATTTGTTTATAATGTCCATAAATTTCTCTTGCCATGTAAGTCCAAAGTTAGGTAAAACTATAAGAAAAACAAATATAGCATTATCTTTTAATTTTTTTCAGTAATCACCTTTTTAGTTGTTTATTTTGAAAAATGTTGTGTAATTAGCAACTCACATGTGATTGACAGTGTAGTCAAAGTAGCTAGGCACTAGTAAAATAAAAAATTAATTAATATCATCCTGCCTATGAAAAGCACATAAACATTAAAAATAAATTATAGCCTCTGAAAATTGGAAATTAATTAAGCATTATGATATTATACTAGCTCTGCTAATTGAAACTAATAATTGACCTAATTAAGAATGTTAAAATACAATTAATTCTTTGACTGAAACATACACGTCACATGTGTAGCTTGCAAAAAGATTTAGTAATAATAAATCCATGGTAATTGTGTTCAAGAAAATTAAATAATCCCGATCCAATTTATTTTTCTGATTTTAATAACTTAATATAAAGTTTAAGAAAATAAAGAATTTTTTTTAATTTTTTGATTTTAACAAATTTAAAATATGTGAAACTTATTAAAATACTCTTTCATCTTCTATTCATTTGCACTGAAATCCATAGCGATGGATGAAGAAGTAACTTATTCGCATTGAGTGTTTACATCATGTCAATACAATTTTCATTATTACGTGATTTAATGAAGTAAAATAAATTATAAATTTAAATACATGACATGTATACATTGACTTGGTGTAAATACTCAATACAAATAAATTTTACCGGTGCATAGATTTGTGCGTAATATGCGCCATCATTGTACAATTTTTTCTTTACGCTTAATTCTAATTTAATACTGGATTAGACAAGTCTTATGGTTCTCTCTCTTCTTTTTTTTTTTAGCAATGGGCAACTAGTTACTATTAATTTATTTTAATTATTTCTTTCCAGAATTATTCAATATGTAGCCATATTTTAATGCAAACATAAAATTCAAACAAAAAACACCCTAGCTAATTAAAACGAAATGCAACAGTCACAATAATATTCTCAACATAATTTTATTAGTGAGATTCAAAAAATATGAGATGTATGTATATATAGTGTTAGATATTTTGTAATATACGAAAATTTTATATTGAACAGGTAAATTTGTTTATGAAAGAATATGACGGTTATGAAAACTGAAAAGTCATTTATTTATGATTCTTATGAAAATTAATTTCTCAAGTTTCTATGAATATAAAGTCTCTTGAATTTAAATAAAGAGTTTTGTTGTATCATGAAGGAATTTGTTTATCTATTTAAAAAAGTGATTACACACTTCAAAATGATCTTTTTCTTCAATTTATATTTTCTACACTTTTAAACACGCAAAACTTCTTTTTCTTTCTTTTCCATATAGATAATAGGGGAATAAAAAAAACTATATAACTAAACAAAATTAGTAAAAATTCCAACTCTAAGTCATGATACTGAAGTATTAACTACTACCTTACAACAACATGATATTCCAAACAAAAAACAAATTGAAACAAAAGGCGGAGTATCAATTCAATTTATAAATTTTATATCATAATTCTAAATTCTAAATTTTAATAAATTGTATATATATACACGAAAATAAGCTAAAATTAATAATTTCTATCGAATCACTACTATGACTCCACCCTTACTTGGATATCTATGTATTAAAATTCTTTTAACACGAATATAGTGTTAAGTTATGGCTCTACACACTTAACTTAAATTTGAGTTAAAAATTAAAATTATCGTATAAGCTTATAATTACTACGGTGGTTCAGTACCCCTGCATACTTTGAATGTTTATAACTATTTAATTATATTAATTTTTTTATATATATATAAATATAGAACTTGAATCAAAATTACTAATATCGAAGTATAACATGTAACCAAATAAGTATAAGAAAAAGAATAGCTGAGGGAGCAGAGAATATAAATGACAGATTATTTTTGTCACCAAATAAAGATAGTGATTGGGCATGCATGCTCACAAGTCCTTTTCTTCTGTGTCACTCTTTTCCTTTTTTACTTTATTTGTTGTTATTATTCAACTCCTTTTAATTAATATTTTAAAATAATTTTTGTATAATTATTGATATTTAAATATTGAATTATATTATAATTTAATTTAGCTCTAAAATGAAATGTAACGAGAGAAAAATACATTGAGGGAGTCATTTCATTTATACCTTATGTGTGTGCGATACTAAATTAGTGTTTGATTATAAAAAAAAAATTTAAATATTATTTGAGTGTGAATTTTGGTCAAATATTTTACCATGTGTTTGGTTATAATATTTGTGAAATATATTTCCCTCTTTTATAAATATGATTTATAATCTATAAGTTTTATAAACTATCAAAGTTAACCATAGGTTTGTATTACATAGCAAGATAGAAATGTTGACGTAATAAGATATATGACTTTTGCAACAAGTCAACTAGATATTTGTTGCAACAAATAACAAATAGCGTCTATTACATTAGCGTAATGTGATAGTTTGGATTCAGTGCTACAAGCGTCATTCCATATAATATACATCCTAACTTTATTACACTAAGTTGATTGTTCATCATTTTCATCAACAACCATATCATTACTTTCATATTCACTGAATATTAATCACTGTTTTGGTGTTCACGTAAAAAATTATGTAATATAACACAAACAAATATTACAGAGAATGTTTTGCTAAGAAATAAATATTCGGTGTGGAATTTGAATTTTTAAAATTTCTCAAATAATGAGATTTGACTTAAATACTGATTTTTTCTAGTACTTAGAAATTTGAATTATTTGCCAAATGATGACAAATTATCTGAACAAATACTATTTGCCAAATTTTACTTGAGAAATCTATGACAAAACAAGTCCTAATATTGGAGTTCAACTAAATTTGAATTTACAATGAAAAATTCTACATTTGAGGCAAAACGTTTTTTCTGACAAAGACGATTTCATACTCAAAAGACTCAAAAATAAAACAAATAATTAAAAATAAAAATATACTTATTACTCTATCACGATTCTTTTTAATTTGAATCCGTTATTTATTACTAGTAATGATCAAGACGACATATCCACAACTACCCTTTGAAGACTTGTGGTAAGTGCAAAACATAGTTCATATATAAAAAGATGAGACTTTATAAAAATCAATTTGGGTCTTTCTTTCTATATTTTAGAACACAAATACTATTAATTATTTAATATTTGTCCGCTTATAAAAGAGAAAAATCACATATTTAAATTAATTAAAAAATTAATATGCTTAATCAAATAACATAAAAAAGAAAACTGAAATAAAACGTCAGCTCACAATTTTTTTTTTATATATATATATATATATATATTTGTATTTCCACAATCCAAGTTGATATATTAATTACTTTGAAAATAAAATAAACAATTAATCGATTATCGATTGAAATTTCTCGTCAAATCGTGTTTTAATTAAGAACCACATGGAAACTACATAGTGGTGCGACTATAGAGTCATTAGATTAGAATAGTGTTGTTATCAATGGGGTCCACGTTTCTATAATTAGGGCAGATGCTATCCTAAAATCTCTTTTACTTTTGCTATTCGTTTAATACGATGAATAAATATTAATTAATTTTTTTTAAAAAACAATTTTTTATTTAATTGAATTTAATCGTAAAATAATTTATGATTTTAAAATTATTTTTATTTCATATTAAACAGGAAATAAAAAAATAAAATAATTACTTTGAAATAATTAATTTTTTAATAACTTATTTTCTAATCAAACTTGCCCGTGACCTAAAAAATTAAATGTTAGGCTATATCTTACTAGTACATTTTTAGGTATTTAATTTCTCACCACTTGTAGTTACATTTTGGGAGAAAATTGTTTCAATTCAAAAGCCAAATTATCTTTACTTTTACTATAAGCTATATATAGTTACTACGTTTAGGTTTTCAATACACACCAATAGTCAATGCATAACATGAAAGTCAAAATATCTTTAGTTTAAATAAACATAACATTATCATGAATAAAAAAATTGTAATATTTATTTATTTTTAAATAAAATATTTTTTTTCCATATTTAATTAAAAAGTATTAAAGTTAAAAATGTAAAAATATAAAAAAATACCACTTTGACCAATTTTTTCTAATGAAAAAGATTTTTCAGATACTTTTTATATGACATAATATAAAAAAGGTAATATTAAGAAATTGAGGCGCAAAAATAATTTTAAGCTTTTCAAATGCCACTAGATTAATTAATACATTTGAAAAAGAGGTATTTTTTTTTTCTTTTTTACTTCTATAAATTTACAATTTCTCATATTTCAATTTATTTGTTTTATTTTTCTTCAATCCATCTAACGAATATCGTTTCTTTTTAATTTTATAATTTTAATTTTTCACATGACATATATACGAATTCACTTGTGAAAATTCAAATTCTTCTTTATATTCCTTAAACTCCAGATCAATTAATTAATACATTTGAAAAAAGAGGTACTCTTTTTTTCTTCTATAAATTTACTATTTCTCATATTTCAATTTATTTATTTTGCCTTTTTCTTCGACCTATATAAAAAATAATGTTTCTTTTTTATTTTACAATTTTGTAGTTTTAATTTTTCACATAACATATATACGAATTCACTTGTAAAGATTTAAATTCTTCTTTATATTCCTTAAACTCCAAATCAATTAAAACTTGACTAACAAATTGAAACAAAAGAAATAACAATTTCACTTTAAAATTTCATTTATATTATAAATTTCAATAATTTTTCTTTCATTCTTAAATTTGTTATACCAATCAAATACTACCACATAAGTAAACACTAAAATGATTAAACATACTAAAATAAAAAGCATATATAATGCAATTTGCATTGGTCCATTGTAATGTTATTAATGGGGAATTAAAATATGTATTTATAGTTGAAAAGGATGGAGAAATGGACATGGCATAGAATAGAAAGAATGACTTATTTGCTTTCACATTTTCCCACTTCTTTCAATTTTTTCTTCCTCCTTTGAAAAGACGTGTACTCTAAAGAAGGAACATATATATGGGAGTGGGCCACATTCCAACCTTCAACAGAGTAAATATTCTTTCATATCATCTTAACAAAAATTCACGTTCATAAATATATAAGCGTAATTTAAAATATATATATCAATTTTCATTTCAAATTATATGAAAATGACATTAATTTTAAAACGGAACGTGATCACCCACTTTTTCTAGTTTCTCCCTTTTCATCACGCCATCAATTCTCTTTCTGGCCGTCGTTGTAATTTTGCAACTTTTCTTCCTGCCACCACCTATTTTGAATTTATTTTTATCAAAATAAAACAAGAAACAAATATGTACTGTCCCAATTATTATTTGAAATAGTCGAATAGTTTTTAAAACTTTTTTTTCTGATATGAGTTTTTTTAAAAAAATATTAAAGATAAAATTTTGAAAATAAATAGTATTTAATAGAAAAATAAAATAAGTTTAATTTTTTTAATTTAAAGTAAAATTATGTTTAACAAATTGAAACAATAAGATAGAATGAGGGAGTATTAACTAACTATGGAGATGCTTAAATTAACAAACTCAACTAATTAAGAGGCGCGGGAAAAAGTAGTTAAGTATGAAAATAACATTATTGTTATTGGTTCACCCATTCACCTTTTTAGGTGTTTTTCGAGGTCGAATAGTCATATTAGAATCGAATTAAATTACATTTTTAAGTATGTTTTAAATTTTTTTCTTCATATTTCAATAGAGTGAAAGAAGTTTAATCATGGATAATAACTCATTAGTTCACTTTTTTTACAATTTCTGAAGCCCATACTAAAATTTCGATTAAATTTAAATTACACTTTACACGATTCATTTCAGAGTGCAATTTTCAAAATATAGGCGAATTCATTTTCTCTGCCTCTTTTTCCTTATTTTAATTAAAATAAACAAAACAGGACCAAAAAAACTAAAATAAAAAACAGAGAATGACACTTTCACTTTATTGTATATCATCAGTATTCATATGATATAGTACAGTGAACACATGACTAAAGCCTTCACAAATACAACAACACAAGCTAAAGGCAAAATCACCCATAATCCTCCTCCTCCAGCACCACCTAGTACTGCTACTAATCGTTTTTTCTATTCAGCTATAGGAGCTAATAGCTTCAGCATTTAGTAATAATCAATCAATTTTCTGCCGCAGAAATCACTGTGTTGTCCACTGTGTTAAAGAAGAGAAGAAGTGTGTAGCTGGAGCTCTAGTTAAGTTTTATTTTTTTTGGCATTCCAAGGGCTTGAGAGAGTAAAGAAAACGACCCAGCTGAAGATTTTTTTCAGATCTCTTGCTTAACTGGTAAAATTCTGCTTTCTTGATTTGTTTGTTGTTCTGTAATGTGGTTGTCGTTTTTTTTTTTTGGGTTTTTTAGTCTCTCTGTTATTCTTAGCATTTTTGTGTCTATGTTCTGGAAAAAAAAAAGATTCCCAGTAATTTATAGTGGCCATATTGAATTCTTTATCACCCATAACTGAAGCTAGATCTGCCCATGGTTCTTTCTTGTATATTTCCATGTTGGTGAGTGTTAAAAAAAATAGTGAAATGTGATGGGGGTGTGAAGTGGGGGGGGGGGGGTTTCTTAGAAGTTGATTGTCACTCACTTTGGGATTAAAGGTTTTATATTCAGAGCTTGTTGAGGGTTATTTCATACTGTTATTAATGGAACTTGTGGAAATTATGGAATGTTGAGGTGATTGTAAAAATAATATTTGCCTAATTGGGTGTTTTTGTATTACATCATGCATGTCTCTTTATAAAGTTCCTTTGTTACTTACCATATCTGAAGATCTTATAGTGACTAATTGAGATTGTGTTGGTGAAAAATAACCTTTTGTTATAGTGACTGTTTAATGAGATGTTAGTTTCTTTGATGTGTTTGCATACTTGTCATCAAAATGGTCTTAGTATACTTGATTAGTGGTATAGTAAAGTGTGGGGAGGCGGTACTGATTTTTTGCGTTTCTGCAGAGTTTTCTTCTGGGGATGTACTTGTGATGATACATATAGTATTTGGAGATGGAAAGGATACCTGAAGTTAGAGAATCAACTAGGCAGTTTCCTATAGGGGCTAAGGTGGCTCATACTTTCTCAACCTCCAAGAAGGAGGTCGGTATTAGAGGCTTTCGAGATTTTGACTTGGCTATTCCAATACAAACATGGAAAGGAAAGACCTCCTATCAGGAGGAAGAAGACCTGATGGTCGATGCTGGTACAATCAAGCGTAGTGATGATTCACTTGAAGATAGTGGCTCTACATCATTTCATGGGGCGAGTCATCCTCCGGAACCTGTTGATACAGACCTAATGAGACCAGTGTATGTACCAATTGGTCAAAACAAAGCAGATGGGAAATGTCTGGTGAAAAACGTATCTTTGAAGGGTCCTTTCTTGGACGATCTTTCAATCCGGATGCCAAATGTGAAACCAAGCCCATCCCTTCTTTCACCGGCAGAGAGCTTGGTTGAAGAGCCAAATGATCTAGGTGTAATCTCCTCTCCATTTACAGTTCCTCGTCCTTCTCAAAACACAGAAACCAGTCTGCCTCCTGATTCCGAAGAGAAAGAATGTATTTGGGATGCATCACTGCCTCCAAGCGGAAATGTGAGTCCACTTAGTAGCATTGATAGTACTGGTGTTGTGAGATCTATGAGTATTGTCAACAGTTGCACAAGCACGTACAGGAGTGATGTGCTTATGAGTGATGGCATGCTTAGTGTGGACAGAAACTATGAGAGCACGAAAGGGAGCATTCGAGGGGATTCACTCGAAAGTGGTAAAACTAGCCTTAGCAGAGCAAGTGACAGTAGTGGACTTAGTGATGATAGTAATTGGAGTAACATCACTGGCAGTGCCAATAAGCCTCACAAAGGAAATGATCCTAGATGGAAGGCTATTCTCGCAATTCGGGCACGTGATGGTATATTAGGCATGAGCCACTTTAAGTTACTCAAAAGACTTGGTTGTGGAGACATTGGAAGTGTTTATCTTTCTGAGCTTAGCGGGACTCGCTGCTATTTTGCAATGAAAGTGATGGATAAGGCATCACTTGCAAGCAGGAAGAAATTGACGCGTGCTCAGACAGAAAGAGAAATCCTACAGTTATTAGACCATCCATTCTTGCCAACATTGTACACTCATTTTGAGACCGATCGCTTCTCATGTTTGGTCATGGAATATTGTCCTGGAGGAGATCTGCATACTCTACGACAGCGACAACCTGGGAAGCATTTTTCAGAATATGCTGCAAGGTATGGAATTGTTATCCTTATCTAGAGTATACAACAGGTATATATTAAGCAAAGAAAAACAGGTAGATAATCCTTCTTATAAAAGGCTTTCACATGTAGTCCTAACATAAGCACAATAAACCTCTGGTCACTTTAACATTCCTTAATCCTTATATGGTATTAACTCTCTTTTTCCTAAGTGAATTCTTTATCTGCCACTAAATGCACCTTTACTGGCTTACAAAGGGCTATTTCTTTTCCCTTTCCTCTTTTTCTTGAGTGGGTTGGTGTTGGCGGATAGAGGGTGTATTGGTGGAAGGAGATGATTTTTGCCACAATGAATGTCACCCCTTTTCACGTATCCAAAAAAACAAAAAGATCGTTTCCAATTTTTGCGTACTGGCAAATAGAGAATGTCGAATATCTGATAAAATCCTTGAACTATGTTTTACAAGAGAAGTTATGTTGAAGCAGTGATTTAAGCTTCCAAAGAGCTCAGATTGTTCACTGTCTTTTCTGTACTAGGTATAAATTTTGTCCCTGTTGTGTCCCTGCCTGTTTTTTTTCTTCAAATCTGGTGTAAGAATGTTAGAGCTTGCCTAGCTTGACATCTAAGTATGTGTCATTAGATTATATCCTTTATCATTATCATCTCTAGTTCATGTTACTTGATATTTGTATTCGAAAGCTGAATAGACTTCATTTTGATCTCCCTAAAATAAAGAGACTATTCTAGTTCGCTCTGGTGTGAGGATCATAGAACTTTAGTTTCTAGATTGGCACTAAAAAAAGTTCAGAATTTTTTGCATTTATGTTTAAATTTTGAGTTCTTTAATCAAACTTTAACTAACCCCCCGGTTTCTGCCACAGGTTTTATGCAGCAGAAGTTCTATTGGCGCTTGAATATCTACATATGCTTGGTGTAGTGTACAGGGATTTAAAACCTGAAAATGTTCTTGTGCGTGACGATGGCCACATTATGCTTTCAGATTTTGACCTCTCCTTGAGATGTGCAGTTTCACCTACGCTCATAAGGATCTCATCTGATGATCCTTCTAAACGAGGAGCTGCATTTTGTGTGCAGCCAGCCTGTATTGAGCCCACAACTGTATGCATGCAGCCAGCATGCTTTCTTCCACGTTTATTTCCTCAAAAGAGCAAGAAAAAAACACCTAAGCCTCGAGCTGATTCTGGGTTTCAAGCTAATTCAATGCCTGAGCTAGTTGCGGAACCTACTTCAGCACGGTCAATGTCATTTGTTGGGACTCATGAATATTTGGCCCCCGAGATTATCAAGGGAGAAGGCCATGGCAGTGCAGTTGACTGGTGGACATTTGGTATTTTCCTTCATGAACTACTCTATGGAAAGACCCCTTTCAAGGGATCAGGAAACAGGGCAACTCTTTTCAATGTAGTTGGCCAACAACTTAAATTTCCAGATTCTCCTGCAACCAGTTATGCCAGCCGTGATCTGATACGTGGCTTGCTTGTTAAAGAGCCTCAAAACCGGCTTGGGGTGAAACGAGGAGCAACTGAGATCAAGCAACATCCTTTCTTTGAAGGTGTTAATTGGGCTCTAATACGTTGCAGTACACCACCTGAAGTGCCAAGACCCGTGGAGCCAGACTACCCTGCGAAGTACGGGCAAGTGAACCCTGTTGGGGTTGGCAATACCAGTAAAAGAGTGGTAGGGGCAGATGCAAAGTCTGGGGGTAAATATCTTGACTTTGAGTTCTTTTAGTTTTAGGAAATAGGATTCTTGTATCAGTAATATAACATTAGTTGATCCTTCAGCAGTCAGCACTGCTTTCTTCTAGTTATTATCATTTGTTCAATTGATGAACTGCAATACACAAGAACTGGGAAAAACTCACTGGCCAGTGGGTTGTGTGAGAAAGGTGAAACAAAATGCCTTGTTATTTCCATGTCTTAGGAGCTAGCCAAAGACTATAATGAAGAAGCATTTGGATATATAATACTCCCTCCGTACTTATTTACGCGAGTCTCGTTATATTTAGTTCTTCCAAATAAGATACTAATAATACACAATAGATAATGCATGATGTACTCCACAGAACGATCTCATAGATATATCTATTGCAACGATTATGTTCATCGGTATAAGCACTCTACTGAACGATCTCATAGATATATCTATTGCAATGATTATGTTCATCGGTACAATGTGTAGTTTTTTATAATAGCAATAACCAATAACTACGACAACAATTATATCAGGTGTAAATTGGAAAAGATAAATTATATACAAACTTTATTCTTATCTCGGTAGAGAGGTTATATTCGAAAGATCTACTTCAATTTGCCTAAAATTCTTAGGAGTTATTTGGTATGTGGGATGGGATAAACAAAAATTTTTTATGACTTGAAGTACTCCGTGAGTTTATTTAATCCACTTTTTTTATGAGATATTAATCCCGTCATTTTAATATAAATAATGAGATAAACTATTTCAAAATTAATTAATATCCTAAACTAAATATGAAATAAAGTTTTTTTCAAATTTTATTATTCTCACGCACATACCAAAGATTAAAAGTTTTTTTGATTATTTTTTTTAATTACGTGTAAAATCAATTTTTTATAATTTAAACACCCGCCCAATTATTACATGTATATACAAATTTAGACAACTATTCAGTACATGAAGTGATATATAGTTTTTCTTACAATTAATCCCCAAATTAACACTGTACCCTAAAACTTCCTCCGGCATCGACCACCAAACCCTCCGGCAAACTATCCGGCGTGGGCTTTCTTTCCAACTGAACCAACAGGCTGTCGTTGGAATCTGTTCGCTGCTCCTTCCTTTTCCCTTCTCTGGTAATGTTCTCTTTTTTTTAAAAATATGGTGCTTTCAATTTTCTCTTTCTTGCGTTTATTGAGTAAGAGAGGGAAGTATTTGTCTTCAGTTTTGTTTAGAGAATCGTTAACATTTATGTAAGATTATAATATTTGTGTTTGAAATCACAAAGAGCTGGCACAATCCTATCTTACTGCTTTGAGGAAGGACGATTTAAGCTTTTGGAGTGAATATTGAATAGCTAATTGTTAGTGCTATATGCATCTGAACTGAAGTTATGAAGAAATTTTCTGTCTTATTGATGTAGAAGTATTTAGAACTATCCGGTAATTTGCTAACTGGGTTTGAAATATTAAGAAGGAAGTGTATTTTCTTTGCTCAGTTAATCACTAACTCTATTCTTATCTTTTAGCTTGAATTAGTATTAACTTGATCGAATCAAACTCTACTTTAAGAACTACCGATATAACTTATTTTTTCTATTTAAATGTTATGTAATCAAATCTGATAGATAATGATATTTTGATGGTATTGTAGGTAAAGCAAATGAACAAGGGTAGAAACCGGTGAAGACTTTACTAAAGAATATTGGTTGATCATTGGCAAGAACTTTCATTATTTTTTAAAAACTTTGTTTCATTTTTTGGCCCCTGTTATTTTAATCTCTACCTTTTCTTCTTCTTTTCCTCTTTCTAATCTATAGCTTGGAGTTGCTAGTCAATAAAAAGGAGCCTCGCTGGCGACGGATCACCGCCCATTGGCCTATGGAACACCTTCTTCGGATTAATTTGGAGACCAACGATAACAACAATCCTCAAGCTAACTTACAAGCTCTCTCTCTCATCTCTAACCCTTCCACCTCTGACTCCACACTTTCATCCATTGCCAAAGTCTTAATCACCTCTCTGAAATACCCGAACCCTAAGTCTAATTCGCATCGTTTTATCCACCATCACATTCTCCGCCTCTTTTCTCTTCTTTTACATCGCTGTCCACATCTCCACCATAACCTCATCTCTGCCATCCGTGAATTCTCTCTCCTCCCTTCAACCTCCACAAGATTACTTGTTGATGCCCTCACATGTCTCTCCATCTCAGATAGTAACGTTAATGATGAATCAACATTCCTCTCTCTTGTTTTTCGTCCTTGTGTTTCTGTTCGTCATTGGTTACTTTTAAATGTGAGTAAATTTGACATACGGCCGTCGGTTTTGCTTACGGTTCTGCTAGGATTTACAAAGGACCCCTATCCGTGTATTCGAAATGTTGCTTTGAGTGGATTAGCTGATTTGTGTGAGTGCATTATTGTGGAAGATGAAAGTCTCATAAAAGGTTGCTATTTTCGAGCTGTTGAGCTTCTGTTTGATTCTGAGGACTTGGTACGATGTTCTGCAGTTCATGCGGTAAGATTTCCAAGTGCTAAATAAGTCCTATGTTTACATGTTACCACTTGAAATGTATGTATTATTCGTATGTCAGTAGGAAAGGTATAGAGAACCTATAGTGTTAAAGAATCCAAATTGTTTACTATTGGCATGAAACACGTGTAAATGGAGCGAAATGGATATTGAAGACTTATATGACAGAACCAAGTAAGTTTCGATAGCGGCATAATAGTAGTAGTAGTTGTTTGTAAGTGCCACTAACCTGATAAAAAAAATGTAATTGTTCTTATTACTTTAGGTTATGATGAGGCTATTGTTTTCTTTCTATTTTATATTTTATAAAGTATGATGAGGATTTAACTAGAAAGAGGTTATTTTGTGATTGAATATGAATTGTTCTTGGCCATTTTCAGTGGAACTTAACTATATATTCTTCTTGGGTTAATTTAGTTGCGTTTCTGAATTTTGGTTGTGTCTAGGAACTAGAAAAAAATAAGTGTTGTCAAGTACTGGTTCTTTTGTGCTAGAAATAAGTTGAGAGGGTTAAGTTGTAAGTTTTTGACAACTTAACTCTGATTTATAAAATTTCTTTGACCAAAGATTTTTGTGGGTTTTGCACTGATGAAAACCTGTTAGCATATAGTGTAAGTAAATGGTATGAATTATACTATTTTAATATTCTGCAATTAATACGTTGAAGTTTGATTTTTTTTTTTGAAATTGGTAACTTTTTACGTTGAAGGTTGATTTTTTGGTGTAAGGTTCTTCCTTTAGTATTGGGGGATGGTTGGGGCGAGACGGGTGTCTCTTGAATTAAAATTTCCTTTTTTATTCTGTGGCTGGAGAAATTGGGAAAAGCTCCTCATGCTCTAAGAGGTTGTTTGGTTTAGACACTGGGTATACAAGGATTAGTAATGTAGCGATTGCAATGCAGTGATTACTAATGCAAAGGATATAATGTACATATCTTCTTTTTTTGGAGGCTTAATTTGATATATTGCAATTTCATATTTTATAATTTAAATGTGTTTTGTTTTAAGGCAAAATAAAAGTTAAATATTTTTTAATCCGTACACCCCTATTACAAATACCTGCATTCCTATTCCATATTCTGTGCCGGATAAAAGATATATATATTCGTACATGACTTATGCAAGTATGATTTCGGAGAAAAAACAAAAGTAGCAAATCGAACATTGCATTAATAATGCTGGATTTCGTGTGGAGATTAGATCTCCTCTCTAGAATCTAGTTGGACAAAAAAAAGAGTTTTTAAAGTGGTTGTGTGATAACTTTTTCTTCTCCCTCATTCAAGATATTATGTAAATTAATATATTACTAGTGCAACCAAACAACCCATACAGGTTTCTTGCTGAAATAAATGTTGAAGTTGTTTTAAGAACACAGAGTTGCTGTCCAACCGGTTCATTTTTGTGGACGCTTAATCGTACAAAATGCTGCATTAAATTTTATCTGCTATAGGAAAATTATAGATCAAAGATTTTGATTTTCCTGCTTAGAGGACATTTATAGTCAATGACATTCATTTTACTCCTGTTGCTTATCCAGGTTAGTGCATGCGGGCAGTTGATTGTGGCATCTAAACAAGAAAGTAAAGGGGACTGGTCTGATGCATTATTTCTGCAGGTTTTTCTTCTTCTCCTCATCTGCCTAATTGGGTTTCACATGGAAGTCATCTCTGTTAATATCTCACCCTTGCTTTCCTGCACTTGAAAATGGGTATATGGTATTTACCTACATGGAAGAAAAGAAGGAAAACAAGAAGTAAAATTAATGATTATTTTTGATGTTTGTAGAGGTAGATGGCACCCAAATCGGGCTGCTGTAGAACAATCTACAAAATTTTATAGACTTAATATTCATAATGAGTCATTTGCATTTGCATTTGCTGAATTAGGTTCTGGAGGGGAGATCAGAAGAAACCATTGGAGATACTTCTCATATTAATTTAACAACAATGTTGCCATGAGGTGTCTGTGTCTTGGCATGAACATCTCGTGAATCATAATTGTTTGAAACTGAATTAGCCAGTGTGTACTCTCTCTCTCTCTCTCCCTTCTCATTTTTAGAATTTGTTTCAATTATACCTGGTAAATGCTTCAAATGCTTTAGAATAAGATGTTAAAAATAATTTTTTGATTTTGTTTTCGTGCAATGGCCATATAAACTATAATGCAAGATATCTTTTTGACTGACCTTTTTCATTCTACATGATATGCTTGCAGCTATGTTCAATGGTGAGAGATATGAGTGTCAAGGTCAGGGTTGAAGCTTTTAAGGCCATTGGGAAGATTGAAACTGTTTCTGAATATATTCTCTTACAAACACTATCTAAGAAAGCTTCATCTATAACAAAAGAAATGAATTTTCCTGGCCAGTACTCTGAGACATTGTTCAGGATACCAGCAGCGAGCGCTGTTCTTGCTTTTCTACATGGACTGGAGGATGAATTTGATGTGGTAACAATTTCTTCGTTTGACAAGTTCTGAGAGTCAATTATTATTTCTCTTTCTCTAATTTAAGAAACTTTTCAATAAGGAATATGCCATTATAACTCCCTTTTGTTTAATTGAAGGTAAGAGTATCTGCTTGTGGAGCTTTGCAATCTTTAGCAATCCATTCTGCTGATTTTTCTAATATGGTTGTGAACTTGTTGATGGGCATACTTAATGATGATTCAATGGCTGTAAAATTGCAAGCTTTAGATACTTTGCATCATTTGACAATGTTTCGCCTTTTGAAGGTTCAACAACCACATCTGCACATGGTAAATCTTTGATTTATATCTTGCTATCTCGTTCAAATTTTACACCTGGACCATATCTTGCTATATTGCTGCATGTAGCGCTTGTTTTCCAGCTTAATCCAACATGGTACAAACTTATTAACTGTTGTTGGGATAAACTGGTTAAAATTTCTTCTCGTCTTGATCATTCACTTCGCAGTCTGGTTAAGTTTTGATGTATCCCTTTCTTCATTTTGCTGTGCCCCTTCAGAGACCGGGAATTTGATGCTTTTCTCTTTTTCATTCAACTGCTATAGCTACTTAATAAGGAGAATGTTAACTACTGTAGTGTAGAAATATGTTATATTGTATTTGCTTCTACTTATAAGGAAAGTATTGACTATTGTAGTGTCTAAATATGTTACATTCTATTTGCTTTTGCTCATTTGAAAGGAAAGTCCACTGAGATTTCCTCTTGAACTTTTATTTTTTATCTTGCAGTTTCTTGGGATTCTACTAGACAGTTGCAGCTTGATAAGATGTAGAGCCAGGAAGGTACTAAAACTGACAGAACTGCCGAGCTTGGGTATGTTCAAAATGTGTGTTGATGGACTTATAAGAGATTTGGAATTGTATCCTCAGGTATGTTGCAGAAAGATTGTTTCACATTGCTATTCACTGAGCAGTTAAATCCAAAATCATGGTTAGGGTGCCAATTGCGATTGCCATTCAATATGAAGTTCAAAATTCTCAAAGGAATAGCAACCCATTTTATTCTTTCTGCTTCTCTCCTTGTTGGGAATTCAAACAAGAAGAGAATCCCATTTACTCTTTAAATTAACTCCCGCCAGAATTTTCCAATTTTTGGTAGCATGTTTTGATTTTCCATTTGCTAGGAGCAGCATTTTGGAAAGCACCCAAGTAATATCTATGGGGGGTGGATCTAGAGGGTCGGTTACGGGTTCACGCAAACCTAATAGCTTACAAACTTTGCCTGAACCCTATATATATATATATATATATATTTAGAAATATACTGAGTTTCTATGAATAGTTGACCTGAACACAATTATTATTGTAGTATCAACTTGAGTTCGTTGTGTGAACTTAGAAGCTTCAAATTTTGTATCCCCTCTAAGTCTCTATGCAGGTAGCCGATCCTAGACTTAATGGAGCTTGTCTGATTCTGAATCTAAGACACATGAGCGGTAACTCAATTTCATACAACCTTGAACCTCTCTTTCTTCTGTGACCTTCTCTACAAATTTAATGATTTTATTACAATAGTCTTGTCATCCCAGGTTTTTCCTTTTTCTTGAACAGTCATTGCAGATCATTTCCTTCATTTCACAGACATTACTCTTATATACCTTCCAAATAAATGAAATTTTGAAAGTCAAAACAGGAATACAGCTTATTGATATTCTTCCACCTTTTGCAAATACTACCTCTCCCTTTAGATGCCCGCTTCATATAGTTGCAACAATCACGCCTCAATCCCATATGAGTATGGGTTGGCCAAATGATTCCTCATTGACATGTTTCCTCGTTTAAATTCATCCAAGGCCAACACTGTAAAAAAAGATTGCCTGGTGTATGAAGCATCTCACATTTACGCAGGGTCTTGGGAAAGGCCGCACCTCAAAAGGGTTTAATTAGGCAACATACCTTGACTCAAACATCAGTGGCTAACTCCCAACTTGTGTTGGTGACATATAGGTAACATGGAGATAATTTTGCATGATCCAAGTTGGCCACTTGACATATTGAGTGGGAGGAACAAAGAGAAAACGATTAAACTTTGCAAGATTTCTTTATAGTGGTTTTTTACTTTTTTCCGTATTATTTGTTTTCTTTCTTTTTCTTTTTCTTCATGAATCTGGATTTACTGCACCACCACCACTTTCGATGGCACCATCTCCACCACAACTCCATCCATTCTTCATAACTACAACCCCCTCTTGTGAGTTCACATGTATATACTAAAATTCATTCAAAATAGAGATAGCCACATTCCTCCATCTCTCACCTTCAATCTAATTTAAACAGATTCCATAGGAACCACCACAAGTAATACACCCCTTCGTAAAATCATTTCCTTGATTACAAATTCAATCCCAAGAACGATACACATCAAAACTATACTAAAGAGTACTTAGATACAAAATACTATCCCTAAAAGTTAAAGAAGCACATCTAATTGTCGCAAAATTTCACAATTATAGGAGTCGTACCCCATATCTTCTTCAAATTGAAAGAATCAAAGCCAACACCCTTTCAACAGAAGAGTACTCATCTTATTTTTTAGAAGAGGAGGAGATATGATGGAGAAGGAGCCAGGAGTGGTGGCGGTTGGTAGTGTTGGGGTCAAATGAATGGCTATGATGTTTTAGTGATGGAGAAAAGGGTGAAGGAAGGTGGTTGTGGGATGGTGTGGGTGCACAACAAGGAAGAAGAAGAAGAAGGGTAGACAACTGGTTCTCAGATGCTTTTTATGCAATTTGACAGGAGAAACAAACAACCACCTTTTCTTGCATTGTAACTTTACCAAGCAAGTCTGGAATTTATTCCTTGGCATTTCAAATCTGAATTTGAAAATGCCAGAACATACATCAGAGTTGATAGAGAACTGGGTAAGGAGAGGAGGCAGCAAGAGTCAGAGGAGATGGTGGAGGTTAATACCATCGTGTATGTGGTGGTCAGCAGTGTTTTGGACGGCGAGAGGCGACAAAAGGCGACAAGGGCCTGCCTCGCCACGAGGCTCGCCACTCGCCTTTTGAATTAAGGCGCCAATTAATACCAAAATTAAAATTTTTAATTGCATATAAATATCCAAAATCTTAATAGCAATAACATATATTAACAAATATTTAAATTTAAAAACTAATAGTGAACAAAACACCGAGTGAGTGAACAATCCTGTTTCCTACCACACTGAAAACCGAGCACAATAGTGCGTAAAGTAGTGAAGAAGAAAATAATAAGAGAAGAAGAAGAAACATACATGGCAGCAGTCACGAAGCGGCGAAGGAGCAGTAGCCGCGAAGTCAGTTGAAGAAGATGGTCGCGAAGTCAGTTGAAGAAGAAGGTCACTAAGTCGGTGTTTGCAAAAAGGAGGCAAACACGAAGCGTTTGCGACTGAGGAGAAGAGGAGGCAATCGAAAATGTGGAATGTTCCCAAAAAACCCTAATTATGGCTTTTAATTATAAATCAGACCTTAAAAAGTTAAAAAAATAAAAAGGCGGCACCAGCCTTGTCGCAGAAAGTCGCCAAAGCGTGCCATAAGGTCGCCATTTTCATCCTCGCCTCGAGGCAAATAGGCGAAAGATGACTCGCCTCGCCTCACCTTATAGCCAAAGGCGAAAGGCGAGCGCCTTTCACAACATTGGTGGTCAGTTTGGAAGGAAAGGAATGATAGATGTTTTGAAAGTAGATCCAATTCCATAGTATCCTTACATTTTTTTTGTAAACAGTTGCGTATAGTAGATACAGACGAGATTGTAGTTTTGATAGGATGCTTGTAACTAACACTTTTTGGTGGTGACCAGCATGCCTTTAATGCTGAAGAATACAATCTTACCAATTTCAAAAAAAAAAAAAAAGAAGAAATAATATGGGGTTAAGCGAGAGAGATTAGCAGAAGGAGGAGGGGGAATTGACATGAAAAGTTATCTTGGGTGCAGTCAAATAGTAAGAAAACTATGTCCTCAATAGCATCCCCACATACTTCATGTCACCGTACACTGCCTAGTTCAGTGTTGAAGCAGCTAGACTAACTAAGGTTTCTTATCGGAGGTTAAAAGTCTGACTCACAAGTTTTCATTGGTAAAGTGGATCAAGGTCACAAAGCCAAAAGCACAAGGAGGCATTGGAATCAGAAATTTGAGACTACACAACAAGAGCATGCTAATGAAATTGTTATGGAGATATGCTCATGAAGATACAACAATATATAGGACTGTAATTGATGCCAAGTTTGGAACCCACAGCCTGTGGTGTTCATGGATGCATATTAGTAGCCACCATATAGACTTCTTCAAGAATATCTCCTATTGAGTTGATCCTCTGAGTGGCCTTGGAAGCATGTCTGGAAGATAACACCTTCAAAGGTCACCTGTTTCACTTGAATTGCTTTTAGTGAAGCAACTCTAACCCAGGACAATCTCAATAGAAGACACATTGCCTTAGTCAACAGATGCTATATGTGCCTCCATGATTTAGAGTGTCAACCATCTGCTTTTACATTGCTCATTTGCAACGGATATCTAGAACTTTCTTCTTTCAATTTCTGGTCTACAGTGGGTGACTCTACATTCTATCAAGGATGCATTCACACGTTGAGTCTTTTTTGGAGAGCTGAGAAATCCATCAAGAAGATCCGGCGAATGATTCCAGCAGAAAATTTTGGTATGTACGGAATGAAAGGAAGCACAAGTGCTGCTTTATGGGATTTCAACTTCAATTCAGTCAGTAATATCTAGATGTCAAGTTCATTTGTCCAGTTGGTACTCAGTTCCCTTGTAAATAGTGGTTGACAATTTTTTGGACTTCGTTAGCTCCTTGGTTTTATTTTAGACTTTATTATGTTATGGAGCAGAGCTAATTAACTTTTGTATCTTCTTGCTCACATAACATCTGCCTGATGCTTTTTAAATGACAACTCTTTACTTCTTCAAAAAAAGATGGAAAATAAGAAAAAATATAAATAAAAGGGAATATGATCAATCATTGATTGATATGTGATTTACACCTTGTTAAAGTTGGGGTTGGTTGAGAAATGGGGTAATAATATCACTTGAAACTGGTTTGGGGGAATACAAGGACCCTCACGAAGTTCCAGTATCTCTTTGGAAAAAGGGTTCTATTTGGAGGGGATATGTACACCATTTCTTCTATACTTCTGCATAACTTTTTTAGGATAAGCAGATTTTTTTTTGAAATCCCAATTTGGGGATTTCATTTATGATATTTCCTTTTTATTTTTTAGTAAGATAGTTTATATGAAAAGCTAGGATACAATTGTTATCTAGTTATTTTTATGAATTTGCTGTTTTTTCTAAGATTTTAAAATCATTTTCAGGATGAAGCCGAAGTTTTTTCTGCTTTATTCATGATTGGTCAAAACCACGGAGAGTTTTTAGTCAGACTGATTAATGAAGCTTCCCAACTGGTAAGTACTGATCCCTGTATCGTCCTGTACATTACCTCTTTTTTTCAACATCTAGTACATTAGCCCATTTGATGGTTTTATGGACATTTCCATTTATTAGTATGCTGAGCTTCTTTATGCGTTTAAGATGTTATGAGTTCTATATGTTAGCCTTTTCAACAAATTGGCCAGACTTTTTAAATAAGTAATCATGTTGAACATGAGCATTTATATTTGTTTACTTTAGCAGTTTAGATTATATAATAGGATCTTCCTGTGCTGTCAGCTCATATCTTTCACTTTGTGAGTATTTCATTTAATTTGACTCCATTATATCTTCTATGTAGGATACACGTAACTAACAAAAGTGAAAAGTAAGTAAGGTTCTTTGGTAGGAGGAGTCTCATGCATGACCCTATCATATCACAATACATGTGTCTAGGTGAACAACTTATTTTGGGTGGTGAGAAATGTGCAATAGGTCATTTTAAAGGCCAGCATCTTAGACATTTTAACTGCACATGTAAGGAAATCGAAGAGCTTAGATGTTTTTGTCATGCATAGCTTTTCCAGTCAAAATTTAGGCTTTCTTTCTGGTGTTGTGAAATTTTGAAAATGCCCAATGTTAATCTCCTTGTTCTTTATATTTTGTCAATTTCACTTATACAAGTCTTTTCTGTCACCATCTAATATATGCACAGATAGAGCCCTCTTCTGGAGGCAAGTTGGGTTATGACAATGTGAGGAAAGCTTCATATCTAGTATTAGCCACCTCTGCTCCAGTATCAATGAAGCAGCAAACTTGCAGCATTCCACCAAGAATTTTCTCTTATGCAGTCACACTATTAGGGAGAGTCTCTCGCAGTTTCGCAGATATAGTTGACCAGAGAACATTTTTGGCTTATCTTTCTTGTTGCAGTAGATTCACATTTGTTTCTGCATCAGAGTTTTTTAAAATGGAAGAGCATCGTCTGTTACCTCATCAAAACAACAAAATGGAAGAGCATCCAGAGGAAGGTGATGTGCAATTGACACAAAGATGTGAAATCTCTGAATACGACATTTGGAGGAAATTACAACTGAAGGAAGCGGAAAGCTCGCTTTTGGACTTCCAGGTTGAGCATTGTAAAGAGAGAAATTGTGTGAATATCGTCCTTCAGGTGGTAATAGACATTTGGCCATCATTGAAACTTGGATTGATCAATGAAGTAACTTGCACACTGAGGTAGCAATTCTCTAGTAGCAATATGACCACCCTTGAATACAACTGTTATTTATTTTCTTTCATTTTATTGTTTTGAGTACTTGCAGGATCCTATTATAGTTTATAGACATAGTTTACTTCTTCTGCAATGGTTGGCAAATCTTTTCAGACGTATCTTGCTTGTTGTCAGTTGTAAATTTTAGGTATATTCCTGTCAAGTTATCAAATACTATGTCTGTTGCTAATGTTACTCAACTGTATGGTTTATGCAGGAGTTTGAAGGCAGAATTGGGAACGAGATCAGATCACAATCATAGGGGTGAGTTAGTGTTTGCTTTGCAATATATAGATGCCTTGGAACAACTTGGACACTTGTGGCATCACTTGGTGTTTTCCAAGGAGTTTTACTTCCATAAATGGGGGAAATTGGAGTGTTCTTTGAAAAAACTGGACAGATGCCTGAGGGACATGAGATATAAGTTAATAGGTTTAACCAAAAAGGACAATTTTCTTATCTTAGAGTTAATAATTGCAAACAGTATACTGACGCTTTGTAATATGGAAGCCTGTGCGAATACTCTAAAGAAGTTACAGTCTGTCATGTCTTGTATTGAACATATTTGTGGAGAAGGATCCACTGAATCATCCAATTTTGTGGTTGAAGTTCAGAAGTCGTTGAGTGAGATTGACACCTCTAGTTGTTCAATCTTGGACAATCCATATCTCCTTCTGAAGTCTCTAGAGCATTTCACTCCAAGAATGGTAGTTTCGTCAGGGAATCTCAAATATATGGAAGCTGAACTGCAGTGTCAAGGCAATGAATTTCAAAATCCTCTTCCTTTCATCTCTGGGCTGCCTGTTGGTTTATCTTTAGACATCAAACTCAATAACATCTCGAACGAGAGTAGGTTATGGATAAAAATGAGGTGTGAAGAGAAACTAACTCAGTTTGTTTTCCTTGATTTGCATGAGATCGAAGGAGACGATGAAGTGAGGAAATTCACATTTGTTGCACCTTTCTACCAAACCCCCAAGGCAAACTGTTTCTCATTGAAGATCTGTATTGTTCTAGAGTGCATATCTGACAGTGATCAGTTGTTCAGGGGCTACGGAGGTCCTAAGCATGAAGTTGTTCATCTTTGTGAAGAAAAAGCAGTGTATTTTTCCGTTCAAGTCAGGTAATTGTGTTCCAGTTTGATCAAGTGTGATCCAAAGACGGCTATAGTTTTCTAAATTATGGTGCTCATTGTCAAATACTGGTACAATCAGTTGCTGGATTTATAAAGTTTTCTCCTTATGAAGTAGTGATGACCATGGACTACCTACCCATAGAACCAAGAGTTCTAAGCGAGTAGAGCGATGAGTGTTTCATTTTTAGCAGGTTGCAGATCTGGAGTAGGAGTAGCAAGGCACTACCAAGGAATTTAGTGAAGTGCAGAACTTAAACTGGTATTCATTTTGATCATCTTGGTATCGAGTACATTGTTCTGAGAGTTTTAGCTATTGAAGGATCCCATGTTGTATAGTGTATACATGAAGTTGAAACTGGTATGTAGCTTTTTCAGAATGGATAGATTATGAGATGAGTTTTGTAAAGGAAAAAGAACAAGAAATTATAGTGCAGCTCCAATATTTGTCCAATAGAACTTTTGCTAGTGAGCTTTGTGCCTGATACTCTTAAATTACACTCCATCCTATCTCAATTTAAGTGAACCAATTGGATTACCACATAGTTTAAGAAAGAAGAAAGATTTTCAAAACTTATGATGTCTAACATGTCAAAAGCATAGGTGTTATAACACTTTTGAAAATTGTAGTTTAAATATTTCTTGTCGTTGGTATAACAATAAATACAGAAAATTGCTTCTGTATTTAGAATAGGATCATTAAATTATTCCAAAATTTAGATTATGATGTTGATTGGTGAAGGGATCAGTGATTTGCTTATTTGAACTTGAACAATTTTTACTTCATGCACTATTTTTGAGGTCGAGTTAGATTCAAATTACATCTCAATTCATTTAGCTCAACTCATGTTACTATTGTATTAAAATTAACGTCACACTACATGATTGAACATTTTGCTATTTCCATGTTTTAAGAGCTAGCCAAGACTAGTTTTTAGTGAAGAAGCATTTGACAATAATGTTACATAGCTCATATATAGTGAAAGGAAAACTATAGTAACCTTGGATCATATCGATGGAGGGTATGTGTGACAATAATGAATTAAGAGGTCATTAGATAATATGAAGTTTCGAAAGCATACACATATTTTATTCTTATCTCATGGAGATAGAGGGACTAATTCCAAAAAAAAATTCGATACAAGTATTTCATATCAAAACAGATTTAAAAAGAAAAAGAAAATAAAAATTAACATCAAGATATGGGAAAAATATTCTAAAGTATATATAAAAATTTAAAAAACAAATAAACACATAATTAGCAAAACACAAAAACCATCATTAATACTACTGAAAAACAAAGAGAAACCTATCTCACTGATAAAACCCAACATTATTATCAAATGTTTTATTATAAAACAAGATTCTTACATATCCTTCAGATCTCGAAGCCTCCTATGAGTAAAAATCAACTATTTTCTTTTTTTTAAAAAAAGGGATAAAGAAAGGAGTAGAAAAAAAATAAAAATAAAACAAATATCTTGAATCGAGCATTGGCTTTGAGCCCCACGGCCATATTTGCTTTTATTTGGTCCATTTCTCCATTCATTATTTTTTTGTTATACAACTTTTATCTTGGGCCCCAAACTCCACTTGGAATAATCTAAAAGAATTACGTAACTAAGCAAATATTTACGCGAATAGAGTAGGATAAGATTTGCATTTCTATATTTTATCGTAGTCAGACTTTATTTATGAGGTTATACTTCAAAAGTTTTAAGTAAGACAAAAGGATTACGAAGTGATATCGAAAAATTAAAGTGAAAGTTCAGCTAGCTAATTAAGAGATAACACTAGGTAATCAGAGTGAAACTTTAGTTAGCTAATTAAGAGATTACACTAAGTAATTGGTTATTGCTATAAAAATAATGGTATAAAGACTGACATTTATATAGCTTAAAATACAAATTTTGAGATTAACTTATTTGTAAAAAAAATAATATAATAATGAATTGTGATAAAGGAAATACAACTACTTATTACTCTTGACTTGAAAGTAATACTACTATTCAAAAGGTTTGATAATGAAACAGAAAAAACTTGAAATCCCTGTACTTTTAGGAGTGGTTTGGCACTACAATAATTTCAAGAAGAAAATATAAAATTATTTTACTGTGTCTAATCGAAGGTATTAGACAATCTTGAAATTATTTATCTCATCATTTATATTTTTAGTGATATATTCATATTTTAATTATGGAGATAAGTTATTCTATATTATCTCAATATCTCAAAATAATTAATTTTGATATAACTTGATCCCAACTAAACGACCGATAATCACAGTAACTCATCAAGTGTTTTTCTTTTCCTTTTTCCCAAAAATAAAAATAAAAAATTGTTGGTCCAAACATTATGCTTTTCTCACTTCTTTATTTTATTATATTTGGGTTCATTGGTTTTAGTAAATTGCTACTCTGTGTCACTGTGAGCTTCAGTTCAGTAAGACTCAGCAATGACTATAGGCACCAGATCCAAGAAATATTTAACAAATAAATATCAGAAAATAATAGAACCCCATTATAAAATGAAGTAATAATAGTAATATATATATATTTTTTATAAAAAACAAGATGACAAATATATGAACAAACAATTCACACGTTGCTGTTACACTTTAGTTTAGATTACCAACTTAGTAGGCGGATTTCAAGGGGGAACACCCAAAAAAAATCATGTCTATCTGACATCAACATCATATCTTCACATATACTTGCATTTTAATAATTAAACTTCACTACCAAGAGTAGTCTGATGTGGTAGAAATTTTAAATTCGAATCTTGATAATGAAAAAATTAGAAAAAACCTATAGTATTTGGTATTAAGGGAAATGTTCCATAAAAAATATCTTACTTGAAAAATAAGAAGATTTCCTGCTTATTTTCTAATGTTTGGCAAGTAAGTAAAAAAATAAAAATATTATCTAACAAAACACTATGAGGTAAATGGATACGAGTTGAGGACGTTAGGTAGGTGGGAAAGAGACTAATGATAACGAATTTTGAATGTGACTTGCGAAATTCATTTTCTTTACTTTCATTAGTAAAGTCATTTTTGAGAAAAAATATTTTTTAGAATATTTCGACTAACCAAACACAAAAAAAATTGGACCAAAAGACACCTTAATATTCAACTGATTTTCTTCTTGTCTCTTACCTTTGCATAATACCCATCCAACAGGCCACCAGCACAGTAAACAGTGGAAAGTGTAACTGAAAAGTAGGTTAGTCATACCTGCTAGCTGCTAACCATCTGTCAGTTTTTGTCATCATATTAGAGAGAAACATATATCTGAATCTTAATATTAGCTTTAACCTGCATGCACATGCAAAGACAGTAGTGAAAGGATCATTTTCTGCATTATAGAGTCCATTGATCCAGTTATTACATGTGTATCTGAAGGTAAAGTATAACAAAAAGAGCCAAAAGGGTATCTTCTTACAGCCTAATAATGACTAAAGGGGGAGAAAGAACAGAAGAAATTTCATCATTTTGTGTAGAATTATTATGAATATGAAAAATAGATATCAAGGGGACCCAAATCAAGACTTTCTTGTCTTTACTCTAAAGCTTTAAGCTTTAAGTGTAAACAAAAGAACCCCACAAGGAGATTATAATAAAGCTTTTGGTAAACTCCCTGATTTGTGGTCAATTAGAAAAAAAAAAAAAAAAGAAGATAAAGAGACACTGAAATGCTACAGTAAAGTGGAGAAAAGAACATTACATTATTCACTTGCACTGCTGTTTCAGCAGCAGTCTTCAACCAGAACTCAGATTTGAACTGCAATCGTCACATAAGCCAATGAGCAAAAGCACCAATGAACCTGTCTAATGTTCTCAAAATTAGGCCATGTAATACATACTACAAAAGAGACAGAACAGTAAGAATATCTTTCCACTTAGAAGGGAATACATTTATTCATCTGCTGAGAATGTTGACCTCAATGCAATAATGCAAATAATTTGCTATACATACAGAAAATATTCCTCTTCCCACCACTAGATAAAAGTACAAAACTGAAAAAAAATTCCACATATCTACAACATAGCAAAAAATCAAGGGAAAAAGCCAACTAGCTGAAAGGAGCCTATGACCAAAAATGCGCCCTCTCTCTTTCATCCTTGCCCGGAACGAAAGTAAGAATAGCCAAATAAAAAAAAAGGAAAACAAGTACTAGTATTCAGTTATCTGTAAGTTGTTTCCTACTTAATAGAATAAGAACGGGTGCATACAGCCTCAAGGGCCTCTGTCATCAAGGAAGAAAAGCTGGTCATAGCTTGGAAAACTCCCGGAAGCCCTGTTTGAATGTTGTTCAGAGTCATTGCTCTGGTTACCTCCACTGCTTTAGAATGCTTCACCATCTCATCTTCCACACGCCGTTGGCTAGCTGCAAGCTCAGCCTTTTTCTCAGCAAGAGGGTCTCGTACATCTAAAATATTACCATTATCAGGTCCCCCATCAGGAAGTCCAATGCCAACCATGGAGAATGAATTGTAATACTTCCTTTCAATGTTCCTGACACTCGAAGCCTTTTTCTCAAGCTCCTTTGATGCAGATTCAGTCCGCTTTTTGATCTTCAACTCCTCCGTTTGTTTCACATATATCGAATGAACAACATTTATGAAGCTTTTGATAGCTTCTGATGCAACAGTGTCAGGAATACGGTCAAGTGCTAGCTTCCACTCATCGCAAAACATAAAAGAATCTGAGAACTCCCTGTTGCCATTAGTTGGCTCAGTATTGACAGATACAAGGGTGAGCTTGAACCAACCATGAAGGGATCGGATAAAGTCCCTTTGAAATTTTATCAGGCGACAATAACTCGAGTGCCATGCAGATACAGCAGACTCAAGGTCACGAGTTGCCTGCCGGTGTAGGTCAGATGTCGATTGACCTTTAATTTCTCTGTTGATGAGGCCACGCACCTGCTGCACAATGTCATTCTGAACTTGATGGAACTGGTTCATGGATTTCCACATGTACATAAATCTGCATCAGTTTATACCAATATCAGTTGAGGACTAGTCAGGGGTATAACTTAGAAAATAGTAAACACTTTATTATCTTAGTGATTGCCAAAATTCCAGATTGAGCTTTATCAATACTGATAGGCCTAAGAACCATCACTATATTTAGCCATCAATTACACATATCAAAGCACAAGAGATATTCCAAATATCCAAAAATAGTGAATCCATCATGGCCACAATCTTGTCAGACTCTAGAAAGATGCTCCATGGACATTCTTTCATGGTCAGGAAGACAAAAGTCGAACATTTAAAGATCCATAAGTTCTCAACTACCCACTGAAACAGACAAATATTAACACCAACACATTTTACATGTGAGAGCATGACTTTAGGTAAGATCAATATCAGGTAGGATATGTTGAAACTATTTCAATTGCAAGGAAAAAAGTCTTGAGACAGCACACAATTACATGGGTGATTTAGGTTCTGCAAACGATTTCCAAAAGAAAAGAATAACTTGGAAGAAATTCCGGGAAGGCAGTAACCAGACTTATCAATCTCATAATGGTAAGAAGGTTGGCTCCAATATGTTGAGTTTCCTCTAATCAGTATTGCAACATAGTTCATTTCAACCTATAACCCATGTATGTGTTTACCAGCAAGTAATCTGAATAAAATTGGTTGTCAACAAATTTCAAATAAAGTATTCACAAACACAAGGACTTACCCATGACAAAGTTCAACAAGCTGCGGGACAAGGTCAGAGTCCCTTAGGCCAATAATGGCAGAGGACGTAGTGGAAACAGCTTGCGATGTGACCACCATCAGTGACTGCAACCTTGTTATTGAGGCCTTGGTTTTGTCCAACTTGGCTATGTCATCACTTCTGCTTTCCTGACTCTGTAATGTTGCCAACTTCTTTTCATGCTCAATTTTAACTCCTTCCCTCGCCTGCATTTACAGTACTCAGATTAAACAAATGTATGGGGGCTAAAGCATTGCACAAGGAAGTAGTCGCTCAAGTTGCCTTTTCTTCAACGCCCCCCCCCCCCCCCAAACCACCCATACAGACACACAAAAAAAAAAGGATCTTAACAACACACAATTCCTATGCTACTTTCCATAAAAGCACTAGTCTATGAAATAAGGCTTATAGTGTTGAAGATATAAGTTAATTAAATAAAAGTGTGTTCACTTCTTTAATAAGTTGATCTTTTAGATGATATATATAGTTAAATAAAAGTGTATTCTCTCTAATAAATTAAACTTAAGTTTTAGAGAGATGGTCACACACTTCAACATATATGAACATTTTAATAGATTAGTTTTAAGGCAGGCACGGTACCTGCATGTTCTATATCAAAATCTAATAATAGCTCAAAGCTGTCCATGTCAAGTGATGTAACTACCTGATGTACATTATTCAGTACACCATTATTGACTAAAATGAGTGGATACAACTTAGATTACACAAGTCTTTGGATGAGCATGACCCGACTGATTTTTACACTTCTATCTACCATAACATTTATAAGATCCCAACCGAAAAACCTGGCACTCTGTTGCTTGATTGATTCAGAGTGGATTAAACTACAGCTTTTTATCTTTGCAGACAACCAGTTAACCGACCGACAGGATGATTGCAAAAGACCAATTGGTATAAAACACAAGAAAGTAAATATATCTTGAAGACTAAGAGCAAGTGGAATTGAGAAGAGCACCTTCACTTCCTGATACAGTTTCTTTTCCCATGCCAAGAGTCGCTCCAAGGTGGAACAAAGACTCTTTTGCCCACCTTCATCAATAGAACTAGGTTCAAAACGATACTTGACCGCCAATGGAGGTTTTGAAGACCAGGTGGAGCTTATGGTGCTAAAAACTCCACCGGAATGATACACAGTTTCTGCAATGCACGGAAAAAAAAATATTAAATCCTAAACAAAGAATCGAAATTTTTTAACAAAATTTGCTTAACTGGATCGCAAGGTGAAGATAAGTCAATGTCAATCAATTAAAACCTCAACCTAAAAATAGTTGTAGCAAATGATATGAATCATCTTGATTGGTCAAAATTAGACTAATTTTACCGTGAGTATCAAGCTACCACAACTCTACTCCTTCATCCAAACCTGGAACTGGCTATGCTAAGCTCACATAAGTGTATTCACATATCCATCACAGAAAACATACAACACCCACTAATTGCTATGTTATAACTTATGATCAAGAGGCACAGATAAAGCAATAAAAATCGAAAGTTGCAGTCCACAAAAATGAAGATTCCAAAAACAAAAAGACTCACTCTTTAACTGCTTAAAGCTCCGGTCAAGCTGAGCTCGACCTGTCTCCAACATCTCAGACACCTGCTCACCAGCAGAAGCAGTCTTATCAAAGTGTTCCTTAATGGCAGCAACAATCTCTGCTAGATCCTTGTGCCTCACCACTATACTTCTATCAGATACCATCTCCACTTTCCCATTTCCGTTCCCCCAACTCATCGAAGACGACCCACCGTCCTCCGACATCTTATCAGATTTCTTCACTGAGAAATTCTTTGAATTCACATTAATATTAGAACCTTCCTCATTCTTCACGGAAGCAGTAGACCCGAAATTCGATCGGGATGGCCCATACCCAGATCTTATATCATCCTTTTCCTCTACTTCTTCTTCTTCATCGTCGTCATCATCAGATGAAGTTGTAGTACTGTAATGATCGTGATCTCCCCACTCGCTGCACTGTACCTCTTCTCTCTCAGCTTCACTCTCCCAGTTATTCAAATGGTGGGCTGCATAGTTCTGCTTGTTTTCACCAACCTTTTTCTGATTCCGGACAGACCCGTTTGCCAATTTCTCATCGTTAATACTATCAGTATCGAAAAAGTCAAATTGCTTGTTCGATTTCCCATGAAGTGATTGGTCACTAGGATGATGTTGGTGCTGCTGCTGCTGATGATGATGCTGAGAGTATTGTGAATGAGATGTGTAGTTTGACGCCTTATCTTCCTCATCATCCTCCGGATCAGCTTCTCGAGAAAAATTGTTCTTATTGTGGACGCGTTCGAAGTACTCTGAACTTGGAGGGGAAGGAGGGTAGAAATTTTCCCAGTTCCAAACAGAGGAAGCTTGTGAAGGAGTGCTAGAATACGTCGAATTTGCTTTCGCATCGTATGTATAATCCTCATTATATGAATTCAAACTTGACCCAGAAAGAATGTGCGGAAGTTTCAGGGGCTTTTTCTGCTGCACCGGGGGCTGACGCTGATGAGAGGAAACAGAGGAGGCAGAAAGTATATGAGGAAGCTTTGAAGAAGCTATCGTCGGTGACGGCGACGGAAAAAACGGCGGTGGGGGTGGGGGTAGATGAAGAGAAGGAGAAGGAGATGGGATATGAATAGGGGGTGGGGGTGGAGGGGTTTTGATGTTAGTAGCAGCAGTAGTCGAAAAAGACGTACGGAGGAGAACAGCAGGAGTATGATCAGAAACAGAAAGTGGTTCACCGGCGGCAAAGGTAGATAAAGCAGAACCCGTAACACGAAGTGAACGACAGTAATCAGAATGAGCTGCTGCTAAGTGATGACGAGCATAAACAGCTTCTTTCATCAATCGCCGGCGGTCTTTACACCGCCGGACAGTATCTTCATTATCTAGCTTCGACGCCGCGCAACCCATCGTTAAATATCAAAAAAAAAAAATCAAATGGGTCTCCGCCGTTGACGGTGGCTATTCCGGCGGCGCAGTTACTGGTGTTGCTATGGAGCTAAAGAAGTTGCGACGGCGATGGGCGGAGACGGTGAAGAAGAAGAAAAAATGCCATGAAAGTGTTTTTACACACAGTGAGTTAGAGATACTTCACTTTCTTTCTCCACTCAAAGTACTTTTTAACATGACTAGATATGACTAATCTTTTTCAACATTTAAAAGTTTTTTTTTTCTTATTTAAATACTTTATTACAAAAGAAAATAATAATTATAACCATTTAAGATGTTAATATCATTTTGTCAAAGATATATATATACTTTTAATAAAGAACATAGTTTCTAATAATTATATCCAAATTCCTAAATATTTTTTTGGCTTCGTATCTAGAATCTATTAAATCTAAATTCACATATTACGTAACTTTATTCTCGAACATAAAACATTTAATTATATATTGAAGGATCGAAATTATTATTCCATCAGAATCCAAATTAATTTTTGAATAGTTATTCTCAGCATTTCTTTTTTACTTGTTCAATTTGTAAAATCAAAGTTTAACTAGTAATTTTGTAATAAATTGAAAAAAAAATTATTTAGTTATAAGGGTAAAATTAAAAATAAATAAATAAGTAAAGTTCTCTCTTGATTTATTAAAATGTTTAGTTATATTTAGTAATATTAAATGAAAATTAAAACAAATAGCGTATATAAAAATTAAGAAACTAATTCTTAAAATTAAATTTTATTGATTCTCATACTCTATAGAGTCTACACATCTTATTATATTCCTTATACGAAAAGAGTAATATTATTAATGTGTTCTTTTTTATGTTTGGAATGTTTAAGATAATTATTTAATTTTTCAATAAGAAATGGGGGATTTCCAAAATCCTAATAAGATTAAAATAATAGTCTATAATAAAGTATTTAATTATATTTTTAATTATTAAAAATTGTTTTGGTTTTTTAGAAGAGAAAAAGGCTGCTTTTTGTATTTAGCTTGGATATGGGTGGCAGCTGGCAGACAACAAGAAAGTAGGGTTCACAACCCCATTTGTGTTGGATAGTCTTACAATTTTAATTTTATAATATTTTTCAGTTTTATGATAATAATTTTAAATTATAATAATTAAATTTTATATATAAATATATCATTATGAGTATATTAATTCAATAATTTTTTATTAAATTAATACTAGCTCTGGTATTTGAATAGCTAGGTGGTAGGTTGCTTTGGGATCTTGGAATAGAGGTCACTATTATATTGAATATATAGAATTGAATTATTTATTTTTAATTACCTATTTTAGATGATTTCTTTTTTGGTAGATTGTTGTCTTAAATCTACTATTATATTTCTAATGTCTTTTTTTGGTTGATTTGTTGTCTTAATTCTATTACTATATACTAGTATACATGTGGTGATAAAAAAAATTTATATATAGTTAATGTTTGTTGCATTTTGTTTTTTGGAATCAAATTAGGTTCAAATAATTTAGTCATTATGATACTATTACGTAGTAAAAATTATAATTATCTACCTTCAGTTAATTTTTATTTTCATAATGATTAAAATTTATAAATTTTATTCAAAATTATATTAACTTGATTTTAGATAGTTACTTTTGAAACTCACACTATTGAATACAAAACTTGTTGGTTCATAACTTGACACAAGATATTATTCATCTTGTATGTTTTCTTTAAACGTTTAAAATATATGAAATCTCGAAATTAATTTAGAGTCATGAAGCTCTTAAGCATAAAATTTATATTTAGGATATAAAGAAGAAAGGTTAGTAGATTGAGTAGTAAATAAATAATTTAAGGGCAAATGTACATTATAAAAATATAATCATTTCATTAAGACAAATACAAAAGATTAAAACCTAAGGGACATTGAGTAAAACCCAATTATAATGTCCAAGACTTTTTGAATTTTTTGACACTGGTATTGTGTTTGGTTATATTTTTCTCCAAAGATTAATTATAACAATATTCATGCTTAAATTCAATAGCTTAATAAAAAGTCAATTAAAAAATAAATTATATATTATTTTTCAAATTGAACTTAAATTTTTTATGATCAATCTAAATTAAATAAAAAATTATTTCGATAAATAAATAATTTATATGATCAAGCGAGTTTTAAAATTCGTAACAAAGAATTATCCCAATAAACTCAAAATCTTGGGTAAAGGATAAACGCTACATAGTGCAACAAAGTGAACTTTTTTTTATTTTAGAGTAACTTTATTTCTCTTTTTGTAAATAAAAGATATCACAAAGAGCATATTCTCACATTTGGTCAAAAAGATATTTCACATTTTTAGGGTTTTAAGGGGAAGTGAGCCATGAAAAATTCACAAAAATTTAACATTTTACCTATGCCACATCAAAAAGACCATTCACTAATAAGCAATATGTCAAATTAGTGTAATTTCATTTCAACTTTTATCAAATATTGAAATAATATTTAGTGTGATTCAAAACATTACAAATCTATATTACATTACAATTTACAACTATATAGATTTGTTAAATATACAAATTAAATCAATCTAAATAAAATGTTTTTTAACTATATGATCCCCCCCCCCTCCCACACACACACATAAAACACACATTTAATTTAATTATATACTATATCTCCACCATATATAAATAAAATTTACTAAATTCAATCGAAAATGTGCATGCGAATTATAGAATTATAGCTCTGTCCGTGATTTTTTTAGAGGTATTAGGTTATGCTTATGAAATTATTGTTTTATGGCAATTGTGGATTAGACCTTTTTCTAAATATATTAAGGTAATTATTTTTAAAAGGTAAATCTTCTTCATTACGATTAATTCTTAATCCAAGCTTTATGTTAATGATAAAGTACCCTTTTTTTAGAAGATTAATGTGAAAAGGAAGAAAAAGAAACAAGAGACGAAAAAGGAAAGAATAAAATAGTGATTCTTGATTTTTAAAAGGGTGAATTTTATTTAAAGAATTTTTCTAAAAAAAAGAGCAGTGAAAAGTTTGAGAAAATTGTGTAAGCAAATTCTTTTTTTCTCACATGTTTTCTCTTTTTCTTCCTTACTTTTCCTCTTTTTCTTATCTTCATTTTTTACAAAATTTTCAGATGCTTTTAATTAATTTTTCTTTTCTTCTGTAACAAAATGATTTATATCACTTGAGCAAAATAAAAGACGAAAATATATGTATATTAGAATCTGAATAAGGTATTTATATACGTCACTAGATTTAAGACATAAAAATGTCTTCAAATATGTTCTTAATTACTTGTCCACTTTTGAATTAACATATCTATTAAAAAATCATTAATAACATAACGAGTTTCCAATTTTATCCATCTAAATTATGAAGTAGATGAAAAGTTACATTTTTCAAAGTAATTAGTCTTTTGATTGAGAGTATAATAGGTAAAAAGAATTCTTTATCCTTTCCTGATCTGTCAAAATTGACAAATAATTAAGAACAGCTATAAAAGAAAAAGTAAACAAGTAATTAAAGACAGAGAAACTATAACACTGCTCTACTCGGAGGCTGTAATACTTCCCACATACTTCAACACACATTCATGTAGTTGCCATTATTCTTACTGATTTGTTAACTTTTACTTGTAGATCATATGACACAAATAGTTTTTATTATTTTCCTATTGAGAACCCAAAATGTTTCAAGTCACTATATAAATTTGTGTGTATAGTTGAAAAGAGTCCAAATATAGTAGGTCAACAAAGTAAGGCTGGTAATGTCTCTTTAAACTATGTATATATTAGGACCACATTGCTCACTGTTTTTCAAGTACAAATTGATCTTTGTTTAATACTGGACTAACATTATTTTTCTTAAAGGTCCTAAAACTGCCTCCAAGGTTTCATGGAGTAAACATAGAGGTATCTTAAAGCTGCAACAAAAATTAGTTAAATCTATGTGTATTATTCTTTTAAAAAAAAAAAATTGTTTGAAATAGAGTATAGATAGTGTGTATAGGGCTGCGATCCATATAAAATGATAAAACTATAATACTATTCCCTTCCCTTCCTAAAAAGGTGAACATAAAGGGAGACCCTTTTTTTTCTTTCTTCTTCACTTAAATTTCATTTGTCAGGATTACATTATTCCAATCTCCACTTGGTACAACCACTTTTTTCTTGCTTTGGGCCCTCTTTTTACTTCAATGCATGAGTCATGACTATCGAAACTCGACATCGATGTCAAGAGTTAGAACAAGGTAGGGTTAAGGTTGTGTAGACTCCACCCTTTTCAGACTCCAGAGGAGATTGCTAGATGTATTGGTAACCTTAAAGTTGTAGGAACATAGAAAAAGGAAATGTTTTTTTTTATTTTTCCATAGTTAGGAATAGTATTTTGAGGTACAAAAGTTGTTGTCATGATGAAGCATTGAGTAATCATATCTACCATTTCGGTGGTACAATAGTCAAATTAAATACAAAAAAACAAAAGGATGATGCAAATAGATAGATATAAAGAAAGAGAAAATAGTATCTAATATTTAATAGAAAAAAAAAAAAAAGAGGAGACAACAACCATGCAAGTGTTTCCCCACCCAACAAGGGCCAAAAACAACACAATTCCCCTTCTCATAGGCCCTACCACGTTTGAGCTTTTGCCAAACAGCTAGCAAAAGAGGATCTACCCTTTCATAATCAAACATCAATCCGAAACAAGTTGGGTTTGGCTATATGAACTCTCATTGCAGGCTCCGCTCAAAACTCATTTCAGTCCAACATTATATAAAATAAAAATAAAAAATATCTGGAGAAGATCTTCCCCTTTACGTCAAAACAAATAGATGTATAGATGCATTCACACTAAGGATCGTCCTAATACACCTAATAAGGAGCCAGAACTGGTTGAGACCTTTTCGGTACCTGAAACACTTCTTATCCTGACAATTGACAACTGGTAACAAGCTTCCCGTTCATATTCCGATGACCTGAGATTGGAAAGAGTGATTTTGTCTAAAGATAGGATCCTCTTCTCATGTGGATGTTGCAATGGAGGTATTTGTTGTAGGATGTGTTTTAGGGAAACCAAATTCATTGAACAAACCCTGAAGTATAAGACCAATTTAAAGATGAAACACAATTAGTCGAATACTCCGGGATGTCTGGAACTAATTACATAGTTTAAACTTTAATATAGCTGAGATATAAGCATACCATAGCATCATTGACTGCATATGTAACACAATAGTGCTCCTGCAATTGGGTTTTAAATGAAAAGGAGCATTATACAAGATAAATAAGGTATACATTTTTTTATCAGTATAAAATAAAGTAGCATTTTCCCCATCTTTTTTAGTCTTTCAAATACTCCCTCAAGCCTTTCTAACTTAACCTACTACCTTTGTTGTCGATACCAATTTACTTCACCTTGTCTCATAGATAATAGATGCTAAAATTTTGCCAGATCCTAGAGTCCAAACTACCACAACACTACTACTTTATATAGTTGCAGCTTTAATATAACATGTTTTCAACAAACAATAGTAGTTCTCTGAATTACTCAGACATAATGAAATATTCCACTTTGTTTTGTTTTATTTTTATCTCCAATTAGTCGAACAGGGTCTACATGATGGAAGGAGTATCAATTTTTTGTACTCTCATTCCCAAATACTCTCGACATAATCCAACTATTTACAAGTTTCCATGTTACATAATGCAATATATTGCTGTGACAGATTAAGAACTTTTAATCAGTCAAAGTCACTTCACCAAAAGGCAGGTCAGCAAATGACATAAAAGGCAGTAGACCTATCTCGGATTTCTTTATTTTGATTGGTAAAAGGAACTTTCAGATACTACATCACTTAACTTTGTTATGGAATAACGTAATACAGAAAGGTTGTCTTAAGACTAAAGGAGAATATAGATGTAGGCAAATAAAAAATCAAAAAACAAAAGAGAGAGCAGCATCTTGATCCTTGAAAACAGAAGGTCAAGAGAAAGCAAGCCTTGGAGAAGGCCCAATCAAAATAAAGCAGCCTGCATTTTGCATCTACATTATCTAGGGTTATAGATCGTAAATACAATATGATGCCAAATGTCAGATATACTGGTCAGAAACTTGCGATACAAAAAAACAACAAATCTGGAACAAAGTGCTCAACTTTCACGATGGTATAGAATGCAAGCACACCGAAATATATTTTGCAGTCAAAAGCAGAAGAGTAATAGAAACTTACCTGCATCATATACCACTCTTCAAATTCATCGAATATTTCCAATCTTTCAATCCTGTCCAGAAAATTACATGCAAATATTTGAGGACTGCAACATTATTATTATTATTATTTTGTGTGCGTGCGTGCGTTTGTGGGGGAAAGAGGGGGGGGGGGGGGGGGATAAGCACAAAGTATATAAAGTGAAGGTGCACACAGGAAAAAGAGGAATCAGCCTTTATCCTGGGAAAAGGATACATCAGAATCTAAAAAAGGTAATAATATATTTTATGAAACCCAAAGTAGCTTTTATAAAATAGAAAGCTTTTCAAGATATGAAAGCTTCTATTTTGTTTCGTAGGGAAAAAGCATATTTTGTTTGTTGTAAAGACACAAAAAAATAACAGAATCATATATGTGACTAAAACGTTAGCATCAGATCAGCCTAAAAATATTTGATGTTCTCTTAAATGTGTTTCTCTTATATATTCTTAAAATTGTGATTTGTTTTTCTGCGACAAGGTAATCACTAGCGCAGAAGGAGGACAAAGTGGACAGTACAAATATAAGGAGTTATATCCCTCTATCAGGAGTCTAGGTGAACTATATCAAATCAGTTGCTACAATATTTACAAATTCAAACCTACACCAAAATGCAAGAGTCCCATGATACTAATATTTGAACTCCAACTTTTGAGTAGGACTATGAACTCTTAAAAACATTTTATTTTCTATCCCTCTGCAATGTCCGAATGGATGGTGTACAAACCTTGTTATTTCGTCCTTCTGTTCAGACAACCTGAGGTCTACAAGAGAGTGAGTGAATCACGGGAAAAGCTAGAGAGATGGGCAAATAGCGACCCAGGATATGAAGACGCCACGTGCACCATTACCTTTAGTGTACAATGTCACACGCCACATGTAGAGTCAGAGGAGGGATATATATTTGCCTATTTGGTCATTTTGTTCTATTTTAGATTCATTAAGTTTTTTTTTTGCTTGAATTTGGGTTAAGTTGGTTTGGTTTATATAGTTCTTGATTCCTCCTAGATAGATAAACCGACCATCCAACAGTAATGAGTTAAATTTGATATTTTCTTGGATTTCTTTCATTATGATAGGTGGACTATTGTACGTTCACAAGCTAATTGTCACTTATGCGGAGGCGAGTAAGAGCTTGTTTGGATTTACTTATTTGAAGTGCTTTTCAGCCAAAATAGTTTTTAAGCACAATTGGGGTGTTTGGGTAAATTAAAAAAAGTGCTTATAAGCACTTGACTTTAAGCTAAAATGATAAAAACTAAAGGATTCTAACTTATGGCTTTTGGCTTATAAGTCAAAATAAAAGTCAATCCGAATAGGCGCTCTAAGACTGAGAAGTGAAGATTTTCACACTTAGAAAGTTAGATTTAGCCACATAGTGCTTGAATTAAATTCGAGTTTGTGGGTAATTAGGAGGGTACAAAAGGGATAAGAGCGCAAGGAAAAATATAATCTTGTTAAAAAAAATTGACACATTCGAGCACTGCAGTCAGCAAATTGATGTTTGCGTCAGTGTAGACTGTTTACATTACATCCCCTTAGGATGTGGCCTTCCCCGGACTCTGCGCGAATGTTGGACTCTTCGTGCACCGGACTGCTCTTTTTAACACATTGACCGAATAAACAGGAACGGAAAAGAGATTAAAAGGGAAGGACTATATTAGTGGAAGATTGAACAAGAAAAACAATAAGAGTAAAGAAAAACAAAAAGGTTTGAATTATAAGTTTCAAAAATCTGAAGTTGTTGGGTGGCAATTTGCCAGATTAGCTTCGGTTTTCCGTATTAATAGACAATTGTGTGATAAAAAATTAATGATTTTGGGTGGTTTTGAAACCAAAAATTATTGTATTCCAGAGGTGAAAAGTAATGATTCACAACGAGATAAATCACTGGGGCTCATTGAAGGAAATACCAAAGCGCCTTGGAGGCTCTTGATTCAGTGCACATGCCTAATTCTTCTGATTGGAGGAGCCCCTTTGGCTAAATAAATGTGTTACAGATTCCTATACATACTTAAATGCAACTAAGCAGGCGGGTGCCGGTGGCCGGTGGCCGGTGCACACTTAGCTAATTAGGTGTTTCGGCCTCTGGAGTCTGGAGATAGGCAACACAAGTACTACTGTGAAATAGACAAGAACAGGAATGGAGACCAGAACCATTGTATGATTAGAGCTCAAGCATAAGCTATAGAAGTTAATAAGAATTATTGTTGACAGGTTGCATTAAAAAGTAGCAACTAAAAGTTTTAGGAATGTCCAAAAATCTTGGACCTTGAAGAATCGTAATGGTGGATGAGGAGGTGCGAAGAGTTGGTAAAAAAAAGTGAGAAGTATAGGGAGCTACCGAAAGCAGAAGATGGTGAAACCTCTGAAGAGTACAAGAAATCTCAGAGAGACTAAAAAGGCAGTTTGCAAGGCCTACAGTGAAGAGTACGATGACTTTTATCAAAATTTAGGGACACGTGAGGAAGAGAAAGAATTCGATGACTTTTATCAAAATTTAGGGACACGTGAGGAAGAGAAAGAAACGTATAAATAGCAAAAAATGAGAGACTTAAAAGTAGAACTAAACCACATTAAGCGTCTTAAAAGATGACTGCCAACAAGTACCCTAAGGGAGTGCTCTAGCATTCGAGAGACGGAGATAACCTTGGGAACCAAGGTTGACACATAGCAGTACAATGAGTTCTTCTCATCTACCTAGCTCTTGTTGGACAGATTTATCGAGTAGTTGTGACGGTGGAAGGTATAAATTACCCAGTCAACAAGTTAAGCCAGATCGCCGTTCAAAAGGGTAGTTGCGAACAAGTTTTTAGATTATAGGGTGATCAAAGAGAGAGGAGAGGCATTTTATATCATTTTTTTTCAACTTAAATCATGAGAATAACTTAGCAGATCTTAATAGATCACTAATAGACAATATAGAAGATGAGTTTCCATGCATGTTATTTGCAAATGATATTGTATTAATTGATGAAACTGCACAAAAGTCAATCAAAGGCTAGAATTATGAAATACACTCTAGAGAGTAACAGTTTTCGTACAAGACTACAAGTAGAAGCAAGACAAATATATGAACAATAAATTGAGCCCCAAGAAGAATGAAGTTAAATGAGCTAATATGGAACGATGGTGTCTCATATATAGACTCAGTATTTTCCAGAAAGGCATGAAAAGTTAATATATAAAAAGAGTGCTATAAGAGTATGTTGTGATAGGAAGATATCTATCCAGTTGAAAAATAACTTCTATAAAACAACTGTGAGACTAAAAGACAACCAGCCTGTACATATAGATTGGTCAAGTGCCCAAGCATGTTACCTAGAGCCTAACGCATGAAACAAACTAAAACATTTACGGTGACGCTAGCATGTGAGGACCTTTTATAAATTGTTTCTTATTTTTTTTACTTATTTGATTTTCAGCGGGTGAGAGAGACAGGAGCAAAACAAGACTTATAAACCTCTGGGCACTGACTGAAACATGGACATTTAGGCAGCTTAATATGGCCATTAAAGACAGCAATCTACTCTAGAATGTATTTCATGATCATCATCTTCAGATGAATCATATCATTCACATATTTACATATATCAATCTACAATAGCAATGAAAGCTAATACTAACCTGCGTCTTTCTTGAGCTTCAATAAAATCACTATAAACCTGTAGCATGTCCCAAGCAACTGCTTTCTGCAACCAATCAATAGCAAACCATTAGTTATAAATTCATGTGTGCTTTATCATAGCAAATAAATTAACTAGAGCTGAACCAGTGTTAAGTATTCGACGACTGTACAGTTCAAATTGTCAGTAACTGGAAATAGGGAATGAAAACTAGAGCCTACAACTAATGCAATCTCAGAAGCAACCAATGCATGCTCTTTTGCTTGGGGAGAGAGTGGATCAGCCTATAGTTTATTTGCAATGCCACAGTAAAAGATTCACTATCTCCCCATTTTCTTTGCAAAAGAAGCACCAGCTGCACAGATTAAAACCCCTTCCTTGCAGATTTTCCTGTGACAATCTGACAGACATGCTTCATGTGTTGCAATCCAACCAATGCTAGCAATTTTGCTTGGGGCCTCAGTCTTCTGAATAATATTCCAGGGCTACACACGTCTATTCTCTTCCAGATCATTCTTTACAGATTGCAATGAAATTAATATAATTCTCTTCAAAGCTTTAAGACCTTCAGTGATAAAAGACCAGCTTCAGCTGAAAAGTATATAATCTACCATCCTGATTCCAGAATATGATGTGACAAAGCAAATGGTTGGAAATACAGTAGTCTGTATAAAAACTAAAATAAACATCCTACACTTGGAAATGAAGGAACAGGTTATATGACTAACACAAGCTCTTAACGAGGTTATAGATCTAATACAAGCCCTTAACGAGGTTCTACACCTAAAACAAGCTCTTAACATGTGTGTGTGTGTGTCCTGAGAAAAGGGTATGGTGATTTCATATCTAAGATTAACAAGCAGTTTTGCAAATTGGAAATACCTGCCATCCTTGATCAAGAAAAAGATTTTCTTTCTCTTGTAAAGTTGGTGTAGCATATATTCCTAATAGTCCGCAACCTCGGCTCTGAAAAAGAGAGAAAGACATTATAATTCTGTTCCACAAACACATCAAAGAAAAAAATCATTTTTAGGATTGAACTTATAAAAACTAGTCAGTGCAGGAGAGCATAGACCATCAACGTAGATAAGATTTTTATAAATTTTCTAAACCAGATCACACGCTTCCATCAGACTTTGGAACTTCCAGAGAAGCCTTTTTTTCTTAATAACTATGTAGGTTGGGCCACCTTGTGCGCACCTCGACTAATTCCATGGGATAACTCCCTCCTGTAACAGGTGCTTGGTAACTCTGACCACTAAGGCTTAGACATGGGAAGAAATCACCTAGTGTTTCCGTCTCCGCTGGGATTTGGACATGAAACCTCATGGTTCTCCTTCCAAAAGGCAATTGAATCAGTATTTATCAAGTTTCATGTATTTCTCTTTGACTGAAGGGTAGGGCAAGTGGAGGAAAGAAAAACTTGATGCTAGCAAAGGTGATGAACCCATACATTGCACAGATGATTTCCGGAGCTTAATTACTAAGCGCAGATATCACAATTTCACAAGTTATCCCTGATGGAACTTCAAGTGGAATGCTTTATCTTTCAATATCTACCCTCAACTGGATTACTATACAACACATGAATTTCACGAATAAATTCATTCTTCCATAGAAAAAAAAATCATGCTATCATTGGTAATCGCATCTGAATCTCTCCTGACTAATAAAATTGCACAGAAGCAAATATGCTCCAACCAAAAGCTTTAATATTTCGGAAAAGAAGATCCCTTAGCTAGGAGGTTGTGGAGGACACGGACTAGGGTGAAAGTTTAGTAGGTAGTATAGCATTGTCTTGCTTATCTTTCATACCAGTAGGCAGTAGTCATAGTATTTCCTTCTATTGCAAAGCTAAAATAAATGATATATGTCTCCCATAGACACCATTTTTATTAGAGGTTATAATAATTTTAACAAATAATATAGGTCATCAATGAACATAGTTAATCCTTTTGTTACTTCCTCAGAATATAAACTTTTAGCAACTCAATACTATGACGCATACTTTTAAATATACATAGATAAAAATGTTGGAAAAAACTTATACATGACACAATTTATTAAATTGCAGGATCTTAACAGCAACGTTGTATTAACTATGCATATGTGAGTTTTTGGAAAGCACATCCATTCCTGAGTCAAGATAAAGAAAGAGAGCTGTGGTAGGTTCACTGCCTGCATAAGAAAATCTAACTGTGATGGATCCAATAGATGCTAAATTTTTCAAAACGTGCCCACCTGAATAGTGAAATGGATACAAGTCCTCATATTACCTACCCGACTAATTTGGGATTTAAATTTTGAGTGTAGTTGATATTTGATAGTTCATAAATTGATTAATAGGAAGTTTATAAGAAGAAAAACCAGAAAAAGGGAACAAGTATCCAGAAAAAGCCCAGGCCTGTCATGAAAAGCATAATAAAACATCTGCAGGGCTACCTTTTATGGTTAGTTTAACAAAAGTTTGGTATACTGAGAATTTTAGTAGAGCAAGACTAAAATCATCCAATTACAGCTGGCAGAATATCAATTATCTTTTAAAGATGAGGAAACTGGACTCTGTAACAAAGAAGCTCCTTATTCATATAAGGGCACCCATGAGGGACAGCCCACGATGATATATCTTCTTTGACTTTGTATCTCTCCAACAAGACATTGGTTTTAAAGCAACAGAAACTCTTTCAACTTTTGAAGGACTCGCTTTACAGGCACCAAGTTGTCTTTGTTCTAGTCAACATCTATGTCACTTGAAGTTACTCACATAATGTAACTTCTGGTGCTTTAAACATGGGCAGATAAAGGGCTACATAAACACGCTAATTCATGAAAGCATCTTACACAGTTACAAGACAATCAGCAAAAATACCTCCAAATTCCGAATCATTTGCTGACCGAAAGCATCATCTGGGTGGATCTGTCAATAAGCCACATAATAGGCAAGCAAGTCATTACAATACATCAGCAAGGCATCCACAGTACCTTGGGACAGGATAGCATTAGAACTCAAGTTAAAAGGATGAAGGGTAAGCCTATAAAAGAATACAAGATTTAACTTAATAGCATCCACAACCTGCTCATACAAGAAAAATATTGACGTGGAAAAGGTTCTTGAAGCCCATCCAACAATAGCACGGCTTGAATCAGGATCCAAATATATAAGAACGCATTCTGCAATTATAAATGTTGGCAAACTGATGATAACATCAGCATGTGCAGTTAACCCTAATCAGGTAAGAACTTGGACATGTATAAATGATCAACCTTCCCAGAGCATGGGAAACAGAGAAGAGACTAGATAGTCCTAAATTTACAAAGAGGAGAAATAAAGAAGACAATGAAAGTAGTAGTGTAGACAGCAAACACCTAACAGTCAATTAATCAAGTAAAAAAGTACAAAAAGTTTGTTGCTAGTCCTATCACTGATATGTCCAATACATGCTACTAACTACAACATTCCAACTCAATTTTGGAAAGTTGGACCAATAACAGCATTGTTGTATATTGGATGTTGAAATTAGCAAATTGCAAGTAAATTAGTGTAGTATTAAATTCCTATGTGTTTTGCTATATTTAAATTTTCTGTAATTGTGCATTTTAGTTCAAATAAGTGTTCACTTCACTCTGTTTTTACTTCAAGGTCCATGGACTTTACTGCTTTTGAAAACACGGATCACTAGACTGATACATTTACATGGATCAAATACCATAATAACACATACCATTATAAGAGAGGTAGTTATTCATGACTCTCGAAGCTTGACAAAGACATAATACATAAGATCGCCTATGCAGCATTTCTGGTGATAAATGACAAAATTGTTTAAGAAAAAATAATAGGGAAGCAATGACATACCTGGGGTCTAAATTTGCTCGGGCTATAATATCAATCAAATTTTCTATGTTGCGCAAATCTACAGGCAGCAATTTGTAATGATCACTATGGACTTCCCCCTTTTCTGTATGAAAGCATGAGATAAGTTGGTTGTGCTAGATATTATTAGTTTATTCTAGCTTTTGCAGAGAAGAAATGTCCAAGAAATTGCACTAAGCATCTAAATTAAGAGTCCAAGCCTCATTTGTTTGCACTTTATTAATATGTTTGTTTTCAAGGTCGGAATCTTATCATTAAGTGTGTTTGTTTGCCTCATTCATGAAGAGATGACTAAACAATTTAATATTTCACTTTATCGTAATTTTTCTTCAAATTCTTTGTTCATATAGTTGTCATTCATGCTTATAATTCTCAGTCCATAATTTATATTTATATTATTTTTTCTCCCTTCGCGCCTTTTTTCATTGAAGTTCATGCTTTATTTGCATGTTGCACTTAAATCCCCAACGGACCTCAGAGATTTTTTTTCGCTTTTTGCTTTTCATAACACTAATCGATTAAATACTTGATGTATCCATCTTACATTCCAATACGGGGTACCTGTTAGGGAAATGCATCAAATGTTTGCCATGTAAATGAAATGCAGGGGTCACCAAGTTGAATGCAAAAGAGGAGAGCATTCACAACTTTGCAAGACGAACAGGTCCATTACCTAAGGATATTGATGCTGTTTCACCAACTTTATCCCTTAACTGACTGTAGGTTTCAATAAGAGCTGCCTTCTTACTTGTTACCTATAAGACAAATATATAGAGAGCTGAGCTCTTTAGTTGAGCCAATAATTTGCCCAAAAAGCAAATGATGTTTTAGCCACATAAAAATATAAAACAGACCTCATTTGTGATATACAATAATAACAAAATCGGGGGACTTAAAATTTGAAAATCTCACCTCAATGAAATCCAGTTCCACATAAAGATGAGGAGCTTTTCCTTCGTCCTGACAAAGACAAATCCATTATTACTTCTTTCTGGGGAAATGAACCAGTGAGCATCCAGCGTATATTAATTATATTGGAGAACTACATTTAGGGAGCAGTATCAGATAAATCTTAATACAAAGCAATACTCCGCATTCATAACGTGTCAACCAAGTTCAACAAAACTTGCAAATAGCAAAACCAAACACTCAAATTTCTATGAATAGTAACCCACCTGAGCATCACTAATGAATTGCTCTTAACTTCCATTTTCTCTTGACAACTTTATTTAAGGGTCCCTAGACAGGGAAAAATATTGATACATATGAATAGACACTGTAAACAAGAGCACTGTAAAGCTCCAGAACTGCAATTAGATGCATACTGTCAGCTTGGCTTAGTCCCAACTCCCAAACTAGCTGGGGTCGGGCCATGAGGTTGCTTACAAAAAGAAAAACTTATAAAAAAATACAAAAGGCAACTTAGAATAGCTTGTGTAAAATTTTCAATTATTGTGGAAGATATAAGAACAATCCGCAAAGAAAACTGAAGCACCTGCAACTGAAAAAACAGTGTGTCGAAGCCAGCTCCAAGTGACAGTATCTGCTTCCTGATATTTCCATTTCCATCAGCACTCGGCTCACAATCAAGAAATTGATAAAGCATCTTTCGAAGAGCAGCCCAGCGGGCAAAATAACCTAACAATTAATTAAGTAGCATATCAACAAAAACAACTCCGACTAATAAACACTAAGCACATCACCACCATAATTAAAAAGCCAAAACAGAGTTACTATACCACGGTTAATAATCGGAGCTCGCCTCAGCTGCTTTTTAACAAACAGATGAACATAATCATCTTTCATATATCCTTTTTTCACACACGACCTTCAAAATCACACAAAATATTCACAAAATTAGATTCAGTTTTCATCCGGCGGAAATTGTATATTCACAGCTGTACTCCGAAATTTACGTTATCTACAGTCACAACTTAATGTATCTCCAAATTATGTCTAGAAAATTAACAAAGGGGAATTGAATAGTTGAAGCAAAGGGCGTACATACAGTTTGCTGGCGGAAGCGTCGTCGTTGGTGGCTTGAACGGCGGCTCTGTTGCTGCGTGAATCGGTAACCGGTTTCGCCATCCTCTTGGCCAAGTTTTGATACAGAGCTTTGAAAATGGGGAGCAGAATTTGGGCGGAGGATTTGATCCTTCTACTTACTCGTTATTACTTTTTCATTCACAATAGATTATGTTATGACCATTTTAGTCCTCACTTTTTCTTTTTCAATGTTATTTCACAAATGCGTTCAGATTATGATATAGTAGTAAAATATTTTATTTTTAATAAAAAAATTACATTTAAATTTTTTTTAATTCAAGTAACAATATAGCTATCGAATTCTAAATGTAAACTAGAAAAAGAAAAAGCATAGGTTTAATTAGCAACAATTAAAATGACCTTCGTAGTATTATTTTATAATTTTTATTTTGTTTACATGCTTTGAATAGGCTTAAAAGTCAAAATGTCAACTATTTTTAGATTGTTTAACTCTTGATATAAAGCTAAATGATTTAGAATGTCAATTTTTAACCTTTTTTTTACAAAAAAAGACATTAAATGTTAGTTATTTTATTCTAAGCTATTAATATTTTTAGGTCTAGTTAACATACACTAATTGATTAATAAATTCGTACTTTTAGGATATGAAAGTGTTGTCAAAATGTACAATTATGAAATTGAAAAAAATTAGGTCGAATTCTTGAATAATAAAAATTTTAAAAAATATATATTTATGTTGAAAAGAATAAAATAATGTCTCAAATATTATTTTTTAAAAATTTTATCCATGAATGAATTTTCTTGTTACTTGGAGTGGACGAAATCAATAGATCTTAATTCTTCTATTGTTTAAATGTTCTTTCCAATTATAACTAGTATGATATAACTATTGATTAAAACAATACAAATTTTCATGATGACTAATATGATATAACTATTAATTAAAATAACACAAATTTTCAATAAAAAAATTTTCGATATTAAAACATTATTTATTTGACTATTTTATCTATATTTAAAGTAATAATTTGTGCTTAATTAGTTAATAGCAAGTTGACTATAATTTACATTTACAGATTTATTATAAAATAATACTCGCTTCAAAATTCCTTTCACATAAAAAAATCCCTATTTTGGGATCGACCCCTACACGGAAGCAATAGCGAAGTCAATTCGGGTAGGCGCACGATCCTTATATCATAACAAACGTTTTATAGGCTCCCGAACCCTCGATTCGGTTGTTTTCCAAGAATGTTGAGCCACATATGTAAGCCATGTATCTGGGAGGAACAACAATAAAAGAAAGGTTTCAGTTTTTGTCTTGCAACTATTTTCAAAATATATATATAACCCAAAAGAATATTCATTCATTTCTTTCTTCTCCGTCGACCACGACGATTGAAACGACGCGAAAAATCTAGACCCCGTAAAGGAGAAGGGTCGGGGGGGGGGGATTTGGGAAAGTCGGGTCGGCCGGGTGTCTTTATTCAAGCAATGGTACAGAAGTAGAACGAAATAGAGTGAGAGGTCGGGGGCATGGAAAAGAGTCAAATCGATCAGGCTCGACGATCGGGAGAAGCAAAACGAAATCAGGATTTGAACGAAAAAAAAGCAAGGTTGTGTATACCATGACCGATCACCATCGACAAAAGAAGAATATTTCTAAATCACTTCGTGTCAGCGGGACCTTCAAGCATCCGAAATATGCCACGATTGAAAATGACATAACATACATGATTAAAAACATAAAATTAAATCATAAAAGTTTGAGGAAAGATGATACAAGTTATTCATTATTATCAAGGTGTCAAGTGAAAAACAATAATATCTATGATCGAGAAAGATTGAAAGAAGTGATTGTCTCACATTTGCTAAGAGCTCTTTGATGAATTTTTCGTAAAATGCAACCCCTTACTTGTTAAGTAACTCTCTATCTAATTGTATAAATACAAAATACTATTTTATTGATAAGTTATCATATAATAATGGTATATTCAAATTTAAATACATTGACATGAAATCAACCTAAAGCATACGACAAAGCCATTAAGATTAATAGTATGTCAATGTCAAAAATCTTTCTTCAGTATACATGATTTGATTAACATGACATTCACTCTACGTTATCATATTGAATATATTATTATTGAAATTTATTAAAATTTAATATACATATAAAATAATTAGTATATATTTCTTATAATGATCTTATTTTCTTTTTTGTATATTTTAAAAAGAATGATATTTTTCCTTTTCTGGCAACATTTTAACGATATGACATGTTTAAGAATATAAAATTAAAAAGTATTTTGATATACTTGACATAACTTTAATTTAGTTACATAAAATTAAAATATATTATTCCTTTTTTGAAATTTTATTTTAAATTATTATTATTTTTTTAAACGGAGGGAGTAATTATTATTGTAAAATATTGAAAGAAGCTTAAAAGTAAATCAAAAGTATAAAAGGACCCGCGATGGGCTCAAAGCATCATACCAAATCAGACAAGCGCCCTTCTTCTCCGTGGGACTCCAAAATTTTACAGTTAAAAAAGCCCTCTTCTCTATTTGTTTTTGTGATAAATCTTTGAATCGGAAATCAGAAACCCTAATAATTTTCTTTGCTTTTGTCTATAAATGTTATTGAACCCCTGATTACTTGTGATTATTAATTATTCATAGAGAGATGGATATCGAACAAAAGCAAGCGGAGCACATCGACTTCTTTGTGAAACAAGCATCAGCACTCAAGGGTTCTGCCCTTACCACTGTTATTGTTGAAGCCACTTCGCATCCATCACTCTTTGCTTTTTCAGAGATTCTTTCTGTTCCCAGTGTTCTCGAGGTTTCCATTCATTCATATTACTATTTCTACACTTGTTCTGATTTTGTTTGAAGTTTTTTTTTTTTTTTTATGATAATTGGGTTAGTAGGTGTTGCGTTAATTTGTTTTTTTGTAATTTTGTGTGTTTTTTCCTATACTGGGTTTCTAGGTATTTACCCTGAACATTGTGTCGTGGTTATGTACTTATGCTATTGATTGGGCAATATCTGGAATATGATATCATTCTGGGTATCTGTTTGTTGAGTCTTTCGAAAACAGCCTCTCTACCTTCTCAAAGGTAGGGATAAGGTCTGCGCGTACACTCTACCCTACCTGGACATCAAACACCACTTGTGAGATTACATTTGGTTTGTTGTTTTTGTTGTTGATGGAATTTCCTGATAATTTGATTAGTGGGTTTTCCTCTCATATTGGAAGTGCCTGCGTTAGGCGTAGTAATTGGTCTTGTGGTACGAGGAAAAATGTTGGGGATGTCTTAAGAAAGGAAAGCTTTGAGTAAACTGGGATGGATTAATGAAAACAATATTTTGCCGATGAGCTACAAACTCTTGCTCATTTATATGGCTGTATGTTAAATATTGAATAGTCTATGTAGATGTTTTAGATCATGGATAAATAGATGAAAAGTTAATATTTTATCTTATGATCAAGTACCAGATGATTTTCAAAACACAAAAGGAATGAATATCAGGAAACACAACTAAAATGGATCAAGATACTACAATTTGATTGATTTTAAAAGAGGTAATAGAAGCGTAGGGGATACAGTATCATTAATGAGGAAATAACTTGGGTTCATCCTATCAATTCAATCAACTTCAGAGCTCAAAACCCTAAGCATATCGAAATGGGCTTAGTTGCACGGACTCTTCACTTTGATGCCGCATCCGTGTCGGATTCACCAAAATACACTACTTTTGGCGAATCCGACATGCACTATTGACAGTTTGGAAGAGTCCGAGCTACATAGGAAATGGGTTTTATACTCGGTTTTGATTCTCTTTAGAGTTCCTTTATGACAATTAGGTAGACATCTGGGAATAAAGGGCAAAAGAAGTGCTTTTGATCAGTCAGGTTAGACCATATCTGAAGTGGGCACTTTATTGTGGTATTTCTTGACTATAAATTGCACCTGTGATTCAACGTTGGTTGTTGAATCATAAGATTCAGGTTAGATTTATGCATCACAGACTTAGATTATAGTTGATTCTGCTGGAACATAAATCTAATTGTGAGATTTGAATCTCAAACTGTAAGTTTTTGAAAAATATGGGCATAGAAAACATTTGTTTCAATGCAGAGGATTATTGGGAGCACCTGAAAATTGTACCTTGATATACTTTTTGCAAGTTGTGTAGTTAACACCATATTGCCATGTTGCTGTATATATACTTTGGGATCCCTTTCATATTTGCGGTTAATTGTTTTTTTTTGTTGGACCTATATGCAGCTTGGAGGAACTGAGAATTCAGTATACCTTGATTTGCTTCGTTTGTTTGCTCATGGAACATGGAGTGACTACAAAAGTAAGCGTACATTTTTTTTTATATCTGATTATTTTAGAAACATTTTTTTTGTTGGGTAGGCTGGGTAGCTGATTGGATCCGCTTTTCCAGGTTGGAGATTTCAACAATGTTCTTTTTATTGCCATTATGTCAATTTATCTGCAATACTTCATTTACCATTCTTTCATATTAAATGCCTTAAATTTTATAATATTGTGAACTTGTACCCTATCATTTCGAGGTATTTCTTTGAGATAGAATATGCTTTTGGTCATATGTATAAGAACTTGAAGATTCTTCTAATTGTTAATAGAGCGTTAGTGCAAATGAGGGTATCAATATTAAGTTATTAACTTCTCAAGTTTTGTTTCTCCGTAAATGAGTTCATTGTTGGCTGGGAAGTTAATAAGGACATGGTTTAGCCTCAGTTGTTCGGACTTTATGCGGTATAGTTCTTCTTGAACTGGTTTGATTCTAAATTTTCTTACAAAATCAATCAAATTATTTGGTTGATGTGGATTTCTTGATCGTAGCAAGACTGGAATAGAACTTTTGTTCCACATAGGGGCCATAGTATCAAGTAATAGTAGCGTATAGAATTACATTCTTCAAAACCATTTTCTCATCTATTTTGCTTATTAATTTATTTCTTTATTTCTTATTGGCTCAGGTATATAAGACATAACACTACAAATATGATATAATTTTTATTCCTTCTCAGTAATCACTTTTATTCACAATTGCCTTTTTATAAAGTAATATCACATTCCAAGTTTAAGTTATGATAATCTTTTTGCTAGTAAGAATTTGGTTATTTCAACACCTTGATACGATTGATATTTTGAGTAGAAGTGCTAATGAAAAAAAGTCTTCTTTTTTTCTTCTCTTAACTTAAGAATTAAGTAAAATCAATGAAATTGAACTGCATATGGTAGAAAACCATGTGAATCATCAATACAATATTTGATTCACACGGTCCGCATGCTGTTTCATACAATGCGTCACCCGCTCTTGTATTTGTAATAACTTGTCATGAATTCAATTAAATGTTGATGGAAAAGAACCATAACTATGTAACCCTATTCCTAACAGATTGACCCAAAAATAGCATATCCAAATTATAAGAAAACCTATCGACGCTACAATTGCAGAATTTAGACCCCGCAAATTTCTATTTGTTCGATGAAATATCAAATATTATTTATATCTTTGATATATTATTTCTATAAAATAAATTATTTTGCTTAAACGAGCTTTCTATAATATTTAATTTAAATTCATTATGTTAAAAAGATGAATTATGCACATTTGGATATTGAAAACAAACAATCTTAATTATAATGTGTTCAATTAGTTTTAGAGACAATATCTTAATATTCAAAAATGTACTCGGATTTAGACGTGTTAATAATTCATATTCAATTAGACATCTTAATTTAATCTTAACTGAACAAAGGAGGCCTTAACTGCCTTTTCTGCTGCTGTGAACTTCTTACTATCATGGGTGAGTTGCTTTGTAACATCCTTAAGTTTGCTAGTGCTCACTGTCACTTACCACTTACCTTTTTGGAAAAAGATTTAGTGTTGGTGTTAAAACTTCCACTAGAAAGAGGGACTGTTTATTTCTCTTACACATGTACTCTTTCTCAGGCAAAAACAGAGACAGTTGCAGGTTTGATTTCCTTTTTGTTTTTCCTAGTACCAAAGTGATGAAATTTCATTGACAATAATTGCTTAAAATACAGATTAGGGAAAATATCTTACTCTAATTGACCATATCTATGACTAAATATAGTTGTTTTATAAAGGAAGATGACGTACTCCTGAGTTCTATATGTAGCATTTCAAATTTGTCAATTTTAGCATGTGCGTTTTATTCTAGGTATTGCTGGCTGTCTTCCTCAGTTGGCGTCTGCCCAAGCTCTCAAGTTGAAGCAACTTACTGTGCTTACACTAGCTGATACAAGCAAGGTACACTACATATAAGTGGAATAAGCCTTTTGACATTGTAATTTATCTTATGGCAAAAGTGAGCAATTGATGCATCCTTAGTAACTTTGTCCCTTCAGCTAGTTAATGCCAAAAATGTAAGAGGCTTGGCTGAGCTTTGTGGTGCTTGTTTGTTGGAATTCTTGAATCTGGTCTGGGTAATGGATACAATCTATTAATTGGTACATGTAATTTATTGTCATTGGATCAGATCAGTACTATTAAAGTTGTTTGCTTAGCCTCCCTTACTTCTGAATGTGTTCAGTGTTGTTTCCTTCATTTTGTTGTGGAACATGCGAGTGTAGTCATCCCACTATGATAAAGTATTCCATTTGGTGATAACTCTAATAATGCTATTCAAGTAAATACTGGATACCTCACTTGTGGGATTACTTTGGGTATGCTGTTTTAAGTAAGTACCGGATACTTTGTTTTATGCTTACCTTGTTCAGTGTCAACAACTCCGTCTATCGTGCTATCTGTGAGATGTTTTCCGGTGATTTGCATGATTATCATATCTCTCAAGTTCATTTCTCATAATGGAAAAGAACAAAATATATTTATGTTTTTCAGTTTTTAACATTCTTTTGTGTTTCTTCATGACAACCCTTTTCATATATCAACAACCTTTGATAATGATGTTGATATTCACTTCTTTCACTGATGTCCTTTGTTATTAGAGTCACTGCCAGTAATGACTCCTTTCCTCTTTCCAGGAGCTTCCATATGATCAACTTATGCAGGAGTTGGATGTCACAAATGTGCGTGAACTTGAAGATTTTCTCATAAATGAGTGCATGTATGTGGTGAGTATTAGCTCTCACTCCTTGTATCATTGTGTGATGAATAGAGATACTTTGTACTTTCCAATATTGGAAGTATGTCGGACTTAAGTTTATTGTAGGAATTTGCTTCTATTGATGTTCTTATGATAGTTTATTTAGCCTTCTGGATAGAAATTCAACTTATTTTTTAAATTGGGTTCTGGTGCCTCATAGGTTATTGGTGGCTTACTTTGCCTTTTCCTTCCCTTCCTTTATTCACTTTCTCTTTGGGTTGGGGGTTGGGATAATAACTGATTTGATGTCTCAATCTGCTATTAAAAGAATTAATAATTCCCCATTTTTATGCATCCGTTGACAGGGCATAGTTAGAGGAAAGCTGGATCAGTTGAAAAGATGCTTTGAGGTTGGTATGGTGTGTTTGCTGTTTCGCCAACTCTTGGTTGCAGCGTGCTGACATGGGGTAATTAACTGTCTCCGCACAATTATAGGTACAATTTGCTGCAGGGAGAGATCTCAGACCCGGTCAATTGGGGAATATGCTACAGACATTAACTGACTGGTATATCTATGTTCTTGTTTAGATGACTCTGATAGCCATATCATTATATCATGCCCTATTATCTCTGTCTGAGTATTATTTAGTTGTTTCTTAGTTGGGCTTGGGGTTGTGTATTGACTTTACGATAGGATCTTTCTATTGATATTCTGTTGTCCTATTTATATGACAAACATCTTCTGTTCTTGAAGAGTTGTTGAGTTCTCTTTTCTTCCCTTTCGTGTCTTGATCTCGTTACCTTCATAATGACTTACTGAGCTGTAGTTCGTATGCCAGTTTCTAAGATTTTTTTTATATCCGCCTTAAACAAAACAGCTAGTTGAGGTTATAGAAGTGATATGAGTTGCATAATCTGCTTATGGGGTCTGACCAATTTCTTCAGTAATGTATAACGTTGGATTAGACCATGGTGAAGAGCAGCTCTTATGATTGTGATGTTAATACCTTTGAGCTGAGGCTGCCGACACAAAGATGACTGAATTGGATATTGATCGTAAGCTGAAAAATAAGGACTTCGCTTCTGGTGGAAACATATCTTTGTAATTTCAATTTGAATTCTCACTTACCAAAAAGTTTCAAGTGAAGTCTTTAAAAATTTTCAAAGCAGGACACATAAAGAACAGGATGCTCTGCCTTAAAAAAAAATCAACACTGGGTTTACCCATCACAACTACCAAAAAAAGAAGCAATAAACTCTTAAAACTAGATCGGATAGCGAATCAAAAGCTATGGAATTTTTAGTGGACGGACTGAGAAAATAGTTATTATTGAAAAAGTTGAGCTCAGTCACCTTATCTTTTTCATTTTTTTAATCCTAAAGGGGAAGTACCTTTCCTTTTGGAGGTAGGAAAATCAATGATCGGATAGCGAACCAAAAAAGCTATGGAACTTGGACGTGGGTCTTTTGAATCTTCATTTTTTTTTCTTTTTAAGAAAATCAAGTGCAGCCATTTCAGTTTGGTTGTAAGATCTGCCATTGTTGTTGGCCTACAATATTGATGATCAGATGGCATATTATTCTGATTTAGTTGCTGTTATTTGAAGTTGAGCACTACTGGCTAGAAACAATAAAATCTGTTAGGAGTAAGGGAAAGGAGATGTAGGTTTTGGTGTTCCCGGTGAGGCGCTTATAGAGTAAGTTAGTGGGTGGTTTTCTGTTCATATGGATAGGCAACGAGGGGCCTGGTAAGTCATGAGGGTCCATTGGAGGCTGTATTTAGTGTTGAAGTAGGTTTGATTAAGGAAGATGGGCGGAAAAACATGAAGTTAGGTTTGAAGAATGAGATTTAAAGAAAGAGTAAGTTTTCCTTTTAGTGCCATTGGTTGAAATGATGAAGGGAAGACAGGCAACATTGCGCATGCTGGCATGTGGCACAAGCTCAATGATGGATGTACCAAAGGGGAGGAGTAAAACATTGAGGCCTGCTGTCAAGATCTGAAACCTTGGGGGTTCTGGGAATTCTGCTTCTTGCTTGTTAAAGCTGAGAAGTGGAAAGTGAACAATTTGTCAAGTAAAGAGCCATCAGGCAACAGTAACAAATGCTTGTGTTTGTTGAAAAGGTCTAAAGAAAGCAGGATAGAATGAGGTTCTTGGGTAGTGGTGTTGCATTCATGGTTCTTTTATTTGAGCGCACTTTGAGATATTTAACTAGTTATTATTTGGTTGTATTATTTTGCATCTCCTCTTTGGATTTTTTTCTCTAAGTAAGTTGTGTTCATGTAGAGTTCTATTTTCTGATAAATTTATCGTATTTACCTGCCAAAGAGATTGTTGAGTGTGGATTGATGTTCGGATGTGTCCTTGTTGAGTCCTTGTGTCCATTGGATGATTTATTAGTCAATAAATTGGTTAAGTATGAAATTGTGTCGGGCATGTGTCGAAGTCATGTTCGGCGTGAAGTTGTGCTGAGACTGTTCACACAAACTTGCCTAGATGACGCATCTATGTTCACTAGTTTTGGAATATTGACTAGATTTAACCCATTATTAGTTGCCATTATATAGCACATCAGCATGTTATTCCTTGTCTATTCTGGTTTTAAGGAATTAAGGTTAGTATCCCGGGAGCCAATCCCGAGACCGATAAATGATTCAATCTAGGATCCCAATTTTGAGAATGTCATTATGCGAATGTTATTGAGATGCATGATTTCGTTTGAGCCACCTACACTTCCCCAAGTCGGTAGAAAATCTCACCATGCTGTGGGCTCCTAGGTCCACAGGATGGAAGAACTTATCGGAACACCTCTGTGGTATTTGCTAATTGATGCTGACTCAGAGGTCAGTGAAAAGGCTGCTTACTTGCCTTCTAGTTGTATGTTTTTATGAAGCTTCATTTAAGTTCTCTCTGGTATGGCATAAAAATCATCTATTTTTAGTGAACTTATCTACCTTGTTAAAAAATGAAAGAGAAATCATGTCAAGATGATCATTCATTTTGTTTGAGCTAATAATTGTCTTCCAGCCTTATTGTTGCCATTTTTACAACTGTTGATTATCCTAATCTATTTTTCAATTAGTAGTTCTACTTATTCTCTTATTGCAACTATGTGAACAACACAACTTTGGAAATGTAAATTTGGAACTTTTGTGGTGGAAATTATATGATAATTGTTTTTACTGAGTACAATCCCACACAACTTTCTATGCCATAAATCAAATGTAAATTGAATCTGCAGACTTGTGGTATAATGCCGAAGTTAGGTGAGGGATAAGATTAAAAGAGTTGGACGTTTTTGTGTATGCTGTGGTGTTACTCTGGTGTATGTGTTCCGTCTTACAATGAGAGGTCCTGGTGAAGTGTGAACTATGAATGTTCTGCATGCTATAACTATAAGATCTAACTGTAATTGTCAACCTACTCTCAAATTTATTTAATTTTTTGATAAAAAACAGGTTGACTACTTCAGACAATCTTCTTGTGTCAATTCAAGAGAAAATCAAATGGGCAGATACAATGAGTGAATCGGACAGGAAGCACCGGAAGGAAGTTGAAGAAAGGGTTGATGAGGTGAAGAAGTCACTCTCTTTGAAGGTGAGTACAGTATAGATTTTCAAGAGATGAGTTCTGTGTTGATTCTAAAAAGTAAAAACTATGGGCATAACTTGACAGTGCACCAGGCCATATTGAATGGCGAGCATGTCTTTCAGCTGATGGACTTGGTCTACCTGGGTTGTGAGATTCCTTTTTTGGGGTAGAATATCTTCGTAGTTTGCCCATTTGAGTCCTAATGACCCTCAGTTCGTGTTTAAGCTTTTTGTTATGTTGAAGACTCACTTTATATTTAAGTACTGGGATATTTTTGTCGATCTGTCTTACTTACTCTGTGGCAGAAGCTACAAACTGTAAGCAGGCCGACGTTGACTTCAGAGGGCATGAGGAGATCTACTCTGAATCTGGTGGAGTGATGGATTATGAGGAAGACCGAGGCCGACCGAAGAGGTAGTAGTAGTCTTATATATCCCGGGATTAAATTTTCCAGTCATTTAGCAGCTAGTCATGGTCTGTATATTGACCTATGAAATATATCACATTAAAAATCTGATAAGGGAAGAAAGATCCTATGATGCACAAGTGTGTGCTGTAGGGACTGCAGGGTCACTTCAATCCATTGCAAGAATGCTTCAAACCAAAAATATGAATTGGCGGAGACATGAAACCGCATCTATCCTTCCATGCCAGTTGAATGCTAGAAACCGTAGAAGTCTTTACTCTCTAATATCTTTACACTCCCGTGAATGTATTTTTACTCTTATTGGTAACTTGGACTGAGATTAAATTCTTTACACGGTTAGTGTGTATTTATATATTGTATAGATAGTCTCTCTCATCTGCTGATTTTTAACTTTGTAAAATTTGCAGGAGACGACACCCTATTGGTTAAGGTGATGGAGTTGGGGGCGATGTTAGGAAGAATTAGAGTGGCTGCTGGCCAGTTTTTTTTTTTTACCATAGATGCTTTCTGCTTTAGCAGACAGTTTCAACCCTTCTAAAAATTTGTCATGCTGTGAATGGAACTTGTAGACTCGAAGTACCCCATAGAGCCATATTTTGCACTTAACTCCATTATTTCCATCTTGTTTGCCTTTTTTGAGTTGGAAAGATTTTAATATGATGACGACGACGATGATGATGCGGCTGAAACTTGTGGAGCTGATTCATTTTACATTCATACAAGTCTATATGCTTTCATGATTTTTTTCCCCCAGGTTTTTGTTTTGAGTGATTGCTTTAAGGTACAGGTAATTTTCCATCTTCATAAGATAAAATTCATCATATGAGGTGATGAATTTTTCTGCTGAGATTGTGGGTAGTTAATTTACAATTAAATTGGTTATATTCTATAGTATATAATAAATATAATTAGGATTGCTTCTAGACTCAAAAAAGAAAAAGAAGAAAACCTTGGATAATTTCATCACGTTATATAATTATCTAGAATTTAGAATGCGCAATCAGAGAATTATACCTTATATTTCTAGAAGCTCCTCTAAATATGTCTGATATAAAGTTATTATTACCTTCCTGGAATATCAAGTTATGAATTTCAATGTCATTTTACGAAGATTTTTACCTTTTTAGCGTTGTGGATCTAAATATTCTGTACAGCTTTGGTTCGAATTTCTTTTTTTCGTAAAAAAAAATAACTATGATAAAAGTTTGTTTATTTATTAATAATATACTTTTCTTGGACTATGATGTCATATGTACGGACTAGGAAAATGGTGTTCCAAAATATTCCTTCTCATCTTGACTTTGATTATTTTTAACAACTCTCATTTACACGTTATTGGTAAATTATAAAATATTCCTATATTGTTGTTATATAGTTTTTGCTAATTTTAGTTGCAAAATTAGGATTTTTTTATTCTAACCTCGCTCGCTAATTTTAAATTTATCTTACTCTTTCTCCATATCTTCACATATTGGTGGATATAAATTCAAGAGAAAGAAATGCTACAATTAAGTTGCTTCAACAAGATTGTTGTTGGTATTAAAAATATCATTAGTTTCTCGATTCATTTTGGGGTCTAAAATAGTTTTTGAACTACTCATATATTTACTGGATTTAGACTTTCATAATTTTCTTTTCGTTAATTTTATTTTGAATTATTCAAGTTAAATTCTTATCTTAAAAAAAAAAAGGGGGAGGGGGGGGAGGTCAAACATGTCCCTAAACTATTCGAAAAGGTCTAGATATACTCTCTGTTTAAAGTTTGGCTCACTCATGCCCTCGTTGTTCAAATTTTCACCTAGATATGCCCTTGTGGACGTTAGTTGGTATGCTGGGCATATTCAGCTTATTTTTTATTTCTTTAAATGCCACATGGAATTGCAATGTCATTTTGACCTTACCACCAGCATACCAGCTAACGTCCACAAGGGCATATCTGAGCCAAAATTTGAACGGCGAGGACATGAGTGAGCCAAACTTTAAACGAAGTATATCTAAATCTTTTCGAATAATTTAGGGGCATATTTGACCCTTTTCCCCAAAAAAAAAGTATGTCTCCGATTAAAACAATAGGGACTAAAATTGAAATTAACACATAAAGTCAGGGACCAAATACGTTCTGTTTCTAGTTAAAACTAATGTTTTATAAATTATAGTATTTAGTTTGCGTTCAGATCATCACATGTTATAATTTGTAATCTTTTAATTTTTTAAAATTGACTTGTTCTATATTTATAAGTATATAAGACATACGTACTTGTATATTCGTTGGGATTATAGATTACAATTTATAAATACCACTAAAAAAAGTTGGCCATATCGAACATTTTTTTTTAAAAAAAGAAGGAATTAATAATATAAGCAACAGCTAACCAGAAAATAAAGTAATATTTCCTATCAAATGAGTAGATGTTTCATTTTCTTTTTTATAATCGTGATATCTGAATAAATTTACACAAATTTCAATTAAATTTACAAAATATTTATTATCTTTCACCTACAATATACATATTACATATCTGATACCTCATGATATTCAACTTGCTTCGTGGAAACTAAATTATACCTCGAACAAAAAAGTGTTGGTAATTTAATAGTACCTTATTGGACAAAACAAAATGATACCTCAGTGTCCATACCAAGAATAATACATAATTAAATCAACTTTTATATTATATATATAATATAAAGAGAAGAATAAAAAAAAGTTATTAAAATATAAAGACATGTTAAAAATAACTACTTTGATTGATGGGCTCGTTGCTTCCACGAAATTCTTATAAATAACACTCTTGATAATTTTAAAAAAGAAAATAAAAACATGTGTTGGATCACATAAATATTATTTTTAAATAAATAGTGGACAATATGGTTCCCTATATAATGAAAAAAAATTAATTTAAACTTCATCATTCATTCACACTCATCAGCTCAATACTTCTTTCAATTTTAACAAAATTTTCCTTAAAAATTCAAAAAATGTACCAACAAAAATCAACAACCATCTCAGATTCTGATCTTTCCGTACTTGAAAACATTAAATTCCATCTTGTTAATGATTCCGATTTTTCTCAAATCCTTTCGATGTTCGATCCGATCAATATTAGTCATGCAGATATTATTAATAGTCCGAATTCGAGTTACGGTAGCTCTACATCAGCAGCAGAGATTAGTTGGGGAGATATGATAACTAATATTGATAGTCCGTGGCAATGTATCGATAAATTGGAGCACGAAGAGGCACCAAAAGAGGAGCCTTTAGTGGCACGTGGTGTGCACGCGCCTGGTGATTGGAACCGGTATAGAGGCGTCAGGCGGCGGCCGTGGGGTAAGTTCGCGGCGGAGATAAGAGACCCCGATAGGAAAGGTGCTAGGCTTTGGCTAGGGACTTACGGGACACCTGAAGATGCAGCATTGGCTTATGACCAAGCCGCTTATAAGATTCGTGGCTCTAAGGCTCGATTGAATTTTCCTCATTTAATCGGCTCGGACATATCTGAGCCAGTTAGAGTGGCTCCGCGTAAGCGTTGCCACTCGTCACAGTCATCATTGGTAGAATATACCTCTTCAAAGAAGAGAAAATTATAAATTAGCTAAAAATTAAATTAGAGGCAAAAATTGTATTAGTACTAATTGTCTTGCATTTGTTAAATATGGTGCCTACGCGTGTATTCTCATCAATAATATTATATTCAGTAAAAATTTATAAGTGAAGTTTGAAAAGGATAGAATATAGATAAACCTAATCATCATATCTAGTAAATGTAAAAATATTATTTTCAAAAAATTCTCAATTTAAGTGCAATAAATAAACTAGAATTTAAATGTGATGAATGTATAAAAAAAAAATCACACACCATACATACTCGTGGAACTTGTTTGATTTATAAAATCAACAAGGACTTTAATTTCTTTAATTTGTAAAATAAAATCATTAGAATATAGTTAATTAGACACATATTTGGGCCATCGCTCTGTATGGATAACATTATCAAATTTCTTAATACACGAAGATATTTTTAGATACACTTCAATTTTTTCAAGATTAAATTTAATTTGTAGAAAGCCTGTAATGACTTTCTTATATAAAAAAATTATTTTGACATAAATCTCTAATCTTTGTTATATTGATCACATTTTTTTTCTCCCTCTTTGCATTTGGTGGGTTGTTCTAATATGTAAATTTAGAAGAATTAGGTGTCAAAAGGATTAACTCATGTAATTTTTTTTTTCCTTTCTCAGAATAAGTAAAATATATATACATATGTATGTATATATTTAGGAATCAAAATGCTTTTTTGAATAGGTCAGAGAATCAAAGTAAATGCTTTTCAGAATTGTTGAAGAATCACGTGAAAATGTTTATTTTATGTTCTAGACACAATTTAGAGAATATAAAATTTTGTTTTTGATATTACAATTGTCCCAATTCCTTCGATGAGCAACTTTCACACATAGTAAATACGAAAATTATATTTATATATTATAGTTAGAGTTTGTATAATTACGCTCCCTCAAAAAACAAAAATATGTATATTTTGTTATACATATACAAAAAACAGTTGTATGTAAACTGTTTCTGTTTCGATATACATATACAAAAGAAAACAATTGTATATAAACTGTTTCTATTACGATATACATATACAAAAGATCAATTGTGTAAACTGTGTTTATATAAAATGAGAAAGACAGAAAGACAAAAGAAAACAAGGTAGGGGAATATTTGTATTACATAATAATAAGTGTATAGGATAAAGATATATATATTTGCATGTGTATATACAATCGTTTCTCGCTTTATACAAATAAAAACAAAATTTATACATTTCTTTTCTGTTTATATAAGCGAGAGAGGCGAGTGAGATCTGGGAGAAGGGAGAGAGGGAAACGAAAATATATATATGTACAATTTTCTCCCATTTTATACAAATACAAACACATTTTTACACATTTGTCTTATATAAAAAGCGAGAGAGACGAGGGAGAGAACGAGAATGACATGTGAGTTTCACCAAGAGAGAGGTGAAACAACAACAGTGTGATATGGAGTACAATTAAATCAAAGGGAGAACTCATCAATGGCCACCCAAACTTGACATGAACTTTCATTTAGACACTTTAATTATACTTTGTTCATTTTAGACAATTCATGTCATGCACAATTGTATCATTTTGACACTTTTTCGACAATCTGCTAAATTTGTTAGGTATGTGTAACACACTCACTGATGTTGTGTCAAAATAACGAATTAAACAAAGACATGTGGCATATATAGAAAAATTAATTACTAAATGATGAATTTTGAGGAGGAAAAAAACTACCAATGGCTCATTGACATGCGAGATTTCGTTAACCAAATAATTAAAAAAAATAACCAGTTTTTATAAAAAGAAAACTATATGCACACCTCCACCCCAAATTGTCTTTTATACTACCCCACCCCACCTCACCTCAAACCCCAACCCCCCTCTCTCACTTAGATTTTCTTCTACACCCACCACTACTCCGCCCTTCCCTCACCTAAAATTTGATAATATGAGGCTCTCACGCGCGTTCAGTGAGTGTATCACATTTGCTATGCTAGCGAGACATGACATGAGGTGTCTAAAATGAACGAAATTTAGTTAAGGTGTCTAAGTGAAAATTAATATCAACTTTAGATAACCACCGATAAATTTGATCTAAATTAAACTACGATTATGATATTTAATTTGAATTAATTGTTTTCTATTATATATATTTTTTCTCATTTTCTTATTAGATATATTTAACTCAAAATTTTAATTTTTTTTCTTTTGCAAATATTCTCAAGCAAAAAGAACTCCAGAATAGTCATCATTACAACGTCAACCAGTTTCAGATATTCAATCAAACAAATTAAATTTCAATGTAAAATAAAAGTTACACTAATAAATAAAAGATTTAAGAATAGTCAACGTTTTCTACCTTTATACGAAAAAGAAAGATAAATAATTGAAAAATGAAACGTGGGTTTTTGGGTGCAGAAATATTTAATAAAGGTACTAAACGACATGAGTCTTGAAGAAATTAAAATGTCTCTTCTCAATGGGTCCAAAAAATTTAAGAGTTTCAAAGCACCATAAAAATTGTTATTGCCTCCGTTTTATATTAATTAAATTATTAAGATATTTTTTTATTTTTTAAATTAAAAAAAATAACCAGAGAATTTAATAGAAATTTGATCAAAATAATATTTATCTAAAGAATAGGAAAAGAATCAGTTTATTTAAAAATAAAAAAATGTTCATATTTTTTTAATTTTCTAGCTAAATGCTGGTCATTTAGTACTTTTTAAATCAACTTAATTGTTCAATGTTTGAGACTACTTTTAGAATACTTTTGTAATTTTATCCTTCATTAATCAGTATTTGAACTAATGATTAATTAATATTTAGTTATTTTAGTTATTATTTTGAAATAATTAAATAAGGGTAAAAATAGAAAGTTAAGCCTAATTTATATTTTAATCTTTTTTTAATTGTTGTGAAAAATTCAATTAATTTGAAATGAAAGGAGTAGTTAACTAGTAAAATAATTTTTTTATTTCATTTTAGTTAATCATCTTTTTAAGAACAGAAATTCTATATTACTTGTCCATCTTACTAGGAGTTTGTTTGGCATTGCAGTTAGAAGACCAAAAACACTTATTTTGAGATATTATTTTTGACAAATAAAATGTTTGACAAATCAATAAAACTTATTTTAGATAGACACAAAAGCCGTTTTTATTATTGTCACGAAGAAGCTAAAAATTTGTGTTTCTTAAAAAGAAAAACTAGAAGTAGAAGAGAAAATTATTTTTTCTACTCGAGCAAAATATCTCTTTCATATATATCTCTTTTAATTAATTAACATATCTCATAATTTTTATATAATACGTTTTTATTATTATTTTACATTTGTTGTCATTACTTTATAGTTAGATATTTTAATTATATTCAAACCATCGTATTAATATGATATATATATATATATATATATATATATATATATATATATATATATATATATATATGCATGCATATATATATTGAATATGTACATTCTAACTTAATAAAAACAAAAGTTTGATTAAATTTCTGGTAATAGATATTTAAAATAATTTTATTCTATCGTATTAAGCACATTGATATTTGTTCTTTTTAGTAATTTGACATTTAAAAATATTTTTTTTAAAAAAGTTTAGTCACATTTCTTTGTATCTATTTTTCGAATGAATTAATCAAACACAATTATTTTTACTTTTAAAAATTGTTTTCTAGGAAAGTTATTTTAAAAAAGTATTTCTAAAAATAAGCGAATTTTAGTAGCAATTTCAAACATGCTCTAAATCCAGGAACCATTATTTAAAATTTTTTTATATTATCCTTGCAATTAGTTCTTTTTAAATGTGTTTACATTTGATTGTAATTTTTTTAATTTTTTCAAAGAGAGTGAATTATAGTAAAATCATCTTTTTATTTATGATTTCTTAATATACATGTAAAAGAAAAATAATCAACTAAAATTATATATAAAGAATACATTTTTAACTAAAACATTCTTTAACACTTTGTTTGGATCATTGTTACCCATTGTTTCATAATGTATTGTATGGTAGCTACAATGTTTGGTTAGATTGTATTGTTTGTTGTTGTTATATTTAATTGTTTGGTTTGATTGTATTGTAATTTATAAATTTACTTAAATATCCGTAATTATTCTACGGTAGGAGGTTTGACTAGGTTTAAATAATTAAGTTAAAGGGTGTAATGGTATTTTTAAATATTATGTAAAGATATAATTGAAACAAGAAATTAAGTAACAATGGGAACACACCAAATTGGTTGTTCCATAAAGTAGGGGTTTCCATTGTTACGTAACAACGAAATTTAAAGTAACAATCAAAACAAACATTATAGATATAGTAACGATACAATACAATACCATGGATAACAATGATCCAAACATAGTGTAAAAGTATTTCAAGTCAACACAATTCAAGTAATACCAAACGAAGAGAGTATCAGGATAAATATCTCTAAATAATAATAACAATTTTGTCTCAATCTCAAATGAGTTAGTAATCAATTACAAATTCTTATTTGTTCGTTTAAGCTCACATCATCTTGTCACCATATTAACAAATAAATAAAAGTGAATAATACGTAAATAAAAAACTTATATAAAAAGCTTACCTATCCTCAATTAGGTGCTATCATTTATATATTGAATTTGAATTGAAAATTTCATTTTATCATATCCTGTCTCTAGATAAGTCTGTATTGATATCAAATAATTATATTTTAGTTAAAATCACTTTCTTTTATGCGATTAATTTTCGTTCCACATCAATATTCTGACTCTTCACATAATATATAATTTCACACATATAATTAATATATTTAAAAATTAAAGTAGAACATGTTTAAATCGATCTCCAACAACCTTCCACCGTAAGTGCTACTTACTTCCTCACAAGTATAATTATTTCTAAACTTATTTAAATTCGTCTGTATCATTTTTATATAATAAAAAGTAAAGAGAATGATGTACCAATAATTTAATAATTACTTCCATTTTAAATAGTATTTTTTCTCTACCACATTTTGTTGTGTTTACATATGACTTTGACCATGTGACTCTACGTGCTTCTTCATATGTTGATCTTTTACTATAAACACAAGAAATTAAACATTAAAATTCTCTAGCGGTGGACACGCTAATAGGAAAATAGTTAAATATATTTTTAAATTATTCAAAATAAATAATTTTATTATTGCAAGAAAAATAACTTTAGCAGTAATAAATATTAACATTAATAAATAAGTTAAAGTCTTTACATTCTGTGTTATTAGAATGAATGTCGCTAAAGGCTTTAGAAACATATACAAAGAGTACTAATTATCACTAAAAATACATATTTAATTATAATTAAAAATTAATTATTGCTAATAATTATTTTTGATATAATACACGTTTTATCTTTGATTTTAAATTTTTCTTTTTATTAACTATTGTCTAAATTTTGTCTTTGAAATATACGAAATATGATCGTTTAATGCTTGCTCTTTTTTTTTTCCTTGTATGGATAATGGAGTTGAATATGTGAGACATATATAATAAAGTACATGAAAATTAGTAATATAAATACTTTATTTCTTCTTCTTTTGATTCCTTATACATTATGCGAGGGTTTTTATTTCTGAGCATGACGTCACATAACCTTTTTTTAATCAATATTTGACGTTTATTGTTCTACCTTGATAATAATAAATAATTCAATTGCTCATAAAAAGATGATTAAAAAATTGCTACCATTAAAAAATAAATAAATTATTGCACGTGTTCAAAATAACTTATCTCTATATATATGATCTTGCAGCTTCCAAGAAATTCCAATAAATTAAAATAAAAGAAAATGCCATGTGCTATTGAATTAAATAAGTTAATAAATATTTTATTATGTCCTAAATATTATTAAATATCTGAGAAAATAATTTTCTATAATTAATTATAATTTCAGAAGTTGTTACTTGATAAAAAGAAAATTAATAAATATTTGGATTTATTAATTCACTCGCAAAAATTAACCTGATATTATATTATATAAAAATGAGTTCAACCGTGCATCCCACAAACAACGTGGGATCAACATTACAACCTAATAATATTATGACAAATAAAAGATTTATCGGTAATAATTTTTGTTATATTATAATATGAATATTGTTTATAATCAATAATTACATTATATAGCTTTTAACGACTCTACATATAATGATATCGATTCAATTATCATTTATTTCTAAATTTATGAATCATACTGTGGTGTAAATACAAACCGCCTTATAATTTTCTAATTATACTCTTTTCAATCCAAAATATTCGGAAAAAGATATCAACTTTTTATAAAAATAAATTCTACTCAAATTCAAACGAACACCGCTTTTGCTAACTTATATTAATTTTCTCAAAGAAGAGAAGCTTCTTTTGAGGTGTTAAATATTTTTTTTTGAAAAAAAACAAAAAGAAATAAACGTGTTTTTTCTTGCCCCACCCAAATATTTATAATTATTACGAGACACGGTCTACATCTGACAAAAACAAAAAACACACATAATTGTCAAATGGAAAAATAAATAAATTCAATATTATAGTACGAAAATATATATTTCATTATTCAAATAAAAATAACCATGCTATGCAGATGTCTTAAATAGAAACTTCCTAGCAATTAATTCCCACAAACTTTATTTTAAAAAGTTTGTTTTATAACAATAAAAAATAATCCACCAGCCAAGCATATAAATATTGCACGTTCTAAAGTCCTAAACTATCAAAAATATAAAATAAAATAAAATGAATCCATCTGATTTTTCTCTTCTTCAATCTATACAACATCATCTTCTTAATGATTCTGATTTTCCAAATATATTTTCAGCTATTGATTCCAATAATACCCCTACTGATTTTACACAAAATAATTTCGATTACGGGGAATTAACACCATTAATAAACTCTAGTACTACACTACAAGCCAACGAAAAATCCGAGGTTGAAGAGTCCGAGACAGTGGTGGCAAGTGTGAAACACGCACCAAAAGATTGGAAGCGGTACCGAGGAGTAAGAAGGAGGCCGTGGGGTAAATTCGCGGCGGAGATAAGGGATCCGGATAAGAAAAATGCGAGATTATGGTTAGGGACTTATGAGACACCGGAGGATGCAGCATTGGCTTATGACCAAGCCGCATTCAAGATTCGTGGCTCGAAAGCTAGGCTAAATTTTCCTCATTTAATCGGCTCGGGTGTGCCCGAGCCGGCTAGGGTGAACCCTAGGCGTCGATCGCATTCGCCGGAATCGTCATGTGAAAATGGAACACCAAGAAAACTATATTTTATTTAATTTTCTTGTTTAATTATTATGTAATTGTGATTAAGAGTAAATTTCGATTTTGTAATACTGGGAATTAAACAAATAAAATAGATTTTGCTAGGGATTGCAAAATGATTCTTTTTTTTTTTGTATTTTGATGACGTACTAATGTATCCAATACACAATTTAGTGAGTCTTCACAATTATATTTTATTTAAAAGTTTATATTTACAAAAAGGTACATATTTATATTTATGATTGAATACATAGATAACCTCTTATATACGTTAGCCTGAATAGGTTTTATAACTTGGGCATATTTTGATTGAGGCTAAAGCTTATATTAAAAAAATATTACTATTTTATGTAGTAAACTTGTATATGTAATGAACGTTTGAGAGAACTCATATAAAAAAAAGAATTTGAGACAAAAGTGCATTGTGGGATATATTAAGGGTCCGTTTGGATGGGTTTAATAAAAGCAGCTTTAAAAAAGTACTTTTGAAAGTGCTGAAATTTATTTTTAAAATAAGCAGTTATGCGTTTGGATAAAAGTGCTGAAGTTGTTATGCCAAACGTGAAAAGGAAAAAATAGAAGAAAGAGATGTTAGGGTTATATGGGTAATTTGGAGATTGTATAAAAATATTTAGGGAAAAAACATAAAAATGTGGTCAACTTAAAACAACTTATAAGTTAAAAAAAAAAAGCACCCCTACCCCAGCTTTTAACTTTTGGCTTAAAATAAGTTTTTTTAAACTTAAAATAAGCTATTTTGAGTATTGCCAAACAGTTAAATAAGTCAAAAACCAGTTTTTAAGTCAGTTTGACCAGCTTTTAAGCTGAGCCAAACAGGCTCTAACTTTATTAGTTCATGTTCTTAATTGGTTAACGTATTATTTATTTATAAATTTAAGAGATAGTTGATGCATTCAAGCTACTTCGATACGTAGCATAAAGATTGATCCACAAGACAATTTTCTTTTATTTGATGTGTAATGTAGTACGTAAAAATTAGGAGAGAAAAAAATTATGAAATAAAAACTAAGTAAAAATTGTGCATGTTAAATTATGATCCCCTTTTAAGTATATTGTAGTTTAAATATTTTTCAATGCCACTTATTTAGTAACTTAATTTATGTTAGCTTGTTCATATTTAATTCAAATTGCTCATTTGACTCTAGAAATTCTTATACGGTACAAAATAATTATATTTTTCGTTCTTTTTAATTATCAGATTAAATATTGCATTTTTCAAAAGTTTCTTAGATTAATTTACAAATTAAATTATATTACACCAAATTAATATTTTTAACAGAAAAAGTAAATAAAAAATTATACGAAAAAATACTATAAATTGTAGCTTTTTGTATATCAACATGATGAAAAAATACATCGTTAATGAAAGTTCTTATAATTTAATTCTAAAAATGAAAACTATAACAATTAAAAATGGACCAAGAAATCTTCAACCGAATTCATTCCAAGACTAGTTTAACAATGTAAAATATTATTGGTAAAATTTAAGTTTTAATACTCAAAATCTTTTTTCTTGGGAAGCAAAAATAATTTATATTTTTATATAATATCATACTTCAATACAGAATATAATTTTGTATTTTATATAATATCATGCATCAATACATAATTTTATTTTTAGGGGACAACTTATGAACCTGAACATGGCTTTGTCTCCACGTAGATTTTATAGATTTATCTCGAACTATATCGATATGCTATCAAGCCCAAAAACATAGATATAATATTAAATTAATTGCTTTACTTATTCTTTTAATAATAATTGTTTTAGTTACTAGTAATTTGATAAAAATATTTTATTTTTGAAGCTATTTTTTTTTTCATACAATAATAGGATTAGGTGTAACGTAGATAGATTTTAAATGTTCTTAGAACGTCTTGTACAACGTCTTGTTCTTGTATAGTTAAGTGAAGATTACAATTTCCTCTTTTCTTGACATTTAACGATCGAAAAATTGATAAATATAGCGAATTTATTTCCAACATGTGAAGCCTGATTTGAGTCATCTAATAACTTGAATATTTTTTAGCGATAATGCACAAATATTTTCTTAACTTATATCCGAAATTTTAGAGACATACTTATACTATTCTAAGGTCCTATTACTCTCCTAAATTTATTTTATAAATAATTTTTTACACCTTTTCAGTTTACGTGGCACTATCTTATGGGCCCAATGCTTGTTGATATTTTTTAAAACTAGTGTCACGTAGATCGAAAATGATAGAAAATTACTTATAAAATAAGTTTAGAAAAATAATAAAACCTTAGTATATGATAAATGTATCTCTGTAATTTCTGATTTAGGTTGAGGAATTACATATGAATTAAGTTCAACTTCTATCTCCCGCATATCAGATGTCTCTAGAATATTAATATTTTTTTTTCTTTTTTAAAAATAAACACATATATATCATCTGATATATGACAAATTTGAAAACAAAAAAATAGTACAAAAAGGTATTAGCATGTGCTTGGAAGGTTTAACTGCCAGAATAGAACTGGATTGACAATAAAATACTCCCTTGGTCCTTAATTATTTGTCTTTTTTTTTTTTATAATTATTCGTAATTGCTTGTCTATTTTGACAAATCAAGAAATGACATTTTTTTTATCTATTATATCCTTAATTAAATGATTAATTACTTTAAGAAATCTAAAACTTTTCAATCACTTCATAATCAATAGGGGTAAAATGATAAACTCATTATGAGTGTGTTTGGTATGACGGAAAATATTTTCGAGAAAATGTTTTCCAATTTTCTCATATTTGGTTGGGACAAAAGTTTTGAAAAATGTTTTCCAAATCAACTCATTTTCCTCAAAATTAAGGAAAATGACTTCCTTTCAAAAATTAAGGAAAATATTTTCCAAAACTCTCCTTCAATTTTAAATTACAATTTTTAGGAAAAACAACAATTTTATAAAAAAAAATTTAATTTTAAAATTTTATTTTTTTATCCGATCCCTGACCCCTACGCACCCACCACCGGCTAACCTCCCCCCCCCACACCCCCTCTCAAAAAAATAATTTCAACTTCAAATTTTTATTTTTAAATTCCTACTCCCCCCTCCCCCGGCAGCCCCTCACCCACCCACCCACCCCCAAAAGATTAATTTTATTTTTTAAAAATACTATAAAGTTCAAATTTTTATTTTTTCACTTCTACCCCTTCCCTCCCACCCCCCACCCCAAATAAAAATTGTTTTAAAAAGATATTTTCAATTTCATAAATTATTTTCTACTCTAGTAAAAATAAAAGATGTCTCTCAAAAATATTTTTCATTCATAAATCAAACACTAAAAATCATTTTCGAAAAAATATTTTCTATTCACCAACCAAATGGAAAAATATTTTCCTGAAAAACATTTTTTTCTTCGTACCAAACACACCGTATATCATTAATTATTTTCTTAATAGGTGTTCCAATTTAAAAAAGAACAAGAAAAAGGGACGTAGGAAATATAAGATATACACCAACTTAAGTTGTGGACTTGTCGTATAACAATGAAACTGATCTTAATTAATGCTTTCAAATTTAAGTCTTAAATTTAGAGAAAATTTTATCATTCTAAAATGAGTCCTATAGCGCATAATTTATTAGAGCACCAACCTTTCATACGGACTTAGAATATCGGTGAAAACCAAAAAAAAAATAAATAAATAAAAAATATATGATATATGATTTCCAATTTTACTCTTGAAACACATGCCTCGAAAATATTGAATGTGAACATACACTTACATTGATTATTAAAATTATCTCCATGTGTACATGAAGTATAAAGAAATTATTTGATATGACTTTAAGAAATTAAACATATAGGAACTATTTTATTTTCTTTTAAAAAATAAGAAATCATAAAGCATACTGTTGAGAAGTATGGTCTACAATAAATGACACTGAAATTTTTGGCAAGATGCACAAATTTTTCCTCTATAAACATTTTTCAACGATTAATTATTATTAAAATATTGATAAAAGTAATTTTAAAATTATTTAGTTTAACAAAATTTGACCAAACATACTATTAGAAGTCCACTTAAAGGGTTTCAATTGATATTTCATCGGTAGAAAATTATATCGATTGAAATATTTACATACATTATATATTGACACCTTCTTAGTTTCTCGGTGAATCTATCTTTTTATATTTTGACATATTTTATTGATAATTAAAAGAATGAGGCTTAATAGCTGTTGTGTGGAATTTGAGATAATACGAGAAAATATAAACGCGAAAAACAAGACAACAGATTTACGTGGTTCACCAATAAATTGGCTACGTCCACGGGAAGAGAGGGAGCAGTTTTATTATGGAGAGGGTCCGATTCAAGGCATTCAACAATAGCATTGATCATACCAAGATGTGCAAATAAAATAAATATAGATATATTCCAAGTTATTGGGGAAGGTACTTTTCTAGTGTTTGACAAAAAAAATTTAATTTGACTTTGGCTTTCGTTTTCGCTATAGAATTTATTAGATCTATTTTTTTTTTCCTTATCCCGTTTTTCAATGACGTGGATGAAAAACTCGATGGCTTGAGTGAGCTCGTATGATGCCTCACTTTTAGTCTAGCCGGCTTGGGCATGTTTGAGCCGATTAAATGAGGAAAATTGACCCGAGCCCTTGAGCCCCGGATTTTAAAAGCAGCTTGGTCATAAGCCAATGCTGCATCCTCCGGGGTTTCATATGTTCCTAACCACAGCCTCGCACCTTTCTTATTCGGATCTCTTATCTCCGCCGTGAACGTACCCCATTGCCTCCGTCTGACACCTATGTACCGCCTCCAATCTTCTGGCGTGTTTTTCTGACGCGCTACTACCATATTAGGTCCCTTTATAATTTCCTCCTCGTATTCAAACTTTTCATGTGATTCGATTGAAAGGGAGCTACCTAAACTTGAGATAGCACTATTAGGTAATTCGACGTTGTTTAAATTCATAGGTGAAAAATATTTAAAAAAATCGAAATCATTTAGAAGATGTTGCTTTACTGATTCAAGAAAATCAAAATCAGATAAAGAGAACTTCATATTGATATTCATTTTTTTTTTCTCTATAGATATTTGGATGAACTTTCACAAACTATTTTTATTTATACCCTTTGGACTATACATGTAGCGACCTAGCTAGTCCGTACATATTATTGTTTAAACATATTTATTGAATTTCTAGGTTGGTTCCTTTTTAAGCACATGTATTTTATGTTTTTTTTTTGTTTATATTATTATTAGTTGATGAGTGATGAGCAAGCAATGCCTAGTATATATAAATACTTTTTTTTGTCATATATATTTCTTTAATTTTACTAGATCAATTTACTTTAATGTTCAAACTATATATTATTTTTAATGAAATAATTTATACTCATATTAAATATGTATGACTTGTTTCAAGCAATAATTTTCGTTCACATAGATTGAGTTTGAAGGAGTATTTTTCTTATGTTTTAGGTACGACGTAACGTAATTAAATATGCTTTTCAATATATGTCATATTAGTGAAATCATTTTCAAGCGTTAATTAATACATTGAATTGCAAATAAATGTTTTTAGATATTTAAAATTAGAGTACCAAAAGACCTTCATGATTATATACTTTAATTTTGTTCTTTAATTCGACGATCTAATTTATTACAATTAATAAAACAAATTTCATTTTATTATTAAAAAAATAAATTAGCTAGGAATCCCATAGTACTACTATGAAATTACAATCTATCCCTATTTAGTTTGTAATTACATTAATTATTGAAAAAGTAAACAAACCAGATACATTGTAGCTTGGATACATTAATAACTAGCTCACATACATTATAAAATTAATCGGATACATAATATGTAGCTCGAATACATTATAAAATAAATCAGATACATAATATATAACTGGAATACATTAAAAACTAATTCAGATATATTAAAAACTAGCTCAGACACATTACTAAATAATTTAGAATTAAGAGAAAAATAAAGGATTTTAGAGATTTTTAAAATAGAAAGAAGCGATAGAAATAAGGAAAACATAAGACATGTATTTTAGTAATTTAATTTTTTTTAAAAAAAAGTAACTCAGTAAATATAAGTGGTAGCAGGCTAATTGTGGTGCTTGTGAGTCTTTGGGCCTACTAGCGGACTAATTTGGGCTGGACTAAAAAGTTACGATTTCCTTCTTAAAATAATTGAAACAAGAGAAAATTTTCAAATAGCCACAAAAATGAAATTAATTAGATTTCATAGCTATAGTTTACTCATTACGATTCACAGTTACGCATGAGAGGGAGGAGAGCGGTGAGGGAGGTTGATAGAGTGAGGAGAGAGGGGAGAGAGGCGAATTATATTTGTAGATGTGTCAAATAATTGTATATATGTAATTGATATACATATGTATAAGAGAGGAGAGAGACACATGTAATTATAGCTAAAATTAAGGTGCAAGTTGTAATTATCAAAAAATATATTTATGTTTGCTAATTAACTAGTCCTATGTTTACTCATCTGCGTAATTTCCCCTTCAAAATAAGTAGAAACTATTTAATTCCTATCACATTTACTAATTCTCCCTGTAGTTTGAAATAATTACATTATATATCACTAATTAATAACGTCATAGCAAATTTGAAATCAAATACACTTAGATATACACGATTGTTGCTACCAGAAGGAGAAAGATAAGAGATAATAGGAGGGAGGTAAACAAGATTTTTCTCTGAGTTGATGTATGTGAATCACACTAGATATACATTAGATACATGAACTCATATGTATCTTGTGCGATTCACATGTATTTGCTAATAGGAGAGTGACAAGTGAGACGAGAAGGAGAAGAGCGAGATTTCTCTGTCTCAGATACACGTAAATCCACTTGGATATTGTATATCTAAAACAAACTACATATAATTTTGACCTCATGTAACTCTAGATACACGTACTGAACGTATCTGAATGCATCAAAATATGACAACATCCATAATATTGCAAACTAGATAGCGTATTTCTAAGTAATTATCTCTTAAATTAGGGAAATTTTTATTAGTTACCTTAAAAATAAAAATATATTTGTTCGATATCCGAAATTTTTGGATTATGAATTGGATTCAAATTTTATTTTTAAAATATACGAATTAAGTGAGTTTGTTTGAATTAACAGACTCTATTAGCTAAATATTTTTTTTTTATGTTTGTGACTGCTGTCTACACTACCAAAATTGATTTACTATTTCTTGTTTTTGGAATATAATGTTTCCAACAATTTCTGCCATCATAATGAATTATTAAGTGTACGTAATACTACTAAAAATCTCTGAAGTTGACATGTTACTCTTATAATTTTTGGATGTTAGTTAACCTAATAATGATGTGCAGCACGTGGTACTTTTTAATTTATCTTATATTTATGAATTATACTTCCATTTTTACTCTGCTTCTTTGATTAATTAACGATGGAAATTAAGTATGCCATCGCTTTCTAAAAAAAAATAAAATTTCAACACAATACTGTTTTTGGTGGTTACGTATATAATAGGATATATGATTTTTTCCAATGATTACCGGTTGGTATCAACAAATTGATTGAATGATTAACCACTAATCATTTGTTTACACAAACATAGTGTTGCATAGGTATATATAATTTTAAAGATGTCTTTTACATATAATGAAGTTATTCTCTTTTTTATAGATAATGAGCACTGAGCGGAGTGGTGACGATCGATATTTCTTCGTTAAAAGTTATTGTGTACAGCTAGATAAAAATTATTTTTTATTAGTAATCTTTGATTTCTCTACTATTTGAACTTTTTTTATATTGTGACACATATTAATCAAAATTCAAGTGTTTAAGAATAATGATGGTGAATGTCAAAATAAAAAAAAAATTATACTCCATTATTTAGGGTTTGAATCATGGACTTTTTCATTTAAATGGACACTCATTACCATTAAACCAAAGTCATAGATTTTATTTTGTCTAGCTTTAAATATATATTATTTAAATGTATAATTTGACATATAATTATAATGTAATTTTTCGACGAAATAGATAAGCCGCTGACAACACGGTACTAACTTCTGATCTTCTCAATACAAGTGAGAAATATTTTCTTTTATACGTATTTTCTTATTATATGAGAGACAATTTGTGCTAAAGCAAACACGTCTACATCGACATAGCTGCTTCAGCGTGTTACGAAAAAATATAAAACTTATTTCTTTTAAGGAGAATGCACAAGTACCCTCTTAACCTATATCCAAAATCCCATAAACATATTTATACTATACTAAGGTTCTATTAACCCCCTGAACTTATTTTATAAGTAATCTTCTATCGCTTTTCGGCCTACATGGCACTATCTTGAAAAAAAAGTCAACCAAATAGTGCCACATATTCAAAAAAGGGATGGAAAATTATTAACAAAATAAGTTCAGGGGGTTAATAGGATCTTTGTATAGTATAAGTGTGTCTCTAAGATTTCGGGCATAGGTTGAGGGGTTACTTGTGCGTTATCCTTTTCTTTTATTCTACTTTTACAGTTCTCGCTGAAGTAGACACGTCTCCATCGACATGCCTACTTCAGTGTGTTTCAAAAAAAAATATTAAGAATTTATTTCCTTTGTTCTTCTTTAATTTTATTAGTGTATAATTTTTTTAAATTATGGAATCTACTTCTTTTGTTCTACTTTAATTTAATTAATGTAAAATTCTTTTGAAATTACGAAATGTTTGTGTTGAAACAGGCACATCTCTATCGACGTGCCAGCTTCAACGTGTTTCGCGAAAAAATAAGTTCTTATATTCTAATTTAATTTAATTTGTGTATAATTTTTTCAAAATTATGGTATTCGTTTTAGCTTCGACTTTTAAATTCATATCTTTAGTTATTACTTTAATATTTTAAATGTCGGTAATATTTATTTATATCTTGTAATTACTTGAGTAAAAAATCAACGATCAATAATGAAAAATACAATAATTCATCTTAATGGACATCTTCACAATAAATTTATGCAAACAAAAAAATAATTAACAACTTAAATATCTAAAATATATTAAAATTTAATTAACTTTTTAAATTCAATCTATACCATATATATATATATATATATATATATATATATATATATATATATATATATATATATATATATAAATACCACTAAGATATAAATCGGCGCTAGCACGGACAACTTTGTCCAATATATATATTATAAAATATAAATGAGAGTGGACGATAATTTGAAGTGAAGTGATGGTAATTAGTAAGAGTTAGTGGGGAAAATGTATCATAATAGTTACATGAGTAGTATAAAATGGTGACACCTTTGTATGCCCACAAGGCCACAAATATATTATCCACTTTAATATTTCTATTTTAATATTAAATATTCATAAAAAATCACTATTTTCTACATTCTACAATTTTTTTCTAATTTTACAATCAATTACTAGTTTTCTTTTAAAAAAAAATACAAAAAACAAATACAATACTTGTCCAATTAAAAAAAAAGTATAATACATAAATGTTCCCCTTTACTTGGTATCATTTCACGTTTATACCTTTCATTTTGAATATTCACGAGTAGATACTTAAACTTGTATAAACTTGAACAAGTAGTCACATGAGTCATATGTGGCACAATACGCGTAGGACAAAAAACGACATGTAGGATGTCATGCATGACATGTGTGTCTCTATATATTCAAGTTTATAAAAATTTAAGTGTTTACCTGTGCATATTCAAAGTGAAAGGCATAAATGTGAAAATGAGACCAAGTTAAAGGGAACATTTATGTATTATGTTTTTTTTTTCATTTTGACAAATTTAAATTTCAAAATTTTACTTTATCATGTTTTAACTATAAAATTAAGACGTTATTTTAATTTTAGAATCGTGAAGTTAAAGTCTTTTATATTTTTGTAAAACTCCATATTTACATTAAATTGGATTGTTTTTTAACGGATGTATTTATTATCACTCTCAAACGCGTGGAGGATCTTGGTCGAGTACATTTTCACAGACATGATTGAAATAGTTCGTTTTTAACAAACTAACTTTTTTAGTCTGTTTTAAAAAGAATAATATTTTTTATTTTATTTTTAACAATATTTTAATTTCAACATTCTACTTATCATATTTTATCCATAAAATTAAGACATTATTTTATTTTTAGGATCGTGAAATTAAAACGTCTTTTATATTTTTTTAAAATTCCATATTTAAATTAAATTAGAGTTTTTTTTAACGGATGTATTTGTTATCACTCTCAAATGTGTGGAAGATCTTGGTCGAGTACATTTTCACTGACGTACTGAAATAGTCTGTCTTTTAGAGATTACTTTCATTTTTAGTCTATTCTTTTAAAAAAAAAATTAAAGTTTTTTTTTTTTTTTACAATTTCAATTTCAACTTTTTACTTATCATGTTTTAACCATAAAATTAAGACATTATTTTAATTTTAGGATTGTGAAATTAAAAAATCTTTTAAATTTTTTAAGAATTTCATATTTAAATTAAATTAAATTATTTTTTTAACGGATGTATTTATTATCACTCTCAAATGTGTGGAAGATCTTCGTCGTGGACATTTTCACAAACGTGACTGAAGTAACACCCAAAAATAAACAGGAAATAAATTGTTTGTTTTCTTATATAACCTTGAAATAATTTCTTTTTATATAATGTTGAGTATCGAAATATAAAACTTTCTCTGTTTAAAAAAGAGTAACTTAGTTACATAATTTAACTTATAATGGAGCTTAATAAAATAACAAGACTTTTAATCTTGTGATTCAATCGAGTTATACCAAATGTACGAAAATGTCTTTTAATTTTATGACTTTAAATTTAACACGTAGAGTATTAAAATCAAAATATTATTAAAAATAAAAAGAGACGAGTCATTATTTTTAAAATAATAAAATTATTACTCATGCTTTTAAGAAAATATTTTTAAAATATTTATTAATTAAATATGTATTCTAGATAAATTGAGATCGAGAAAATACCATAATCCTGTAACAATCCAATAATCCTGTAACAATCCAGTGATTCTGATGTTCTTTATTATGTTGGTCCACTTTAACTTACCTTCTCATATCCACCGTTCAATTTGATTCACTATTTCTTACCGTATATTTTCTATCTATTTTGTTATCGTTTTTACTATAATAATTGATTTAAAATATTTTTTTTATTATTTAATAAAATTTTAAAAAAATTATAAAAATTTCATTAATTTAAGAGATAATTATTTAAAATATATTTTAATTTATAACATTACATATTTTATTAAATTTTATTTGGTGCATCAGGTTCAAATACATCCAAAAATATGTATCTTAGAAAAAATGAGGTCAGATTTGTGCAGTAAATTTTTTTCAAGTAGATTCCTATTGATCTCGAATACATAACAAATATGTTAACCTATCTCCCATCTTATTTATTATTTTTTTTATATATTTAATATTTTAAATACACGTGAATCAAATTAGTTGTATATAATTTTTGTCTGCTTATCTCTCTATTTTAATGAATCTGCTAATAAAAATACATGTATCGAAATATATATTTCTCAATATATAATAGCAAACTTTTAAATTCGTAATGTAATATATAATATTTTAAAAATATAGATAATAAAATTATATAATGTGAAATGTCTTTAATTACATATCTTTTAACAAAATATCATAACTTTGTAGTAAAAAGTATTAACTAAAAATAAAGTTTAAAATGAATTCCCTCGTGAATAACTCATCTTCAAAGAATTTCATTAAACATTGAAGAATCGTTTGGCAGATATGTTATAGTTACACATAAATTAGTTATAAGAGAATATTTAATATTATATGCGAGATTTAGTTATTCATATTACATCATCATAAAATAATACATAATTTTACTTTTGACTTATATATGTATTAATTATACGAATTTTTAAATTTCAAATCCAACTATATTAAATTCAGACATACATAATTATTAACTATTTATCAAATAAGATCTTATCTATATATAATTTAATATTTGTATAATTCACCTCAAATATGAATCAAAATAGTAATGAAGTAAATTCATAATTATTTAAATAAGTTTTAAAATAATATATCAAATCAAACATAAATAAGCTAAAATAAATAAATAAACTGGGACCAATAGGGGTGTGACAAATAGTTGGGTTTGATTGAATTTGGATAGGTTGAATATGAATTGAGAAAAAATGGTTTGAACTACAATCCATCCAAATATATTATGAGCAAATATGAATTTGGTCAAATAAGGTTCGGACAAAATGTATTTAACCAATTTAACTAAATTTGTTTTTCAAAAAATAAATTTCCCTTCCCCACAGCTTCCCCCTTTTCCCCTCTCCACCTTCCATCAACCTACCCCTAATATATATATATTTTTTTTTCCAAAAACAAAAAAAAGAATATGTTTTTTCAAATTTACCACCTCCTCGCTCCACCAACCTATCCCTAAAATTTTTTTGTTTTCCAAAAACAAATTAAATCCATTATACAAACAAAAAAATTATCCACCTTCTCCGCGCATCCCCTGGTCCCCACACCAACCGATCCCTTAATTTTTTGTTTTTCAAAAAAATAAAATCTATTTCATTTCTTACTTATATGGACTGAATATGAATTCTTATGTTAATTCATTTTATTCATATTTGTCTGAGTTTAAATACGTTGAGCATCATATTAATCCATTTAATAAAAAAAAATATGAGTTATCCATTTAATTTATTATGAGCAAAATGATTTCATTTCACTAATTATATGGATTGAAAATGTTATCCCTATTAAGAACTAGTAAGTGTAATCATTAAACAATGATTAGGGATAATAATTGGTCAATGAGTAGTCATTGCAAAATTGTGTGAGGAATGGTGATTAGCTAATTAGAAAAGGCACGGGTTACGGTAATACATTATTATTAAAGTTTTGATATATTAATATACGTAATTAAATATTAGGTTTATTATATTATATGATTATTATGAAATTTATGATATTATGTACTTTGAATTTAAAAAATATGAGAGTTGATATATTAATTAGCATTAAGTTTAGAAACTTGATTAGAAATTCGTGTTCTATGATTTTTCGGTCTAGCCTAGACTTATTGTAATATTGATATTATTAGTTTTGAAATTTTATTGTAATTATTTATTCAAATAGATTGTATTGATATGGAAGTCCTACGAAAAGGAGAGACTCGAATCCTGCAATACTTGTTTGATAATTTAAGGCAAGTGCGTTTTTCAATCCTTTTTAACTGTATAGAATCATGTATTTCCTTGTGTTATTTGTTGGGGAGTGACGAGACTTGGTAATGAGTTGACTTGTTCATATTGAATCTTCCTAATGAGGAAAAAGGATAATAAAATGCAACTCGATTATATATTAATGTGTGATACGTTGAGAATAAAAAGCAACACAATCTTGTAGGTGTTGTATCACGATTGTGTTATTGTGAACTGTGCATTGATATGGAATGATCATCTCCTCATCAATTGTGCGAACATGTCATTTGCATTGATTTTGAGACATGGTTATGACAAGTGGTACGTAAGTTGATGAAGAATAAGGAATTAAAGAGTATGTGACATTTCGAGGGACGTGTCCCGCATCGCGACTAGTATTATGATCTGAAGGACGTGTCTTACTCCACGAAAGATTCTATTATTGAGGGTCGTGTCGCACACTATAATGGATGCATGAACAAATATGTTCCCATGGATCCCGTACTGAGCAACAACATGTATGTATCGTTAGGTTCGACATGCATCACTACACTTGATATTGCATTTAATTGCATTGTGCATAATTATCATCTGCGAACTTACTGTTATTTACTGTATTTAGATTAACAAACCAGAAAAAATAAAATTAAAATCCAACAATTACGAATACTTTTCTATGAAACTTGTGATTGGTGAACTTAATCTTGTGTGTTGCTAATATATAATTGCTAAAGTGATATTGTCATAAATTATGAACTATCAGGTTGGCCTAGTTTTATGCAAGTTCTAGGTGTGGAGGATCAGTTCGAGTGTAGAAAGTACTCTATACTCTTAGCTTTGTATTTAGGAGTTTTTTGCTTAGTATGCATGTGGTGTAGTATTCAAATCTTTTTTTTACATTTGTATAAGTTACGAGCCTGAATCTTCGTGATACTCTCTTCTCTTCTTGTCTAAGGCTATGGAAATTTTTGAGGTAGTTATTTGTCATCTTTGCGGACAATATCACTTGAGACTTACATATTTTCTTTTAAATCTATTGTAATATATTACAGGTTTGTGCACGTGACAATCAGATTTAAGATTTAGTTAATTTGACTTGTTATCCGCATTAGTAATTTTATCAAACTATTATTATTATTATTTTATTTTTATATTTTATCGCAATGATTGAGTTCTAAACTAACTTGTCTTGGTGGAATAAAATGAGTGTCATCACATCCATTCTAGAGACAAAAAAAATATATATTAAACCATGTTAGCGTAGGCACCTATCACTACAACAGAAATAATTTTAGCGGCATTAAATATTAACATTAATAAAGAGTGTTAACGTCTTTGTTGGCATTAGTTAAATGTCATTAGAACCAATGTCGCTAAAGGTTGTAGAGACATATGTAAAGAGTGACAATTGCCGCTAAAAATATATATTTAGCGGCAATTAAAAATTAAATGCCGCCAATGATTATTTTTGTTGTAGTGTGCGTCTAATGTTAGTAGATAGAGGGCTTAATAAATTTATACCTATTTTATACCTACTAGAAGTGATAATTTAATATTTTAAAAGTTTGTGTGAAGCTCACAGCGGATACTATAGTTAGAACAAATAAAATGATGACAGGTGATAATTGAATTGGATTATTTTTTTTAAAAAAAACAAGACTAGTAAAAATAATTAAAATTTTGACATAATTGAAATTTTATAATATAATTTACTTCATTACGATGCATAATTATATGTAGACGGAGAAGACAAACGAGCGAGATTGAGAAAAAGAAGAGTGATGTTGGTCAACGGAAAGAGGCTCAAGCATCAATAACTTACTACTAACAATGGTCGTTTGGTAGCTAGTTAGAATTATACAAAGATTAATTAAAAAGAGATATATATTATTTTATGCAGAGTTTTTTTATTCCACATTTTATCATGCAGAAACTATAAAGAAATATACAATTTCCCTCATGACTTATATGTAGGGGTGTCAAAGGTACGCTTCGGTCGGTTATATTTTGAAAAAATATATCATCCCAAATTTTCAGGTATTTTTAATATTCAACCAAAACTATATTTTTAAAATCATCCCAACGACATCGGTTTCTCTTTCGTATCTAGCTTTAGGGTACACATAATCACACCTTTAAGGCCCCTCTATTGACAAGATCTCCATACATGTGCGTGTGTATACTTGTATTGAGCAAACCTTTCACATAACACATAATTGTCACACATATTCATATATCAACGCACAAGTCCTTAGGTATAACTATATAAGCAATCCTTTCATACAAACACACCAAGACACTATGCACATTCATATTTCATCATGTAATATACTTAATATCATAGCATATAAGACATATTCAAAGCATGTCCATACATTTATTTTCATGTACATAGAAACCAAACCTAGGAACTATCCTATCAAAGTACACATGTGCAATGCATAGACAAGATCTCATACCCTTGTCCAAACTAGTACACCTATTAAGTCATCCTAGTTAAATGAATACATATCATACTTCACATACATTTACCTTACATTCTTAATATTAGACATTTAGTTAATATGAGAACTACCTTTCATTACACACCATGAACTTTTACTATATTGTAAGCATGTATAATGTGTAAGTGTGTGTGTACATAGGTCAACATGGTCACAAAATGGCTATCAACAACATATTGATGCAACCACCCTCTTACAGTTTGATGCATAGACCACATAACACAATTTAGCATTAAAGACAAGACAATTTTCAGATTACGTTCAAGACTCCTAACCTTGTACACGTGATAATCAGATTTTGTGGTTTAATTGAGTTGACCTTGTACTCCCACATTCACTATATTAATTGGGTTTTAGGCTAACTTGTCTTTATGGGATAAGACGAGTGTCATCACGTCAATTTTGAATTATGACAAACATATATTTCAAATTTGGAAAACATGACTCTATGTTTAACTATAATTTCGTTTATTTCAAATATAGTTAAAATATATGTTTGAATTCTAGAGCAAAATATCAAATACTAATAAGCATAACCATGTTTTCTATGCTCAGAACCCCTTAATTTTTAATGTGCAATTTTAATAACAATTGTTTCACTATTTTTTAATAAGTTTTATATATAGCTTTGAATTGTATTTGTGTTAAAGATTTATTTTACTAAATTAGTCTATTAATTATACTTTATAAATATGACTATTGATACCTATGTAGTTATTTGATGACAAAAATTATAACTTTTAAAAATATTTTTCTTTAAAAGGATAAGTAATAAATAAATAATTTTTTTTATATACACAAATAAATAAATAAATTTCAAAGTAGATTTAGGTAAAAAAAATACAAAAAAAAAAAAAGGAGAGGAAAGAGAAATCAATGGCAAAGAAGCAAAATAGAACACGAATTATCATGTCAGAATGTAAACTTATAAGGTAATACCCTCATACAACTTGTATTATCTCATACATTTTGAAAAGGTTTTTGAAACTAATATGCGAATATTATAGTTGTTGAACAACTCAAATGATAGACATATGATAATTAAATTAAAATATTATTGTTTTTGTAAAAAAAAATGTAACACTAGGTAAATGAAATAATACGAAAGACATCGAAAGAAAAAAAATAGAACTTAAAAAAGTAATAATAGTTTGGACATAAATTAAGATTTTATAATAAAATTTGTTTAATTACGATGCATAATTATATGTTAGACGGAGGAAGAAGTGAGTAATATTGAGAGAGAAAAATGAGGTGAGCAAAACATAAAAGAGTTACGTTGGACATTGGAAAGAGGTTCAAGCATTCGATAAATTACCACCACATAAATTAGAGTCATACAAAGATTAATTTTAAGAAAAGATATATTAGTTTACACAGAATTTTATTTATTCCTATATCATGCATAAAAAAGTATATAATTTATGCTCAGGACTTATATCAATATTAGTTATACGAATTTCTGAATTGCAAATCAAAAATAATATTTATTTCATATATATATAACTTTCCTCTTAATTTCTGACTATTAAAAAGAATATTTATTATCTATATATGATTTAATACTTATATAATTCATCTCTAACATAATTTAAGATAGTGATATAATAAATTTACTTTGGAAGATTTTTATTTATTTTTTAGTAAATTAGACGGTATATTTAAATATCCAAACCACCCACGTGTCAGTTGCTTAATGGCTGCAAATTAATACATGTGCAGCAAATATTCAGTTGGGTCATCTTCAAACTCGGAAGCTAATTGACTGATCCAAATGTATTTGTCCAAAGACAGGACAAAACCAATAAAGGACAAACACTAAATAATACCAAATAATATATATATATATATTTATTTATTTATTTATTTATTTATTTATTTATTTATATATTCGATTTTTAATTCTATAAATTCAGAATTTATAAAATTTGGTTTTAATTATATAAATTTAGAATTTATATATGTTTATCCTACCTATTTGTATATGATTTGTTGATAAATTTGATTTGAATAAGTTATGAAAAATTCATAATAAATTACAATAATTGTGTATTGGTAAAGATATAAACGGTGTTCTGAAAAATTTCTAAATGTCTAAATATAGAATTTGTATATGCTTACCTTGTTTGTATATAGGTAACAAAATATACAACAGGTAAACGGAATATACAAACAAAAAATACCCTAGCAAACGAAACTACAATTATAAAGCTTAATTCAGTCATACGTAGATACGAATCGTAATTAAGCTTAATCTCTTTGTTATTTATGAAATTTTATCTTAGTAGAGATGGCTTAACGAAATCTACTTGAAATGATTATAATTTTTTTTTAAAAAAAAGGCGGGTAAAACTCACACAATAGATATTATAGCAGACGGAGGAATAAAATATTGACATGTGGCAATTGGATCAAAATGTTTTCTTAAAATAAGAAGTAAAAGATCACAATTGTTGCATTTGTTGGATCAATACATGTATGTTGTATTTGTTAAATCAAATTGTATCACGAATATAATTAATTTGTATATACTTTCTCTCATGATTTGTAATATCAATATTAATTATACGAGTTTCAAAATTACAAATTAAATATAATATTTATTTTACACATACATTACATAACTTACCTCCTAATTTCTAACTACCAAAAAGAATATTATTTGTATATATGATTTAATAGTTCTATAATTAATCTCTAACATAATTCAAAAAAGTGATATAATAAATTTAGTGTTTTTAAAAGTTAAAAGATATCATTTCAAATGAAATATATAAAACTAAACTCTGGAGATTTTTATTTATATTTTTAGTAAATTACACGGTATATTTAATTATCCAAACGAACCACGTGGCTGCAAATATATCTTCAATACTAACTTTTCGGTGGGGAACATCATTAAATAACGAACAATAAATAAATTATTGTCACTATTTTGACATTTACATTAATTTTTTCGGTGCGAGAATTGTTAATATTTATTAGCTAATCAACTTAATTAAAACACTAAGACATTAAAGTTACGCATCGTAAGTCATAACTCAATTCATCGGATTGTGCGTGCACCCATTTAAATTTGTACGGACTTAAACAAATAGACATATGAGTCCTATATGGCATAATACATGTAGGACACTTCGTTGGATAAAAAATGACATGTAGGATATGTGTGTCCGTTTGTTCAATTTTTATACAAATTTAAGTGTCTATTTGTGTATATCCAAAGTAGAAGGGCATAAATATGATTTGAAGCCAAACGAGATTTCTATGCTTCTCTAATACATGTAAATTCACTTGAATACTTTATATCTAAATAAATTATATATAATTTGGACCTCATGTAACCCTAGATACATGTACTGAAAGTATCTGACTGCATCAAAATATGATAACATTCATAATATAGATAGCGTATTTCTAATTAATTATTCCTAAACTTGACATTTTTTTAATTAATTACCTTAAAAATAAAAATATATTTGTTCACTATCCGAAATTTTTGGATTCAAATTTCTGTTAGCTAAATATTTTTTTATGTACACTATGAAAATTGATTTACTATTTGTTGTTTTTGGAATATAACGTTTCCAACAGTTTCTGCCATCATAATCAATTAATGAATTATTAAGTAGGCGTTTGATCATATAATATTTTATCATGATATTGTATAGTAAGATGGAATTAGTATTTGAATTTTATGTTGATTCTATTTTATTAGATGTTATCATATTTTTCAAAAAAAATAGTGATATGTAATTATATGGAAATATCATATCATGATTTGAGTTATTTTAATGAAAAAATTGATCTATGAGTTTATATTTTTTTAAAACAATCCCACATTATATCTACTAAGTATTTATTTCACATGTAAATAAAATTAATAATCACACCATCATCTTTTTAAAATTTATTATTCTCACGGACGTAAAATTTATTATTTTCATCAACATATAGTCACTTTAACTCACACTTCACGATTGTTGAGTATTAAAATCTTGAAGAACCCGTGAAAGATGTTCATTTTTACTGAAATATATTGATGAAACAATTACTTCAGTGGAGAACAAATAACTTTATAATAATTTATTATACTATTTTATGATTTTTTGTTTATTTGATAATATTAAATGAGTAATTGAGGTTATTTTAATAATTTTAAAACTTATGAAATTTTTATATTTATGAGAAAATATACTATATACAAATTTCATATCGTATATTTAAAGAAAATTTCAATTTTATTTTATGATATCATATCATGATATCATATCACATGGCCAAACAATATGTACGTGGTACTAATAAAAATTTCAGAAGTTGACACGTTACTTTTAAAATTTTGGATGTTCGATAACCTAATAATGATTGTAGCACGTGGTACTTTTTATAATTTACTATATATGTATGAATTAAAGTGAGTGTTAAGGATATATATTTTTACCAATCATTACCGATTGGTATCGACAAATTGATTGAATGATTAGCCAAAAATCATTTGCTTAAAAAAACAGTGTTGCATTGGTAAAGTAATTTTAGTGATGTCTTTTACATATAATATAACATTTAATTTTCAAAGTAAACTTTTTTCAATTTAATTCATTAACCATTTCTATTTGTGCTAATTGATAGAAAATTTTAACTATTATATGACCAAAAGACTCGGCTTGGCTTGAATATATAGCATATATATCTCTTTTGTTTTGTCCTTATTTAAAGGAGGAGGTGTTTGTTCAAGCACTACAATAAAAATAATTTTTTGTGATAATTGTTAGTTAAAAATTATATCGTGCAGCTAGATAAAATTAGTTTTTTATTGATAGCTCATTATTTTTCAATGATTTGAACTTCTTTATATTTTGACACATGTTAATCGATTTTTTGTTTACATACCTTAATTTCTCTGCATTTTGAATTTTTTTATATTATGACGCACGTTAAGCATTTTTTCATTTATCGTCCTTAATTTCTCCGCAATTTGAACTTCTTAATATTCTGACATACGTTAATTAAAATTTTTATTCTGTCACGAGTAATAAGTTGACTTGAAATATTTGTTTTCTATATTTTAGAATTATATTGAAATATATGTTTTCTATATTAGCCACTTTAATATTTTATTTTAATATTAAATGATTATCAATATTTTCTATATTTTAGAATTGTTTACTAGTTTTTTAAAAAATAAAATATAAAAAATAGCAAATAATATATTCGTCTGTTTAAAAATGAATGACTCGTTTTTCTTTTTAGTTTATTTTAGAAGAAAGGAAACAAGATCAAAAATGTCCTTAAACTATGTGGGAAGAACAAAAAATACAAGAATCGCATGTTAGTGGTCCTAATTAGTAAAACAAATGATTAAGTCATTTGTGGACCCTTAAAGTTGTTGTCTGCATAATTCATTTAAACATGTAAAATATGACTTGTACCTATTGAACACCCCCAAAAATTTCTCTCTCTAAAATTTCTCTTTCTTCCCAAACGCTCCCTCCAATAGATAATGTACAGTCACCCACGTGCGCCACTGCGCAAACGCGTACGCCGCTGGACCAAAGCCAACTTGAGCGCCTAGACAAGGGCAACAAACCCCATAGCAGCATGCTCCACGATTTACCTCTGAATTCCTCAAAATCGCAGTGCAATGATGCGATGAACACTGCGCAGAAACAGGAGTTCGACAGAGAAATTGGAAATATTTCCCAAGGATTTTCTGGGATGAATCGAGATGAAAGGATGATAACAATGGATTAGCCACATCACGAGCTAACAAATATCCAACATCGGGCAATTTTATCGTCGCAATCAGCCGAAATCGAGAGGCAACTTTCAAAGAATCTGCGAGTGCGTCACTCGAGTCGCGAACTGAAATTTGATCGACTTTAAGCCAATCTTGTAAAGAATTGACCACTGGGCTTTGTTCCCCCAGTGATGGCGCCCCTCTCACTGAAGTTTCAGGTGGAATGGACGGAGGAATCGACGGCAAAGGGAACTCCGATGGCGGAGGAACTCGAAACGTCGAATTTCATGGAGCCTTGTCGAAAGAGTCTAGTTCTCAAGGTATGAACGTCCATCCAACAACTATCTCCAACCAACCTGAAGGGACTAATAATAATAACAACAATTCAACAACTCTCATTGAGCCAAATTCCAGATTACATCAGGAAAAACATGAAAGCGAAGGGGAGACCTCTGGGTCTAATCGAATGGCCAAGCAAAACATCAATGTTGAGCCTTCCAAGCCAAGCGAAGCAACAACAATAGGAAATGAAAACAAAAAACAGCTAGAGAAATATTTGATGGTACAGTAGAGCAATAACAGCAGCATTATGAGGATGCAAATGCAAACAGAATCCTCATCAAACGATACAAGCTCATCGAAATTTTCCTTTGGTATAGTTGGCAATTCATCTTCGATAACTCCCTCGTTTAATGCAGGTATTGTGCAAAACACACCTCAACAAGATGATCAAGGTGAGGAGGAAAGATATGGACAGCTGCAAAGGCAAGAACACACAAGCCAAAAACAGGAACAACCAACCAAAAAACTGCAGCATGGAGTAACAGATCAAAGGAATAAGGGAAGCAACAAACAAGGCGCAGAACAGGTTCAATGTAGTGATGGGAAGCAGAAGGATCAATAAAAAAACACCAATAACCAAAGAGCAGTCAACTCATCGAATCAAGCTAATGAGGAGTATCACAATAACTTCCCCAAAATATCAAACAACTATTCGAGGTGTGAGCCTAACTCTCAACCTGATAGAGTCAATAAGCAAGGTGTTAATGTGATTCAGTCGACTACTAGAAATCCTAATTCTCAGAAGCATGGTCAGAATGCTAACAACATTGCTAAAAATGACAAAAATTCTGAGCATGCACCTTACACTGTAGTGCAATCCTTTGCTGCAAGGTTGAGAAACAATCAATCTAAAAATGAAATCCCTATTGTATTAAATGATCCTATACAAACGACTAGACAAGGATTTCCAGCATTTCTTCTTGAAGAGGATGACTATTATGTGAAATTGGTTGCGATTTGTAAATATACTTTGGTGGGGAAGTTTACAAATACGATGCCTAAAATGGAATTGGTGAGAAAAAGCTTTATTTTACAAACTCAACTAACAGAAAGTGTTAAGATAACTCATTTCAATGCAAGACATGTTTATATCGACCTTGATAATGAGTTTGACTACCAAACAGTGTGGACGAAACTTAGAATGAATATTGAAGGGCAAGTGATGAGAATACAAACTTGGACCCCTGATTTTACCCCGGAAGAGGAAACCCCTGTTGTTCCTATTTGGGTGGGTATCCAAGGTCTACCATGGTATTGTTATAACAAAGCTCTCTTAACGACTATTTTGGAATCTATTGCTAAGGTATTATTTCTAGACTCACCCTCTTCCCAAAGAACCATATGGAGTACCTTGAGGGTAAAAGTTCAAGTGGACCTTACTAAAACTAGGCCCAACTATGTTTGGCTGGGATTCAAGAATTCTGATCCCAAAAAAGGAAGGTGTTTAAAGGTGGAATATGAAGGAATTCCAAATTATTGCTTGTATTGTAAACTTCAAGGCCACATGGATGAAGAATACACAATTAAAAGAAAAGATGATGACTTCAAGAAAACAAAGGAAATGGAGGCTGGAAAAAAGAAGTAAAGAGCAGGCTGGAAATAAAAATGTTCAGGGAGGGAAAAAATGACAAATGAGACTGCTGGAAGGACACAAAATCAGCAAAGCTGTGAGGTAAATCGAAACCTGCCAAAGAAACAACTTACAAACCATCAACAAGAGAATGATACCTACAGTCATATTGAACCGGACCAGCAGGTAAAAATACAGGAGGAGCAGTGGTAGACCCAAAGGAAAAAACAGCACAAAAACCAGGAAAATAATAACTCCAAGTCAGTGTGAAGACTTGTTTCACCACAAACACAAAAAAGCAGAAACAGCCAGCAACAGGAACAAAAAACAGCAGGTATGAATACTATCCCAACTCAGAATTTTTTTTCTAACCTTGGAGTGCAGGAGCAGCAGGAAACAGGAAATAAAGAGACAGAACACAACAATGAAATTCAACAAAAACAAGGAGTTAACAACAGCTCAACTGCAACAAAAAGGAACAACACAAACAATGAACAAAAGCAGCAGGCTACTGCAGATCACAAACACAAGACCCCTCACTCAATGCTCCCAAAACACAGAACCCCCAATATTATTAATGTTACTGCTGTTTTTTCTGAAGAAGTTTGTGGAGGTATGGATGGGGGGTGTCAGGAGATAGCCTCTAACTTGCAGGATGGGGTTACCAAAGGGGGGAAATTGCCTCATGTTATGCATGAGGGGTTGGAATATGACCTTAGTACAGACCATAGAGCCTCTAATAAAGCTAAAAACAGACTGCAACAAGGGAAACAACAACAACTTCAACAGCAGGTACAGAATAGAGACAACACCAAACAATCTGCCAAAGAAAATAATGAGAAACAGCAAAATGAAAAAACGAATGAAAAAGATCAAGGGAAACAAAGTGTTACTATTGCGACTGAAAACATCCTAAGAGTAAGAATAAGCCAAGCAAACAAAAAAAAAGATGTTGAAAAAAGGAGGCAAAACAGACTGCAAGAAAGGGATAAGGATTATGAACAGGATGAAAGGAAAGAATCTTATAACAAATTTATCATGGTTGATGATAACCATGTATTAGATATTCTTCCCCTACAAGCTCAGTATATGACCCCTCCTACATATGATCCACCGGATATAAGACAACAAAAGGGTAAACTTAACAATGTGCCTATTTTAGATGAATATGTTGTGGATAATTCAGAGGATGAAATGGATGGGGACAACCATTCTATAGAAGAGGTTGAGGAAGATGATGATATTAGTGAGGCCCTCATTAGGGCCTTCAGTCCACATAATGATCAGACCTTAGAAGAAGAAATCCAACAAGTAACACAAAGCCAATGTCTATCTCCAAGGGGTCTCCATCATGAAAAATTTCACTTCAAGAAGCAATATGCAAATACTGTCACTACAGGCAGACCAAATACTAGGCTCTTCTCCTCTAGATCATCCCACTGATTAGTACAATCATATGGAATGTGAGAGGGATCAACACTTAGGGGGTGTTGGAGAGACTCAAAATGCTCAGGAAATTACACCATTTATCTGTTATTACCATTTTAGAACCATTCTCAGACAGTGTTCATATTCAAAACTTCAAAGTGCAGCTAAGCATGGATAATGCTATTAGCAATTATAATGGTAAGATTTGGGTTTTCTGGAGCAGTGATATTGACTGTAATATTCTTGATGAAGATGAACAACAAATCACTTTCAACATGAAACAGAATGAATTACCAACTCAATTTGTTAATACCTTCGTCTATGCTAAATGCAAAGATCATCTCAGAAGACCTTTGTGGAACAAAATGATACATCACTCTACCTTAAATGATAATCCTTGGTGTGCTGTTGGTGATTTCAATGTTATAACTTTTGTCGAGGAAAAACTATAAGGGTTACCTTATAACATGAGAAAAAGTATTGAGTTTATTAAGGCCATTGAAGCTTCTGGACTCTTGGACATAGGCTTTGGTGGACAGAAATTTACTTGGTGCAATAAGAGGGGTATTAACCGCAGAATCTGGAAGAGACTTGATAGGGCGATGGTTATTGATTCTTGGTTGGAAAAGATACCTCAAACTACCATTACTCACTTGTCGTCTAAAGGATCGGATCATTGCCCACTTCTTATGGAAATGACTCCCTCAACTACTGATCACATCAAATACTTCAGGTTCCTCAACTGTTGGGTAGATAACCCTCAATTCTTGGAAACTGTCAAAACCTGTTGGGAGAAGGAGGTGGAAGGTAATGGTATGTGGAGATTTCACCAAAAAATGAAAAGATTGTCAAACACTCTTAGTGGTTGGTAAAAAATAGAATTTGGTGATATTTTCCAAAATGTTAGGATGTATGAGGAACAAGTGCATAAGGCTTAAGAAAACTACATCTCTAACCAAAGTGACTCAAATAGAAGTTTCCTCCATGAAATTAATGCCCAGTACATCAAGTTCCTCAAGTTGGAAGATACTATTTTGAAACAAAAAGCTCAGCTTCAACGGTTTAAGGATGGTGATACTAACTCTAAATACTTTCATTCTATGATAAGGGGAAGAAGAAGGAAGTTATTTATTCATAAAGTTGTCAATGAAAATGGAGTCTGGGTACAAGGTGATGACAACATTGCTCAAGTAGCTTGTGAACATTTCAAAGGAATTTTTAGTGGAGAAGAAAAGCGTATTAATGAGCATACTTTGGCATCTATTCCAAAGATGATTAGTCAAGACCAAAATAATCAAATTACCAATATGCCAAGTATGGATGAACTTAAAGAAGTGGTCTTTTCTATGAATCCTAATTCGGCAGCATGGCCAAATGGTATGAATGAGTACTTCTATCAAAAGTGTTGGCACATCATCAAGAATGATCTAATGGGAGTTATGCAAGCCTTATTCAATGGACAGATGATTCCCAAGTACTTCTCCCATTCTTGTATCGTGTTGCTCCCTAAAGTCAATAATCCAAACAAAATGACTGAGTTTAGGACTATAAGTCTGAGCAACTTCACTAGCAAAATCATATCTAAGCTAGTGAGTAACAGACTTAGTCCTATCCTCCCTAATCTAATCTCTCCTAACCAATCCAGGTTTGTTAAAGGCAGGAGGATCTCAGAGAACATTATGCTTGCTCAGGAAATCATTCATCACATCAAAAAACCCAATATTGGTAGTAATGTCATCATTAAACTGACATGGCTAAAGCCTATGACGGGCTGTCATGGTCTTACATTTGTCTGGTTTTAAGGAAAATGGGATTTGATAAGGTGTTTATTGATATGGTATGGAGAATCATGGAAAACAATTGGTACTCAATCATAGTCAATGGTAAGAGATATAGTTTTTTTCACTCCACTAGAGGCTCAAGCAAGGTGACCCCCTTTCTCCAGCCCTATTTATTTTAGGTGCGGAGGTGTTATCAGGATCTCTTAACAGGCTTCATAATCATCCGGATTACCATGGTTTTATCATGGAAAGGAGGGGGCCACAGGTGAACCACTTGAGTTTTGCTGAGACATCATTTTGTTCACCTCTGGGAGATGCAAAACTTTGAAGATCCTTATGAATACCTTAAAGGAGTGAGAATACTTCTGGTCAACTCATCAATGGTGACAAAAGTCACTTTATGCTACATTCTAATGCTTTCACTAGCATTAGAGATAGAATAAAGAGACTTACATGTTTTAAACAAAAACAGGGTCCAATTACTTACCTAGGCTGTCCTTTATTTGCTGGTAGGCCTAGGAATAATTATTTTTCTGACCTTGTTTGTAAAGTTGGTGGCAGGATTACAGGGTGGCAAACCAAACAACTTAGCTACGGTGGCAAGGCAATTCTTACAAAGCATGTGCTACAAGCTCTCCCTATCCATCTTTTTTCAACAGTAACTCCCCCAAAAACTATGCTTATGGCTGACTTCTTCTGGGGTGGAATAGTGATAGGAAGAAATACCATTGGGCTTCTTGGAGAAACCTAAGTTTCTCTTATGAAGAGGGACGAGTGGGCATGAAGAATTTAAAAGATGTTTGAAAGCATTCCAATTAAACGATGGTGGATTTTCAGAACAAAGCAAACACTGTGGGGTGATTTCTTGAAGGCAAAGTACTACCAAAGGTCCAATCCAGTCAGTAAAAAAAGGAATACTTGGGATTCACTATCTTGGAAAAATATGTTGATGAACAGGCCACAAGTTGAGCAACACATCCAATGGAAGCTACAAGCTGGAAATTGCTCATTTTGGTGGGATAATTGGCTAGGCAGTGGACCATTAACATATCTTACCTCAAGCAACAACAGACTCAATAACTCCAAAGTTGCAGATTTTTGGGAAGAATGGACATTCAGTTTGAGCAAGCTGTTGGAGCAAGCACCAGTCAGTCACCTCTCCTATATACTAGCTACAGACATCTCCCCCTCCAGCAGCTACCAGATCATGCAGTTTGGAAACCCAACACACATGGTGGTTTCAGTTGTTCATCAGCTTTGGAAGAGATTAGAGAAAAAAGGGCCAAGAATCACTTCAACTCTCTTCTATGGCATAAGAACATTCCTTTTAAATCTTCCTTTTTGTTATGGAGAGCCCTTAGGGGTAAACTCCCTACTAACGATAGGATTACTAATCTTGGCATTCAGCCAGCAGCTTGTGTTTGCTGTTTTGATAGGTCGGGAATGGACTCCATAGATCATATTCTCGGCAGTGGAAAATTTGCAGCAGCAGTTTGAAGCAGCCTTGCTGCCATTGCAGGCATGCTGCCGGACTGCTCCTCGCTTCAGGCATTACTACGACAATGGTGGGTCGTCAAACCAAGGAATGCAGCACACAAAACACTTTTACAAGCCACACCTATTTTCATTTGCTGGAACCTTTGGAAGAACAGATGTGCAGCCAAATACGGGGGCAAAACAACCAACATAAACAGGGTCAGGTATGCCATACAAAAGGACAATTATAAGATGCTTACCAATGCTTTTCCGCAGGTTAAATGGCCAGCAAAATAGGCAGAATTGATACAAATGAGTGAAAGGTGTGTGCATGATATCAAGGTGAACATGGTGACTTGGATTAGACCTAAAGATCAGTGGATCAAAGTAAACACTGATGGCAGCGCAATCAATAATCCAGGCAGGCTAGGGGCTGGTGGTCTTTTGAGAGATAAAAGTGGTAGATTGGTGATGGCATTCACAACACCACTTGGAGAAGGGACAAATAATAAGGCTGAAATAGAGTCGGCCATCGTTGGTTTGAATTGGGCACTCGAACTTGGATATAGAAACATAATATTGGAGCTTGATTCCCAATTGGTTGTACATTGGATCTTAAAGAAGGTTTCCCCTCAATGGAGCAGTATCACACAGCTGGGAAGGTTACATAACCTCATTTATAAAGTCCAGAACTTCAAGTGCCTACATGTATTCAGGGAAGCTAATTGGGTGGTTGATGCACTTTCAAAACACAGTCACAAGATAACCTCTCCACAGGTTTACTTCAACATCCAACAAAGCCTAAAGAAGCAAGATCATACTATCACCTTGACTTGTTGCAGATGCCTAGTTTCAGAAGGAAGAAGACCAAAAGAATTAAGGAACCTCCTTGATAATTCTCACTTCTTTTCAACTTAGCTATAATTAAAATTATAGCTACTTTGAATAGATTAGTTTAGTTATAGGCTTTCTTGTAAAGGGAGAGTCTCCCTAGTTTATGTTTTCTAGATACATTGTATGGAGAGGAGTCCTCTCATTAGTACTTAGTATTTTGATTACATCCTTTTGTAAAGGGAAGAGTTGACTTCCTTTGGGAAGTTGATTCCGAACCATCTTGGGTAGGAGGTAAGGTTTATTTCCCCCTCCTCGTATTTTGTTTTTGTTATTAATAATAAAGCCGGGGGGTGTTTCTCAGCCCTTGACCCACCACAAGGATCGTTTAACTAAAAAAAAAAACTATTGAACACCTAAATTATTCAAAATATGTATATTAAGTACAAAATGATGATATGACAAAATAAGTGCATCTCGCTACGTGGCGGCATGCGAATATATTCCAATCTTTTTTATATATTTTTTAATTAATACTAAACTTGGTACTTTTTTTCTTTGTGATGGCACTTGACATACATTAATTAAAAAATAACTAAAAATAAACTTTTATTCAAAATAATGTCTTATAATATCATAAAAAAAAAATATGCAAATCCAACCCCACCCCATCCGTTGTAGGTTGTGACAGGTCGTCTTCTTCGCCCCCATTTTAATTAATTCAAACTCAGTTTTGGTTCTTTATTTTTTTTTTATATATAAAAAAAAACAGAATCTTCTAATCGAATTTGTAAGAATAAAGGAAGGTGGATGTGTTTGGTGTGTGTGGGGTGGGGTAAGGAATTTTCTTTTTTCTTGGGCTTGTTAATTAATTTCTTTAACTATTAAAGATTGAAATCTTAGGCTCATGTGTTACGTACTGAGGTTTTATTTGTTAATTTTTAAGATAGCGAGCGTAAATTACATATATAATATATTCATTTTATGTTGAATAAGACGTATTCATTTACTAACGATTTTTTTGCTTACTCACTAATAATATATTCACTTTGTGTTTAATAAATACATGCGGAGGAGAAGGGGGGATTTTTTTCTTCTGTTTGTTAATCAATTTTTGAATTATTAAAGCTTGGAATTAAATTAAGTTAAAGTTTAAGATAAAAAGTATGAAGAAAAAAATCAACAACACAATTTTATCCGTACTTCACACAAATCGCGATCAGACATTTAATATACATGTTCAGACTAGGAAGACAATAACTTGTTCATGACAGGGAATGTACAACAATAAATTACAAATGCTATGCAATTATTTTTCATAGATAAGATACAACTAGTACTAGTTATTTGAGGACATTATTTTATTGATTTATATTTAATATTCTAACTCATGGGATTCACATTATATTTTCGTTCTTTGCATTTAATTTGTCTTTCCTCTCTTTTTTTTATTTTATGTTTTTCTCTAAATCTTTTTAAAAATTTATATAATTACTCGCTAGTTTGTAAATATGAAGATAATTTATTTTTAAAAGTTATTAATTTTACTAACTAATTAAAGGTTAAGAGTATTAAAATTTTCTAAGTTAAATTTTTTGAATTGTTATTTATGTTATGAGAATTGATCGCTAAAATAATTACTTTTTCTCTCGTTTTTCATTTATTATACTATGAAAAATGTATTTTCATATTTCATATTTTTTTAACTTTCTACTTTTAGGACTCACTCAAACATATTTCTTAATTTGAAAATTGATTTGATAATGAAAAGTTGAATACAAGTTGTTCAATTCGAACATATATTTCAAACTTGAAAAACATATTGTAAGTATAATCTTATTTTTAACTAACTTTCCATTTTTAAAATTATATTTAAGTGCATTCAAATATCAAATCATTTTGAACATTTTATTTTGCAAAATAAAAATAACTTTATGCTCACCTATAATTCCGTTTATTTCAAATTGAAATAATAAATATATGTTTGAATTCTAGAGACAAATGCCAAATACTTATAAGTTGTAACCATAACCATATTTTCTAAGCTGATTACCCCTTGATTTTGAATGTGCTATTATAATAACAATTGTTTCACTATTTTTTAAATAAGTTTTATATATAGCTTGAGTTGTACTTGTGTTAAACAATTTATTTTACTAAATTAGTCTATTAATTATATTTTAAAATGTTAAATTTGACTATTGGTACCTATGTAGTTATTTGATGACAAAAACGATAATTTTAAAAATAGTTTTGTTAAAATAAATAAGTAATAAATAAAATATTTTTTAGTTTGCTATTATATACAATTATCCCTATTTTCAATTTCAACTCAACCCGCCCATCTGACACATATATATTTCGATTTCTAATTCTATAAATTTAGAATTTACAAAGTTCGATTTGATTATATAAATTCAGAATTTTTATATGTTTATCCTAGCTATTTGTATATAATTTGTTGATAAATTTGATTTGAATAAGTTATGAAAAATTCATAGTAAATTACATTGTTTGTAAATTGGTAAGGGAGATGTAAACAGTGTTTTGAAAAAATTCTTAAACGTATAAATACAAAATTTGTATATACCTGTCTTGTTTGTATATGGGCAACAAAATATACAAACGGTTAAACGGAATATACTAACAAAAAATACTCTAGCGAATGAAACTATAACTATAAATTGTAATTAAATTATATGTAGCTATGAACCGTAATTAAACTTAATCTCTTTGTTATTAATGAAATTTTATCTTAATACATGTATGTTGTATTTGTTGGATCAGACTGTATCACAAATATAATTAATTTGTATCATCAAATATAATTTGTATATATTTTCTCTCGTGACTTATATCAATATTAATTATACCAGTTTCTTAATTGCCAATTAAATATAATATTTATTTTATACATACATTATACCGAACTTACCTCCTAATTCTAACTACCAAAAATAATATTATTTGTATATATACTTCAATACTCGTATAATTAATCTCTAACATAATTCAAAATAGTGATATAATAAATTTAGTATTTTAAAAGTTAAAAGATATCAATTTAAATGAAATAAACAAAACTAAACCGTGTAGATTTTTATTTATTTTTCAATAAATTACACGATATATTTAATTATCGAAAAAAACTACGTGTCAGTGGTTCAAAGGCTGCAAATATATTTTCATAGAGGGTCAATTAAGTGGTCCAAATTTGTTTGTCCAAAGACAGTACAAATCAATACTAATTTTCCGGTGGGAACATCATTAAATAACGAATACTAAATAAATTATTGTCACGATCTACACTATTAAATTGACACTCACATTAATTTTTCGGTGAGAGCACTGCTAATGCTCGTTAGCTAATCAATTTAATCAAAATATCAAGACATTAAAGTTAGGTGTCATAACTCAGTCCATTCACTCTAGCAGCATTTAAGTAGGAGAATCATTATATTTCAAAAATTTAACGCATAATACGTAAATGCGTCCTTTAACTTGTCTTCATTTCATATTTATATCATTCAATTTTGGGTATGTACAAGTAGATATTTGAACTTATATAGATCAATTAGACATATGAATCCTACGTGACATGATACACGTAAGACACCACGTTGAATAAAAAATGACAGTATAAAAATAAAAAATAAAAGTTAATCTCATAGAAAGTGGTGAGTAACAGCGATTAAATAAAGAAGAAGAAAGGAAAGTGGGTGGGTTTGTGCGTGGGGAGGGATTTTCTTTTTTCTTCTGATTGTTAATCAATTTTTTTGAATTATTGAAGGTCGGAATTTTAAAAAATAAATCAAAAATTTATTAGATTGGGGCCATGTGCCACATATTGAAGTTTTATTCATTATTTTTTCAAGACAGTAAGCGTAAATTACAGACACACAACATATCCATGTGTCACGCGTTGAAGTTTTATTCGTTTTTTTTTAAACAAGAGAGTGAGTGTAAATTATACACATAATATATTCATTTTGTGTTTAATAAGTACATATTTATTACTATTTTAGAGTGTTTAATAGGTACTAGTCATAATTAAGATGTCTAAGTAGATTATACGATCAATTTTAGAGGATCTCAAATGACTTAAGCCGAAAACAAAAATTATAATTGACTCGTGTGTAGAGAAAATTCAATTAAGTTTAAGATAAAAGATATAAGGAGAAAAATTATAAGACGATTTTATCTGCGAATAGCAGATTAGACATTTAATATATATCTTGTGACTAGGAAGACAATAACTTGCTCATGACAGGGAACGTACAACAATTAAATACAAATACTGTGCAATTGTTTTTCATGGATAAAATTCAACTAGTACTAGTTGTTTGAGGATATTATTTTATTGATTTATATTTTATATTCTAACTCAAGGGATCCACATTATATTTTGGTTCTTTGCATTTTATTTGTCTTCCCTTTCCTCTCTTTTCTTATTTTATGCTTTTTTTTAAAAAAAAATCTTTTTTATAATCTATATTATTACTCTCTAGTTTGTATATATGAAGATAATTTATTTTTACAAAGTTATTATTTTTATCTAACTAATTAAAGGTTGAAGAGTATTAAAAATTTCTAAGTTAGTTCTTTGAATTGTCATGTATGTTATGAGAATTGATCGTTAAAATTATTATTTTTCTCTCATTTTTCATTTATTATACTACAAAAAATGTTTCTCCATATTTCATATTTTTTTTAACTTTCTACTTTTAGGACTCATTCAAACATAAGAATTATTTCTTAATTTGAAAATTGATTTGATAATAAAAAGTTGAATACAATTTTTTCAATTCGAACATATATTTCAAATTTGAAAAACATACTGTTGTTATTACTATAATCTGATTTTTCAACTAACCTTTCATTTTTAAAATTATGTTTAAGTACATTCAAACATGAAATCATTTTGAAAATAACTTTATACTCACCTATAATTCCGTTTATTTCAAATAAAGTAATAAATATATGATTGAATTCTAGAGCCAAATGCCAAATACTTATAAGTTATTACATAACCATATTTTTAAGTTGATAACCCCTTGATTTTTAATGTGCTATTTTAATAACAATTCTCTCTCGATTTTTTAAATAAAGTTTTCTATATAGCTTGAATTGTACTTGTATTAAAGATTTATTTTACTAAATTATATTTTAAAATGTTAAATTTGACTATTGGTACCTATGTAGTTATTTGATGACATAAACGATAACTTTTAAAAATAGTTTTTGTTAAAATAAATAAAATATTTTTCATGTACATCAAAAATAAATTAATTTCAAAGTAGATTTAGGAAAATAAAGAGAAAATAAAAGTTTGTCTTTTTTTTCAAATTGATTTACTATTTGTTGTTTTTGTAATATAACGTTTCCAAAAGTTTTTGCCATCATAATGAATTATTAAGTGTACGTGGTACTATCAAAAAATCTCTGAAGTTGACATGTTACTCTTATAATTTTGGATTGTTAGTTAACCTAATAATGATGTGTAGCACGTGGTACTTTTTAATTTGTTGTACTATTTATGAACTATATACTTTCATTTTTATTATGCTTCTTTTATTAATTAACGATGGAAAATAAGTATGCAATCGCTTTCTAAGTAGGCCTTTGGCACGATACGATATCGTAAAATGAAATCAGTATTTAGACATGTGATTTTACGTTAATTTCATCTCATGAATTCATATCATGAGATGTGAAATCATATTAGAATATCACATCATTATTTGAGTTTTTCTCATATCAAAATTAGTTTACGAGTTAATATTTTGTTAAGACAATCCCACATTTATATCTACTAACTATTTACTTCACACGTAAATAAAATTTATAATCACATCATTACTTTTTAAAATTTATTATTTTCACTAACATATAGTCACTTTAACTCACACTTCACGATTATTGAGTAATAAAATTTTGAAGAGCTCGTGAAAAATGTTTCATCTTTATTCAAATATATTAATGAAACAATTACTTAATTTGAGAACAAATAACTTTGTAATAATTTATTATACAAATTTATGATGTTTTGTTTATTTGAAAATATTGAATAAATAATTGTGACTATTTTAATAGTTTAAAACTTATGAAATTTTTCTTTTTACAAGAAAATATACAGCATCAAAATTTTGTTTTGTTTATCCAATTAAAATTTTAATTTCACCTCATTATTTTATATTATGATATTATATTACATGACTAAACGGACTTCGCAGTGAAGTGATCAAATTAATGTTTTTGTCCATGACAGAGAAGGTACATGACCAAGTTAATACAAACTTTACGTAACAACAAAAATATCATAATATTGAAACGGACGTTATTGTTATTATTTTTATTATTATTATACTATAAGATGGAGTTTGTGTTCAAGCAGGCTGTGTGCTTGATATTTGAGTTCAGTAGTTTTTCTTTCTTTTAATTTGTTTTGTTTTATTTTTAATTTCTTATATATTTAAAATTTAAAAGATATTATAAATTTATAATAATTAACAAACTTAAAATATTTATAAAAAAACATATAAAAAGATTCAACTAATTTGTGAAAGTAATTTATAGGAGTCACATAAAATGAGATAAAAAAGTAGCATATAATATTTAATCCAGAAACTACATAAAAGTATTGTAAATCTCAATAATTAATAACAATTTAATTCACTCCTGAAATTATATTTGTGCGACATATATCGGAACAATAGAAGTAACATATATTATTAAAAATTACTATACATGTAATGACCGGAAGGACATTTTTAGAAATATTCATAAAAATTACAATTTTACTATTTTTGATAGTTAGATCAAGTCATTTCTGATCAATCGGTGAAGTTAGTTTGAAAATTTTAAACTATTTGATAATTACGGTCACTTAGATGACGGGAAATTTAATATAATTAATTTGATTGGTGGTTAATGGACTTAATTGTTAATTTTTTTTAAAGGAAAATTGTGCATTAACAAACTATTAATTCAAAATAAATATTATAACTATAACTTCATTTAATTACAATTTTCAACAAACTTCATAAAATAATACATAGATTTCCTTGTGACTTATTTAAGTACTAGTTGTACAAATTTCTAAATTGCTAACTGTAACGACCTGTTTAGTCGTTTTGAACAGCAGATTTTATTTCTGGAAAAACAGACTGAGGCGACGGACCCCCACAACGGACCGTCGCAGGGTCTCGTTGCAAAACACTTAGAAAATCTGAAATTGGGTACTGAAAATCGACTCTTTGAACTTCGTAACGAAATGGCAGGACGGACCGTCACATGTGTGACGGACCATCACAGACTCTGGTGGAAATTTAGTCTCTGAATCTTGCGACGACCTGCAGGACGGACCGTCGCAGGCACGACGGGCCGTCGCAGGTTGCGTAATCCCAGTCTGGGTCGGATTTCTTTACACGTTTTAAGGGACGTTTTGGACTATTCCTACTTTAATTATAAAGTTAGAGGGTTAAGGTTAATAAGTCCAATTACTTGGGGGTTAAAAGAGGTAACCTTAAGTTAATTAGAGGGTTATTATTGTCATCTTTTATTCTTAATTATATACTAATTAGGGTAAAAGAAAGAGGGTTTGAATAAAGAACATAGAAAGAACAAAGAGAAGGAAAGAGAAACGATAGAGAGAGGATCGAACGAGAGGAAAGACACAAAGCTTGGGAAATTGCTTGCTTGACCACGAATCTTCGATGGAAGTAGGTTATGGTTTCTCTTACGATATTCGTAGTAAACTCTTAATAGCGAATGATATGTATTGATAATATTGTAAACCCTGCTATGTGCTTAATTGTATGCTTGCATGAATGTAATTATATAATTGTGATTATATAAGCATGATGAAGTTATTGAATCCCAAATCTTGCAAAACCCTAATCTCTTTGTTAATGATGAGGCCTTGGTATAAAAGAAGGCGTGATGAACTAAAATAATGAGATTGATGATGCCTTGGTAAGAAAGAAGGCTTGATGAATTGATAGAAGGAGATTAGGGGATCGGGTGTCACGAACCGACACGTAGATTTAGGGGATCGGGTGTCACAAACCGACACGTAGATTTAGGGGATCGGGTGTCACGAACCGACACGTAGATTTAGGGGATCGGATGTCACGAACCGACACGTAGATTTAGGGGATCGGAGTGTCACGTTCCGACACATAGTAGTAGGGGATCGGAGTGTCACGTACCGACACAAGAGGATTAATGATAATGAGGGAGCGGACTGTCACGTACCGACACAAGAGAAATAAAGAAAATGAATCTTGAAAGATGTTAATATACTCAATCTAATGAACATAATTCCCAAATGAGTATGGTATTGAGGCTTGAGTCCTCATGTGTGAACTTGACGGTAATTGTTAATGATATAGTATTTGTTGTTGCTACATGTTGAGTATCATAGTTGATTTTATGATATTACTTGGTATATATTGATTTCTATTTTGAGTTGGCCGATGATATCTACTCAGTACCCGTGTTTTGTACTGACCCCTACTTTTATGTTTTCTTCTTGTTTATTTGTGGAGTACAGCAAATGTGCCGTCATCTTCGACTCAACAGTAACTCTAGCCAGTCTTCATTACTCCGGATATCAGGGTGAGCTAATGCTTCTAACTTGGACTGGATCTTCCTTTTCATGTCTTGATGCCTTGAAGTTCCGGCATGGACTAGCTTTTATGTATTTTTTTTTTAGCTTCTTAGAAACTCTTAGATTTAGTAATTTGAAGTAGATGTTCTTGTGATGATGACTTCCAGATTTTGGGAAATAATAGTTATTGAATTGGTTTTTATTAATGAGTTTAAGTCTTCCGCTTTACTTTATGTTGATATTACATTGAAATGTTAAGGTTTAGATTGGTTGGTTCGCTCACATAGGAGGGTAAGTGTGGGTGTCAGTCGCGGCTCGGTCTTGGGTCGTGACACTAACCAAATCATATTAATTTTATAGACACATAACTTACCTCCTAATTACTAACTATTAAATATGATATACACTAAATTATACAGTATATTTAAATACCAAAACCACATATTGGTGGTCCTAATTAGCAAAACAAAAATTCAAATTGATACTTGTGCAATGGAAGTTCAATTAAGTTTAACATAAAAGATACGAACAGAAAAATCAATATCAACTGAATAAATAGTTGATAGCAAATATAAATTATTTTCATATCGAGGCGATTGTTCTCAAAGAAGAAAACATCACATGCAATATACACCTTGAGACAAGGCAATGACAGGGAGGTACAGCACCAATAAAATACAAACACTACATAATGCCAAAAATACTTTTGAAGTGAAACAGACATGTTGATTGAGAAGGGACTTAATAACAAATTTAATTACTAGCTATCAAAAAAAATATTATCTATATATGGTTTAATATTTGTACAACTCACTCTAACATAAGTAAAAATAGTGATATATTAAATTTACTGAGGGGATTTTTATTTATTTTATATTATATTTTAGACAGTATATTTAATTGTGAAAATTATGCGGTTAAGCAAATTTATATTATCTAATTACTCATCACAGCTTTAGTTTGCTATAGTTACCACTCACAACTAACATTATAAATTAATTATGTGGGCTGACTTCGAGATTGTATAATTAGCCATATTTATATATGTATAATTCGCCATAATATACAAATACATATGTAATATACAATTATCTAATCAATATACATATACAATTCACCTCTCTCCTCTCTCATCTCTCTCCTAATCTCACTTGCTTTTTATACAAATGCATATGTATAATATACAATTATCTAACCAATATACACATACAATTCACCTCTATCCCACTCTTTTCCCTCTCTCGCTCACCTCTCTCCTCCCTCTCCCAATCTCATTCGCCTCTGGCCTCTCTCTGTCAATCTCGCTTGTCATATATACAAATATATATATGTATAATATATAATTTTCTAACCAATATACATATACAATTCATCTCTCTCCCACTTTTTGTCGTCTCTCTCACTTCTCTCCTCCCTATTACATGTAACTTCAAATTGTAATTAAAACTACAGCTATGAAGAGTAATTTTTTTTTTAGTTATATGTGAAAGTACCTATTTAATTATCCAAACCACGTGTCAAAGGCTCAAAGGCTGTGAATTAAGACATGTGCAATGAATATCCAGTTGGGTCCATATATATATTCACACAGGGATGCCAATTTACTGGTCCAAACGATGGTATAAAATCAATACTAAATGACAAACACTAAATAATACTATCAAAAATATTCTTATAGTGTAATAGTCTAATAGATATGTTGATAGAGGGGAAAATCATGTGAAATGACAATTATTTATATATATTATTTAATTTAGCTATAGCTTTAGTTATTTATGATTTGGGTTTGTAGTTTTTTATATTTTGTTATTCGGTTTTTAATTCAACAAATTTAGAATTCATAAAATTTGGTTTTAGAAGGTATTTATATGTTTATTCTCTCTATTTGTGTATGATTTATTGATAAATTTGATTTATATAAGTTATGAAAAAATCATAATAAATTATCTTGTTTATATATTTACAAGCAAGATATACAAACAGAATTTTGAAAAAATAATAATTCTAAGTGTATAAATATAAAATTTGTATATACTTACCATATTTGTATATTGATAAGTGAAATATATCTACAAACCGGCAAAAGAAATATAGAAACAAAAAAGACCCTAACAAACGAGACTACAACTATGAAGCATCATTAAGCAAGTTGTAGCTATCAAGCATAATTAAGTTTAATCTCTATACTATTTATGAGAGTTTCTTCTAATAGAAAGGGCTGACAAAAAGAAATTATACCTACTTGAAATGATAATCTATCTTTTTAAAGAGGCTAGTAAAACTCACACCTCGGGTACAATCTTTTTGCATTAAGAAATATAATTGTATCAAATGTATATATCTATATCACGTGTTTGTATACTCTTTTATGGGTACTATAATGGGGAACTTTCACATATAACCACTAAAAAATTGCCTAGTTACTCTTCATAGATATAGTTTGATAATTACAATTTGTAGCTACATGCTATAGGGAGGAGAGAGCGAGCTACACTGAGAGAGAGAGAAAAAAGTGGGAGAGAGGTGAATTGTATATGCATATTGGTTAGATAATTGTATCTTATACATATGTATTTGTATATATGACAAGTGAGATTGGGAGAGAGAGGAGAGAGGCGAGCGAGATTGGGAGAGGGATGATAGTAGCGAGCGAGATTGGGAGAGAGAGGAGAAGGTGGGCGAGATTGGAAGAGAGGCAAGCGAGAAAGGACGGAGAGTGGGAGAGAGGTGAATTGTATATGTATATTGGTTAGAGAATTGTATATTATACATATTGTATTTATGTAAAAAGCAAGGGAGATTGGGAGAGAGAGGAGAGACGAGTGAGATTGGGAGAAGGAGGAGAGAGGCAAACGAGAGATGGAAGAGAATTGGAAAGAGATAAATTGTATACGTATACTGATTATATAGTTGTATATTATACATATGTATTTGTATATTCTGGCGAATTATACATATACAAATGTGACTAATTATACAAACTCGAAGTCATCCCACATAATTAATGTATAATGTTAGCCGTGAGAGGTAATTATAGCAAACTATGGCTATGATGAATAATTAAATAGTATAAATTTGCTTAACTGCGTAATTTCCCTACTATAATTAATACGACATTATATCTCTCATTCGTTCAAGAATCTTGAGAGTTGAAGTATGAAATATAAGAGGTACAAGTAAGGTCTCCATCACCCCTTGCCTAATTTTTATCAATAATTATCCCCCTATTCGTACCAGGCAAGAGATAAAGAGGGAGTGGACGAGAAAGGGAGAGAGTGGAGCAAAAGAGGATATGGAGAGAGTATTGAGAGGAAAGAAAACTTTAAAACCCCAAGTACACCAATATAATAAAAAAATTGATATTATAATTGCATCTAATAATTACAATTACATATTTACCTTGCTCTATAATTATTTAAAAGAGATTGAACCCATCGACAGTCCCATAAAATTGACATCACTTTTTACTTAGACACCTCAAGTAGGTTTTGTTCATTTTAAACACCTCAAGTAGGGCTCCGCTATATTATTTTGACACTATTTTGACAATAGTTTAAAAAAAACAAAGCTTGTATAATACACTTGCAGATGACATGACATGATGACTAATTAAAAGGTGACATGTGGCATTTGAGTGTAAAAATAATAATTTTAAAATAAAATATTTAAAAACAACTAATTTTTTCAGCAAAAATAAATAAATAAAATAACCTATTTTTTGTCATCCCACCTTACCTTATATCACCCCACCCGTACCCCATCTACCTTACGACCCTTTTGCCTCCCTAACTCTACAACCATTTTCTTGGTTCTTCTTTCATTTTTTTTTTATTTTTTAAAACATTAGATTTTAGTTGTTTTTTTCTTTGTGTGTGTGTGAATTGATCTTGAAAATTATTTATGTTATTCTTTAACTTTTTTGTGAAAAAGTGTCTTGTTCTTAAAGATCTTTTAAAAATTAGTGTGATGATTTATAAAAAATTTACTTTTATAAACATTTTTAAAATTAGTGTCATAGTTTTTTATTTTATTTTATCATATTTTGTAAGATTTTTTATCATGTATTTTCATGGGGGAAGGTGGAATAAGTGATAGGGCTAAAAAGTGAAGAACAAGAAGGAAGAAAAATTCAAAAACATCCAAAAAAAAAAAAACTCACGTGCTCAAAATAGGTGCAGCATACACAATAATTCAAGTCAACAAATAGAGCCAAAAATGACACATTGAGACTCTACACGAGGTGTCTAAAATGAACAAAAGCTAGTAAAGGTGTCTAAGTAAAAATTAATGTCAACTTTAAGGACTACTAATGGGTTCAGCCTTTAAAAAATAATTAACTTTCAAACAAACCCTAACATGAAGCCTATTCTTCTTCTTTTCCCCATATACCAACCCACCTACACCCAAATTAAAAGTTATTTTATTTTAGATACTTCTCAAATCATTTTAAAAAGGATTAATCACGGAAATTTCACCTTTTAGTTTACTTATTGTCATTATTCCTTATAAATTTTATAATTTTTAAAATTTCTCATCTTCGCGCATCACATTAATGTATCTCGCACATCAAATTAGTGTATCATTTGTAAAATGTAATATATCTTACTTAATGATTAATGTATCTCGCGCATTAGATTAATATAGGATTGATTACTTAAGTGGATTTCTTTTTAAAAATAATTATTTATTTTAAATATACTTTTTTATTTATTACCATTTATAGCAATATAGAATAATACTATATATTTTATTAGATTTGTCTTTCTCGCTCGCCTCGTTCTTCTTTTTCTCTCTTTCCGTTTTTACTTTCATCTCTCTTTCTCGCTCTTTCTCCCTTTTGTTCTTTTCTTTTCTTTTTCTTTCTTTTATCTGTTGCTTTTTTTTTGTTTCTGTTTCTCTTCCTCTTGCTTTTTTCCCTCTCTCTATTTTCTTTTGTATTAGTAGTTAATGATTCGTTATTAAATAAAATTTGTATCAAAATCTAATTATAACAAATGAATAGACATAATAAATTGCAAAATGAACTAAACTTACATTAAAAATATATTCTATAAATATTAAAGTTGAATTAGAAGAGAATTAAATATGAATGTAAAATGTAGCAAAGGAAAGAGTATGTTCTCTAAACTGAATCAATTTATATCAACAATGAATTCAATAATTCAATCGTAACAAATCAATCAATAAATTGCAAAATAAATTAAAATTGTATTACACAAATATTAAACAAGGAAAACAAATAAATTTGCTTTAAAATTTATTAAACGATATTAAAGTTGAATTAGAAGAGAAAATTAAGAATGAATAAAAAGCATAACTAACGAAAGAAAAGACATCAATATATAAACTGAATTAAACTTATATTATTCATAAATAAAACATGTATTATATGTGTCGTATAAATTATTTTTGGGTTTGTATCACTAAGAACGTAAGTGTGTGTAATATGTACTGAAAATGTATTGTGCATATATTATAAGTGTGTTACCTAAATTATTGTAGTTGATATCATAAAAAGTGGAGTGAAATTTGCAATATATATTATAAATGTATGATGTAGTGGTCATGATTTTAATACAATTTTAATATAATTATTAAACATATGTAATACAACTTTAATACAAACCCGATATAATTTCAAAAACTTCATCATTTTCGAGCTTCAATCTAGTATTTCTCCTAAAATTAATTCTAAACTTAATCAAACCTTCTTATAATTGAGATATAAACTCCAAAAGATTATTTTAATTATTTGTAGGAACAACCTATACAAACTAATCGCAAACAAAATAGCAAACAAGTAAACTAATCATAACAAATAAAGTAACACAATAAATTGTAGAATGAATTAAATTTGAGTTAAAAATATATTGCACACATATTAAAGTTGAATAAGAAGCGAATTAAACATGAATGCGAAATGTAGCAAACTAAAGAGCATTATGTGATTTATAAACTAAATAAAACTTATATCGATAATGAAATAATCAAGTAATTCAATCGTAACAAATCAATCAATAAACTCCAAAATGAATTAACTTGTATTAGAAGTGTATTACACAAATATCAAAATTGAATTAGAAGAGCAAAATTTTGCATGAATAGAAAATGTAACTAATAAAAGACTAGTCAATGATCAACAAAGTGAATTGAACTGATATCAATAATGACTTAAACAAGTAATCTAATAGTAATAAATAATAAACTACATAATGAATTAAAAATTTGCATTAAAAGTGTATACACAATATTAAAGTTGAATTAAATGTGAAAATTACAAATAAATAAAAAAACGTAACTAACGAAAGACAAGACAATAATCTATAGACTGAATTAAACTTGTATTATTCATGAATAAAACATGTATTATATGTGTCTTATAAATTATTTTGGTTTGTATTACTAAGCATGAGTGATGTTTGCAATATATATTAAAAATGTATCATTCATAATTTTAATACAATTACAAAACATATCTAATTCAACTTTAATACAATTGCGATACAGTTCCATAAACTTAACCTTTTTCGAAATTCAATCATATATTTCTCCTAAAATCAATTATAAACTTAACCAAACTCTCTTAAAATTGAGATATAAACTTCAAACTGCATTTTCAATTATTTGTAGGATCAACCTATCCAAACTAATCACGTGCTCGTAAAGTTCATAAAATGAATTCAAAATTTGAAGCTTTATAATGACCATCAATGGTGAATTCTTGTTGTTGTAATTTTGGAGATTTGAAAATTCTGTTTGAGAACATAATATTGTACAAATTTTTTACTTTTCCATTCCTCTTATTGTTATGTTTTTGAATAAAAATAGTAAAATAGGAACAAAAACTGATTTGAGAAAATTTTAAAAGAAGAGGAAGAGAAAGAATAACAGAAAGCGACGACGAAGAAAAAAAAATAAAAAGAAAAAAATGGGGAAGAGAAAAAGGACAGAGAAAGAAGCGAAGCGGTAGAATTTTTTAATCCCAAAAATATTATATTTGGTTAGAAAATTTTTATTGTCATAAATGATAATATTTTCTTTATATAGCATATTTATGTGGTTTACCCATTAATGCATCAGCGCTTATAGTATTGTATCCATTTTGGAAGATTTTTTTAACTATAAACTCTCAAGAGATAAAATAATAATTTGCACTAAAAATATGTGATTTCTATAGTTTGCCTTTCTTAAAATCCATGTCTAAATACTTAAATTTTATATTTATAAATAGCAAAATATCTGATATTTTCTTGAGACAAACTTTTCAAAAAAAGTATAATCTAATAAATTAGAAAAAAAAAATAACATGACCCATAAACAAGGGGAGGGGATACGAACAAATTTTTTTAAAGAAACGATAATCAAGTTTTAACTTCTTTCCTCTGTTTTATATGTTGTGTATTTGGCCGTATCGAAGGAACGCCACAAAAAAAAAAATTAAAAATAGGAACGCCACAAAAAAAAAATTTAAAAAATTAAGGTATTGCCGATTTATGGGCCCTATAGTTTAATCGTCTTGAACATTTGACCTTCGTTTTGTCTTTAAGCAAATCTTTGCGATATAAAAAAAAAACTTGTTAAATTTAAATTTTACGCATAAAATAATAGAATAATAAAAAATCTAAACTACCTGCTTTCGAGGTCATTTTAGTAATCACTCGGTCACATGCATGTGGCATCAAAACAATAATCTTAGAGATAGTAGTAGATACTGAAAATAAATAAATTTTTTTAGTCAACACAATTTAATTTAGCATTATATTTAAAAAATAAAGAAAGACTTTTATATTTTATAATCTAAAATAACTTTTAGAGATTTGTGTGATAATAAATTATCTCGTTAAAGATAAGATGAATTTTAAAATAAAATTGTTTCTAGCATCTTAAGGTGATATTATTTTTTAGAGAGACTAAATAATAAAGGATGCATATAATATAGGACGGAAGGGAGTAAGTAATTATGGTATTAATATTTTCTTTGCCTCATTTCTTATGAATCATTTTTTTTAATCATTTCTAGAAAAAAATTATGTATTTCTATATTTAATAACAATTTAACAGTAAAATAAAGAGCATAAAATTACTACGTAATTCTATTAGCATAAAATTTATGTCTTATTTCAAATCAAAATTTTTAAAAATTTCTTTCTTTCTTAAACCCCGCAGTATGTCAAACTATTTCATATCGGTACTACTGTGAAGAAATTGAAACCTCGAGCTCGAGGACGTAATTTTCCGATAAAAAGATTGACCTATCATATAACTATTGTAATGAAATATTTTTTGTTTTGTTTTTTATGAGTTTAGCCAATTTATCATGAAAGGTAAAAGGGGATAAAGAAACCGTGTGTTGATTGTCCTGTAAATATAAGTCTCGTGACAAAGAGTACCATTTTGGGGCACTAAAAAAGGCTCAAGCATTCGATAAATTATACCAAACACACAATGCATTGTAACGATAGTTTGGTATGGGGCTAAGTTATTTATGCACTATAATTATGTATAATTTTCTTTATTTTAATTGTTATGTTTTTTTTTATGTCAATCCTAAAAACAATACTTTAACAAAGTTGTATATTTAGAAAAAAAATAATTTAAATACTAATTTACTTTGGTAAAATAATTTACAAATATTCAAATATCTACTATTTATTTTAAATCATAAAAAATTTAATTTTTTTATAAAAGAATTATGTATCAAATCAAATTATAAACATATAAATTAAATCATATATTTTAATATCTATAAACTGCAACCCACCTAATATAGCGATTGATTTGTAATTTAAAGACCTCAATCACTAATACATTACATATATAAAAGATATAAATTTTACATATTTATTTATATATGATATCTAGTGCAACATAAAAAAAAATTCTATATATTTCCTCATATTTAATTTTATATATTTTAAATATACCTAGCTAACAAGCACATGTCAAGTAATCCCCGTTATAAGAAAAAGAGTGAGAAAGGGAAAGTTAGAATGAGTCCCTTTTGATAATTGAGCGTTATCTGATGTAAAAGTCTATCACTTTCGATTCATAATTATGAATTTCAATTACGAAATAAAAGCAACGAGGTCGAAACTATTAGAAAAAGGCAATAGAGAAGAGAAAGAAGAAAGAGACCTTTTAGAAAGGAACCACAGTTTGTACAAGTATATATTGAAGTCTGACTATTTCAGATTTACATTACGCAAAGCTTTATTTGATCGATCAAAAAAAAAATTCGTATTAATCTCTAATCGAAGAAGAATATAACTTTACTCGTTAAATCATATCCATCGATGATGGGACCACATAAGTGGCAGAACACGAGATGGAAAATATGCAGATATGTTCAATCAATAGAACAGAAAATCTCTAGACACAGTTTAGTACATTTCAGCCACAGAATCATAGGAAAATATCCTCTATTTATTATCACTTTGGTTTTAGTTTATTTATTTCCATATATAATTTAAGAAAATATTTTTTATAATTTTCAAATTTAATTTTTTTTTTTAATTCCTATTATTTATATGTCATGCTTACTAAAAGGTTCTTGATATTTCATATTTCACAAAATAAATACACAAATAACACTATTTTTTTTATTTTAACCTTGAAGGTACAATATACGAAAAGTAAAATATTAATTTATGTTAATGGTCATTTATTAAAGGAAAAAGGATTAAAAATGTTCTCAACGTAATAAAAATAGATTAAAAATGCTTTCCTTCCACCTATTAGATCAAAAATGCCCTTAAGGTTATTTTTAAGGTTAAAAATGTCCTTCTTTAACAGAACTTTGACATTGCATAAAGTAATTTTTAAATTAAACACATGGCATAAAAGTATTGATTCACCTAAATTTTTGATCCAACTCAAAGAATTTGATCAATAATTGCATTGGACTTATATCTTCCTGTTTCTTATTATTGAGGAACAAGTGCGCACTTCCATCAAAAACTTCATTGCATCCCAATGTGCTACCAGTAACTTTCGTCTGCACATGGTGACAATCCCAGCAGTAGAACCATCGAGGATATTCGTGATCACAGTCCGTTCGACTGTCCTACGAAGGTCTAATTTCCTTGATCAATTATATGTGAGTACGCAACAAGAATTTTATACGATCCAGGATTAAATCCAAACCACAACAATGTTTCCAATAGATTTCAGTCTTTGACACTCAAATAAAATAACCGTGGTGAAATCCGTTCAATAAATTTAGTAGATTTGGAAAAGTAAAAAAATTAGTTGAGTCAAAAATTCATGTAGACCAATACTTTAACGCCATGTGTTTAGTCTAAAAATTTATTTATGTCATATTATAATTCTGTTAAAGAAGAGCATTTTTAACCTTAAAAATAACCTTAAAAGCATTTTTAAACTAACAGGTGGAAGGAGGTCATTTCTGATCTATTTTCGATGCGTTGAGGGCATTTTTGATCGTTTTCCCATTATTAAAAAATTGACTTCAAGAGAATATTAAATAACGATATGATGATTAACTTTCTTTGTTTCTTAAGAAACGTGAAATTTAAGATAGTAATATATGATTAAAAATAGAGAAAATATATATTAAATTTATTAAAATATTATTTAATTTTATAATCTTATAAATATCACATTGATATTAAAATATTATTACATTTTAATAAAATATGCTTAAAAGTTGAGAAATAATTGAAGCAATAGCTTAGAAGGGAGTGGGGCGAGCTTTAATTGAAGTAGGACGGGGTGTCCCTCTTGAATCAAAGTCATTGAGTCCACATACAGAGCTAAAAAGGATATAAAAATTCATTTTTTAAAATAAATAGAGTAATACTGTCTTTCTGTATTTTGTTCTGTCATGTTTAATTTTTTATGTGCTTTAAAAAATATATAACTAAATAGTACTTTTTTTATATACTTATTGATATAACACTTCTACTTTTTTTCATCATATTAACCTATTTCCACATTTTATTACGTTAAATACAGATGAAAACTATATAATATTTTATTTTATATTATTTGACTCATTAACTTTGCACACGTTTTTTTTAAAACTAAAATTATATTTAAAATTGAATGAACAAATCAATGAATAGTGTAGCATTTGATGTAAACTAGGCTAGAAAATCTGAACGGGAATACCGAAGAGGGTTAGGTGAAGCTTTATATAATATTGAAATACGATTAAATTTAAATTTATTTAAAATATTTTACATTAGATAACTTTTACAAATGTGATTTTATATCTAAGGGAATTTATATTTGATATTTTAAACTAAGAATATAGTTGTTATCACTCTATCACAATATTTATTGTTTAGCATATATACTTCATACTCATGCTAAGGGTAACAAAAAAAAATTAGAACAAAACTTTCTTAGATTTTTTAAATAACAATTATTTTGTTTTAGCATAATAATCAAATAATATGAAATAGAAGAATTAATTAATTATATTTTTTAAAATAACAATTATTTTGGACCATATATTTTAAATAAGAATAAAAAAATAAATGAACTAGGGGAAATAATTGACTTATGCTTGTGATACTTAATTCTTTTCGAAATAAGTATTGTTTTAAATAAAAAAATTTACACCAATTAAAAAAATAATAAATACCAGGTGTTATATCCTAGGTTACCCTTATATATGGGATGTTTTAAAGAATGGAGTATTATAAAGGTAAAATAGTTATTGAATAAAGGTATAATTGAAAAAATTATTTATTCTATCATATTAAAAAGGGCAACTTTCACATATAGCAAACAAAAAAATTATATTTGTATAATATAGCAAACTTTACATAACTGCGCTCCATAACAAACATAAAAACTGTATAATTCGCTATACATATAAAAGTGTATAATTCGCTGGCCTAAATTGTATAATTCGCTGGCCTATTTCGCTGAATTATATAATTAGCTTTGCATATAGTTGAATCGAATTAAAATGTATGTATATTGCATAATTATAAGTGTATAGCAAGAAAATATATGTTTTTCTCGCTTTATACAAAAACAGAAACACAATATATACACTTCTGTTGTATAAAGCTAGAAAAATTGTATTTCACTGCAATTGTATAAATCACAATTGTATAATTCTTTGGCCTTTTTCTCTGCAATATTTGAAGTAAAATGTTTGTAAATTATATAATTAAGTGTATAACACGAAGATATACATTTTTGCATGTGTATATACAATTTTCTCTCGCTTTATACAAAACAGAAACAGAAATTATACACTTCTGTGTATAAAGCGAGAGAGGCGAGAATGGGAGAGTGGCGAGCGAGACTTCTGGGAGAGAGACGCCTGGCAAATTTTTGTCAATGTTTGCTATGGAGCACAATTAAATCAAACCCTAGCTATTCAATTTAATTTAGGTTATTAGTTTACTATTTTATACAATTTTCCCTATTAAAAATAGTTATTTGTAATAATTAATCAATTTAAAGAATTAAGAGATAATTTATCTTTTTGTATCTATTTTGTCATTGATGTTAAACTAAAAGTATCTAACACATTTTTCTAAATGTTAAATTTAATATATTCAAAAAATAATGTAATAATATTACACTTATTATTTATTACTGATTTCTAAAAATGTGTATAAGATCAATATTAACCAATTATTATTTAACAGAGAAAGTACTAATATTTATCTTGAATTTCTTAAGTAAAATAATTATTTTAAGACAACGTTTTTGCTAAAGTAATAAGTATGGCGATTAAAAAAATTTGAATATACATTGAAAGTTTAAATTAAATAATTGGGATAATGCACAAGTATTCCGTCAACCTACGCTCGAAATCTCAGAAATACATTTATAATATACTAAAGTCCTATTACCCCCCTTAACTTATTTTATTGTACCCTTTTTTGACCTACATGACACTATTTTGTGGGCCCAACGCTGTTTGACTTTTTTTCTCAAGATAGTGCTACGTATGCCAAAAAGGGGTATAAATTACTTATAAAATAAGTTGAGGAGTGTAATAGGACCTTAGTATAATATAAGTATGTCTCTGTAATTTCGGGCATAAATTGAAGAGGTACTTGTGCATTTTTCCTATATAAAATGATATAAATCATTAGATTTTATTTCAGAATAAACAAAGATATAAAATTTATCAATTTTAATTCCCGGAAGAGTTTAGGAAATAGCAAGAAATTATTGTATTTTATTTAATATAATTTGAAGAGAAACTTATGAAGAAAAATATTATAAAATCTAACAAGGTTATATAAGTCTTTGTTTAAATTAGGACTATTTAGCAGTTCTCAATAATTCTCTCACTTAGTATAAGAGAGCAACGTAAATATTTATGCGAAAAAAATATAATTATGAAGATAAATTTTTCTTCATCTCGTTTGACTGTCATATTAAAATTAATTTATTTTATTTTTATATTATATTATAATAATAAAATAAATTATCATTATATATATAAAATGAAATAAATTATTTTAAAATAATTAATCTCGAAATAATTTATTTCAAATCAAATGAAAGATGTAAGGGTAGGTAATCCATTATGTGTGCATTAATTAGGTATAGACTTATTAACCATTATTGATATCTGAGCTCTGTAGCATTGATAGTATAAGTTATTAATTTATTGATTTAAAATCTGTATAACATACATAAAGATCTGAGTGAAAGAATCCAAATATACTGAATTTAGTATTTCACCCATGTGCATTATTTAAAAATAATATTTATCAAAAAATCTCTTATTTAAATATCTGCCTTGAATAATATTAATGGTAATTAAGAGTAAAACTTTCAAAAATAAATAATTGTGGAGACTGTTTTGACACAGTGAGATCTCCTGTCCCCAATCAGTGGTCGGATCCCGGATTCCGGGGATTCGGAAAAAAAAAAATTATTTGAACTTTTAAATTACTATGTCAACCTCTTATATTTAGTAGATTCAAAAACAATATATAAACATAAAATAATTTTAAAATATTTTAAATATACAACATAATTTTTTACAAGGAATTCACCATATCCTAGGTCCGCCCTGTTTCCATTATGTGGATCTTGTTTACATTTAAATAGTTATTACATTTGTTAAAATATTTTATTTAAATAAAATTAAAATTTATATGGTTTGTTTGACTGCCACTTGACAATCAGCCTGTTGCTTTGGGACCTGCGTCCCCACCCCAACCCCAACCCCCAAAAATAGAAAAATAAACCCACCTACTTCTAAAAAAATAGTACACTAGTATTTAAATGTGGAATCACTATTGTTTTTTTCTCACAATTTGAAATAATGAATTGAATTCTTTTGAGTAACTTAGATTCGAAAATTTCATATCATGATTTTATATTATTTAATAAAAATTGATACATAAGTTTAAGTTTAGTGAAAAAAAAATATATAATTTACATTTCATATCTATTTTACTGTTACATCTTCACCACTCACATTTATTCTCATAGATAGTATTATTCTGATCAATTCTAAAATTATTCATTTTGAAGAATGTATAATCTAACGTGAGAAGATTATTCATATTACATGAAAACAATATGTTAAAAAAATAATACACTATGTAGTTCACGCTCAAATTTACTTTATTGAATCCAATTAATGAATATATATATATATTTTCTTAGTAGCTTCGTAATAGTGCATATATTTTTTTTAATGTATTTTGGTCATTTGGTAAAATTAAGGAATAGGATCATTTTGACGAAGACATATACAATTGCTTAAATAAAACTTCAATATATTTTAAATAATTTCATATTATGATTATTAATGAATGGTGTATAAAAAATTTACCACCGATCCTAATTAAAATTTATTCTTTACAAAATAACACTTAATTTGTTCAAACTTACGTGTAGTATAACAACTTCTTGTGAATGCTCTCGGATGTAGCATGCAGATATATAAAATTACGACAAATAATAGATCTGAAATCCATTAATATACAAAACTGATGTAGAAGATAGATTTTTTATTTAATAAAAAAAAGAAGACGAAAAATTCAACATCCTTCTCTATATATAACCTTAGAAAGAGAAATTCAGATGAACTCCACCGCGTATGAAAACGATAAATATATAGTTGATAAAGGAAATAATGTAAAATTCATAACAATCTCATAAAGGAGAAGGTCGTGAAAGAAGTGCATTTACACAATGACCTTGATGAGTCTATTAATTATACGACGTAGTACTTAATTGTCAAACGAAGAAAAATAAACCTTTGCTCTTTTCTCACATTTGTATTAACATTTGTAAATCCATCCCACAAAGTAATTTGGATTTTGCTATTGAGTTTATCAAATCTATTTTCCTTTTCTTCGTTCCATTTTCCGACGAGGACGAGGACGAGGACGAGGATGATGAGGATGACGAGGACGAAGTTGTTAATGGCTCGGGTGAGCGTGAGCGTGAGCGTGTACGACGCCTAGCCGTTACTCTAGGTGGCATAGGTACGTCCGAGCCAATCAGGTCAGGAAAATTAAGCCGAACTTTGGTTCCCCGAATCTTGTAAGCGGCTTGGTCATAAGCTAATGCTGCATCCCTCGGGGACTCATAAGTTCCGAGCCACAGCCTCGCTCCTCTCCTATTTGGATCTCTTATTTCGGCTGAAAACGTGCCCCACTGCCTCCGCCTCACCCCTATGAACCGCCTCCAATCTTGTGGCGCGTCCTCACACGCCACAGATGGTTCTTTTGTTTCCTCCGGTGTTACGGGGGATTCAATTGAATTGGAGGTAGGAATATTAGGCAATAATGTTGTAACATCTAAACTCATTGGGGAAAGAGTTTCGAAAAAATCGGAATCGTCGTCATAAAGAAGATGTGTGATGGATTCAAGTTCATCAAGGCTAGGTAAAGAGAAGATTTCATCATCATCAATTACAATACTCATTCTTGTTTTGGATGAATAATATGTGATGAATGTAATGTAATATTAGTAGTGGAACTCTAGTGCTACTTATATATACTACTACTTCCATCTCACCCCGTCTATACGACACTTTTCGTTTTTTCTTTTCCCATAATCAAATAATTTAAGACTAATCAAAAAATTTTTTTACATGGAATCTTTTTTATATACTACTTTAAAAAATAGAGGAAAAAAATGTATAAACTGACACGTGAAATTGTTTTAAATTTTCAAAAATACACGTTAATTTTATTATCTCACTGAACAATCTTGAACTGATATTATTATAATTCTATTATTTATTGTCCACTTGACATAAGAGTGGACAAACCTAAAATAACTAATATAATTTTATTTTTTTAAAGTATTTTATTATAAAAGATATTTTCTTATTATTTTTCACCTTTTTTCTTTTATTTTTTCACTTTCTTGTTCAAAAATTTATTGTCATCTTCTTTGAAACTTCTCACCTTCCTTTTCCTTATATTACTCCCTCCGTTTAAAAAAGAATGACTGTATTTCCTTTTTAATAAGAATGTCTGCTTTTTCTTTTTTAGCAACACTTTAACTTTAATTTTTCCACATGGCATGCTTAAGGCCACATGATTAAAGGGTATTTTGGTACATTTGACAGAACTTTAATTTAGAACCACAAGATTAAAAAAATTTCTTTTTTTCTAAAACTCCGTTTCAAGTCAAACTAGGTCATCCTTTTCGAAACGGAGGGATTATTACTTTTACTCTCTTTAATTTTAAAACATTATCTAAATATTTTCTTACGATCCGAACAATTTAATAACCATTAGATTTCAAGATGATTAGGAGATATTATATAGTTTTTTAAAAATTCGATTTCAATCAAGTTCTTTACTATTTATGTATTTAGAAAAATACATAAATGGCCCACTTGTCCATGTGTCAAAAAAATAAATGGAGACTCACACATTATTGGGTCTCTACCATGATAAAATTTACCTTGACTATGTGGGCATCCTATTACCTCCATAAAACAATCATGAACAAATATTTTTACATATTTTTTTGTCCACTTGATAGACAATATAATTTTATTTTTACTAGTAATTTATTTTCTTACGATTTTAACTTTTTTCCTCGTTATTTTTTCTCTTTCTTCTTTCTCCTTAAAAAAAATTATTGTCATCTCCATTTAAACTTCTCACTCTTAATTTCACGATTTTTACCACAACTTCATCTTTTTTTTTCTACTATTACTTTTATTCTCTTTGATTTTAAAATTTTATCTAAATATTTTCTTACATATAAACCTATTAGATTTCAAGATGATTAGGAGGTATTATATAGTTTTTTTATCCGACTTCAATCAAGTTCTTTCAATTTTTGGGGAATTCACCAATTATTTTAATATTATCATTTCTATTTTTGAAGTTATATTAGAAAGAGTAATTTCAAAATTTTAAATTTTTTTAGAAAAATAATTAGTTTTGTCATCAATAATTCAATAAAGTCTAGAAGATTATACGATTTTTTATTTAGAAAAATTAAAATAAAGTATTTGATTGGAGATGAAGAAGAAAAAAAATAAAAAATGGGAGGTGGATCAACTTGACATGGTGGGTCGGCGTGAGGTGAAGGGTTTGCAAAAAATGGAGGGATGGATCAACTTAAAAGTTTTTTTTAGGGGGGTTGGAGGGGATGAAGTGAAATTGAAATTGAAATCAAAATCAAAATAAAAATAAGTCATAGAGAGAGAAAGAAAATTATATTTTTAATGAAATTAGCACGTCTCATGTAATGATGGTATATGAATATATTTATTTCTTTAAATTTGGGTTGATTGAAAAATGATATAATGATATCACTTAAATATTGTTTAGTGAGTAATAAAACGATTGCAAAATTTAGATGTGTTTTTAAAAATTTAGGATAACTATAGTAGTGACTTTACGTCCTTTATCTAAAAAGTACGTAAGTCATAACAGTTGACATTTCAAAATATTTAAAAGATAATAAATACTTACGATAAAAAATATTTGTTTGAGCCTCAAAATTTAAAAAGTGTCACATAAATTGAGATGGAGAGAATACTTTGAAACATTTTATTGTGGATGAAACACAACTGACCGTAGCTATATGAGGGAGTACTTTATCATTATTAAATTTGAATTCGTAGGCCTACACTTATTTATATTCCTTGCCTCTTATTTCTCTTTCCAGTTTTTTTTTCTATTTTTTGTTTTTTTCCCTTTAAATTTATTTTAAATTGTATTATATTACAGATCCATCTTACTAAATTAGTTTTATTTATAACATTTAAGAAAATAATGTTAATTATTAGTATCTTATGTAGTTATGATAAAAAAAATATTTTAAATGTATTTTTTGTTAAAAAAATAGATTATTTTAATATAAAAGTATTCAGTTACTCTGTATTGTTTGTTTTAACAAAAAAAAATTAAAACATAATATTCTTATCAAAACTACTTAAGATATTAATAATTACCATAATTTTTAATAATGTAATTAATAAGATTAATTTAGTAAAATGAATCTCTAAAACAATATATATATATATATATATATATATATATATATATATGAGTTTAAAAACATATATACTAACATGTTTTTCAAATTTGAATTTACCTTCAAGTTGAAAAGTAGTATTTTAAATTTTCATGATCAAACATTAATTTTTAAATAAAGTAAAAATGATTTTTAGATAAATTTTAAAGTAAAAATTAAAACGATACGAAATACAAAGGTGAAAATTTTTAAAGTATTATAAATGAAAAATGGAAGAAAAGAAATAGAAATAATTTTAGTGGTCAATTTTATGATATATGTGACCATTTAAAGAATTGAGTTGAACTTTAGTATGCTCGTACCTTTTTAAATCAATGAAAAAATTTAATAATTCGACTAAAATAATTAGATTAAAAAATTATTTATATATGCACAAAATGATAAAATAATTAAATTAGTTTCAAAATAAATTTAAAGAAAAAAAAGGGAAAGAGAAGAAACACAAAGAAGGAAAAATAAAGTGCAGGTCCCACATATTCAAATATAATAATAATAAAGTACTCACTCATACAATTAGTATAAGTTGTGCTTCGTACATAATAAAGTTTCTCCCTTTAACTTATTCACCTACCACTAGACCTAAATCTTAATATTTTTGTAGGGATTCCTTAGAATATTTCGATTCGTTGTACTTGGTGTTTTTGGGTAACATTTTAAGTTTATTATCTCTTTGGGTGACGTAAAATCGAATTTAAATATGTTATAACAGATCAAGATTTAATTCAAATTTATTTGGGTAAAAATGAATTGGGTTAAACCAACTCAATTCAATTTTAGAAAGTTTTCTTCGTTCTTTTCTAGTATTTTAGAAACTCGTAAAATTATTTTTTCTTTATTATCACTATATTTAACATATCAAACTAATAAAAAAAATTAACAGGATTTTCTATATGTTTTTTATAACATTTTATTACTCTCTTTGTCCAAGAATATTGTTCATTATATTATTTTAGAATGTCCAATAATATGTGTCCACTTTATAACTGTTGAATAAAAATTATTCTTATCTCTATCGTTACTATACTTTATCATTCGTGCCTCTATGTGAACGGGAATTTCCAAATCAACTTTGGGTTATAAAAGGGTAAATTGATTTTGGGATTTTCGTTCATAAAGTTACATAAATAATAAGTATAGCAATATTGTAAGAGTAATTTTTAGCTTTATTTTAGAGGTAAGAATAAAGTCAATTAATAAATAAAAATTGTGAAATATTTTTTTTTAATCTTTTTCCCTAAATACTTTTAAGACAATAATTTTGTTTTTATTGCAAGAGAAATAAATAATGTACTGTAATTTTCTTTTAACCAAAATGACGGTCCTTGTTGAAAAGTGAGAAAGCAACTGTACTTGCAAAAATATAAACTTATTTTGGATCACGGGATCCTTGCAGTACTATTTTATTCTCTGCCCCCTATAAATTATTTTATTTATTAGTTGTTGTTATTTTATTATATAAATTATTATTTTATTTATTAGTTGTTGTTATTGTATTATTTAAAGTTAATATATTTCTTATTACGAAAATGACAAAAATATATATTCTTACCATATTATCTCTATCATACCAAATATGGTTCATATATACTCTTTCCATATGTGATGATCATTTTTTTGAATTTCTTATTTTTATTATATATATATAAAAGAAGCATGGATGAAAAAATGGCAACTTTCACATATAGCAAATAAAAAATTCATATTTGTATGTTATAGCAAAATTTGCATAATTGCGCTCCATAGCAAACATAAAAACGGTATAATTCGTTATACATATAAAGTTGAAGCGAATTGTATAAAATGAGAAAGAGAGAAATACTTGGACAGAGATTTGTATAAAAACGAAGTGTATAAAACGAATTGTATGATTAAAAGTGTATAGAACGATTATATACAATTTGAATTTGTATAAAATGAGAATGAGAAAGATAAAAGAGACTTGGATAGGGAATATACAATTAAATCGAATTGTATAAAACAAGAAAGAGTGAAATTAGATACAATTTGAATTTGTATAAAACGAGAAAGAGAGAGGAAAAAAAAAACAGGGCACGTGAGATTGTATAATTATAAGTGTATAGGATGAAAATATATGTACTTGCATGTGTATATACAATTTTTTCACGCTTTATACAAACAGAAACACAATTTATACATTTCGTATCTATTTGTATATGTGGGAAAGACGAGGGTTGCGAGCGAGATCTGGAAGAGGGAGAAATGAGAACAAAAATATATGTATTTATACAATTTTTCTATGCTTTATACAAATAGAAACAGTTTTTATAGACTTGTATTTATATAAAAAGTGAGGAAGCGAGCGAGAGATTGGAACGAGAATGAGAGAGTGGCGAGCGATATTTTTGAGAGAGGGACGACTGACAAATTTTGACAAACGTTTGCTATGGAGTACATTTAAATCAAACTCTAACTACTCTATTTATATGAGATTATTAATTTACTATTATTTTACGACAATATTGTATTTTTTTTTGTATCTCATAAAATAACTATAAGTTTGTGTTAAATTATAAATAACAAAATTAAAGAAAATTATCAAATGATCAAGTATAGCAGGGGGACCGCTATTCATTGATTAATCACGTGAGTGAGTATGTATTCCGACAATACATAATGATGAAAAAACACCATTGGTTCTTTTGTACTTGTCAAATTTTGATCACACACTTAAAAAAATATTATAATAAATTTATTATTTTATTCTTATTAATTGATAGAATTTCAATATATTTATTCTCTCCATCTTTTATAGATATTAACTCAAGTTAATAAATTAAGATATAAAAAAATAAATTATTTTAATTTGTCAAAAATGAAAAATATAAAGGGAATCAAATTAGAGAAAATTGAAAGAGTAAAAAGGGACGTAGGAAATAAATGAAACTAGAGGAAATACTATTTTCTCTGGACTAATTTATATAATACATTTTTATGTTCTGAGAGTTAAACTATTTAAGTTTGATCGAAAATTTGTTTATAGAATTTTTTAATTTTTTTGAAATGAAATTAATATATTTATAAATTATATAAAAATACTATGAGTCACAATAATTGATAATTCCAAATGTTTAAAAGATCTATTAAAAAATGTACGATAAAAAAATAGACTTTTTCACTCTTGAAATTCGAAATGTGACATATAAAATGGAGCGGAAGGAGTAATAATTAGTGGTTGTTACTAAATACTACTTCCTCCGTTTCACGAAAAATGATTTGGTTTTAACTTGACACGGATTTTAAAAATATAAAGAAAATTTTTGAATCTTGTGGTCCTAATATTAAAGTTAGGTCAAATGAACAAAATTGTCATTTGATCTTGTGGCCTTAAACATGTCATGTGAAAAACATAAATTAAAATGTTTATAAAAAAAACAATTCTTTTTAAAACAGATTAAAAAAAAGAGATCATTCTTTTAAAACAGAGAAAATATATCTTTTTTTCACTTTTATTCACCAATATTAAACGAAATAATTCTTGTTAACTCTACTAAAGTTAATAATTCTATAATTGTAAATCATATTTTCTTTTAAGGGTGCATGCAAACAATTATCGGTTTAACTCACGGCAAAAAAGTATAACTATAATAATTCACAAAGGGTTAATAATTTACACAGTAAAAAATTTGAGTAATCCACCCCCACATTAATTAACGGCTAACTATAAAATATAAATCCATTGACAAATTGCTAATATGATAATACAATATCAATAAATTAATTTTGTAATTAACTTATAGTGTACCATTCAATTTTTGAGAGCCCTAAAAACTACAATAGGTGCAAATTAATAAAGAAGTATTAAAAAATATAATTTATTTAAATTTGAACGGATCTGCCTATTCATTAATTGTGATTTGTGACCCTAAGATCTGCCTTATCATTGGTTTCAACGTATTTGATTTTCAAGTTTTTTTAATCAGCCTGTTTTAATAAGGAAAAACTATTTAATTAAACATATATTAATATCTACTAGTTCAATTCAATTTTTAAATGATTATTTATTTGTCTAATTATTAGTTAATAAAATATTACACTTAAAGTCAAAGTAAGTTTGAAATACATCACTTCTCAAAAAAAGCTTAAAATAGAACATCATCTACTAAATTATTTTTCTAATTTACTCTCACATCAAATCAATTCATTTCTCTTCCGTTACAGCAGTTCGCAGAGGTGTATTTAGAGGTGATGCTATGAGTTCACATTGAAAATTACTAAAAGAAATTAATATTATAATTTTTTTTAATAATTAAATCAAATGCGTCATTAAAATTTATAACTTGTAGTATTACGTATCTTAAAAATATAATTTTTTAAAATTTTATGATTTATATTAAAAACCTAAAAATTAAATCAAACAAATTTATATTTAAAATATATTTTATAATAATTATGCATCCATCTAACCGAAATTCTGAATACGTCTATGTCTCATCACTGATTTAGTGAAACTTTCACCAAAAAATGATGAAAAGTAAAGATAGTCTTACAACAACAACAAACATGGCAGACAAGTTTTACACATATGACCGATATATACATACACATGTATCTAATTAAAATGTCACAAATCTAATTAAATTTTCATGTATTTGATAAAGTGTGTACATATATTTAAGTTAAGATTATATATATGATGTATCTACGGGGAAAGATTTATGATGCTTGAAATTTTTTTTTTAAGAAGAATGCGTGATTTGCTCTCAACTTGATATATTTTAGTGACATGTCATATTTAAATATACATAGTTAAATGCATCTGCTTAACATGTATTCGAAATATATTTTTTTGAATGCTTCAGACAAATAGATATTTATAAAAAGTAAAATACAGAAATTATAATAATGTAAACTTACGAGAACAAAAGTAATTAGCTTATGAACTAATAAAATTTGCATGATTTATTTTAAAAATTGAAATAATATGTGATCGAGATTCATAGTAAATCACCTTAATTAAAAGAGTACCTTGTCTTTTTAAAATTTAAAAATAATTTGCTCCTCTATTATTGTTGGAGCATTTAATGTCATATAATGAGTACAAAATTATTAGACGAGTTGTCAACACCCTTACTTATTAACCACATTGTTTTTTCAAAGTCATTTTCATTTTTTTCTGGCTTTTTTTGGACAAGAAAATCATTAGACATGATCGTTTTGTTTTTTCTTTCCCACTCAAATCAGGTGAGATGTATTTTGCGTAGCTACAAAAATTAATAAAAACTATTAATTTCTATATAAAGAAATTTAAGAAATATCAACTCATCAATAATTAAAAGGGCAACTTTCACATATAGCAAATAAAAAATTCATATTTGTATGATAGAACAAAGTTTGCATAATTACGCTCCATAGCAAACATAGAAACTGTATAATTTGCTAGACATATACATTTGAAGCAAATTGCATAAAACGAAGTGTATAAAACAAGAAAGAGAAAGACACTTGGGCAGAGAACTGTATAGAAACGAAGTGTATAAAACGAATTGTATTATTATAAGTTTATAGAACGATTATATACAATTTGAATTTGTATAAAATGAGAAAGAGAGAAAGACAAAAGAGACTTGACAAGGAATATACAATTGAATCGAATTGTATAAAACGAGAAAGAGAGAAATTAGATACAATTTGAAAATTGTATAAAACGAGAAAGAGAGAAAGACAAAAGAAACTGGACAGAGGAGTATTTTCATTGTATAATTATAAGTGTATAGGACGAAAATATATGTACTTGCATGTGTATGTACAATTTTCTCACGTTTTATACAAACAGAAACGCAATTTATACATTTCGCTTCTGTTTGTATTAGTGAGAACGGCGAAGGTGGTGAGCGAGATTTGGGAGAGTGGCGAGTGAGATCTGGAAGAGGGGAGAGAGGGGAACAAAAAAATATATATTTATACAATTTTTTCAACTTTATACAATTAAAAGTAATTTTTATAGACTTGTGTTTGTATAAAAAGTGAGGAAGTGAGCAAGAGATTGGAGAAGAGTGGCGAGCGAGATACTTGGGAGAGAGGCACCTAACAATTTTTTGCTAACGCTTACTATGGAGCACAATTAAATCAAACCGTAGCTACTCCATTTATTTTAGGTTATTAATTTGCTATTATATACAATTTTCCCTAATTAAAACTATTTCGATTTGAATAATTTATAAGTACTGAAAAGTGATAATGGGGAGTGTAGGTAAGAGGGGTACGTATGCAACGAAAAAAGGGTCGAAGGTGTCAAATTAGTGAGAGTTACTAAAACATTATTTTAACTTTCAAGTGTGATTAATTGAAAAACGATTTTATCATTTTATATTCTTCATTACTTTCATATTGATTGTGTTAAAATTATAGCAAAACTAACTTAAAATGAATTTTGATGATTTTTTTTTTAGATATTTATCCTATTTATTAATTATTATAAATTTCGAGAGAAAATGATTGATCGTTTCCTTCTATCTCGGAGGCTCTCCAACCAAGAAGACCCTCATTTGGTCAGTTATTTATTCTATAAAAGCGAAGCAAAATGCATAACAAAGTAGCAATCAATTGATTTTTTCTCTCCATTTGATCGTTCTTCTTCGTTGTTTGAATAAATAAATTTTGAAATTAAACTTTTCTCTTTAAAATAACTTAAAATATTGTTTGTTCATGAAATTTAGCCACTTTTTGAAAATTTATCTTCGGGGAATTTAAGTTCAATTCTGAAAATGGGCCTCTATAAATTTTTGGTATAAATTCGCTTTCATTCATAAAATTTTAAAGAATAATTGAAGTAAAATACACGTCGCAACACAATTTCATATTTTAAAATTATTTTTTTAATACAACTTTGATAAATCATTTTGCAAGTTTTAATTAAAATATATGAATAAATAATAACCGTACATCGCTAGTTAGAGAAATCACGCAATTCACATTGCTATCAAATATAAAAGTATCACTTTTTGATGATTAGTTAAATTTATCTCGTATAACAATAGAGACAAAATCATAGTCTAATGTTTCATTTTTAGTATATCCAAATTTACTTAGAGTAGTTGGAAGAAAAAGACGCAGTAAATAAAATATTTATAACAGTAAATTTAGTGTAATTTCACAAACAAATTTAAAAAGAATAAAATTTATAATGTTATAATTTTTATTTTGAAAAGATAAATAAATTATCTTTTACTCTCCGCTTAAAGAAACAAAAAAAAAAAATCATCGCTACAATTAACTTAAGAAAAAAATCAATGTTAATATCTCTATAAAATAATAAAGCTAACACAAAGTATTTTAACAGAAAAGTAACCATCATAAATTTTGTGAGTTGATCTTTTATGAAAATAAAAAATAAAAGTTTGACAGTTTTGTCTGTTTATGAAACATAGTCAATTTCTTAAGAAATAATCCTTTAAAAGAATTTCAAGTTCCAGATCATATTAATTTTCGGTAAAATTTTACTTTTGCTTACAAATTCTTATAAAATATTTAAGTAAATACATGTTTTAACATAACTTTAAATTTTAAAAATTATTTTTCAAACAACTTTAAATTAATTTTTTGTCTAATTTTAAATAAATTAACGATTAGACGCTAACTTAATTTATATATGCGTGTCAATTGTCACAAGCTTAAGGATTTGACTAATCACGCTATACAAATCGCCATCTAATATAAATAATATTTCTTTCTAAAATGTCATTAGAGTTGTTAAAATTTATCTAGTGTATAACGACAGATTATAAACAATGTCTAATGACAAATTAATTGTTGTTGAAAGTAATGGGAAATATTATTATTATTATTATTATTATTATTATTATAAAAAGTTTAGTTTAATCTCATAAGTAAATTTAAGGAGGATAAAATGTATATTTTTTTTATTTTTATTTTTGAAAATTCATAAAGATTATTTTTGACTCTCAGCTTAAAAAAAAAAAGGAAAGAAAAGAAAGTCATCCCACTATTAACATGAGGAAAACAAAGTCTTAATAAAAACTCATCTTAATTAACAAAATAAGTAGGAAACCTGATTCGATTTTAAGCGCATGTGAGAGGTGACCTATGAATTAATTTTCCTCTAAGGTTATCAGGAGTGCATTCAATGTTTCATGAGTCTGTGTCAAAGAAATATCATGATAATTGAAACTTAATTAATTATTCGTTGGGATTCAGTTCTGCTTGACAAGAATCTGTCTTATGAGGAGGAGCTTGCAGCAATTCTTGATAGGGAGGTCCGCAAGTTGATGTCAAAGGAGATTGCATCTGTAAAGGTCCATTTGAAGAATTGATCAATTTAAGAGTCCACTTGAAAGACTGAGACTGATAGGCACGGAAGACATCCACTTTTTTTTGTCGAGTAAGGTACCCTTTTTTACTCCCATTTTTCTCTGGACCGTTCGACAACGAATGGTGTGTAAAATGGTATCTCGTGTAACGACCGATTAAGCAGTTATGGAAACTAAAACTATTTCGACTCTTTTAGTAAGAATTTAAATTGTAATTTTGAACTATTCATTTAACTATAGTTATTTAGCTAGTTGATCGTTATTAAATAATTAATTTTTATTAGTTGATGATTAAAAGGTCACAACCAAAATGTATTTAATATCCTATACCATTTCGCCCAGAAATTAAGAAAAGAAAACGGTTTGATATTCTTGAGTCAACCACGAGCACGAACAACAAAGAAAGAGAGACACTTCTTCAGGTGTTGTAATACCTTAAAAATTTCTAAGCCTAAGGCTTGGACATTCTTTATTTACGTATAAGATCGCATCGGTGATTCTTAAATTTCTCATATCTGTAAAGGTCAATGCTTTAGAGTGGATATGAGTTTAGATATGCACTAAGGTCGCTAGAACACTTTAGCACAAAGTTGAGTTGAAAGCTTCCATACTGATTAAGTTTTGATGTAAGATTCAACTTGGATTAATTTCAAAGAATCATATCTCTTAGAATATGAATAGTCACGTGACCAATAACCTAATCAATTATCTTCTTTTCAACTCCACCAATTTCGTATAAATTCGAATTTCAAGTAAAAGGTTATGATTGATTCTTGCTTTCGGAAGGGCTCCACACTTATTCTAGATTTTGTTAAGTTGTAATAACAGATAGTATTAAATAAATAGTATTAAATAATATTAGTATTTACTGTATACTAATCCTAGTCCTATTAGGATTAGTACTCCTTAATCCTAGTCCTATTAGGATTAGTACTCCTTCCTATATCCCCTATATATATCTCCCATGTATTCCCTTATTAGGTTAACACTTCAATACAATCAATATTCCTTCATGGTATCAAGAGCCAGAAAACCTAGATATTCTTTTCTCTAGGTTTTTTTCTCTCTCTTTAGGGCACCGATCGTTCCCTCTCTTCTCTTGGGCGGCGGCAGCCATGACAACCGAGGTGGATCCTCTCGATTCACTTCCTTCTAGCGTTAAACTCCTTCTCAGGTATCTTCATGCCCTGATTCCCAAAAAATTATCAGACATAAATTACCCTACATGGAAAATCACCGTTCTTACAGCCCTTGAGGCCAATTACCTTCTCAAATACATCGATGGAAGCACAGAACCGCCGCCGGCAGTCATTACTGCCACGGACAAATCAGAAAAAATCAATCCGGCCCATGCCGCCTGAAAAGCCGTGGATGGACAGATCCGATCATGTTTGATTGCGGTCATCTCTCCCACGGTTCAGAAACACGTCCGATCCTACACAACTGCTTCAACCCTGTGGCGGCCCTCGCAACACGCTATGCATCAATTTCCCACTCTCATATTTTTCAATTGCGTGATCGTCTCCACACAATTACCAAAGGCATGAAAACTATGACGGAGTATTTAGACGAGGTCTCCACCATCATCACAGCCCTCGACACCGTGAACGAAATTATTCCCGAAAAAGATCTCGTCATGTGCGTTGTTCGGGGGCTCCCATCAGCTTACTCCTTCATTAAACAGGCGGTTCGCATCAGTCCAACGCCCGTTGACCTGGCTACTCTCTCCTCGTGGCTAAAAAGTGAAGAAATCAACGTGGATCTGGAGAGAAAACTTCTTCTCCGAGAAGCCGCTGTTATGGAGCCGACCACCGCCCTCACCGCAAGCCAGAACTATCGCGGGGGGCGTGGTGGCGGTCGACAGGGGAGCTGCGGAAGCTACGGCAGAAACAGCGGAGGCCGCGGGCGCGGCGGTCGGCAGGGCAGTCGTCCGTCGTACGACGGTCAGCAGCACGACAGCAACAACAGCCTGCACTCCTTCGGCAGCGGCGGACAGTCATCTTCCAGCGGCGGACAGGGCACTTACGAGCGGGATCGTCCAACTTGTCAAATCTGTCAAAAAACAGGACACACCGCTGTTCGTTGCTGGTTTCGATATGAGGAGAGCCGAAATAGTTATAACCGTGCCAATTATGCATCTCAAGCCGACCCTTCCTCTGAATGGCTATTGGATACTGGGGCCAACATGCACGTTACTTCTGATCTATCCAAGCTTAACGCTCCAAATCCATATCATGACTCCAATGGAATTACTGTTGGCAACGGTGAGTCCCTTAATATTTCTCACACTGGCACGGGTACCATTAAAACCCCCACCACTATTTTTCACCTAGGTAACCTTACCCACGTCCCTTCTGTTAAAACCAATCTCCTTTCAGTTCACCAATTCACAAAAGACAATAATTGCTCACTCTTGTTCACCTCTAATGATTTTCAGATCCTAGACAATACTACCAAGAGGTTGATTTTTCAGGGCCCCTGTGAGCATGGTCTGTACGTTCTTCCTGGCACAAGTTTGTCTGCCTACCCAGTTTCAGAAAGCGTTCCTGTGGCACCGGTGGCTCTTTCGGCTGATGGTCACAGTCTGTTGTGGCACAGTCGTCTGGGTCACCCGTCTACTCAAATAATAAATTCTTTAATGTCTCAATTAGGTTTTTCTTCCATTCATAAAAACAATTGTGACTCCTATTCAATTGCTAAATCTCATAAATTACCTTTTACTTTATCTGAGAAGCGTACAACAACACCTTTTCAACTTATTCATTCTGACCTATGGGGTCCTACTACTGTTCCTTCATTTACTAGTTTTCGCTATTATATTTGTTTTGTGGATGATTTTACAAAATACACTTGGTTGTACCCACTAAAACACAAATCACAGGCATACACCACCTTTGTCACTTTTGAAAAAATGGTCAAAACACAATTCAATTCTCATGTTAAACTTTTTCGAAGTGACAATGGAAAGGAATATGTAAATAACATCTTTGGCCAGTTTCTGCAATCCCTGGGAATTATAGATCAAACCTCCTGTCCATACACTCCCGAACAGAATGGGGTGGTTGAGCGTAAGCATCGCCATCTCATTGAAACGGTGGTTACTCTTCTACATCAATCTCATCTCCCTGTCTCCTTTTTGGTAGAAGCTCTAGCCACTGCAAACTACCTCATTAACAGAATGCCCAGTCACACCCTCTCCAACAAATCACCCTATCAACTCCTTTACCAAGAACTTCCCAATTATACCAACCTCCGCGTCTTTGGGTGTCTTGCCTACCCTTGGCTACGCCCTCATATTACACACAAATTACAACCCCGATCCCATCCTTGTATTTTTTTGGGCTATCATCCTACCTCCAAGGGTTATCGCTGTGTTGACCCACAAACTCATAAAGTCTACATATCTCGTCATGTCAAATTTGTCGAAAATGAGTTTCCGTACGAGTCTATTTCCTTCTCCATAAATACATCATTCATTGGCGTCCTTCCCTTTTTTCCAACATACTCACAGGGTCCCTCACCACCTTCCCCCTCACCTCCACCCACTACCCAACCACCCCTCATCACCCCTTCGACCATCACCCACAATACACCCGGAACCACCACCCACACTCACAACCAACCCGGACCACCCCATACCCACAACATCTCCAGCGCGATTTGTTTTGGGTCCTTCCCGGCAACCACCGAATCACCACCGCCCGTGCCATCCCCCAATACTCATTCCATATTAACCCGTGGCAAAGCCGGTATCTTTAAACCCAAAACCTTTCAGGCTACCATACTACCAAATACACCTCTTCCCGATAGTGAACCAACGACCTACTCTGTTGCCTCAAAAAATGCTTATTGGCGTCATGCTATGGATGACGAGTTTAAGGCTTTGACTGATCAGAAAACTTGGGTTCTTGTACCTAAGCCCTATGGGCGGCACCCAGTGGGCTGTAAATGGGTATACAAAATTAAACATAATGCAGATGGCAGTATTTCCAGGTACAAGGCTCGTTTGGTTGCTAAAGGTTACAATCAGGAGTATGGGCTTGATTACTCCGACACATTCAGTCCTGTTATTCGGCAGGAAACTATTTGCCTGGTACTGTCACACGTCGTGCGCAACAATTGGCTCATCAATCAGTTGGATGTTTCCAATGCTTTCATGGCATGCTTGATGAAACTATCTACATAACGTAACCATCGGGCTATATTGATCTCCGCTTCCCTTAACATGTTTGCAAACTCCAGAAGCCTCTGTATGGGCTCAAGCAAGCCCCCTGTGCTTGGTACACACGTCTGAAAACGTTCCTCCAGGGACTCGACTTCACGTGTTGTGTACACGACACGAGTCTGTTTACTCGACATTCAGCACACCGTACAGTCATTCTTCTTGTCTATGTAGATGATATCATTATTACAGGCTCTACTGCAGCTCTCATTCAGGATGTCACTCGAGCTATGCATACTACCTTCAAAATGAAGGACCTTGGCCCGTTACATTATTTTCTGGGAATGGAGGTTTCTCGGACAGGCAGCGGCTTGTTTCTTCATCAGTCAAAATATGCTTGAGATCTATTGCAGAAAGCTGAAATGGAAAAATGCACCAGTCAACCAACACCGATGGCAGTCTTTTCGTCTACGAATGGAGCCGACATCCCGTTTGCCGATATCACCCACTTCTGCAGCCTCATTGGGGCTCTACAGTATTTGGCCATTACCCGTCTTGACATCCAGTTTGCTGTCAACCGAGTTGCTCAGTGCATGCATCAACCAAGTGAACATGATTACCATTGTCTAAAACGCATTCTCAGGTACATTTTTGGCACTCTTGGTCGTGGTTTACTCATTCGACCCGGGGACTTGGAGCTTCGGGGTTTCTAAGATTCAGATTGGGCGAATGATAAAAATGACAGAAAATCTACATCGGGATTTCTCATTTTTTGGAGCCGAACCTGATCTCCTGGTGTACAAAAAAACAACCCAAGGTCTCTCGGTCCTCGACTAAAGCTGAATACCGCGCCCTTGCTCTTCTTGCTGCTGAGACCATATGGGTCACATATATTCTTCGCGAACTCCGCGCCACTCACATTGTTCCTGCTCTCTATTGTGACAACAAATCAACCATCTGTGTGGCCAAGAATTCCGTCCTACACACGAGAATGAAGCATGTTGATACCGATTGTCTCTTTGTTCGCGATGAAGTTCAGGTCGGCACCATGACTGTGCAGTATGTACCCACTGAAGAACAACCGGCTGATATTCTCACCAAGCCTCTCTCGAGCCGACAACATGATTACCTCAGTTCCAAGCTTCCGTTCGCTTCCGCTCAGCTCAGCTTAAGGGGGGATAATAACAGATAGTATTAAATAATATTAGTATTTACTGTGTACTAATCCTAGTTCTATTAGGATTTGTACTCCTTAATCCTAGTCCTATTAGGATTAGTACTCCTTCCTATATCCCCTATATATATCTCCCATGTATTCTCTTATTAGGTTAACACTTCAATACAATCAATATTCCTTCAGTTAATTTCAAAGAATCATATCTCTTAGAATATGAATAGTCACGTGACCAATAACCTATTAAATTATCTTCTTTCAACTCCACCAATTTCATATAAATTCGAATTTCAAGTAAAAGGTTATGATTGATTCTTGCTTTCAGAAGGGCTCCACACTTATTCCAGATTTTGTTAAGTTGTAATGGGATCTTTTTCGACATCGATCTTAGTACTTAGAGATATTCATTGATTTAAGTTATTATTGAGTCATTTTAAGTTTACTTAAGCAATTGAAGTTCCTAGTTCTTTTGAGTAAGTCTTTCGCTAAGTTGTAAGCCAGATCAAGGATTCGATTGGGACCAATGATGATTCTCAAGTGTCGGTCATGTCCAAGTTAAAGATTTGGGGCGTGAATTTAGGTGTCTTCAAAGATATATAGATTTGGCCATGATAATAAACTGAACTATCCATCAACTCTTCACGATTTTATTTTTTACCATATAATTCATTTGATGATTTTTTTTTCACCAAAAAAGAAAAAAATATAAAATTAAAAATAAATCAAGTATGTGACTCTCATTTCTTAATTATTCAGATTTATTTGTGGTAAAAGTCTTTAGCACGTTTATATTTTGTTGTTTTCGTGGAAACATAAAACTTTTTGGTGATAGAGAATGCTGTCAAATGACACAATAATTATATTCTAATGTTTTTGCCTAATTTAGTGTTTGCAACATTATTGAATAAACTATAGGTCTGGCCTTTTAATTTCGATAATTAGTGAGATACAAAAGAGACAGCAAGGCGTACGGAGCGGTTCAATAAAATATGTCCCCTAAAGCCAAAAATTATTTTGATTCATTAGAATTATTTTTAAAAAAAGTCTATTTTGAAGTTCATTTTTTAATAGAAAAAGACATGTTTGTAAAAAAGATTAAGTGATTGACGATTTTTTGAAACTGCTTTTAAATTTTTTGATGTTGGGAAGAAGTTAAGTATTTTATTTAAAAAGAAAGTAGAAGCACACCCATAAAATTATTATTTTTACAACTAAAATATCATTTACATATATACATATTTATCACTATATTTCTTATTAATTAATTAACATATTTCATAGATTTGATTAATTTTTATTCAAGAATTTTACTTTTTATTCTTTATTTTTATATAATAAGTTTTTTATTTTATTTATGTTTTTATATTATTATTATTCATATTTAATATTGTAGATATACTTTTACGTATTAAAATATAGAATTAGAAATAAAAGTGACTAACAATATTTCTGTCGGATTAAAAGAAATAAGAAAAAAAAAAAAACAACTAAAGATTTCGACCCTCCCAAAAAAGTCATAAATAATTAAAAGAAAAAAGAAAAAAGAAGAAGATGACAACTAAGATTGAATCCAAGAGAATAGGTAACAAAATAACAAAAGAAATTCTTCTTTTCAGTATTTTTCAACAATATTATTCTAGTATAATATTGATTGAAAATTTTAAAATATAATTAAAGTTTTTATATTGGATGTTTAAAATAGTTTTTCTCAATAGAAATATCTTAATACTAAAATTATATTGAGACTTACCCTAAAAAAACGAAGAAAAAAAATATTGAGACTTATCATTTTTTATAATTTGACTTTCAAAAGCACTTTTTTGAAAAAAGAAAATAGTCAAACATAAATTGTTTATCAAAAACGCTTTTCAAATGAATTTGACAAACACAAATTGCTCTTTCTGAAAATACTTTTCTAAAAAGCTAATTTTTTTTTATAAAAAAAATATTTCTAAAAATAACCAGTTTTTAACAGTAATGCCAAACATACTCTAATTCTTTTATATATTTAAAAAATAACAAAATTTAGAAGTTTGGAAACTTAATATCGAAACTTAAATTCTTAGACAAATCAAGAAATAAAGTGAATTTAATTGTAAATAAATGATTGACCTAAAAGCAAAAAATTCACAAAATGGCCTTATCAATTATAGCTCGAACGACCACATCAATCATCAAATATAAGAAAAATAATGTTAACCTTTTTTTTTTTAAAAAAAAAAAAAAGCTAGTTATCTACCTTTTTCTTTTTTATATTTTAATGTATTCAAAGCCTCAAAGTCTACTTAGTTTACCCGAAATTGGGCCCCAAAAATAATTTTGGGCCTAAAGCGTCCGTTTTTCTGCTTTACCCTTGGGATACCCCTGTCTAACGCTTTCGGCTAGTGTTTGATCATATATTTTTATAAATAATATCTATTATAATTTCATCAATATTTCTAGAAGTATTTTGAAAATATATTTTATTTTTTTAATAAATATGATTTATATTCATAAGTTTTTTAAATTATAAGTTTGTATTACATAGCAAGTTAGAAATGTCGACATCACAAGAATCATGACTTCCGCAAAAAGTTGGGTGGATCTTCGTAGCAGTAACTGAAAAATAGTCTCCATGACACAGAAATAATGTGGTAGTTCGAAATGAGTGCAACAAATATCAGTTTATAAATCGTGAAGTAAACAAAACACATGACTCTTATTTGTTACCCAAAACCAATTGTTCGTCATTTTCATATTTCATCACTGCTTAAAAAATTATGTAATACAACGCAATCAATTACTAGAAAGGGTATTTTTGTTAAAGACAAAAGTTTGGTATAGAATTTAAATTTTCAAAAACTTCTAAATTCTATTTTTTTTTCTAATATTTAAAAATTTGGGTCGTTTATAAAAAAAAAATAATAATCAAATAATGACAAGATATATGAACAAACAATATTTACTATATTTTCCTTTAAATTTTACTATAAAATTTATTCAATCTCGAGTAGATAGTTAAATACCCGACACCGAAAAGTTAAACCGATCCCTATCCACCAATAAAAGATCTGATCCTTGATCGGCTGGTCAGTGCATCGGCCAGGCCTAACCCGTTAATTTTAAAAATTATATGATTAAAAAAAAAAAAATAGTTGTGAGACTTTTGGTTCAATAGTAATATCAAAATAGAGAAATTAAAGGACATGATTCAAAATTTGTAGATTCTGTAATTTAATTCAAAATTTTATTTTTAACTTAAATTTGTGAAATTATAGATAAGTAATTTAAATTTGAAAGTGGAATTTTGGATCGTTGAATCTTTGCATTTCTTAATGAAAAAAAAATACTTAGGTGAAATCTTTTTAATAGATAATTATTAATTTGTGATATTTTTTTTATTTATTGTCATTAAGCAATATATAACAATACTGTGGTGAATATGATATTTATTAAAAGTGAATTATATATGTTTATACGTGTTTTAAAATGTTTTAAGCTTGTTCGGTAAAAAATTAACCGAATGTATTATTATTGTATTACATTATATTATCTATTAAAAAAATTTGTAATTATATATATTATTTTAAAAGTTGTTTTATTTAACATGGTTAAACCTGTATTATAAGTGTTCATTGAAAAAATAAAATTCTATTATTATAAATGGTAAATATTTTCTTAAACTAAATCGATCCGGCACACACATCGGTCCTTTAAGGCCCATGACTAAGCCCAGCACTGTTTAACCTAGAGAAAAAGGGTACAAGAGTTGTGGGCTAGGCCGGACAACCAAAACTCAACTGTTGAATCCGGCCTGATCTGACGTTAGTATTCGAATTTTTTCTCCTTTTTATCTGATTCTGAGTAGCGAGTCTCGTAGAAATAAGGGAAAATTGTATAAAATAGCAAACTAATAACCTAAATTAAATTGAATAGCTAGGGTTTGATTTAATTGTGCTCCATAGCAAACATTGACAAAAATTTGCCGGGCGTCTCTCTCCCAGAAGTCTCGCTCGCCACTCTCCCATTCTCGCCTCTCTCGCTTTATACACAGAAGTGTATAATTTCTGTTTCTGTTTTGTATAAAGCGAGAGAAAATTGTATATACACATGCAAAAATGTATATCTTCGTGTTATATACTTAATTATATAATTTACAAACATTTTACTTCAAATATTGCAGAGAAAAAGGCCAAAGAATTATACAATTGCAGTGAAATACAATTTTTCTAGCTTTATACAACAGAAGTGTATATATTGTGTTTCTGTTTTTGTATAAAGCGAGAAAAACATATATCTTCTTGCTATACACTTATAATTATGCAATATACATACATTTTAATTCGATTCAACTGTATGCAAAGCTAATTATACAATTGCAGCGAAATAGGCCAGCGAATTATACAATTTAGGCCAGCGAATTATACAATTTAGGCCAGCGAATTATACACTTTTATATGTATAGCGAATTATACAGTTTTTATGTTTGCTATGGAGCGCAATTATGCAAAGTTTGCTATATTATACAAATATGATTTTTTTGTTTGCTATATGTGAAAGTTGCCCTAGAAATAACTTTTCTATTTCTATGAGATAGTGATTAAGTCTATGTACGTTCTATCTATTGATCTTACGGGTAGAATTTCATTGGGTATGTAAGCATTGTTGGTGGGTGAGCTGATTTGGTCCGATCAGTTGACAACTTAAACGTATTGAAAATACAAATATTTGACAAATAAAAAATAATTAAACCTATATATGAATAAATATGATAAAAATATAATTTAGTAATAAAATTGTGTTCCCTATGATAATTAATTGTTGAGGACCAACGTAGCTTTGCTAAATAAATAGATTTAAATTTACGTATACTGTTATTGCTATGATAGTTTTTCGATATTGGTTCAACGAGGGGTCATTTGGTTGTTAGATTAAATAATAATTGATACAGTAAGTTTATTATTTTATTTTTATTAATTGATAGATTTCAAATATATTTAATGACTAAAAATAAATATATTTACTTATTAAATATAAAAAAATGACAAATAATTAGAGACAAAGAAAATAAGATATAAATAGTGGTTTAATGCACAAAAGAGTTGGATTACCGATTAAAGTTAATAATGCAACAAAAATGAATTATGGAATACTAAAATCATTTTTTTCATTATATTTTAAAGTTCATTGAACTATAAGAAATTATTTTAAAAAGTCATTGAAATTTGTTTTTTTTTATCCTTCAAATTCATTTAATCACATTTATCATTAAAATAAATTTAACATAATAAGATGATTAAAATAAATCACATTATGATCATGGACTCTATTTGTAATAAATTTTAAAGTGACATAAAATAAATTACAATTTTATTTCTCCAAAAATAAAATTGAAATTAAACACACTTTCTAAAGTCTTAATTCTAATTGTAAAGTCCTACAAAATTTCAGTATCTACTGATCAAAATTATAATCTATTTATTACCCAACCAACCCACAAATACAGTATAATAGAAGCTATTACTATGCATAAATAAAATTTGAGCAAATAAGGTAATAATTTATAAACTATCGATCTGCTCAACGGGTTAAAAGCATAAACATGCAGAACATTATTATTTGCTAATAAATACGTTAATATTGCAGAAATAATTAATAAAATCTAAGTAACTTTATAGATTTTATAATTTATGTATTTGTGGGACTCATAGTTGCATGACATCGAAAAATATTTTATTTGCTATTTTAAATTTATTTTAATGATAAATGAGTTGAGTGATTTTTGAAGATAAAACTTTAAGTTGAATAATTTTATTGATACAAAATAAAATTTAATCATTTTATTAGATAATTTTTCATAGTTAACGATCTTATAAGATATTAACTCAAAAGATAGCTAGCAAAACCCAGGGCCAGAGGTATTGTATAATGAGGGGGTTCACGGTGAAAAAATATTACTATTTTATAAATAATTAAATTTATTTTTCAGGTACATATAATAAATGTCGAACTCCCTCCCACTAGTTCGTATGTTTAGTTCTCAGATTTTAAACTCCTCATTAAAATTTTTGACTCTGCTACTTGCAAACCCTTGATAACTCATTAATAGTAATCATTTATTCTAGAATCTTAATTCATCTTATTGAATTAATTTATCTGTAATAATATCTTAACTAACTTGTATAGAATTAATTATAGAAAGAGCTCATTAAATATTACATTTTTTTATATAGCTTAACTAGGGTTGTTCTTCAAATAAAAAATATTCAGTTCCAAAATCAAAAGATTATGTGAACGTGCAAGTATCCTTCTCAAGATCTAAAAAATGAATCTTAATTCTGAATTATATAATCGTTACTTTGTCGTTCCTCATATATAAATAATAATATACTAGCATATTTTACTCTTTATCTCTTTTCACCAAATTGTATTCTTTTTTAAGAATAAGATAAGATAAAACTAATTTTATATTAAGAATACTTTAATACTACGATTTAAGTAACACAAAAATAAATAATTTTATCTTGATTCAATAAAATAATTAAATAATTATTAAAGTAACTTCTTTTAGTTAGGGTTGTGCATCGGTCGGTTCGGTTCGGTTTTACATATAATCGGTTCGGTTTATCAGTTTTCGGTTTTAAAATATGCTAACCCAATAACAAACCAATAAGAAATTTTTTATCGGTTTACCGGTTTTTTATGTTATCGGTTCGGTTTCGATTAACCCAATAAGAAAATATCGATCAAATAATATATAATAGTACGTATGTTATAATTACATGTTACCAACTTACCGCCAAAACATAATAGAAAACTTTGAATGTTGATCAAATTACTAACATTCACAAACTTGCAAAAGCTATCGCCTACAATTACGAACTAGAATTAAAACTAAAATAAAATATTTCAATGAGACAATCTTGAACAGTTGTTTGATCCACCAGATAATCAACAAAGTTCTCACCAATTTCCTAACCAAAAAATCACATAGTCTGAAAAGCTAATATTGAATCTAATTATGTATTAAATTATGTATATTTAATATTGAGGAAGGGTAAAGTAGTAAATAACTATCGTCTTATTGGGTTATCGATCTTATTGGGTTATCGATTTACCCAATAACCCAATAGGAAAAATCGAAACCGACCCAATAACCCAATAATTATTTTTTCTAAACCCATTGAAAACCCAATAACCCAATAACATTTTATCGGTTCGGTTTATTGGCCGGTTCGATTTTTGCACACCCCTACTTTTAGTAACCTTTATATATTTATATATACGTACGATTAATATAAGGACCGAAGGAGTGTATCACTACTTATTTTATTGAGTATTTTATTTCTCTTCCCAGTTTTAAATAATAAAAAACCATAACGCGCATAACATGCACATGCTTAAAATGGAATCTTCACAGAAATTCCTATTTATATAAAATATAATGAGTAATCAATAATATATATATATATATATATATATATATATATATATATATATATATATATATATATATATATGACACAATTATAGTGATCAAAACAAAATGAATCCAGTTGATGATGAAATATTCACATCTGATTTTGATGGATTTGAATCAATGAAGCAATATCTTCTAAATGATATTGATTTTTCTGAATTTTTTTCGCCCTCAAGCAACGTTGAATTACCTAATAGTCCTCCTAGCTCAAGTTTTGGTAGCGTTGGTAACACATTCCTTGTGGAAACAACACCGACCAAGGACCCAAAGCGGGGCCCAGTGGTGGCGCGTGATGATGTTCATCACGCGCCAGAAGAAGACTGGAGGAGGTATATTGGAGTGAGAAGGAGGCAATGGGGGACGTTCGCTGCGGAGATAAGAGATCCAAATAGGAGAGGCTCAATGTTGTGGTTAGGAACATATGAGACCCGAGTTTTTGACTAAAATGAGCTATTTTAAAAACCAATTCACCAAAATAATATGTTTTTAATTTTTTTTACAAAACTAGTATAAACGTACTTTATGGTAATGTTTTAGGATATTTTCATTATAAAAATTCAACGGACAAAAAGTTAACGGGTTGACGACGTTAAACACATAAACGTAACTGTGAGTAACGTTTTAGGTGTAAAACGTTACTCAAGAGTACGTTTTTGGAGAATCCAATCATGGGCCACTGACTCCAATCCTGCAAAGGCGGAGTCAAATCATTCAACTGTAAAACGTTACTATGAGTAACGTTTTACACCTAAAATGTTACTTTGACTCCCGTTTCTTAAGAATCTAATCAAGGGCCTTCGACTTCTGCAAATGTAGAATATATTTAGCTATAAAACGTTACTCACAGTGACGTTTTACCTTAAAAACGTTGTTTTCAATTAAAACACTCTGTTAAAGTCATATTCCTCAATTTTTCAAACTGACCAAAATGATTATAAATAAATGTTGTTGTAATATTTTGCATGTTCAAATATAATTCAACAAAAAATTTCCTTGTGTGGTCCATTTTAAAAATAATATTCACAACCTTTGATTTACACGCAATTGGTATTATGAAACGCGTACCTATATATATACTTTCAACAGTTCAATTTACATGCAATTGGTATTATGAAAATCTTTGATTTTATTTATATGATTTATAATGTTATATAAAAATATTAATTGGATTAACATCAATATGACATACATTTAAATGTATCATACCCGATGAAATTTTGTGAATATTATTTTTAAAATGGACCACACAATGAAATTTTTTGCTGAATTATATTTGAACATGCAAAATATTACAACAACATTTATTTATAATCACTTTGGTCAGTTTGAAAAATTGAGGAATATGACTTTAACGGAGTGTTGTAATTGAAAGCAACGTTTTTAAGGTAAAATGTCACTGTGAGTAACGTTTTATAGCTAAATATATTCTAAATTTGCAGAAGTCGAAGGCCCGTGATTAGATTCTTAAGAAACGGAAGTCAAAGTAACATTTTAGGTGTAAAACGTTACTCATAGTAACGTTTTACAGTTGAATGATTTGACTCCGCCTTTGCAGGATTGGAGTCAGTGGCCCGTAATTGGATTCTCCAAAAACGTACTCTTGAGTAACGTTTTACACCTAAAACGTTACTCACAGTTACGTTTATGCGTTTAACGTCGTCAACCCGTTAACTTTTTGTCCGTTGAATTTTTATAATGAAAATATCCTAAAACGTTACCATAAAGTACGTTTATACTATTTGTGTAAAAAAAATTAAAAATATATTAATTAGGTAAATTGATTTTTAAAATAACTCATTTTGGTCAAAAACTCTATGAGACCCCAAAGGATGCGGCTTTGGCTTATGACGAAGCCGCATTCAAAATACGAGGCTCTAAGGCTCGGCTTAATTTTCCTCACTTAGCTGGCTTAGATATTTCTAAGCCAGCTAGAGTAAAGGGGAGTCGTCGTTCATGTTCTCCCTCGTCATCATCATTATCATCGTCAAAAAACGGGGCAAGGAAAAGAAGAATAGATGTGATAAATTCAATAGCTAAAGCTAAGTTAGTTTGTCATAGCTTCATTAAATTTACAAATGTTGGTATAACTATGAGTAAGGAAAGAAGTTGCTCTTCTTCGAGTTTGCACTTGTAGTTTCTCCATTCTCTTTCATTGTCATTTTCTAATGAAATTGTATTTTCATTACTTAGATAGATAAATCACTTTTTGTTCTATCATAATTTTGTTCTATCAAATATTTAAGTTTTATATACCGCTAGTTAGTTTACTTTTTTTAAAAGAAACAATTTCAGAGACCTCTCTTCAGATTTCGCTCTATAACACTAGTAGTTTACGATATTATGTTCATCTCCCTTTCTTTTTTTACTTGTAATCATTTTCTAAATCTATTTAAAATAAATATATATAATACTTATATTACTCGCTTATATTAATTAAATTCTTATTTTAAGTGTTTAAAATTAAAATTGTTTTTATAATGATGGTAAAAATGCTCAATTTATTTCTCACCTTTGGGAAGTTAGTTATTCAATCCTTTTTTAAAAAATAAAATAAATTACTTGCAATAACATAGTCTTGTGTTCATAAGTGTGAGACATATAGAAAAAGGAAAAGAAAAAATAATAATCTAAATTAATTTACTCATGGTTTTTAGGGAATTAATCAAAAATCACTTTTTATTTTATTTTTAACTTTTATCTAGAAAGGAAGGAGTCCATTTTTTGTAACATGTTCTTCAATGTTTAGAAGTTGTTGAAATTGAATATGGGGGGAGAAGATAACGATATCAAGCAAATGTATATAATAATGTATCGATATTTAATATATTTAAAAAAGTAATGAACAAGAAACATGCAAACAATAGTGACAATCAACGACATAAATTAAAATCTGAAACAAACCCCAATTCTTAGTACAAATATATAAACATTATAGTCATTGAGTTACCAAATTACAATAATAACGCTCGAGTTACAAGAAAAAGTAAGAAATATCAAGTAACTAGAGTTAACGAGATAAGAATGGCGATGAGAAGTTTAGATTCTAGAAAGAAATGAGAGGAACAAATGATTTCTTGGTATTGTATCCTCTTTCGATCTAACCGCTATTCCTATTTAATCAATTTATTATTAGGTCTGGATCCTAAATAAAACTTTCTAATATTTTATGCGGCTCAATTATCCCATCCAAATTAGTCTTATTCGCTATTTTTAACATATAAGCCCGTACAAAATTGACTTGATTTATAACAAGATCCTAACGTTTTTTAAAAATCTATGTTAAGAAATCACGAAAACCTAATACATGAGTAATAAATAAAATTAGAATATAAGCAAGAGAAGTTGGCGGGTTTTGAATCCATATCTCATGGAAACAAGGCGTCCAAATTATTGGTACGAATTTAATTATATTTATAATATAAGTGAAAGTTATTGGGTTTGCAGAAACCCTATATTATAACTTTTAATTATAAATAATTTAAATTATGGCTTCAATGTATTATGAATACTATTATTTTATGTTTTATAGAATATAGTTTTTTACCGACAATTTGATATGTATGTCACCCAATACAATATGAAATGATGCAAATACATTCAGTTTTAATTAATATTAAGAAATAAAGATTCTTTCCAGTTCCAACAACCAAATTGTGTTTTTTTTATACATCTTATAAAAAATTTAAAAAACTGATGACAAATTGACATTACACTTCTATAATTATAATTTTAATAAAATAAATTCAATTTATTCTTTATGTATGCGCAATGCAAAGTAATTGCTCATGTTTTTGTAAGGTCCCTTAATTTTTGACGATATCTAATTAAAAGATGAAAATTGCTTATTTTTAAATATTTGAAGGATATTTTTTATTAGGAATAATATTTTAAGGATGTAGCTTAAATTTGAGATACAGCTAAGATGTTTTTGGCCAAAACTTTTTTTTTTTCTTTAAAAAAAAAGAGTTGGTGACTTGTTGGTGACAATCGCTAACACGTGGCACAATTTCCGATGTCTTAACAACATTATTTTAAAATTATACTTCAAATTAGATACATGAATAATGGAGTATAAATATGAACTTATAATTTTGTACTGTTAATCTACTATGATTTATAATTATAGTATGTCAGTAACGTTCTTGTTTTTATTACATAACCGATTCAGATACTTCTGTCTATTGGTAAATTATTTAAAAAATATTATAAATTTACAGTAATAGATAATTTAAAATAATTAAAAGATATATAAAAATTTACGAATTAATTATAACACGTAAATTAACCCATTTTTTAAAAATAATAAAAAAAATGCAGAATTAAACAAACACAAAATAAGATAGTAAAATACTCAAATTACTGCATAGTAATTGAGTATAGTATATATACAACATTCAAGGGTTTAACAACCCTTGTTTTATTTAATACACATATATTTTATATATATAACAAAATTTAAATGACACCATTGCGAAGCATTATTCCCGGTGAATCACGAGCTGATTTAACTGATTCTGTAAAATAAGACAAAAAGAAAAAACGATAGATAAATATTAATTATAATTATTTAACTGAAAAATTAAATTACGTTTACTATCGGTATATATAAATTAAATTCTTACGTGTCACAATTAATGGTCCTGGAGATAGGGATGTTGAGAGATACACCGCACTTGCTAGGGAGAGCTTGTGCAGCATCATCTTTAAGGTTGGCGTATCGATTCGCTGCGGCCTTAAGACAATTGCAAGCGGTTCTCCTTTCATCAGTTGACTGAGCCATACCACTTACGGTTTTCACCCCACTGCAACATGATGCACTAGGCTCACCACCCTGCGTCAGATATGAGATACATGGTGCCATATTAGCGTCTACTTGACCACAAGAGACTCCGCCCTGTTGTTCTAGCCGACCAGCTATTGCTAGCTGGACCACGGCTAGGACAACTAGAACTAGTACTAGTGCAAAGTTTTTCATGATGACTTGATTTAATTTTTTTTTTTAGTTATATGTATATATTTTTTTATGAACGAATATAATTTTAAATTGAGGTAGTGTATTTATACTAATTTAGAGGTGGTAAACGATGAATAAAGTGTGTCACAATTTACAAGTTTGTTGTGTTAGTTTGTTTTTTTCTTTGAATTAGCATGTATTATGGCATAATATAGGTAGCACTAGCAAAGATGGGAATGTTATACTACTAATTTTGTTTTTTTCTTTCTTTATTACGAGTGATACTGCACTATTCTCGTGGGTACCTCTACATCAGCATATTTAACTCTACTTCAATAAGATGCGTTCGGAGTAAATTCTCGTAACAGCAGGGTTAGAATAAAAAGAATCAAATTATCTCAATTTTAACTGTGTGAATATTTTATGTATATGGTCCAAGTTTTATAAAAAAAAATTTCCTCAGTATTAATTTATGTGTCATGTTTTCAATGTCGTATTACAAAAGATAAAGCATAAATCATTCTTAAGAGAAAAAGATTCAAGTCTCTTGGATCATTATTTCCAAAGAAATAATGGAGAGATCGGTGCCTAACTGCACTATGTCAGGGTGTCCGAGAGAACACCCTTTATCGAAAAATTGCATTATATATATAGTGGCATAGTCAAAATTTCACGAAGGGTGTTCAGAAATTATATACGAGTACATTTTTTCATTTGGATGAATCAGTGCACCAGAAATTTTAAAAATAAAAACATGTAATATACACGAAAAAAAATATGTAATATACCTGAAAAAATTTGAAAAAAAAAAAGAAGATGAAAGAGAGTACTAGAAATTTTAAAAATTAACTACGTAATATACATGAAATTTTTTTAAAATAAGAGGTAAAAATTTGAAAATTCACATAAATTTTTTTTAAAAGAAGAGGCTTAACTCTATTGCTAGCAAGATTTAAACTTACAAATACTTAAAGACTTGGCTCTTTCAAGACATCTTAAACCACTAGGCTACATCACTTAATAATGTAAAAGATATTCAAAATACATTATTTCATTATTTTATATACTATTTTACTTATATATATGATAAAATTTTACTTATATTTTACTTAAACCATGATTCTGGCGTTCAGCCAAAGCCAAAGCCGAGGAGAATAGCATGCGAGCGGGTTCGATTTCCTATAACTATACTCTATTTTTATATTTTAAAAAGAGCTATTAATTAATATATGCTATTTGTTCAATAATTCAAAACTAATATTATCTATTAATAATATCAAAAAATTTTATATATTTTTTAATTAAAAATAATAGTAATTATTTATGTTACAAAGTTTGATTTTAATATTTTAGAGAACCTATTCATTAATTATTTTCTTGCCTATGCAAATTTGGGATACCTTTCATGAAATTTCTAGCTCTTCCGCTGTTTGTACAAGGTGGAGTGTTGGTCAGTTAAAAAATCTCACATTCTAAAGATGAAAATAACAAAATTAAGAATGCTTATAAGATTAGATGGATGTGTAGGTATACTAGCAAAAATAAGATTAGGAACAAGATATACGTTGTTGCAAGATGGGAGTAGCCTCTGTAATGGACAATATGCAAGAAAAACAACTGATATAACTTACATATTTATCTATATTTATTTAGTATCAATTAAGTAAAATTATCAATTTTAATGATACCAACACTGTATATGATACTGATTTAGTATCAGTTACGCAAAATTAGTTAGAAGGCCCGTATAGTGTAATTTTTTAGTGGGGTATAAATGTAAAGGGGTGTATGTTTGTAATTATTTTTACTTTTACGAGGTATTTGCTAAGTTTTTCCCAAATATTATCATTTACTAAATAATTTTTTTTAAAAAAAATAAAAACGTTCGAACTCCGAAAAGTCCCATGGTGTGTGGTCCTTAAATACTTTGAGTAAATTTTAGGTTTAGCAAATACAGAAATCATATTTGTATGTTATAGTTTGTATAATTGCGCTCTATAGCAAACTTTTAATATGTAAATCTAAATATACTTATACAAAAGAATCAATTGCATAAGTATATATTTGAAATCAAAATTATTTTTTTTGTAAAATCCGTGTGTTTAAAGCGAGCAAGAGAGAAAGGCAGGAGAGAACTTAGTAGGGGAAGATTTATATTGTATAATTATAAATATATATGACGAAAATATATGTATTTGTATTTGTATATACAATTTTCTCTCATTTTGTACAAACAAAATTTATACATTTGTGTTTGTATAAAGTGAGAGAGACAAGAGAGAGTGGCGAACAAAATATATGGAGAAAGAGGCGAACGAAAAGATATGTATTTGCATTTGTATATACAATTTTCTCTCGATTTATATAAACACAAACATAATTTATACATTTTTATTTGTATAAAATGAGAGAAAAAAGAGAGTGGCGAGTGAAATATTTGAAGAACGAGATGAATGACAAAATATTTACTACGAATTAAAATTAGATAAATATATAATTATAGCTTTAATTTTAATTAATAATTTGGTATTTTATATAATTTTCTCTACTGGATTCTTGAGCCCAATATCTTAATGTTGGATGATAAAGTCCCATCATGTGCGGCCTTAATATTTTCTTGGGCCCAATATATAGATGTTGTGTGATGAATAATATTTGTAAAGACAAAAAAAAAAAAAAAAATCTCTAAAACAAAAAATCACAATATCGAAGGGTCTTCAAAGGGAAGAATTTTGAAATTTTGACCTCATTTACCTTGTGAATGGACCTATAATATAAGATCAAGAGTCCAAAGTGTTATTCATGAGAAAAAACTTATCAAACTTGATATTTTGGTCATGATATAGCGAACCAAAATTTAAAATCATAATTAAGGGTGTACATGATTGGGTTGGTTCGATTTTTTTAAATATCAAATAGAATTATTTGTGTTAAACTTTTAAATTTATAAACCAAATCAAATTAATAAAACTCGTTTTTTTTTTAGTTTTTCAACCTCAGGTTTTCAAATACCAAATCAAATTAATAAAACTTCATATTTTTTTCGAGTTTGTATTTTTTGGTTGGGCTGAAGAAAAAGTAAGAGCAAGTCTATCAAAAAATCTTGTGCTCCAAATATTTACTTAGCACAACCAGGTTGGAACTACCTAAGGTGTTTCTTAAGAAATTAACATAAAATATGATGAGTGATAACACTAAATATTAAAAAATTCAACAAAAGATAATAATGAAATCATATAAATATATATCGCAAATTAATAAGTCATGATGAAAAATGATCACTATTTAAAAGTACAATCACGCTAAAATAAGTCTAATAAGTATTAATTACATGATTAAACATTAAAGAAATATTAAAATTAGTTTATGAATTTTAAATGTCTAAACCAATATAAAACAAAAGAACAAATATTCAACATTATTGTCATTTTAGTGTTAGAGTAATTTATTTTGTTAGCATTATTATTGACTTGATTTTGAATGGAGATTTATTAGAGTTATTAATATCTATGGATTATAACATTTTTTGAACTATTCAAAATTCCAAGTTTTTAAATGGAAACTTGAAAAAATATGTTAAAAGATAAAAATTATGGAAATATATTAGTAATATTTAGAAATTACATCAAAATAAATATTTTTATGCATAAAATAAATTTTAAAAATTATATATATAATGTCAAGTCGATTTGATCTTGAGTTGACTCTCTTTAGTTAAAATCAAACCAACCCAAGTATGATCAGGTTTTTTATTTCAATACCAAAACAAGTCAAACTAAAGTAATTAATCAGAGATTTTTTCTTGTCAATTTTCGTTCGACTTTGTACTCCCCTAAGTCCACAACTTCCAAGCTCATTCTTATAAGGGAAAATTATGCGGATATACTAGCAATTAATTAGCTTAACATATCGATAGTGTCCATTAATTATCGTTTGTAGCTTAATTTTAGCTATAATTATCGTTTGTGGGAAAACATATAACAAAAATAAGAAAACAAAGTTTAAGTAACGATCGATCATTTGAACTTTCTTTATGATTTATGAACGGAATACATTCATTTTTGAACAACAACATACTCAAATTAACTCATAGTAATTGAATATGTTTACAACGTTCAAGGATTTAACAACCCTTGGTTTATTTAATACATTATAACAACATTGAGGTTATAACATTATCCATCCAGCTGAATTTAACTGATTCTGAAAAAAATAAAATTGTATGACGTTAATCATTTCATTAGTAATAAGTAAAATTTAAATTATTCCCAATTTATTTTAAAAATAAATTCACCACAATAAGTTGAAATAGAAGGATCGAAGAATTAAGTAGTATCAAAAAAACATATTTCATATTACGAATATATATAAGTTAAACTCTTACGTGTCACAGTTGACGGTCCTGGAGATAGGGACGGTGAGGGATATGCCGCACTTGCTAGGGAGAGATTGAGCCGCATCATCTTTAAGGTTGGGGTATCGATTCGCGGCAGCCTTAACACAGTTGCAAGCGGTTCTTCTATCATCAGAGGATTGAGTGTTACCATTCAAGGTTCTCACCCCGCTACAGCATGCTGCACCGGGCTCGCCACCCTGTGTCAGGAACGGGACACAGGGTGCCAAGTTAGCATCCACTTGGCCACAAGTGATTGCGCCCCGTGCAACCATTGCTAGCTGGAACACAGCTAGCACAACTAGAACTAGTATTGCGATAGTCTTCATGATTACTAAAATTTAAATATTTCTTGAATTTGTATATATTAAGATGTAGTTGTTTTTTTTTTCTATGTGAATGAATATAATTGTAAATTGAGTGTAGTGTATTTATACTAATTTTCAAACGGCAAAACGGTGGATTAAGTGCGTCATAATTTACAAAATTAGTTGTATTAATTTGTTTTTTTCTCTGTTTTAGTATGTATTATGGCATGATTATGAGTAGCACTAGCAAAAATGAAAATGTTATACTAGTTTTTGTTTGTTTTCTTAAGTGCACATTTCTCTTGGGTATCTTTACATCATCATTTAACTTTACTTTGGAGTGTGTGTGGATACAGACAACATTTTTACAGATAGAAAGAAGTATAATTAAAGGATCAAGCTATATAGTATCCTAATATTAGTATATTAATGATATGTTAAATTTAATATAATGTATAATTACAATGTATAATTCTAAATACTACATAATTATATGTAGTCATAGAAGGGTTATACAAGCATCATCTAAGAAATTTTTTAATAAGTATCGTCCTTATTAAGAATTGTTAATTTATCATTTACAATTTTATCGCTCTTTTACACGATCGAATGATGAAAATTCTCCGTATCAATTTAGCCCAATGGATTTTGATTAGCCCAAAAGAGTTGAGCCGGCCCAAAAGCAGAAGTGGGGACTTAAGCCCATTGTATTTGAACAAAGATTGTACATAAGTTTGGATGAATTGGCAATTCTACCCTTATAAGCTTCTTGTAATTATTCTGAAATATTTTAAAGACATTGAGAAAATAATTGTCAAAGTATAATAATTAATTATTTAAAGTAAAGATAATATTTAAAATTAGGAGTGGGTAAACTTGTTGTCCATCAAATCTGGAGTGCTTGTCGAATTTTACGTGCTTGCCTTCAACAGTCCAAATTAAAAAAGAAAAAGATTATAATAAATTTAATTATGTTTTATGGTTATATTTTGCATATTACGAATTGTAATTATAATTTATGCTGCCTCGTTTAAGTAATTTGTGGATTGTTTGATCTGTAGGTTTATTTTTATAATTCAGTTATTTCTATATGAATTCAAAATAATGAATTTATACTGACTACAAACATCAGAAGTGTAAACAGTGATACAAATTTTAATTTATATAAAAGTTATACGAATTATATATACAAGTTCCGAATTATACAAAACTAAAAAACTGAACTGCGTAATTGTAGCTTAAGTTGATCGTAAATTATAATTAAGACAAACTATAGCCATGTTAAGAAATATTAGGATGAAAGTCTTTGTTTGAATTATAATTAAGACAAACTATAGCCATGCTTTGATTTATTCTCACCAAAACAAAATGACACCTATTTTCTTTTGTCATCATAATAACACTTAATATAATCAAATCAAAGGTCTAATAATAATAATAATAATAATAATAATAATAATGAATGCAATGATAGAATCTAGAAAATAAATCCGTCAAATTTATATCTTGAATCACCTCTCTTCGTTTTAAAATGCACTCATTTAAATGTTAAACTCATCAAATATAACAATATTTTTTTAAAAAAAAAATACACTCATTTTCTCAAAAAGAAAAATGAAAATTATCGTTCTTGGAAACTTCAAGTTGAATTTACCACGTCCACTTGATGTGCACCAGAGAGAAAGAAAATGTATATATTCATCAGCTCTTTTCAATTATATTTTTTATTTTATATACTTTGAGAGTATTATTAAAAGTTTTAAAAAGAGTCAATTCACCATTGGAGGCTTAAATAATTATTGAGGGAATTGAGCCATATCACCATTATAATTCATTAAAATGTTCTTCAAGTTTTTTAGGCAAAGGTCTAAGATACTAATTAAATTTTGAATATATATATATATATATATATATATATATATTTGAAATAAGGCTGGATTTGTCCAGATATTAAATATTCGTGGTCTGTCTACCCGCATACCCAACACTTGTGATCCTAGACAATATAATTAATTAATTTAATTCGTATAGAATGACAAATTAATAATATAAAATAAATATAGTAGCTATTCTTTAATTTATTTGTATTTTATAGCAAATTGTTTGTCAGTTCCTCTCTCCCTAATATTCTCGCTCGTCTCTCTCTCTCGCGCTTATTCCTGTTGCTCGACTCTCTCGTTTTATACAATAGAATTGTATGAATTGTATTTCTAATTGTATAAAGCGAGAGAAAATTGTATATAAACGCATGCAAATACATATATCTTCGTCCTATACACTTATAATTATACAATACAAATATTTCACTGCCCAAGTCTTTTTGTCTTTCTCGTTTTATACAAATTCAAATTGTATATAATTTCTTTCTCGTTTTATACAATTCGATTCAATTGTATATTCCCTGCACAAGTCTCTTTTTGCCTTTCTCTTTTTCTCGTTATATACAAATTCAAATTGTATATAATTTCTCTCTTTCTCGTTTTATACAATTCAATTCTGCCTTTCTCGTTTTACATAATTCAATTCTGTCTTTTTCGCTTTCTCGTTTTATACAATTTGTTTCAATTGTATATGTATAGCGAATCATACATATATAAGTTTGCTATGGAGCGCAATTATGTAAATTTTGTTATAATATACAAATATAAATTTTATGGTTATTATATGTGAAAATTACCCTAAAAATTGGACTTTTCCCATCTTTTTAATCATATTTGTCCTTAATGTTACTTTTGGGTTTAATATTATTTTTTTCACCAATCATTTTCAATTAATTTATGTTTCGTGAAGAACCAAGTTGATAGATTTTCGGGCATAGCTACATTCACTCAATTAGGATAGTCACTTTGAACACAATTCATTCTAAATTATATTGTGTAAATAGAAAATATAACATATTACAGTGAATAGAACCGTATAGAAAAAGCTTTGAGAAGTTTGAAACACACATCATTACAATAGCAATTTGCACATCAAACACATAATTATGCAAAAGCCATTTGACAAGTATTTTAACCTCAATCACCTTTGTTACTATTTTTTGAGAAAGAGTTGACTTTCAATTATATTCAAGTTTGTGAATATAACTTCAAAATTATCGAAGACACCAGCCAGTTGGTGAAGCTAATTTTCTCTTAAATACATTACTCTAAAATGAATTTATGTGCATCGATGGGATCATGTCCTTTTGAATTGGATTAGAAATTTATATAGATCAATAAATATAGGTCGCGTGTTTAATTAAAATTTCATAAAAGTTATATAATTGTGTTGTTAATGAAGAGAGAATTTTAAAAATTAAAAATAATATTTGTTGACACCCAATTTTGACCCGCCTCGGTATAACTTAATTATCGAGCTTCGTGGGTTTTCCAAATTATTTAAGTTAGTTTTATAAATCTTGCGGAAGAAAATATATAATAATATATAATGGATTTTGTGCTACTTATCATAACTTTAGATAGTATATATATATAGTTATGTATATAGTTTGTATATTTTATGATTATTCAAAACCCCCTAAGAAGTACACCTAAGTATTTTATTAAATTAGTTTAATCAAAATTATAATTATACTTTAATTACTTTTACGATTTTAATAATTATTTCACTAAAAAGGGGAGCTCATTGATTAATAATACAAGTTCATTTTATTTAAGGATTAGCCAATTTTTAATTTTATTTTATTTAACTAAAATTGGCCCTCTCTTAATCTAACCCACTCTCTTTTTAAACATAAAGAATCACATTTGGGCCTCCCATCCAATATCCAGGCGGCCCATTTCACTGTATTTCCAGCCCACTTCAATTGTCAAAGAGCAGAACCCAAATATTCAGGCCCCAACATTAATACCCAGGCCCAAATCCTTTCTTTTAAGGAAAAATTACTTAAATACACTACTTTAATTATCTTAATAACCATTTATCCCAACTTATTTTAAAAATTTCAAAAATCCTTTATTCCCCCAATTCAAAAAAAATATAAAAGATACATCAAGATTTTCCACCTTTTTTTCACCCAATTGGCAAGTTTTACTTTACCAAAAACTAAATCCTATTTTTAAGCTACCCACTTCCCCATTAACATCCCCAATTAAAATTTACCATATTAATTTTTATTCCTTTTCCTTTTTATTTCCCTACATTGTAGGTGTATAATTGTCTACTTTTAATTCCCCATTCCACACGTTTGCAGGTTAATTTTGAATTCCAGTTAAAATTTCATCCATATCTATTTGATATTCTAGGACTCTCTTTCCATCTACCAAATTTTCTCCTTCAGCTTATTCATCGTGTGAGTTTACTAATTTTTATTCCTTTTCTACTTTTAATTCCCCATTCCACTTGCAGGTAAATTTTGAATTCCCTTCAAATTTTCATCCATATCTATTTGTTATTTTGTAGGACTATCTTTCCATCTAACTAGATTTTCTCATTCATTCAATTCATTGTGTGAGTTTACAAATATCATGGAAGAGTGTGGTAATTTCAAATGTGTGTATGATTCTGATGATGAGCTGTGTGCTGAGAATAGATCTAAGCGATTGCATGACCCATTGTTGATGAAGAACAACAATGATGAGCCAAAGAAGAAGACTGAAGAAATCAAGAAAAAAAGGCCAAGAAAAGTTACATCAACTGTGTAACTTATTATACGTAGCTGGGACAGGATGAACAAGTTTATATGTTGTTTTGTGTTGAAGACAATTATCTTTTGTGTTTTTCTAAAAGCTTATTGGTATTACAATATTTTATTAGTTATGAATGTTATATTTTTTCAAGTTATTTTTTTAGAAACAGTTGGCTTTACAAATTTTTTAGTGTTTCATTTTAAGTTATTTTGACAGCTAATTTACAAACTGAAGTATATTACACTTAAGTTCTAATGTGTATGATACATTATTAAGTTTTTTTCACTTTATACAAATGATGTATATGATACATAAGTATAATATATACTTGAAAAAATATTGCAGTTATATATTTAGCAACTTGAATTATATGAATGTATATGATACATCATATACATAAACAAACTTAACCCTGATTACTATTACAGTATAATGCACCACTAGAATGTACTATATCAAAATTACAGTTCATAAGGCTGTACACACTAAACATGTCGTACACATTTGAACAAGTCAAGTTTTGGGACACTAGAATAACTCATGATGGAGTATACACGAAAAATATAACATATTTTTCACTAAAATGAATGTATCTGATACATAACTGGTTACAAATAAGCCCAACTTGAATTACTGTAAAACTGAAACCCAAACACTGTTGAATATAATATATCAAATTTATAACTCATAAGTATGTATACACAAATCATATAGTAAACAATTGAACAAATCAATTTTTTGTACACTTGAATATCTCAAAATACAATATACACGGAACACATAACATCTTTTCAATAATATTCATGTATATGATACATCACATACACAAACAAACTCCTATATCATTACTGTTACATTGAAAACGCACCACTGTTGAATCTATTTATTTATAAAATTTGGAGTTTAAATTTGGCACATAATTAAACTGCAAAGTCACAAATTCTAGACTCGACCAGAGCAAGAGCTTCAGTATCTCTTTCGGTACCTTCCACGCATATGACTTCACCTGATGAACAGTCAAAATTACGTATATCCCCAACAATTTTATCAGTTGTATCAATACAAAGCGGATACATGCCAATTCCAGTTGCATTCTTTTTCACTTCAAAACAAAGTTTCACACCCATGTCGTTTTTGATTTTCAACGGACATGAGCTTCCCTCGACAATGTATCGTATTTCAATATCCTTTGTAACATTGTCGATCTCAAGCTCTGCTAAAATCAACGTTTTCAGATTCACAAACGAAATAGAATGGCTAACAACAATTCCATCAACTTTGTAACCTTCATAATTAATATTGCTTACCCAAATTCCAGAATGCCGCAGCAGAATTGAGATATTTATCTTCAAAACCTTTTTTTTTTGAATTCTTAGTATGCAGATCAACCTTTACAAGAATATTTTTGAATTATGAAGCTAATCTGATTTAAAATTTGAATTTACTAATCAGTTACACAATCTGATGACCATTAATTACGTGATTTCAGTTAAGAATAACAGGAATCACGTTAATTAATCCTAATTAATCGCAGCAGCCTTTTAATTATGATGTATCAGTTAATATGTATCCCGTGCCAGAGTGATGTATCCCTTGCCAGAGTGATGTATCCCTACTAATCCATTACACAATCTGATGACCATTAATTACGTGATTTCAGTTAAGAATAACAGAAATCACGTTAATTAACCCTAATTAATCGCAACAGCCTTTAACTTTGATGTATCAGTTCTTATGTATCCCGTGCCAGACTGATGTATCCCGGTTCTTTGCTTTTTAAGGGATTTTTAGTAATTTCAATTCTTAAAGGGATAAATGGTCATTTTGTATTTATAATATGTGGTTCCTATAATTTATACTTCTTTTAAATCCAACCCATCTATTAACCAAACCCACTAAACCCGCCCCGTTCCCGACCGACCCGCCCCGCGTATCCCCTTCCCTTCTTCTTCCCAACAGGCGACACCCCCCCAGCAAAAACAGAACCCACGCGCACAGAAGCCCCGACGCAGCAACAACCACGCGTCTCCCACGCGAGATTTCCCTCCCTCCGCTCTCTCTCTCCCCTCGTCTCCCTCACGCGACCCCTTCTCCACGCGAAAACAGCCTTGGCAACGTCTCTTTGGCAGCAGTACGCCTCCAGCTACTGCGTAGCAGGTCGTACTGCTCGTCCTTGCGACAACGAGATGATGACACGACACTCGCAAGTACCACGATTTCATCTCAACCCTCCACCTCGCCTCAAACTCCCTTCCCGCTCGAATCGTCCTTCCGGATAAGAGGGGAATTCGAATTTCAAATCGAATGGGCCTGAAATTAGTGGCCAGCCCTCTTCATCCCGAAAAACCCTAATTTCCCCTTCTATATAAACCCCACCCCTCTTCGGAAAAGGGGTTGGAGATTTTTGAGTCTGAAAGTTCCGTGGAGAGATTTTGGTTGGACATTCTTGAGTTTAAAAAAGATTTTTGAGGGAGAAAAATGTTGGCTGTTGTGGTTTTTTCGCTGATATCTGATATATAAAAATATAACCCAGCTTCCTTTGAGAAGAAGAAAGGAGTTTATTTAGGAATTTGGAGTGTCGGAAATTTGAGGCAGAGTGCATTTTTTAGACTAAGGTTTCTTTTCTCTTCTCTTCGTCGAAGAAGATAGGAGGCAGTGCATTGAGAGACAGCTGTTTAGAGAGTCGACATAAAAGAGGAAGCATTAGAGAGTAACGTGACGAAAAATTACAGAGCTTGCTTCACTCTTTCGCTTGATTTCACGACCGCGTCGCACATCGGACTGTCTTGCTCATTGTTTATTGCTTAACGGTTTGAAAGTTTGTTTAGTTCAAAACATGTTTCATTCGCTATTAGTTCATCGTCTCAAACGCTAATTCATTTTCGTTTGGTTTGCATGTAAAATTCCTTTCGAGCCTTCGGAACTCCATTCTCTCTATGCTTTCAAAAGAGCCGTAAAGGCTCGGAAAGTCTTTACCAAGTCAATCCGTCGAAACAAGCCTATGAAGTCAAAATTCCGTGAAAAAAATTGAAGGAGTTCGAGGAAGGCGAAATTAGAAGACTTTTTCCTTATGTTTATTTTCTTTATATTTCCATTTGTAACGGGCATAAGCCCTTGTCGCTTTATTTTCCGTATTTTATTTTTGTATGTTTAGATTAGGACAGGTAAATGGGTCGAAAACCCCAAAAGCAGGCGGATCTAAGTTTCGGTCAAGGCGAACAGAACCCGAAAACTTGGACCCAAATCTCTCTCTCCCTCCCTCTTTATTATTTGCTTACGCCTTTTTACTCGAATGTCGTTAGTCTAGGATTAGAAAACTCCAACCCCATCGAACGTCTTTTGTTTTATCAAACTCAAATTAAAAATTTGAAACTTTGAAAGATAGATGTTTAAGTTTGGAAATTGCTTAGAGTTAAAGTTTTAACTTCAATAAAATATTCTAAAAATTTGGACAATTCACTTAAGTAAGTTTCTAATAAAGTTCTATAAACAAAAGAATTGCAAAAGTTAATAAAATAGTCAAATAAGTTAATCGCCGGAAAACCGTAAGTTAATGGAGCGTCTTAGGTGCTTTCTTTCGAAACCTTCATAAGACGTTAATAGGAATTCCGAACCCTTAAAATTTTTCAAACGATTGTTTTTAGTTGTTTGAAAAATAAGTTTTCTTGATTTTTCTTAAAAATTAAGTGGCGACTCCTAAAAGTCAAAAATACCTTTAAAATAAAACGAACTCTTTTCGAAATTAATATTTTTGATAAAACAATATTTAGGACAAATTTGATCCAAAAAGGTGGAAGGAAATGAATGCCAAATAATATATACTCGGGATTAATTTACTTTAAAGGACATGAAGCTAGTGAACTCAAGAAGAACACTCAATGCACTGCGATAAAAATAACCATTAGCCGTATTTAATTTTTAATTATCGTTAAATATGTATTTTTAGCGGCAATTATCACTTTTTGTATATGTTCCTAAAACCTTTAACGACATTGGTTCTAATGACACTTAACTAATGTCGATAAAGATTTTAACACTCTTTAATCGTTAAAAATTATTTTTGTTATAGTAATGAAATGCCAACAACTTATAACATATACATTTAGAAGGGTTAGAGGTCAAGGATCGAGATCGAAAATTAGTAAATAATCGAGTATTCTCATATTTATTTTTTGGGGCAGGGGCTATTTAGTATATATTCATGTGTAGTCTCTTGGATTAATCTTCACCGTATAGTACCACATGTTGTCTCATTTGCTTTATATCTTTGTTATATCGTTATCATTTTATTCCTTCTATCGTAAATTCATTAACATTACCAAAAACAAGCTCTCGATCCCATAAAGGGATAAAATTTGTGTACAGGGGCGAAACTACCTTGATGAACCCTTTTCGTTAGAAAATTATATTATTTATTTATGATTGAAATAATTTTTTTAAGTATATATAGTAGATGTCAAATCTCCTTCGACTACTTCGTGTGTCTATAATTCCATAATTTAAATACCCCTTATTAAAAATCCTGGATGCTAAACCCCAGACTACATTCGATTTGTTGTTATTTTGTAACCTAAAAGTATTAGCTAGAGTGGCATATATTCTAGTTAAGGAGGTTATTATTACACTGACACTCCAATGTAATGAAGCATATTAATCTATAATATATAAGCCTTTTGTAACAGAAAAAATAAATTAATACATATATAGTGTAAATCAATGGAACTAGTACAAATAATTAAAGTTGATTAAATCCTTGGAGCACAATGGTGGATTTTTCAAAATACTCATAAAGAAACATCAAAAGAAAAAAACATAACGAAAATTAATTCAAGCAAAATAATAATCAGACGTCAAATATTTCTCCATAATATTTTGACAATCTAAATTGTTCACCGTAGCTAAGCTATTAATTAGCTCAACATTTCTTCTCTTTGAAATCGAACCATCAGTATTATTATTATTACTCTCGTCTACGTACGGAAGAGGAGGAGGAGGAGGAGGAGACGACGATGAAAACTCGGGGGAACGAGGACGTCTCCTCGGCCTCACTCTATTAATCTCCGTCACATTAGTTTCAATCAAGTGAGGAAAATTCAACACAGCTTTAGAACCGCGTAACCTAAACGCGGTTCTATCATAAGCTAATGCTGCATCCTCAGGTGTCTCATATGTCCCTAGCCATAGCCTGCACCCTTTCCTCTCGGGGTCCCTTATTTCCGCAGCGTATTTTCCCCATGGCCTTCTTCTCACTCCTTTATATTTTTTCGGCCTATGCTCCGATAAACGTGTTGTTGACTCCTTATTTTCTTCTATTTCTTGTAATAATATCGGGATATTATCTTGTGCGATCGCGTTTTGATGATCAGGAGTAGTTGAGTATTGTCTAGGAGTTTGAATTTCTGATAATATTTGGGAAAAATCAGAATCGTTGAAGAGATGTTGCATTGTATCAAGAAAATTTTGTTCAATATCTAAGGATATTTTTCCTTGCATGATAGTAAGAGAGAAATTGAATAATTTTTTTTGTTGCCTTTTATGGATTGGGTGTATAATTTGAGAGTGATATAAAAAAAAATTGATGATGGATGTATATATATATAGAGGTTTTTTTTTTGTGAATTAAGTAATGCATGAATGTGGGATATATTATGAAATTTAAAATAGTGGGTCAAATTTTCACTGTTTCCAAAAAAGGGATTATATTATTATAATTATAAGGATTAAGGAATATAAGTCACCAACGCTAACATATAATACGTGATGGTGATTAATGCTTATGTAGGGGTTATTGCATTGAAATCAAAGTTGAAAATTAAACTTTGTAACAACAGAGTACTATTTTGAGGAAAAATAATAATTAATTACTCTTAATTTGTGATTAATCAAAGGAAACAATTCAATTAATCTAAGAAGTTACGTATTAAAATGAAAAAAATACATAAACCTATGAATTATGGTTGAGTAAAAGTTTGCCTACACAAAACAGGAACATGTTTGTATTAGTCCATCAAAAATGATTATTACTCTGTTTAAATTTAAGCAGATTAATATGTAGACGTTGCTCAATAAATTTTAAATTTAAGTGATCTTGAATTTTTAATCATGTTTGTGACAAATCTTTAAAGTTAAAAGTAAAAGAAATATTGAAGCAAAACTTGATTATAAACTTTTTTTAAAAAAATTTCACGAACAAATGTAATAAAAAGTTTAAGATTGTCTAATTTTAAGGTCATTCTTATAAATCATCCGTAAATATATGATTACTTGATTATTAATAAATCGGCACGTTGCCCTGCAAAGGAAAAATTACGCGGATAAATAGACTTATACTATTTAATTACTCATCATAGCAATAGTTTGCTACAATTATCATTTGCGACTAACATTATGCATTAATTACGTGGGTTGACTTTGAGTTTATATTATTAGTCATGTTTGTATATGTATAATTCGTCAGGATATACAAATAAATATGTATAATATCCAATTTTTTAGCCTATATACATATAACAATTTACCTCTCTCCCACTCTCTGCTCTCTCTCGCGAGCCTCTCTCCTCCCTCTCCCAATCTCGCTTGCCATTTATACAAATGTATATGTATAACATATAGTTATATACATTATATACATATACAACTCATCTCTCTCCCACTCTTTGCCATCTCTCGCTCGCCTCTCTCCTATCTCTCCCAGTCTCGCTCACCTCTCTCCTCCCTCTCCCAATCTCTCTTGCCATATATAAAATTATCTAATTAATATACATATACAATTCACCTTTTTCCCACTCTTTTCTCCCTCTCTCTCGCCTCTCTCCTCACTCTCCCAGTCTCACTCGCCTCTTACCTCCAAATAACATGTAGCTACAAATTATAATTATCAAACTATAACTATAGAAAGTAATTAATTATTTTTAAGTGGCTATATGAAAGTTTCCTATTTACAAATCGATCATCTAAAAGTTATATTGGTTGATATATAATTCAAACTGTCTTAATGACTAATTTTATGATAATATTTTAAATAAGATGCCGTACACATTTTTATTTGTTACCATGTTAAATATAGTAGAATAACAAAGATTCTTCTTATTAGGTAATACTTAAAAGAAAAAGAAAAATTATTGGAACTTGCTAAATGTCGAATAGATTAAACTATAATATTATTTAATTTATTTCAATATATTTAAATTATTTAATTTTAAATATACACAAGACTCTAAATAAGCACCTCTTCCTTGACTTGCCCTTTCTTAACTAAACATATTATTATTTTTGTATATTTAAAAGTTATATAAAATACTATCAATTATTATAATTAATTAATTTGAAATATTAAAACATATATTAAAAAATTGTATATCCTCTAAAAAAATTATCGTAGCTACAATAATTTTAAAAAGTTACTGTAATTAACAATTTAATTTTTTTAAAAATATATAAATTAAATTACTCTTAAAATTTTATCCCTGACATAACTATTAAAACATATGAAATAATATATGTTATTTAAAAATTATATATAAAAACTTCTATAAATCGTAAGTAGTAATTATAATTATTTCCTCCATTCCATATTAAATTAATTTTTAAGACATTTTATCATTCAAATTAACTTAATTATTCAATTTTCAATACTATTTTCAGTGTGCTGCTTACCAGTTATGCCGAAGAGAAGAATATGGAGGATTGATGACAGAGTTGTCCTTCGAATTCGAAGAACAAAGCTCTTATTGTTTGCTTCACGTCATTTAATATTGAAATTAGTGATTAATTAATATTTAATTAGTTTAATTATAAATTTAATAATAATTAATAAAAAATAAATATTATATCTTAACGTATTTTTCTTAAAGGGTGTGAAACACTTTGAAAATTAATGTAATAAGGGATGAAAGAAGAAGCATCTTTACAAATTATATACATAAATAAATTGACTTTCCAAATTTCAATTTCATATAAATTGAGATAAAAACAAAATACTCAAAATTGAATAATGTCATTCTCTTTATCATTTATTCTGTTGCTCGGTTCATTGAATGAAATTAGTAATATTATATATGGACCCACTTTCACACACACAATAAAAAATCATTTAAATTTGAGCTGTTGTTGAATTTAATTTTATATTGTGATCTGATCTCTAGTTTAAAAAATAATAAAAATAATCAACAGTTGTTTAAATATCTTAAAAAAAGATGATATAAATCACTTTTTCTTTCTCTGATTCTATCTAGACGCTTTATTGAAAATTAATTTAATAGGGGAAAAAAACAAAGTTTGTTTGTTCAAGTAATCTAGTGGAAAATATGTTTTCTTAATCTACTTGTTTCAGTTTAATTAAATAAATTATATAATATTTGACACATAAGCTCGTTGATACTAGTAATTAATTCGCATGTAATTACACATGCTTTAATTAACCACACTTTTGTCCATGTTTAAGTGGTTTTTAATGTTGAAAAATGATGTTTTAATGAATGGTGTAATCTTATGGTTGGAGGTGAAGTTATTAGAATTTAAAAAGTTTGAATTTTAGTTCTTTAAAGTAATTGAGTTTTTCTTTTTTCTAAAAAAAAATACAGAATTTTAATTAAAGTTATGAAACTTAACTGAATTCATAATCAATGACGAATTAAAGTAGAAAGTAACTTTTTAGTCTAAACACGCAAAGTGACTTCCTTAATTTATACTTTTATAAACTTAATCATGTTACACACAGTGACAAGGGTGATAATTATTCAACCTAATAGATAAATAATTAATAGTGATAGGTAGATTGTACAATAGTGACAATTCAATTTAAACAATAGCTAAGTTGATCAGACGCAGGTGAAATAAAGAGTTTGTGGGTTTTAAATTTTAAAATAGAAGAAAAAAGCATTCAAATCCATAATAAAATGTGTTTAAAATAGGGGGTGTCAAAAATGAACCCAAACATACGTAACCCGTCTAATCCCTCCAAAATTTTAATGGTTGGGCTCTAATTTAAATTGGGTTCATTCTCAACCCGTTCAAGCTTAACCCAGTTGAAGAGAATTCTCAATCGAGCCCAATTCAATCTCCAATTTTCAATCCGTTTTAAAACTTTTTATTAAGATATATTCCTATATTGAAGATATGAATTATTATTTATTTAACATCTTTTAGGATTTATCTATCTATTTGTTACTTTTTTAACAAAAATTCTCTTGAGCGGGAATTCAAATTGTGATTATAAAAATTAAATATCAATATGTTAAATTATTGAGATTAATTGGGTCAAGACCCAACCCGTTTTTTAGCCCATTTGAACCCAAAGTAACTTGGGCGGATGAAAACTCAACCCGATTTCTATTGAACCAGTTTAATATTTCCAATTTCAACCTAATCTGCCCATTTGACACCCCTAGCTTAAAACATTGTCACCACTCTTTCTTACTAGTTAACACACACACGCACACGCGCGCACGCACACACGCACGCGCGTACGCAGTATCAAATTCAAACTTTTGATAGAGTAATATAAAGTATAAACTTAACACCTTCATATTTGTTTTTAATTTATTTTGAATAATACCTTGAGCTATTCACAATAATTATGCGGATCCAATTCTCTCTCTATATATAATAAACATATACACATAATAAACAGTATAGGTAAAAATTCATTACTCAAAAATATGTTGAAATAATTTTGAGGAAAGATAGAAAAATTGTAGGAAGAATTTTTGACAACGACTTCAAAAGTTAAAAGTATTTTTCTTTAATTTAAAAAAAAACTCATTTTTAGAGATTTGAGGTTCTTACGAGTATTTTTTAACTGGTCAAGAAATTATTTTTCAGAAATTGAATGAATTAAATTTTTTCGATAGTATTTTTGAAATTTTGGTCAAACAGTGACAATTATTACAATTTTTTTTAATATTGACAAAAATATTTTTAAAAATATTATTAATCAAATATAAAATGCTATTCTTAAAACAACAATGCTTCTTCCCGCGTTACTTTCCAATTCAGATTTAATTAAAATTTCAATACGAGCTTAAAACATCGTGAATTAAAAAAAAAGTAAATAATTCTATTTTATATTAAATTGGGTATAAATTAAATGTACTAAGTACTTCAACTATTACTATTCCCTATGTCCTAATTTAGTTGTCCATTTTAAAAGTGACACATATTAAGACACAAATTATTATCATATGTTAGTTACGAATTTATTTTTTAACTTAAAAGATAATACAACTCCCCAAGTATAATAAATATATCTTCTGATTTCAAAAAATATGTATTACAACTTAGTAATATTAGAAATTTTCTAGAATTAAATAAGAGTATATTAGGAAAAAAATATTTTTCATTCTTGATCTGTTAAAATAAACAATTAAATAGCGACAAATATAAAAATAATATGGACAAACAAATAAAGACAGAGAAAGTAGTAAATAGTATATTTAATGATATTATTTATTTCCTTCGAGAAAATTCAAAACTTGACGAAGCTGTGGCGGCGGCGCTGCCGGCTGCTTTCTCCAATTTTTTACAGCTGATTAGCCATATGCAATTAACCAAATTAACTAATTTGTCATCATGCCATATAAATTCAAGTAGACTAGTCATATTTAAGAAAAACAAATCTTTAATAAATATATTTCGTCTGTCTATTTTTAATTATTCGCTATATTGAGCAAAAAAAATTAGTCATTTTTACTAATTTAATTTAAAAAATTAAAAGATAATTAATTTATCATATTCTAATTTTACCATGATTATTAAATACTATTCATTTTCTACGAATGAAAAAGTTTATACTAATAATTAGGAGTGACATAATAAGATTATTACCTGTTTTTTTGTCTTGTATTGTATTATATATTTTAGTTTAAAATATTAATGTTTGTTTTGAGTGTTATGTAGCTTTTTTTTTAACCATATCGTTTAAATACATTGTTAGATAACGACATAAAATCATTTTATGTATGATGAATTTGGTGTGATTGTGTAGTTACCTTAATATTTTCTTCTCGTTTCGTCTTTATTATTCAATAATTATATTTCATTTTTTACCCTATCTTTTCATAGTAGCAGTTTTATCCCACACCTTACCCCCCCCCCCCACCCCCCTGCCCCTTCCCATTTTTTTTAGGTTTATCACTCAAATTATGAATGAGTGACGTTATGTAATAAGGGAGAACGATACAATCTATACATCCAAATACTTATTTGAATTCATTGAAACAATATAATATAATATACAACAAATAAAATATAATACGATACATTATAAAATAAGATTTTAATTTTTTTTTGTGATATATATTACTCCATATTTTACATTATTTATTGGTAATCCAACCTTTTATCTTAAGGTAATTAGATAATTAAGCTCTTTTACAAACATTCCTTTCTTTTTTGTTGTTGAATGACCAGGACAAAATTGTCGCACAAAAGTGTGTTTAATTAGTCTTTGTTTATTAGTGAGTTGTCTTTAAAGACTATCATACATATTTATCCCCACTACAACAAATATCTCCTGAAAAAATCATTGTGCTAAAATACCAAGGGGTTTTTGTCGATATATGAATTAGTTATGCAGAAATTAACTATGTAATCGTTAATATCGATTGTGTCTATAGTAAAAAATTAAAGGAAGTACTACAAGGAATTTTTACAAAATAATAAATCGATTTATGATTAATTAACTCTCGATTTGTTACTAATCAAATGATTCATAATAATTCTTACATGATTTTTCTATACAAGCCAAAAGTAATTAAACTAGGATGAATATTTGCAAACAACCACTATAATAAATTTTATTATGATCTGTAAGCTATAGTACAAGCTGTTTCATTTGTATAATTTGTGGGTTTGTATAGTTCATGAGTACGTTTGTGTAATTGAACTATTTTTATATAAACTCTAGATAACGAATTTATAAGAACAGAAACTGCGATCTTAAAATAGTTAAACAAATTATACTATACAAAAGTTATACAAAATTTGAATTATACAAATTAAAAAATCCAGCCTACATAATAATTACTGAATGTTGATTGTGAGTGATAATTAACTGAAATTATAATTATAATAACTAATTTACGTCACTTAACCATGTAATTTCCCTTTAAACAATTGGAAAAAAGGACAAACAAAGGGAATTTTGGGCTTGATGAGCTCTGAATGAACTGGGCCAGACCAGTTATAGGTATTGGGCCGGATTATACAAGACATCCTCTTCCAATCAAGTTTTTGCACGGATTGTCCCTATTTTCGGGTAATTATTATTTTTTGTCTTTCATTTCGCATTTAAGACTCTCAAAAAATAGTCATTGTACGTCAAACCTATTTTTAAAATCGTTTTTTCTTGAATCAGAATCTTTCAAAAATGTTTTCTGCTTTTTTTAAGATAGGAATAAATCTTGCGCACACACCGTGGACATTGAGTATATATTATGTCGTTGTAATTGGCTAGCACAAATTCGTAAAGAACAAGGTTTACTAAATATGAATAAACAACAAAATACCCTTTGTTTTCATATTTAATTTTTACATTGTTAATAACAAGAATCTTAAGCCTTTAATATAAGGTCTTCTTATATCAATTCAAAAACCTAATGGATTATCCATTATTTTCTCTTATTTCCATCTTTTATTACTAGGGAAGAAAATATATTTATATGCTCCAAACTATCGTAAATGGTATGTAAATCGTTCTTTATATTTTTGGGATATTAATGTCCTTTTCATCCAAATAGGGACACGTAACGCAATCTACGATAAAAAAAAACATAAATTACTTATTTCTATAATCAAACAAACAACCACACATATTTTATCCAAAGAGAAAAATATTGGAAGTAAATAATCACATTGTTATCGGCTATCTGCATTAAAAATTACTTTGACTATCGATTAAACAACAATTTGTGAAGAAGTGAATCCGCATATATTCATATTTAATAAATAAAATATCATATTACATGATGCAATTTATTTAGAAAACCAAATACACCCATTATGTTTTGTCCTTTTCCCCTTGTTTATTATATTTATGTTTAAAAACAAGAAATGGTATTAAGTATTAACCATGATGCTGCACTAAATAACCTGACTTGAGGACAACACACATTATTATTCAATAATGTGCTGATGGTGACAGTGGCGTAGCCGGACCCTTTTTGTTGAAAAAAAATATCATATATATAAAGTAAAATATATGAAATGATTAAATAACATATTTTTAATATTCGAAACATATTTTTTATAGTCTAATGAATTCACCTCCTTGGAATGAAGAAGTGTTTGTGTATACGAATCTAATTAATTCTACTTATTTTTATCGTGTTATTTCTGAAAATTTTTTGTAAAATTCCTAACTCTGCCCCTGGATGGTGATGACAATGTAACGAAATTAATATAATATAATATAATATAATATATAATATGATATTATATAATATAGTCATGCACGTGATTAAAAAATAATAATGATGCACTGTGCACGTGATTACTTTAAATAATAAGAATATTACTGTACACTTGGGGTTTTTGTTTTTGAGTTTATCAGACATTTACAGGTTTATTAATTTTCCTATCTGAAATATTTTTTACATTTCTATTTTTTGGATTATTAGAAAGCGGTATCATTTTTGTTTTTCACTTTTCTGGTGTGAATATTGAAAGCTAACATCCTTGGGCTTACGTCTTTTAGCATTTTAAAAAAGAAAATTATGCGGATATATATATATATAGTTAATGTAAATATAGTTTGTCTTAATTATAATTTATGGATTATTTTTACTTATGATTGTATGACTTAATTCATTATTATTGTATTATTTGTGTATTGTATAATTTAGAATTCATATGATATAATTTGAATTATTTGCGTAATGTAATTTTGTATAATATAACTTGTATAACTGTTAAAGTTCAGATGTTTGTATTGACATAAATTCGCTATTTCAAATTATACAAAAATAGCTTAATAATACAAATGTACACATGAATTATATAAATTGACCAACGAATTATATAAACGAAACAGTTTAAACTATAACGATAATCCATAAATATACAGACTATAGCTATAAAATATAATCAAATTTATAACAGTGACTATTTACTAGAGTTTCTATTTTAAAAAATTATACTGCATAAAATAATTAGCAAAAATTGCATCGAAAAAACCCACATCAAATTCCCTTTTATTAACTAATAAAATTTTTTTCAAGGGTTTACATTTTACTTATTTTTTTACTAGCTATTAATTGGTTAGTCTACCTGATAGTTATTTAATACTTTATTAATGCATGTAACTTCTTTTACCAATTTACCATAAATCAAAACAAAATGAATCAAGTGCAGAATCAAAATGATTTATTCAGATCATAATTGTCGTACAAAGGAAATACATCCTTCCTTTCTTTCAATATTCCTAATTTTTAACAATAGTTGGAGGAGGAGAAATTATAAGATGATAGTGATTTTTTCATATTTTTTTTAAAAATCTCGACAAGATTACTCGTTCAGTTTTTGAGAATGAATTTTTCTTAATCATAACGATTATTATATCACCTTTGCGCAAAGCAAGTATTAAGTCAAAGTGTCCAATTCAAGTCTCTCCATTATACAATGACTATTAAAATGTGTTTGATCTACGTGATACTAGCTTGAAAAAAGAAGTCAATCAGCGTTTGATCCACAAGATAATGTTATATAGGCCAAATAAGATAGAAAATTATTAATAAAACCTTAGTATAATATAAATGTATATCTAAAATTTCGGATATAGATTAAAGGGTGCTCGTACATTTCTCTATTAAAAATAAAATTTTGGTACAAAATTTCAATTTTCAAAAAATACCAATTGATCCGGAAAAAACTATTATTTGGAAATTTCAATGGAATGAATTTGTATGAGCTAAAAGATATAGGAAGCTTCTATGGATCGCTGGACAGGAATCTTGAAGGTGCCATTGTACAACACATATTATCGAGTTGCTGCTTCACTTTGCCTTTCTCCTTCTTCCAAATCTCTCTCTGTAAGTTGTTCTTTTTCTTTAAACCCTAAATCCTTTTCAGACTTCAATTTATCCCACCAAATTCACTTTTTTAAAAAAAATTGGAATTTATCGTGTAGTTATGTAGATCAATCTATCAATCATCTGCGCTTCAAGTCAAATTCGTTGGAATCGTTTTTTATGCAGCCTCAGTTCTAATTAGCTGGTTTCGTTATATGCATCTATTCAAGCATATTTGGGCATGTTCAATTTTGTATTTAATGAATTTTGATTTGTACGGAGCTTACTGAAAAAGGAAATTTTGATGCTCAAATATAAAGACTTACGTATGCATCCGCTAAAAGTTTTGCTGTGACAAAAGGGAGCTCTTTCTCAAATTGTTTAATGATGTGGCTGAATCATAATTGATCACCTGTAAAAAAAGTGGTTTTGCAAAATCGAAAATATTTTTAGTTTACACATAGATGAACCTTTTCTCAAATGGAAATGACATAGATGAGTTCTTAAATTTCGATAACATATTTGAAGTGATGTGCATTTTTAGCTATTCACTGTTTGGGTAGCAAGGAAGTTGTTTTCTTTATTGTTTTTAATCGAATGGCCTGCTCCTCTAATGCCTTGCATTTTGTATGAAACAAAGGTGCCTGTTGCAAATGCTATTTTTTTCAATGGAGATAAGATTGAAGGGACGGGAAATCCAGTGATTGAGAGATTATCTGACCTGCAGCAAATTGCTGAAATCTTGGTTTCGAAATTTGGGAATTCTATCAATGCTTGGGTTATTGAGGCACCTGTCTTCAATGGACCTTTTGCGGTGTATAAGGATTTTATACCTTCTGTCAATGAATATGGAGAGCCTAAATCTTATGATGCAGATGGTTTCCCTGCTTCTTCCTCCATTGTCTTGCTTTTGTGGAATTGTTTAAAAGAGGTATAATCTATTGTTCGAAGTACCTGCCTTGTGTGCTGATCACCATGTACCACTTTTTAGTTAAGCTAGTTCAACTTTATTGAAAGAGAAAATATGAGTGAAGTTCCTCGTTAGAGTTTCGGTATAGATTGTAAGTCTTTTTGGCTCTAGGATGTTCGATTTTAACAGTTTCCTGTATTGCTATGTATGTCCTCTTGGCTCTGTAGTTTAGGTAAATATTACACTATCCTCAAGGTAAGGGTAAGGTCAAAATACACCCCACCGTCCCTAGATCCCACTTGTAGGAGTATAATGGGTATGCTGTTGTTATATAACAAGCTTCTAAGATGTCCCTAGATCCCTTGGGCCTGTTTTGACTAGAACTCGCACTAAACATGTTTGTAGAAGACATAGATGAGTTGTGAAGATCTAAGAGAGTTTATTCAGTCTGTTATTTCTTGCAAAAACATTGGAGGAAGTATTTTCCCATTTATATCTACATTGACTCTGTTAATTACTAATTGCTTTTTGCTATGCTCCTTATAGAGCTATAACTCACTTCTCTAGCTGGCTTGTGAATATTTTTCTTCTGTTTTGTGGTGTTTCTTCCATTTGATATCACTTGCTTTTTCTCATTTATCCATATGCAGAATATTAGGAATCATAGTGATATACTGCCTGTTCAAAGAAGGGGACTTTGTACTTCTTCTTGCATATTTTCGTAGAACATTATATGCAGTTTAGTTGCTTATGAATTTACTTTACTGTCTTAAAACAGGCAAAAAGTGTCATCTCAGGGAAACAAAAAGAGCCCTATCAAGCTGAAGTTTCTACATCATCTCTGAGTACACCAAGAACTTTACTTCTTGGATTTAGTAAGGGTGGTACTGTACTCAACCAGCTGGTTGCTGAGCTTGGTTTTGCACCAGTCCAGCTCACTGAAGACGTGCCGTTAGCAAACAAGAATGTCACAAATGGAGGATATTCCTCCCAGCCACAAGATCAGATTATTCCAAATTCTAAAGATGGCTTATTAAATAGTATAGCTGAGTTCCATTACGTAGATGTTGGTCTAAACACAGAGGGAGCATATGTAACCAACCAAGATGTCATTCACAGAATTTCTGATCGCCTCGTCCAAGGAGCCCCTGGAATTCGTTTTTTCCTTCATGGAACTCCTAGACAATGGTGTGATCGTGACAGGATTTGGATCCGGAAGGAGAAAGATGAGTTTTTTCGGCTTCTCAAAGAAGCAACTCGGAAGAATATGGGGAAATTGTATATACGTGAAAGATTGTATTTTGGTAATAAGCTCCCTGATCTCCAGATACACTTTGAAATCATCGAGCATTTGGATGTTAGCTGAGTATTTCTTCTTGATAATGAAATGCATGTATTGTTTACTCCCTCCGTCTGAATTTGCGCGACACATTTTGAATTTTGATGATTTAAACAAATCTTCTCTCTTTCATCATAATAATTCTTTTTAAATCGTCAATTATCATGACTTATTGTAAAACAAAATGTAAGTATTTATAAGAAGGAGAAAAGTAAAATATTGTTAAAACCCTAAAGCATCAATTTTATATCTCCAAGTAATGAAGGATAGAAAAACCTTTGGGTTTGGGATGTGGAGCAGAATAGAGAGAGAATGCCATGTTTTGCTTCAACAGAGGAACTCCAAAGCTACCCTTCTCCGTATTCACGCCATAATGCTTCGAAACGCCATTGAAGATAACGTCAGTCTACTCACCATGCTCATTTCAAGCTTCTCTGTCAGTGACCCAGTTGCTGGAATCAGCCATGCACGCCGTATGTTCGACAAAAGTCTCCAAAAGGACAAGACTTTCCTCTGTAACGCCATGATAAAATCTCACATGGGTGTTGGTCAATTCGCCGACTCAACATTTCTGTATAGAGATTTATTAAGACATACAAGTTTTAAACCCGATAATTACACGCTTTCGAGCCTTTCCAAGTGTTGTGGCGCAAGATTGGTGTTGTTGGAAGGCTTAGAAATTCATAATCATGTGTTGAAATGTGGGTTTGCTTCGAATTTGTTTGTGGCTACTTCTTTGGTTGATATGTATGGGAAGTTTGGTGAAATGGCTTTTGCTAGGAAGTTGTTTGATGAAATGCCCCAGAGAAGTCCAGTCTCGTGGACAGCTTTAATTGGAGGTTATTTGAAGTGCAGGTGTACTGGTATTGCTGAAGGACTTTTTGATGCAATGCCTGAGAAAGATGTTGCTGCGTTCAATGTGATGATTGATGCTTACGTGAAGAAAGGAGATATGCTGTCAGCAAATAGATTGTTTTGGGCAATGCCGGAGAGAAATGTGATTTCTTGGACTAGTATGATTGATGGGCACTGCAGTAATGGTAATGTAAGTGAAGCCAAGGCGTTATTTGATGTAATGCCGCAAAGGAATTTGTTCTCTTGGAACGCAATGATTGGTGGTTACTGTCAGAATAAACAGCCGCAAGAGGCTTTGAAGTTGTTTCATGAGTTGCAGATGGGGACGACATTGGAACCAGATGGTGTTACTGTTGTCAGTGTACTTCCCGCTATTGCTGATTTGGGTGCTTTAGATTTGGGTAACTGGGTTCACCAGTATGTGAAGAGGAAGAAATTAGACAGATCTTCAAATGTTTGCACTGCTTTGATTGATATGTATGCCAAGTGTGGGGAAATTGCGAAAGCCAGGGAATTTTTCAATGAGATAAAAGTAAAAGAGTCATCAAGTTGGAATGCTTTAATTAATGGGTTGGCGATCAATGGATCTGCTAAGGAAGCATTGGAGGTGTTTGAGAAGATGAAGAGTAAAGGATACGAGCCGAATGAGATTACTATGCTTGGTGTTTTGTCAGCTTGCAACCATGGTGGATTGGTGGAGGAAGGCAAGAAATGGTTTGTAGAAATGGAGAAGTATGGGCTCACTCCACAAATTGAGCACTATGGTTGTCTGGTTGATCTCTTGGGAAGGTCAGGGTGTTTGGACGAAGCCGAAAACTTGATTGAGACCATGCCTTATGAAGCCAATGGAATAATATTGAGTTCCTTTCTATTTGCATGTGGTTATGCCAAAGATGTTACAAGGGCTGAGAAGGTCAAGAAAAAAGCAATTGAGATGGAACCATGGAATGATGGGATCTATATTATGTTAAGGAACATGTATGCAACTGATAAGAGGTGGAGTGACGTTGAAGACATTAAGGGGCGGATGCGGAGAGAAGGGGCAAAAAAGGAGGCAGGTTGCAGTACCATTGAAGTTAATGGTATGGTCTGTGAATTTGTAGCTGGGGATAAAATACATGCACAGTGTGAGGAAATACATCTTCTATTGGAGCATTTGCTGTTGTACATGAGAGGTTTGGATACACCTTATAGTAATGATATTGGATTGGTCGAATTTTGACCAATGTTACACATTTCACATCTTGTATATACTCTTGTTTTCCCTCATATCTCAGATGTCTGCCTTGAGGCTAAAGATACATGCACGACAGATAAACACCTGACCTTCCCGAGAAAGGAGTTGATGCGGTTGGAATGTATAGGCCTCCAACTGAAAATCAAGAGAATATTAGTAAGGAATCGGAAATGACTGCTTCACAAGTATAGTTCTTTCAGAGTATTGTTGAGTGATAAATGTTGGGAGCCCATCCTGTAGATTCCTGCTTAAGATAAAAGCTTGATAAAAGTCAAGAATCTACATGAAAAAAGTTTGAAATGTTAGAGTTGGTCAGGAATCAGAATTGCCCCTTTTTTGGGATTACTGTTGCGAGGCAAAATCAGAGCATCACCCGTGAGCCCGTTGTGTAGATTCCTCCTTAAGCCCATTGTTCAGATCTCTGCTAAAGCTAAAGTTTGATGAAAGCAAGGGATCAGATCCTAGCAAACCAATGGAACAGTTGCTGGATTCTTTGCTTGCACCCATCACCTATACAGACAAACAAGTCATTCCCGTCCTCCTCATTCGTCTTTCTTTATATACTAGATTGAATTTGTTTGCTCATATTGACAAAGATGGGTCTGGTCACGAGCTTAGCGGCAAAAGGTCAGTCATCTTCCTTCTTCACCTCCCTACTTTCTTTGAGCATAGCTATAGCTTGTACCCTCTTATGATCAGATATCAATGACATCTGAGAACCATAATTATTTCAACTCTACAGGATTATCAACAACACAGGTTATTAATAAAGCGACAGGAAAATTCAACGAGTTGTTCCTGGGTGAAAATAAGAGAAATCTTGATAATTTAGACGACTTCCATCTTGCAATTCTCGACATGTTTGTGTAAGATTCTTTGTCAATACTCGGTTAGAACTTATGTTGATACAACTAGCCTCAACTTATCAAATGAAAACGTAATGCCCGATAAAACTACCAGTATCTAGTTTGTTGTTATGCTATTCCTAACTATATAAAACCATCATCTTTGGGTAACGCTGAAGCTTCTTTTAACCACAGCACTGTGAATGGTGCATTGCCTGGCAAGCACTGGGTTGTGCCTCCGTTTGAAAAAATTAAGGTTATCTTCTCTCTCTCTCTATATATATATAAGTAGATGGACATCACCCATAAACTGGTTGCTAATGCATGTGTGGCAAATATAGGAATGTTTTGAGGAAAGAGAAAAGGCAGTAGATGAAGAAAGAAAGAAGACGGTTGTGGTAGAGTTCCTGAAGAAGTATATACAACCAAACAAGGCAGATAATACATTGCTCTTCATTGGGCTGGCAACACCCCCTGCAGCAATGGCAGTCAAGAAAACCGGTGAATCTGTGCCTCAGCTCAAATTATTAAAACGCATTCCAGACGTTGTGTTTGTTCCTGCTGCTACATTGCTGACTCTTGTCTCGGTTAAGATCACCAGAAGTTTATTGCTCCAACGTGCAGCATCTGAAGATCATCTAGTTGCAAAAAAAAATATAGGAACATCGGATTCAGGATGAAAATTTACAGTTTGTACACAAGATTGTATGTATTCACATTCCATGTATACTAACTAACTTGCAACAAGGAACTAAAGCATTCAGACGCTGAAACTTTAGCCAATTTTAATACGTGTTTCAGTTCTTTATGATTGAGTGTATGTATGAAAAAATTGAAAGATTGTTAAATGAGTTTGTTAGTTTTGCTGGGAAACTGATGATTGAAATTTGTTTATGAACTTATGTTTTAAATTTGAGTTACTAAGAGTATATTTGAGGGTTCTTATTATTGAAATTTGAAAAATAAATATTATTTTTTATTCAAACGCATATTTCTGAAATTTCAATTCATTTTACATGTAGGGTGTGTTTGGTACGAAGGAAAATGTTTTTTTGGATAACGGATAGATTTTTAACTTATTTTCTCATATTTGGTATTTTCTGGAAAATATTTTTTAATGTTGGATTTATGAATGACACTTAACTTGGTTTTAGGCTTTTAGCAAACAACTACATCCTCCAACTTTGAATGTGTACAAGTATACACTTAAAATTTTGTATAAAGTTAAACAAGTAAAAACAAGTGTCTTACATGACAAAATACACATAAGACGCTATGTAGGACACAAAATTGTGATGTAGGATGAATGTGATTGTCATGCAGGATGAATGTGTCAATTTGCTTAATTTTATACAAGTTTAAGTGTCTATTTGTATACAACGAAAATAAAATCAAATTGAGGGTCATGTTTATGCATTCTGTCAGAAACTTACGAAGCAAAAGTACTAGTAAAATGACGATACCAAAAGCGGATATTTGTGCACTTTACTCGTTTGTACGTCCCATAACCTTTTGGCCCTTTTATAATAAAGGATAATAGTTTTTTTTTAAAAAAAACCTTCCAGGGTAAAATTTATTCGCATCGATTGTTATATCAATTTAATAAATGTATATTATATTTTTTAATTTATAGTTTATTTTACTTAACTTTAATTAATTGATATGTGTTTTACTTTATTAAAAAAATATAATAATAAAAATTACATTAATCGAAGGTAAACGAATAACTTTTTTTATATAATTAAGTAATCAATTATAACACGTATTTATTGATCGTCAACTACCACAACTCATTTGGAATATTTATTTTTCTCTTCCCACGTGTATCTATCTTTATATTTGGTGTGCTACTCCATACAAATTAAGTAATCCATGTATTTTCTCCAACATCCACACTTTTTTATAACAAAAACTTAATCCAACATTTATACAACTATTTTCCCAATGAAATTCACTTTGATTTTCATTAATTTCCTCCTCTTCACCCTTCACTCAATCACTACTTATTCTCTTCCTTTTGTTGTCTTTCATGGTAAACTTATCTTCTTAATTAATTTTTATTCTATTGCTTTAATTTATCCCTATGTTTGTAGCCATTGCTTGATTTGTTGCACAATCTTTAATATAGGTATTCGAGGTGATTAATTATTGACTTATTGTAAAGCTGTTCAAAATACACACATAAAAAGTCAAAACTCAAACATGTATACATAAAATGATTTGACCTATTTAGATAGTGTAATTTTTCAACGAATTGACTCTGTCTCTCTGTTTGTATTTTGTAATATGTAGCTTTATCATATTGGAATAACAATGTATTGTAGGGTTTAAATTGTTTTTATTTTTTTTGATATGATAAATCAGGAATATCAGATAAATGTAGCAATGGAGGAATCACACATTTCACAGAGCTTTTAAGCAACTGGTCAGGCTCTTCAGGACATTGCATGTAAGCATGTTCTCCGCGACAAACCAGATATCATCTGGTCTACTACCTCTAGTGATGTGTCCATTTCAGTTGACGAGAGTTTAGTAGGCGTTAATTCTTGCTTTTAAGTCTAATTACCAACTTAAATCTAGCTAATTTTTTTTTTCTGTTTGCTTAGAGAAATTGGTAATGGAGAATGGGACTCCTGGTTTATGCCTTTTGCCAAACAGGTTACCTCTGTTTATCACTGATTCATCAGGCATGGATAAAGGAAAATTAATGACTTCTTCGTGCTTCTTGTTTTTTCGTTTGTAGGTAGACATTGCTTGCCAGAAGGTAAGTCAAGCTAGTGTAATGGGTGTTGGTTTACTTGATCAACCTGCAGTTGTTCCTAATCTCATTATTCATTCAACTTACAGTTAAAGAAAATGAGTGAGCTTAGTGAAGGTTACAACATGATCGGGCTCTCCCAGGTAAAAACAGCAGCAACATTGTATGAAATAAACATGCTAATGTAGGTAGACCTCTTAAAGTTTCCGCGCATAATTTGATCTCAGTCTGGCAATTCCAGGGGAACATGGTTGGTAGAGGGGTTATTGAGTTCTGTGATGATGGACCTCCGGTAAGAAGTTCAAACTTTATCTAGTATATTCAACGAATACCTCTCTATTCATGTACTCGTAATATATGTAACAGGTGAGGAATCTTATATCTCTAGCTGGTCCTCATGCTGGGATTGCTTCTATTCCCTTTTGTGGTGTAATGTTCTCTTTGACTCCATGAACTGAAACTAGCCATTTTCAACTTCTCTTAGTTATGTTTTCGGTGAAACATTGTAGTGTCTAAAAAGTCTTTTCGATTTTCACAGTCAGGTATCTGGTGCATTCTTGAAGACTCTTTGCTCAAGTTAGCAATTTACAGCAATTTTATCCAGGTCTGCCCTTCTTCTTTTTTCATATACACTAGTACAACTATGTAGTCCCTTTATTAAATGGTGTCCTTTTAATGCAATTCCAGGCACATCTTGCTCCTGCAGGTTACATAAAAATCCCAACTGTAAGTAACCAAATTATGTGATTTTGCTATATCTGTTTCCAACGCGATAGGTGTAATTTAGCTGATCTTCTCTGCTTTGTTTTGTGGCATTTTGCGCTTTCCAGGACATAGCTAACTATAGAAAAGGATGTAAGTTCCTTCCAGTACTCAACAATGAGGTACACAGAAACTCTACTTACAAGAAAAGGTTTGCAAGCTTGGAAAATTTAGTACTTATTATGGTGAGTATGGAATAGATTCCCAACTTGATTTTCAGGTTTTTACTCTTCATTCTTAGCTCGTAAGTTTTATTTTTTCATCAGTTTGAAAAAGATGAAATTTTGGTACCAAAACAGACCTCATGGTTTGGGTACTACCCTGATGGTTCCTTCACCACTGTTTTGCCTGCTCACAAGGTAATTATAAACATTCTACGCGTCACACAATCTCATTTCTTTTCTACATAATTCACTTTTTCTTTTCTTTTTTTCTGATTTGTAGACAAAGCTGTATACAGAAGACTGGATTGGTTTAAAGAAGTTGGATGAAGCTGGAAAAGTGAAGTTGTTGAAAGTATGTGGAAGTCATCTTGAAATATCTACTAGTGAAATGAAGAAAAACATTCTACCATACTTGCTGGATACAGTGACTAAACCAAGATCATCTGGTCTGTTATGGCCTTCGTCTTTCGACGATGAATGCAATGAAGAAAAAATTAGCTTAAGATCATGGAAATTTTAGGTAGCTAGTCTTTTCACTTCTTCCCACAACCTGATTGTTTTCCACTTGGTATGTCAAGAAACAATGTGTTTCAAAACATCATTTTTCCCAAACTTTGCAAGTAGCAAACTATGTGTTTGGTATAAAGAAATTTCAGATGGTTGAAAGACATCATCATCCAAACCACTTAGAAACACAAGTATATCATAGAAATTTTTTCCCAAACGGTTTGTACAGAAATTGTCAGCATGCCGACGACGTCTCTGCAGCTATATAATGTACAGGTATAAAACCATCTGCCAGGTAAATTAAATACAGAATCCGAAAGTAACTGGACTTCGGAACTATAGAACACACTGTCAATAGATCTATCAAGCCTAAGCTCAAAGAGACAAGCGAGAATAACTAACATAAGGGCGGAAATATCACACAGCCTATGTACCCAAGAAAGGAAGCTAAAAGAAACCCAACACAGGCAGACGTTTGGGTAGAAAAATAAGAAGCCTTTGCTTCTTCCCAAAAGCCAGCACCGTTAGTTTTGGTATGCTAACACAAACTGGCAGCTTAATGTCAATGTCACTGACGGGAGTATACGGATACCTATCACTATTGCTGAGTACGGCCTACGATTACTACTAGTAGTCACCAGGCCTTAAGTTGAGGATTCTATTTGATGGTGCTCCAAGTTCCGAAGTACGATTCGAGCAAAGATTTTGGCTTCAATAGGGGCAGTGGCTGCTGCAGCAGCAGCACGCAAAATCCTTGATGCTCCAGTGTTCTGCAATAGGCGGACATGATGTTGTGCATGACGACCACCAGGGATTGTGAACTACAACATAGGAAAACACGAGATCAGTTAGGTTGCCAGTTCAAGTTGAAAAAACTGATATCAGAAGAATGTCAGTGCCACACAGAAAACCACCTACCTGAAGAAGGGCAAATGCAGCACATGCTTTCAGAATAGAAGACGAATTACGTAACATTGTAACGAATCTGCCGATCTCAGCTCCACTGAAGAGGCAATTAAGAAAAATTATTAATAAATAGGCAGAAGGATATATAAGAATATTAACGAGGGGATAAAAGACGAAATTCAACAAGGAAAGAGAGAATATTTGGGACCCAGGGAGAGTTGCTAAAACAGCTAAGCACCACCTATTCAATCTTGCACAAAGAAATGAAGATGAAGCAATGTGTTGAATTTCATAAATCCGACTCAGTAACATTTCCATGTTTCTTCCCCATGAAATACATAGGCATAAGCCCTTGAAGTTTCAATAAGCAAGAAACAGGTCTTTATCAGACAGTGAATGTCGTACACAGCCCATACAATAAATTACAGACATGATGTAGGATTTTTATTATGATAAGTGAGTTTAAGTTTATAAGACATTCTTATCAGTACACATTAGATTAAAGGATGGGAAAGGAAGGGTGGGGGGACAACATTCATACCTGCACCTAAGATGACCTGCCTCATGAATACGAGCTGATTCTGTAACTTGAGTCAAAGCTGCAGGGACAGATGACGCAGCAGCAGCAGAAAATGCTTGTGGATCAGAAAATGCAAGAATAAAAGCTTCAATGTTCTTTAAAGCCATTCTTCGAGCTCCATCTAAGTTTACACTCTTAGAGTTGCTTTCTGAAGAGGTTCCCACAACTGCAACTCCATCCATTCTGTTAAAAGGAAAATCACATTTTAACTTCTACTCAGACAGAAACATGCAAGGAAAGAATGCAACAATGTTCAAGAATGCGTCAATCATTTCTAGCACAGACTTCCGTAATAGAGCTCTCAATCTCACTTTTGTAACAGCAGCTGTACAGTGCTTTTGCATCTTCTTGATGCTTTTAATATTAATTCTTGCTTCATCAAAAGAAAATCCCTCAATTGAATCTTTTTCTCTTTGATAAGAGAGAACATCGCAGAAACCAGTGTTCAACTTTCTTTTCCCTTTGCAAACACCCATAGAGAAGCAGTTGTCGTTTAACGATTTTAGCTAAATTCCTCACAAATCCAATTACGAGAGTTTTTGTTTGGAGGTCCCATGGAGTAGGTACCCATGAACATAAGAACTTCTCAAAAAAAAAAAAAAAGGAGCATATGTGATTGTCCCATGAGATTTATCACAAGAAAAGCAAGCTTCTCTATCTCCACAAGTCATCAAACCTACACAGGTTACAACCAGTAAAAGTTAACTAAATGCCCTTGAACTCCTCCACGGCATATTAATCCCCATTCAAGCAAAAAAATTACATCCAAATGAATCAAGTAGTTCCCTCAAACCAATATTTACACTGAAGTTTTTTTTAGTCGTGAGATAAGAAAACTTGTGCTGCTGAGGGAGTCATTTTCTCTACAAATGTCTGCCAGTAACTGCAACTGATAAAATAACTACATTCAAAAGTAAAATGTTCGATTAACAATTGACCTATTCCTCCATCTTAAACAGCTCAGACACTTGAGGGAGAATGATAACTACATTCTTGTTAAGCATAGTAAGAGATGAAGAAACCTCGCTTCAATTAGTTATCTCCTTTGAAACAGCTAAAGCTAGGTTGGATTAATAAATATAATGAGAAGAATGCCAGAAATAAATGAATTCTGGAAAAGAAAGTATCATTCTAAGACGGTTGTTCTGGAAAAATCAAGAGAAAATTGTATCAATAAATCTATACTAAATAGCATTCAATATTTAGTTTACGGTGCTGTTTAGAATAATATTCATGGATGAAGACATTGCCAAGTACCTTCCATCAAACATATAAGCCAACGCCAATGCAGCCATAAAGCGTGCCATTTTTGAGATAGATGACGAACAAAGATGAACAAGGGCAGGAACTCCCCCTTCCTCCACTATACGGAAAGCATTACCAGGGTTGAAAGCAAGATTCCAGAGAGCCCCAGCTGCAGTCTCATGGACATCCTGGAAAGAGGGAAAATTTAGGAATGTACAATCGTAAATATACTCATACTTATTTCCCAAAAATAATTAAACTCGTATTCCAGAAGGCAGAAAATCTTATATGATTCAAAGCGATGCATTTGTCATCACATGCCAATCAACAGAACTATGGCTTCACATATTAATTTTGTATCCCAGAAAAAGGATAATATTTTTACTCATACTTATTTCTCAAAATAAATACACTAGTATTCCAGAAGGCAGAAAAACTTATATGATTCAATGTGATACAGTTGTCATTACATGCCAATCAACAGATCTGTGGCTTCACATAATAGTTTTATATCCCAGAAAAGGATAGTATGTATAAATACATAAGGCATCATTAACATTGCACCGCCAGGTAAAACAACTTGCAGGTACATGAACAAATGTCAAATACATGCTACAACTAAATATGGCAGATTAACAAGACTATATTCAGAAATTATGTGAAAGACCCAGAAATTATGTGAAAGACGTTATTGAAACTACGACCAACTTGCAGATTTTGTGACTTGATGGTTTAGTACTTTTAAGGTGGAGTCTGAGAAAGCTCCACTAGCCAATATGCCGTGGAAGGAAATATTTTATTTATTTTTTCTGATGAAGCATGACATGGAAGGGTTTAAGCCTAAAATAAACCCTATAGGTCAAGAAGATTATCCTAGATTTACTTTCTAAACTACGCAACTCTGTAGAATATATTTTTATTAAGCCTAACCATCATTGGACAGGCTGGTTAGTTCTTCTTTTTAAGCTTGAAAAGCTAGCTAACTCTGTCTAAATTCCCCCCCCCCCCTGGAAAATGGAATGAATTTACCTAGTAATGGTACAACATTATATACAGAAATAGTGATCTAGTTTCCCTTTGAGTAACATAAAGTCACAACTGTTAATATCCAAAAGAAGTTCTGGTAAATGTGTGCCCATGTTTTTAGCAGACCATGTTGAGGTGCCACATTTAGTAGTAACATAATTGCTAGGTAATGGCAACTGAGATCCACAGGTCGGATCTCCCTGTATAAGCTTTCTAGCTCTCAGATCTGTATTCAGAATTTACAATCTGTTCTGAAACAAAATTAATATGGCTATGTTAAGCAGGAATTAAAAACATATACAAGGACCCAATTCAATTACAATTCGAGGAAGATGAGATAGTTCAATAGCAGAAACTATAATTAACAAATTAAGCTTTCACAAGTTGTGGAAAGCTGAAAAAGAGCAACAACCAGGCAGGCATGGAAAAACATTTCTATACATCATTGCACAAAGATTTACCTCAACATCAGATCGTGCAAGTGCTATAAGTGGCGCCACACCTCCTTCTCGTCCAATGGCAATACTATTGCAGGATTCAATAATTATGAATTGGATTAATTACAAATTGAGTAAAGAGAAAGCAAATTGAACAGTTGCAACATGGCTAAGAAAATGACATAAAGCAATCGGCAAAAACATGAAGACGTGAATTTCGTTTTTAATAAACATGTTGCAAAGCTCAGGGCCTAGTAGTTCAAGTTATGCTCATCACCATAAAATTTCTGCTGGCATTCATGCTGTATATATGCCCCTTCTGTTACCTAGCCAGAGCTAATGGTGTCTAATGTAATATGCCAGTTCTGGAGAACAATTATTGTGGTGACCTCGGAGAGTTTTTGTTTGATCAAGTAAATGTATTTCATTTATAAACATGGCCAAAAATCTGGCAGTATACCATGGGTATACCAAAAGGTAAAGAATCTACAAAAGACATGAATCTCTATGAACTCCACCCGTTCTTCCATACATCAAGGAACTTTACTGGAGCCCAAAGAAAAGAAGTAACCGGAGACTACTCCACAGCTAGTCGGTCATTGGCTTAATTTCCTGAATTTTGGGACTCTAGTATCAAAAATTCCCGGTAATTCATCGTGTAAGTGTCACATTTAGATTGTTCTTATTAAAGGAAAGAGCTGAATAGACATACGGTTTACATGATCTCTCGCTTTGGACAAGTGCCATAAAAGAATACAACTCTACCCCCTTAAAAGCTCTCCTGTTTCTCTCTATCCAAACAATCCACGTCATTGCAAGAGGAACCACTTCCATTCCCTACATCTTCTCCTCCTCCCTCTCCTCCTACAAACCATTAAATCGTTCACAGTTTCTGGCATTTCCCATGAAGTTCCAAACCACCTAAACATACCTCACTATAAATCATGGTACACTTACAATGTAGAAGAAGATGATTGACATCCTCATCTGTCTCCTTGCACATGTAGCACCAGCTTATGCAGACAATCTTCCGCATTCTAAGATTTTCCACCGCCAAAATCACCACTCTACCAGCTAGTAAAGAGAAAGGGTGCACCTTCCTCGGCACCTGTGGAGTCCATATTGACCTACTCGAAAACACAACTTCCTCCCTAATCAAAAGTTTCTCATAAAAAGATTTAACAGAGAAAACTCTGTTATTCCCCAACCCCACCACAACACATCAGAATTATCAAACGGAGTGACTTGCCTATGATGTAGGGACAACCACCTTCTAAAGTCAGTCACCTCCCAATCGTGGAAATACCAAAAGTGCTCCTCTGTTGACCTAGGTGAGTTATGATGGACAAAAATATTGTGGGACATGAAGAGGTGGTGGAAGTAGGTTTGTTCTATGACAAAACAGATTTAGCATCCCACCACAGAGCAAATAGTTTTACAGACCTGTTTGCTTCTGATACAGACAATCCCCACAAAGCACCAGCAGCCCTCTCTTGCAGGCCAGGAGAAGCATTTGAGCACGACTGTGCAAGAGTAACCTGGCAATCAAACAAGATGAAAGAATAACATCAACCTTCAACTTAAAAAGGAACATAGTCGGAATTATAATATTCAGTAGAAATATATGAACCAAGAACAAAAACCATCATTTGACTGCTCTCTTAAGCAAAAAAGAAAAAAAAAACAGATGGCAACCATTTATATCTAAATCAGATTAAATTTGTTTGATTTTTACATTGAAAGCTGAATCATTCATATCTTGACCATTAAGTGCATTTGTTTTATTTGGTGTTACAATAACTTAATCGGTCTATATAGATTTGAATGATTAAGATCTATAGCAAAGTTTTAATATCATTAAAATATCTATTCAAAATCTCTACAAATATAGCAGTTCACCAATTTCAATCATTCACCGCAACAGCCATCGCCTACCATTATTAACTACTGCCACCACTGCCCACCATTATCAACTACCACCATCCACCACCCACACCATCCTCAGCCATAACCAACACCACTGCCAATCACTATAATTAGTTGCCACCACCACTAGCCACCGAGCCTCCAGATCATTGTTCTAAGCTATGACGGGTTAAAAGGGACCTGGGGATATTTAGAGTTCTCTTGTCAAGTACAGATAGTGCTAAGGCTCGTTTAAAGGGGTTTTGCATATTCGAGATAGATAAACATCAATGTGAAGCTTGGAACCCTCTTTATTCCGATTGAACTTAACCGTTTAAAGGGTTTTTGCATCTATCTCACTGACTGTGTTGATAGGATATATAAAACTCTTCCCAAGTTTATATGTAACCCAGATACTGCTTCAAAAATTATGAAGATGACCCTTAGTATCAGAACTTATTCCTCCTTTGTTTCACAAAATACTAAGGTGTCATCTGCATACTGTAAGTGTGTTACTTCTAAACTGTTTGTCTTGCTCAAGTGGAAACCTCTAATCCACATTTTCCCTCTTGCTTTATTCAGTAGATTGCTGATGGCCTCCATTGCCATTATGGACAAAAATGGAGACAACGGATCACCCTGTCTCAAACCTCTCTTTTTTTTTAGCTATATCTTCAAATTCCCCTGTGAGTGCTATCCTGGATATTATCTCTTACTCGTTCAAGACTCTGTATTCCTGAATCCTCTCTATTGCTTCTAGTTGTGATAGAACATGTTTTTGAACCCCCAAGTTCCCCTGCCTTGTCTTACTCCACTCCTTCAATTTTACCTTTACAGCTTTCAGTTTTGCCATTAGGATATAGTCAGAGCTGCCCTCGTACTTAAAAGAATCCCACCACTACTTTACTCTTTCCTTGAAGCCTTCAGTTTGCAACCACCAGTTCTTGAACTTGAAATAAGACTTTGATGCTTTCCACTCTCCACATTGCAACATAATGGGAGTGTGTAGAACGTACTGCTTAATGTATCTGAAGCTATCATCCATCTCATTTGAGATGAGTATTCTGTCCAATCTTGCTGCACTGTTATGGCTATCTCCTTTCTTCCATGTATACTTCCCCCCTTCCAAATCCAAATCTACAAGTTCCATGCCCTCAATGAACTCTGAGAAGTCAGTTATGGCTTTGTTGATTCTTCTGCCATTCTTCTTTTCTGATGGATGCCTAGTTGTGTTGAAGTCCCCACATAAAATCAAAGGACCTGAAAAGAGACCCCTAGCAGCCCCTATTTCCCCCCAAGTTTCCTCCCTTTCTTGTCTATGATTTGGAGCATATATGCCTGTTAGGTGCCATTTGAAGTCTTGTGTTTTCCCTACAAGACTACAGGAAACCGAATATATTCCCACGCTGCTCAGTTTCCCTTCACAGTCCCTTTTATCCCACATTATCACAATGCCTCCTCTAGTCCCGCTAGCTTCCAAATGAACATAATCTACCCACTTATTCCCCCAAATATCTCTAACAGCTTCTGTGATGTCCCCTCTCAGTTTGGTCTCTTGCAGACAAACAACATCTGCCTTCCACTCCTTCATTATTTTCCTTATGAAAGCCCTCTTCTTGCCACAGTTTAATCCCCTCATATTCCATGTCACAACCTTCATTATGATTTAGAAAACCATCACAAACTGATGAAAGCCTCGATTGCAAAGAGGTAAACCTCTACCACATGAATTGACAACCACTATATATAGGCTCCTTCCACTTTTCAGTTGAGCATTCTTAAACTACAAACTAGACTAAGTTAGCAAAATTTACAAAATACCTGATTTCCAGATATGTTGATTGCTTGCAGTAAAATTAAAAATTCAGGGACATGTGTGAGTAAATTGGGAGAATGTTATCTTGTATGAAAAATCTGAGACTTGTATGAGAACATGACACTTCCAGCAATTTTCAACTACCAAGCACAAGCTGTTATCATGTATAAAAAACTGTACATCTACAACTAAGATGTACTTCCTAACTTCAGGGGGGGAAAGGCCAAAGTTAGAATAACACCATACCAAAGCCTCAACACCACCAGCTGCCGCAATTGCTTCACGATTTCTGTCATCAAATGACAGATTCCACAATGCTCCAGCAGCTTCTTGCCTAAATCACAATAAGGAAAGCAAAACAATGAGAGATAAAATATAATAGCAAATGAAAAGCAACGAGAGATGAAATATGGACCTAAGGTGACAACTGTTTAGGGACATGAATTCTGTTTCATATTGTTTATGCAATAAATCCAACTTTGAAGATACTAAAACCAAAAAAGGTTCCATGTATACCAGCTCTAGTTTCCAATTCAAGCGGTCAACCTAATCAGTGGTGCCCTCCAACTTTTAGGTCATCTCAGGAAGATCTTATCAATCATTTGTATCTCAGCCATGGATTCTTTGCAGATTTCCTCACTTATTTTATTAAGCCCAAATCACTGCGCTTTATCGTCCTTTATTTGATGATAAGTGGCGATGTTCCATTTTAGCATAGTTGTTACGTACCAGCAGATGGCCATGCTCAATGTTTTCCAGAGATCTTACATATCCTCAACTGACTTTGTAATTCAAAACAAAATTAAACTGTTTGGTTTGTTTATTGTACAAGTCTTGTAGATGTGTCATCTTTCAGGAAAGACTAGCGGGAGAGATTCTCCATCTTAATGTTAATTTTATCAATTGTTTGTACTCTGTCAGAGATGAATACAAGCTGATGAAGGAATTCTGGCCATCCCGTTGTACTCATGTTCTCGACTCAGCTCATATTAGACTCCTCTGTAGGTTGCATCCCTCCCTCAAACACAAACGACGCTGGTACTGACCTCACTGCGTCACGCCTTCAGGAGCCTATTACCAGTGAGATCCACTAATGCTTTCTTCATTTAATTTCACAAGAACTCCACATTCCTCACTGACAATCCGAAAAATGTTCTGTGAACATAACTACACAGAATGTTCAGTAATCTTATCCAATCATGGCTTGAACTTTAGTTCTTATCAGTGGCAAGTAACCACCAGCGACCAATCAAGAAGAGGTCTCTTTCCGCTTCTGATCTCAAAGAAAATTTGGATAAGAAAGATAGCATTCATTTAGTTTACTGTTACTCTTATCCAACTGCGGGCATCTTCTCTTCTGATGATTCTGAGTTGCAAACTTCATCATATTATTGAGTTCTTCCATTAATAAATGAAGAGGTAAGGGGAGAGGAGATCCCCTGTCTTAGGCTCCCTAAAGATGGAAGGAACCTTCAAAAACACCATTAACCAAGATAGAGAATCTTAACATAATGATCCAAAAGAAATCTCGTTTAGCCACTTTGTCCAAATCTCACATCATTTAGAATATTGATTTAAATCTCAATTTAACAAGGTCAAAAGCCTTATTGATATTTCGTTTGCATAAAATCCCCAATTTCCCTTCCAATACCAGTTCTTACTCACTGGAAATGTCAGTACAGGTAGTGGAAATGATTAAGTTTGAGCTTGTGTTTTCTGTCTTCTCTACCTTGCCCATTCCAGCTCATTAGCCAGAGGAAGGTACTTGATGAGTATGTAGTAAGTGAGAAGTAGTGAACTGGCTGGGAGGAGTTAATAGTTGCATCCAGGATTTATTATCATTGATGATAAGATCATTTGTTGTTATCCACTAGGGTTATCAAAAGTGAAAAGTGAAAAGTGAAAAAAAGCTCGAAGGTTCATTGGGGTTTTAAGCACAAATAAAGTGTGGGCTTTAATTAAGAGAGGTGCAAATAGAAAAAAAATACCAAGTTACATGTTTGGTCTAAGACTAATATTATAAGCATAAATAACAATTACAAGGACAAAAATTATCGAAATTTTCTTATGATAAAATAAAATATCAATTTTTTAGTATGTGTCTTCAAGAAACGCTCATCCACAAGAAAAAGTTTGTCCAGATGATGAGACTGAACATTTAGCGAGCCAAAGAGCTCAACATGTTTTGATTCCCACTTCAGGGCTTGCACGCACTTTAAAAGCGCCTTTGACAACATTGTTATCCACCATCCTCTTTAGTCTTTCAGTTAGTGTCTTGGTGATAATCCTAAAAATACATCCAATCAGACAGATTCGTCTATAGTTCCACAAAATTTTAGCTCCATTCTTTCGGAAATTACAGCCACATAAGTAGCATTAGAACTCTTTTCGGGGACAACAAAAATTCATAGTAAATTATCTTCCAATAAGCACGAAAGGATCCCATGGAGTACCCATCAGCCCATGGAGCTTTGTCAACAACACACATCTTTATGCTAACTAGCTCTTCTTGTTTCTTCAAAATACTTCGAAGCCAGTTCTGCTCTTTCTCTAATATTCTGGGAGATTCATGAGCTCGAAAATTCAGCCTACGTGTTTCAGTTTCAGCATATTACTTTTGATAAAAGGGGATGATTTCTCATTTAAATCGTTCTGGACGTATTGCTTCAACTCCTTCAAACTCTAGTTGTCAATCTTGTTTAATCTTCTATGTTGCATTTGTCATTCTTTTAAAAAGATTGTGTTTCTTATCACTTTCCTTCAATCATGACACCCCAGATCTGTGTCTCCATGTTGTTTCCTCTTTTTGCTATGTCATCTAATTCCATTGTGGAACTTGCCTTTGACGGTAGTTCATTATCAGATATACCTCCTAGTTCCTGTAACCTATCAAAGTTCGCAGCACAACTCAGCAAATCTGTCTTTTTCTTTTCTATGCTCCCATAACTAGATGAGCTCCACTCCTTCAACTTGGTTTCTAACAGCTTCAGTTTGTTAGCAAGGATAAAGTCTGGATGAACTTTCACCTCAAAAGACTCCCACCATGCCTTCACCTCCTCTTTAAAACCTTCTACTTTCAGCCACCAGTTCTCACACTTGAAGTAGGATTTCCTGTACTTTCAGTCTCCACATTGTAATTACACTGGGCAGTATAATGAGAAGATATTCTAGGAGGTAAAGATTGCATTATATTCCTAAATTTCTTGTCCCATTCTGTGGAAAAAAGGAATCTATCAAGTCTTGAGGAGATTCCTTGATTATTCCCCCTGCTCCAAGTGGAAGAGCCTCAAAAAAAAAGGGGGATTTACAAGCTGCAAGCCATTGATGATCTCAGAGAACTCTATCATGCCCCTTAGATGGTTGTGTTGTTGCCCCTTTTATTGGAAAATCTAGTGGTGTTGAAGTCTAAGCAAACAACCTATGGCCCACTTAAGCTTCTCACTTGACGAGTTAGCATCTATCAGGATTCAATCTCGGCTTAGTGAGCTTTCCACATTGGATTTCTTTCCTCAATTGCTTTATCCATCACTAAATTTTTAATATTTTCCCTTGGACACTCATAGATCACCGCAATTTGGTAATTTGCTTTTTTGGCATCCGAGTGATCTCCTTTGGATGGTATGTTCCTTGGTCTATAAACTTCAAGGTCTCCCATTCAGCGTAAGTTCATTCCTCACTTCCCACGAACCCATACAATGTTTATGAATTTTCTACCACAATCTTTATTTAGATTTGTTTCTCTCCTAATGAAAAATTAAGACTTCTCCAATTTTATCATGTATATGACAGAGCTTTTATTATTTTCCACTTCTCTTATACTAAGCTAATGTCTCTATGTAATCTGATAGTATTCTCATTGGAGCTTTGATCAAGTGGGTTGCAATAGAAATTGCCTGGAGAAGTTTTCAGATAATCAATGTCCTGCTTGTTTCTATGTCTCAAGTAGTCTAGAGAGAAGGGACAGTTTTTCTCTCCACCCTAGAAAGACTTCTGCTGAATCTATAACTACATGCCAGCAGCAAGAAAGTATTAAAATATTTCACTTCATGTAAAACAGTACACAAGTTAAATTATGGAAGACAAACTACCTGACTCCATCATGAGGAGATCGAATAAGTTGCACAAGTGCTTCAAGAGCTCCTGCCTCTTGTCCAACTGCTGCATTGTTACTATTGCTATCTCCATGAGCTGCAAGATTTGCAAGTGCCCGGGCAGCCTGGAGAAACAAAAAGGATGTCATCACAAAACTGACAGCACCAGATATACGAACATACCCTTTGCCAAATGTCCATACACTGAAACCCAAAACAGTGCAACACTGACACCACAAGTTAAGCAACCCTTCTCTGGCAATGGATCATACAAGTCCTAACTAGAAGATGTTGCATGTACCACTAGCACACTAAGAATAAAAGGGCGGAGGACAGTACAATATCAGAGAGAACTATGCGAATAGAATTAACAAGAAATATGAGAAATGCATATCCCATTGTACTTAGATATACCCTATCGAATGAATCACATAAGGTACATGCATGTAGAAGCCACCTCCCATGAGGACCTATCACAAACATGTCGACAAAGAAAACGATGTTTTGGTCTCATAATTCACAGTTTGGCTAGTGAACTATCAACTTGAAAGGAAGCCCTTTGGTAAAGCACAAGGCGTTTCATGCATGTAAAAGCTTGTCCAGATTTACTCTTGCATTCAACAACTTCAATATGATTATCAGACCCGAAATATGAAGTGATATATTGTAAACCAAAACTAGAAACTCTCTGCTCACTATCCTGAACAGTCTGACAAAAATTGCTTACTACAAAATCTAAAAGAATTGAACCTGCTCTTGAACTCCTTCAGCTTTGCATTCCTGAGCAAGCTTTACTAAAGCATGTACACCACCTACTGCTGCTACTTCCATGCTACATTTGTCATCTGCCGCCAAATTTGCTAATGCACCCGCAGCACGCTCCTAAGATGTATCAAAAACAAAGAAGTTACTAGCAGAAACATGAGCTGATAACTTCCATTTTTATGTGGCAATTGGCATAAGTAGCAAGTAAGAATGCAAGGCATGGGTATTACATGCATATGCACATGCCTTGCTAAAGCACATACCAGAACTCCCTCGCCACCACTAATGGACCATTTGAAGATAAGATCAACCAAAGCTTTTACACCACCAGCTTCAGCAATGGCAGCCTGTATTTGCACGTTGTTTAGGAGGAAGCAAATTGCTGAGCAAACAATAAAAGTGACTATGAACCTGATCGACAACCTTATGCTCTTCCCCAACTGAGAGATTCCATAGTCCTCCAGCAGCCTCTTCTGCAGCCAACCTATTCATAGACTTCGCCAAAATTGCTAGGACGCTTATCCCACCTTCTTCTGCTACAGCTTTTGCAACATTGGCATTCACAGATAAATTTGCAATAGCCTGCACGTCGAATTGAGATGCATACGAATCAATCTTCGCTATGAGGGCAAATAACTTTAGCTGTTTAGCATATTTTTTAACCATTCAGCAAGTAGTGACAGTCTGACAGAGGGTAAAGGCAAGCTAATGGACACTCTTCAAAGACAGAACTGAAGTAATAGAACAGCACAAATATGATCTAGCAAAGACAATTCACAACCACCTACCATAAGAAGTTACAAAATCAATTAGACAATTGGACATAGGATCACAAAGAAGTTTCACCTTTGCAGCTTCTGTCTGAAGCCCTTCCCGCCAAGATCTTGCAAGATTAAGCAGGAGACCTATGCCTCCATCTCGCATAACTGCTTCAGCCCTTCCACCATGAATACTAGCATTTTCATCATCAATGACAACAAAAGTTGCTAGGCCAGTGGCTGCCCTTTCTTGAACTTCCTCTTGAGTGCTCCGCATTAAACAAAGTAACAGATAGGCACCCTGGCTAAGCCAAAAATTATCCAACCCTTGAGGATTGCTTTCAGCAATACGCAGAAGTGAATGGGAAAGGATCCATTCCAGCCAATTCATAACAGCATCCATTTTTCTACCCTTGGTCTTTAAATTTCTCCACTCCACAAATACATTCCTCTCTTTATTTGTAGTATCGGCAAATAGTGATGCTGCTTCTTTAAAAATGTCAGTGAAAAAAGAAAGCAGTAGTTTACCTCTGCGATTGTTATTGGAAACAAAGTTCGCGTCTTGCTCAAGAGCAGGGCAATATAAGGCACACAAGATCTTTAAGCATGGTGAGGATGAAAACAATCTTAAAGCAGCATTAGGAATTATATCTGTTCTGGAAACATCTAAGCCCGTCAGGTTAGGTAGTTTACACCAATTCTGTAAAGCCAAAGTCCATTTCATATTAGTTGTCCCAGCAACTGATAGGAATTGAAGAGACAAAACGTTTCCCAAAGCCACCTCATCAATGTTGAGACAATCAATGAGACCAATGTCCATCAAACCCTTACAATTCCTAGCCAATGCATTGATAGCATCTCCATCAACTTCACGAATTCCAGAGAGTCTAAGTCTCCGGAGTTGAGGACAGCAAATAGCTATTGCTTTAATCGCATCGCTGCTTATCCTTTCACAAAAATCAGGGCCAAGTTGCAAACTTTCAAGTGACTCATGTCGGGCAGCAATTACAGACAATGTAGCATCTGTGATCTTGCGGCAGTAATCGCCACTGATCTCATTCAAACTCTTAGCCTGAAGATGTATTATTGCATCCGCAGATTCAGCACCACGAAATCGAAGTTTCTGAAGATTCCTACACCTAGGGGAAAGAGAAACAGCAGCAGCAGAATCACACTTATGTGGACGAAGATCCAAACCCTGCCATAAGCATGGTGATACACCTAAATTATTCCAAGTGCGGCAGGTGGATGACATGCTTGCTCGATCACGATAGTTCAGACACGAAAATAGCTGGATTACTGTATCATTAGGCAACTTAGTCCAATCAACTATCCCTCTCTCATCCAAAGTTAAACTTTCATCAACCTCAAGGTAATCCACCTTCTCCTGTCCCCTCCTTGTCAATTTCCTCCGAATCCTCCTGCTCATATCTAAAATTGTGACTCCCACAAATTATCTTCACAGCCGGACTTCTTACACCACTGATAAAGGAAGAAAAGGGCAACTTTCAAACACTAGCTGAGAAACAAAGAACCAGCAAGAAACTGACAAGTGATCAAGGAACAAATGTATTTCACATAAACCCTTTCACCTCAAAACACACAATAAACCCTAGGAAAACCAGAAGGTGATAGCTTTACCAGCAATCACTGAATGCTCACATAAAAGAACAATGAGAACCCAAAAAGTCCATGAATTATGAGACCCTTTAATTTCAAACTTAAATCCCAAAAACTCTCACAAAGGATATCCCTGTTTTAACCTCAATACACCCTAGGAGAAACAAAACAAACCAACCAACCAAACACATATATCTACACCACATAACAATTCAAGATTCAACAATTACCAAAAGGATCAAACCCAGATATCACCAAATCTTCAATTTTTAATGCAAGTTCATAAAGGGCAAAGTCATAAGCTTTTTGACAAACCTGACTGATTGGGCTTTGTGGGTGTTCTAGCAAACCCTTCTACTTCCACACCACACATTAATCAAATGTACTACCCTCTAAAAGAATTTGCATTCAAGAAACCTTCAGTATAAACATTAATACTATCCCAAGAACAAAAAATTTATACCACTGTGATTGAGGAGAGGTACAAAAGGGGGAGAGGAAAAAAACTTGAGAAAGGGTCGGAGATAATCAGATTATCACTTATATTTATATAGGAGAAACATAGAGAGCAAAAAAAGGAAAGCACGCCAAACCCTCAAGGCCAAAATTGTCTACACCTGTCTCTCTACTTTTCTCCTCCTCCTTCTCGGTCTGGATTGCCCTCCAAATGTAACAACTCTACTGCCAGCAATTACAGAGATTATCCCTAAGATTTTTGTTATAGGAGATAAATTTGCCTGCAAAGGTAGATTGTAAAGAAGATTAGTGTTGCAAGTGTTTTTTTCTTTTTGCCTTAGAAATTGTATTGTCAAATACAATAAAATTGTGGTCAACAAAAAGATTAATAATCAGATTATTATTCATAAAAACTCCTAAAATGTAATGTGTCATAACTATCACTATCCCATAAATAAAAGATGTTTTATGTAGTAAAAGATTTTTCCTTTTTAGCTCATAGAGTGTTTTTTATAAAAAAAAAATATATATATATAATATGTTTATAATGTTGCTTTAACATATATTCGAATAACAATCGAGTTTTAAGACGATAATTTGAAATTTATTAACGGAAAGTCAACAAACCTGAGCATCCAAAGTCATTGTACTGATGTATTTTTTCTCTGCAGCAATATCTAGTCCTGCATCAACAGAAATACTTGCAAAGCTAATCTTTCGTATATTGTTTCTTTCAATTCATACATGATAAATCACAGTTACAAATAAATACTCAAGTAGTAGGACTTTTCTCTAGTAAAATGTGTTGTAGAAGATACTGATCAAACCTCGAATTTTCAAACTCTAATCTGTCAAGAAATGCTCAGTCAATTTATCTCTATGTAATCAGAGTAGGCACATTTAAAGGAAAGATGGTTATGAGATTCTTCTTCCTAAATGAGTACAAGGTAAACTCTGTATCAAGATGAACATAACATGTCCATTATTGATACTCTTTTATACAGTGTTGGCCACATCAAAAAATGATGCATCGACAATAAACTTGTGAGCAGTGCTAGTTTTCTCCATATATGTTTAGGATATTTAGGAAGTATTACAAGATAAGCTTTTTTATGTTAAAACTTTCCTCTAAAGAGTACTTATCAAGTATTTAGCCACATTAGTGTCACATTTCAGCAATATTCTAACACCAAAGATTTTCCTTATAAACCAACAAGCACGTTTAGGAGTACTCTTTGAGTTGATATCCTAACTCTTTATATCCCTTTCACGTTATCCACCTTCAAACAAACTTATAATAATGAAAACAAAGTAAATATGTCAATCTTGATCATGCCTAACTTAGTGTACTCTTAAGCCTTTCACAAAGGAAATTCATGCAAACAGTTCATGGATAGTTTAAACATTAGGTTCTAGTTTGGTGAATTTACTGCACCGATGAAGTTTCCTTATCCTTAGACACAACTCACAGTAGCTTACAGAGTATATTCCTATTCCAACGAAAAAAGGTTCAATATATTCAATCCTTCGAAAAAGCTAGATTGACAAATTGTATTCCAAGTTACAAAAGCTCTTCTTGATATTCATTATTCTCAGTTCAGAAAAAATTTCCTGCATATCCTAGTAACCAATGATAGGATCTCTTTTGGTATCAAAGACTCAAGCCCAATAAGTTGTATATCAAATAAAATATTATTTATCAACTGAAGTCTATCCCATAAGTCAAAATTCAGAAGTCCAATACTTTATTCTTGTTATAATCTTATCAACTATGGCTAATAGTCCACTTCTCTGAGGTCAAAGATACCCCAAATAATTGATTGTTATTTTTTTATAGAGCAAAGAATATTTTAAAGATTATAAATGTCTAATATTGTTCCTGAAAATGCTTTTATCACTTGCCTTTCTAGCCTTCCTCTTGACTGTGTTATATTGATTGATCTGTCGATCGTACTCTCTAATTGTAGTACATAGAGTTTCTATCTATATAAGCATTAAATTGTGATAAAAATATATTTAGTAAACACTTGGTTAAGTGTCCAAGACTGTTTGTCTTACTAGTTGTATTTGAATCTGCTCTATAATTATCTAATTTCTTTTTTTCCTACCTTCCCTATGAGTTATATTGTCCCTAATTTTTATGATACACAAGACATCTCGTCTTAACAATGAATCAAATGAAAATTAAACATATATACGTACAAATATGTTTACACAATATGAGAAATACTATATTAGTAAACTTTGATGAATGGATAGATATGTCATGTTTTAAATGAGAAAGATATGACTAACACACAATACAATCAACTTCAATAAGTAATCATTATAATATATTTTATCAGACATAGTTTACACAAATCATTTAAGTTTCAAATGTTGAAATGAGTAATGCTTATAGTTTAACTAGTTTTTGAACATGTGTGATCCGCATGAATATCACATTAATTGAATATAACCTAAACAACTTTGATTACATTTCTTCATCTATTTGTTGTTATAAGATATAAAAAAAATGACATTGAAAATAACAAGAATATCATCATTAAATCTTTTAGAATGACCAAACAGGCCCCTAACCTATTGTCGGATTCTCAACTACACACTCTAAATTTATGGGGGTCCTTATTATCATTCCATAAGCGGTTTAAAACTTAAATCATTACCTCTCTAATTGTTGCTCTGTCAAAGTGAGTGTATTTCACTCTTTTTGAGAGAGTGAGAAACAAAAATAGAACTTTGTTTTTAATTGTCTTTACTTAAATATATGTATTTTTATTACTTTATTTATCGTCTTTCTTCTTTCTCTCATCCACTTCTGTCACTCTTAAAACGGATATTCATGCCCGAGCTTTGACCAACAAACAACAGTGAAATAATCAGACTACAAAGACAATTGGACAACAACTTTACCGAATTAAAACTCCTTTAGCGGTCTCTCTTCCTCGTCATGGTTGACAAGCACCAAGACACCGATCTGGTGAACCAGCAAACATCACACCTCTTTTTGCTATCGACAACGAATAACAATGAAATTCCATTTACACTTTTTTTTCTTTTGTGGTGGAATTGAAATTAGATTTAAGATGATTTTAATGATGGTATCAATGTTTCGTTTCAATATGAAACTTTATTCTCGAGAGAAAACGGCAAAAAGTTTTTTGAGTAGGTGAAAAAGATAATGATGAAGGTGGAGGAAATGAAAAGGAAAGAGGTGGAGGCGGGGGGAAAACCCCATTGAATCCATCAGCATTTTCTCCAAATCAAGCGTATACGAAAAAATTAGGGTTAAAAATGGTTGACGATGAAGGAGAGATTTTTTTAATTTTAAAAAGGAATAATTGGTGAAATAAGTGCGTGAAAACGCATAGTTGACACGTGACTGATTATGACGTTTCAAGGAGGTATATATTTCACTTTTAAAAGATTTAGGGGGTTAATAGAACCTCGTAAAATTAAAGTGTATAGTTGAAAATTGGACAATATATTGGAGGTTATTTTGACTATTTCCTCAATTAAAAGGGCTTGAATTTGTATAAAATCGTTGAAGCTGAAAAAAGCCAGAATATCATATATTATTATAAGTGGGAAGCTCCTAACCTCAAAGTTGAATTACCATTTTATCCTTCACTTAAATATTTTTTTTTATTTTTTAAAATGTAAAAGTATTTTTAATAAACAATTAGATAGTAAACTTTAAAGTAATAAAGATATAATGAAAGATAAATAGTCATTCAAACAAATGAAGTTCAAACATTTCAAAACATCTCTTATTTAATTTTAAGTTAAAGAATTTGAAGAGTTCCATTGATAAAATTATTTACATGATTTTTCCAACAAAAAATATTATTTTGATGTCTTCTCATGACAATAGCATGTGAAGTGATTTATCTCACAAAATTCTTCTTCAAATTTTTCATGTTTCTTTTGATCAATAAATTTTAGACATATATGTAAATAGATAGAACTAATATTACATGTTTTGTTTCATTCTTCTCATCGAAAATTTATGTTTTTAACGCAACAGGTGATAAATAATTCTAGAGAGTTTTTCATTTGGACAAAAAGTCTGCTCAACATTCATGATGTCACGACCCAAATCCTGGCCGCGACTGGCACCCACACTTACCCTCCTATGTGAGCGAACCAACCAATCTAAACCTTAACATTTTAATATAATATCAACAGAAAGTAATGCGGAAGACTTAAACTCATTAATAAAAACCAATTCAATAACTATTATTTCCCAAAATCTGGAAGTCATCATCACAAGAACATCTACGATCAAATGACTAAACTAAGAGTATTCTAAAAGCTAAAAATACATAAGAAGCTAGTCCATGCCGGAAGTTCAAGGCATGGAGACTTGAAGAAGAAGATCCAGTCCAAGCTAGAAGCATTAGCTCACCCTGAATTTCCGATGTAGTAAGACTGGCTTGAATTACTGTTGAGTCGAAGATGACGGCACGTTTGCTGCACTCCACAAATAAACAAGAAGAGAACATAAAAGTAGGGGTCAGTACAAAACACGGGTACTGAGTAGATATCATCGGCCAACTCAAAATAGAAATCAATATATACCAAGTAATATCATAAAATCAACTATGATACTCAACATGTAGCAACAACAAATACTATATCATTAACAATTACCGTCAAACTCACACATGAGGACTCAAGCCTCGATACCATACTCATTTGGGAATCATGTTCATTAGATTGAGTATATTAACATCTTTCAAGATTCATTATATTTATTTCTCTTGTGTCGGTACGTGACACTCCGCTCCCTCAATATTCATTAATCCTCTTGTGTCGGTACGTGACACTCCGATCCCCTAAATCTATGTGTCGGTTCGTGACACCCGATCCCCTAAATCTATGTGTCGGTTCGTGACACCCGATCTCCTAAATCTACGTGTCGGTTCGTGACACCCGATCCCCTAATACTACGTGTCGGTTCGTGACACCCGATCCCCTAATACTACGTATCGGTTCGTGACACCCGATCCCCTAATACTACGTGTCGGTTCGTGACACCCGATCCCCTAAAACTACGTGTCGGTTCGTGACACCCGATCCCCTAATTCTACGTGTCGGTTCGTGACACCCGATCCCCTAATCTCCTTCCATCAATTCATCAAGCCTTCTTTCTTACCAAGGCATCATCAATCTCATTACTTTAGTTCATCAAGCCTTCTCCCTTACCAAGGCATCATCATTAAAAAGAGATTAGGTTTTTATCAAGATTTGGGATTCAATAACTTCATCATGCTTAATATAATCACAATTATATAATCACGTTCATGCATGCATACAATTAAGCACATAGCAGGGTTTACAATACTACCAATACATATCATTCTCTATTAAGAGTTTACTATGAAAGCATGAAAACCATAACCTACCTCCACCGAAGAATTGCGATCAACAAGTTATCTTCTCAAAATCCTTGCTATCCTCTTCGTTTCTCTTTCTTTTTCTGTTTTCTCTTTGTTCTTTCTATTTTTCTTATTCAAACCCTCTTTCTTTTACCCTAATTAACATATAATCAAGTGTAAAAGATGACAATAATGACCCACTAATTAACTTAAGGTTACCTCTTTTAACCCCCAAGTAATTAGACTTATTAACATTAACCCACTAACCTTATAATTAAAGCAGGAATAGTGAAAAACGTCCCTTAAAACGTATAAAGAAATCCGACCCGGACTGGGATTGCACAACCTGTGACGGGCCGTCGTGCCTGCGACGGTCCGTCCTGCAGGTCGTCGCAAAGTTCAGAGACCCAAATTTCCACCAAGGGTCTGTGACGGTCCGTCACACCTGTGACGGTCCGTCCTGCCATTTCGTTACGAAGTTCAGAGAGTCGATTTTCAGTACCCAATTTTCAGTTTTTCTAAGTGTTTTGAAACGAGACCCTGCGACGGTCCGTCGTGCCCATGACGGTCCGTCGTGGGGTCCGTCGCCTCAGCCTGTTTTTCCAGAAATAAAATCTGCTGCTCAAAACGACTAAACAGGTCGTTACACATGAGGTAAAACAAACCTACTTGTGTGAGAAAGAATATGTATGTTGTTTCGTTAATTTATTGACGATAAATTTTTTGAGAATATGATATCTGAATTAGAATTTAATCATTTCAGTATATTCGATACATTCTTCAAGAAGGTTAAAGGCGTCATGGACATTTATTTGTTGTTTGGTAAGTATTATTTTTCATTTCAATGTTGCATATTTTACTTAGTTCATTGTTTGTTACATTCAATTTTTCGGTTGAAGGAAGGTAAATTGACTACTTTTTCTTGAATAATGGCAATGAAAAAGAAAATAAAAATTTTCATTTACATGTCTGATGTATAAATCTTCTTTTAAAGATTATGTTTGTTATAACAAGTTGATTATCATGTAGTGAACACTCTAGGTTATTGGATAAGAGGATTGAATAATTCATGTAATTAGTTTTTTCTCATAATTAAATCTACAAATATTAGCATGCATTATATTTAATGTGCTTTTTTAGAATTTGTAAATGATTTACTACTTGTATGAAAATAAAATCATGGTGTGATTTCATATTTATAAATAAATACTCTAATAACGAAAAAAGAGGAAGCGTCGAAGAAGAAAAACGGTATTGCTAAATAATTTTATATTCTGCAACTTTATGTTTTTATTGATTAAATTTAGAACTTATTATTTTATTTATTCTATCTAGATAAAAAAATATTTGGATAAAAAATCTCATAGATTCTTTATACTCATTTTAAGGAGTATATACTCCTTTTAATTTTTAAACATAAAATAGTATTATTATTAATCTTTATACTTTTTTTGAAAAAATGTGTATCGAAGATCTTAACTTTAAAATAGGATTATGATTCTACCCTTTTACTAATTTAATTATTATTAAAGAAATAATTAATAAAACATTACTTAAATAATACTTATATAATATTAATCCATTATGTTTCTAGGTAGGATTAATTAGAGAAATGTTTAATTTGTTTTTTATTCTAAAATAGAGTTCGGTAGATGAAGTGTTTCGTAACAACAAAAGACAGTAAATTATATTCGAAATATCCTTTAACATTAAAGAACAAAAATGTCCTTGAACTACCATACATCTTAATATGGCACATATTTTTAGATTTTAGTAAGAAACTTTACACATTCTCAACTTTAAACAATCTAATTCTTATAGACGTTATTTATATCATCAATTTTTGAATGACTTTTACACTTCCAAACTTGTAACTATAAATACCAAAAAATTATCTTCAAAATCACTTTATATTAATGCATACGCTTAGTTATTCCGATGTATAATTGTTGATGAATGATTATTGGTGGATGTAATTACACTGACACATTGTTCAACAAAATTACTTTTTATTGATGCATATGCTTTGTTATTCTAATGTATAATTATTGATGGATAATTGTTGATGAATGTATTGTTCATCACATATGCAATAAAAAAGAGATAGACCTGTTTATGCTTTTGTTAGTTATTGAGGAAGTTCCTCTATTCTTATAAATTAGAACTATTTCTCTCTTTAATTCTTGTTATTTAAAATTTTAGAATTCATTAGCTATTTTATTGTTTTTAGTCTACTCTATTTCATTTCATTTTCGAATTCATTAGCTAATTTGGTGTTATACTCTTTCTCTTTTGATTACTTAATTTTATGAATAACTATTTATACATATTGTAACTGTATTTAAATAATTTACGAATATTTATACTAAGTAGCCTGCAATACAAATATATTTTCTATTATGAAATTCAATTTTTTAAGTATGTATATATTTTGTAGTAATTACAAGGGACAAACGTGCAACGCACGTTTTCAAAATCTAGTAATGAATATAAAAGTAACTAAAAGGTAAAATAAATAGCACTATTAATAAATTAAATCAACCTATATTCAATACATTCAACAACAATGATAGCAAACTAAAAAGAATTATCGTGATTAATGTAAATTATTAAGTGAAAACATAATGAAATAGAAAATAGCAAATAAAAATGGAGGGAGGAAATAGAGTATCACTATTGTTTACATATATCTTGCATTTTGGCTATAAATTTAGGTTTAGATATAATTCATAAAATATATATATATATATATATATATATATATATATATATATATAATTAAAAAAATCAAGTAAAATGTGAAAAAGAAAATTAAAATAAAAACTTTCTGAGTGATGATGATAATAATCGCACATTTACAATTAGAAGAGATGATGAAAACATGGTCTTATTTTTTATGATGAAAAAGGGGAAGAAACGAGCGCGAGCAACACTTCGTCAACTTGGGGTGAAATTCAAAAAATAAAACCTCAAAGCCAATTATTTCTTATATAGACAAGATTTAATATATCTGATTAGAGATTAAAAAAAAAAAAGAGATACCACCAAATTTATATATTACAAAGTACTTTTTTCGTTTCATCTTTACTTGGTTATCATACGGAAAAAAATCACTTGTCCAATTTGGCAAACTAGTTTTGATGCACGTGCACGTAAATGTTAAAATCATATAGTGTATTTTTTTAAGAAAAAAATTAAGTAAATGATTGTAAACGTAATAAGAATATAAATTTTTGTGAATAATAGAGGTAAATTTCTTATGATTACTAATTGTTTGTGTATTGAAAGCTATGAAATCAAACATTGGTAAATATATCTCCATGATCTAAGTTATATACAAATAAGGTGATGTAGCACATTTGTATAACCTCCAATTACACATTTTTTTTTCAAAGAATCTCATTTTAAAATTAATTATGACAAGTAAAAAAAATAATTAACTCTTAAAACTTTATAATTACACCTCTTAAATGTATATCTTCTCCTCCCTCCCTATAATTCATTGCTTAATTATTGTTGTATCACTAGAGTTTGTATTTTCTGATATAACATAAATAAATAAATATAAATTTAAAATATACGAGATATATTAAAATAGTAATTATTAAAGCAATGCATTCTACTTGCTAATGTATTTCAATTTTTGTTTGTATTTGAGAGTATATTTTAAAGACCATTACAATCTTATATATATTATTTTTAAAAATGTTATATTACTTGTCAACTTAGCTTTCGATTGCGTTATATTGATTGATCTTTAGGTGGTACTTCCTAATTGTAGTTTATATAGAGCCTATATATATATTTGGTAGACATATATATACATTACATGTTTATATAGTATTAAAAATAGTATATTGATAAAATATAATGAATAGATAAAAATATCACGTTTTAAACGAAAAAATACATGATTAACATGTGATACCATTGATTTATATTAATCAGATTATTATAATACATTTCTATTTGCTTCAGCTTTTATATGGCGTACTATACATAAATTATTTCTAAGTTTAAGCATTGGAATAGATAAGGGCAACTTTCACATATAACAAACAAGAAATTTATATTTGTATGTTATAGCAAAGTTTACATAATTGCACTCCATAGCAAACATAAAACTGTATAATTCGCTATACATATACAATTGTATAATTCGTCGGCCTAAATTGTATAATTCGTTGACCTATTTCGCTGCAATTGTATAATTCGTTATCCTATTTCATTGCAATTGTATGATGCATAATTGTATAATTCGCTGCAATATTTGTATAAAATTTGATTTGCATATAATTGAATTGAAGTAAAATGTATGTATATTGCATTATTATAAGTGTATAGGAAGAAGATATATGTTTTTCTCTCGCTTTATACAAAAACAGAAACACAATATGTATTTCACTGCAATTGTATAATTCGTTGGTCTTTTTCGCTGCAATATTTTATAAAATTTGCATTTGTCTACAATTGAATTGAAGTAAAATATTTGTAAATTGTATAATTAAGAGTAAAGCACGAAGATATATGTTTTTGCATGTGTATATACAATTTTCTCTCGCTTTATACAAAATAGAAACACAATTTATACACTTATGTGTAAAAAGCAAGAGAGGCGAGCAGAGGGAGAGTGGCGAGCGAGATTTTTGGGAGAGAGGCGACTGGCAAACTTTGGCTAACGTTTGCTATGGAACATAATTAAATCAAACCGTAGCTACTCCATTTATTTTAGGTTATTAGTTTGCTATTATATACAATTATCCCAATAAATAATAATTGAACTAAGTTCTGTGCATTATATGTGGATATTATGTCGCTTAGTGCGATTAATTGAATTTAAACTTAACACATTTTAATCGTATGTATTCATTTATTTTTTGTTATAAAGTACTTATAATTATCATTTATAACAAAAAAAATTATATCAAAAGGATCAAATTTGGCATACTAAGTTCAACAATAAGAATAAAATAGGGAAAATCTAATTTTTTAAAAAAGAAATCAAATGAAAACTTGAAAAGATTCTATGTATACTAACATATATATGTAGACACTGAAATTTTGTGGTACTCTACAAGATACGTTCAATTCGACTTGGATCTCTACAAATTGTGTTCAACTCAAATTAGGATTTTTGGAGGCTACTCAACCTTAAACCCTAGTTTATGCCTATATAAAGGGTACTAAATTCTCTTAAAAGGCATCTCGGAAATTCCATAAAGAGATCAAGATCTGACTCATCCTAATTCGAGAAATACGCACAGAATTGTACTCTCAATTTATCTTGATTAATAAAATCATGTTTCTTCATATTTTATTTATATGGTATATTTATTTCCCATATATTTCAAATTTGTTGCAAACAAATTGGCACGGCCAGTGGGACCAAATCTACCTTTCATCTGTGTCTTTGAGTTTCATCAAGTCTACCCTCGACAAACCTTGAAGCGGGGGCATTTGTAGAAATTGAAATTTTGTGAGACTCCACGAGATGCATTCAATTCGAGCAGGGACTCCAAAAATTGTGTTCAACTCAAATTAGGATTTTTGGAGGCTACTCAACCTTAAACCCTAGTTTATGCCTATATAAATGGTACTAAATTCTCTTAAAAGACATCTCGGAAATTCCATAAAGAGATCAATAATTGATGGATTATTCATATAGAGAGGTCAAATCTAACTCATCCTAATTCGAAAAATACGCCTCTAACGGCCCTCGAATCATGGATAAATCTTAGGAAAGTAGAATCAATGGATCAACAAAATTGTACTCGCTGTCTTGATTTACAAAATCATTTTTCTTCATATTTTATTTATATGATTTATTTATTTTTCATATATTTAAAATTTATTGCAAACAATATCATTCATCATTTGGTAAATAAAGTAAATGACTTGAAAGTTGCACGTAATTGTTGAAGGTGAAAAAATAGACATAATATAATGAATAAAAGAATAACCAAAAGCTAAAATAAATATCAATATTAATAAATCGGATCAATTATTCAATACATTTTACAAGGATCACAAACTGAAAAAATACAACATGGTCAATGGAGATTATTAAGTGAAAACGTAAGGAAATAAAGAAGGAAAAATTTCATATATGACAATCTTATTTGATTAAATAACATTATATGGGTATAGTTTACCTAATTACATTTTATGGGTATAGTTTAGTTATTTTAGGTATCTTTAATTTTGTATATAAGGTTTCTTTTATTTTTTATTTATACAATTTTATTTTAAAAAGTGATTTGTAACTGAAGCGTTAAATATGCTAACAATAAATAAAGATAATGCCATAATTTAAGTTAAACGTCTCTTTTTTAAGGTAAACGTTCAAATCCAAATTTTTTTTCAAAAAAATAAGAATTATACAGCAATTGAAACAAAAGATAAACTTGTTTTTGCTGTTTATGAAACAACAGTTCATCAAATTTTTTTATATTTTCTTTGTAATCGAATTCAGGTAAGTGTTCATTGGATGAAAATTCATGTTTAATGTTGCAATAATTATATAATGTTCTATTGGATTTACAAATTTTGATTTATGTGCATTCGTTATTGTGGTGTCATAATTTTTTTTTAAAAAAAAAACTAATTTCAAAATATGATTATTTTAAGCAGAAATTTCGTTCTATACAATTATATACTTTTTGTTAATGTAGTATTTTTATATTATAAAGAAGATCAGTGTAAGCGAATACAGGTAATCGTTAGTGATAATTGTATATAACCATAAAGTAAGTGTTTTGCTTTTGATACAATTATATACTTTTTTTTGATGTAGCATTTGTATATTAAAAAGAATATCACTGTAAAATCAATTCAGTAATTTGATTGTATAATATATACAAAAACAGTCAATTTTAAAAGAAGTCATGTACAAATTAATTTTTTGTATATGTCTACAAACTTACTTGTTTTGTATATTAATATATGTACATGAATATAGTAGTTAAACATGGCAATATATACAACTGTCTAAATGACTTTGTATATACTCCAATAATATATAAATTTAATATATACTAACTTCAATAATTTGTATATAACTACTAAATTATACAAATTACAATTTTTGTATATGTATATAAACTTAATATATACTAACTTCAATAATTTGTATATAACTAATAAAATATACAAATTATAATCATATATGAAATTTTTTCATCTGTATAACTAAGTCCAATTACTTTTTGTATATATATACAAAAACAAAAATAATAATGAGCCTTTAATATACAATTTGCTACTACCACTATTAAGACTTAGTATATTATTCATTATACATAACTTAAAGTATGTATAAAGTAATCAAATCTACAGACACATATACAAATATATAACTAAAACATGTATGTACTAAACATGCAATATACTATATACAATTATGTGAATACAAAATTTACTTAAACAATAATTTTTTGTTTATTGACATCTAAGTAACAAAAAAATTGTATCTAAATTTGTGTTTTAAGCCACTACCTCATGATTATGATGTTCTTCAGATCTGTCAACTTCACATGCATTTTCCTCTGAATCAATGTTTACTGCTTTCCTCTTTCTTCCTCCTTGTACAATTTTAATGCCTCTAGCTTTAGCATTGTTAATAACTTCTTGAACTACCGTAGGGTCATATTTTTTCTTTGATCTCAATTCTTCCATTGTTTGTTCATGTTGAACTTATTTTGATTTTACTATAGACCCTACATCAACCCCAAAATCTTGAGTTAAACCCATTGAAAATGATGGTAAATTGTCAACAAAATTGACATGCAATGAAATACCTCTGGTAATCCTCATAGATGAAGATGATTCATTCATTTTGTGGCTAATTTGAGATCTAATAAAAACAAACAATCGATTATTTCATCAAAAAAATATGAAAAAACATAAGAAACACAATACATATACAATTTTTGAATAAGAAAAAAAATAAGGAAAACGACTAAAATTTAGGAGTACCTACGAAAATTGAATTCAACTTCGGGAGGGAGTAATTGAATTTTGGACATTTTGAAATTCAAATCGGATAGAGGTATTAATTGTAGGAGAAAAAGGTGGAATATGAATAGGAGAGATAATATTGTTTTGTGTAAAATTATATACAAAATTAAAAAAAATTATACTATTGGTTATATAATAGGTGGTGGACCCCATTAATTATAGCAAAAAAAATAAACTATAATTATAAAAAGTAAATAAATTAAATTATACCCCTATTATATAATTACTTAGGAATGTTTGTCATTCCATATAATTTTCCCAATAAAGAATAGCCATTAAAAATGTGGGGGTTCGGGGGGGGGGGGGGGAGGGGGTTTGAGTAGTCTCTTAAATCTTATATTTTGGCTACAAAATTTAGTATCATATCTTGATTGAAATCATAAAAAAATATAGAAAAAAAAAATGACTTCAATAAAATGTGAAAAAGTATTTATTTAAAAATAACTTATCGAGTGATGATGCTAATATAGGGACATCTACGATTAGAAGAGATGGTCTGAACATAATCACAAATTATTTTCTAGGCTGAAAAGGAGGACGAGCGACACTTCGTCAACTGTTGTCAGATTCAACAATAAAAGGTTTTAGAACAATTATTTTTTATATAGTGTGAGATTTAATGAATCTGGTTAAAAATACAAAAATATATCACTAAATTTAAATAGAGAAATTTTGACTTTTCGCATATAACCACTCAAAATTAGCCTAGTTACGCTCCATAACTATAGTTTGCTAATTACGATTCGTAACTACATGTTATAGGGAGGAGAGTGACAAGCGAGACTGGGGAGGGAGGAGAGAGGTGAGCAAGAGAGGGCAGAGAATGAAAGAGAGGTGAATTATATATGTATATCAGTTAGACAATTGTATATTATACATATGTATTTGTATATTCCGACGAGAGAGATTGAGAAAGGGAGGAGAGAGACGAGTGAGAGAGAACAATAATTTATATAATTCGCATCTTGTTTATATGATTCACATGTACATTTGTATAATTCAAATGTGTAGTATGATTGAGTAATATGAAGTCTGAAATTATATAAATATAATAAAACTCGAAACAACCAATTGACACGAACATAAACATATGGACTTTAAATAATTACGTAAAATATGTTGTACAAATTAAATTATATAAATCATATTTTACAAAATCCAAAAACTACACGTTTATACTAACTTTAAAAGTTATACACAAAAAGATTGAATGTATATGATGACAAAAATGAAAATCCAAAGGAGACCATCGTCATATACAAATACAAACAATCGTATACAAATACAAATCAAACAAAGAATTGTTAGCCGTGAATTATACAAATATAGCGAATGATACATATACAAACATGACTAATTATACAAACTCGAAGTCAGCTCACGTAATTAGCATATAGTGCTAGTTGCGAGTGGTAAATATAACAAAACTATAGTCATGGTAAGTAATAAGTAGTAGTATAAGTTTGCTTAATCACGAAAAGAACGAATCATGGAATTGAGTTAGAACTCTGACGATATTAATTTATATTTACTTTGATTCAAAAAAAATTTATAAAATTATCCTGATGTGATTTAAACCGATATTACCTGTAACACAATCAAGGTTGCACCTCCATTCTCTCGTAATGATTCTTAGGCAACCAAATTAAAAAAATTGATCAAACGTAATCTACTCGCCTTTAGCTTACACTTTACTAATTTTATTATTTATATATCAAATTGAAATTGTAAAGAACACAGTTGACATCTTTCAAATTATTATTTTTAAATTACTAATGAGTAATTATTAATAACGAAAATCAGAAAAGGACGCAAGTAATAAACAAAGAGGGAAACATCAAAGTCAATGATAATTTATCCAAGTCAACTTTCCAAAATGCAAACAAATTGCCTCCACAACACACATTTTTCTTCTTCTTCTGAGCATAATTCTCTTCTTCTCCAAGAAATCAATCGAAAAAAAAAAAAGGAAAACAATATGGTTGATGTAGGGGTTGAATTTCTGTTAGAGAACTTGAAGCAATTGGTACTGGACAATGTGGAGTTAATCGGAGGAGCTAAAGATGAAATCGAGAATCTGCGTGATGATTTGAGTGAATTCAATGCCTTTCTCAAGCAAGCTGCAATGGTCCGCAGCGAAAACCCAGTTCTCAAAGAACTAGTGAGGAGTATCAGAAAAGTGGTGAATCGTGCTGAAGATGCTGTTGATAAATTTGTAATTGAAGCTAAAGTTCATAAAGACAAAGGGTTTAAAGGGGTTTTCGATAAACCTGGACATTATAGAAGAGTGAGGGATGCAGCTGTGGAGATTAAAGGTATCAGAGATAAAATGAGAGAAATTCGGCAAAATAAGGCACATGGCCTTCAGGCTCTACTTCAAGATCATGATGATTCAATCAGCAGAGGTGGAGAAGAGAGACAGGTATTGCTTCAAGTCGTTAATTTCGACAAAATTAGCTCATGAAAATATTAGGATCTGGTCAACACACCTATATTTGTGTGGGTTTATATATTAATTTGATCCACCTAATTCAGATCGTGTAAAAGTTTGAAACCAAATTAACCATGAGACAGGAAGATAAAAGTGAACGATATATTTATATGAGAACGAATTTTAGCCAACATATCCACAAAATGAGTATTTTATTTGGATTTGAATGAAACATTTGAATTATTAAGATATTGTTTCTGCATTTAAACACATGCATAATTTATTCATTTGTAGAGATAAAGAAATTTATAATTCAAATGAAATAAAATTATTATTTAATTAAAAAAAAAGAGCCATTCATGTTTGCTAGTGATAATGAAGATAGATTTAAAGTGATGATGGTGGTAATGATTGGTATTAGTGAGTATTAATAGTCTAATGGTAATGATGATAGTTATAACGGTGGAGGTGGTTAGTGTTTAGTAACTGGGGTGATGGTGGCGATTGATAGTGGTAATGGTGGTTAGTGTTTAGTAACTGGGGTGATGGTGGCGATTGGTAGTGGTAATGGTGGTTGGTTGATGTTAATATTTGGCGGTGGCTAAAAAATGTGTGACGCTCCACAATATGTTAGTGGTGCTAGTTGTGATGCATGATGGGAGAATGATAGTAGAGATTGATCGCAATGATGATAGTGGCGGTGGATGCATGCGGTGATGACATTTGATATATTTATAATATTTAAGATGGTAAGTGTACTAGCGAATGAAAGTTGTAATTGGCATCAGTGATGGTGTTTGACGATGGTAATGATGATGATGATTGTGATGACAAAATTGGTTATTGGTGGTAGCTAGTGATCATATAGTGATTGTGAAAATTATGCATACACTTAATACTATTAAGACACTGTTCAAGATCCAAATGACTAAGAGCTATTCAAATCAAATACTAATGCTGAAATCTTAATACGAACAAATACACTTAACAGATCGTAGTTCTGAATCATTCCGATTCCTACCTAATGCAAACAAATGAGGTTATATGGCTTTAAACGATTGGACATTATTATAATAGTTATGCCTTTAGTGTTTGTAATCCAACTTTGCTGCTATAGTTGACCTATCCTTTTCTGCTGCAGGCACAAATGCATAATATAATACTACTATATTTTTTGGTTGTATGTTCTTTTTCTTGCCAATATTACTTAACTTTCATATGTTTAATCTTTATCTTTGCTATTTTAAAAGCCTCCTGTGGTTGAGGAAGATGATGTGGTGGGCTTTGACGATGAGGCGCAGACGGTAATCGACCGTCTTCTTGAAGGATCAGGTGATTTAGAGGTTATTCCAGTAGTTGGAATGCCTGGTCTTGGCAAAACTACACTAGCCACTAAGATCTTCAAGCATCCGAAGATTGAGTACGAGTTCTTTACTAGACTTTGGCTTTACGTTTCCCAATCATACAAGACAAGAGAATTATATCTTAACATCATCAGTAAATTCACCGGAAACACCAAACATTGCCGTGATATGTCTGAAAAGGATTTAGCTCTTAAGGTACAAGAGATTTTGGAAGAAGGAGGAAAATACTTGATTGTCTTGGATGATGTCTGGTCGACAGATGCTTGGGATCGTATCAAGATTGCTTTCCCGAAAAATGACAAGGGCAATAGAGTATTGTTGACTACTCGAGACCACCGTGTTGCAAGATATTGCAATAGGAGTCCACATGATTTAAAATTTCTGACTGATGAAGAGAGTTGGATTTTACTGGAGAAAAGAGCTTTTCACAAAGCTAAATGTCTCCCCGAATTGGAAACAAACGGAAAAAGCATAGCCAGGAAGTGTAAAGGACTACCCCTTGCTATTGTGGTGATTGCAGGAGCTCTAATTGGGAAAAGCAAAACAATAAAGGAATGGGAGCAAGTGGATCAGAGTGTGGGCGAACATTTCATAAATAGAGATCAGCCAAATAGTTGTGATAAATTGGTACGGATGAGTTATGATGTTTTGCCTTATGACTGGAAAGCTTGCTTTTTATACTTCGGTACATTCCCCAGAGGCTATTTAATCCCTGCCAGGAAATTGATCCGCTTATGGATCGCGGAAGGGTTTATCCAGTACAGAGGGGACTTATCCCCTGAGTGTAAAGCAGAGGAGTACTTGAATGAACTCGTAAATAGAAACTTAGTGATGGTAATGCAAAGGACGGTTGATGGACAAATCAAAACTTGTCGTGTTCATGACATGTTGTATGAGTTTTGCTGGCAAGAGGCTACGACAGAGGAAAATCTTTTCCATGAAGTAAAATTCGGTGGTGAGCAATCTGTTCGTGAAGTATCCACTCATCGTCGCTTGTGCATTCATTCCTCTGTTGTGGAGTTCATTTCTAAGAAGCCCTCTGGTGAGCATGTTAGGTCATTCCTATGTTTTTCTCCAGAAAAAATTGACACTCCCCCAACTGTCAGTGCAAACATATCAAAAGCCTTTCCATTGCTAAGGGTGTTTGATACTGAATCCATCAAAATCAATCGCTTTTGCAAGGAGTTCTTTCAATTGTATCATCTGAGGTATATTGCTTTCTCATTTGACTCGATTAAAGTCATTCCGAAACATGTTGGGGAACTTTGGAACGTACAAACCCTCATTGTCAACACACAACAGATCAACCTTGATATTCAAGCAGACATATTGAACATGCCCCGGCTGAGGCATCTGCTCACCAACACGTCTGCTAAATTGCCTGCGCTTGCTAACCCCAAAACAAGTAAGACTACCTTGGTAAATCAAAGCCTGCAAACCCTCTCCACAATTGCACCAGAAAGCTGCACTGAGTATGTTCTCTCGAGGGCTCCAAACTTGAAAAAACTGGGCATTCGTGGAAAAATAGCTAAGCTAATGGAACCAAGTCAGTCTGTATTGTTGAACAATGTTAAGAGGCTGCAATTTCTTGAGAACTTGAAGCTGATAAATGTTGGTCAGATTGATCAGACACAATTACGCCTTCCTCCAGCATCTATATTTCCAACAAAGTTGAGGAAGCTGACTTTATTAGATACCTGGTTGGAGTGGGATGATATGTCTGTATTGAAACAGCTGGAGAACCTTCAAGTCTTGAAGCTGAAGGACAATGCATTTAAGGGAGAGAACTGGGAACTAAATGATGGAGGTTTTCCTTTCCTACAAGTGTTATGCATTGAAAGGGCAAACTTAGTTTCTTGGAATGCTTCAGGTGATCACTTCCCGAGACTTAAACATCTTCACATATCATGTGATAAACTTGAGAAGATCCCCATTGGCCTGGCTGATATATGCAGCCTCCAAGTGATGGATTTGCGAAATTCCACTAAATCAGCAGCAAAATCTGCCAGAGAGATACAAGCCAAAAAAAACAAGCTGCAACCTGCTAAATCCCAGAAGTTCGAGCTTTCTGTATTCCCTCCTGATTCTGATGTACAGACAGCTTCTTAGAAAGGTTAGTTAAATCTTCCCATAACATCAAACTCTTTGATTTGTGCTTTGTATTCCAAAATAAATGTTTAATTATCTGCTATCTCCCCTTTCCCAAGGAGCCTATGACTTGCTAAAAATACAAGCCAGTAGCATGAGATAGGAGTATCCAGTAACAATTTACACATCATTTGGAATAGTAATCGTAATATCAAATCGTGGTGATAAGCTCATGCATGTTTTCTACATTTGCTATGACAGATGCTTATGAAATTACCTATGGATTTTCCGTTGCATTTTGTAATTATCACACTTTATGGCTTTTGATAAAACTTCAGTTGGTAGTAGCATGTTCCTCCATTTTTCTTGGTTCATATTTTTTTTCCATTGTGACCTATTCGTCACAACTTACACCATGCTATTGGTACAGGTCTAAAATAACCACATGCTGCAGGTTCAACCAGCCTGGTTGGCGCGCATGGTTTTTGCTTCATTTGGATCACTGCTTTCACAGTGAAACCTATTGCATTTCATAAGTGGAACGACTGATCCACGGTTTTGCAACTCTTTGGTTTCTTACTGTATTTGATGTGAGTTCATGTTTTATTGATTGTGGATGCAATGTGTCATCATAGCCAAGGAATAAGAACCAAATGTAACGTTCAAGAAATATCAGACATTGTTTCTTATAAGTTATACCACTCTGAATTTTCTCCTTTTAGATACAACAGCAGAACAAGTCACTTGTTCTGATTCATACACAATTTGATCATGTGTTATTATTTAAACAGCACTTCTGGTTTTTTATTTCCTACTATCATATTTGATTGTGCAGTTGTATTTCCTCAATGGTAATTGCAATGCTTTTTCAAATTATCATTTGTGGGGATAAGGTTTGCGCGTACACCACTCTCCTTATATCTCACTTGTGGGGATTACACTAGGTGTATGTTCTTGTTGTATCGTGTAATCATCTCAACTGCTTACATCTAAGTAGAATACCAAAAAAAAATTTAAAAAAATGACTAGTTACATTATTTACAAGAAATAATCAACTCTAGAAAATACTTCAAAACATGCAGTTTCATCATTCATCAAATTGCTTCTTTCAGCATAGTCTATGTTTATTACAAAATTCAAGTTCATTCATCTGAACAAGCTAATTCAAATTCCAAAAATAGGACTAATGTTTCCCCCCAAAAAAAAATTGCTTTAGACTTTTGAGTTATGTATAAACGCTTCATTTCTGGATTTCGGTATAAAGCCTTTCTTACATTTTATGTATTCATTTAAAACGTTGGATAACATATCTTGAGGATGATAGTCGATAAGAAAATCCAGCATTTAAAGGTGTGGCATAGTGATCGATGAAGTGGATTACGTAAGCCAAAAACGTTCTAGTGATTCCACATTCTTTGACAAAACGGCTTAACATGCAAGGTTACAAGAAAGGGCGTGGATATGTATTTATCTTGAAGAATATATCTAGATGAAAATAAAAATTGAACACAATCTTGAATTATGAATTGCAAGGTTACATGAATTCTGTGTAAAATGAAAGTTAAAATGATGGAAACATCTAAAGATAGTTTTCCAATAGACTGCTGATTTCTCTTCCAAGAAGGGAAGGATGCAAGAAATTGTCCCTCCTACACACCTGAGCAGGTTTTTTCTAAGAACACTCGAAGTGTTTGTTTACACAAAGAAAGGCTAACATATAAACAAATGATCAATTTTCACAGTTTCCACTAAACAAGGGAAGACATCCTTCTTTAGCATACTAGAATCACTATATACCCTCAAGATAGAGTGGTAGCAACTAAGCACTGGTCCGTCGAAATGATTCAATTTTCTGAAGCCTAATCTGTTCTCTGAACTTGGCAATGAATTCACCAGCTTTTCTATCAACCTCACTTCCCAGATCCACATCATCAGCAAGGTCAAAGTCAGCTTCTTCATCTGAACTCATGTGAGAATTGGTTAGCACAGTCTCTGAGTTCCCCTTGGCCTCCATAATGTCTGTATTCGTAAAATGTTGCTTTGCTTCAGGCTCACTTTCAAAGAATGCTGAGCTTGGAATTGGCCCACTGTTGTCAATAATGCCTTCTCTAGAATTGACTGGTGGTTTTGAATCCCCTTTTCGATTAATGCATTTAAAGGATGATGTTGTGTCAAATTGATTACAACGTATCTCGTTTACATCTCCACCTTCTTTTGGACAATCAACCTTTCTTTTTGATCTATCAATGTAACTTCTTCGGGATCTAAATGTTCTGACTGATTTTCCCCTTGATGAATTATTCACAGGTGACTGCTGTTTCATGTCCGAGACTAAGGAGTTGACACTTTGTTTTCGTGTGTACGAAGAATCCTGTTTAAGATCCTTATTGACATGCTCCAATTTATCTTTTGAACTTTCTTGCATGGTTATTTCTGAAGAAGAACCAATGCTAAATGCTCGAGACTTTGAGATATGATGTGTTGCTTCACCATTCACAGGTGCAACATCCTTCAATTTTTCTTTAGATGTCCGAAGTGTATCGAACTCTGAGGAAGAACCAACACTAGATCGTTGAGCCTTTGAAGCAACAAATGCAGCTGCATCATCTATTGATCTCGCTGTTGGTTGACTCACTTGGATGGGTGGAGGCTTGACATTCTTGAGTCTCTCATGGTCTTGCTTTCTGGAGTTTGGCATCTCTGGAGAGGAAGAGGATATTGGTGAGATTGTTCTGGGAGAAGAAGAATTGGGAATAATTTGAGCGCGTACACGAGTCCAGAATGACCATGGCTCTTGATGCTCGGACTCAGTTTCTCCAGCAGAGTGGGACTTAGAATGTGGATGACCTTGAACATGACATGTTTCTGTGCTGGAAGGATACATTTTCATCTTTTTTTCATCCTCTTCATAGTCATCTCTCAGCAGCACATTCATTTCTGAACATGACTCATTGCTAGATTGTTTGACATTTGAAGTTAAAACTGCTGATTCTCCAACGGATGCTCCTGTCTGTTGTGAAGTTGAGATGGGCATACTCTCAAATGCATAATGTGGCTCAGTGTGTGGCAATTTTCCACTTTCATTTTCTGAAGAATAAGAGGATGAAGGTGAGGTAATACTTGGTGAACAAGAAGTAGGACTAGTCCGAGAGGATACCGGTTTATTGAATGACCTAGACTTGAGATACCCAAACTCCAATTGTCCAACCGAGTGAGGTCTAGAATGTGAATGCGGTCTAACTGTATTCACTTCTTCTAGCTCCCTCCTCTGAGACCTCGAGCGCCATGAAACTTGGCGAGGTCCAGAAGCTTCCTCAAACTTGCTCCTCAAATTGACTGAAGCCATACCTCTTATGTTCTCCTCACTAACTTCATAACCATTACAACCAGACGAACTCCCTGAATTCACAGTATCTTCAACAATAGATTCAGAGTTTTCAGCATTAACTCTGTATCTCAGGCTCCTAATGGGCAAGCCTAAAGGTTTATGGTCAATGTGGGATACCTTTTCAACCCCATAGTTCCCATTGGCAACAACCACCATGGATTCACCTAGAAAGTACTGTGAATTCCAAACTTGAGCTACTTCCCTCTCATTAAACACCTCTGTATTTTCGACCCCACCTATCTCCGTAAAGGTTCTACTTTTCTCAACTTCATCAAGATTAGACCTTTCTTGACCCCCGTACTCATAATGCAAAAACTGAGAATCCCAATTTGGGATCACTCTTTTGTCATCAGACCCACATAAAATTTCAGCCCCATTTTCACCTGAAAAAGATCTGCTTCTTTGACCCTCAACAAGCTCAAACCTTTCCTGTTCCCTACCTTCATGATTCAAGAATTGAGAATCCCAATTTGGGATCATTCTTTTCTCATCAGACCCACAATAATTCTCAAGCCCATCATCAAAGATTGAAACTACATTAGACATCCCAGAAGCATATGCATCTGAACCATCAAATCTTGAATGTGTTTCAGCATAATTCTTGCAACTACTTCTTTTACAAAACAAACCATAACACACAACAATGCCAATGAACAAAAGATGAAACAGCTCCCAGAACTGAGTTACTATACTTTGAGTTATAAAGTCAGGAGCTTGGGAAGGAAATAGCGGAACAACAACAAGAACAATCATGACTAGTACAGATTTCAAGAAAATGTCAGAGCGAGACTTACTCAAACGCTGCTGCTGCTTCACTGTTGAAGCTCTTTGAGGAACAACAAAATGGGGTTGCTGGGAATAGTCTGTAGATGCAGTTGCTGCCATTGGAGGTTAGGTGAAGCAGAAGAAAGGAAGACTTAACAACAAAGGGAAAGACAAAAAGGGCATGAGTGTGTGGAAGAGAGAGTATATATTTTCACTCTACTGTGTGAAAGAGAGAGAAGAAACAGACAGCACACCAGTACTCAAAAGGTGTCATTATTTTATGGTTTTCTATCTCTCCATTATCAAGCAAAGGTCCATTTTGTAGCGGTGATTGCGATCGACAGTGTAACCAAAAAAAGAAAAAGAAAATATTGATCAAACCGTCAACACAAGTTTATGGTATATAAGGAATAAGTTTATATATTAATCGAATTTTGAGAGTATGTTTTTTATTGTAAGTTTGGTTTATTTCTATTTTTTTTATTCGAGAAAAGGGTTATATTATTAAACAAATAATGATATGAATGAATTTTTTCTCAAACGAGTGACATAAATGAGTCAATATTTTAATGAAGGATATAAATGAATTCTTTTCGTAAGTTTGATGACATATTTAAATTTTTTTTAGGGGTCGTTTGATTGAAATAAGTTATTCCAAAATAAGTTATCTTGGGATTAGCTATCTTGTGATAACTTATTCCACCATGCATATAGAATATCTATCTCATTACTATGATATAAATGATGGAATAAGTTATCTCATCCATGATAATCAACGAGATAAAAAAAATTGATCTCATCACTATTATCCAAATAACTTCTTAGTATTAATATAAATATCAAGTTTAAAATTTAATTATCAAAACTTGAAATCATATTAGCGTAAAATTTAAAATTCATAAAATTAACATTTTAATCATTTACAGGGTAGTCCCTCCTGCATTTCTTATCACTTTGTTTTATGTTTGAAAATGCCACATAAAATCTTGTTACCTTCTTCCTAAAGAAAATAACTTACTACAAAAAAAAAGTAAATTATTCCAATGACACAGATTGATATAAAGGTGCAAGCAATTAAATGAGCATTTTGATAACATATAGAAATTCAAATAGGTAATGTTAGCTGGATAAGTTACAAACTTCACTTAATTTTATTTTTTATATCAACATAGCAAAATGTCTTATTTAAAGAAAAATATACATATTATTAGATGCTTTATGAAATAAACGTATATAATCCTCCATAGTATAATCTAACCCTACTTTATTTACTTAAACATTTTCCACCTCACATTTAAACTTATATTTGTCATGTAGATAAAGCTAAAAGAACATCAAAAGTTATTTGATTCATTTGGATATAAAATTTAGAAAAATCAATAGAGGGGGTTGTATTTGTAAGTTTAAGAAACTAAGAGGAATGTAACTGCAATTTACTCATTTTATATACCAAGTATCAAAATGTTGTAAAAAAACAAACAAACAAAAAAGAATCAAGATTCTCACTCCTGTTGGTAAAATCATCGAGGACCAAAATTTGAAGCATCCAAAAAACACTCTCAATAAAAATCCCCTAAAGCTGATTGCTTGTGCAATTGAGGAGGCTCAAGGTTTTGGAGCTGTCTACAAATGGCTGAGATTGTCGAAGCAGATAATTACGAAGGCATAATCACAAGAATCGAGCACAAGTCCCGCAAGATCGAAAGTTTACTCAAACAGTACACAAATTTTCTACCCTTTATAAAGTTTCAATTTTTCCTTTTTCATATCTGCATAAAAACAGAACCCCACTTCTGTAATTGTTTAATAATGAATACCCATTTGTGATTTTGGTTATTTGTTAGGTATAAACCAGTGGAAGCTCTGAAAACAGCTCTAGAAGGATCACCTCCTAAGACCAAGGATGAAAGATGCAAGGTTCAATCTTTTTGCTCATGGCTTTTGTAAAAGTATGTTTTTTTTAATTAGAATATGAGTCTACTCACAGCTTGTGAGTTGACAGTTTTCTTTTTTTTTTGTGTGTGTTTGTTTTTGCAGTCTGCTAATTGGATAGTGGTGCATAGGGCTATAATGGCTATCAAGGATGTGGATAGCTTGTTCTCTGCATTGGATCCTGAGTATTATGATATTCTCATGAAGTAAGTTCATTTTTTCCCCTAATTATTATATGTATTGAGGCCTAGATGTGAATCCTGTCCATAGAAATTTGTTATGGTGGTATGATTCGAGTACTATATCTCCGATGCTTCATTATTGCCTACTGGAATATAGAATGTAAATGGCAAGATCATGTGAATTGTGTGAAATCAGTGATTTTATTTACTTGAGGGCTTTGATGCATTTTTGACTGATTGAGATTTGGACAAAGGGACTCCACTTAATTATCTATACTTGTTTAGCAATCCTCAAAATATTATTGTTCAGGCTCTGGTGCTGCTGTTATGCATACATTAATGGGAATGTGATGCAAGGCTTGTAATCCCATCTTCACAAAGATATTTAGAACTTTAACATTTCAGTTGAGTTACAAAAATTGATGCAAGGAAGTGGAATTTAAAGAAATCTAAATCTGGCAGAGAAGTATCCGACAATGATCTTTTGAAATTGAACCATCTGATGGAAATCAGAGAAGGTTTTATTGAAGTTCCAGAGCTTGTCTTTTCAGGAAATAGCTGACAAACTCTTTGAGCTGATGGTGTTGCAATGCATTACTTCGTGCAGTTAAGTATATATATAATTAATTTTAAGATCAAGAAGAAAGTGCTGCTCTATGATTAAATAGACAAATAATGTACTAGGCCAGTTTGCGTATAACAACCAGTTTAGAGTGATAAACATGTTCAAGTAGAAATAAGCCAGGACAGAATATCCTAGTGATAAAATCCTTATACCTCCAGTTTTGATGTCGGGGACTCGGGGTTTGAGTCACCAATGGAAGAAAAATGGAAAAAGCCACACTGTTGGAATCCTAGGTTCAGGAACCTTGGGGATGGGGTTTACCATACTCAGACAAGAAAAACAGTTAAGTAGAATAATCGATTGAACAATCTTTTAAAGCTCTTACATTGAGTATCATGGCCTGAAAATCATATATTTTGAGATTGCACATTCTTATATATATATATTATGTTTATTTACTTTAGGTTAAAATGGATTTGAGATGGGTCATGAAATCTGTTGACAATGAAATACTTCGTTAAGATTTTTGAAGAACTTTAATCGGACATTTTGGTAAATGCCAACAATATGCTTTTTCAAATTTAATTGACAACATGCAAACATTTTTTGACCACAGCTCAGGTTTTTTAATGTGCAACAACTAGCTAAACTTGGTATTGTTTTACATCTCAATGATACAGCTTTGAAGAAATGTTTTTTTAAATGAATGCACCATGTTGGTAGGTGAGAATGTCTTTTCATTGATTTTATACTATAAGCAACCAGGACTGGTGTAATACTTGCTAGTTGCTTGATCGGGTATAAATCTCAGTCCTGAAATCTGAGGTGAGACTACATACTTGAACACTAAAATAAAGTTTATGGAATATTGACAAGAAGGGTCTGAAAGTTCATTTGGAATAACTTGGGTTGGTATGTATATCTGGCGCTAAGATGAAGATATTTCAACTTAAGAACCAAGGGACTTCTCTTACTTTTATCTATATGTTGTTTCTTTACAAAATTTTACCTTCAACTTATGATAAAGGGCTTAATTCAGGGGTTGGAAGGGGTGAAGTTCCTAATTTCTGGAAACATCTGTAGATAAGAACTTGGTAAAAAAAAAAAAGCAAAGTTGGCCCTACATTTAAATGTGTAGCATATTTACAACTCTCATATATTAGCTTAAAATATTGGCCGAGGAGATTGAGAATAGAGAGATATAGAGCTTTAACTTGCTACTGGGATGACTTGGAGAAATTTGGCATGATCAGTCAAGATAGGTCTGACCTATGTGGTGATCATGTTTGGGTACTTTTTATTGGTTTTGTACGGGCTTAAATAAGTTGAGTTAGTACGGAAGTCAGGTTTTGGTATTATAATCTTGAACTTGAGATGCTCAGGTTGGTATAGATTTTTCAGTAAGGCTAGACACCTTCCCTGTTGTAGCTTAGAATATTATGGGATAGCTCGCTGCTGCAAATCAAGGAAGAAACATTGAACGCACAGTCTCAGAGATTCAATCCGTTATGCCACTGTTCTAAATGGCGGCAATTATCGATATTGAGAAATGAGAGAGACTTAAATGGTAGGCAAGTAGACCATTTACATACTGCTCCGCACTTAGAAGTCAGTCCCCGCTGGTTCAAATTGTCTCTTAGGATAGATGTGACTGATAAGTCCTCGTTTTTCTTTCCATTTATCAGAAAGAAAAGGACCTTGTCTTTCCTTTTTGTTTTGTGAAACAATTGAACTATTTTCTTCTATCAAAATATTGTATAGCCTTCTTGCTTTGAGATACAAATTTCTCTTGATATGTACATTCTGCACTGTAGTAAGCATACTGTAGTAGGAGATGCATAAGCCCATTTGTCTCTGTACATATTCAGACATTATCCATTATTTTCCTGTCCAGTTGTATTTGGCTCCGTTTCACTTTCTTAAGGTTTTAACTTTTATCTAGACCAATTTACTTAATGTGTACAATAATTTGAAATAATACTTAACAAAATTTAGATAGCAAAGTAAAAATGCTAAAAGGTTGAATTTTTTTAGTCAGAAATCATTTTCATTAATATGTCAAGATGGTGCTAAAAAGTACACATGCCGTGTGGTAATGTAGGCTACTTTTGATTTCCTATCAAGATATCGAATTTACTTTACAAGAATATATTCTCTCTACTCCATATATATAAATGAGATGAAAGAAACTCTTTAGATTCCTTAAGTTTTTCTCATTGCTGCACTGTTAGTTCTTTTGTTCAGCGACAATTGCCAGATGAGCAATCACATAGTCCCTTTGATAAGCATGCTTAAGTTTAATTTCAGTTTCCACACCATATGTTGAACTAAATTGTTTCCAGTTACAATTTCCAACAATAATACCAATAAATCTTGTAAAATCTATCTTTTCCCTTCAATAATACCTTTTCTTAGTGCTATTCAGTTACCTCATTCAACTACTGTCCATTTCTAGATGTTCTGTATTTAGAAACTATCACCTCTTTTTTGCCTTTTTTATTGACAAAAAAAAAATTCACCTTTTTATGTACAGCATCACCTTATATGCAAATCTCCATATTCATTTTCATGTCAAGGCCAATACATCTAATCTCCTTACTCCTCCAGTGTAGGGGGCTATATTTTCTCCCCATCAAATGGTTGATTTCAAGGACTTTCTCTTCTCTCTTTAGACAAGTATGGGATCTTCAACCCGCTTAACATTTGTTCTAAATTTGCAATCCCCTATTGCAATATATTGACAATATGCAGTTAATTTTTTATTTTAAAAAAAAAAAAAAATTCTGCAAAGGATTGCTCATTGCTCATGGAACTACTCTTTGGACCATATTTAAATCCTTTTCCCGTATGTATATATTTTATTTTCTATGAGTTTAATATAGTATAAAGCTATGATGGAGTTGCATGCCAAATACAAAGACTTGAGTATTTATGCTCCCCATTGGTGTGACATTAGCATCAGAGGAACAAACAACAGACATGAGAGTCATGTCTTATAGTTGGACACAGTGTTTTGAAAATAAGGGAATATGACACAAGCTAGACAGGATATTATAGTTTTGAAGTATTGTATGATGCATGTTAATTCCTTCAAAAGTTATGCTTTCTTTTTGTGGAGGATCTGAGCAACAGAGATTAAAAAAAAATATTTAAGTTATTAAAAAAATACAAAAAGAAATATGAAATGAATCCACAAGTCTAGTAAAGCATCCTAATCGCACCAAATGCTGAGTTATCAACATATAGCAAAATACAAAGGTCTGCTTCTTGGCTATGTTAAAAAGAATGGCTTCATCTCTTGGCTAATTGGTACTTAGATGCATCTCCTCATAAACGTCTGTGGTTGACATAGGTTAATAGTATTTATTTAATTAAGGTGAGGGAAAAAGAAAAGAGATTTCTTACCTGTACCAATATGGTTGTATGCTGATTAGTATTGATTCTTTAGTTGCAGTAGAGGTTGTTACACCAATATTCTACTGTGAAACAGGATGCCAACTTTAAATAATTCACCGCTGATTTGGTTTCTTTAGGTTCTGGGTTTAATGTTTCATCCTAAATCTGCTTATATCTTCATTAGCGTAAAGAGGATGAAGGAATTATGTGATGCAAGGTGACATTTTCTCGTTGATGATCTCTTTTTGACAGCTTTCATTTGCTTATAGGACCATAGCAGCGACCCCAGCATAACTCATTTTCTTTTTCTGATGTTGGACCATCTAGACTCTGCTTCACACATGAACTCGTGTGATGTAAGCATATTTGAGACACAATGTGAAATTGCAATGTGATTTATCCAATAGATCTACCTGATTCACCAAGTAATGTAACATACAAGATTCACGGTTGAACTGTCTATCTGATGAGCAGGTACTTGTACAGAGGTTTGTCTACTGGAGACCGCCCAACATGTGACCAATGTCTAAGGATCCATGAAAAACTAACAGAAAAAGCTGGTTTGGGATGCATACTGCGTTGTCTTGCTGACACTGTGAATACTGTGTGACTAATACGCTGGGTACTGTAGCAATTTGTATATGTCTTATCTTTGCTTTCTGATTGAATATTGATGTTGAGATTGAGTTTAGCCTATTTTCAAAGGGCTGATTCCTCTCCTTTAGTCGTATGTATTCTTCGCGACATATAACATATGAACTGTACCAAGGCAATTTGAGATTTCTCCCATCCTTTAGTGCATTTTGTGACTCTTGATACCGATGTTGTTGGTTGCATCTGAGAGTAGCAGTAGCCTACCTATCGATGAGCAGTGGGAATTAACCAAGTACTTTCTTCGTATTTGCCTATCAATGAGAGCATGCAAATAAGATATAGTAATAAAGCTTGAATCTCAAATGATACAAGAAAAAAAAAAGTAATATCATCACATTTTCCTGAATCTTGATGGACAAATTTATACAGTACTTGATTGGCTGGATTACGTATAGGTTAGGTTGATCCGGACATCATAGTTATTAAAAAAGAAATTACAATTATCTGAACATACTTCTTTTGTTTGAATTTATTTGATCTACTTTTCATTTCAAGTCCGTTTTAAAGAGATTTCTTTTAGCAATTCTGTAATTTTACGTTGCATATGATATGTTAAGACTATATGATTGAAAAGTTTTCATGCTCAAACTTCATATCAAGTCAAAGTAACTTAATTGAAATGGAGGGATCAAACCAAATAGAAGGATATTAAAGGGTAGGTTAATGTATTTTGTAGCCTAGATGGAGAATACTAGCTAGTCAAATACTTTTAGGAGTATCTGAATACAAGTATAAGAAATATGTCAGAAATTATTTTTTATTGAGCGTTTGATTCGTTATACTAAAAACAAATATACTTTTCATAAATTTTAAAAACGACCTATTTGCTTACAAAAATATCCTTCACGATCTTGAAAAGTGACATATAAAAATAATTTAAAGAGATAATTACCTATTTTATCTCAGAATTAGTTATCTCAGAAAATACTATACCAGTCAAAGGGTGAAATAAGGTATCAGTTATCCAAACTTACTAATCAAACAACAAAAAAATTAAGTGACACTAACTATAATTTAATGGACTAATGGACCCCTTAGTTTTAGGTGTAAAAGTGGATAATAGTAGATAGCAATCATTTACACTAGTGCCCAAGAGGAGCCCATGATTCTTGTAGTAAAAAGCTAGGAATATATATAGGATCTTCATGCTAAAAAAAAAAAAAAGTATGGATATACTAATACTATATAATATAATAATAAAAATAGTTTAGTAAACACAATTATGTCTCTTACCATACAAGTAAAAACCATTTTCCTACACAAATAAAATGAACAAATTCAACAAACTGTTCCTCTCAAAACCCAACCCAACACATCTCTTGTAAATCATCTCCTTGCTCTATAAACACTTCCTCTACCCAACACAATACTGAAGTTACATTTGTGACCTCTGCACATCCAGTGTTTTAGAAGCGAACATTGCAGCCCATGGCTTGTTCATAGGCACCGGCGCTTGGTGGTTCTGAGCGCGAGTGGCGTTGACTACTGACGATGAGGACGAAGAAGATGATACAGCTACGCGCTCGCATTGAGGGCACATTGTAAGGGTTGTTGGAGGGCTCATGTTCATGTAAAACTGTGGAGAAAGTTTCAATGCTCTAAGCTCACTAACTTCTTTCTGCAAACGTCGGTTTTCATCCGTTAGATTTTCGCAGCAACGCTTCAAATACTCACAATCAACTTCGGTTTGCTTCAACTTAGTCCTGAATCAATCAAATCGAGCAATAACATCAAGCGTAAATATTCAAGTCATCGTAAATCTGAATTAGTCAGACTTCAAAAACTTAAATTAATACCAAGAATATAGTAAAGCTGTTTTTTTTTTTACAAATATGATACATTTATGTTGTTTGATCAAAGAAAAATGGGATTAATTTTTCTAGTAAAAATTAGATTATTAGATAATTTTTATATTTTAAAATGAAAAGTACAATACATGCACACGTGTATCACCCAGACAAGATTGATTATATCATAATTTTTGGATTTTAATAATGGAACACTTACACGTGTCTCCATAATAATATGGAAGATTCATGCTACAAACGTGAAATATTATTCCTATACCAAAAATACCCTTGAATCTGTAAACAAATAACATACCTTGCCCTTCTGTTCTGAAACCACACCTCCACTTGTCTTGGCCTGAGATTCAGCTGTTTTGACAGAGCCAATTTTTGCTTCTGAAATATGAAAAATTCATTTAATAATTATTTCGCTTATCTTATTTTTTAAAAAATAAAATGCAGGATCAAAGTTTTAATATCAAAATTTATGGTCAAATGAGAGTTACTGCACCTTTGAATTTGTAAAATTAAAATTCATTGAGAAACTACATTTTAAATAAAAAACAGAAAAATTGGATGAGAAGTAAATGGTTTCACAGAAGTAAAAAAAAAACAAAGGTATTTCCAAAACTACCCTTTATCCACAAGGTTATTTACGAAAATTACCACTCACCGGATTAAGTGTGTTATGCTCCTTGAATGTCTCTTCAAGAACGGCAGCTTGCTCCTTAGACAACCGGAGTTTCTTCCTTGCCGCCGCATCTCCGCCGTCGTCCTCCAGTGAGCTGGTGGCCCTTTCCCCTTCGTTCTCTTCTCTGTCATGACTCCTCTTTCCACTCACACTAGAAACAGTGCTGTTAGGTGAGGAAACCATTAACACCTGATCTTCTTCTTCATCTTCTTCATCATCACACTCTATTATCATCCTCGCTGGTTCATTCATATCTATTCCCCCTCTTACCCTTTCTCCACCTTCATCTTTTCTCCCTGCAAAAAACAAAAAAAAATTTAAAAAATTGGGTTTTTTGTTTTGACCGATAAAACAGAGCATGCATTCATCAATGGCATCAGAGCCATGATTTAAGAGGGGTTACATAACTATAAATAGATAAAACATAAACGTCTTAGTTAGCTCAGCCCATGGAATCCATGAATAAAACAAAACAGAGCAAAAAAAAAAGAATCTTTACAACTTTTACCTGAAGAAACTTGATGATGATGCATGAAAGGCAAGAGATTCAAAGGTAAAGAAGGTGTAGTTTTATGATTATTCTGAGGGCAACTCATGATTCCTAAGCTCAAACTCAAACCTAAACCATCTTCTTTTTCACTACTCATCTTTCTTGCTCTGTTTTTTTCCTCCTCTGAGAAAACCAAAAAATTCCACTATTTTTTTCTTCTTTCTTCCCCTTTTTTAGAAGAGAAGAAAGAAAATGGTGGTTTTCTTGCTATGGGGTTTGAAATGGTGGTGGGGGTGGGGTAAGGGAGGAAGAGGGGACAGAACGAAGAGAAATGGGGTGTTCCCTTTTGTAGCAGAAGAGTTACAGCTTTTTTCCTTTGGCTAGTGCAAATACAGTTTGTAGGATAGGTCAGAAAGATTCAGAAACCATAAATATATATATGAAAAATTGTATTATTATAAATTTAATATAATATAATAAAAAATATAAATACCGAACGTCAAATAAAATATATAAAAACGATTTTATTATACGGAAGAAGAATGAAAAAATGATGACTTATGTCAGTGGGTATTGGGTCAATGATGATGATAGAGATTGGTTTTGATTAAGCTTGGCTTTTTCTTTGTTTTTTTCTTCTCTAGATGTTTTACTGTCTATTTATATTTTGCATAGAGAGGGCCCTATTTTTAACCGTGGTTGAAAATCTTTTCAAAATTGAGAATTGACTAAACGTAACTGAAGCTATTTTTTATTTTATTTTTATTACAGTAAAAAAAAAAAAAAACTTAATATTTTGCTTTTATGAATCATCTGTTTTCTTCCTGAATTGTAACTTCTCATTAAAAGGTGGCTTTTTTCTAGCGTTGACTGTTGACTAATGCGTGCTTTCTCGTGAAACACTTTTTCTCAACCCACGCGCTTATTTTTCTCCTCAACTAAGCGCGTGAGTAGAAAAATATAAGGATAATATAATAAATATAATTTTTTTCCTTTCACATAAATATTTTAATAAATAAATAAATTATAATCACGTTAAAATATAATCTTAATTGCACTAATTGTAAATTAAATTAATTTACTTTTACGATAATCTTACATATAATTTGAAGATAAATGAAAAATATTATACCTAACTTGTAATTTATGTGATATTTGAAACTGTTATTTAAATTTGTAACTTATAATTTATCAAGTTAAACTATTAGAAACAAAACTGACCAATGTTACTAAAGCAATTAATAATAATTATGTTATCGTAATTATATGTTTTGAATATTGTGGGGAGTAGTTAATGATTTAATTAAGAGTTGTCAAAATTTATCATAATTATGTGTTTGAATAGTGTGGGGAGAATTAAACGCATAAATAGCTCCCTTGTTTATGTTACACAAATAATCTATGTAATGACTAATTACTTCACTATATTTAATTAATAAGTTTGCATTTAAACTGCGAGTTACAACTTCAACTTAAAGTTTCTAGACTCAGTCTTATAATATTTGTCCGCTTTTAATTTTATACACTTTTTTAAATATTTTAATTTGTGTTATATATAAAGAGAGGGGTAATTATTAATGATATTTATCAATTAGCCCTCTTTATAAATGTCATCAAAGTCTAAAATTTAGTGATATCGAATATTATATCAATTAACTAGTGTTGATAAAAAATTTAATAGGCTTTATTAACGTGTAGATTTATTATCGCTAAAATTTATTTATTAGAACTATTCTACTTATTTGATCTCATTCTTCCGTGGGAAAATGAATCTCAAGTATCTCATTGTTATATATTTTCTAATTTAATTTTAGTTTTTATTTTTAATAAGTTTAAAAAGGACTTGAATTTGAGTTTCCTTTAAGTATAAAAATGTTTTTGTTGTAAATTTTTTACTTTTAATATAAAACTTTTTAATATAAATTTAAATTTACTCACACTTTAATATAAATACTGAATATCAAATTAAATAATGATATATTTTTTTAAAAATACCAAATATAATTAACTTTTAAGTAAAAAAGTTTGCTTTAAAGGGTCCCAATTCTTTTAATTGTGAAACATTATCTAGCAAATCCAATATATGGCAATATCACATTATTATACTAGAGTATGAAAAATATTGTGGAGTTGAGCTAGACCCACCATATTATTTTGTGACAATTTGACTTCCAAAATAAGTAGAGGATGATAATAAAAACGAAAAAATAAAGCAATAAAAAGAGGAAAAAAGTTTTATAAAACTTTGTGCTAAAAAAAGTTAGAGCCAAGCAAATTGGAAGAATCCAAAGCCAAGAAAGAGACTCAAGTTTTTAAAATATATATTTTTTTTTAAAAAAATAATTTGAGAAAAATCGTAAAAGACAAGAAAAGTATCACGTGATGAAGCATGGAGATGTTTAGTCCACGTGGCATTACATGCAGGGTGGGACCCACTGCACTCGTGCGTGTCACATTGCCTCCGACAGTACACATCTGTACAATCATTGGATACTCTCTTCTACACGAGTATTTCCTTTTTTAAGTACTAATCCACGTTCACGTTCGTATCAACTATGATTCACATGTATCAATAAATTTTTATGTTATGAAAACTTTCGTAGTGATGATGGTTTGTGTTTATATTATTATAAATGATGATTAGTAATGGATGATGATTTGAAAATGAGGATAATTACGTAAAAATAAGAAGATAAGTTATAAACATCATTTCTATAAATTATTTGTACTTTGTTTAGATCAGTGTTACTCGTATATTATTTCATATTGTATTGTATGATAGATATAATGTTTTGCTAGATTGTATTGTTAGTTGTTGTTTAATAGCATTTTGATTGCTTGATTTGATTGTATCGTACTGTATTATAAGTTACAAATTTACTATAATATCCCTAATTATTTTAGGGTAAGAGGTTTGACTAGATTTAAATAATTAAGATAAAGGATAAAATAGTATTTTGAAATATTATGTAAAGATATAATTGGAAAAATAAATTAAGTAACTATGAGAACACACTAAATTAATTGTTCCATAAAATAGAAATTTTCATTATTACGTAAATACGAAATTTAATAATACAATACGATTCATTTTAAGTAACAATCAAAACAAACATTATAGGTATAGTAACTATACAATGCGGAACAGTGATTCAAACCTAATGTTAAGTAAATGGAGTATTGTTTTCTTTGTTTTAATTTATGTGGTTTATTTTCTCTTAGTCCATTTTCAAAATTATTTCATTTTTATATTTAAGAGGTACTAATTTTATTTTTTTTATTTTTAATGAAATAATTGATAGTTGTAAGAGTCAGGTCCATCCCTGTTTGAATTTTTGGTCCATGCTCCAGTCAGGCAAAGAATGTTAGAGTGAGTAAAAGTAACATTGAGTGGGAATTGATTTGATGGTCACCTTACGTGGATTTGAATAACCCCCACATTGGTTGTGTTGTGCGGAATTTGAGATAATACGAGAAAATATAAACGCGAAAAACAAGACAACAGATTTACGTGGTTCACCAATAAATTGGCTACGTCCACGGGAAGAGAGGGAGCAGTTTTATTATGGAGAGGCAAAAAACAGAATTTCTGAATAGGGTTTCCCATAGCGTCTATATATAGTGCTAAGCTACGCCCTAACAGGCTTGGGCCCAAAATACATAATTGACAGATAATTAAGGGCCCAATTCAAGGCATTCAACAAATCTCCACCTTGACTTGAATTCTCCAAACAGATTCTTCAGACGCACTATGATAGTGCCAGGCCTCCCCCTCTTCCTCAGAATTGCCCCGCAGGGCAATTAACAGCTTCTGATGTTGAGCAAGTCCAAACAGTGTTGAAACTTGCTCTGTGGAACCGGCTTTATGAACATATCAGCAGGATTATCAGCAGTTCCTACTTTCTTCACCTTGATTCTCTTCTCACTTCTCAGAAAATGATACCTTACGTCGATATGCTTGGTTCTCTCATGATGGACTTGATCCTTGGCTAGACAAATTGCGCTCAAACTGTCACAATACACCGTAGCCTGATCATGATGCAGACCAAGATCACTAACCAGCCCTTTCAACCAAATCCTTTCTTTTGCAGCCTCTGTCAAGGCCATGTACTCCGCTTCCGTAGTAGACAAAGTCACTGTAGGTTGCAAAGTTGCCTTCCAACTGACGACAGATCCTCCAAGGGTAAACACATAGCCAGTCATCGATCTTCTTGTGTCAACATCTCTAGCATAGTCTGAATCAGAATAGCCAGTAACCAAGCACTGAGTATCACCTCCATAAATGAGACCAACGTCAGATGTACCTCTAAGGTACCGGAAAATTCTCTTCACAGCCTGCCAATGTTCTCTCCCTGGTTGTCCCATGAATCTGCTCACTACACTGACTGCATGTGCTAAATCTGGCCTTGTACAGACCATAGCATACATCAAACTTCCTACGGCACTGGCATAAGGGACTCGTGACATATACTCCTTCTCTTCTTCTGACTGTGGAGCGAACATGGCAGTGAGATGGATATTGGCAGCACTGGGGGTATCAATGGGCTTAGATGAAGACATGCCAAACCTCGCCAAGACCTTCTGAATGTAGCTTCTCTGTGACAAGAAAAGTTTCCTTCTCTCTCTGTCTCTAATGATCTCCATCCCTAAAATCTTCCGAGCGGCTCCCAGATCCTTCATCTCAAACTCAGCACTAAGTAAACCCTTCAGCTTCTGAATGTCATACTTCTTCTTTGCAGCTATCAACATATCATCTACATAAAGCACCAGATAGATGAATGAATCATCATTGAGCCTATTGTAGTAGACACAACAATCATATGAGCTCCGAGTATAGCCCAACTTCACCATATAGCTGTCAAACCTTTTATACCACTGCCTTGGAGACTGCTTAAGTCCATATAAGGACTTCTTCAACTTGCAGACGTGATTTTCCTTCCCTGGAACTTGGAAACCATCCGGCTGAGTCATGTATATCTCTTCCTCCAACTCTCCATGTAGAAACGCTGTCTTCACATCAAGTTGTTCAAGCTCCAGATTCTGATGTGCAACTATCGCTAGTAACACTCGGATGGAAGTATGTCTGACCACTGGTGAGAAGATCTCATTATAGTCCACTCCCTCTCTTTGGTTGAAACCTCTGGCAACAACCCTGGCTTTATACTTGACTCCTTCTGCTGGTGATATCCCTTCCTTCTTCTTGAAAACCCATTTGCAAGTAATAATCTTTCTCCCCGAAGGCTGTATGACCAGATCCCATGTCTGATTCTTGTGTAGGGACTCCATCTCATCTCCCATAGCAGCAAACCATTTTTCAGAATCAGGACTTAAAATGGCTTCTTTGTAAGTAGACGGCTCAGATGTATCTACCTCTTCAGCAACCTGCAGTACATAACCCACCATGTCCTCAAAACCATACCTCGTAGGTGGCCGAACTCCAACCCTCCTTGGCCGATCTTGAGCTATACTCTGATGGATATCTGATGGCATAGATTCTGGAATATCAGTTTCTGTCTGTGGCTCTTGATCCTCCTCTTCAGGTTCCTTTAAATCTCTCTCGTTCTGAATGACTTGAAACTCCACCTATTTGTCAAGACTCCCAGTTTCTGACGTAGTTGTAGGCTTCACAATGGTTCTAAGCAGAGAACTTTCATCAAAGACAACGTTCCTGCTCATAATAACCCTCTTTTCTGCTGGAGACCAGATTCTGAAACCTTTCACTCCATCTCCGTAGCCCACAAATACTCCCTTTTTAGCTCTTGGTTCTAACTTACCTTCACTGACGTGATAGTAAGCCGTACAACCAAAAACTTTCAGATTTGAATAATCAGCAGCTTTTCCTGACCACATCTCCATAGGTGTCTTGCACTGTATGCCTGTATGTGGTCCGCGGTTAATCAAGTAGCAAGCTGTACTAACCGCTTCTGCCCAGAATCTTCTATCTAGCCCAGCATTAGAGAGCATGCACCTTGCTCTTCCAGAAGTGTTTGATTCATCCGTTCAGCTACACCGTTCTGCTGTGGTGTATTTCTGACTGTACGATGTCGAGCAATCCCTTCATCCTTACAGAATTGATCAAATTCAGACAAACAGAATTCCAGCCCATTATCAGTTCGCAACCTCTTTATCTTCTTCCCTGTTTGATTTTCCATCAAAATTTTCCACTCCTTGAACTTCTGGAAGGCTTCACTTTTATGCTTCATCATGTACACCCAAGTCATCCTTGAGTAGTCATCAATAATGGACACAAAAAATCTGCAACCTCCCAAAGACTCAACACGGCATGGACCCCAGCAATCAGAATGGATATAATCAAGTGTGCCTTTTGTTCTATGAATGGCCTTTGGAAACTTGTTGCGATGTAGTTTTCCAAAAACACAATGTTCACAAAACTCTAGGCTCTTAACCTTATGACCAGCAAGTAAATCCTCCTTTGACAGAATTTGCATCCCTCTTTCACCCATATGACCAAGTCTCATGTGCCATAACTTAGTCATATCCTTCTGGTGAAATTCTGACGATGCAACATGGGCTGAACCTGTAACCGTGGAACCTTGTAGAAAATACAAAGTACCACGCATGACACCTTTCAGAATCAAATTTGAACCCTTCCAGACCCGCAAGACTCCATCTTTTCCCGACCAGCTGAATCCCTTGCTGTCCAAAAGACTGAGAGATATCAGATTTTTCGTCATCAATGGAACGTGCCTGACCTTGTTCAATGTGCAGAAGCTACCGTCATGTGTCCTTATCTTGATCGAGCCTGTCCCAACCACCTTGCAGATAGAACTGTTGGCCATCGAGATGCTGCCTCCGTCTACCTGCTCATAAGTCGTGAACCACTCTCTCCTAGGACAGATGTGATAGGATGCCCCAGAATCAAGAACCCACACATCTGAATAATGAGTGTGCTCATCCGCAACTAGGGCAATATCTTCTTCAGAATTGGTGTCTTCTTCAGCAACAGCAGCAGACACTGATTGTTTTTCCGATTGCTTCTTTTTCTTCGGACAGTCAAATTTCCAATGTCCCTTCTCCTTGCAGTAATTACAAACATCATCCGGCTTTGCACCCTTCGACATCGGCTTATTTTTCTTTCCGCCGTTTTTCCTTCCCTTTCCGCTACTGGTGAACAGACCGGAAGGCTGTATGTCCGTACTTGTGCCGTTAGCCTTATGCCGTAATTCCCTGCTATGAAGGGCCGATCTGACTTCTTCCAGTGACACAGTATCTTTCCCAACAATGAACGATTGAACAAAATTCTCAAACGACATTGGGAGAGATACTAACAGAATCAGGGCAGCATCTTCATCCTCGATCTTCACATCGATATTACGCAATTCTAATAACAAAGTATTCAATTGCTCTAAGTGTTCCCTGAGTTGTGTACCTTCAGCCATTCGTAAACCGAATAGACGTTGTTTCAGAAGCAGCTTGTTGGTTAGAGATTTTGTCATGTACAAACTCTCCAGCTTCAACCACAGACCAGCAGCAGTCTCTTCATCCGAGACTTCCGTGATGACGTCATCCGCGAGACACAGCATGATCGTCGAGTGCGCCTTTTCCTCCAAAATCGCCATCTCAGGAGTAACGACGGCGTTCTTGTCTTTCGACAACGGCGCCCAGAAGCCTTGCTGTTTCAACAAGGCCCGCATCTTGATCTGCCATAAACTGAAACTGTTCCTCCCTGTGAATTTGTCGATTTTCACGTTCAAAGCAGACATCTCGAATTCTCCAAGAACACCGATTAACCGAGAGGCTCTGATACCAATTTGTTGTGCGAAATTTGAGATAATACGAGAAAATATAAACGCGAAAAACAAGACAACAGATTTACGTGGTTCACCAATAAATTGGCTACGTCCACGGGAAGAGAGGGAGCAGTTTTATTATGGAGAGGCAAAAAACAGAATTTCTGAATAGGGTTTCCCATAGCGTCTATATATAGTGCTAAGCTACGCCCTAACAGGCTTGGGCCCAAAATACATAATTGACAGATAATTAAGGGCCCAATTCAAGGCATTCAACAGGTTGGACAATAGAATGGTGGTCTCTTTATATGGACTTGAGCAATTCCTCCCTCAAGAACTAGTTTTCGAGATTGAGTTAGACACATATATCATATCTTTACATAATATCATGGTTAGATTCATTTTCGTTTGAATTTTCGATCCATATTCCATTGTAAAAGGATGTTAAAGTGAGTAAAAAGTACACACATTAATTGAGATGGTCACCTTATATGAATTTGGATTTGGACAATCTCCCCCCCCCCCCCCAAAACAAAGAATCAACTTATTAAACTCATGTTTCATATCGTTATATTAGTCATATAAATAATCTAAAAATACAAAATTTATACCACAAATTTTAAGAAAATTCGTTCGTGTTAAAATTGTGTCAAAATTAAAAGGGTACCACATCAATTAAACTGGAAAATTTATTTATGATGTCAATATTTTTGTTATGGGTCATTGTTCATCAACTTTAGTCAAACACATTAATGATTATAATATTTTATAAACTTGAACTTAATTAACTTTCCGACAGTATCAATTAAGGGAAAATAAATATAGTTTTAAGAATTCAGGTGCACGACAATGATTTGATGGTTTTATCCTTATTAACGAAAGTTGTTAGATTTGAATTTTGAGTATAATAGAATTAATTGAAATTATCATTTTTGAATGGCTATGCAATTTAAATTTAATACGAACTTTAATATAAACTCCAAACACAAGTAAAAATAAAATAAAATACCATTTAAAATGTATTCATCTTGTAATTTACAAACGAAAAAATGGATACAAAATAAAAAGAGTTTGAGATTTATGAACTTCGAATGTAATATAAATTATAGGTCGTGATTTTAAGTTTAGCATTTTTAAATATTATTTGGCTTGAAAATTTAAAATGGTTAAAAATATACTTCTTGTTTTACTTTAACATCTCAATTCTCATGTACGTTTAAGTTGAAATTAAACTCTATTATTATATCTTTGAATTTTTAAAAATAATTCCCAAAAGAGAGTCCCGACAAACTTTGACAAGATAATCACTATCTTCATTTTGATTTGATTTGATGTTCCCTTTTCCAAAACTATTTAGTAGTTAAAATAATAAAAAATAAATCAAAAAATTATAATTCAACTTTTTGCAAAGTTTATAATGCGCGACATAAATAATAAGCTATAGCTCATCTAATTAAAACATGCTTTAACTTATAACTTTGACTTAATCATATTATAATAATTTAAAACATTGTTTATTTTATTGTAACACTTTTTTTCGCACTTGATAGTATAAATTTGCTTAAAAGTATTTTTTTGTTAAAATATATTTAAAATAAGCCATTCTGCATAAGTTTTTATTATCCGGTCGAATTATATTATAAACACATTTGATTTGTCAACATGTTTAATAAAAATTTAAAGTTTTTATAAATCACAAGTTATAAATTAATTATTTTTGAATTTTAAATTTATAAATATTTTTAGAAAAAATGATAAAAAATTTTCGTTTAAGTTCACTTATTACCCTTATTTCCTATTAGATTATAAAATTCCTAAAATCCCTTATTTTTAAGTCAAATGACGATGATAGGCAGATATAAAAATGTGATAAAAAATGAGACGGATACAAAAATGTAAAAATGAGGCGGATACAAAAATGTGACAAAAAATGAGGCGGATACAAAAATGTGACAAAAATAAGGCGGATATAAAAAATGTGACAAAAAAAATAGGCGGATACAAAAAATGTGACAAAAAATGAGGCGGATACAAAAATGTGACAAAAATGAAGCGGATACAAAAATGTGACAAAAAATGAGGCGAATATAAAAATATGACAAAAATCTATAATGTGTCTGTCACCTTTTTATTGAATCAGCCCTATTATATATCCGTGTTTTTATATATTTTTGATGAATTTTAATCATTAAAAACTTATAAGGGACAAATTATCATTTAGCTCAAAAAAATATATTATTTATCCATATTTTTATTAAATCCGACTAAATCCGAAACTGAAAGTAATACAATACAATAACTCTATCCCCTGGCTAACAATCATGTGGTTTGTTGGACCCCTTGAGGGTTCCTATCAAATAATTGGGGTGTCATTGTTCGATCAAGCATCAAATCATTACTTTTTATATATCTTGAAAATAACTTTACATAATACAACTTGAACTCTCTATTTGGCTATATATATCCATGTGATCCTCACGTGAAGGAGGTCCCTCCCTTCTTCTTTCTTTTTGTCAGAGTATTATTTCGTATTTGATATTCGTATTGATACTTAATTAAATTTAAATTTGTATAGCTTATTATAGGGATTACTTTTAAATACGACACTTTTCAGCCAATATTAGAGATGATAAAGCAAATTCTAGCTCACTTTAATGCAAAACGGATTTGTCACACCGATTTGATTTTTTCACTTTTTTAAAATTGATCAATAATTATTTTAAGTTTCTTTTGTCTTTTTACATCAATAAGTTTGATGAATCCAAAAGATGATTTAACTTTTCAATTTTTTGACATGATTTGAAGTTTTCTTTTTTTTGGACCGACGGTTGATTGAATTAAGTGATAGTGAATAGTAGTAAATATTTCACATTTTGTAAGTATAATACTATCTATTTTCATTTTTGTCAAGATACAATTTTTTCTCATTTTTATTATGCTTAATATGTGATACACCCACAATATATTATTTACGCGAGTTGAATTTAAAATCAATGTCATAACTTAATCGTATAAGTTTGATGTTTACTGAATTCAGGTAAAGAGGTACACAACCTCTAATTATTACTCTCATTGAGTACCAAAGTCTCAAAACATAATTTGAACTTTTGAATGTATTTTTGTTTAATACTTTGTAGTAAAATATTGTTTGTTAGAAAGTTTTTTCAAAACACTAAAAAAGAGAGATTTTTGTTGTTGCACAACTTTTACGGCCCATGACTCGAACTTGGGCCGTTCAATGCAGGATAAGTTTAGGAGATGTACTAATTTTAATTGGGAAAATTATATATAATGATAAATTAATAAATTAAATTAATTGTTATAATTATTCTTTGATTTAATAGTGTTCCGTAGCAAACTGTTTGTCAGTCACCTCACTCCCTCAAATTCTCGCTCGCCACTCTCCTATCTCGCTCCATCTCTCGCTTGCTTCCTCTCACTTTTATACAAACACAGGTGTATAAAAATTGTTTCTATTTGTATAAAGCAGAAAAAATTGTATAAATACATATATTTTTGTTTTCCTCTCTCCCCTCTCCCAGATCTCGCTCGCCACTCTCCCTAATCTCGCTCTCCACCCTCGCCTCTCTCATTTATACAAACAGAAGCGAAATGTATAAGTTGCATTTCTGTTTGTATAAAGCGAGAGAAAATTGTATGTACACATGCAAATACATATATTTTTGTCCTATACACTTATAATTATACAATAAAAATACTCCCCTGCCCAGTTTCTTTTGCCTTTCTCTCTTTCTCGTTTTATACAAATTCAAATTGTATGTAATTTCTCACTTTATCGTTTTATACAATTCGATTCAATTGTATATTCCCTGCCCAAGTCTCTTTTGCCTTTCTCTCTTTCTCATTTTATACAAATTCAAATTGTATATAATTGTTCTATACACTTATGATTATACAATTCGTTTTATACACTTTGTTTTTATACAATTCTCTGCTCAAGTCTCTTTCTCTATCTGGTTTTATACGATTCGCTTCTATTGTATATGTATAGCGAATTATACATTTATATGTTTGCTATTGAGTGCAATTATGCAAACTTTGCTATAGGATATAAATATAAATTTTATGTTTGCTATATGTGAAAGTTGCCCATTTAAATTTTATTCATATTTTAAAATAATTATACATCTTACAACTGAATACTAGATAGAGCATGACCCGTGCAAAGCACAAGACCAACATTAAAGGATCATCATTTCAGAAAAAATGACGTAATATATAAAATATATAATTTTTACAATAGTAAATTATAAATGGTACAATGTCATGGCAATGGAGAAGATGATAATATTGCATATACGTGGGAAAACAAGAGCATCTGCTTTTGTGTATTACACAAATCTCTTTTTGCACTTAAAATGTTTCTCCAAAGAAATGTAAGACATAAATGTTCTTCAAATTGGTCACAGTGGCCATAGTAATCATTGTCAAGTACTTGCACATGATTTTGTTGGAATTATGTATCTTAAAATTTCAATTTAGAAATAAAACATAGCAACTTTAGTAGAAGCTTATATAGGCATAGTCAAAATTGAACTATGATGGCGAAGTCCTTATGCATGGAAACAAAAAACTGAAAAATAACATCACATGTCTTTTTTTTCTTTTGTAAGTTTGTTACCGTAAAATCAGGAAGAACAATGAATCTTACATAAAAGAGAGGACAATTTGGCTAAAGCTTCTCAATTACCAGATTCGGAAATTTTTTGCGTACTACTGAATTAGCGTTTTATTCTTACCAATCATAAAATATTTTAAGTGACAATTTTTACTTAGTAGGGTCAGATGCTAAGTGTTAGTATCCTGATCTCTAACATAGAAATTATTATATCGTAGATTATTATTTTTTCATATGTAATCTGTCTTATCATTTCAGCCTTTCGTAACTATCTGCTCACCTCAATTCAACAGCTTCAAAGTGAGATTCACATTTTACTTTCGTATTTTTGTTGCATCTCCATTTTTTTTTTTGTATTTGATTACCCTACAATAAAAGTCTAATAAGCTTACTACACAAAGTATTATAATTATATCTTTTATATGTGTTCTATATATTGATTTGTTTCAAGGTAAGCCAAGAGTTAAAGCACTGATAAATATTCTAATAGCACAAGTTGTATGCTCTGTTATTTTGTGTCCCTAAATTACTGTATTTTTACTAAATAGAACTAGCCAAGGTTTGTGAGAGTACTTACGCTTAAAGTTTGTTTGAATTAACTTATTTAAAGTGTTTTTAAATCAATATATTTTAAGCACTTTTAGAGTGTTTGGATGATTTAAAAGAGTTGCTTATAAGCTAAAGTGATAAAAATAAATCAAAAGCCAAAAGCCAATTCAAACAGGCTCCTGGGTCATGTATGACAAATAAATGTGAATCTCACTGGGTACATACAACATTCATATTTCTGTATGTATCTAGCGTGATTTACATGTATCTAAATATCGGATATATACGAGAGTGACAAGCTAGAGGAAGGGAGGGAAGCAAGAGAGACGAGCGAGATTTGTTATATGTTTCGGATACATACTAATTTACTTGGATATAGTATATCTAAAACAAATTACATCTAATTTTGCCCAATGCGACTCGAGATATGTGTATATAAACATACACACCAAAATGATAAGATTCCTAAAATTACAAAGTAGAGTATATTTAAGTAATTACCTCCTAAAATAGTAAATAATTTTATTTACAATGATTTATATTTTGTGTACTTAAAAGATATTATCTCTTGATAGACATAAATTTGATTTTCAACGAAAAAAATTTAAGATCAAACCTATTTATAGAGAAAATTGTGTAGTTAAATGATTAATTTCTAAAAATTAACATATGTATTTTGAGTAGTTAATTTATGTAAATTATAAACATTTCAAAACAACACAAAAAGAGATTTGTTATATGTTTCAGATACATACTAATTCACTTGGATATAGTGTGTCTAATAAAAACACTATATCATGTATCCAAATGCTCGATTGAACAAGTCATAATTCAAATGTCTAATTTAACTCAAATGATTAGTACGGTTCAGCGAAAATAACGGGTTTGGAGCAGGGCCGGGTCAAATCCGGGTTAACAGATGGATCGGGTAAAAATAAAGGGTGACCGGCTTATTATTAGGATTCTTAAACCCTTGTTTTTCTCCCTCAAGAATTTGGTGGCTGAGTTTCATATTCATCTGGTAATAATTTCTACTTCTCTTTAACTGCTTAAATAAAACCCTAGTTGGTTCTTCTCCATTCAATTTAAGCTTAAACGTTATAACTTGTTGATTTAAAGCTGGAAAAGAAGAAGCTTTAACTGCAACACATGTATTTATACATATATTTTTGCTTTTCTAGTTTAATTCTGATGCTTACTATTTGTTTTCTTGTGGTTATGGCTCAGAAATCAAGAAACTAGTAATTAGCTTCAGATATCATGTTTTTTTGGTTCCTAAGGACCCCAACTATTGTATTGTAGACAATGTGTTCGATAATATGTCTAAAGGAGTAAACTTTGCTCTATCAAGATTGTGAATTGATAGAGATAGTATCATACTTCATAAGGTGAACACCCAAGGAATAAGATTTTTTGGGGGCGTAAAGGTGGACACCATAAGGGTAAAAGAAGTGTGCATTGAGCCATGTCATGACATACTGCACAAGGAGAGTACTTCACATATTGAAGTGCTATCCCTGTGAAAATGAAACGCCTATTGCCATCTTGAGGACTTTAGAGTGTGTCTCGTGATTTCCAGCTCTACCTTTTACATATTAGTTTTCAAAAAATTAGGCTTTGTGTTTTTGTCTTGTCGCGAGTGTAATTACCCGATTGATAAATGATGAATTCTTTTTTTGTTTCTTCAGATTTAGGAGGCAGGAAAATGGGCACGTCTTCGAAGAAATCGAGGAAAGTAGAGGAGAGTGAAAGCAACTCTGAATTTGAGAATGATGAAATATTAAATGAGATGTCAGACGATGTTAGTTTTTCTCTCTTAAAATCCCTCATGGGTACTTATATGGTTCTATCCTTGATTTTTTTTGTTTCAAATATTTTACAAATGATAAATGTTCTGTGATTTGCTTAGGCCGAGAACTTTGATGACGACAGTGATGAAAACAATGACTATACAGACAATGACGATGACGTCGATCATTACAGCAATGAAGATGAAAGTGGAGAACAAGAGGAAGAGGAAGATGAGGAAGGAGATCAAGAAGAAGAAGAGCGAGAAAAACTGACTGAGGAACACAAAAATGCTGAAATGGAAGAACTTGAGAAAGAATATATGGAGCTTAGGCACAAGGAACAGTAAGTTTCTTTCTCTACAACATAGCTTAGTTTTATGGAATATTTCTAGTTGAACTTATCACCTAATAAGTACATATTTGCTCTTTAATCCCATTAGAGACACAAAGGCTTCTGAGCTGAAGAATGATTTATATCACAATTTATAAGATCACTTGTTTAATAGTGGATTCAATCCATCCAAGATACATCTAGCTAGTATTAAAAGAACTTCCATCACAATTTATCAAAGTTCTTCACAGTTGAATGCGTCTTTCGACTATTAAATAACTCGCATCATATTTTTATCAAGCTTCAGCCCAGTTTCCTTCTTCAGTTTGGTTCAAGTCTTGATGATCATATAGCAAGTCTAAAATATAAATAATATCAGCAGTAAAACAAGTAGGAAGTTCTCACTATTAAAGATATGGTACTCATGCCTACTATTGGTAGACATTTGACTTTGGCGGTTATTATGTGCACAGAGATCTTTTGAAGAATCTGACGCAACATAAGGATGAGGATCTTCTCAAAGGTCAAGCAGTTAAAAACCAGAAGGTATAGTGTACCAGATTGCACAGACGATAATGTTAGTTTTATCTTCTTACTATTGTTTTTTTTTGGTTGTATATGCACACGTCATGTTGCTTCAATTAAAAGAAATTCTGGTTACAGGGAACATAAATGGCTATCATGTGATTGGAAGTTTTATTCCCCTGTATGTTTTCCATTGATATCTATGTTGTATCTCCAATAGATACTATATGATTGAGTTGCATGTAAAATATACTTCTATTGCTTCTTGGCTTGCCAATGGCTGAAATTTTAGCTATAGTGCTAATATCATTTACTTGATTATTCTTTTCAAGTAATATGATGATTGACTAGTAATTCGATCTAGTGTGGTACATGATTAATGACTTGCCGATCTCCTACTTGAATTGTCCAAGCTTGTCTTACGTAATTGTCAAAATTATGTTATTGACTATCAAAATAAATAAATTGTGTTTTTAACTTTTTCCTTTTTTCTCTCTTTAAATTTCCCAAAGGCTCTCTGGGACAAGACACTTGAGCTAAGATTCTTGCTGCAAAAGGCTTTCTCGAACGCCAATAGACTTCCACAGGTTCATTGGGTTTACCATTTTGTTTCAACACCAGCACTAGATTCATGATATTGACTAATTGAACTTAAATGCATGTTGATCGCCTGCAGGAACCAATTAGGTCTTCCTTTTGTGATTCAGAGGACACAGTTGAAGATGCATATACAGATCTCATTGCCTCTTCCAGAAAAACCTTGGATTCCATACTGGAATTGCAAGAGGTACAGTGAGAACAGTTACTTCATAGTCATTTTTCTTTTGGAGTAACAAAAGATTAGTATGCTTTTCTTTTGCTGGAAACCTGACCATTGCTCCTCCCTAGCGGTCCCATTATGTGATAGGTTGCCACTTTGATATCCCAATATATCCTAAACACGTCACTGATAACCATATTGCAAGCACCTCGATAAAACTATGATCCGTTAGCAATATTCTCTTGTCAAATGCTCTACAAACTTCAAAATTGTTGTCTTGTAATAAAATTTTTTAAACCTGGGTCGAACAAAGTCAACTGATTTATTGATTGTTGTGCATAGTGGATATATGTCTCGTGAAGTAGGATGAAGGGAGTGTTATCTTTTGTTCAGATTAATACAATCCAGCTTTGCCTTTAACCAATTATAAAAGCACATTTTGCCATTTGACAGGTACTACTGGAGAAGAATCCATCAATTACTAAATCAATGGATGGTATGACATATAGCTTTGATTTTGCAGAACTTGAAGAGCTGCCTCCATACTAAAACTTTGAGTGTTAAATGTTCTTTACTCTTGAGTAAATGTTCTTTGCTCTTGAGTTTTTTGAAAATCTGAAGTTCCTTCTTGAAATAATCTAATAATAGTAGTAGTAAAATATTGGTAAAATTAGGATGTAACAAGATGCTCTTTATTAAAATCTGATCCTCAACTCAAGGTATTGACTACTTGAGAGGACTTGCTTTAAAAAACCAAATAGATTAGGTTATACAGGGTCAGATATTTGCTAGATTTTCAAGACCTGCAAAAGAAACCGATTGCTTCTATGTTGCAGCTCTAAACAGTGATCTCTAAGTAAAAGTTCTATAATCCCCTGTTGTCTGTAATTAACTGAAAAAGAATTCCTGGAAATCCTTTCATATGCCACCTTATTTGGTATTGTTTCCAAACTGGAAAATCAAGTCCTGGACCTTTTGCACATCTTTCATATTTAAGCGCCTAATGACCATCAATTTTCCTCATAGCTCAAAGACAACATATGCATCTTTCGGAATTAACATATTCACTGGTTGTTGTTTCTGTAATTTTCTTTCTTGAAGTCAATTCTGGTAAAAGGTCGAAGCTTTTGGAAGATTCTGTAAAGTCAGGTGAAGTTGATGATGATTGGCAGAAGATTTCTCAAATGCATTCAAGGTAAGAATGTTTAACTGGGGCTTATTGTCACATCCCTTGTTTTATAGCTGTCTGTCAATTTTTTTTCATTGCTTTAGATCACGGTCTCAATTTGTTTGCTACAAGATATACATGTTTTATATGACAAATCAGGAGGAACTTCCAACATTAACAGTTAAAACTAGGAAGAAGAGTGTGATTTAGGTGGAAATTCAGCCAACACAGCCAGTAGATGTTTATCAGTGCTCCTCTTATCAACAAAGAAAAAGAAAATTACAGGTGCCACAATTTTGATGGCCTAGGAATTTAAGGGGATTGGCATGTATTATTCCTGGAAGCTAAGCCTGAACTCTTTTTAAGCAGAACATTAGTTATCTGGGCTGGGCTAGAACACCAGTATAGCCTAAGCTGGATCACATCATTGGCAGAATGTGAATCGACAATACCTGATTCTTTGTAACTGTTTTTTGTCAAATTTAAAACACGGGTATGATTTTGAACGTGAACCAAATTTTGGTATAATAGTTTATTTGAGCGAAATATTCGCATGCAAAGTGCATTTCTCTTTGTGTTTTACTCTAAATCTAAATGAGCAAGAGAGTGGTGCTGGAAGAGGCTAAGGCCTAAGTGGGAGAGGTAACAGAATTTGGTGGGCGCAATCTTCACTTTGTTCTACCTCGTATTCCTTGCACACTTTCAAGTTTCCATTGCCTATGAGCAAGAAAAACCAATTTCTTTTCATTTATCTTATTTATCTCTTCCCAGGACCTATGTGTCTACTCCATGGATGCCTTTGTCCATCTGTATGACATGTCTGAATGTGCAGTTCCCCAAGAGCAAGATAAGACTTGTGTCACAGTTAACTTAAAACTCCAAGAGAAATACAAGTTATCTTGTTCTTATTTATTTTCTACTATTCCCAAATATGTATGCTTTCACTCCATGTCTGTGCCTGTCTGTCTGACATGTCTTGTTCTAGAGAGCTGAGAGCAAAATATGAACATGCATATGTAAGTTCCTGTTTAACCTTATACTCACCTCAAGTCACATTTTATATGACAGTCTATGAAGAGTATAGGATATTAATTTGACTTGGCAATATATTAGTCATAGTGCAGAGCATATAAAGCAATGGTCAAGAAGTTAGCTGGCAGAAATAAATATCATACCACACTTTAAAACTTGGAATTTGGACTTCTTGAAGGTTCTGAAAGTCATGTAGAAATGAAATTGGTGTCAAATATTTTTGGTCCTCCCAAAATTGAAAGACTCGTACAAATTGGGGTAGAGCAAGTATAAGTTTTCATTTGAATTAATGAGGGCTAATTAAGATAGCAATTTGCTTTTACCATTTGATTGTTGAGCTAAACACAACTGGAAATCAAATGAAAAAGGAGGGGAAGAACCTTGATCGCAACATTATCAAGATTTTTAATCCATGTTGGCGCTGCTAATTTAATTGGCTAAACCGGAGGGTGTGGAAACTTGGGGCCACAAGTCCTCGAATGTTGTAGATTACCTTTTCGATTGCTTTTGTTCTAGCGATTATTTCTCATAATCTATTGCATTCTTCTAAGCAATAGGTTGGATCTTGCTTCCCCTGTGAAGAATTAGGTTCTGCATCCCATTATTAGTGTTGATCTGGAGTCAGATTTTATATACATCTTTGTTAGGAACAAAATCTGCATAACTACGAGCATTTTCTTAACTCCAAAAGTTAGGTTCGAGAGTAGCTAATACCCTGCCTTTTCTCAGCATTGCATTCTCATGTGATAAGTTTGTTTTTCCATTTCTCCCTTTGCTAAGTAGATTGGCCTGTTATTGGCAATTCTTGTGTCATAGGATGGCTGCTTTTAGGGATAAATCGATAGATAAATGGCAGAGAAAGACCCAGGTGACCTCTGGTGCTGCCGCGATCAAAGGCAAATTGCAAGCATTTAATCAGGTTTATTTCTGGGACTTGAAAGATGCTATGTACAGCAATGATCACAATGTCTTGAATTAATGTTGTGATATGGTACAGGATATTAGTCAACAAGTAGCTGGTTATATGAGAGATCCTAGCAAAATGATAAAGGGAATGCAGCAAAGTAGATCGGCAGTTGCACTATTTGGAACTGTAAGTCTAACTTTCTGAGTTGATTTGAGGACGGCTATGTTTCTTAATGTTTATGACAATTTTTTTTTCTGTTTTCCTTAGTTTTGATTTATGTGCCTGCTTTTATGCAGGTTCCAGATGCTACTGGCAATGGAGAGGTATCAATGTGTTATATGCATTTTGTCAGTTTTTGGCCCTGAATAGTGATTGCTGTTCAAGTCCAATTGATAAGAGTAGACCAGTAAATCTCCTTGTTGAATGTGTTGCTTAGACAAATATAGGCATGCGACTAGCTTTGTCAGGTTTATGCTGTGGAAAATGTCATTCTTCATGTACAAATGCATTAATTTTTGCTTGAGAATGCTCTTGCATGGATTCTTTAGGAAAAAAAAGCACGTCTCATTATCCTTAACTTGGATCAGGGAACAAACATGGATGGTGATCCGGAGCTTCTGGATGACTCTGAATTCTATCAGCAATTGCTGAGGGAGTTCTTTGAGGCTGTAGATCCCGCATCATCTGGTAAGTTGAACAATCCCCTCCACCCTCTGCAAAATAATCTGGTTATGTTTCAGAGGTACCGCCTTCCTCTATCTATGGTGATTTATGTTATTAGGGAAACGTGGTTATCCTCACCTTTGATGTGATACCTTCAACATCATGTTCAATGTTTTTCCGTCTTTCTCCTATGATTTGACCATCACATGTCAGCTATTGGTATCATTCGATGTGAAATGGTTTTTTTAGGTTACTATGTTGCTTGAAGAATGCTGCCTGCTTTCTTCACATGCATTCTGTATCTGTCATTTTCAGAAAGGTCCCTGCTTTTACTCGAATTTGCATGTATACAGCATGAAATAAGTTCATAAAGATTACAGCTACAGATGAGCATTCTCAGAAAATGTATTTATACGATATAGTTATTGTGTTTGGCTGAGAATGCATTTCTAGGCTTTTTTGCTTCCTGGAAAAAGAACACCTTCAACTAACCAATTGTGTATGAACTACAGAGACAGCATTCTATGCATTGAAGAGACTACAAACAAAGAAACGAAAAATTGTTGATCGTCGTGCTTCAAAGAGTCGTAAAATCCGGTAACTCATTATCGATTATGTTGTACAAGGTTGCATTTTGATTTCCTGGATTATAAAGTTCGATCTTTGTTCCTGTAGGTACAATATTCATGAAAAGATTGTCAATTTTATGGCTCCTAATCAGCCTGTAAATCTTCCGGAAATGGCCCCCAAATTGTTTGAGAATTTGTTCTCAGGTGGCTCTACCCATAGGCCACTTGCTTAAGGCCCCCAGAACCGAAGGTTCCTAGAGTTGTTCCATTAGATATAAAATATGTAATTCAAATAGTTTTTACTGCACAGCTCTTTTTAATTTTTTTTCTTGTCAGTTTGTTGTTTGGGATAGATGAAAGTGATATTATCTTTGGACTAAATTTTTTTTATAGATGAAAGTTAAAGCAGCAGTTTTTCTTTCATGTTATTCAATTTTCCCCACAAATTTTCTGGTTTTTGCTAGTTCTTTCTTGCTAATTAAAACTGAAAGAAATTGTGCCAGTTAGAAAATTAACTTGCTCTGTTACTACATGTTATTTTCTAAGTGTCTACAGCATAATGTTATTAGCCTTTCTTAAGTATCGAATAAAATGATAACTAAACAGTGACATTACATGTATCCTATTTCATATTATAATCATGAAATGTACAACTTTACCAACTAAACAGCATAACATAGTGACAATTTATTCAACCTACCGTTTTGTTAATGCAGAGATTATTTTTCTAATCAGTCCAACAAAATATCCATTACATATTTGATTCATCAACAAGTTTTGAGGAAGTACTTTCAAAGCAAAGCCCCAAATTTGTTTGTGTCGTCAATTTTTTTTTACCAAACTACTCATTTGCATGAGAAATCTAGCAACATCACTCACAATTATTCAACGATATCAGGCAACATCGATTGAAAAATTATCAGAGCTTTCAAGTATGGGATTAAATTTTCGACTAGGATTAATCAAAAGACCTGTATACCATGCTGAACATAAACACCACTCCTGTTTTGCAAGAGATGACTCGCAATATGTCAATCAGCTTCAACCAAACAAATACAAAGATAAATGAAAGATATGGCAGTGTATCTTATGGGCGCGTATACACGGGGACAATGCTGCACAGGATTAGGGGAATGATATGCATGATGGTGCTGGGCGGGGTGGGAGGTGGGGTAAAGAACACGCTATAGATGGGGTGATGGGATTTGAATGGTTTGGGAGCCAAAAAGAAATAATTGAACCGATGAACTTGTGTCAATCTTTTTGCTGTTGTCCTGAGCTCTGCTTCTCCGTCGGCCCCCCCTCATCCATCATTCCTGATCATCTCATTTCTAAATCATTCGCACAAAGTGCTTTTTACAAGTTCTTCAGAAATCAGTTCAATGGGAGGTGACCGCGTCTGATGTGCAATGCATTCTCTCACATACCTGTTTCTGTTCTGATGGAAACAACAGAGCTAAATGAAAATCAAGCAGCAAAGGTAAACCAGGGCGGGGTTTGGGAGCTTTTTCAAGGGGCAGGATCGGGCAGGGTGGAACCAGAGGAGATCAAAGGGGCAGAAGATCCAGAGGGCTATGCTTATACCTTCAATGCAACTGCTACTATAAGCTCCCTTCAGTAGATCTGCCGCTCCCAGAGGCGTACTAGATTCGCTGATCGTAAAACTTTAAGCATAAACTTTTCCATCAATATTCCACGAATTAAGTGATCTCATGCAAACTATGTCGCAACATCAACAAGAGACATCCTGGCCGAAACCGACCATCTCCAATGCTTATATCAGAAACCCAAATAATGACACAACAAGAAATTGTCTACATTGTGTATATCAATCATCTGATTGAAAAGATGTATGAGAAAGACCTCCTTTTGCTTCTACATCTGTGGAGCTGGATAAGACTGACCATAGTAACCGGGAGCTTGAGGGTTGGTTGATGTGTAGACTTGTGGGTATGATGCCATCATATGAGCTTCTTGGTTACTGCAAATACAAGGATAGACTATTGTCATTCCATCAACTAGCAAAGTAAATAGTCTACAACCAGTGGATAAGAAATCCTAGCAAAGCATCCAAGTTATTGACCCAAAAACCAACTCTGAAAGAGCTAATGATTAGGTCCACTGGAGCATGAGAAAGAAATGTCATAATCACCCTTAGGGTCAGTATCAGACCGTCAACTTAACTGTAGCAAAAATTTCGCTCATTTTACTATGACACAAAAAATTACCAGAAACTTTTTGATACTTGTAATGGGATAACAATCAGCTTTTACAAGGACAATTTGTATGCAACTTACCTGTTCATATAAACTCCATGACCATGATTATATCCTGGCATCAGCGTAGCAGATGTGTTGGGTCTGCATCAAGCAACATTGAAAAGTTAGATGCCAGACAGGAGTCTTAAGCTATTTATATAAAACTTCACCAATTATGAGTTAGGGTACACAAAAAATTACATTTGTTGTTGCATCTGCATTGAATGTTGCAAATGCATCGACTGTTGCAGCTGCATAGACTGCTGCTGGAGCTGCATTGTATCCTGTAACTGCTCACCACCAGCTTGTAACATCAACTGGGAATAGACATATTCATCAACTCTTTGCTTTGCAAGGGCGACCTGTTAAGCAGAAAAATATATTAAACACAATCGGAATCCCTTGATATCTCATTGATTGACCTTTTCCAAGGTATTTAAATTACAAGAGTCTAGTCAAAGATCTTTATGCTTATTCTAAGACTAAGTACTCCAAAGACGGTTCCATTTTATAAGCAATATTATCAAATAAAACTAAAGGGTGACATACAACTGCAGCTCACCAAAAAGAAGTGAGACATAGAAACTAAGTTTCACCTGTTGTGCACTACCACCAAGGTGAACTTGTCTTTGTTTCTGCTCGCCTTTCCCACCATGTACCTACAAAGCAAGACCACAAACATTAAAACAACAAGAGATGAATCCAAAAGATCTGACAAGGCAATTTATGCACCTTAATTGTCGCTCCAGACTCTGCACGGATCCTTGAAATATTGGAGCCGCACCTTCCAATCAACCCACCAGCTAATGATTCGGGAACTAACATAGTCAGATTTACATATTCAGCTGCAAGAGTGTAGTCCCAATGATGATGTTATTATTATAACTATACAACTCAAATTTCATATAGCATCAAGTGTATCAGTCCAGAAGCTCAAATATACTATAAGAGAAGATTGATTACCTGAAGATGGATCCACATGTGGTTGAGGTGGACGAGAATAACCAAGATTGTAAGTCGGGCTGATCGAAATTACTTGTTTAGGGGGGTTATCCCTGTCAAATGTACATATTAGGATTAAATAGTTTTAGAATGATAAAAAAAGCTTAATTATGCCAATTAAAATTTATTAAACCTCCTTGATTAAAAAAATTTACTAAACCTCAATTGACAGCCAATTTCTACCACAGCTCTCAAGACTGCAGGGATGTCTCCAGCAAGCTGAATTGGGAAGCAAAACAAAAATAAACAAGCTTAAAATGCTAAAGCTCTTAAAAGGTAGAAATAAGCTAAAAACAGATTAGTCCAAGACAAAACAAAAATCTCCCCATACAGGAAAAACAGTCCCAAAACTGCCAAAGAAAATTCAAGCTAACAGACAAATGAACAGTGACTAAAGCTATATAGGTTATACATGACACATGATATCCCAGAACTGCCTAACAACTTCAGCTAACAACAGACAAATGAACAATGATTAAAGCTACAGTTGACAGAGAACCCTTGAAAGCATGTGATAAGTCGAATACATGTGCAAATAATGCTAGAAACTTAACCGAAGTTAGTTGAACAATAGCTCTTTTTATAAGATTTGCCTGTTTACTTTTTTTGGTGAAGATTTGCCTGTTTTCTTTTAAGGTAAAATAACTAACATTTGATTTTAAAAATAACTATCAATGATGGGGAAACACCGTTGTACAAGCAATACATCAGAATGTAGAACTAACAAAACTATAAGGTTTTACTTGGGTAATACTTAGTTCTACTTTGGCTTGCTGAACAATTGGTGGAGTATCGGGAGTAGAGGTGGGGAGGAGGACTGGTGGAAGATCATTCCTGATTGCATTTGGTGGAAAGTGTGGAAAGAAAGGAATGGTAGATATTTGAAGGCACTAGCAGTCCTATCGAGAAAATTAGTATGAATTGTCTTAGCTAGTGTTTTTTTTTGGGTGTAAACAGAACATGTGGGGGGAGCAGGAGAGTTAGTATATTTGAATTGACAATGTATAATTGTATAGGGTTCTGGTCAGGGGTTTAAGCAACCTTTTGATGCTTGTAAAGTTTCCAACTCAGCACCTTTTTCTGGGCTGGCCAAGGTTTTATTGAATAGAACTGTCACTTGTCTCAAGAAAATTATAAGGTTTACTATGACAGACATCCAGTGTTTCATACATAGTATTTAACATTTGACTGCTATATACTGCACTATCTACCTCAGAAATGAATGGTTTAATATGACATCTATCACACTGTAGTTCATCAAAGAAACCATAAGTACACTGAATGGGTGAAACATAGACATGCAAACAATTTAGAATATAAAATGGCCAATTGTACCAACTTCTCACCTGTACTACACGGTCAGACTCATGAGCAGATGCACACAAAGGCAACTGATGTTGAGCAAGAACTGTGATCGTAGCTCCAGAAGAATTCCTCAAAGTTTCAATATTTTGACCAGACATTCCTATCAAACCACCTGCTTGAGAACCAGCAATCAAGAACCTTACCGTGTTTGCTGCCACATGTCCAGTACCAACTTTTTGCGCATCAAGGTTGCCATCATCCTATCATGGTAAAAAATATAGGGCAAGGATCAGTTCCCCCTGGGCAACCAGGGCAAGCTCTCATGGTTTAACCTTGAAACAAGAAGCAGAATCACACATAGCAGCTGTGACAACCTTGTTCAAGAAGAAGATGGTTCAACTTTTATCTAGAAACCTACATGACTTATTAATTAATATACATAAGCCACTCTCAAGGCAAAGATATCAGAAAGAGAGAAAATCTTAATGGCTTAGCCAATTAATCTCCTCCCCCAGGAGTATAAATGTAAGATCCAAGAGAGTATCACAGAGGATATAATCATGGTCTCTCAAAATTGGTTCCCAAGATCGCACTATATATGTTATTCAATATAAAGATACACACTATATATGTATACACAGATAAAAGATATCAGGACAAGAGGAATCACCAAAAACAGATGGTCCAGAAACAGTTGGCAGAGTAATTGATGTTAAAGGGCTTTGTTTTATATTTTTTCAAAAGTTGTACACCCAGAGATTATTGCCACACTTATGACAAAACTGGAAATAATTGCGGAATGAGAATAAGAAAGCAATCCTTAAGCCTCCAAAAACAGACAAAAAGACTTAAGTTTTGGCACCAGACGCAGGAAAAAGATTCATAAATTTATTGTAAAGACACACCAGCTATAACAAGGATTAGACGATAAAACAGTTTTTGTGTAATTGGCAGATCAAAAAGGTCATATAATAAAATGTAGGAAAGAAGACCAAAAACATACTGTACAAAACATCTCTTTGCTAATATATAAACAGGAAATGCTCAAAGTAAATGACTTAATATGTTATCACTCATAAATCATGTTACCTTTAAAATAAGTGACACAATTTGATGAAGGGCATTCTCCGCGTCACTGAACATATCATCATTGTCCCTGGAGCTAATGATAATTACTCGCTCTTCATGACGCTGCAAATACCAAATGCATAACAGCATAAGTAGTGTTATTAAAAGTGAGCGATGAAAGCAGGAAGCGAAGCTAATGCATTTTTGCAGTGAAGAAAGGCAATGGTGAAAAAGAGAGCACTTCAGTTCCAACTAAATTTTTCATGTCCTTCTGTTGTTATTCCTATTGAACTGTTGGATATCTATCTATGCATATTTAATATTTTTTTGTTTTTGTACTAAATAGTGCTTTAGTTGGAAAAGACGTGTGCCTGCTTTAGGTTACTCGCTTGGGTGAAACGAGCCCTTGTCCCCTTTTCCGCTTCTCATTCTCCAAAACACTGACAGAGAAGTAAATTCTCTATGCTTAGTCTGACATTGAGTAATTGAGAACCAAAACCAACATGCCAAACAACAACTAAGCCTCAATCCTAAACCCAAATTGCAGCAAGTTATATGATCCTCACTGATCTTCACTAGAGCTCATCTCATACCAACACACTTCATTGATCAATAGGGAATTCAGCCAACAGTTCAACAAAAATAATTTCTCAAATAGTCAAATTCCTTCAATTCAACGAAGTTTGTCTTGAATTTTCTCAATTGGATTCCACAAATTCTCAAACTTGGACAAATGCAATGGCAAAATAGCCCTAATTTTGGCATACAATCAATTTCGAGCTTCCAAGAATTTAACAATTAATAACACAAAACATCAACACAGAACAAGAAATGGCATAACTCACAGCGATAGCATCAGCAACTTTGATAGTAGCTTTAGTTTCTTCACGAATCTTCTGTATACGATGCCCTGCTTTACCAATAACTTTCCCGATCTGTCTTGAAGGAACAACAATACGGTACACTACATCTTGAGAAACCTTAACCCGCTTCTTCAACGGCGGCACATCGTCACCAGACAAACCAGCCTCGTCCGTGGCGGCAGGGGCGTATTCCTCCCGTGAACGTTTAGCGGTGGCGGAACGATTCGTTTCATCATCTGACGGTCGAGAAACAACGGCGGCAGCCGGCGGTGGGGATCCCGGAGGAGGAGGATTAGGGCTAGGGTTTATGGAGGTTTCGATTTGCTGCGAATTAGCCATTGGAGGATAATAGGACAGGAAAGGGAAGAGTGAAGAAAGATGGAGGGAGATGAAAGAGAAAGATATAACAAAGTTTTATATATTTTTGTTTAGTGTTTGGGTTTGAGAAAATTATCAAAATGGTCCTTCAATGTATGAGGTTTAGTCTCATTTGGTCCTTAATGAATAAATATATAATGAAAATAATTCTTAATATATTTTACCATAATGGTACTAAATTATATTTTAACCAATGGTAAGTTTTGATGTCAAAATATGAGAGGTCTTCAACATCTTCCTCCACACACAATCTATTTAATTTAAATCTAAAATATTTTAGACTATTTTTTTTTGTCTTTATTTGAATATATATTTTTATAAGTTGTATTCTTTTAAAATTTTATTGCTCTATTAAATTCTTTTTGTATGATTTTCTAAACTTAAGATTAATTTTTTACGTAAGTTTTGAATTGAATTAAATATTATAAAACTGTAATTTATCTATAACGTAAAATGTACATAACGAAGAGATTTTGATAATAAGAATTAATATCAACTTACTTTATTTTGTGAATATTGCTTTAAAAAAAAAGATAAATAGCGTTTTTTGACCTATTAAAAATGACTAAAAATATTTCCTCCTATTTATTAAATCAAATTTGTGAATAAAAAAAACTCATATATGTATAACTTAATAGAAATGACTCAAAATGACTTAAGAAAGAAATGATGGATCAAACATACAAATACTAATATTACAGGGATGATACTGCAACTTCTTCAATTGTTCCAAAACAGTCAAAACCCACTGGCGATCGATCCCTTGTGCAGTTCAGTTCAAGAAAAGCCGACAAACTCACCGGAATGTCCTCCGTCAATACTCGCCGGAGGTAAACATTTTTCTACTGAATTCTATATAGAACTACTGAAACGCTACTTCCCAACCCAATCACCAGAAATGCTCTCTCGTTGTAAAACCCCAACACTTCAATCCCTCTGTGTAACTCTCAAGCTCCAATTTTTCTCTACAAATGCACACCAAAAGCTTCCAACACTGTCCAAGATTCCAGCAAAATATAGGCCCCAAGCGATTTTACAAGCTCAAGAAGTACTCACTGAATACTTCCATTGCACTAGATCCTTACCCTTCTGTTTTGCTGAGTACATGGGTAAAAACTCGCGATTTTCCCTTTTGGCTCTTGTTTCTAAAGTCCCATTTTCTCGTAATCGGTTTCCCAATTCAATTCAGAGGTTCTTAAGGTACCACCCCATTAATGAATTTGAGTTTTTCTTTGAGAGCATTGGTATAAATCACGTAGAAATTAGTTCTATGTTGCATGTGAACAAATGCTTCTTGTGTGAAGACAGTAAAGTTTTTGATGCTTCTTGTTCTCTTGCTTGTTATGGTTTCCCCTGGAACAAATTGTGTATTTTGTACAAAGGGGATGTTTCAATTTTTAGTAAAGAGCCTTATGAATTGGAAGAGAGGCTTTCGTATATTGAACGATATGGGTTTTGTAATGTTGCTGTTATTGGTATTTCCCTAGCTTTCCCATATGTCCTGGGTGAAAAGAGTGAGGATGAAATTGGTATGCTGTTTGATGATTTGAAAAGGGTGTTTCTGGATTTTGATCTTGCAAGTTCTGTAGAGGGAAATGTAAATGCTTGGTTTGAGATTTGTAGGAAAATTGCAATGTTTTATGAATTGGGTTGTGAGAAAGGGAAGATTGGTGAATCGATGGGAAGAAATAAAAGCATTTTTATTGATTACTCTGAAGAGGTTTTGGCTAAAAAGATTGATTTTTTTTGTAGACTAGACGTGAGAAAAGAAGAGATTGGACTTTTAGTTCTATCGAAGCCTGAGATTTTGAGTTTTGATTTGGAAGTTCGTATGATTTCGACGGTAGGATTTTTGAAACATTTTGGATTGGGTGTAAATAAACGAAAATTGATTGCCCAAACATACCAATACATTATGGGTAGAAATAGAATAGCTAATGTACCTCATGTTTTGAGATCATTGGATCTAAATGAATGGTTCTTTGACAGACTAAAAAATGGTGGTCATAGTCTTTTAGGTAACTATGTTATTGGCAGTGTTGAAGACTTTGACGAAGATTATGCAGAGCATTTGCAGAAAATTCAGGCGACGAGAACACCCTTTCATACCCTTCATAAATTAAATTTCTTGCATGGGATTGGTTTTGGAGAAAACAAGGTGACTATGAAAGTGTTGTCTCTGTTGCATGGTCCAGGTGATGAGTTACAGGAACGGTTTGATTGCCTACTTCGTGGTGGAATTAAGTTATCGACACTCTGCAAAATGCTTACAACGTGTCCAAAGATTCTGAACCAGAAAGCTGAATTTCTTGAGCAAAAAATAAAATTTCTTTTCCTGGATATGGGATTATCACAGAAGGAGCTTTGTGCTTTCCCATCCTGTTTATGTTATGACTTGGAGAAGAGGATTATGCCCCGTTGCCGATTCCATAAGTGGCTTAGAGAACAGGATTGGTGTCGATATAAATATTCTCTTGCAAGTATTGTTGCCACTAGTGATAAAATGTTTATGGCTCGCATCTCTGACATTCATCCAGATGCCCCTAAAAAGTGGTCTGATAGTTTCTCAAAGGAAAATGACTCAATAAGTTGCTAAGGCACATCAGAGTGCTTATTGTTGGTCAATCTTTTAGATGGTTATCAAATGAAAAGATTTTGACTTGTACATCCTTCTTGTGTTATTGCTCCTGATAGCTCATTGTGAGATTTTAAAACAATTGCATGGCTTGTGACTGAAACACAAGATGTAACTATCACGTTGCCATTATAATTAAAAGTGCAAATTATCCAGATTTATCAGCACAAGTTTGATCTATGCTGTCTGAAGGAGTAAATTTGTGTTAATAAGTTTTGTAAAATCAGAAGCAGGAATTGTCCATTGACTAACAAGTTGTTTCCTTTGTTTTCATTTTTCAAAAAATGGTAGTAGTTCAACAATGAAAGGAAGATGGTTTCACTGTCAAAGGGCCAAATATTAATATCTTCTTGAGTGATTGTGATGAAATATGCTCCAAATCAGATTTTTGTCTAACTGGAAAGAAATGCCTTTTTTGTGTTTCCAGTTGTATCTTGCGAGTGGGACTAAGGGGATACATTGAAAACTATCTGCAGTAAAGTTGATCAGTTGAATACTATTAATATTATGGAATATCAATGTACTTCAGGGACTACAATGCTGCTGAAAGTGTGCCTTTCACTTACAACTTTGATATAGATAAGTAGTAAAAAGAAAAACATCTCCCTAGAACGTGAGCATTGTGTTAAACTTATCTAGAAGCTCAGCAGGTGCTTTTTTATGTGTTAGCCTGCAGGTCATTTCCTGCTTGCAATGGCTCAAACTGGCTGGGGAAATAAGTTTAATATCTAACAAAGAAGCTCTGAAGAGGCGGGTGAGTCTTTCTGGTATCTAAATCTAACTCTTCTGTTCATGCATTAATAATATTCTGTATGTGAGTATGATAATAACAGTCACAATATATTGGCAAGTTGTCTTTATATACTTATATCTATGTAAAGTACAACTAACTATTAAATCACATGTTTAATAGTATCTCTTTAATGCCAAAATCTTCCTGAAGGATTAATTTCACAATTTCAAGTTGCAGAAAAGTAGTAGGAAAGGAAGCATGTTCACTTTCTCCTCATCAGTTTGTTTGCCTTTATAAAGACTTGTCTAATATTAGCATCCTATATTGTAATTATTCTTTCCCTAGCTTGTGTTTGAATATGGTGAAAGTTACGGTCCCTTAGCCCTTAGGGGGGATCTGCTTAAATGGTGAAAGTTACTACCTCCTAAGTTTGAGTAAGGGGTTCACACTTCACACACTCTTGCATATTTAGAGATATTGATTACAGAAAGAGGCCTGATGGACACGGTATATACCAGCCATTTACTTCCTTTATTTCCGCTGGTTTGACATGTTTACTTTGTTTCAGTTGTAAGTCAAATCCTTGTGCATTTTTGTTTTCTGCATCACTACTTAATCTATTTCAACTAGTAGTGTAATTTTACTGGATGAAGATGAGAGAGTCTCAAAGATTTGATGAGACTAAAAGAACTCTTACTCATAATTGAGACCCTTGCTCTGGTGATTTACTTGAGGGCTGCAGTACACCTGTTATGGATGAAACACGAGTATGATAATGATTCTTTTCCAGTTGATGTGCTAACTTGAAACTTGTAAAGATCCCTAAAGATTAACTTCGAGGTTTTATCTCTCTTATTGTGTTCCTTAGATTCATTTGTTGTTGTTGACAACTACATCCAAATGGAAATACTATACCTACTTTAGTTTGGTTACACAGCTTGTATAATTTTAGAAAACTTATTTGCAAACCACTGTCTCCTTTGTCTTTGTTTCTATTTTGATCTTTTGAAGATTAGCTGTGCATTGATATTCAGCTGGATGTAATTAGTTTTCTTTGAAACCATTGAATTTTATATACTATTTTGAAGTGTGTACTGTTTTCACTTATATTTCCATTATTGAAACCTTGAGTTTATCATATTTGTAATTACTAATATTCTTGTAGCATTACTTTTCTGGATGTCTATTCATCTTAGACAGAGGTGTTAAATGAGCGGATTGTACTATATTTCGAGCAAGTTCAAATGGTTTGAATCTATAGATAGTTAAGTCATAATAAATCAAAGTTATTTGGCTCAAAAGTAAAAATTCTCAAGACTCAGGAGCATCCTATTTGGACATCACTATTTTAACTCATATCCACTTATTAATTCTTTTTTTTTTTCACATCTACTCGCTTTTTGAACAACTTCATACATGATAAGATAAAGTGAATGCTCGAATTCTTCTTGTTACAAGTTAAGTTTGTGTACTTACAACACTCTACAACGATTACGTGATTAACCAAGCAAATATGATTGAGTGTGGCCACAAATGGGCAAAGTTTATACAAAAATAATTGAATTTTACTGATATGAAATTCAAACATCGCAGCAAAATTGTTACGCATTGCTGGTATGACTTAAAATGCAAAAACAAAAATTATTATTTTTTAAAAAAATTACAACGAAACATGATCAAACGCTCACTTACTTATACGGGTTCTGCTGACAATGAGCCCAAAACTTGTTTCTACTTTGGACCAACAGTGAGCCCAAACGGGAAGCCCATAGAACAAAGCCGAAATCGACTACTAAGCTCCTTACGACGCCGGTGATCGGACACGATGAAGCGGTAATGAACCAAAACGAAGAAAACGCCGCTGTTGACGGCACGTCCAGATACCGATGGTGGGCAGCCGCGAGTACAGGTCAGTTACTATGGGGAATTTACGCTTATAGGAGAGGTTTTGCCGGCGAATGTCGAATGATGCCACTTAAAGCCTTCGCCGTCGCCTCGCTTTTCGTCGGCGCCACCGCCTCCGCCTCTATGGCTTCTCTTCGCGCCTGCGGCATCCACTCGGTAAGTTCTCTCTTTGCGCTGACTTCTTTAATAGACTAAAGAAATTTGTCATTTTTTTTATAGTATTATTGGAGTTCAGTTGACTAAACCTAAACTGACTATGTACTGCAATCGGTAGGGGTTAGAGTTGTTAAGGTTTATGTATTTGTGTGGAGGAATTTGGTATTCAACTGACATTTGAAATAAATACTCCCTGTGACGGCATGGAGTTAAGATTCTAAGCTGTGGTGTTTATTGTTCTTTTGTGCTTTCTCTGTTTACCACACCTTTCTGGAGTCCTTAGACATTAGAATGAACAATTGCTAAGTGGTTGCTTGAATGGAGATCCTACTTATCACTCAGTTGGAATAAATCAGTTTTTTTTTTTTTGACCCTCCCAGCCATTCTTCAGGAAGGTGTTCTTTTTGTGGTAGAAAAAGGAAGATTGGAAAGAAAACTGAGGTTTACGATGGTGTTATTGTGCATTGTGTTGCATGGTAGTTAACTTCTAGGCTACAACCTGCTATCTGGGTTCCTATTTTGCTTTATATTACATGATTTTCTATTTTAAATGTTTAGGTGCAGAATTCACAATTCTGAGATTTAGTGTTCAAGTTGAGAACTTTAATAATTAGAGTAAGTAAGAATTCAAGCTTGTTTGGGCAATTAGGTTCTGACTTTTAATTATTTGGAACGATTGATAAGGTTTCATGGCCATAGGTCAGAAAGTTCATTAGTAAGCATTATGAACTTCTCCAATTATAGGTTGGATGAAGTTTATTTGCGTTGCTGAGAATAAATTTTGATAGCACCATCTCTCTGTGCTTGGTGACATTGTGAGACTTGGTTTGGGTGCTGGAAATCTTTCTGCTTATACAAGTATTTGGCTGCATGCAATGAATAAGAAATTGAAAGCAGAGGGAAACAATGATTCTTATTTGACCTAGTTCTAGCTAGAAAGATGTAGATTATACACACCTTAGGTTGATAAGAACTGAGGTTTGGAACCCTACCTAAGTAGGCTTACCACATGTACTTGATCCTGGGGAGGGGGGGCATCTAATTTCATGAATATATCGTAGAGAGGGTATTGGGAAAGAGTTGGATAGGAAAGTTTTTCAAGGAGACATGAATCGTTAATGCCTTTGTGATGTCTCAAGTTGGTGATAGTGGAACTATTTGCTTGCTCTAATGGAAAATAGATTCAGCCCATTGATACAAATTCCTGGAAGTATTTAGGATACACTGAAGCATTTTGGTTAAAGTACTGTAGTGGATTCGGTGAAGTACTAAACGCTTATGCTTCATCAAAGAAAATGAAAGCTCATGGAAGCAGCTCACACCTTCAAGTCCAAGGCAAATTTACTGTGTGATATGAAGAACAAATTTTTAGGTACTTTTTCATCAAGTATAGTGGGATGTCTTGTTGCTTGCCAACGAGTCTAAGCAACAGTTAGAACGATGGATTTGGATAGAATGATTTGCTTGGATTGATGCGTTGTTCTCAGTGTTACAAAAGGCGAGCGCCTCATCGCCTTTGGCGAGAGGCGAGGCGAGACGATGGGTCCTCGCCATTCTCTGCCGAGGCGAGGCGATAGCAAAAAAGCGAGGAGTGGCGAGGTGTGGCGCTACAATGGCGACAGAAAAGGCGCTGCCTTTTTAATTAAAAATATTAGTCAAAATTAGGGTTTTTTATTACTTTTGAAATTTCTGAAACTCCATCGCGACTCTCTCTCTCGATTGACTCTCTTCTCCAGTTCTCTTCTCTTCTCCATTGCTGTCTCTTCTCCCTCACTCTCCATCGCTGTCGGATTCTGTTCTCCTTCTCCTCGTCGGCCGCCGGCTCACGATTCTGTTCCCTCGCGACTCTCTGTTCTCCAGGTATGTCGTTTTCTCTCTTCTTCTTCAACAATTTTTTTCTGTTCTTCTTCTTCAGTTTTTTTCAGTTGTGTTTTTTTGGTGCAAGGCTGTAAGCAGTGCTTAATTGCTTACTGCTTTGTGTAATTTTTTTTTAATTATAGGCAGTTAATTAAAAAAAAATCTTTCCATTTTTCTAATTATTTATTCCAATATTCCTAAACAACGAATTAATTGAATTTAATAATCAATGGCGGTTGCTAGCAAAAGAGGGACATTGGATGGAATTATGGCACTCAAGGGTAATTTTGAAGAAGAATAGACTTTTAAAGTTTTGGTTTATTGTATTTTGAATTGTTTGGTCTTTAAAGTTTTAGACATTTTAGTATCTACTATTGGTTTTTGAATTGAATATTTGCTAATATGTGTTATTGCTATTAAGATTTTGGATAAAATATGCAGTTAAATATTTTTAATTTTTGGTATTAATTGGCGCCTTTATTCAAAAAGGCAAGCGCCTCGCCGCGTGGCGAGGCAGGCCCTTGTCGCCTTTTGTCGCCTCTCGCCGTCCACAACACTGGTTGTTCTTGATGTTGCTGGTGGTGGTCTTTGAAAGTAGAAAAAAATTGATGCTTTTACATGTGTTACAAATTGGACATGTTCATTGAATGTGGAAAGTATTCAGCTGTTGATATTTGACAAGTTACATGTAAGATTATTTGGTTTTACCTTGTGTTTCATATACTGTTATCTCATTTCATTTGTGTGGGATCATATAATATTGGAAAGAAATCGTGTTTTACTCATATTTTTGCAAGTGTGCACAGCATGCACACAAAATTTGTGAAAGTTGGACGACATATTTTTCTCTTCATCTTTTCCTATTTATTCATCTTATCATCGGAAAGGATCCTTTCTTCCTCTCCTGTTTCCATTAGATGGAAAAAATTATAAAATCAAACTCTTTTTTTACTAGTATGACGTGTTAAAACCTTGTAGCATGTTACTGTGTTTGTCTACATGAAGCACATTGACATACTTTTTTATCACTTGATCTTAAAGGGTAGGAACTGAGGGAACGGAAAATGCTTATATACGGCTGGAGTCCTACAGGAAGAATATATAGCTAAAAATTAGGTATAGTTCAGGTGTAAAATTAGCACCTTTTAATTTCATCCAGTACAAGGCTGGTCAATGTAATTTTTCAACTGCTGGCAAAGTATTCATGCAATAACGCAAATATCAATTTCATATTGTAGTTTCTGTACTAAGGGCATGATGTCAGGAACATGGAGGGAGAGAGAAATGCGTATAAATGAGCAGTGTCATGCTCAAAGAAGATTAGAAGGGTTAGGTCTAGTTTAGTTGTAAACGTAGTGGTTTTTTTATACATATGAGTAGTACCTGGAGATCATGTCTGTTTTCTAGCTAAACACTTGGTATGATCTCATTTGCGCTTGCATTGCTGGGTAGGATTGCGGGCAATCAATGGTTCTAGGCTAAACTGGTCATCTAGGGGATTCATAAATGCACACAGGTGAACACTGGACACCACCATCAAGTTACGACTTGTTTTATAAGCGAGATGTGAGTTTCTCCAAGAAGATGGAGTTGAGCATTATCGAAGTGAGAAGCTTGGAGGTGTCTAGGCCATTTGAATGGTGTTGAATGAGTTAAAGATTGAGATACTCGCCAATATAAGGCGAGAACCATAGGACGTGTTTCATGCCTCGTGTGCTGCGTAAGCGACAATTGGGTCAATGAAACCCAAAAAGTTGCATTAAACTTTTTGTTGGGATACGCTTTGACCCTCTCGATAAGTTTCAATCAGTGTCAATTAATCTCCTTTTTTCAGTTTTTTTAAAATTATGTGCAGTAATTTGTTGCAAAATGCACAGGTGGAAGACATGAAGGTTGTCGGGGAAAGTATAAGAACCGGACTTGGGTTGACACGAAGGGCACGAGAAGACTGACTACTTTAGAGCACTATCGCGAATCAGTAGCCTTAAGACGATTGACCAAGGAAGATCTCCATCTGTGTAGTTTCTTGCTAAACTCAATTCCAAGGGGAGCACATATCCGAAAGGGTATCTACCCCAGGCATGTACCTAAGTAATAAAATGGATGACATTTGTTTTTCTATATACAAGGTTAATTTATACTTAGTGGATAAGTATATCCAACTATGCACTGGCATATTGTATCATATCAACTGCATCTACGACAGCTACAAGAGCATCAGTTGTTTGGGTTTAATTTTTTTCTTCTTTGCTTGAAAAATTACTTGCTTCGCTTAATAAAAAGAGTTAATTTTAGGAATATCAAAGATAAAAATCATATTAACGCTTTATAACTATAGTTTTGCTATTTGCTCTCCATAGGTAAATTATGTTTGCTATGGAGCATTTGATTTGTATAAATAGCAGCGATTTGTATAAATTGAGTGTTAATTCATTTGTCTATGAAAATTGTGTTTGTATATGTATATGGTCTTTGTGTTAGGCTAAAGTGACGAGCGAGATTGGGAGAGAGAGAAGACAATGATGGGACAGAGGTGAATTTTATATGTATATCAGTTAGATAATTGTATATATGTAAGTACTGTGTATATGTATTAATGAGTGTTTGTATATCTGCATGAAATTTGAATTTAAATTTGTATACAATTGAATTGAGTTAAAATATTTGTATTTGTATATTGAATCTCTCTCCCTCTCTTTATACAAATACATTTTATTTGTATAATTTATATTTGTATAAAGCAAGAAAGAGAAAGACAAAAAAGAACATGCATGGGAAGATCTGCATTTGTATAATATATAACTATGACCGTATAAGACGGAGAGATATGAATTTGTATTTGTGTATATTCTTTCTCGCTTTATGCAAACACAAATGTATGTACAAAGTTAGAGAAGCGATCAAGAGATGACTGAAAAATGAGAGAGGAGCGAGCGAGAGTCCAGGGAGAGGCGAATGACAAGAAGTATGCTCCAAATTGAAATTAAATAAAGCTCTAATTATAGTACATTTATTTTGAATTAATAGTTTGGTATAATGCATAATTTTCTCATATTCAATTGTTCACGACTTCTTACTGTCATATAAAAACATGTATTGCTAATTTAATACTATATAAACTAGATAACTTTAATCATAATTAATTTACAATAAGAAGTAACTTTATTGGCGAAAGCGTTTCACCCTTAATTAGCGGTCTGTGATTCGAATTTTGGATATGAATTTTTTTTAATTGGAAGCGTCATCCCTAAATGGGCTCTGTAGAGCGCGATTCGAATTTAGTTATAGCCCCAATATGAGCTCAATCAAAGAAATAAAAAACATAAAATAATTAAGCCATTCAATATTTATAACTATACTAAACTTGCCGAAACTAGCTTATGTTTTAAGAGTAATTGTTATAATTAAAACTTAAGTTATGCTTGATACACTAGGGAATAATTATCTCCATAGATACTTCAAACAATTACAAGATGTATTTATATGTTATAATATGTAAATATGATCGAAAAAGACTAAATTATCCTCTAGCTATACATATAACCAAAAAAAAAAAATGATCCAAAAGACTAAATTATCCTCTAGCTATATACATATAAAAATCAAGTTTTGGTATTGAGTTGAGTTGCCAAATATAGTTTACTCATGAATGAAGCTATTGCACTCACTCGCTGAAAGATCAGCGACCTCCCTGTCAAAAGTAAGGGCAGCCCATTGTCGAGATATCAAGTTAGCACGCATCAGTGATACATACATTGCCACTACCATCTTAAACGGATACACAAAATGCAGAGCAATTGGTACTGCTCTCAACATGTTCGACGAAATTCCCCACAGAGATACCGCTGCTTGGAACATCATGATTTCTGGATATGTCAATTCTGGGAGATTTCAGAGTGCTTGGGTGTTCCTTAATTTGATGAAAGAAAATGGGTTTTGTTTAAATGACTATACTTTTGGAAGCATACTAAAGGGTATTGCTTCTAATGGCTTATTGTCCTTAGGTCAACAGGTGCACTGTGATGTGGTTAAAATGGGCTATGTCGGGAATGTTTACGCCGCCAGTGCGCTATTGGACATGTATGCTAAGTGTGGAAAAGTTGACGATGCAAATGAAGTGTTTCAAACCATGCCTGAACGTAATTATGTCTCATGGAATGCTATAATAGCAGGATATGCAGGGAAAGGTGATATAGAGTATGGTTTTTGGTTGTTGAGAGGTATGGAGCAAGAGGGTGTGCAGCTGGATGATGGAACCTTCTCTCCGCTTCTAACATTGCTTAATGAAAATAAGTTTTACAAGTTGACTATGCAGGTTCATGGAAAAGTTGAAAAACTTGGTTTACGTTGTGAAGTCAAAGTATTTAATGCGCTAATTACTGCATATTCCCAGTGTGGGAGTATTGAAAGTGCGGAAAGTGTTTTTGATGGTACTATTCGTTGCAGAGATTCGGTAACGTGGAATTCAATGCTAGCAGCTTATTTAGAACATGATGAGGAGAAGCAAGCATTTGAACTATTCTTGGACATGGAAAGGCTTGGGTTGGAAATGGATTCTTATACATATACTAGTATAATAAGTGGTTGTTTTGAGGGTAGACATAACAGTCAAGGGAAGTGTTTGCATGCTTTGGTTATCAAGAGGGGATTGGAAAATGTAACTATAATCTCGAATGTGTTGATTTCCATGTATGTCAAATCATGTACAAACTCTATGGATGATGCACTGACAGTATTTGAAAACCTGGATGCAAAGGATTCTGTTTCTTGGAACTCCATTTTGACCGGATTGTCACAGAAGGGTTTGAGTGAAATTGCTTTCAAAAAGTTTACAAAGATGAGGGTGGAAAACCTGGAGATGGATGAGTATTCCTTTTCTGCCACCCTGAGATCTTGTTCAGATTTGGCTACTCTTCGATTTGGTCAACAAGTTCATGCCTTTGCACTAAAACTGCGCTCTGAGTCATATAAGCATGTGAGCAGTGCTTTGATACTTATGTACTCCAACTGTGGCATCATTGAAGATGCTTGGAAGTCCTTTGAAGTTTCTCCCAAAGAGAGTTCGATATCTTGGAACTCGATCATGTTTGCTTATGCACAACATGGGCAGGGTAAGCTCGTGCTTGACCTCTTCTACCTAATGAAACAAAGTGAAGTGAAACTAGATCATATCACTTTTGTGGCAGTCTTGACTGCGTGCAGTCACATTGGTTTGGTTGAAGAAGGTTGCCGTTTTTTCAAGTCTATGGAAGCTGATTTTGGAATTGTTCCTAGAATGGAACATTATGCTTGTGCAATTGATTTACTTGGGCGAGCTGGGCGCCTTGAGGAGGCAAAAGAGCTAGTTAAAGGGATGCCATTTGATCCTGATGCTATGGTTTTGAGAACTCTACTCGGTACTTGTCGATCATGCGGTGATATTGAATATGCAAGTGAGGTGGCTAGCCATTTGCTCGAATTGGAGCCAGGAGAGCATAGCACCTATGTTTTGCTCTCAGACATGTACCGACAATTCAAGAAGTGGGATAACATAGCTAACATTAAGAGGCTGATGAGGGAAAGGAGTATCACTAAGGTACCTGGTTGGAGTTGGATAGAAGTCCAAAACGAGGTGCATAGTTTCAATGCGGAGGACCTATCACATCCTAATTGCCATGAGATTTATGCAAAATTGAGAGAGCTGACAGATGAGATCATGTTCTCTGGATCTGAAAATGCTAGCGAATTAATGATTTCTACGGGTGATCAGGAATCAGTGGTTTAACAACATGTTCAAGCCAATGAGGTTCTTGTCAGTCTGGTGCCTTTATCTTGTCAAAATGGATAAGCATGATCTACTGAAAAAGTTGGCCCAGCCCTCAGCGATGTGGATGTAGCTGCATCTGCTATCTGAATAAATGGAACGCAAGGTTGTTCTTTAGTCTCCACTAGTTGTAATAGGCTAATAGCTGCATTTGCAATTCCAGTTTACCCACACTTTTGATCAGGCTTGAAGATATAAAATATCGGTATAGCCAGCACACTAAATGCCATTCCACTAAAATCCACCCCTCAGATATTGCTTATACTTCGTCTGCTGAGCCTCACTTAGAATTTTTCTGACCTTGAAAGTCTTCGGTCCTACTTCGTAAATTTTTTACTTTTGTCCTTATTTTTTATCTGATTCTTGGAATCTAAAAGATAATTGCCAAATATGTAAATTGGGTGAACAGTTTGGCTTTCCTGGTTCACAGCTTATACTCTATCCGCCTCTTTCTGGTCCCCTCCCAGGCTTATATCAAAAACAATTTTAGACTTTATTTCTGGTGAAGTTGGCTGAACTTTTTAGGTTTTATTTCGATCAACTGAAGTTGGGTTCCTTCTTCTATCTCCATGTTTTGTGGATACTGCATTTTTAATATAGGAGTGTGCTTATTTTAGTCACATGCACTTAAGTTTTATGAATTTAAGCAGAGGAATGGTCCTTGTTGCAGGAATACCAACATGCAGATTGTGTCAAATACTCCACTAGCATTATCACTTTCACGTTTGATGATACTTTGATGTCCTTCATGCAAGAACTAAAAAGAGAGAATATCGGTAAAGCTGATGATTTGCAACTTCAAATTCAGATAGCGAGGAACTATAGTTTGCATGAGCAGGTGGAGGAAGTACATCGAACTATGAAGTTCAATAAAGCCAAGAGTGCATCATGAAGAATTCAGATGCTATTGAAGTCATTCTGGATAGGTCACAGAAACTACCAAGCACATTGACAGTAAGAGCTTGTAACGCGTCAACAACAAATGATCACAAAAGTTTTGCAGCTCAAACAGAATCAGTAAAGCACAAGATTCTATGCAAGTAGAAGTATTGACATGCTATTCTGCAGCATCGTGGATCCTGTGCGAACGATTCAAGAAGTTACATGTTTTTACTGATCGACTAGCTATGTAAGACAGTTTAAAATGTGTGGTTAAGCATACAAAAATATACCTGATGTGACATAAGAGTATTAGTGCCCCATGTTGCATTGTGTCATACACATTCTCTTAATCTTCTCTCTTGTTTATCTTTTTTCAATGAAATGAAACTAATTGCTTCCATATTCAGCTGAAATTGTGCACTTTGTTAAGTCTTTTCCAGGTTAATATGATTGACTTGGTGAATTTGTAGCACCAGGAAATAAAGTTACTTCAGCACATAAAGCAAATATGTGTGCTAGAAAGAATCCCCCCACCCCCCAAACCCCAACCAAAAGAAAAAAACAAAAAAGAGTTAAAAACATTACTCTCTCCGTCCCGTTTTACTTGTCCACTATCAAAACGGAGTCATCTTAGGCAAAGGGTGGTTCGGTGCACACCCTTCGCTGAAAAATTATGCAGGTTAAAATGTTAGTAGTAATTATGGGTGTATATCTTATTTTCCTCACTCTTGGCACAACTGAGAAGAAAATTTGCACACCTCAAATTTATGGCTTCGCTACTGTCTACTATACTTACAGAGATTTGTTCAATTTGAAAATTCAAAAGATGACTTACTCACATCTCTGGTATTGACTTGACACATAGTTTAGGAAAGTAAAAGGACTTCTGAATTTTGTGGTCTTAAACTAAATATGTGTACAATGTAGCAAAATATGTTTTAATCATGGAGTTCTTAGACATATCATGAGAAAAGTTGAAACTAAGAAATTGCTAGAGGAAAAGAAAAATTCTTTTTGAAATATATTAAAAAGAAAAGTAAGATAAACAAATTGAAACCGATGAAGCACCATTTTATGCCCCGTTACCTTTATTATTAAGTACTTTTCATTTTCTACTATTTATTATGATTTATAATAATGAGGAATGATATAGTAAAATTATTTTATTTATTTATTTATTTTTAAGGGCGTGTCAGTAATCAATTATAATAAAATAGTCTTTGATTTTATAATTTGGACAACTTAAATAATTAGTTTTAATATAAAGGTCAAACAATATCAAACAAAGAGGGGAGTAGTAATAATTGATAACTTTGACTGGATTTCCACATAAACTGCTTACTTAAAAGTCAACGATGTCTGTCTGAATTTGACTTAAAAAACTTAAGTCAAAATTATATAGTTATATTGAGATGATTTTAAATCAAAAAATCAAAAGTAAGGGGAGATATGTTTTTAATTTTTAGCTTATTTTAAGTTATTTTTAACCTTGTCAAACACTTTCTATTTTAAGTTATTTTTTATATTTATCAAATATTTTTTAAAGCTAAAAATTGACCTACTTTTAAGTCAATCCAAACACCCTGTAAAACTTGAAAATTATGTTCATAGCATTTGACATGAAATCATAGTTTACATAAATAATAAAACCCTAGTTAAATTTAAGTATGTCGATGAAATTTCAAATATAATTTGAAGAGTACTTATGTCTTTTTCCCTTTATTTTAGACCAAGATAATCTAATTTTTGTAATCTTCTTTAAGGCATACTAATTATTATGTGGAACAACTTACTTTGAAAATCTGTTGTATTTTCAGCATAAAAGGATCCATTATCATTTATCAAGTACCTACAAATTAAACTCCTCTAAGTAATTAATTATTTGAGATGGAAAAATCAAAGAATGCTATAATATGCATGATTTTTATTATGTTTGTTTTTTATTCACCATTAATTCATGCTACACAAGAGTTATTATTTGCACCTCAATCAACAACAACATTTGATTTATTTTTTCCAAAGTCGTAGCATTGCCATGAAAAAAACAAGTAATCATGGAAATTTGAAATTGAAAAATTGTTAAAAAAAAAGGAAAGAAAAAATCTTTTTGAAATAAATAAAAAATAAAAGTAAGACAAACAAATTAAAAATAACGGATCAATATTTTTATGCCTTATGATGTGGCTGAATTTTGATTAGTCACGTCTAAAAAATGGTTCTATACAACGGAAATTAACTGTTTTCAGTTAACAAATGTGATACGAATGAGATCTTTTTCTCAAACCAAAAATGACTTAGATAAGTCAATTTTTTAACAGACAACATAAATGTGTCTTTTCTTTTATGAGTATTGCTTAATTTAGTGGATTGAATTGAAATAATCATATAATTTTAATTGAAATTGATTAATTTTAGTCAATTCAAATAAATAATAAAATTAAAGGGTATAACTATATTTAATTTTTGTAATCTCCTTTAAATGCATACTAATTATTATATTTTTGACCCTTCACCAAGAAACTTAGACCAAGTTAATGTTTATATAACTATATTTAATTTTTGTAATCTCCTTTAAATGCATACTAATTATTATATGTAACAACTCCCTTTGAATTTTCACTATAAAAGGAACCATTATCAAGTACACCAACAAACACCTCTAAATTAATAATTATTTGAGATGGAAAAATCAAAGAATGCTATAATATGCATGATTTTTATCATGTTTGTTTTTTATTCACCATTAATTCATGCTACTCAAGAGCCATTATTTGCACCTCAACCAATAACATTTGAATTATTTTTTCCAAGTCGTAGCACTGCCATGACAAAAACAAGTATGTTTACTATTACAAATTTCATATACAACTTTTAATTTTTTTTTATTTTTTATTGATTGAGATATATATTATTTTATAATTTTTTTTTAAAAAAAAATGTGTATAACATATTTTTTTTCGTGTATTTCAGAAAATTGCTCTCCAACAGTGTGCAAAAAAGGCAAATGTTGTTGTGCTTATTTTTTTCATAGATGTATAATGTGTTGTGGAAGGATGAATTAATATATTTATCTCAACATGTTTAAAAGAGTTTTCTTTTATTATTTTCTTTTTTATATTCATATTTATCTTCTTTTTTTCCATAATATTTGTTACAATTTAAAATGAGATGGTTAATTATGTTGAATTATGCACCTAGTAAGAATGACTTAAAGAATTCTTAATGAACCGCTTAGAAAAATCAACATCAATAATTAATATGAATTCAACAAGTAAAATCCTATAACAATACTAATAATTAACAGGATTTTTTTTTTTTGTAAAAATGTGATCTGAATTTATTGTGGTAATAAATTAAGTTTCTACTCAAAAGATGACATGGTATGATTATATATGTGCAAACAAAAATTCACTAATAAATTAATCAAAGAACAAATATTTTTGACAAAAAATATTGAGCAGAAAGGACCCTAGACCCTTTCTAATAAATTAATCAAAGAACAAATATTTTACATTAAATATTTAATTTAATGTAAAATTTGATTGATGAAGGAACTCTATTAAACAATTTGGTGAAAATTCTAGTCCCCTCGAGAGAACACCTCCATTTTTAATTTGCTAATTTAATTTTAATTTCATATATTTAATAAAATTAAAGTAACGGAGATTTTTAAATTTTATGGTCTTAAAATAAAGAACTTCATCTAATTTTAGAGTCTTGAATATATCATATGAAAAATTAAAATTAAAGAGTGGCTAAAGAATACTTTATATTCAATTTCCTCATTATTATGCATAATCCATCTTATTATGTTTAGACGACTTACGGGTGGTTCGGTACAAATATTGATAATGCATGAATTAGTAACACATAGATTAACAATGCAGAGATTAGCAATGCAAAAATTAGTAATGCTACAATTTTTTTTTAATCGAGTGTTTGATTTACAACTCTACAAAATAAATATTTTATTATACCCTTGCATTATTATGAGTAAAGGTGTACCTGATTCGGTTTGAATCGGTTATTGCTTAAAATCAAAGTCAAATCAATCTAGTCGATTTTTTTAATTTCTAAAATCAAATCAAATGAAAAATACAACCATCGATTTGGCTATTGTCTGTTTGAAAGTAATAAATTTTTTGAGGACATACGTATCTCGATAGACATGAATATTTAATATATGACAGTCCACAAGAAATCTATTATCAGTTCAATTAAGCCTAGAGTTATTATTACACCAGCAAAGATTCAATTAAGAGAAAATATGACTATCTTATGTGAGGTAGGGTAGGTAAAGACTAAAGTAAAATATTTTGATGGACTTGGACCTGTGATTGTAATAGTTGAGCTAAAATTTAAGTGTTGGGCTTGAGAAAATAGTAAAGTTAAGAAATTATGGTAATTAAAATTTAATTAGAATATTTATATTTTATTTACAAATAATATATAAATGATTATAAAACTTATATATATATATATATATATATATATATATCTAATTTTTCAGTTCGATTTAATTACTTTTACTGTTGTTTTTTAGTAAAATCAAATCAAATAGTATTGATTTTCAAATTTTAAAACCAATTCAAATCAACTATTGGTCTTTTTAATCAGGTTGATTCGAATTACGATTCGATTTTATTTTTCAACTATAATCATCAACAACCTTGATAATAAAATTGTTTATATATATATATATATATATATATATATATATATATATATATATATTCCTCCATTGTTATAGTTTACATTACCCCATTTTTAAGGCTTAAAGAAACCAAACATCTAGAAGTAAAAATAAAATGGAATTTTTTGTCATGAAAGTGTCATTTATTGTTCGATAAGAGATCAAATAGCTAGTGGTACTTCATGAATTTGAAGAGATCAATTTATTTTTAAAAAAATAATCAAATAAATAAGCTCTAAATAAATGGTGGTTCGGGAATCAAGGAAGAAAATAAATAGAAGAAGAAAGTTTAAAAATGAATATACGGCCAATTGTGTGTGTTTTGCGGATGTAATGATCGAATTTCGTCGTTATAGAAAAGTCAACGAAAAAAATTTTGCGTCGAAATTTTTATATGGTAAGTTGAAATTTCTCAGCCTAATTCAGATTTGGATGAAATCGGAGTCATTGAGGTGTAGAAAAATCTGGTGACGACTGAGTGATTTGATTATGAATTTGATTACATGAGGGATCATAGTGTGAACAATATTTTCTAAGTGTTGTTGATTAGAGGTGTGTTGTGAAATAGGAGTCTTGAAATTAAATAAATAGCTCACTGTTTTGTGCAAGCCGCCTGGATGCTGAATTTTGTCGCTCTAGCAGGGCCGCTGTAGCGTGGTGAGTGTCGTTGTAGCGGGCCAGACACGACTTAAAATCGTAAATGAACCCATAAACATATTTATTATGCACTTTTCGACTTTGAGAGCTAAGGAAAGACCCCATACGACTTCTTGACAGTTTTTCACCATTCTTGGTGTCAAAGGTAAGCTTTTCACTTCCCGAATCCATTTTTCGATCCATAAACCTATTTTCTTGGGTTATTATCAATTAGTGAAGGTTTTTAATTGAAAACCACAGTGGGAAAAGTCCTAGTTAGAATAGTTGAGATCACGCATATGATTTGGAATTGTTAGAATTTTTAGCAATCCGATATTAGTGATTGTTTATTGATTTCTGTATTATATGATTATTTGTAGATCATGAACAAGCTGAACGAATCCGAAAAAGGAAGGATCAAGATTCTTAGGGTTTCAAGCTTGTTTCAAGGTAGGTGATGGTTGTGATTCTATGATTATGTGATATAAGTTTGTTCTTGATTCATTATGATACATGTATGTATGTGAATGTTGCATTATTGATCACACTTGTGATAAATGAGATAGACGAATGACTATATGCCTTGAATCACTTCTTGATTGTATGATCTTGAAAATGTAGTTGTGATTGTGGTGTGTTGAAGGGATTGGTTGTCACGTTCCGGCATAACTGATTAGAATCGATTTCCACGTTCCAACATAACTAACTGGGATCGATTGTCACTTTTCGACATATATAATGAATCGGGTACCATGTTATGGTATGTTTACAATTTAGGTTACATGAGAGGACCAATTACTTGACATAATTGCGATATTTATGAATTGTGAAAATGTATGTTGTTTATACATGTTGATAATATTGTAGATGTTTGGCATGTGCATGCGATTATATTGTTGTGATGACTTATATATGTCGCACTTAGTGAGATAGTGATGTGATCCTACTAGTACACTGTGATTGTGTATGATACTGCACTTGCTTTTATTTTTATTGAGTAGAAGGCATCTTCAGGCCGCTTTTTGACAGACCCCCTTATAATATCAATGATCATTTCGAGTTCACGGGTGAGCTAGTTCTTCCTGGCTGCCTTGAATTTTCTTCTAAGTCTTTGTCCACAATTTCGGACATAGACTAGTTCTTAGATGCTTTTTATATTGGTTGAGTTGTGCCCATTTTCTTTTTTGACTTTGGTTCATTCTTTAGATGTTTTGGTACATTCATGACTTTCTGGTACTAGGCATTACTAAAGCAATGTAGTTTTATTGTTGTACTTTTGTTGGAGTTTATGAGAATTTATTTCTTTCTTTAGTATTTAATTTGCTTTTGTTATTTAAATGTCTTAGTTTTGACTTAGTTGCTTGGTTTGAGTTGTAATAGTGGGTTTCCCACCGGAGAGTTAATGTATGTGTCAATCGCGATGATGTGGAATGTAACAACAGATCAACTTTGATTAAAAAAATTAGGTATTTCATTTCAAAGTGATTTAGAAGGATAATTTGACGGTCAATGAAGTACAAGTGTCTAATTGAATATTGATAATAAGTTAGAGGGTCATTTGTATATTTTGTCACAATAATTTTTCACATCTTTTTTTTCATCTTGAAAAATAATGTTTATGACATGTCAAAATTTATGGCATAAATTTTTTTATTAAAAAAAAACTCCTATCATAATTTTAAAGAAGTAAAAAACAATAAATATTGTTGATGTAAGAATATAATAAAACTAATTGGCATATTAGGGAGAAAATTTCTATTTTTCAAAGTAGAAAGAAAAATTTAATTTTTAAAGTAAAATTAGAGAGTGACAAGATCTTTTTTAGTCAACATGCAAAATTTATTTTAAGGCATTCTAATTATTGAATGTAACTACTTAATTAATTGAAAATTCCTTCTATTTTCACTATAAAAAGGAACCATTACCAAGTACCTACAAGCACTTCAACTAATTATTAGTATCATAAATAATTGTTTGAGATGGCAAAATCAAGCAAATCTATTATATGTATGGTTTTTATCATGTTTGTTCTTTTTTCTCCATTAATTCAGGCAACACAAGAGCTATCATATGCACCTGAAGCATCATCACCATCAAGTTCAGTTAAATTATCTACCACGAGTCGTAATACTCGCGTTCTTGTTAAAGGTATGATAAATTTCATATTTTTCATGTTCTTATTCTTTTCGTTGATTAAAATATATTTAATTCTATAACTAACAATGTCTAACTTAAGTATAGATACAGACAGATTCAGAAATATTATTTAACATTTTTTCTCGTTATAAAATAAAATTTCTTTTTTTAATCTTTTATGTATATAACATACTGTTTTTGTGTATTTCAGGTTGCATTGGCGCATCAACGTGCAAAGGTGGTGATTGTTGCGTTTGTGATAAAGGCGCATGCATTCAATGTTGTCATTAATGATGTAACAAAATCATTCATATTTTAATTATATAATGAAATGATTGATTAATAACTATCTAGCATATTTATAGTTTTTTACCAATTGCCCATTTATATATTATATATCATAGCTTAAAAAGAAATTGTAAAATTTAAGCAAATACAGAACAAGAAATAAGGGTATATTTTATAAGTGTTATGAGAAATTAATGAAAATAAAAATAGATTATTTTGATTTAGCAAACTTAAATAGAAAATTTGATTGATGAAGGAACTCTTTTAAGCAATTTGAGAGAACTCCTTCATTTTTATTTTTATTTTAAATCTAAATTAAACTTCATACGGAATTTAATAAAATTTAAGTAACATAGAATTTTATTTTGTTGTCTTAAAATAAAGAAATGTAAAATATATCAAAACTTTATTTAATATTGGGGTCTTGAACATATCATATAGAAAATTAAAATTAAAGAGTTACTAAAAATATCCGATTTTCCCCTTGTATAATCTATTTTCTTATGTTTAGATGACTTAGGGTAGTTTGGTACAAATATTGATAATGTATGAATTAGTAACACATGCATTAACAATGCACGGATTAACAATGTATAAATTAATTTTTTATCGAGTGTACGTATGGTTCATTGCTTCCACTTAATCTTGTGTTTGATTTATAACTCTACCCAAAAAATTTCTATTATACACTTGTGTTATTATCAGTAGGGAATCACGTTGTTCACTTTAGATAGGTTATTGATTAAAATAAAAAACAAATGAATCTAGTTGATCTTTTAAATTTCTAAAATCAAATCAAACAAAAAAATAATCGTTGATTTGACTATTGTCGGTTTGAAAGTACTAAAATTTTTTAGGACAAACTTTTCTCGATAGACATGAACACTTGGTACGTGGATAACTCACATGAAAGTTATTGTCAATTTAATTAAGCACTACTAGAGTTATTATTACAGGAATAAAGTGATTCAATTAAGTGAAAAATGTGACTATCATATGTAAGGTAGAGTAGGTAAAGACTAAAATAAAAGGTTTTGATGGACTTGGACCTTGGATTGTAGCAATTGCGAATAGATTTGATTTTTAAACCATAATCATCAACAATCCTAATTATGAGATTGTTTATTTCATGTAATTGGATCAAGTTCAGATAGATGAAAATAATGTTATAATATATATATATATATATTACCACCAATGAGGGAAATACGCATTAAATTCCCTCCATCTTATTTCCCTCCATTTTTTAAAATTACATTACCCTATTTTTTAAGGCTTAAAGAAACCCAACATCCAGAGTAAAAATAAAATGAAATTTTCAGGTATGAAAGTGTCTACAATATGCAATTTTTGTCATTTATTGTTCGATAAGAGATCAACTAACTAGTGGTACTTCATGAATTTCAAAATGATCATTTTTTTAAAAAACAAATAAATAAGCTCTAAATAAATGGTGGCTCGGGAATAAAGGAAGAAAATAAAGAGAAGATGAAGAATTTTCTAAAAATGAATATATGGTTATTTGTGTGTGTTTTCCATACGTAACGATCAGGTTCCGTCGTTATAGAAAAGTCAACGGGGAATTTTTTTGGATAAAAACTATTTCATCGTAATTTGAAAATTTTCAATCTAATTCATATTTGAAAGAAACCAGAGTTATTGAGGTGTAGGATAATCTGGTAACAATTGGGTGATTTAATTATGATTTTGATTACATGAGGGAATAGATAACTCGTGTTATTATAAGTAGGGAATCACGTTGTTCATTTTAGATAGGTTATTGATTAAAATAAAAAACAAATGAATCTAGTTGATCTTTTAAATTTCTAAAATCAAATCAAACAAATAAATAATCGTCGATTTGGCTATTGTCGGTTTGAAAGTACTAAAAAATTTTAGGACAAATTTTTCTCGATAGACATGAACACCTAGTACGTGAATAACTCACATGAAAGCTATTGTCAGTTTAATTAAGCAATACTAGAGTTATTATTACACGAATAAAGTGATTCAATTAAGTGAAAATGTGACTATCATATGTAAGGTAGGGTAGGTAAAGACTAAACTAAAAGTTTTTGATGGACTTGGACCTTGGATTGTAGCAATTGGCTAAAATTTATATGTTGAGCTTGAGAAAATAGTAAAGTTGAAGAGTTAAGGTTAATTAAAATTTAACCAAAATATTCATATTTTATTTATGAATAATATATATATATATATATATATATATATATATATATATATATATATATAAATTATCGGTTGATTTGGTTATATTGCAGTTGCTTTTTAGTAAAATCAAAACCATATCAAATAGTATCGATTCTTAAAATTTAAAATCAAACCTAATCAAAAGTTGATATATCTTTAATCAATTTGAATTGCGATTAGATTTGATTTTTAAATCATAATCATCAATAATTCTAATTATGAGATTGTTTATTTCATGTAAAAGTAAGATTTTTACCTCGATGTTCAACTTTTCGATCCATAGTTTCTATTTTCTTGGGTTATTATCAATGGGGAAGAGTTTGAATTGGAAACCATGGTTGGAAAAGCCCTAGTTTGGATACTTGAGATCATATGTATGATCTACGATTGTTAGAAAATCCGAGTAATTAGTGATTGTTTATTGATTCTCGTATAATATTGATTGTTTGTGGACCAAGAACAAACGAAACTAATAATCCTAAAAAGGGAATGATCAAGATTCTTAGGTTTTCAAGCTTGTAATCGAGGTAGGTGATGATTGTGATTCTATGATTGTGTGATGTATGTTTGTACTTGCTTCATTATGATATATGTATGTATGTGAATGTTGCATTTTTCATCACACTTGTTGTCTATGAAATAGACGAATGACTATATGTCATGAATAACTTTTTGATTGTCTGATATTGATAATTTACTTGTGATTGTGATTGTGGTATGTTGAAGGGTTCGGTTGTCACGTTCCGACATAACTAATGGGATCAATTGTCACGTTCCAGCATAACTAACTGGGATAGGTTTTCACATTCTGGCATAACTATTGGATTGGATATCACGTTCCGGTATGCTAACAATTTGGGTTTGAATTCCATGAGAAGACCAACTACTTAACATAATTGCAGTATTTAAGAATTGTGAAAATGTACGTTGTTCATAAATGTTTATAATATTGTATAATTGGTATATGCATGCAAATATATTATGCCGCGTGTTCCTACCAGTACATTGTAGTTGTGTACTGATACTGCACTTGTTCTTATTTTTGTTGAGTACAGGGCATCTTCAGGCGGCTATTAACAGACCCCGCTTAGGATATCAGCGATCATTTCGAGTTAATGGGTGAGCTAGTTTTTCCGAGCTGCCTTGGATTTTCTTCTGTCTCTGTCCACATTTTCGGACATAGACTAGTTATTAGATGCTTTTTATATTGGTTGGGTTGTACCCATTTTCCTTTTAGACTTTGGTTCATTCTTTAGTTGTTTTGGTACATTCACGACTTTCTGGTATTTAATTTGCTTTCGTCATTTAAATGTCTTAGTTTGACTTAGTTGTTTGGTTTGAGTTGTAGTAGTGGTTCTCCCATCGAAGGATTAGTGTAGGTGCCAATCACGATGATCTGGATCGTGACAACAGATCAACTTTGATAAAGAATTAGGTATTTCATTTCAAAGTGATTCAGAGGGGTAATTTGACGATCTAATAAAGTACAAGTGTCGAATTAAATATTGATAATAAGTTAGCGGGTCATTTGTGTGGTTTGTCACAATTATTTTTCACATCTTTTTTTTCATCTTGGAAAATAATATTTATGACATGCAAAAATTTATGGCATAACTTTTTTTTATTAAAAGAAAACTCCTATCATAATTTTAAAGAAGTAAAAAACAATAAATATTGTTGAGGTAAGAATAGAGTGTGCATTTTAAAAAACTAATTGGCATATAGGGGAGAAAATGTCTATTTTTCAAAGTAGAAAGAAAATTTTAATTTTTAAAGTAAAATTTTAGAGTGATAAGATCTTTTTTAGTAGACATGCCAAAATTTATTTAGAGGCATTCTAATTATTGAATGTATCTACTTAATTAATTGAAAATTCCTTCTATTTTCACTATAAAAAAGAACCATTACCAAGTACCTACAAGCACTTCAACTAATTATTAGTATCATAAATAATTGTTTGAGATGGCAAAATCTATGATATGCATGGTTTTTATCATGTTTGTTCTTTTTTCTCAATTAATTGAGGCAACGCAAGAGCTATCATATGCACCTGAAGCATCATCACCATCAATTTCAGTTAAATTGTCTACCACGAATCGTAACATTCGCATTCTTGTTAAAGGTATTATAAATTTTATATTTTTCATGTTCTTATTTTTTTCGTTGATTAAAATATATTTAATTCTATAACTAAAAATTTCTAACTTAAGTATAGATACAGATTCATAAATATTATTTTACATTTTTTCTCGTTATAAAATAAAATTTCTTTTTATTTTTTTTATTTTTTATGTATGTAACATATTGTTTTTGTGTATTTCAGGTTGCATTGGCTCATCAATGTGCAAAGGTGGTGATTGTTGCGTTTGTGATTTAGGCGAATGCATTCGATGTTGTCATTAATGATGTAACAAAATCATACATATTTTAATTATATAATGAAATGATTGATTAACGACTATCTAGCATATTTATAGTTAGTTACCAATTGCCCATTTATATATTAAAAAGAAATTGTAAATATAAGCAATACAGAACAAGAAATAGAGGTATATTTTATAAGTGTTATGAGAAATTAATGAAAATAAAAATAGATTATTTTGATTTAGCAAACTTAAATAAAAAATTATGAATAACATATATATATATATATATATATATACGCGTATAATTATTTAAAATATGTGTCAAAAATCAAATTTTTAAGATAAATTATTATATATAATACAAAAATGTATTCATTAAACTAGAAGAAGTTTCTCCAAAAATAAATCATAGAAAAATATTAAAGAATAAGTAAAAACGTTAAATTATATCGCGATTGTATACTCTGATATGAGATGAGTGCAATTTAATTCAAGCTTTCGTTATGTATATTATAACTAGAGAGTGTATATAATTATATTTGAAATATCACATTTTCCGTTTATCAATTTTTAGTTACTTTTTTTAAAAAAAAATTATTTTCTCTTTGAAATAATAGTGAAGCCATAAATTTATTAATTACGTTCAAGATTTAATATATATATATATATATATATATATATATATATATATATATATATATATATGTTTGACTAACCACCCTACACTATATGTGACTATGTTATAGCTTATACTTCATATATAAGCATGAATAGAAAAAAAAAAGAAAAATGAGATTATGAAATTGAAATTGTATTTTTAGAATCACAGCCATAATGATATATTAAAGATTTGATAAAAATAAAAAATGTTCATAAAGTCATAAATGCTAACAATAACATGGTGAATAACAAATTATATCCTCTCTCAATTGATTATTTCATTTTAAAGTAATTCAGAGGCTTAATTAGACCACTTAAAGTATAACTGTCTAATTGAATTTTATAATCACTAATATTTTTCACCTTCTTTTTTTCATAATGGAAAATAATATGATTACGTTCTAATATTTAAAGAAGTAAAAATAATAAAGATTAAAAAATTAATTGGCATATAGAGGAGAAAATATCTATTGTTGTAAGCGGAAAGAAAATTTTAATTTTTGAAGAAAATTAGAGAGTGAGAGGATCCTATTTATTTGGTCAAATTGCCAAAAATTATTTAAGTCATCCTAATTATTATATGTATTTAATTACTTGAAAGTCCCTGTAATTTTTTCACTATAAAAAAGACATTATCAAGCACTTAGTAGTAAGAAAAAAATAAAACTCCTCCACGTATCATAAGTAATTGTTTGAGATGTCGAATTCTTGTATGATTTTTATCATGTTCTTTTTTCCTTATTTACACTCAAGCAATACAAGAGCCATCATCAACATCAATGGCACTTAAACTATCTACTATGAGTCGTAGTGCTCGCGTTCTTATTAAAAGTATATTGCTCGCGTTCTTATTGAAAGTATATTTATTTTAATAAATTTTATATTATAATTTTCTTATTTTTTTTGTTGGTTAAAATATATTTAATTCTATAAAGTAAATGTATAACTTAAGAATAGACATAGATTTAAAGATATTAAATAACTCGAAATCATATTCAGATTCGAAACGTTTAAATTAATATTTGATGTTCTAATTTAATATAATAATTTTTTTTGTCATTTTAAATTATAATTTTTTTGAAAATCTTTTTATCTTTTATGTATATGTACACAAATAATTTGTAAAATATAAACAATACAGAACAAAACACATAGAACAAGAGATATAAAGAAAATAATGATTGTCTCTTGCAATGGTTAATAACAATTATATTTATATGTTGAGAAATTATTTCATTAGTCACTATATAAAATATCCAAATTAATAGATATATTATTATCTGAAAATGGTCCATAAAACTAGGAAATATTAAGTAAATAAAAAATGGACTAATTCTAGGGATTTATAACATTTTTTGCATTTTTCTTTCTCTACAAATTAATTTGTTTTCTTCATATATTTGTCACAATCTAACCGTAGTTTCAGATTATGAACTTGTGAATTAGAACGGTTCGAAGGAAGAACAAAGTTGAACTTATGCCTTTTTGGAATTTAAAATTGTGTTTTTAAAAATTCAAAATAAATGTAAGCGAAAGTGAAATTTCTCCCCAAAACTATTAATTAAAACTAATTTTTGGAACTTGAAAAAAAATTATTTTGATAAATTTTTAAAATTCGATTAAAAAATTATGATCAAATAAATATTTTAAGATAATTTTGTAAAATCAATTCATAATTTATGATCAGACGCTAGAATAATTTATGAAAACAAGTTGTAGCATATTTTGCCAAATTATTTAGAAGCCTATATTATATTTTAGAAAGTTGTGTTTGACAAAAATGTTTGAAAAAGAAGCACAAATTGTTATTCAAAAGCTAAAAAATAATATAAAAATCTTCAAAGTACTTTAAAAAAAATTAGTCGAGCACTAACTATTATTTTAGTATTAGTATTTGAAAAAAATAGATGTGTGATAAATTCAGAAAATTATCACAATATTACAAATTTTACTCAAGTTCAAAGAGGGGAATGAAGAAACCTTACAATATTTACAAATTTTACAATATCTATTTTTTATCAAAAATTTATCATAAAAAATAATTATTTTTCACAGTCATAGCAAAAGAATGTTTGTGATACGAAAAAAATGAAGGAAGAGAAAAGACAGGGTAGCATGAAGGAGAAGGGTGGGGTGGAAAAAACTTGTCTCTTTTTTTTTTTTTTACTTAAACGCGCTTTTTTTTTATTTTTTATTTAATTCTATTTCCATGTCAAATTTTGAATGTAATATTAAATTCACTTTTAAAAGTATAAATATATTGGCTTCAATAATTTAAGCGTATAACTGATTTTTTGACGTAACGTCGAATAAATACATTCTCATTTAAAAGTGGTGTACATATATCCATGCCTTCTAACATTAATATATTTATTGAACCAAAGAGAAATCTTTAAATCTTTTTTAAAATTTTAAATTATGATAAGGAGTGACAAATATACATCATTTGTTAAATTGCAACAATAATATGTAACCTTTTTTTATTTTTATATATATAATAGTAATTTGAGTTAGACGTTTAATTTTATGTTTTTATCCCACATTTGAAATTTGAGAGAAAAATAGGGAACTGGGCTAAATGGTGGGAAGATAGTGCTTACAACCGCCTTAACTGTCACTACCCACAATCTCATTAAATAAACAAACAAAAAATCATCTGCAGCAAAAGTTGGAAAAAAAAAAAAACAGAGTAGTGATAATTTTTTGATCAGAAAGATTTGGTTTTTGTTAGTGAAAATGAGTGAGATAAAGAAAGGTCCATGGAAAGAGGAAGAAGATCAAGTGTTGATTAAGCATGTAAAGAAGTATGGTCCAAGAGATTGGAGCTCCATTCGATCCAAAGGTCTTTTACAGCGTACTGGAAAGTCTTGTCGTCTTCGTTGGGTTAATAAACTTCGACCCAACTTGAAAAAGTAAACAACTTTTACTCTGCTTTCTCTGTTTTGGGGTTTTTTTTTTCTTGTTAGAATTGTAATGTTGCTGTCTTTTGTTTATTGGGTTGAGAAAATGTGGGAATTTCGTTGTTGCGTTGCTTGTGAATTGAGTTTTTGGGTTATGGGTTTGTTGTTTCTGCGAGTTTGATTTTGTTGAAATTGTGGGGTTGTTAAGAGTTTGTGGGATTTTCTGTTCTGTGTTGATGCATTTTCAATGAGGGGTGGTTACGTTTGTTTCTGCTTTCGAAATGCTCTGTTTTTCTTCTTAGAATCGTAAATTTGATGTCTTTTTGTTCATTGGATTGAGAAATAATGGGAATTTCTTGTTGCATTGTTTGCATATTGAGTTTTTGGGTTGTGGGTTTTGTTGTTTCTGATTTTGTTAAGATTGCAGATTTCTGTTCTGTGTTGACGCTTTTTCATCGAGGGGTTCCCCTTTTTTGAGGTTGGGAAATCAAGGGTTTCTTTGTTTCTTCTTCTTTTTCGTTCTTCGAATTTGCCAATTTGCTGGTGTTTTGTGTGAATGTTGTTCTATGGTGAAGTATTTCCATGGAGGGGTTTGTTGTTTTCCCTCTGTTTCTTTCTGTGATACCTTACTTGTTGTTGTTGTTGTATATTCACTTAAGTTTTTGTCACTTGATGGAGAATTTGCTGCTATACAACTGATTATCCGCAATGCATATCAGATGTTTGTTATTATGCTTAGTTCTAGTTTATGTTTCTGTAAAGTCGAAATGTATTTGATGAGATGAAGTTGATACCTTTTCTGTTGTGTTCACTTTCTTTTCTTTTGTGTGAGAAGTGGAGTGAAGTTTTCAGCAGAAGAGGAAAGGACCGTGATTGAACTTCAGGCACAATTTGGGAACAAATGGGCACGAATTGCCACGTATATGCCTGGAAGAACTGATAATGATGTCAAGAATTTTTGGAGTAGCCGGCAGAAGAGATTGGCTAAGATTCTACGAAACTCAGTGCCACAGCCTAGTAAACCACAAAAGAATATCAGCAAAGAAGCCCCTGATCTCCTTAAAGCTCCATCAGTAGAGGTAATTCACTATTCGTGCTCTCAGGTTTATCATCTTTCGCTCAAAATGGATTTTTTCTTTCATTAGATTTTCTTGCTTTCTCTTAGTTACAGAACTGATGTGAATTTGGTCTCTTTGGAATGTTATGTATTTGATAATGTTGTCGAAGAACAGACTGCTTTCATCGTTATAACGTTAAATGTTCATATTTCCAATCCAAACTGCTCTTTTTCCTTCCGCCTTTGTAAAATGTCTCGAGAAAAGGAAGGCCTGTGAGCCCAAAATTTGTGATTTCTGAAGAAATGTATCTTTTTCTGCAATTCTTTTGACTATCTTCTTCCTTAAATCTTTATAAATGATTTATGGTGTTTGAAGTCTCTTACCCCTCACCCATGTATGAGCACTGAATATGAGATGCCACTTTCAATGATGGACACCTGCCCTTGTGTTAAAGTAGCATCGAGTTTCGCTTGGAACAAACTTATCTTTGGACCTTGTACCCCTCAGCTTCTGCATTTGTAGTCAGTTTGTGATATAGCATGGTGAAAACTTCTTAAGATGATAAAGAAAGAAGCATTGTTTTAAGATAATAAACGACGATGATTATAGTGTTCTTACTCTTTCAACCAGTCAGAGTTGTATGGTTCATGGCTTTCACCAAGTAATTATCTCCATTGTTCTTCCCTTTCAACTTGTTGATAGGATTCTCTATTTGAATTTTCAGGAACCTAAACTGAACTCATCTGCAGATGAAAGAGCTTTGGTCGTGTCCCAGCATTGCTCATCATCCTATACGAATAACTTTGACACAATCAACATGGTCCCATTGCCAGAGCTAGTGAACTCAACTTCACTTCCTTTTGATCAAGAACTGCCTCCACTTGAGTTCACTCCCAGTGAGAAGAAAATTTGCATCTGGCCGCAGTTCCCGCTCCCTTTTCCTCACATTCCAGTCCAAACCAACTTTGGTCAACCACTTGAACATCAAGAATTACCCATGAAACTCGAGGATAGTGACTTCTTAGATTATTTTGGGCAGCTCAGTGCTTCCGACCTAGGAGGAAATGTGCAAGTCCCTCTTGCTCCTTCGTGTTCATCAGGACAAGATCAGAGAAGCTCTGAGATTGGTGTGAAGAGAGAAATGGCTGAGATTGGTGTGAAGAGAGAAATGGAGTACCCCCTTACCCCAGATAGCTTCATCAATGACTTCCCCTTGGACATGTTCGATTATATTGATCCACTGCAAAGCCCATCTGGTTGGTGATTAGTCATTTTCAGATAGGAAGAAAGGAAATTGTTACAGAATATGTAGTGATCTATGCAATATGATTGTCATAGTAACTTTTCTTTGTATGAGACAATTTGACCTAGTGCCTAACTGTTTCTAACAGCTTTTCATCTACTACATTCACTACCTTGTCTTCTATAACATCATGCTTGGAAGATTTGAGTAGTGTGACTTTTGTCAATTTTGAGAAAAATCAATAATGATCGTAATCCAATCTATGTGATTAAAGATATCTGGATAGTAACAAGTAATTAGTTGATTGAATATGTACTATGAAATTATGTTCCTCTTATAATGTGTAATGTTGTGCATATACTGCATTTTTCATTTGTATTTACCCAAAAAGAAACTATGTGCATATACTGCATTTTTTCATTTGTAATTACCAAAAATTCAAAATAAGAAAATAAAAATATTTTTTTATTCTATCGCCACTCCCATCCCCACCCATCATGATAATAATACAATTAAAAAGAATATGAACATGTAAGCTTATTTTAAGTTTTAGTCCCTCATGTCTCAATTAAGAATAAGTGATTATAAAAATAGAAATAAATAAGATAATTGGATACTTGTTTAGAAAAAATTACATTAATAAAAACAATACTTTTTTTACATGGACAATCAGATGGAGCGAGTGTTGAAGAAGAAGGAGGCTGGTGATGGAAACATATCAAAGGAACAAGTCGAATGCATATGACTAATGTGTCTACAACAAGTGTTGATGAAAAATTAAACTGACGATTAGAACATGCCAAAAGAACAGGACCAACGAAACTGGCTGACGAGTTTACAACACTATTGTTGAATTTGAGTTGCACGTGGATTAAACTGCTTATGTTAATTAAGATTATATTACGACTATGATTAGATTACGATTAGGATTATAGTACAACTAGAATTAGATTATAGTTTTGTTGAAGAAGAAGGAAGCTGACAATTGAAACATGTTCCAACTACCAACTTCCTTCTTTTTCAACAACGAGTATCAATTTTAGTTGAATCCTCAGTAATGTGTTGGTTATAGCAAATTGGGAGTTGATTTAGATAGACTAATTGAAAGATATCATGAAATTATTTAATATTATTTTCAAGCATATCGAATCAAAATATGAATCATATGTGATTTCTACTATTTATTCTAGAAGAGTTTATATTTGTACCAATCATATTAGACGACATAAAAGTTTATTGATTTTACCTCAAGATAACTACTAAAAATAAGAGCAAATGTGAGTCAAAAAGTTAATATCAACTATTTTTTTTAGATAAAAAAATTGATGTAAAGGTATTTGATGCCGAAAAGTGAATGAAGAATAATTTTGTACTAATTCAAATTATGGGTGTACAAAACTGAATAAAAAATCGAATCAAATTGCAAATCAATTCAAATCAGAAAAAATTCGACTAGTGGTTAGTTTGACTTGATTTGGTATTGTAAAAAAACTCAATCATATTTGGATTGGTTTGGTTTTAACTAATAAAAAATCAACCGTACCCAATCCAACATTGTATATATAATTTAAAATTTTTGTTTTATACATAAAAATATTTGCTTTTATATAATCTTAAATATTTCTTATACTTTTTTTTAAAAAAATTATCTTTTCATATATTATTTCAAATTTGAAACTTAAAATTTTCAATGGTTCCATAAAGATTATAGTCCACAGATATTGGTAATTACAATAAAAAATTAAATCAAAATCAGATTATTTCTAATGCAAAAAGAAAATTAATATAACACTAAGAATGACAACAATATTGAATATTTGTTCTTTGATTTTACGTCGGTTTAGACAACTAAAATATATAATCTAATTTTAATTTCCTTCAATATTTAGTCTATAACTAATACTTATTAAACTAGTTTTAGTATGATATCAATATTTAGTCTATAACTAATACTTTTAAATTATGATCATTTTCTTTATGACTTGTTAATGCAATATCTTTTTACACGTTTTTATTATTATTATTATTATTAAATATTTTAGTGTCATTAATCATATCATATTTTGTGTTGTTTCTTAAGAAACACAAAACCCTAAAAATCCGAAAATATCCAAAAAAGAAAAACCCGAGGTTGAAATACCCGAGTTTTATTGGTTTAGTTTGGTTCATAGATCTAAAAATTCGACATAAATAATTTGATTTGATATTTGAAAAATTCGAACCAACTCGATCACATATATCCCTAATTCAAATAATTGAATGACATTTTAGACCATTTTCCATGTGATCTTTATCCTTTTACTAGCCGTGATTAATAAACATTAATCATTGTTTAATAATTTTAAAGTCTGAGTAATATCGTTGTAATATAATTTGACCTTGTTGTTGAATGTGACTTTCTTGGCTAATTTTTATCTGTGGCATTGTTATTTATTATTATTTACCCTTTTCAAGTCATGATGGTTAATAAACATTAATTGGCTTTGAAAAAAAATCGAAGTATGAATAAAACGTTGTAAAAAGATTTGACCATGCTGTTGAGTGTTGAATAGCCTTAATGGCTAATTAATAATTAAATATGTTGGCATTGTTATTTATTTTATCATTTATCCTCTTTTATAAATTGAGTTGTATATTCATACGTATTTTTCTCTCGTGATAATAGAAAAATAGATAAACACTCTCCATTCTTTCAATCTTTAATCAAAATTAATCTTTATAAATATCTATTTCACTATGTAAGATGAAATCATGATTAAAATCATAAAAATGACACAGTACAATTTGTTTTCTTTTATATTATCTAACCTAAACATGTTTCAAATTTATAAATTGACGTAACCATTTATATCGCCGAACATTTACGATTAATATCGAATCTATGATATTATTATTTTCTTCTTCTTTTAGTTTTTTTTTCCCGCTATTCACATTTAAAATGAATAAAACACAATTATCTTTTAATCTACACATGTTAAAATCAACATATCGTTTAGACATTATTCATAGGAAAGGAAACAGAGAGGTTAAGGTACCTCTTGTTCAAGTCGAATTGAATGAGTAAGTAGCAAGTAAGTGAGAAGTGATCTTTACAATAAAACATCATCACGTAACGAATATAAATCCAATCACAGTAAAACGAAAACTGATGACGTTTATTGATTCTTTTTCAAACACGAAAAAGATAATACAACCATACATGCATAACGAAATTGTAGAAAATGTCCTTTTGACTAAAAACGATTGAGATGTTTCCGTTTGTAGACTACTACTCTGTTTAATTATCATATAATTAAAATTGCCTAGGTATATACTCTCTTAGCCAAATACATCCTGGTTCCATTGCAAATTTTGCTTCTTTTCCTTGCAAAAGCCAAGCACAAATAGATGAGCTTTTGAACACAATTTTTCCAAAATTGGCTCTGACTCCTCCTTTGTGGTATACATAAACACCACGCACACTACCTGGTCCAAACATCCCATACAAATAGCTAGTACAGAAAAAATATATATATATATATTAGTGAAAATTAATAAAGAAATACGATGTACACGACGATTCAGAATTTATAATTTACATGTTCTTATACCTTTCAAAGAAATCAAATATATCTTTCTTAGAGATGGGATGAGCAGTCAAGGTCATGAACACAGAGCGATGCGCCGCATGAGCTCTTATGGTTGGATGCCATTCTTTAGCCAAAGGGTTTAGTTTAGAGTCCAATGGTGTATTCATTTTCACATAAGAATCATTAAAATTATCACAACAAATCATATCATAGATCAATGAAACTTGTTTGTTCAAAAGAATTTCATCAAGAGAAGAGTTCAAACATTGAGAGGTGAGTGGACAAACATCTTGAAAAGTTGACGATGAGCTTGATTCAAAAAATGTTAAAATGCTCTTAGCTTCAACATAGAGATTTTTAAAAACCATTTCATCACAAGTAGCAATTTTTTCATAAAAATTGTTAAGTTTGTAGGTTTTCAGAAACATCCAAACAGACATCACTTTTCTGGATAAATCAATTTCAAAATTCATAGACATCATTTTGTTGAAGATGTCTTTTTCAGTGTTGTTGACATGTAAGAAAATCATAATGTTAAATTAAGTTTGAAAACAAAGAGGTTTAAGAATAATGCACCTCTACTACACTATATATAGAGAAAAATAAATGTACACTTTATGTTTTTTTTTCGAGTAGTTAAAATTAAAATTTAATAATTCAATAAAATTGTCAACTCTTGTAATTTTTATTGAGTAAATTTCATTCATAGTCATTCATTTTTGTGTTTATGATACACAAGTCACTTTTCTATTTAGTTATATTTATTGTCACATGAACATCACTTTACTCCAGAGATTATTAAAAAAAATTATATCACGTAAAATTCATCTATCTTTAACATTATCACATAATTTATTTACTTTTTTTATATAAAAAAAATTGTCACAAAATCATTTAAGTTTGTTATTTTTTCTAGAAGTGTATTTTTTTGATTAATTTAATCAAATGTGTTGTCTAATGAGGATTGCACTTGACATTCAGTTTTTAAATCACAATTCTTTTTTTAAAAAAAATTGTTTAGCTAATTTTTGTTTCTTTGGTTGAAAAAATGAACAAATGTATAACTACAAGTTGCCTCTTAATTTTACAGATAAAAGTGAACTGCAATCTACTTAATGACCTATTTCAACTTTCATGCTACTAATTAAAAATTATTGACCTATTTTATTGGAAGAGCAAAAAAGTCATTGAGTCTTTTCACAGAATTTATATAATTTATCTATAAACTAATAGTTTAAATTCACTTTTGAAATTGAGAGGACTGTTCTTTGAAAACTTTGTAATTATAAAAATGCGAGAAATAGTTAATATTTTTATTTATTGCTTTTGTGTTTTAGTTTGATTTTTTTTAATTTATATCTTTGTCATACATCAGATCTTTTCTAATCATACACAAATATTATACTACGTTTTATTTATTTATTTACATTTTAACATTTTTATTTGTTTTATATGGATATGTATAATCACGCAAAATGCGACTTTGTTAATCAGTGAATACATAAAAATTATGTAGTGATTTGTACCTAAGAAAATGCTATATATGAATTATTATTTTTAGAAAATCATTTAAATCTAGTTTAGTTCATACATGTCTAATCTACTCTATGTTGATTCCACGTCTATCACACCATAGGTTTTCACATTATTTAGTATGAATATTATTTATTTAATACGTACAAAATATATAATTTTATGCAATAATTTTTGTTATGATGAATAAATCATAAACGTTAATCAAACATTGCATTCTTGTATATTGGGGATAATTCTTTCTAATATTATCAACATAAAAATTCTTGCATAAGATCTATCTAGGCTTGGTAAAGGGATTAACAAATATTCTAAATTAGTATTTATTTTAATATATAAAGTTATTTTATGTAAATAGAATGAAAAACAAGTAATTCCTATGTAACAATCTCTTTATTTGAATCAATCGTTGGGGTGTGTAAAAATCTAATAAAAGAAATGTTATTGAGTTATTTGTGTTATTAGGTTTTTAATAGGTTTATAAAAAAAATATTATTGAGTTATTGATTTGGTATCGATTTTTATTATTGGTTTATTGGATAAATTGATAATCAAATAAAATGGTAATAATTTATTATTTATTCTTCTAATTATTAAATATAATAATTTAATATATAATTAGACACTATAACTTTATTAAATTATTAGTACTCTACCAACTTCACGCTAGACCGCTTTACTAATTTTTAATGTTTACTCAAAACCTAAAGTTTAAAGTAAGTGGTTCACAATTATAGCTACTTGAATTTAGTTTTAGTTTTAGTCTTGTTGGATTATTTTATTTTCGTTTTAGTTTGTAATTATAGGTTGTAGCATTTGCAAGTTTGTAATTTGTAAAGGTCCGTAATTTGATTCACACAAAAAAATTCATAATATATTTTGATGGTAAGATGTAATTATAGTCTTCATACTATATTTTCTTTTATTAATGCAGTTTCTCATTATCTTTCTTGATTCATGATATCAAAATATTAAGAGAAGTGAGAAGGCATACAATATATTACACACATTTTTATTGAATAAATCAAAAATCGAATTGATAATAATAAAAAATCGATCAACCAAAAATCAATAAAAAATATGTTATTAATTTATTACTGAGTTAACATATTTAAAAGTAGAAAACTAATAAACCAAAATGATAATATATAAAATCAAATCAAATCGACTAATACACACCCCTAATTATCGCATAACTAACTCTATATTACTTGATTACGGCAATAGCAATTTCCTTATTTTGAATCATCGCATAATATTATCCTAGAAATTGAAAATACATAGTTTTTTTTTTTAATCACAGATTATTATCACTATCCAAGAATATCATATTTTTAATTCTAATTATTTTATTTTATTAAAATTTTAATATGAATATCGAATAATTAAAAAGAATTAAAGGATAGTACTTGTAAGCTGATTACGTGACCCCATTGCATTAGGAATCCATTCCTCATTTTGCAAAACTTGTCTTGAGAAGCAGTTTTCTTTATGTTAGAGAGGTGGACACTCAAGCAACTCCCTATTCTCTCTCTCTCTCTAGAAATTCTCTGTCAAGGTACTTTTTTTGTATAGCTTCTTTACTTTAATTTTGGGTTTCTTGATGCTTTTTTGTGATGATCTGTGTTATTGGAGGATGTAACGTTTCAATCTTTAATCTTTTTCTTGATTGATGAGTATGGTTTCTTGATTTTTTGATGGAGGAGAACTTGAATTCGTGTTTGAGTTTGATGTTGTTGTTGTTTGTTTTGAACTGGGGTTTGCTTGTTTTAGTGTAATTTCTTGTTTTTGCTTCTTTTTTTCACTTATTCAACTGCAAAGTTTCTGGTTATCTTTGTTACTTGGTGTATTTTTCCTAGTCTGAAGGTTGATCAGGTTGCTACAACCTCCCATGTAGGTATTGGGTAATCGGTGGCGGAGGGTGTCATTATATGAAAAAGTAGACATACTAGAAGAATAAGGGGAGTAACATATTAGTATTTAATATGGATGAACTACAATTTTAACCTAGTTAAACAGCGTAGTTTTTCGACGTTAGGTGTGGATTGCACCCCTTTAGCATAAGGAGGCTCTGCTGCTGCGGGTAACTCTGCTCACCATGTCACCTAGTGTACTGTCTCTGTCCTCATGGTTTTTCTCTTTTCATGTTGTCTCTAGGGAAAGAAAGAAAAAATGAAGCTTAATGATTTTATTTGTCATTTACTATGTAATATGCTCAAGTAATGCAGTTGGATTAGTACTGTCTATAACTGAATAATATAAAGATTCCCTTCGGGTCACAAATGTTGCTAGAGCTTTAACTTAACTAACCTGACGGGCTGATAATCAGGATGATCGTAGAATATTTCGCCTGCAGTCCTGCTGCTTAAGGATTGAAAAATGGATGTAGGTTCAAGTCCAAGCCAGTGCTGGACTGTGTGCATTTTCCACCATCTCGAGGCTGAAATTGATTTGCATGGCTCTCGGCACATGTTTTAATGTCATTATTAATCTCTTATAGGGGCTATAGATACAGTATTGAGCTTTTTCTTTGATTAAATAGTTTCAAGATGATTTAATTTCTTATGATACATCCCAAAAGAAAAAGAGATGATTTGAGTTCAGGTGATTTTAAGTTTGCATTAATTTCTTTGCCTATTTACTTTGTTCTATTTTTTTGTCAGTGAGTTTTGTTCTGACATTGTTTTGTCTTGATTGTTGAGGTCTTCATTCAGTTGCACTATTGCTGGTGTCTGATCGACAAGAAAAACTGACCTCGTCTTTGTCTTGTAGGTTGTAGTCTTTTATTCAGTTTTGAAATAAGAATTGATTCTCGAAATACAGCTACGAGCTTCATGTGTTTATATTTCTGTGCTGAAGATAAATATAAATAAAGAGGTCATGATTCTATAATGTTAAAAGTTTTCAAATATCTTCGGGAAGGAGCCCTAAACCATTAAGAAAGGTTCTGTAACTAGAAGCTCAGTCACCTTAGGCCTACATACTTGATGAAAATTCTCTCAGACTAGGCCTTCTGGGTCTATAGCTCCCTCCTCTGTATCTGTCTACATATATATATATATCGATATAATGTCTTAAGCTTATCCATGAAAGTAAATTTACTCTTTTTGTAGCTGTTGTGGTTATAATCTAAAAATCCTTGCAAGTTCTTTGCTTTCATTTTCAGTAATATATATCAACAGGAGATAAAGTTTCTCCATTTATACTCTAACTTGGTGCAATTAGTATTTCTCCACGGAACTGTACTTATAATCAGTTCTCATAAATTGCCTCTTTACTATACATGTTCCATGTAAAACTTCCCAATCTTCTTGTTTTGGTATGTAACTAACTAAATGCTGTCTGAATTTATTTGTTCCGTGTCTGAAGCAGACATCAAGTTGAGCCATTATGTTTGGACAGGCTCCAAGGAGGAGTGACAACTCCAAGTACTATGAGGTTCTTGGTGTCTCAAAAAGTGCCAGTCAGGATGAACTTAAAAAGGCATATAGGAAAGCTGCTATAAGAAATCACCCTGACAAAGGTGGTGACCCCGAGAAAGTAAGTTGCATATCCTACTTGCAAGTAGAATCCTCTGCATATTGCTGGTCCAGATATGTCATGCCACCAATGGAACCTTTTGAGTCCGATGCTCTGCATGTTTCTTCTTTTTTGAATAATAGTGGTGCCCGGGCCAGCTTGCGCGCTGCAGGCTTTTTAAGGCAGTTTCCCCTCAAGCCGCTAATAAAATCGAGCTTATGCGTGAACAACTGAACATGACAGTTCATTGATACATTGGTCTTCTTTACTTTACGCCCTTTTAATTATGATGCAGTATGCACATTATATGTGCCAATAAGTGATCGAAGAAAGCAAGGTGGAAGGGGGAAGTTCTAGGCATTTGCTTCTTGTCTTTTACTTATCTTTGTTTCCTCTCTTCTTAGTTCAAGGAGTTGGGTCAGGCATATGAAGTTCTAATTGATCCCGAGAAGAGAGATATTTATGATCAGTACGGTGAAGATGCACTGAAAGAAGGAATGGGGAGTGGCGGTGGTGGTGGCGGTGGCGGTGTTCACAATCACTTTGACATATTTGAATCATTCTTTGGTGGGTCTTTTGGTGGTAAGAAATTTGCTCTCTCTCAGATGGTAGACAGAAATAGCCCACTGGAGGGTGGATGACTCCATTTTATGGATTCAATTCTGTTGGACGGCATATTTATTTGGCCTTGGTTGCTTCAGGTGGAGGCAGCCACTTCAGAGCTAGCAGACAGAAGAGAGGTGAAGATGTAGTGCATACGCTTAGGGTTTCTCTTGAAGATTTGTATAATGGCACCACAAAGAAGCTTTCTCTTTCCCGGAGTATATTGTGTCCCAAGTGTAAAGGGTATTTTCTCTCTCTGGTTGTCTCGAATTATCTTTTCCTGGTGTTCATTTATTGCTTACAAGTTACATGACCTAGGATTCAAAGTTGTATTGAGTTGAATGATGAAATTTGTCTTTTGAGTTTGAATTGTTCTCGTTAAGGCTGAACATCGATACTGAATTTCTTGCACTTGGCCTATGTGTGAATATTTGAAGGAACTGGGTTACCAAGATTACAGAAAATGTGTGCATATAGTTATGTAGAAATTTGTATAACCAAATCGATATTAAAAATGTCGAAGTAGTCTACAATAATTACTTTATATGATTGAAACTTTGATGTGACATCTTTATGTCCATTTAGATCTTCCAATCATTATGGTACAGATCTAGGAACACATAGTTAGTAATTTTTTCGTTTAGCACCTTGAATTAATTTGGATGCTTTTGTAATCTTCAATTGGTCAAATAGCTTAAGTTTGACACATAATTGTGTGATCTAGTGGTTAATGATGTTGGAAAGGCCTGGGAAACTAAAGTTAAAATCTCAATAGAGACGAAAAGTACTAGGTCATTTCTTCGCCTATACCTAAGCCATGATGGATAAATTTGTCTTCGATCTGTAGTCTGTACTGGTGGGAGGTGGCAGGTGTAGATACCCTTACAAAACCGTGCACTTCAACTTAAACCGGTTTTGAGAAGGGGTGCAACAGCAGGTATCCTGTGGATTAGTCGAGGTGGATGCAATTTTATTTGGTCATTACTTTTATCCTGAAAAATTAAAAATTGAATCTATTCTTTATAAGGTTGACACTTGAGAAAGAAAAGTTGTGTGTCTCCATGCTGCTAGTGTCAATAGGTGCTCCTTTATTTGCTTTCATTTTTTAATTTTTATTTGATTCATATGGCCTCTATATCAGTTCCAATATTTGTTGTATACCTATCATCTATTAGGATGCTCTTATGAATACATCTTTCTAATTTAATGTAGTGCTCCTCATTTCTTAGGCTGTGTGGGGGCAGGTAGCGATGTGGGTGTGCATTTTTCTCGATTAACAGAAAAATGTAACATAACCCTTTCAAAATAGAAAAAAATGTGTTTCACTATCGACATATTGTGAAAATAACAAAATCTTTGTTTAGTATTGGAACGATTATACAGGGATAAGAAAATTGTTGGAAATGAATTAAATGCATTTAGTTGTTCTCTAAAAAATCTGTGTAAGCTGAACTGAGGAACCAGAGAGTATTTATTGGAGCTCATCTTAAGGTACTAATTGTTGGATTTATGTGCACTTTGACTTAATTTTTTCGATACATTTGTGATCTGGTCCACTGGTTATCAGGAAAGGTTCAAAGAGTGGAGCATCTGGTGCATGCTATGGATGTCAAGGCACTGGAATGCGTGTTACAAGAAGACAGATCGCTCCAGGAATGATCCAACAGATGCAACATGTTTGTCCTGAATGCCGAGGCTCAGGTAGTTAATGAAAATATTCCGTGTCCTGTGACTAATGCAAGCATGAGAAAAGTTAGTGATGTCCCTTCTTTCCCGATCCACAGAGAAAAGGGACAAATGTAAAATGAGGAGTTAGTAAATCCTTGGAATTTACTGTGTTGATGCAGGAGAGGTTATCAGCGACAGAGACAGGTGCCCACAGTGCAAAGGAAACAAAGTTACTCAAGAAAAGAAGGTGCTGGAAGTGAATGTTGAGAAAGGAATGGAACATAACCAGAAGATAACTTTCGAAGGGGAAGCAGATCAAGCTGTAAGTGTAGTTGGTTGGTTTTCTCTTGCAATTACTTTTACATATTAAATACATGTTATATGTGCCTTAACATATGAGTCTTGAACCCTAGAATTAGTGCAGAATTTGAATTTACTATAGACCACTTCCTAAAAAAATATATCGAGCAATTTGCTTCCCCATTCCGTTCTATGCATTGCCCCTTTCACTTTGGCTGATGACTTGCCTGTTCACACTTCAATCTTACTGTTGTTCTGCAGCCCGATACCATCACTGGAGACATTGTTTTTGTTCTACAACAGAAAGAGCATCCAAAGTTCAAGCGGAAATTTGATGATCTTTATATTGAACACACACTTACTTTGACTGAAGCTCTTTGTGGCTTTCAGTTTGTCCTAACTCATCTTGATGGGAGGCAGCTTTTAATCAAATCGAACCCTGGAGAAGTTATAAAGCCTGGTAAGCACGTGCTTCCTTTGTGTGCCATCTTGTCTGTAAGAAGAGACGGGTTTCAAAGCCTTAATCCAAGCTTGAAATATCGTCGAGAAATAGGTCAAAGAAAGTGGTGACGAGCCATATTGATCTAAGTAAGCCCGAGGGGTAGGGTAGTGTGCGAGGATGTATGGTTTTGCCACACGTACATATGCTTATTCGATTGTCTTTTGCAGATCATTACAAGGCAATAAATGATGAAGGCATGCCCAATTTTGGCAAGCCTTTCATTAAGGGACAGCTTTATATCCATTTTGATGTGGTATTTCCAGAATCAGGGGTTCTTTCCCCTGACACATGCCGTAGCATAGAGACTATTCTGTCATCAAAACCAGGGAAGAGCTCATCAGAAATGAAGTTAGATGAGTGCGAGGAAACTATTATGCACGACGTCAACATCGAGGAAGAAATGAGGCGCAAGGAGCCGCGACAACATCAAGAGGCTTATGACTCGGACAATGACGACCCAAACCTGCATCGTGTGGCCTGTAACCAACAGTAAGTCTGTAAAATGCTTGTATGTTCGGTCATATCCCAGTAATTTTTTGCAGTAAAGACCACTGGTCTTTTTTGCTTTAGAGATGATTATTATATAAAGGAGTTAGGCTTCCTTTAGTTCTGTTTTATTGTATGTTAAATGTATTTCAATAATCATACATATTATTGTTCAGTTGGACTTCTGATCTTATGAGATATTGAAGCAATACTTTCTTCCATTGGTTTGTCAAATCTACTTTAGTATTATTTTTTTCACAATTATTAATATCATACTATAAATTATCTTAGGTATTTTTAGCTTCTTGTTCAGTGAAGTACTACTACTTAAATTGGAACTGAGAAAGCATTAAATTGCACAAAGCCCTACTTTAGGTCTTAAAATATGTAAAAAGAAAAAAAAAATGAAAAAAGAGAGGGTTTAGTCGCAATTGCAATAATTATCGGATTTACAAGTAAATATTTTTTATGACGATCTCAAGTTACTATTAGGTTTACCGGTAAAGACTTTCTTAGGGCGAACTCAAGTTACAATTTGCAACAATGATTGTATTTTCAAGTATATACTTATATAGTCAAAAATATTTATAAGAATGTTCATCCTTCGAATATACTTGAATTAAATATTGTTATAGAAAACTTATAATGTCTTTTTTTTATAAACAACTATTCTTTATAGTGAATAACAATATATATTACTATAACAATGAAAAAAGAATCATGTTATGTCATATTATCAACCAAAATAAATCCTATTAAACGATATCATTATAAAGGGGCTTGATTATATATCATTACCTGAAAAATCTATTCCAAAGATCACTATACTAGAATTTCTAATAATACTTGGCTACTTTATAAAATTAATGAATAATTTTATACTTAGTTCCTAATTTATCCTTATCATTAGTTATAGTCATTATCTATTACATCTTTCAAGATATTGTATCTATTATATTCAAAAGGTAATATAGTAAAGAAAAAATCTTTTAGGCCAGAAAATATGGCCTAGATAACATTTCACTTATATTATTTTGTCTTTTCTGACTATTTTTATCATTTTAACTTTAATATCTTTTAACTAAAAAATGGAAAAAAGACTAATTTATTTTAAAATTAAAGAAATATTATAAATTTTTTAATTTTCTGACCATTTAGCATTTACCTATAGTAAAACCACTCATTTGTTTATAATTTCTTAAGAAACATGTAAAGTCAATAGTTAACAAATTTTATTGGACAAAATGAATTTAATACAAATAAAATAAAATTTATTAAATTCACGTAAAATCATAACTAATAACGAGGACCCTCCTACAAGTTGGGGAGGGCATGCCAGCTATAGCATACAGATAATTAATTAAGCAAAGGGTCCTAAGGCAAGGCCTTTGTTCCTACACATCGTACACCAAATTCAATTGAACAAATGATTTATATTCATCTAAATGTCAATTTCAATTTTGAAGTATGTAACACCAATTATTGGCTCATTTAACACATTTACTATAGTCAAATTTACGACAAAAAAGTGGACCTTTTTGTTGCTACTATTTAGAAGGGCATAAAGGACCACTTAAAATTAATACTAGTAAACATCTATAATTACATCTTATTAAATTTTCTGAAAATAATTGATCTACTCAAAAGATTGAAAGGTCTGAGTTATTATTGATAATTATATATACGTACTTCAACCAATTGAGTTTCAGCTTCTTTTAAGGAGACGACACTGGTGGCCAATCTAATCATCAAGTGGGACGTACATAAATTGAATGAATGAAAAATTGAATTTTTCAAAAATAAAAAGAATTATATTTACCTCTTTATTATTGAAAATTCATTATATTGATTTTCCATCTATTATACTTTTTCAAAAATAATACCCTTAACAATTATTCTAAAACTATACTTACCTCTCACTCATTAAAACTCCATTTTCAACTTTAAAAAGCCATATAGCATGTTCTTTTTTCAAACGAATGAGCTAATTACATCTACTAGCTAGATCATATTAATTAACAAAATTAAGTGCAACTCAAATACATGAAATTATAAAATGTGCTATGAGGTTTTAAACTTGTTAATCTAAGATTGCGGATTTAAATACAAAATTATTGGTTATTTCTTGATTTCAATGTTTTAAAGTAATGTTATATCATATTTTTTAGTTAATCAAATAATATCATCCACTATTATACATAGTTTGTTTTTTTTGAAAATTTTTATTAATAACTTGTTGATTTTATACTTTAGGATAATCCGATATCTTTTTTTTAACACATAAAACACCTCTCACCAAAATTTGGTCCAAGAGGTTATAATAGATACCGACAAAAGAATTTAACAAGGTAATATTAGCACAACATAATTTAGGTGTGAATTGACAATAAAAAGGAAAAAATTAAAAAAAGTATAATTGCACTTTAAAAGTTCTTTTCTTTTTTTAAAAAAAAATTAATATTTTTCTTCCCTTTTCTTTTCAAATTCGAATAGTTTTTGACATTTGTTCCAATCATCCACTAACTAAGTGGGCAACTTTTTTAAGTCGTGTATGTATGTATATATATATATATATATATATATATATATATATATATATATATATATATATATATATAAAAGGTGTACCATCATTTTCAGAATGAAATGATATGTCTGGTCGGATGACTGATTTTTCTGTTTCATATTAGTTGATCATCTTATAAAAATAGTTATTTTATATATATTTTTTAAATTGTTCATATATGTTTGTAAAATTCTCATGATATATTTTAACAAGTGAATTAGTAAAATAATTTTTTTATCAATAATTTCTTAATTTACGTATAAAAATAAAAACGATCAGTTAATATGAGACGGAGAAAATAATAAATTGTCGAAAAAGACATTTACATATTATTTTCCCAAACATGTTGATAGTGTGTGTAAGAGTTTGGAAATTATTGGTTGAGAAGGTGGATGGAAATGCCTTTTAGAAAGTGCATTTCCGAAGTGCCAAACAGCACCTTAACACTACACAAAAAGCAAATCTTTTTTGGAAATATGTATATAAGTAGGGTTTTGAAAGTTTACAAATTCTAGAGAACCATCATGAGTATATAGAAATTCTATTATTGAAGAAGTATCCAAATTGAATTATTAAAAGTTGGTTGTTGAATTCTGTTGAAATGTGCTTATCTTGCTTTAGATATTGTTGGATTTAAGTTAGGATGGCCCCGACAACAATTTTTATAATATCAATATAATTTAATATATTATGTTATTAATAATCAGTGGTGAATTCAGAATTCGAAAATTATAAGTATTCACTTTTTTTAACGTCAAATTGCTTGCCAAGAAGGAAAAAAACACCAAGCAAATTTAATAACAATGAGTAGGTATAAAAAGAAAGGATAAATATAAAAAAAGAAATTCAGTTCGTGGGGATTTGAACCCTCAAGGTTGAGGGTATCAATACAAGCTTTAAAAGGTTAAATGTAATTTTTAAAATATATATATTAGATCGATTTGATTTAGTGAGACATATTAATTGTGTCAGTGTATAAAACTTAAACGTGGAAAAAAAATGTGATAGGTCAAGTGTATGTATCAAACATAAAGTGCATTTTTTCAAAGCAATGTCCCTACAATTATGTGGTATGAAATGGTAACAAATATTTATGGCATTCTACTTTTTACGATGAGGAGATCTGGCTAGAAATTTCCTTTTCTGACAGATTTATAAAAGGAAAAGAAAAGGACTTCTCTTAATTTAAAAAGGTAATTAAAGTTCTAATTTTTTAACCATATTGTAGATAAAATTCAACTAATATCTGATATAAGGTAGCTTAAAAATAATTAACTCGTGACAGAAAAAAAAGAACGATAAACAATTGAAGTGAGAATAATTGTCATAATTAAAGTTTAGATGACGATTTTCAAACTTCAAAATCGTTAATACTGATGATCCTGCATTTTATATAAAATAATTATACTTAATATTTCACACTAAATATTTTTATTTTTATTCTTTTGATACGCGATTGAGATAAGTTATTTTAACTCAACTTCTATATGAGTTGGTAATTAATCCCATCATATTATATTGAGATGAAATAATCTCAAGAATAGTTGATACTTTAAACTAAATATAGAATAAAGTTAATTTCAACATTAATTTCTAATTATTATCATTATCCTATCATATTATGGCAATAGATTTTTATTGCTGCAAAAACATTTAGCGACAATTATGTTAATGTTTCAGGTTATGTAGTTGCATGATATTTATATAGAGTGTTAAATTATCCATATTCAATAGCGGAAAGGTTTTACATCTACAATATATATAAAAAATAATATTAATTATGCATGAGTAATAATATTTCCACGAAAAAGGAAAAATACTATGTATAGATAGATCTGCTTAGATGAAATGGACACATCATGTTGTTGCAGTGAGTACAATCAAATTTACAACACTTTTTTGGTGTTGCTAGTTTTATTTATTAGAGTACGTACGTCAGTTCATTATACGCGTCCTCGATTCAATTTAGTGGAATTTGTATTACGTAACATAAATTTTGATTCATGTACAAATTAATTTAGCATGAACTGGCAAGCAATCATGTCACCAAAATAAAATGTTTTATTAATGTGTTGGGCGATCATTTATTATTTAGTATATGATGATACAACTTATTGAAATTTATATTGCATAAGATGAGTATAACATGTTTATCTTTTTTTATAATTTCTTCATTTTAATTTAATGTGACTGATTAAGAATAAGAGAATGTCATTCATCTTTCCGTCACATTTCTTCGACGTGATGGTACACTTGTGTAGTCGTACTCAAATCTATTAAAACTTTCTGCTTGAATTATGATTATGGCTACCATAGATATTAATTAGGTAAAAGAATTTTTTTATCAATTTAAGAGAGAATTAGACGAATCTTTCTAGGCAAAGACAAGTATAATCCCCCGTAATCAATAAAAATAAAGAAGTTCTCTATTAATTAATCTACATAACATGTTTCATGTGCTGTATTTACTTTCACTAGTTTAATTTTAAATTTAAAAAAATTATCATTTAGGGTATATTTGATTGGAGAACAAGTTATTATAAATATTCAAAATGTGATTTTGGTAAAATAGTTATTCTATTTTTTTGTTTTTTAAGAGACGTCATCACATCAATAATGCTAAACAAATAAAATAAGAGGAAGTACACCTTATTTTTTATTTGTCCGCTGTACTAATGATATATTTCTATTTTTATTTAATATTTTTAGCACATTAAAAGAAACACATTTTTTTTCATTATAAACTCAAGACAGTCTTGATTATTTATTTTCCAAATTATTTCTTAATGATAAAATATTCACATTTTATCATTAACTGGACCTATCACTCTTGAGTGAAAGGTAAATTAATTTATTAATTATCAACGCATGTATTTTTTTCTATTTTATTTTATTGGTAACTTATAGAAATTTCACTAGCTCAAAAATTACTTATTTGAATTCATGTTAATTTGTATAATATGAATCTTATCTGATTTTGTATTTATATATATCTATTTGATGTCGTTCATGCATCACTCTATTCTTCCTATACATTTGGTATTCCAGATAGGCAAATACATGTATTTATTTATGTGATTATGAAAATCTCATTCGTCGTCTTCTTATCTAGCTCGGTCATCTCAATATTTTAGTACATTTTGTAGCAAATATAAATGTAGTTAGATATACCTGACTTAATTCTGATATGAAATTACTAACTAGTAATGCAATGTGTCTTTGTTTTTTCAAATCATTGAGAAAATTACTAAACATGGTAGAAATATTTATCTAATTAGATAGTTTTTTCTAATTTTAGTTGACTCTTGTATCAAGAAAAAAACTTTTTATTTATTTATTTAGTAAATTAAGAGAATTTCCCCTGATATTACCTTAATTATTAAATAACTAGTAAATAAAGTATTATTCCCTTTTCTACTTTTAGTGTTTCAATTTATGTGACAGAGTAAAAATATAAACAAAATATCACTAAGTAAAATCATGTTTTAGTTTTCAAACCATAATTACTTAGGATAATCTATTAAAATCAACTGTTGATAAATATTTACACATTTCAAAATAAATATTGCTTTAGGAAAAAAAAAGAAGCAAAAAGTCTTAAATATATCTGAATACTTATTTTATTTCTCAACACTTATTTTATTTGGACAATCAGAGTGACTTGTACCTATAAATTAAACGAGTATAATTAGTGTAAGCTTGGGTTAATTTGGTTACACGAATAGCAGTACGAATTAATTTAATAATGACAATTATTGAGCTAACGTAATATCAATACAAAAGGAATTTAGGTAAGCATATGTCTGTTAAGAATCAATATCTAGAAGAAATTAAAAAAATATATTTTGTATTTATGCAGCATGCAGAATATAATGATGTGTCAAAAGAAAAATTAATTACGTATATAGGTATATACCTAATTAGGATTAGTAGGTCAACTACTCCACATTCTTGTAATACTAGTAATTAAGACACCTGTTAATTAATTAGATTAAATTAAATATAGGGCTCATGAAGAGTACTACTGGAAAATTCACCAAATTATAAAGAAACTTTTAGAAAAATAGATTGTGGAAAAGTACACTCTTTTCTATGATAATTGGTGGGTTAAGCTAAACATAATCATTATTTGCCTTAATTGGATAGAGATTGATCTGAAATTCAATTGTTTAACTTGTTAGTACATCTAAAAATGGTTTGTTAATTGGATAGGGTTAATTAAACATCATTTATCTTCCTTAATGGGTTTAGGTAATTATAAGCTGCCGTGGAATACCATTGTTTAATTATTAGTACATAGTACCTCCGTACGTCCTTTTTTTTCGACGTTTAAATTCAATTTGATTTATTTTTAAAATTAAATTAGATAATATTAATTTGATATTTCAAATAAAAATCTAGATATTCAAAAATTATACAAAGTACTATAAATTGTAATTTTTTGCATATCGATATAATGAAAAAATATATTGTAAAATGGTAGTCAAAATTCTTATAGTTTTGTTCTAAAAAATGAAATCATGACAATTAAAAGCAGACCAGTAGACCGACCGAGAGAGTAATAATTAACTTGTGTGATGATTACGCTTTGAGGTACTCTAATAATTTAGAGATAAAAACTACTCCATGTCAAAAAATAGACTGAGAAAAAAATTATTAGTCCTACGTTGCTGATTTGGTTTTGACTTAACATGAAATCTAAAAAATAAATATCTTTTTTTAAATCTTGTAATCTCATTTAATTTTTTTGTATTTAACATGTTATATGAAAAGTTAAGACGAAAGAGTTACAAAAATGAAAATAAAAATACCTTTTTTTTAAAACAAACAAATTAAAATACGGACCGAGGTACAATATGATGATGATTTGTTAAGATTTGCAATTAAAATGAATTGATTAAAAATTTGGATGATATCATCGTGACAAACTGACAATAGCAGATGGTTGTTACCTACTAACTACACTGGAAAAAACAACATTACAACAATACTATTACCCTCCATACCCTAAACTAGACATATAAAATGCGGATAATATAATATCATATTATACGAACTTAATTAATTATATCACATAAATTAAGAATCGAGAAGAACGCGATTCTTTAAACGTGTTATTATACGAATAGGGCGTCAGTAAAAACATTTGTGACAATAATTAGATTTAATGGGCACACAGATTTCCCACGGCTGACAATTGATAAATGACTTATCATTCAAAGAAAACAAACAACAGTACAACTGACTTACACTGCACACTTTTGAAGGATCCTCTTTCACTATACTCAAATCATATTGTCCTCTTATGCTATTCAGATACTGTTTTAAGGGCCCTTTCGATATAGCGTTTGGACATAGATTCACTAATTATTTTTTATGATAGAAATTTTATATCAACTTTTAAATTTTAAAAAAGAGTTGAGTCATACCCACCAATTTGACCATATTTTTTCAAAATGATCCACATATATTCCCCTACCCTACTCCTCCCCCTACCATCCATTGAAACTTGAACCGACTTGGAACTGAGACTTGATAATTGATTCAAAACTCGACTTTGACCTGAAACCTCAAGACCTAACCCTGACCCAAAACTCGAAACTTGACCTCAATCTCGACTTAACTTTAACCCGAAACTTGAGATCTAATACCCTAGATCTGACCTTAATCGAGACTCAAGATTTGAGATTCGACCCCAACTTGGGATTCGAGAGATGATGTGCATTGACCTGAAATTCAAGACTTGGCCCCAAATCAAGACCCAAAACTTTAGATTCGGCTGTGATTTGAGACTCGAATTTGACCTTGAATCCAAGACTCAACCTTTACTCAAGACTTGAGATCTGACCTCGATTCTAATTCGAGAGCCGAGATATGAGACTCGAATTTGACCTTGAATCCAAGATTCAACCTTGATTTGAGATCTGATCTCAATTCTAATTTAAGACCGGAGATTCAACCCGTACTTGAAACTTGATCGGACCTAATTTGACCTAAAACTTGAGATCCTGTCTCGGGACTCAAAATTAGACCTGACTTGAGACACGAGACATGACATTAACCCTAAACTCGAGATTCGACCCCAAACTCAACTTTGACCTTAGAACCCGAGACTTGTCATTGACTTGAGTCAAGGAAATCCGACCTCGACCCTGACTCGGGACCTAAGACTTGAGAACCAATCACAACCCGAGACCAAGCTCTATTTTGACCTAGAATCGGAGATCTAATACATAATAGGGAAGAAACGATAAGGATGATTTTATTAACACACACAGATAGTGCAAATTGGTTTCTTAAGCTACTTTTATGGAATTCAAGATTTATAGAAACTTTAATTTAGAAATGATCTTCGTGAAAAATCATCCTCTTTTATAAACAAATATATCCGTTCAATTAATTAACACTTCCAAACATTACAAAGAAATACATACATCATATATTGGTGCATATAGCATCACCAATTAAGCAATGTAAGTTCAAGTTAATTAAAAAAAATATTGTTTACTAGGTGTATATATATGTTAATCATAACAAGTGTTCTCATCAAACAAATATGTTTCTATCGAACATTATACTACTTCTCTTAATGTGCAATACAATGCATGTTAGTTGTCTAATATCTTGGAGAACAAATATATAAATAGCTTTATCAATTCATATCATAAATTTAATGCGTGTATACATGTATTCCTGCCGGTCATCTGTTTGTTTTGGTACACCCTTTAAAAATCAATAAATAAAGCAATAAGTTTACTATACCATCTTTGATTATTATAAGTCATCTGAATGTTGAAAAACTAATAAATCTTGATAGTAACGGTAAAACATGTATATACTGATATATCATATGTTAGTTTTTCAAACTGAACAAGTAAAAATGAATGGAATAGAGCAGGTCTTGGTGTATATATATATAGGAGTTCGGAGCGTAAAGGGTGAAGAATATTGATAAAAATTTCAAAACGGTATATGAATTTTTTTAACCAAAACGGCAAAATCACTGATGAAGTAGCGAGTTTGTCCGCCGGAAAAAGCAAAATCGCTACATAGCAGAAATTTATATTTTTTTAAAAGCAAATGACTACCAAGGCAACGGTTTTCAAAAACAATTTTGTTTTAAAAATAAATTGTTGTGCTAGCAGTGATTTAACGTGAATTTTTTTATTATTATTTATTTGCTATTTTTTAAAAAAAAAATCACTGCCAAAGCAGCGATTTTGATACAAATTTTTTTAATTATTATTTATTATGGTTATGTATGTACACATTAAATTTAAAAATTTTAAAAAAATAATTAAAAAAAAATTGTACCAAAATTGCTACTTTGGCAGCGATCTCGTTTTAATTTTTTATTTATTTATTTATTTATCATGGTTATGTACGTATACATTAAATTTAAAAATTAAAAAAATTTAATTTTCTACCAAAATTTCGTTTTAATTTTTTTTATTATGGTTATGTACGTACACATCAAATTTAAAAATTAAAAAAATAATTTTTGTACCAAAACCGCTGCTTCGGCAACAATTTCATTTCAATTTTTTTTTTGAAAAAAAATAGCAAATAAATAATAAAAAAAATTGTCAATATTTTTTACCTTTTAGACTCCGGACTCATATATATAGAGTGGCCCATAGTTAGATTATGAACATAAATGATTATGGTATATACATATATATATATATATATATATATATATATATATATATGCGCGCGCATGTCATGAAACCTTGCTAGAAGATCAATGGATTCATGAAGATTGTCTAATTTCACTCTCTTTGTTGGCATTGTTCAAGAGGGAATTCACAATAGTAGGGACATTCTCTTTAGGTGAAAGAGACAAACATGTCATTTCTTCACTTATTATATATCACTTCACTATTCATTTATATAGGGGGTCCATTACACCCATTGCCCATCTAAAACATGTTTATAATTTGCATTTCAATTGGATGTTGGAATCATATTCCATAATTAATATCTCCCCAACCACCAGTCTTCCTAAAACTTAATTCATATATTATTTGCGTTATATGCGTTACTGGTTGAAAATAATATGTCTTTGAAAAAATTGTTGCAATGCGCACTAGTGTTACGTTGACACCACATTTTTTTTTTAAAAAAAAAATAATTACTTACACACCAAGATTTTCAAAGTTATGAACAAGCAAGACCGATATGATAGGACTCATTGCAGCAATCCATAGAGTTATTATATTCTTTGTACTTTGATAAATAAATAACTACAGCAAAATTTCATTAAAAGTTCTAGTTCTTTCTTTATGTTAGTCATTACCCTTTTCTTTTACTTCAAAAGATATTATATATTAGCATCATTTTACATGCATAAGATATTTCTAGTGAATCCCCTCTCATCCGGTGAAGTCAGAAATATTGTTAAGGGTGTTTAGAATTTTATATATGTAATGATTTTTTTACCTATATATTTTATACTATATACACATATTATAATTTCTCGACAAAACCATATGCGGCGCCACTGCCTCCCCCCTTGGATTAGGCATAATACATAAATGTGCACTTAACTTGGCCTCATTTCAGATTTGTGCCCTTCAACTTTGGATATGCACAAAAACTTGTATATACTTGAGCAAGTAGACACATGAGTGTTACGTGACACAATATACATAGCACATTATGTAGTGCAAAAAATTATATGTAGGATGCCTCGTAAGACATCCTATATGTCACCTTCACTTCTGCAAACATAACTTTTCAATGAAATGTAATGTGTCAGGAAGAGATTGAAGTTGTGGAGGGTATAGAAGGACCACTTAGCTTACATATACATCAGATTAAATTAAATTATATGATTATGGACAAGTGCAATGTGTAAGGGAATTGATTGTTGTACTATATTTTTAGAGGAAGTATGAGAATCACACACTTGGCATACAACATTTTCACCATAATTAAATTTATCGACATTCCCAAAACACTTTTGATTGATAAAAATCAAAACAAAATACAAGAATAATAGTAATGACTACAAATTCTAATATTCCATGGTGTCAAAACATGATGTAAAGTCACTAACACACACAAAGGGAAAAAAAAAATTCAGACATAAAATTCGTGGTTAGTTTGTTGCTAAGTCATGATTTTTGATAATTATAGGATTAGTTATTTATTTTTATTGTTTAACTACGTCGTTTGTTATATTCTCTTTTTTTTTTTGATAATTATATGGTGTTGGCTTGAATATTATATATTTTGGCGTAGACAAGATGACATTTCTAAAAATTAAATATGATGTATATTTAGTATAAGTTCTAAAAATTATATACCAAGAATATTCAATTATATCAATCAAAACATATTTGCTATCACTCATTAGTGTTTTAAAAGATAATTTTAGGACTCAATTTAAGGCGTGGACATTGGCAAAAATGCCGTGTGAGACTTAGTTATGTGAATTTTACGTCCTATTATAAGCCTTAAATAAGCTTAACGCCTAACGGTCAAAGGTAGCTAGTAGATATTTCATAAAGGCATAATACATATATTGAATTCTAAACTTGGCTTCAAATTTTACTTTGATCTTCAACTTTCATAATGCACAAATATATACTTTAACTATCCAACTTTTAAATACATAAACACATGAGTCCTACATGGCAAAATACACGTAAGACACCACGTAGGACACAAAATGACATGTGTGTCTATTTTGTTTAACTTTATAAAAGTTTAAGTGTCTACTTGTGCACACCCAAAGTTGAAGGCATGAATGTGATTCGAAACCAAGTTAAAGGGCATATTTATATATTCTACCTTTCATAAATTATTTGTTCGAATTTTTTAATTTGTTAGCACTGTTGATCCTCAAAAAATCTAATAAATAAATGATGCTTGATAATTTTTTTCATCTAAAGAAATAAAAAATTGAAAATTACTCAAATAACAAGTTATAATATTATATATTTAGTACGTAAGAATATTGTGAAGTGAGAATATCACTTGACATTTCCTTTAAAATACATAGCCAAATTTTTCATCGTTATTTATTGATAGTCTTCATAGTTTTGTCTTATATTTCGAAATTATCATACTTTATTAATTAATAATTAATTAAAATCAAAGCAAATTTTTATTTATTCACGATTAAGTGATAATACTAACAAATTGGAGGGAGTAGTTATATATCATGGCACCCATTTAATAGTTGTGAGTATTATTATTTCCTTCCTTACAAAATATTTATGGTATTTTTTGTTTACATATTCATTAATAAAATATTAATTAAAAGAGATGTTTGACTATCTTTTTCTTATTTGTGTCCTAAGATATACTTTCTCGATCCAACAATAATTGTTCACTATATTATTTTGAGATGTCTAGTAGCATTACTTGTTCTCTTAATTAATTTAATGGATAATCTTACATGAAGTTTCTAATTTATCCTAAACATTAGTTATATTCATTTTCACGTTAAATTTTTCAAATATTGTACAAAATTAATAGTGGATAAATATTATTACGCAAAGAAAGGACTAATCTCACTTTATTAATAAATATTTATTCTATTTATATGTAATTATTAAGGTGTTACATCACTTTTTTGTCTTCAATATTCATTATGGTTGCTTCAATACTCTCTTAACATATTTCCGATGTTTAAAACATCCATGAGGGTATATTCAAATTAAACACTAAATTTTATATCAAATTTGATGTCAAATACTATTTTAGTATAAATCAACTCTAATCTATTGCACCAAATTAAACACTATTTTAGTATAAATCAACTCTAATATATTGTACCAAATTTTACACCAAAAAGGAACATTTCTCTCTTCATTATTATATTATTATTTCTTATTTCATTTATATTTTCTTATTTCATAAAATAAATTCTTTCTAAAATATTTTTCATATATAATTTATATTTTTTTATAGTCATTTAATATAAAATTATTTTATATCACAATTTTCTAAATAATATAAATTCCTAAAAAATATTATACATTATACATAATAATGAATAATACAAATAAAAGTGAAGTCATTAATGAAATACAATTAAATAAACATTACATAATTGAAAAAATTATTTTAAATTCTACATAAATATTCAACTTTTAAGATCACTACATGGTGCTCTCATAAATATTCTATTATAACAGTACGTAGTTCAAAATGAGCTTTTTTTTAGAATTAACATAAATTTAATTTTTTCTTAAAAAAATAATATATAGAAAAATTAATTTATAAAAAAATCTAATTTTTATATCTTAAATTAATATTATCAAAACATTACATTAAAAATAATTAAGTATACAAGAGATTTAATAAAAATATAATTTATATATATATAGTGTTTAATTAACAGTTTTGTATAATGAAATAATATTAAAATATTCAATAAAGTGAATTGGTGTGATGAAAAGTGTTACACTAAATTTGGTGTTGGATTGGAGCTCCAAAACACCATATTCTACACTAAATAAGAATTTGATGTAAAATTTAATGTTAGGTTCGAGATGATCTAAGGGATGACGTGGCAACTGAAAGCTCTGTGAAAAAAAAAGAAAAAAAATTAAAATTTTGAAATAGTGAAGAAGAAGAAAAGAAAAGAAAGTATTGAAAGTTAAAAAAATGGTGAACAACAAGGAAGAAGAACTAATTAATTTTAAAAAATATTTAAGAAAAACTAATAAATAAGTAAAAAAGAAATAAAAATTAATGATGTGGTGTCTACATGATGATGTGATGCTTACGTTGCTATGATGTGGCAGGTGAGAGTGGTGTTAAAGTCTCAGGGTATAAAAAAAATCTCTTGAAAGATATTAAGGGAGTATTTAAACATCGATGTAGTTTAAATGCTAAAGTAAGTTATGTTGTCAAGTTTAAGGAGATATTTATGTATTTGGTTTGACGTATTAAAAAATACTCCTAATAGGAATTGCATTAAAAAAAATTATTTATAAATATATCCTCTAGAGTTATGATGAAAAAAATGCCGAGGAAATTTTAAGGGGAAATTATGTTTTCAACAATGCTAACGTTTGTATTAATTATCTTTACATTATTAATACCAAGAAATTCATGGAATGGAATCAATAATACATTCTTCGATACATAATAGAGTGTAATAGCATAAAAAAAATGTAACAAACAAAGTACTACTTATACACAAAATTATACTACATACTTTAATTTTGTTAATACACTCAACCAAATGACCCCTTAATTAGTTTTTTGGTACTTTATGGATAAAACTTTTTAACGTCGTCTAAAATAAATCAATACTTTTAGAGGGATTATGTCTTTTTTTAGCTGAGTTAGGTCTGAATGGATAAAGAAAATATATATGGTAATTTTTAAAAGTCAAGTAACATTTTTTAAATTAAAAAAATAACTTCAGGATACATTTATCATTCAATCTGTTAACGAAAAAGCTAAAGTGATAAGTATAATTATTAAACGACGAGAGTAAATATACACCATTTGTTAAACGACAATGATATACGTTATAATTTTTCACAAAAAAAAAAATATTTGGAGGACCCTCACCTAAAACGTGAAATTTGAATGTTCATGAATCATGAGGAGTCTGTCAAATTAAATTGGAATATTATATGAAAGGTACCGCAAAAAATTCACAGCAAAAAGACAATGAAGTACTACTAGTTGAGCATAGGGTAATAAAGTATGTAGATATTTACAATTCCATAAATAAAATTCTAATAACCACTAATTTTTTCTATATCCCATTGGGTCATTATCAATACATGAAAAGTGGATAAATAGTAACAAGTAAATTAAGAGTGTGTTTTAATATATTTTAAAATTTTCTTTTTTTAATCTATTTTTGAAAAATATTTCTTTCTAAAAAAAAGAGAAAATGATTTTTCAATATAAGAATAAACAAAATTTACCAAGTTCCACCTTCACTTTCATGATATTTTTAGTTATGTATATATTAAATTATTTCACTTATTTTGATGAAAAACATTTTTAATGAAACAAAAAATAAAAATTCAAATAGACTATTTGTTCCAATTAACAAGTGCAATTTGGAAAGCAAAATCTGGTGGGAGGACCCACTTTTTGAACTGGATTTTGGACCCACTACATGTGACCCATGTGTGGTAATTGTATTTTTTTTTTAAATATTATAATTTTAAAGAAGTTTAATTTTTATTCACCTATTTTTGAGAAGCTCCAAAAAGTCTTTGATTAATTGATTCAATGGAACTCAATATGTTAATGTTAGTCATGTGTATTGATGTTCCATTTTATTGTCTTTTTCCTAAATATAAATCACAAATAAACATTTTTATTGCAACATGGAAGAATTTTGTTTGCTCAATAATGCTATTTAAATAGTTTTTATTCTTTTATGTGCATTTGATTGGTCAACTTCTGTTTCCAACAGTTTTAATATTGGATTATTTGATTTTTCATGTTTGTTGAATATAATTTACAATAAAATCAATCAATTGATAGAAAAGAACAAAAAGTTATTAGGTAAATCTCTCCTAGCTTGCCAGAGTGGAAGAAAATGGTAATATTCTTAAACTACTATTTAATAGCCTGACATTGCCAACTACAATTAATTATATTTATAATTTCTAAAATTTATGTAGTATCATACAATAAATTAAAGAAAAAAGGGCATATTTTATTTATTGTTTTTACTAAATTTAGTTACTATGGTCTATGAGTGACTAATGGGTATTTATATTCAATTTTCAAGCAGACCGATTGAACATTTTTTTTTTTGCGATAGTAAATTAAATAATTTTTTGAAGTCAGAAGAAGCTATTTATGTGTTATTAAATAGAAATAAGAAATATCATTCGTTAAAAATTTTATCCGTGGTCAATTTTTTTTTGTTAATGAATCCATTTATATTACTTGGTATAATTATCCTATTATAATAATTATTTTGATATGAAATTTCGTAAATAAATCTTATTTGTGCAAACACAAGATCTCAATAAAAGACATGGATACCCTACAATAGGGCCCCTAGGTCAACTAGTTTTAATTTCATGTGTATTGTATGATTTTTATATAATGAGCACAATTGCTCTCTCATCATTTTCATTTATTATATTATATTTTAAAAATAAATGTCTATTTTTATTTGTTCAGTTTAAAAAAAATTAAAAAACAATTACAAGTCATATATATATAGTAAAAATTAGTTTTATTTATTGGTTCTTATATGAATGTGTCAATTTAAAATTAGATGGGAGAAAGTATATGTGGCTGCTATGTTAAGTATGCAAGGTGCCAAAAGAGTACTAGACTATGAAAAAATTGCCAAAACAATAATGCTACTACTAATTATTATTATAATTAATAGAAAAAGTAAAAGAGAAAGAAGAAGAAGAAAAGAAAATATGTATATAATATTTTATACAAAATAAGCAAAGCAAATAAGCACATGGTTAACAAAACAAGTGAACTGTAGATACCCTTGTGGCAATAAGGTCCCATTCTTCTTTATTTCCTTTTCCTCTCCTTTCCTTTATTTAAACCAACACAAATACAACCATTTGTATTATTATTATTATTATTACCACCACTATACATCACTAGAAAGAAAAAAATAAAAATCACAATGGAAGATCATAATGAATTCTCCATTTCTAGTTCTACTAATTCTACAACTTCATCCTTTACAAGTTGTTGTTCTAATAACAATTGTTTGTGTTCTACTTCAACCACAACATGTTCAACTTCTTCTACTTCATCTAATAATTGTTTACATGAGAGCATTGCAAAAACCTCATCCAATGATCATTACAAGTGCAAATCCAAGAAAAGCGCGAAAAAAAATCAAGATGGGAATGAAGAGGAGGATAACACGAAAATCAGAAGAAAAAAACAATGTGTTGTTGATGAAAAACATCCAACTTATAGAGGAGTTCGTAAGAGGAATTGGGGAAAATGGGTGTCTGAAATTAGACAACCAAGGAAAAAATCAAGAATTTGGTTAGGGACTTATCCCACCGCTGAAATGGCAGCTCGAGCTCATGATGTTGCGGCTTTAGCCATCAAAGGTGATTCGGCTTACCTTAACTTCCCTCATTTAGCCGATCAACTCCCTCGACCCGCTTCCGCTTCCCCTAAAGACATCCAAGCCGCCGCTGCCAAAGCTGCAGCCGCCAGCATATTTCTTGAGGAGAATTCGGTTGAGTCGAGCCAGTTAACCGGGCTGCACAGCTCGCATTCCTCGACTAATTTAGCCTCAGATAACGTACAAGAATTACTAAATTCTCCCTCGATGGATCACGATGACCCGTTTTTCGATCTACCGGATCTTATCATCGATAGACTCGACCAAAATGACCGGTACCAGTACCCGGTTTCGACGTGGCAGCTGGCTGGAGCCGATAGCGGGATGTTTCGGCTTGATGAGCCGTTTTTGTGGGAGTGCTATTAGAGGAAATTATAAGTGTACTCTTGAGAAGAGACCTGTTTATTTTTCTTTTCTTCTTTTACACTTGACAACAAAAGTCATAAAACATCCATCGTGTGTGTATTTCTCAACGTATCATAATTAATGTTCATATCATACGCATAATTCGAGTTTGCACTATTTTCATCTTTCACCCCGATATTTTTAATGTTATCAATAATTCAGAAACAAAATTAACAATAATTTGTACAAAATTTTCAACACTTCTCTATTTTTTTTTCAGCTTCAAAAAGATTGTAAGAATTTACAGTATTTTTTGAATAATTATAAGATATTTGATATTATTGACTCAACTAATTGAGATGCACGGGAGTGAAATATAGAAGTTACTGACAGTCTGTTGTTGGTTTTTGTATGCTTTTGTGTGTGGATTATTGTTTTTAAAGAAAAATACTACTATCTTTTTTTCCTTTTACAATAAGATCCAATGTAAGATTTTGTCTTTTTCCTTTGGAGGGTTTTAAGGGGACAGAGTCATTTTCCTAAGAAGTTATTACTCATATCATTCTTGCGTTAGCTATAGAAAAATAGAAGTCTCTTTTTTACTTGGTAAAAAACAATTATATTTTATATATTAAATTATTGTTGGTGATGCTTTAATTATTTTCATTTTATTTTTCAACATTTGATAACATATAATAATTAATCAATGGTAATATAATAAAAATTATTTTCTTATTTATTTTGTTTTAAAAATTGTGTCAAATCAAATATAAATAAATAAACTGGATAGAGAAAATATTATGTATTTCAATTATCCTCCCACACGCGCGCCAAATTAAGGATCAAGACTAGACAACCAACATAACTACAAAATATATATGCACACAATTAATTAGTAGGTAATTTATAAGGTTTAATTTAATTAAACAAACAATAACCTAAAGTCCAATAAAAAAAGTGAAATGTATTAACGTGCACGTTTGTTCTTAAAATTGCTTGCTTAAGAATTTACTTGACAATTAATAATATAATTAAAACATTACAATTTTCTGCGAGTCAAAATCACCATGTATGATTAAAAGAAAAGTTTAGAAAAAGGGAAAGCAACTTCATTCATTCACCTTTAATTTGGTTTAACTTTTTATCTTAGAGATATTTAGAGGACAATTTAGATTCCAATGATTGAGTAAAAGTTAGCTATTTTGAAAGCATCATTATAGAATAGTAATTAGTTACTAATTAGGTAGTCATCACCACTTAATTAATTTGTTGTCCTCTCTGCTAAGAAATCCCCTTCAGAAAGCTATATAGTTATAGAGTCTATTATTGTCCTTGTCACCTTATTTCCAAAGAAAAAAGTTACACTGAAATCAAGTTATGAAATCTCAGTTGAAAAAAATAATATTAAATCACCATAGAGATAAATCAAATCGAAATGATGATTTCACCTGTTCAAAACTTTTCGTATGTCATGACCTATTACTAAAATTCCAAAATTTACAACAAGTGTAACATTATATTCAATAGAATGAATGAACATAATAGTAAAAGATGATAGTCCACAAAATCCCATAATTATTAAGATTGCAATTTTGTGGGTATACCTTTCGTATACTCAATTTGATTGACTTGTTACAAAGGATATTATACATTAACTGTCTTTCAATAATTGTGTACTATCTTTTTTTTAATGGTTCAATCATATAGTATAAGATTATATTTTCTAAACTATGGTTTATTTTTTCAAAATGTCGCATTTCATTAAGACTATACTAATTTTAAGCAAAATAATAATAGAAACTTCTTTTTCTTCTTCTTCAATGTTTTACAAAATATATTTATTTAAAACTAGAGAAATTATTATAAAATATCCTAGTTGAATTTAATAAAATAGAATGAAGGGTATATTATTGAGGAGAGGAAAATAAGAGTTTTATTAGTGACTTGTGACCTCAACATCACTATCTAAAATTAATATTTTAGGGTAAAGTCACTATTTTCCTATTTCATAGTCTATTACTCCATAATTTGGACGCATTTCTTTGTGTTATTGGAAGGAGTGGCAAAGGAAGAGACAAATCTAATCTCTTGGACCCAAAAAAATCTTCCTAAGTTTATAAAATCATTATTCTCTATATTTTTTTTCACATTTTTATTTTTATTTGTGTAATTAATTAAGGGCCCATCTAATTAATAATATGAGAAGCATTTAGTGACTATAAAATTGAAAGTAGTCATCATGAAAGAGTTGTAAGCTCATGGGGCCAACCTAGCTAATCTTTTACAAATTAAAATACATAAAGAATCCAATGAGCAATGGAGAAAAAAGTATTGAAAACTTGGAATCTTATGAAGAAAAATGTAGTTGATTCTTCAAAACTCCCTTTTAAAAGGGCCCATTTATTGAATGAACATTTCCCAAAAAATTCATATGATTGATGGAACATCATGATCAAAATTGAATTGAAACAGATAATTTAAATCGAAAAAAGTTATTAGTTTATTAGAAATGGGTTATTAATCTAACGATTTTAACTTTTCTTTTTATTATTGGATTATCGGTTCTTAACGATAGAGATTTTTTTCTTAACGGGTTAACGGATAATCCAATAGTAAATTAAATAGTTATATTTATACCATTTTGATTTAGAGTTTAGTTTCCTACTTTTATTTCTGATTTTGTCAAACAATTGGTTATTCTATAATGTAAACATATTTGCTTTTAAACAAGATGTTCATGTACATGGTTTATTAGGTTTGTCACATTGTTTCTAAGTGTTTATCAATATTTTTTGGGTTTCAAACCTTAACGGTTAAACGGATAACCGAATTAATAACGATCAAAAACTAATAAATCAATAACTAATAAGTCAATATCTTAATGATTTTATAACAGTATACAAACCGATAATTAATAAGCCAAATCAATAAATTTTAAATCCAATCTGAACCAATCGATATGCAACCCTACCCTACGTCATATTATTTCCCCCCAAAGGACCCCTCCTTTTATCTTTATTTAATCTTTTTACTATTTAACTACGAACTGAAAGAAGAAAATGACTTTTCAGATATCTAAATTTCTATATAAATTTAAAGATCTCCGGTAAATTTTTTTTGATAGTTTGTTACTTTTTTATCAAATTAATTGAAACAAATTTATATTTTATATTTTGTTAATACCTTTATTGTTTGGTAGGGTCGATTGAAATGTATCATGATTATGTCTCAAGAAAATCAGCATCTTTTTTATTTATTATATACGTATTTTATTTATATAGAATTCTAAATGCTTGGGTATTAAAAGAGGACAAAATATTCTGGCATTATTTGAGATTTGCTGAGTATTATGTAATTTAAAGTTATTGGAAGTTGTCCAACACAATGTTTCTTAATATTAATTGTATTAATTTAATTTTAAGTTGCTATCGATTATAATGCGTAAGCTTGAATAATACTGTCTGTTTTTCATTTTCGCACATGCAAATTTTGCTTGAGGTACTATACGGACAAAATCAACTAAAAATATATTTATTCGCGTTGGCTATTTTATTCATGACATATGTATTGGGATATAATTATGTATAAATAATATTTATACAACCAAACATATATTATAAAATATTTTAAATACACTCAAATACATATCTTATGAATGAATAAATATACATTCAGTTATACATATAATCGTAGTAAAAAGTATACATACGAATATACATACTATGAAAGACAAGACTAGACACTTCCAAATATACTATTGTGAAGAATCGGTTTCAATGGGAATTGGGATCATCTTCAATTATAATGTATATAAATGATAAGAATAAAGTGTAAAACACATATATAGAGTAAGTTATTCTAGATATATTTACATATCATGAAAATAGACATAACATTATTTTCATTTTATACTGAAGAATTATTAATCTTAAACAAATAATTTTTGTGTATATCAAAAATAATTTTTGTGTAATATCGCAAATAAAATGTCAACTAACATTGGATTTTACTTCCTATTATTTTTAAGTAAGTATATGCTTATATAGTGTGATTTTAGGAAAAAATAATATTCTCCTCAATATGATTCTAGAGTTAGGATACAAATTTAGCTATAGAATTTCATTATTTTTGGACTTAAGTTGCTAAATAAATATCGGGTAAAAATATCAATTCCAACATGTAATATAATTTTCCATCGATAGATTTTGAAATAAATTAGTAACACAAACAATAACACAAATAACTGCTATTATTAATGGAATAATTTTTTTCGAATATTATCAGAATAAAATAAGTAAATTTCAAATTAAAACTAACTAGAAGTGCGTACTTTACTTGATTAGTGAAATTTAGCATTTTTTGTAGCTGTAAACCATAGTGTCATTATCTTACCGTTGTCACTCATCAATCAATCTATATATAATAATATTAGGAATATCTACTGTTAATTTTTGCCTACTTTTTTTTTTCCTTACTAATTTGACACGCTTTAGTTTAAGATATGATAATTTTAAATTGCACATTTACTGTTAAAACTTTAACGTTTTAAGTCAATCTTTAGAAAGCATTATATGCCAAGGTTGAAAAAAAAAAAAAGGAGAAATAAACAACAATTTATTCTTTATTATATTCCATATAAGATGATTTGTGCTCTTTTATCACTTCAGGCTCTTTCATATAAAAATTTATTCACATTAAATATTTATAATAATTTTTTTATACATTTTTTATATATAACTTATTTGTGTATAGTTTTTATTTTGATTTTTTAATTGATAATATTAAATTGATTAATTTGATATAAATATTATTTGATACAGATAATAAATTTTTACTTCGTTCCTCCACCTGAGATTAGAGGGTGTGGCCATGTGGGTGGGATGCATTTCTATTTTTCTTGTGATTTATTTATTTATTTATATTATATAATAAGAAATAATAAAGGGAAGATGAATCAAAAGCGTTCAACTACTCACTCCTTTAATTTAATTAATTTAATTTATTTTTGTGGAGAGAAAAAGCAATAGATGCATTTATTTCCTTTTCTCCTTTTTTATTTTTTGGGAACATTAAAATAAAGTAGAAGAAAGTTGGATTCTTTTTCTTTTCCTCCCACATATATCTCGTGGCATCACAACTTTCTTGACTCTCCAATTTAATTTGACCATTCAACCAATAAAAGAAAAGAAAATCGAAGACGATTAAGATTGTAATTTAATGATCAATAACGTTTAAAAAAATATTTAAAATACAAAAATTTATATCTCAAAGAAAAAAAAAGAAGATATTAAATATGTAATCGACATAATTATTCGAGGATTCATGACACATATAGCTGTTTGTCATGAGCCTAGCTATGCACGAGTCACGGCTTCATGTTATAGTGTTTACCATATGAATATGAGTTATTATGTTTATATAAAAAAATTTACTTTTCTCTTTCAGATAATGATATTCGTTATAGATTTTATGTACATTTCATCTTTAAAAACTTGTCAGTCTAAAAATCTGTCAGTTATGCTTAGCGGCGTAGATATATTATGAGACACTAATTATTATGGAATTCAATCAAGAAGTAACATCAGTGTATCTTAAACTTTGATTAATGTCCATATTCAACGTACATGTACACATCTCATGTTGGAGATTTTGTAATTCTTAATAAACATTATAATGCTCTATTAATTAACAAAATAAATCACTATCAAAGATTATAAACCCATAATGTCTTGTTCCCGCCGACCAATCACATTTGATTGATATAACATTTGATCATGCTTGCTAATAATTAGTAACGATGACTATAACGCGTTTTTCTTAATATTAATTATTTATTCCTCAAATTAACTATTCTTCAATTAATATAACAAAATGAATACTCATATCAATTAATATTTTTTAACATACGTGTAAATTTTACAATTGACTAGTTAAAATAAACAAAAGGAAATAAATATGACAAAGGATAGATTGTCTTGTTTAGTAGAGTATAAATGAACCCTCCAAATTCCAATTATTTGCTAATTAGTTAAGGTCAATTAATAACCATAATTAGTTTGACAAATGACTAATTAATGAACTCCTCCATTAAAGGAATGGAATGAAAGAGAACAAACGAATCATGGGCTTAAAAACAATGAAAATTAGTTCTAAACGGACGGCTCAATAAAATTAATGACCTAAATCAGAATAAATAATCAGATTTAAAGAAGTGGTCTTAAAATTAATTAATAAACATTTCATATATTTTTAGTTAATTTGTTTTTGTTTTGTAACAATAATATCATCTTGTATATGTCTTCGCCATTTAAGTATTGATGGAAAATCTAATAACTTTGACACCATCTATTTAAGAAATATTCATTGTAAAAAATAAATATTTTTATAAATTAATTCCTATTATTTAATGATCTCAATTTTGTACTACTAAATAGATGTTAGAATAGTTTTTACATTTAAAACATTAATTGCATTGAAAGATTAGCTTTGACCAGTTAGAAAATACTACAAGAGACTTCAATTCATTTTTTTTAGAGAAAATTAATATCATCATTAAATTGATTTTTCATCACATCGCATGTTAGTCAGAAAATTAAAAGTATTTGTCTAAATAATTTTTTGTTTTTTTTTTCTAAATATTTTCCCTATATAATCTCATTCCATATAATTTTTTTTTTTAAAAAAAATCTGTTATAGCAATAATTTATAAAATGGGCTTTGATTTGGGAAGGTCTGATGCAATTGCTTAATTAGTGGAAATTCCTATTCAATTATTTTGGCTATTTACGTACTCTTTGAATAACAAAAAGGTAGATGCTTATAATGGAGCTCTCGTCCTACTTTATCTAATTAAAGCAAAAATGTTGACAAATATTTAGACATGTTTAATTTTTGTAAATTGCTAGTGTTTCCTTAATTATAACTCAAAAATTCAATTCGAAGATACCTTGCTTTGACTTTTCACTTATTTTAATACTGTTTTGGCGTAAAAGTGAATGCTTGAAAGTATTTTATAACTTTTTCAAACACCTTCAAAATTAAGCTAGCGTTTGAATATAGATTTGGTAAATATTATATGCATGAAAATTTAGATAAAATTTTACTATGTGATTGGTCATAGTATTTGAAAAAATATATTTGACCTTTTAAAGAAATTTGATTTATATCCATAAGTTTTAAAAACTAACAAAACTAGTCATATGCTTGTATTACATGACTTTGTTATCCTAAGCCGATTGTTCATTTTCATCAACAATCATATCATCATTTTCACATTCACTGAATATTTTATCACTAATTTGATGTTTACGTAAATGATTATGAAAAACAACTACTATAGAGAGTATTCTTGAAAAAAATAAAAATTTAGTGTAGAATTTGAGTTATTAAAAGTTCTCAAATAATGAGACTTGGCCCAAGTAAGTGTTTTTCTAGTATAGAGAATTACGGTTATTTGCCAAAAATATTTACCAGATAATGGCAAATTGTACTCACACTTGTTTTATCGAAAAAAGGGTGGTGATTTTCGAAAAGAGTTTATTTTCGACTTTTAGGAGTCGCCACTTAATTTTTTAAGAAAAATCAAGAAAACTTCGTTTCTAAACAACTTAAACAGAAAAATTGTTTTGAAACATTTTAAGGGTTCGGGATTCCTATTAGTATCTTAGGAAGGTGTTTAAGGCACCTAAGATACTCCGTTAATACGGTTTTCCGACGATTAACTTATTTGACTATTTTTTAAAGGCTAGCGAATTTTTTTTTTTTTTTTTTTTAAAGCTAGATTTCTCAAATCTTAATCAAACTTAATAAAACATTATTACTTTAAAATCCGTTTAAAGTTAACTCTTTTTTTTTTTTTAAACTTTTTAATTCTGAGTCAACTCGTGAATTTGAAACTTTATTGTTTTAAGATTTATTTTAATTTTGATAAAATAAAAGGCGTCGGAGGGGTTTGGAGTTTCTAAACCTAGACTATCGATAGTCTACACAAACATGTAAAACAAGTAACGGGGAGGGAGAGAGAGAGAGAGATTTGGGTCCAAACTCGGGTTCTGTTCGCCTTGACCGAGTTTTGGACCCACCTGTTTTTAGGTTTTTAACCCATTTACCTGTCCTAATCTAAACATATAAAAGAAATACAAGAAAGTAAAACGATAAGGGCTTATGCCCATTACAAATAAAATACAACATAATAAGAAAATATTCTAATTCGCCTTTGGATTCTTCTTCAATACTTTCAACTTCGGAATCTCCTTGTCTGTTTCAAGGCCTGGCTCTAATGAAAGACTTTTGAGCCTTTACGGCTCTCTCGAAATAAAGAAGACGAGAGTTTAATAATAAACTCAGACGGTGTTACATGCATAAAGATGGAAACAATGATTAGTATATCGCATAATCGAAATCGCAATACATACAAGATAAATCAAGACAACATCCCAAACAATAACAACAACAAGATTTAATTTAAGACAAGGACGATTAGTATAGGGAAACAAATTCTAAAGAACTTAATAATTCAAATCACGCCACTTACCACATGACAAATTTCCTAAGCAAAAATGGCAAATATAGAATACACAGCACTAAGTGAAAGTAGGCAACTAAGTTATTCATTCCGTACTTAGTTGACATATGACATAAACGTATTTGCGTGATAAATCCAAATGACCTCGAACATTCCTCACAAGCTTTGAAACAACAGAAAGCATGCATATTCTGAAACACTTAAGTCAAAGTCTAACAAGAAGAAGGCAACCGGTAACTTATAACAATCAAATGCTAAAGTCTCAAGAAAAGGTTATGTAATTTCGCTAAGCATACACAACTATGTATCGATGAAGTTAGGGTAGGCAGTAAAGGCCTTCTCCATATCAATAATAATCAAACATTTAGACAATTAGGAAGCAACCCCCAACAGCTCATTTCCCCCCCCCCCTTCCAACTGGACCACATGGACTCGAATTCCCAACAGATGCTAATCAATGAAAACTTCAGAGAAACAGCACGAAATAGCGATAAACTTCGCGTTACAAACCAAATGCCAGCCAAAACGGTCCTAAATACTGATACGTAAACATCTATGCCATGATGACCACGTGATAAACAAACTAACAACACAAACGAGCAAGTGTGACGGGCAAAACTACGACGTGTGATATATCATGAATTCGAGCTAAACCCAACAAATAACATTCTATATTTAATCTACAAGTCATATATATCATAGAACAGAACCAACTTAAGACCAATGCGATACGATTTACGCTATGACAAACTCATAATCAATATGTGAGCAGCCTCAGACGAGAAAACATAATAGAACAACATCATGTTATATGACACATGCGACATCCTGCAGTTACGGCAAACAAACCATATGCTTAACGTTCACGCATTTGATAATAGACCCAGCACATGAGAGGCTCGCCAAAACGAATAACAGTAGATAACCCATAGCACGAAACGACGAAGAAACAACTTCGAGACAGAAGAAACGAGAAGACGGAAAGAAGGCAGGGGAAGATTACCTTTTCGAGAGCAGCGACTGGTACGATGGCGAGCAGACGACTGTTCCACCACGCGAACCCGGCCAGGCGTTCCAACCAAAGCAACGATCTCACTCCGTTTTTTCTTTTTTTTTTTCGAACAGAAAACCAGAGGCGAGCGAGAGACCTCCGAACTACGCTCTCTCTAAGATTCCTCTTCTAGAGAACCTATCGTCAAAGCTAGACTACGATATGTCTTTTCTAAGCCAAGAACAGACAGAACAACAACTTTTTTTTTTTTCGACTAAAGCTCCAACTCTCGAAAATTTTCTCCAACAAAAATGTCCAACTCCGCTGCTGAAGAAGAAAAAGGGGTTTTTATAGCGGAGGAGCGTTAGCCCCCCCTTTTCTCCTTTTGAATTCGAAACTAAATCCCACTTTCGGTCAAACTTCACATGGCACAGGCGTGTTGGAGAGGATGAAATTGACACCTCGCAGACCTACTCGACAGCGTATGGGTCTCTGCGCTTCCGTCTGATTCACGCGAAGAGAAAGATGGAAGGAGAAGAGCGTGGGGTTGTTGGCGTTTGCAGGAGTCGGTCTGTTTTTCCGGATTTCTGTCGAGAGGGGAAGGAGAGAGCGAGCGTGGGGGAGACGCGGGGTTGAGGGAGAGAGCACGGGGAGAGGGATGAGAGGAAGGGAGAAAGCGAGGAGAGAGCGTGGGGAGGGGGTCGCGTGGGGGGTGCTGTTCTTCCTGGGAATGGGGTCGTGTGGGGGAAGGGGTGGAGAAGAGGGGAGAAGGGATGGGTCGGGTCGGCGGGTCGAATTAATGTAGTGGGCGGGTATTTTAAAAGCTGAAGGGGATTTGGGCCTGGGGGTTAATTTTAAGTTGGGTTGGGTTGTTGTTTAAAAGCAATGAAGTGGGCTGTTAAGAGTTTGGGCTTGGAAATTAACTAATTGTCTGAAATTGGGAGTGGGCTTGACAGTGTTGAGTTGAAAGGAATTAAGTTAGTGTTGGGTTGAGGGGTAATTGGGCCTGGGAATAAGATATACATATATACATATACATATATGTATATACATATATGTACATATATTTTATTTTCGCAAGATTTATAAAACTAACTAACTTATACCGATGCGGGTCAAAATTGGGTGTCAACAACTGTCCCTCATTTTACTCGGGTTGACGCAAGCAACTCGAGGAAGATGAAATTGACCAACCAATTTTGATCAACCCCAATCGTTTTAAAGGAAGGATTCGACACAGGGTTTAGGAATTATGGCTGAACCCTTGCACCTACATATCTCAGGCTATATGAGAATTCAGGCCACTTGTAGTTCGATAAGCTTGATTTACCGCACGATTTCAAAGAATCAAAAGCCACCTCGACACCGAATTATGAAGGCATCGAAATGCTCGAGAATAGAATTCGAGAGCGAATGTTGGAATACAGCCGAGTTTTCAACATTGAATCCGCCTACATACCCTTAAACCTTCGGAATCAGGCTGTGTGTAGTTCGACTCAATCGTTGGAAAAGGAAAACTATTATGCTAGCTAACCTTCGGTTTTGGACGAGTGACACATTAAACGAGTATGAAAAAGAGGCTTGTAACCTCTTAGCCATGAATGTGGCGCGCTTCACACCCATAATTAAGAACTTACACGGACATAATTTCCAAATCTTTTGGCGTATTGTCACTCAGATTGGAAACTTGCTTCCGATAAAACAAAACTTTCGGAAGCGAGACAGAAACTGACAGAACTAGAGAAAACCCGTAAGCCTCGAGAGGGTGGTTCGATTGTGGTGGAAGTCGCTCCTCTGCTCGCGTCCTAAGAGTTTGACACTCCTCTTTGGACTGTGTCCCAGTTCGCTGCTAAGAAAAAGTTCCACGTTGTGCTGCATCCTTTTTGATGTCGTCCGCACCTGTGGTTTTTGGAGAATTCATCCTTTTGGATGCTCTCGACAAAGACTGAGATAAAACTCGTCAGCTTAAAAAATGCAATTAGGATGGGAGACAGTGTCTTTTACCATGTCGACACTTCATTGTTCTCCTCCATGTTCGACGTCGACTCGATCGGTCTGACGTCCAGCAAATAAAGCTTATGCCTCGTGTTTTGCAATATCATCTTCAATGTATTCCATACTTGATGTCGAAATAAATAAATAAATGCTGATGCGATATTGATGTTTCTTTTGTTGTCATCTTCGATGCTCTCCATGATGTTTATTTTTATAAGAAATAACATAATGCAGTCGAGGCCAATGGATAAGTATTGCTCTTTCTTTATCCAAGTACGTCTTCTTGCGGGTCATGAATATCTTCCCGCGATACGTAAATTCCTGCGAGATATGAATCTTCTCGCGATGCATAACTTTCAGCGAAGAATAAAATCTTCTTGCGATGTGCAAATTTTGACGAGGCATGAATTCTTCTCGTCGTGCATAAATTTTGACGAGGCATGAAATCTTCTCGTCATGCATAATTATTGACTCGCGATGCATGATTCCGCGATGCATGAATTCCAGCGAGGCATAAATTCTTCTCGCGATGTATAGATTTTGACGAGGCATGAAATCTTCTCGTCATGCATGATTATTGACTCGCGATGCATGATTTCCGCGATGCATGATTCCGCGATGCATGAATTCTAGCGAGGCATAAATTCTTCTCGCGATGTATAAATTTCGACGAGGCATGAAATCTTCTCGTCATGCATGATTATTGACTCGCGATGCATGATTCCGCGATGCATGAATTCCAGCGAGGCATAAATTCTTCTCGCGATGTATAAATTTCGACGAGGCATGAAATCTTCTCGTCATGCATGATTATTGACTCGCGATGCATGATTTCCGCGATGCATGATTCCGCGATGCATGAATTCCAGCGAGGCATAAATTCTTCTCGCGATGTATAGATTTTGACGAGGCATGAAATCTTCTCGTCATGCATGATTATTGACTCGCGATGCATGATTTCCGCGATGCATGATTCCGCGATGCATGAATTCTAGCGAGGCATAAATTCTTCTCGCGATGTATAAATTTCGACGAGGCATGAAATCTTCTCGTCATGCATGATTATTGACTCGCGATGCATGATTCCGCGATGCATGAATTCCAGCGAGGCATAAATTCTTCTCGCGATGTATAAATTTCGACGAGGCATGAAATCTTCTCGTCATGCATGATTATTGACTCGCGATGCATGATTTCCGCGATGCATGATTCCGCGATGCATGAATTCCAGCGAGGCATAAATTCTTCTCGCGATGTATAAATTTTGACGAGGCATGAAATCTTCTCGTCATGCATGATTATTAACTCGCGATGCATGATTTCCGCGATGCATGAATTCCAGCGAGGCATAAATTCTTCTCGCGATGTATAAATTTCGACGAGGCATGAAATCTTCTCGTCATGCATGATTATTGACTCGCGATGCATGATTTCCGCGATGCATGATTCCGCGATGCATGAATTCCAGCGAGGCATAAATTCTTCTCGCGATGTATAAATTTTGACGAGGCATGAAATCTTCTCGTCATGCATGATTATTAACTCGCGATGCATGATTTCCGCGATGCATGATTCCGCGATGCATGAATTCCAGCGAGGCATAAATTCTTCTCGCGATGTATAGATTTTGACGAGGCATGAAATCTTCTCGTCATGCATGATTATTGACTCGCGATGCATGATTTCCGCGATGCATGAATTCCGCGATGCATGAATTCCAGCGAGGCATAAATTCTTCTCGCGATGTATAGATTTTGACGAGGCATGAAATCTTCTCGTCATGCATGATTATTAACTCGCGATGCATGATTTCCGCGATGCATGATTCCGCGATGCATGAATTCCAGCGAGGCATAAATTCTTCTCGCGATGTATAGATTTTGACGAGGCATGAAATCTTCTCGTCATGCATGATTATTGACTCGCGATGCATGATTTCTGCGATGCATGAATTCCAGCGAGGCATAAATTCTTCTCGCGATGTATAATTTCGACGAGGCATGAAATCTTCTCGTCATGCATGATTATTGACTCGCGATGCATGATTTCCGCGATGCATGATTCCGCGATGCATGAATTCCAGCGAGGCATAAATTCTTCTCGCGATGTATAAATTTCGACGCGGCATGAAATCTTCTCGTCATGCATAATTATTTATATTGCCCCCGTGAATAGTAACGGCAAGACGACCTCCAAATAATATATCAACTTGATCGATAATGATAAAAATAATAATTGCATAACTGTCTCTTCTGAGGTAATGCATTGTCTTGATCGACAATAATCATCTTGCTTTGATAACGCAATGCAAATAGCGTCTTCTATAGAAATCGTGAAATCTTCGCTAAGATTCCTTTTTGATCCACCTTTGAATCTGGTCAGGCACTTTGTAAATTTCATGTATTGGGGAATGGCTTGAAATAAACAAACACATTCACAAGCATCTTGGCATAAAGATATGAAATGCTTCTTGCTTTCAATAAAATCACCGGCTTTGGAGATAGTTTTCTCCTTCTCCGTATTCATCAGTCGGAAGAATTCGGCCGATTTCGAAGTGAAGCTATAAACCTGCATCCACAGAAAAATTGTCAGTTTTAAACATACTGATCTGTGTCGATCCCTTCGATTGTTTGCTCCCTGTCTTGACGTCCTCGGTTGATTTCCCGATTTCCCGACTCTTGATAGATAAGAAAATATCTTATGCCAAAACAGATGAAATATAAAAGGGAAATTTTTAAGAGAAGCAAGAAATTTTTTTTAAGAAATAGTATCTCGAAAAAGTCAATGCCAAGTCATGTCATGTCAGGCTTAACGAGCTTCTTTGAGTCCGACGCTTGTCGAATGAATTTCAAAGGCATTCCGTACTTGTGGGGAAGTCCCATGACAAAATTTTGAGGCCATCCTCAAAATTTCTGTCCCAGTTTAGTATCTTGCTCATCTTTTCATTGTAACCGAACAAATCTCGGAATTTTTGAGATCTTCTCAAAAATTCTGTCCCAGTCGCAAACTCGAAATGTCTTTAGTTTGATCCGCTGAGGAGAAGGTTCCTTTTGGAAAATTTTTGAGTCCCTCTCAAAAATTCTATCCCAGTTTCTATTGTAGAAGGGGGAAATAGAAATCTTACGAGAGATATGACCGAGCCCTTGTGGCGCCTACGTATCCCGTTGAGGCAGGAATCAGGTCAAACGTAGTTCCCCTTAAAGGTTAACAAGAATAAAATTTACAAAGAAACCGACCGAAGCCGACAAAGGCCGCCTACGTATCTCATTCTTGAGAATTCAGGTCGAACGTAGTTCAGGTCGTAGAATTTGGTCTTCTGTTTTGACTTGTTAAAGAAGTCCAACTTCAAATGAATTTTTGAGATCCTCTCAAAAATTCTGTCCCAGTTTCCATTATGGAGAGAAATGGAAATCTTCTGGGTATATGACCGAGCCGTTGTGGCGCCTACGTATCCCGTTGAGGCAGGAATCAGGACAAACGTAGTTCCAACACAAGGAATAATCAAGGGGAATAAATGGGGTGACCGAAGCCGACATAGGCCGCCTACGTATCTCGTTCTCGAGAATTCAGGTCAGACGTAGTTCGTTACAAGAGGGATAAGAATTCAAATTCGAACAAATACAAGCAAACAGAAGATTACAAGTAAATGATGGGAAATGCAAAACGAACTTCACGCGTAATATCTCTTGACAGCATCTGAGTTGATAGGTTTGGGCCACACAGCGCCATCCATCTCTGACAAGACTAAAGCACCTCCAGATAGTACTTTGCGGACCATGTAAGGACCTTGCCAGTTTGGTGCGAACTTTCCTTTGTACTCGTCTTGATGAGGAAAAATACGCTTAAGAACCAACTGACCAGCTTCAAAATTTCTGGCTCTTACTCTTTTGTGAAAAGCGCGAGTCATTCTTTGTCTATACAACTGGCCATGACAAACAGCAACCATCCTCTTTTCATCAATCAAGGCTAGTTGATCAATCCGTTTGCTAACCCACTCAGCATTACTTAGCTCAGCTTCTTGGATGATCCTCAGTGACGGTATCTCGACTTCAACAGGTACGACTGCTTCTGTTCCGTATACTAGCAAGTATGGAGTAGCCCCAGTTGATGTTCTGACCGTCGTTCGATAACCCAGTAGAGCATATGGCAACATTTCATGCCAACCCCGCTGCTTGTCAATCATTTTCCTCAGAATCTTCTTGATGTTCTTGTTGGCGGCCTCTACAGCTCCGTTCATTTGAGGGCGATAAGCAGTTGACCTTCGGTGAATAATCTTAAATTGTTCACATATCTCTTTCATCAGATGACTGTTGAGATTTGCACCGTTATCAGTGATGATGGATTCTGGAACTCCAAATCGGCAGATCAGATTGTTGCGGACAAAGTCGGCCACCACTTTCTTGGTTACCGATTTGTAAGAGGCTGCTTCCACCCATTTGGTGAAATAATCGATGGCAACCAAAATAAATCTGTGTCCATTGGAAGCGGCCGGTTCTATAGGGCCGATGACATCCATTCCCCAGGCTACAAATGGCCAAGGTGAGCTCATAGCATTGAGTTCGTGAGGTGGCACCCTTATCAGATCACCGTGCACTTGACATTTGTGGCATTTTTGCACGAATTTGCAACAGTCATGCTCCATAGTCATCCAGAAATAACCGGCTCGAAGGACTTTTCTTGCCAAGGTAAGCCCGTTCATATGTGTGCCGCAGACTCCAGCATGTATCTGTTCAATAAGCCTCACGGCTTCAGCAGCATCCACGCATCTTAAAAGACCCAAATCTGGAGTCCTCCTGTAAAGGACTTCTCCATTCAAAAAGAAATTGAGAGCCATACGACGTATCGACTTCTTTTGATTAGATGTGGCGTCTTCTGGATATGTCCCAGACTCCAAGTACCTCTTTATGTCGAAATACCAAGGCAAACCATCTGGTTCTGATTCCACGTGTGAACAATGGACTGGATGCTCCTTCAAATCTATATCCAGCGGGTCGATGTAATCAATATCCGGATGTTTGATCATTGAAGCGATGGTGGCAAGAGCATCAGCTAATTCATTCTGTATTCGGGGAGTATGTCTGAACTCGATCTTGCGAAACCTTTTACACAGGTTTTGCACATATTGTACATAAGGTACAATCTTTGGGTTCTTCACAGCCCATTCTCCTTGAACTTGATGGATCAAGAGGTCTGAATCTCCAATAACCAGTAACTCGTAAACATTCATGTCAACGGCCATTTTCAAACCGAGAATGCAAGCTTCATACTCAGCCATGTTGTTTGTGCAGTTGAACCGTAGCTTAGCCGCCATAGGATAGTGCTGACCAGATTCTGATACCAAGACTGCTCCAACACCTTTACCCTGGTGATTCACCGCTCCATCGAAGAATAATCTCCAACCTGGATAAACTTCAGAGATATCTTCACCCACAAATGACACTTCTTCATCGTGAAAATATGTCTTGAGAGGTTCATACTCTTCATCAACTGGATTTTCCGCAAGATGATCAGCCAAAGCTTGTGCTTTTATTGCCTTCTGAGTCACGTATACGATGTCAAACTCACTCAACAGCATTTGCCATTTAGCCAGCTTCCCGGTCGGCATCGCTTTCTGGAAAATATACTTTAACGGATCCATCCTGGAGATAAGATATGTAGTATACGACGACAGGTAGTGCCTCAGCTTCTGGGCAAGCCATGTCAGAGCACAGCATGTTCTTTCCAGCAAAGTGTAACGAGACTCGTACGGAGTAAACTTCTTGCTGATGTAGTAGATAGCCTTTTCCTTCTTCCCTGTCTCGTCGTGTTGACCAAGTACACATCCAAAGGCGTTATCCGAGACAGACAAATATAGCAACAAAGGACTCCCTTCCCGCGGAGGAACCAATACCGGTGGGTTAGACAAGTAGCTCTTGATAGTGTCGAAAGCGGTCTGGCACTCCTCAGTCCACTTAGTTGGGGCATCTTTCTTCAGCAACTTGAAGATAGGCTCACATACCACCGTCGATTGTGCTATAAACCGACTGATATAGTTTAGCCTCCCTAAGAAGCTCATCACCTCTTTTCTCGTCTTCGGCGGAGGTAACTCCTGAATTGCTTTGATCTTGGAAGGGTCGAGCTCAATACCTCTTCTACTGACTATAAACCCTAACAATTTCCCAGCTGGGACTCCAAAAGCACACTTGGCGGGATTTAGCTTCAAGTTGTACCTACGCAAACGTTCAAAGAATTTTCGCAGGTGTGTCAAATGATCCGAACTCTCGCGGGATTTAATTATGACGTCGTCCACGTACACTTCAATTTCCTTGTGAATCATGTCGTGGAAGATAGTCGTCATGGCTCTCATGTAAGTGGCACCGGCGTTTTTGAGCCCAAACGGCATCACCCTGTAGTGATATACCCCCCAAGGTGTGATGAAGGCCGTTTTCTCCGCGTCTTCTTCATCCATCAGAATCTGGTGATAACCCGCGTAACAATCCACAAATGACTGCATCTCATGTTTGGCACAGTTATCAATCAGAATATGGATATTTGGCAACGGAAAATTATCCTTTGGACTAGCCTTGTTGAGATCTCTGTAATCAACGCAAATCCTGATTTTTCCATCTTTCTTGGCGACCGGAACGACATTCGCCAACCAGGTGGGATATTGCGTTACTTCTACCAACCGGGACTCTATCTGCTTGGTGATTTCCTCCTTAATCTTCAAACTCAACTCAGGCTTGAATTTCCGAGTCTTTTGCTTCACTGGCTCGAACCCTGGGTTGATAGGCAGCTTATGAGATACGACATCGGTACTCAGCCCCTGCATGTCACTGACCTCCCAAACAAACACATCGCGGTATTCGGCAAGAAAATGAATCAGGCTCTCCTTCTGAGTTTCATTCAGGTGAGTGCTGATCTTAACCTCTTTGACACATTCTGAATCTCCCAAATTTAACGTCTCTGTTTCCTCCAGATTTGGTTTATGTTGATTCTCGAATTGTTGAAACTCTTTTGCTACATAGTCTGGTTCCCCACTTTCTTCGTCGTAGTCGTCAGCGTCGTCATCATTTGCCTTATTTTGTTCGTTTAGCTCATGACATGACATGACGTTGGCAGGTTTGTAACTTACGTTACTGAAATCATAAACAGACAAAATTTAGAAAAGTAAAATATAACAAGCAATCGAATCAACAAGGTCAAAATAAGGAGGCTTTCATTTAAATTGAATCGAGATGCAAAGTTGGGTCATGGCACAAGGCCATGTCGCCCTTTAAACAATCATAACAAAATTCAAAATCAAGAAAATGCAGAAATGGTGGGTCTCGGGCCTCTTCCGAATGACCACCGATTTTGGCATGCACAAAATAATTCCTTTCTACCCAAAAGTCCGGGACATCAAGATTGGTGTGGACGTCCAATTCTTCAGCATTTCCCCCGGTTCAGCATCGCGAAAGCCAGCTGGCTCAGCCTCCTCCTCTATGACGGCATTGATCTCCTTGAACAGGTCACAGATTCCTTCCCCGTCGTCTTCAGGCTCGGCGTGCTCCCGAACTGGAAAGGAGTGATAGAGATACGGGATCGGCTTAGTCAACTCTTGATCCCTCCTCCTCTTCATCTTCATATCATCATCTGTGGGGATGTACCCCAAACCATACTTTGATCCCTGAGCAAGGACCGGAACAGGCTCAATAATTCCTTGGGAATCTCTTCCCAATCCGAAACCTGGCTCGAACCCATTTTGCAGCATCACCGTGGCTATCATTTTGTACACGGTTGGCATGGAGTTGAGGGCCAAATCTTCGTTGGTGGCATTCACCAGCTCCACCGTGTAAAAGTCTGCGCCTTGCGGCATCTCATCAATGACCGACACCTGCTTGCCCGAGCGACTTCCCTCGCCGTGAATCACTAACTCTTCATTTTTCCACACAAGTTTCATCATCTGATGGAGAGTAGAGGGGACGGCTCCAGCCATGTGGATAAACGGCCTTCCCAAAAGAAGGTTGTAGCTAGTGTCTATGTCCAATACTTGGAATTGCGCACTGAACTCTGCGGGGCCCATTTGAAGGGTCAAAGTCACAGCCCCTAAGGTGTCTCTTTGCACACCATCAAATGCCCTTACATTGACCTGATTCTGCTCCAGCTTCCCAAGGTCAAAATTTAGTTGCCTCAACGTCGTCAATGGGCAAATATTCAAACCGGACCCATCATCTACCAAAACACAGTTGACAACCTTTCCACGACATATCACGGTAATGTGTAGCGCTTTGTTGTGGGATCTTCCTTCGACTGGCAACTCATCGTCACAAAAGCTGATCCGGTGCCCCCGAATGACTTGATGAATCATAGCGGCCACGTTATCACTACTTGTACCTGAGGGTACGTATGTATCATCAAGAGCTTTCATTAAGGCCTGCCTGTGGGACTGAGAGCTCATCAGCAGGGCCCACACGGAGATCTGAGCCGGAGTCTTCTCTAAATGTTTGACGATGGAATAGTCCTTAGGTTGCATCCTTCTCCAGAATTCCTCTGCTTCCCCCTCGCTTATCGGCCTCTTAGCATGGTCCTTCTTCTGTCCTCCGAGAGCAAGCTCATCAGGAGTGTAGCACCTTCCGGACCTGGTCATGCCTTGGGCCACGGCGGTTTCAATGACAAATTTGGGCTTAACGAGAGTTTTCGAAGGCGCCAAGGCAACAGCCTTTGCAGGTGTCAGAATAACAAACTTCCTCCTTTCTTTGACGCTTAAAGAAGCGACAGCCCTTTCCAAGTCCTCATGCACAATAGGGGTAATCATCTTTGTTCCACACCCGTCTTCATCCGTTTCAATCATATTAAGGTTGTCACCTCCATGATTCGGCAACGGATTTGTGTTGACGTTTGGCACCGCCGGTTGCAGAGAAACTACCTCCTGATCGATCAGGTCTTGGATTTTGTGCTTGAGGTTGATGCAATCTTCCGTGTCATGTCCAACACTGTTGGAATGATAAGCACACCTTTGATCTGGCCTGTAGAACTTCGAGTTAACATCCCCGGGTTTGGGCCCCACAGGGTGGATGTATCCATCTGCGGCTAGCCTCTCAAATAGTTTGGTCCGGCTTTCAGCAAGTGTGGTAAAGTTCCTTGAAGGCCTTTTTTCAAATCTCGGATGGGAAGTATCATAACCACTTTGCCGAGGGGGAGGCACCCGCTGATAATTTTGGGTATTTGTACGAGGAGCTTGGCTCCGGGGATAAGGGTTTGCCTGGAAATTTGGCATTGGAGCTTGGTAATTCGGGAGGGGGTCCTGATATAATGGAGCTCGGACTTGATAAGTGGGCGGAGGTGGTCGGTAGCTCGACTGTACGTTGGCACAGTTGGGAGCAATGTTCTGATAAGGGGATGGGATCTGGTATGGTTGAGGGTAATTTGGGAATATGGGAGAAAAATTTTGGAGATTAGAGGGTGTACCTTGGTACGACAAAATTTGAGCATTCTGATAGGTGGGGACAGTATTGTGGCTATTAGGATGATCGGGTTGTGGGTAGTTGGATCGGTGGGACTTTGGGGAAGGCCTGAAACGATCTTGGGAATGTGACGGGTTTCTAGGGGTTTTTCTTCCCCCATACGAGACAGCGGCAACTTCCTCTCTTCTCTTTCTTATCAATCCTGAAGACCCAGGCGACGCAGATACACGGGCTATCTTCCCCGATTTTAGACCATCTTCGATAGTCTCACCAACTTTGACTATCTCAGCGAATTTAGCTCCGACCAGCAACATGATTCGATCATAGTACTCAGGCTCCTGTACCCGCACGAACACTTCCACAATCTCTTTCTCGGTCATGGGTGGCCTTACCCTCGCCGCTTCTTTCCTCCACCTATAGGCAAATTCCCTATAGCTTTCAGTTGGTTTCTGCTTCATCTTCTCTAGAGAATACCGATCGGGCACTATTTCAACATTGTAGGCGAATCGGTCAATGAAGTCCTTAGCCAATGCATTCCAACTGGGCCACTGCCTGGTTTCATGTGAAGTAAACCACTCGAGGGCCTCTCCACACAGACTTCGGCTGAAAAGCCGCATCAACAACGCCTCATCCCTGCCAACTCCCACGAGCTGGTCACAATACGCTCTCAAATGCGCCATAGGATTGCCCACTCCTCCGAAGGTGTCAAACTTCGGAATTTTAAAACCTTCGGGAAGGTTCAAATCTGGATGGATGCACAATTCTGCGTAGCTAAGTCCGACGGCGTCTGGGATGCACTGCAGCTCTTTCATAGCCCTTTTGATTTCTTCCTTTATATCGATCTTCACTTCTTCTTTCGCCTTCCATTCTCTTTCCTGTTCTTCATAGTGATCCAACTCAGAACCGTGCACCTCGTGCTCGGCAGGAACGGGAACTTGGAAGGTGGCTCTTTTTGGTAGGGGTGGAGCTATAGAGGGACTTGGAACGTTTTGGGCGGTCTGGTAGTTTTGTGGGTAGGCCTGAGGATTGGTGTTCTGACTCAAATGCGGATGAAATGCTTGGGTATTGAAGGCAGTTTGAGTTTGGTTTTGATTTTGTGGCGGTGGGGCAGTTTGAGTATTCTGAGGATGGGGTGGTATTTGAGGGTGGTTATTTGGAAGAGGTGAAGGAGTTTGGTAAGATGCAGAAGCATATGGAGGGTTTTGGGTTGTGAGGTCAATCACAGACGGATTATGCACAGGTGTAGAAGGCTGGTTCTGAGTTGGATCTATGTTTGATGAAGGGAAGTAGACCGGAGGTCTTGCATCAGCAGTATTAGTACCAAATCCAGGTGGAGGCGCATCCTGTCTCCGTTGCATTTCAACTTTCATTTCAGCAATCTGTTGCATCAGCTGCATGATCAATTCGTTCTGTTCCACTACAGTGGGCTGAGCCACCACAACGTCAGTAAGACGCCCTTCGTCATTGTTGTCTCCCATAACTGTTTTTCCTTTGTCTGAATTTGATCGAGGGAAGGAATCTGTAGGACCTTTCGATCTGGTGAAGTAAGGCTGATCTGCCAGCTTTATCGACACAGATCAGTAAAAGGTACCTGAGATGTAAAAACAACTCAGAGGCAAATTTGTTAGTGCATATCCAGAGTACAAAATGCATAATATCGCACATAAAACAGATAAACACACAAGTCGTTTTGTTTGAGGAAATCTTAACCCACGAATAAGGACGGATATATATTTTGAACAAACAGGAATTTGTTTGTTTGGCGCTATCTTGGGAAATCTGAATCACGTTGAGCTATGGTCTTTTGCAGCTGCTTTGCGACGTCCGTCGATCTTATCTTCGTATCTCCGAAACATGGAGGAGAATGAAAATTTTCTGTGATAGGGGCCGGGCCGGGAAGGCTGCCTACGTATCTCACGGGGAGAATTCAGGCCCAACGTAGTTCGGATTTTAGGATGAAAATTTTCCATTCATTCTTCCGTTGTGATTACAAGGGAATTGAAAACAACATTGAAATTTCTAGAAGACCACATTTGGAGATTTCTTGTCTTGTGGCTGCGTCATTCCTTTCCTTTCAGACAGTCGAAAATGGAGGCTTGTAGACGATTTCTTCTTCATCATCCTCCTCAGTCACTTCACGGTCGGGGCCACTGTTATCTGCTCCCAGATCATGGGCGAGGTATTTTCCGCCCTTTGGGTCGCTATGGGTCGCCAATTCCTCGTCGAGCGCCGCGTTTCTGCCCAACAACACAGCAGTCTCGATATCTATCTTCGCCTCTCTCGCCTTTCCTTCGTGTATCTCCAAACGAAGCAAGTTCAACCTTTTCCTTAGGCTTACGGTTTCCATCTCAACCTCCTTCTTTCTCTTTATCTGTGACGCCAGATCTTCATCCAAGGTTGTGACCGCAGCTTTGTAGATCGCCGTGGTCGCGTCTACTTTGAGTCCTTCCTCCTTAACCCTCTGAATCTCTTGAGTGACTCGCTCGATCTTTCTTCGCAATTCCTCCTCAGTGAGCTCCGTCTGGACGTTCTTGCTTTTGTCCATAGCGGTGATTCGACTTTCCTGAGATGATAGAGCGGTATTTAGAATTTATGGTATGGATTTTGTGTGAGAAACTTGAGACTCGGGAATTTTGGTCGGACATTTGTAATGTTGGCTTCTGTATACTCTTTTGAATTTTGGCTGGGAGTGGGTTTACGATATCCTCAATCAAAGCAACATAACACATAAACATTTAAACAAATATATCGTGTCCTAAACATGCATGTGACCCTTTTGTGCCAAGGGTAGGCCTAGCGATCTGAAGGATGTATTGCGCCATTTAAATAAGTAATTGTACCCCCGAAACAAATTTCACTAGATGTCATAGCGTTCATTACACAATCAAAATTAAACGGGATAATCTTGGTAAGGGGATGTAGTGCAAATACACATATAAAATCAATCCCACGCAGGGGAGTTAAAAGGTCGATGATCCAGCTCCTCTTCTGGCCTTCTCCACTTCTTCTCGGATAATGCATTTGCTGGTGAACACGTATGGCTCAGCGAACGCAGCTTTGGAAGATGTTGGTACGGCTTGTAAGGTGTTCATCTGCTCGTCCAAAATAGTGTCCAAACGCATTAGACAAGTCCTTGTGTCAGCTAATTCTTGTGACATTACGGCCAAAACTCTCTGATTTTCTAATTCCCGGAGTTGGTATGCTTGCTCTTTTTGTTGAAATTCCTGTTCTTTCTTATAGAATTCCTGCTCCCTCTGGTCCCACTCTTGCTGAAAATGGTACGCGTGAATCTGAAGCCTTGTCTCCACGTCTTCGATTTTCCGACTCGTGCGTGGTGTCGGATCCACTACACCATGCAAATTATTATGCAACCATGTCTTATATTCGTCGACATACCCAGCTCCATACCTATCTTCGGTGACCTCCCACTTCATGTTGACACGTCTGGCCCATTCCTGGAGGATAATTTTAGCGAAAGGTATTTTGTCCTTCCCGTTGTAATCAACAATGAAAGAGCTGGCATCTCCTTGGGCGGGTATGATTTGGACTTTCCCAAATTGCCGCATTACTCGTGTCGGGTTGTAAGGACGCAATCCTCTGATGCCGGGAAGGACTAAAAATGGCAATTTGGCCCCTTGTGCTGCTATCATCTGAGACCTGAAGCTCGGTAATACCCATTGTATGTCTCCTTCTTTCAAATTGTAAAACACCTTTGCCCACGCATCCCTGGTGGTGTGAATTGGAAATTTACGGATACTCAAGTAGAACTCATAATTATCGAGAGGACTTGTTTGACTTGGTTCGGCCAAACCCTGTAGCTGGGGGTTGTCTCTTTTGCATAGATGTTCCGTCAACCACCATTGAAGTAAGATGTTGCAACCTTGGAAAAACGGAAAACCATTCTTGCACAGGCTCAAAGATCGGTAAATGTCGGACAAGATGACTGGGGCCAAACAGCAATATTTCTTTTCTTCAGATTTTCTACCGACTCCTCTGAACATGGCATTCACTACCATCACTACTCTAGTGTCGATCTCTTTTCCTTCGTCTTTAGGGAACACCATAGTTCCCAAGAGGCATGCGGAGAAAGCGATAGCTTGGGTTTGCCTCCAAGTACTGTGATCATGAAATTCGTCCGGGAACAATCTAAAATAATTATCGTGCCCCCACCTCTCGAAAAACCTCATCAGCGGAATGTTGTTGGTCTCTAACCAATCTGCATTCACTAGGAATAGCATATCCCTCAATTCATTCTTGGTTGGCCTATCTGGTAAGAGAATGTGATGATCGGGACGCTTTTTCCTTTTGCCACACGTCCCAATCGAGTCAAGGCAATCTTTGATCTCTTCTAGTGTGGGTGTTATTTCGACATCTCCAAATCGAAAGACCATCTTCTTATCGTCCCAAAATCGGGTGATGACCTCGATAAACGTGGGCCATACCTTGAAATCCATTATCGAAGGTAGGTGACCCAAGTAAATCGAGATTTCTCTCTTTTGACACTCCTTAAGATTGCCCCACCATACTCGAAGAATGTCGGGTGCCTGGGTGACCATTTTGAAGTGAAGGAACTGACTTGACATCTACAAAAACATACAACTAGTTAATTTCAATCCCCCCGATACAACAACTAGTTAAACACGCAATACATCCTTCAAATTTAAACAACAAACATGAGCGTCCTATCGAGCCGCAGGCTCTTTGGACTCAAGGTGGACTTTTCTAATGGGCCCGACACTCCTTGGGTGTCGGGTCATCCTAGGCCAATGCACTATTTTCGGGATTTGGTTTCGCTCTATCCTAGTTTGACTAAGAGTGGGTTGTATTTAGAGTGGATTGGGTAACCCAAGCGGACTACTTGGGCTGGGACAATTAACGATCGTTGACTATCAAGTAGTCAACTACACTCGTCAGGGTGCCCCGAGAAGATTTTTGGTTAACGAACGACTGCGAACCCGCATAATCGTCCTTTAGTGGAAATGTAAAAAAGTGTCGTTTGACGGAAGTATGTATGCTATGTATGCAACAGTTTAAAAAATCTAAATAATTTAAACACTTAAACAGTTAATCACAAATAATCAAATGCGTTAATCTTAAGGTTAGAATCCTCCAAAGTCCCCAGCGGAGTCGCCATTTCTGTTTTATCGAAAAAAGGGTGGTGATTTTCGAAAAGAGTTTATTTTCGACTTTTAGGAGTCGCCACTTAATTTTTTAAGAAAAATCAAGAAAACTTCGTTTCTAAACAACTTAAACAGAAAAATTGTTTTGAAACATTTTAAGGGTTCGGGATTCCTATTAGTATCTTAGGAAGGTGTTTAAGGCACCTAAGATACTCCGTTAATACGGTTTTCCGACGATTAACTTATTTGACTATTTTTTAAAGGCTAGCGAATTTTTTTTTTTTTTTTTAAAGCTAGATTTCTCAAATCTTAATCAAACTTAATAAAACATTATTACTTTAAAATCCGTTTAAAGTTAACTCTTTTTTTTTTTAAACTTTTTAATTCTAAGTCAACTCGTGAATTTGAAACTTTATTGTTTTAAGATTTATTTTAATTTTGATAAAATAAAAGGCGTCGGAGGGGTTTGGAGTTTCTAAACCTAGACTATCGATAGTCTACACAAACATGTAAAACAAGTAACGGGGAGGGAGAGAGAGAGAGAGAGATTTGGGTCCAAACTCGGGTTCTGTTCGCCTTGACCGAGTTTTGGACCCACCTGTTTTTGGGTTTTTAACCCATTTACCTGTCCTAATCTAAACATATAAAAGAAATACAAGAAAGTAAAACGATAAGGGCTTATGCCCATTACAAATAAAATACAACATAATAAGAAAATATTCTAATTCGCCTTTGGATTCTTCTTCAATACTTTCAACTTCGGAATCTCCTTGTCTGTTTCAAGGCCTGGCTCTAATGAAAGACTTTTGAGCCTTTACGGCTCTCTCGAAATAAAGAAGACGAGAGTTTAATAATAAACTCAGACGGTGTTACATGCATAAAGATGGAAACAATGATTAGTATATCGCATAATCGAAACCGCAATACATACAAGATAAATCAAGACAACATCCCAAACAATAACAACAACAAGATTTAATTTAAGACAAGGACGATTAGTATAGGGAAACAAATTCTAAAGAACTTAATAATTCAAATCACGCCACTTACCACATGACAAATTTCCTAAGCAAAAATGGCAAATATAGAATACACAGCACTAAGTGAAAGTAGGCAACTAAGTTATTCATTCCGTACTTAGTTGACATATGACATAAACGTATTTGCGTGATAAATCCAAATGACCTCGAACATTCCTCACAAGCTTTGAAACAACAGAAAGCATGCATATTCTGAAACACTTAAGTCAAAGTCTAACAAGAAGAAGGCAACCGGTAACTTATAACAATCAAATGCTAAAGTCTCAAGAAAAGGTTATGTAATTTCGCTAAGCATACACAACTATGTATCGATGAAGTTAGGGTAGGCAGTAAAGGCCTTCTCCATATCAATAATAATCAAACATTTAGACAATTAGGAAGCAACCCCCAACAGCTCATTCCCCCCCCCCCTTCCAATTGGACCACATGGACTCGAATTCCCAACAGATGCTAATCAATGAAAACTTCAGAGAAACAGCACGAAATAGCGATAAACTTCGCGTTACAAACCAAATGCCAGCCAAAACGGTCCTAAATACTGATACGTAAACATCTATGCCATGATGACCACGTGATAAACAAACTAACAACACAAACGAGCAAGTGTGACGGGCAAAACTACGACGTGTGATATATCATGAATTCGAGCTAAACCCAACAAATAACATTCTATATTTAATCTACAAGTCATATATATCATAGAACAGAACCAACTTAAGACCAATGCGATACGATTTACGCTATGACAAACTCATAATCAACATGTGAGCAGCCTCAGACGAGAAAACATAATAGAACAACATCATGTTATATGACACATGCGACATCCTGCAGTTACGGCAAACAAACCATATGCTTAACGTTCACGCATTTGATAATAGACCCAGCACATGAGAGGCTCGCCAAAACGAATAACAGTAGATAACCCATAGCACGAAACGACGAAGAAACAACTTCGAGACAGAAGAAACGAGAAGACGGAAAGAAGGCAGGGGAAGATTACCTTTTCGAGAGCAGCGACTGGTACGATGGCGAGCAGACGACTGTTCCACCACGCGAACCCGGCCAGGCGTTCCAACCAAAGCAACGATCTCACTCCGTTTTTTCTTTTTTTTTTTCGAACAGAAAACCAGAGGCGAGCGAGAGACCTCCGAACTACGCTCTCTCTAAGATTCCTCTTCTAGAGAACCTATCGTCAAAGCTAGACTACGATATGTCTTTTCTAAGCCAAGAACAGACAGAACAACAACTTTTTTTTTTTCGACTAAAGCTCCAACTCTCGAAAATTTTCTCCAACAAAAATGTCCAACCCCGCTGCTGAAGAAGAAAAAGGGGTTTTTATAGCGGAGGAGCGTTAGCCCCCCCTTTTCTCCTTTTGAATTCGAAACTAAATCCCACTTTCGGTCAAACTTCACATGGCACAGGCGTGTTGGAGAGGATGAAATTGACACCTCGCAGACCTACTCGACAGCGTATGGGTCTCTGCGCTTCCGTCTGATTCACGCGAAGAGAAAGATGGAAGGAGAAGAGCGTGGGGTTGTTGGCGTTTGCAGGAGTCGGTCTGTTTTTCCGGATTTCTGTCGAGAGGGGAAGGAGAGAGCGAGCGTGGGGGAGACGCGGGGTTGAGGGAGAGAGCACGGGGAGAGGGATGAGAGGAAGGGAGAAAGCGAGGAGAGAGCGTGGGGAGGGGGTCGCGTGGGGGGTGCTGTTCTTCCTGGGAATGGGGTCGTGTGGGGGAAGGGGTGGAGAAGAGGGGAGAAGGGATGGGTCGGGTCGGCGGGTCGAATTAATGTAGTGGGCGGGTATTTTAAAAGCTGAAGGGGATTTGGGCCTGGGGGTTAATTTTAAGTTGGGTTGGGTTGTTGTTTAAAAGCAATGAAGTGGGCTGTTAAGAGTTTGGGCTTGGAAATTAACTAATTGTCTGAAATTGGGAGTGGGCTTGACAGTGTTGAGTTGAAAGGAATTAAGTTAGTGTTGGGTTGAGGGGTAATTGGGCCTGGGAATAAGATATACATATATACATATACATATATGTATATACATATATGTACATATATTTTATTTTCGCAAGATTTATAAAACTAACTAACTTATACCGACGCGGGTCAAAATTGGGTGTCAACAACACTATTTGTCAAAGTTTTCCCCAAATTTTACTTGGGAAATCTATGACCAAACGAGTTCTAAACTAACAACTTGAAAGTCAAAAACACCTAAAAATAAGTTAATTCAACCAAGTACTATAAAAGGACCATATAGAAATCGATAAATGAGATTTTCTTCTTAGCCCGAGATATTACATTCTATCTTCTAGAATGAATCTTTTTTGATAAACTTACAAAAATCTCATTAGTTTAAAAACTAATTTCTTAGATATACATTAGTTTGCAATATCACAAATTCTATCAAATTTTGGTGTGTCCAGATATGTCCATATACATGTATCCAAGATGCTAGGGTCAAAATTCAATATATTTTGCTCTAAATACACTGCATTCAAGTAGATTCGTATGTATCTGTGATACATAGACAAAACTCATTCACCTCCTTTACATCTCGCTCGTTATTCTCCTATTATATGCATCCGAGGTACATGTGGATCACACCAAATACGCACATTACGTGTATTTAGTGTGATTCACATATATTAATTTAGGATACCTAGACAAATCTCATTCGCCTCCTCTTGTTTTTGCCCGCCTCTCTCCCTATTTCGATAAATCTGAAAGCAGAAGGATGTATCTGAATGTATCTAACTTGCAATTAGATATGAAATTATTAATTAGTAATATAGAATATAATCATCTCAAATTATAGGAAAAATTGATAAATATAATAGAAATATTTGTGTAGTTAAATAGTTTTTCTATTTTGTTTGATACCGATTACCGAAAAACCAATAAAAATAAAATAAATGATACAAAGGTATTAATACCAAGTGTACTTGGAGATTGAGAACATTAGAACATGGAGGAATCCAAAAACTTGAGTAAATTGTCTCTTTGTCCTCTTTACTACTACTAATAATGCCAACAAAAAATGTGGACTATGGTAAGCCACCTTTCAATTTAAGGTATTCCATAATATCATGTGGTGTCTCTCTACCTGTTTTTTGATTGGGTAACACACTAAGGGATTGTTACCTAATTAGGAAGAAATTATTTTAGACTTAATTATGTCAGGATAAATTATTCTCAAACGTAAAATAAAATAATTCTATATTATATTTTAAAATTATTATACCTCACATCAAACAACTCCTAACATGATTCATTCATTAATCATAATTTATTATATTATTCTTTGTAGTGCATCTTTTAATCGGTAAATAATAATTAATGCAATTATTAGCTAAAAATGGAAAAAGATTAATAAATGTGAAAATAAATAATGAATTCTCTAAAACCACCCATCAAATAACCTAAGTCCGCTCTTATTGTATGTATCTGATGTAAATATTCGACACAGATAAAGATAAGTTTTGAACGAAAGGGAAGTAGTGATGATGATATGCAACACGTGAGAGCTAGAACATATGAATAATGTAAGAGAGGTATTGTAGTGTACCAAAAAAGCTAAAAAGGAGACAAGAAATTGACACAAGTCAGTGGATTTCTTGAACAAAAGTTAGCAAACAGATAAAATTTAAAAAAAAAGGACGATTCTTTTTTAATATGATTTTTGAACAAGCACTCATCAATTAATTTAATATACACATAAATGCATGAAACATGTCAACACAAACTTCAAAACGGCAACTAAATTGTTGCTCTTTAAGTTAAAATTCATTAAATCATTTTCTGTTCTCTACCATGAAAACAACCATTTTTTGTATTTGTTGCCTTTTTCTTTTATAGGTTACAAGTTAACTTCACGAGGGGTGGTCTTAATTTTTTTGGTTTTGCTTAACTTTTTTTTTTTTTTAATATAAAGTCTTTGTTTTGGAAAATTCGATAGATAAAGTTTTTGTTGAATATTTTAAGACAGTGATCAATACGTTTAATTAACTACTAGTTTTGCTTTATAAGCAACAATTGAATTGCAACAACTGGATTGGATATAGTTATACATTCTAAAAAGAAGATGTTTAGGATATTTCATGATGATGAACATGTTCAGCCACCCACAAGCTCTGCCTAATATACAAATGTTAAAACTTCTATCTAATGGACAACATAAACCCTTTAATTTCTGGCCAATTTTTTCGTCCCGTCATTTTTTAAAGTATAATTTATACAAATCACGTTGTGTTAAGAGCTAATTATATTATTATTATTATTTTTAATCCCGAGTTACAATCCTTAAAAATCATGGCTTTCAGATATATCATCAAACATATGTATCAGAGAGCGGATATGATATCCAGATACGTAGAAGAGGAAATTATCCAAGAGAAAAGAGATAGAATCAAAAACGAGATATGACATCTGAATACGTAGAGGAGGAAAGCACAGGTAGAAGTGTAGCTGAAAGAAGGGGATATATCAAAAAGTAGTACGGTATCCAAATAATTTTTCCTTTCATAAATAAAAAAATATTAGTCGACGACAAAAAATTCAAAGACCAACCATTTTACAACACAGTAAGTTTAGTTTTCTGTTTTTGGGGAATATTATTGTAATTTCACTGTCCTATACTTAATCGATGAATAGAATTATATATCATCATATAACTCAAATTTACATCCCATTCTTCAGGGATAGTCAGTTTCTCATACACGTGTAGGCAATATTCATTCGAATTTCTGCAATATGATCTATTAAAGAGAAAGCACTTTCTATTAGCTAAATTTTCATTTGTAAGATTCAAACTGATGGCGAAATATAAGCCCATTAGACCACAAACCTTAGTGAATTTACAACTTCTAACAACAAATGGACAAGCTAAGAAATAAACAAGAGATGAACCAAATCTGCACATAAGAAAAAGCTTCATTCTTCACCCATTTTTTTTTACCAGCCACATTCCTTCCCTTTTTTTTCGATTATAGAAAAGGGAAGAGCCCGGGGGGCGAGGGGGTGGTTGTTCAATATGCATGTGATAATTTTATATATTCTATTCTGTATTTTCAACAAAAACGACCGAAACATATTATGACAAGATGGATGAAACACCTCGTTAAGCATCAATATCCAGAAACCGGAGGATGTTTGTATACGCTTCATTCATCTTTGCTTGATAGTTCATGTCTTCTCCTCTGTCCTACCTCTACTAGTAATGTTAGAAGAGCTTCACAAACTTGAGATGCATCAGCCTCTGTCGGGTTGTCATTTAATTCAGAATATACCATCCAAGCATGATCCAGTTTCCGTTTTGGCCTAACCACCACGGAGCCAGGGACTTCTGCATCACAACAAGTAACAAGCCCATCACTCTTCTCACCATACCTGATTTGAAGAAGCTGGGCACATGCAGCCATCACAGCACCAAGAGGCATCACCACTGGGAATGTAGTTGCAGGTTGGGCAGCGGAAAATGTGGGCAGTTCTGCATGTGCCACACGAGATAATGTGGCTAAAACTGCTGGAGAAATGCTGGCTTCTGTTCGGAAGGAAATAACAGGAAGCTCCTTTGGCAAATAGTATTTGCTCAAGAATTCCTTCCTCCTCTCATAAGTCAAATCTTCCAAAGCTAGCAAGTCCCCCTTCAAAACAGCAGCAGATATTAGAAACACAAAATGCTACCACTCAGCAAGAAAACAATTCCTCATATATCTGACAACTGGAGCTTGGAAGATCTGGATTTTTTTTTTCGTTTTGCTTTCTTTGGGCACCAGAAAATCAATCATCATTCTAAGAACATAACCCGTTAGGGATAGTTGCTATGACACCCTGCGACACATGTAACTTGATCCTAGGGTTTACGCATGGATTTGAAAACTTTTGTCTCTTTTCTAGGAAGGATTCGCGAGGCTAACGATGAGGCTTGTAAGTTCTGAGAGACAACTGAAAATGTAGCAGATATAGCAAGTAATCTCAACAAGATAAGGAATGAGCTTAGAGTTAAGTTAGCGTCTCGATGAGCTGAATTGAGAAAGAAAATCCAACAGAAATATAACAAATAGAGAAAAGATGATCCTGAAAACAAGTTTTCCAAGTTCGACTCTACCATCATGCAAACGAATCAAAGCATCCAACCCAGAACAATAAAACTAATGAATGAACCATTGTAAATCCTTTGAAAAAACTAACACAAGATGATGAACAGGTGACATATTATCTTAACACTTATCAAACAGTGTTTCTCCATTGAAAAGGAGAAGAAGAAAGTCCAGAATGACAACATCTTACATATACAATATTATGTTATATACAATGGATACACATTACATACACCGCTTACGTAGATGCAATTAAATATATGACCATAATAAGTAACAAAGAAAAAACTTAATGTTACTCCAACTATATATTACTTTTCTTGTCCTGCATCTTTTGTTAAATGTCATATAATATAGCTTTGAAGAAAACTGTAAGTTGCAGGTTCACATCACTTACAGGTCTTAACAGCTTAAGCCATGACCTTAATCATGAATAACATTATTTGGAACTTTCATAAGAGATGATCTGACTCATCTAATTTTTCTCCAAAACAAGGATGAGCAGATGTTTCTCGATTTTTTTCAGCCACTTCATCAGTTAGTCAATGTAGCTTGTTGGACCACACAATCGGCTATCCATGTATTATAGGAGAAGGTTGCTAGGTATGGCAATGGGGCGGTGCGGGGAGGGTTAAGATTAACCCACAAAATTTTTAGCCAACCCCGCATAACAACTTTTTTCATTTTCAGCCCGCCCAACCCCATCCCGCAGACACCTGCGCCGCTTAATTCTTTAAATATTTTCTTTTCTGGTTAAGTTTGATGCGAAAAATAATTACATAAAAATAAATTTATTTCTTCGTTAAATTATATTAATTTAATAGATAATGACTTACAAAAGGTCAATTGAGAATCATGTAAGAAATTGTATTGTTTTTTATTGAACCATTTTTATTTTCTATCTTGAATATTTTTGTAGCTTTAAAGAAATTATCGTAATAAATAATAATGCTCTATCACTCTTATAACAGGTAAAGAGTTAAAATTAAGTTTGAACCCACATAAAATCACATATACCCGCAACCGTCCAGCCCCACATTAGTTCTCAAAAAAAATTCACTTCAACCCGCTCCACATCCCTCCCACCCCGCACAACTCACAACCTTATATCCGCCCGCCCTGCATAGCCTTAAAACCCACCCAGCCCCGGATCCGCCCCATTGCCATTTCAAGTGATCATTCCAAAAACTAAAAACAAGTGTTTTTTTTTTCTGTTTATAATTCCTTTCCAGATTTCATATTTTGACGACCTAACTTCAGAAGAGATCTACACTAAATTATTGCATGCAGACAAATACCTCAAGTTTGAGCTTTCCTTGAACATCAAGCCATACTTCCATTGTTGTCTTGGCTGCCATTCCGATTACTTTCTTAAGTTCCCAACACATCTTTACCTTTACTGTTTCCCCCAAAAACATAATTCAAACGATCTTTGAAATAAAACAAACACACATCACAGGAATCTTGCATATTACTCCTCTTTGTACGCGTTGACCCACAGCATGAAAGAGTGAAATACTCTAAAACTACTGATGATTTTAAGCACGACGGAAATTTCATCTGATCGTACTATATTTGGACAGAAAACAAGACAATTCAACACATCAATAACAGAGAAGCGACAACTAGAGGATATACCTTGATTACTTTACAGATGAGGGTCTCCATAAGCTTGCGAATGTTTACATAATCACCAAGCTGTCCTTCTCGTAAAATGTCTGAAGCAATTGGACTTCCACCATATGGACTCTGTGCTAAAACCAGCCCTCCAACCTTATCTTTCAGATCAGTCCAATACATGGACAGAGCAGCTGCTGCATCTACTCCCCCTTTACTGTGTCCAAGAAGCAAGACACGTTTCCTGGAACCCCAATAAATTTCTTCAATGTAATCTTTAATTTCTCTCGCATTCTTCTCCACACAGGCCTGCTTATTTTATGTTAGGTAGTCTAAGAGAAAGCAGTCAGCTGCCCACATGGTCTACAAACAAGAAGATACCTATACCTCACTATGAATTTTGGCTATATGACAAGTGAGCCCCATTTTTGAAAAGCTTGTTTTTGTATTGACAAAGTAAAGCGGTCCATGATTGCTGAAGAGACCTGCATAGACCAGTAAATATCAGGATATCTGCTACTAAAGATGATTAGGTTGCTCATATCTAAAAGACACCTTGAACTGTAAGATCAATTTTCCAGCATCCCCTAATAAATAATAACTACTGCCTCCATCCCAATATTGTGGCACACTTTTCTTTTTCGTCCGTCCGTCCCAAAAAGAATGTCATCTTTCTATAATTAGAAATAATTTAACTTCATAATTCCCCTTCCATCCTTGATAAAATGATTGATTTTAAAATATTCCCTTCTTTCTTAAACCTCGTGTCAAGTCAAACTGTGTCATATAAATTGGACCGAAGGAGCTAATAATTAAAAGTAACTGAATAAAGCATGACCCTAAATATGGTCAAAGACAAGTGCAGGCAAATCTGGGGAACATAATCCACATAGCTGTACTGACACAAGCGACTGTTGGCACAGTACAACTGATAAGCTTTCCATAAATTCTCTTAGGCATATCTAATTTCAAATTTTAAACATTTTGGTTCGTTTACAATCACCGTTGATGGGAAAAGGGTGTTTTTACCTGGAACTAACAAGTAAACCATTGAATTTGGTAATCCATGTAGTCCATGCCTGACAAAAAGAGATCAGAACAGGTCAAATTGTGTCAGCGTTGGCAGTTGCAGTCAATTTACACATCAAGTGGTGTTTTTACCTAATATCATCAATGATTTCCACAAATCTATCAGTTTGATCATCAACCGGAGGCATATGTGAAGCACGTTGTAGCCATCCAATATCATCCGCTGACCCACGAACCGTCCTTCTCACCCTCTCTATAAGACTAAAAAAAATGCAAAAATCATGAGGAGAAGCACTTCAATAAGGACGAGTTATACGAATGGATAGAACCAGCAATACAAATTGTTCCTTAAAAGCAGTAAAATAAAAGATAGAGAAGTCCTTAGACTACAATAAAGGAATATGATAGTTTCCAAGATTCTCTAAGTTAGACTTTTTTTTTTAAAAAAAAAAACAGCTTCTATGTAGTTTCAGTTATCGATGTGACGATGACTATCCATACAAATGTATAACAAGAATATGACGGGCAATTTAACATGCCAACTTGTATCTATTCAGATAATCGTACCCTTGGAAAATGGAAATGCCATTTGGACTGGTACTCCTTGATAAAACTTGTGCACTGGAACCCTCAGATAGGTCCTCCGAGTTTTTGGCTGCATTACCACTTTGGGATGATTTTCTAGATAAGGTCCTGCTTAATCCTTCATGGAGAAGTGGAGCAGCAAGAGATGATTGAGATGTTTTACCAACAGCTAAATCACTTCCACTTGACGAAGCAGTATTTAAGGCAGGAGATCCTCTACTTTCGGCAGAACCAAATGTAACCATCTCCTGGCCTCCTAAGCCTCTGGAGGCAGGTTCTGCTACAGTTGAAAGCAGGAAAAAACATCATGCAAGCACTAAATTGATGACCCGTAACCACAGCTCATCAAATTCTAGAAGAACCAGAAAGGAATTTGCTCACAACAGAGATGCAACAACATACCCAATGTAGTCACACCAGAGGTCAGGAGTTAATATCATGTCATCTATACTTATGACCATGCTGCATCTTATGTGGAAGGGGAAAAGGAAAAACGGAAAGAAAAGGTTAAAATCTCAATTCCTAATATCTAGTGCCTCAACCTAAAAATCTAGTGATGCCAAGATACACTGTTGCAACTCAAAACAGATATGATCTAAGTATGCAAACAAAAAGTAGGACACTCATTTTTCGCTCATTTAAAGGATATCCAATCATGTCACTCCACAAAACAAGGTATATCTCAAGTAGGAAAAATTCAACAGTTTAACATGGCCCATTAGCTTACGCCACAAAATTCAGCATGGGAAGTCTAACCTGGAAGATATTACTTGGATACAATTGGCAACAAATTCAAAAAAGGAATTTTTCTCTTAAAATTCTAAGACAATAAAAAAGAAAACTTTTAAAGGTAGAAATTCTAAAACACATGCAGTATGCAAAACCTTAATGGATCAAAAATCTCAACAATCATCATTAAATGAACTCAGGAATAAATTTACTATGGGTAAACAAAGGGAATACATGAAAAGGTTCATGAAGCTCACCAGAAAAATCCATGAAACAGCGAGTAAATAAAGATGTCGTCTCAGAAAGATAGGAAGCAGCATCATTGAGAGCCGGCACAGAGGTAAGTAGCTGAGGGATAACCCTATTGTTTTGTAAGGAACTGTCATTTGCCTGGGCAAATAAAGGGGGCCGCATGAATTTCAAATAATAAAAGGACAAGAAAAACTTTCAGAAGTTAGGGACCAAATGCTTCATAGAAGTACATAGAGGTTATCAAAAAACATGTACACTTGAAAAAAGAAGATAAAAGCCAAGTAATATCTAATAGAAGTTGATAACTTTAAGCCTTAGTTCTTGGACAAATTCCTGATATCCAACCATAGTTCAAGTCTGCATAAATGGTAGTGACCTTGCCATGTAAGCGAGAGGAAAAGCAAAAATTTCATATGTAGGTAGGGATGATAATGGGCCAAACTTCTGCAATTATGCTTATCTAGTCTGCCTGAACATATGGGGTTGGTGTGGTAGAATTGTGGATTTAGCAATAAAGAGGAGATGAGGGCACTGTTAGTATTCTTAACCACTCAGTCCTCCAACACAGTTTTTCCATTCCTTTGCAAATCTTGTTTGACCTAATTTCACATCAACAGAGGGGGTTGGGTATACAGGATTGGCCTTCGTTACATTTCCTAGCATGGCTTAAGTTATTAGTCAAAGCTTGAAAAGTCACCTAAAATCAGAAATATTTTTTGTCACAGCATGCAAACCTAAGCAGTTAGTTAGTGGATCGAATATATTTACTGGAGGCTGACCCCGAACATGGTGGAAAATGGAGTGTGTGAATGAAACAACAGGATGTCAGTATGTTATGAACCATTAATAAGGTACACAATATATTTTGTGCAAATTTTGTCTCTCGACTTCATTACGAAGATTAATACGATTAATATCTTCTTACATCAGGACTATCGAAAACTTCTATCCCTACCAGGGGCTAATTACAAAACTGTTCTGTATAAGAAAACATCATTACAAATGCATAAGCGAAGTACCATTAACTGATCTAGGAACCCCTGGATCAACTAAAACCATAAAACCCAGCCTTTTTCGCACTTAAATTTCAAACATACTACATGAAACACAATATTCCCATAATTAGCTTTACACTACACATACTACTGCATTCAAAATGTAACTCCTTGGAGCATTTAAACATTGGTATTTCGATATAGAATAAAACTGGCAAAAAAATATTTTTTTTCCCCAATAAATTAGTAATCATGGGTTCGCATCTTACCACAAAGGGCTCCCTCGACTCCTGGGTTGTATTGTTACTCCCCTCCATATTATAAACTCACAGCTATAAACCAAACAAATTAAATTGAAGTCATAAACCAAAATTTAGGTAACAAATATGAAAAATCATTAGAAGGGGCCGGATAATTAAACATAAAACTTGCAAAAATTATATCTTTGATAAAAAAAATCATAAAATTTGAAAATACATCAAAATACCTTCAAAAAACTAACTCAATCAGCAGAAGAGATTGAAATGATCTTTGGCAATTTTACGATTCTGAAAAAAACGATTTTTTTTATTCATATTATTTTCAAAAATAAAATAAAAATTGTAAATAGGAGGCTTCGAGAATGATAGAGAAAGAGTAAATTACTTAATTGCAAAGCAATATCAAAGTTAACAAACACTCCTGAAGAAAAAAACGGCCGAAATTCTTTGAAACGTTGTCGTATAGAGATTATACGAAGAAAACGAAGGGGGTTGACGGTTACGTTTAGCGGAAACGAAGATCGTGCACCGCCCTATTTTTGGGCTGGGCCACATAGGATTTTGATCCAATTTGATTTTCAACAACCTAAAAAGAAAAAAGAAATAAAAAAAAGGAAAAATAACTTAAATACACAACTATAATTTTTATATGGAAAAATAACTTAAATACACAACTATAATTTTTATATTCTCCAATTTTCCCTACTTTTTTTAAATATTACATAATTCCCTTTTTTTTTTTTTTAGTGTAAGTTTTTAGATTCATTACATTCTCTCTTATAATACACATTTACCCATTTTAATGCTTATTTTTTCTCCATTAAAACACTCAACCTCTTAAATCAGTTTTTGAATTTTAAATTTTATCCATTTAAACACTCAACCTTTTAATCAGCTTTATGATTTTGAATTTTTAAATTTAATTAATTTTAATTAAAAGACCAAATTTTGAAATTTTGAATTTCAAAATTTAAAAAATTTGAAATTTAAAAAAGTAAAAATATCAGGAAGCAGGACAACTTCCATTAACTTCTACCGTCTTCTTCTTACTCCATCAAATTTCAGTTCTTTTTTTTCCTTAATCGTCTTCATTCATCTTAACCCATTACATTTTTTTCTTTTCTTTTTTGCAAGATTCTTTCATAAATTAATTATTGGATTTACTACCTCTCTCGTTGATAAGTGCAAGCAAGCCTCGAATCCTCACTTTCATTCTTTAGCTCTATTATGGTAAATTCCCACATTGGAAAGAAAATAGGAAAAAGTTTTTTCATGATCATATGAATCTTCAGAAGGATTCAAACAAAGACTCTGGCGAAATATCAAAATCAAAGGTTGTCAAAATACAACAAAAAAAAAGAAAAAAAAGCAGCAAACATTGTTGTTAGGCCTATATTGTCTCGGGTTAGTATTTTGGTACTTAAAAATGTTGTTGAAATTAGTAAAAAATTTGAGGAATCTAGTGTGCTTGCCGATACATTTGAATAAGTGTGTATAGTGTTTTAGAGGTGAATTGATACATGAATTTGTTGTGTATCATAATATTTTATATGTATCATGAAGTTTTGAAAATTGTTGTAATGTATCATTCAATAAGTTTCGTAAATGCGTCATCAACTGTGCTTGATGATACATATAAAATCAGTGTGTACAGTGTTTAGTCAATTCACTGATACATGTAGTAGATATGTATCACATGTTTTGCATATAGTATGAATTTCTGAAAACTGATATCATGTATTAGTAAGGTATTAGTTGTTTAGTTGATGTACTGATACATGTTTGAAAATTGTTATAATGTATCATTCACTAAGTTTAATAAATGCGTCATTAACTGTACTTGATGATACATATAGAATCAGTGTGTATATTGTTTAGTCGATGTTTCTCATACATGTATTAAATATGAAATTAAATCTCCAACAACGATTCCGTCGATTTTGTAACTTTCATACTGCAATTTGTTCACCCAAATTCCGGAATGTCTCATCAAAATCGAAGTATTCATCTTGAAAAATCCACTGTAACAACAATAAAATTATTGTAGTTCGAAATTTAACAGATTGTTCAAAAAAATTATTTTCAAAATAGATGACATAATCTTTGTTTTTCAAAATTTGAAATTAATATCCAATTAAGTGCTGATTTTATGCTGATTAATGATATGTTACCGTAAATTTAGCTGTTTTATTAACAACATTAACTGTACTGTTTTTTCCCCTTTTTTTTCTCAACAATTTAAAATTACCATGTATCATTTACCATGTATCACTAAAGTCTAAAGTATCACGGCTCAACAAATTTAAGGGATTTTTTGTAAATACTAAATTTGTCGGGACAAAATGATATTATTGAATTACATGGGATTCTTTAAATTTTTACTAAAAAAAATGTGTGTTTAACGTATTATTCATCATTAAAATTTATTATATGTGAATAATAAATTATTTTTTGTAATATGTATTAAAAGTTATGAAGTTAAAAAAAAATTATTTATAAATAATAAATAATTTTTATTATAATATATTTATGTAAGCTTCTTTAAAAAAACATACCTAGTTAGACAAACATTTCTACCGTGTTTGCTAATTCTTCTTTTAGTTTGCTCATTAATTCATAATTTGGAACTTCTTATAGTTTGCTTATTATTAATTAAGAAGGAGAGGCGAGCGAAAAGGAGAGAGGCAAATAAGATTCCTAAATATAGTATCTAGACGCGTCACATAGTTGTATTTGAAATCTAAAATCTGGTAAAATTCATTATATCGTAAACGAGTGTGAATTTAGATATTTAGCACTTTAACTTTAAGATCCGATCATAACTAGTTTTTCAAATTTACTTTTTATTTTGCCACAAAATTTTTTTTTTCTTATTGAATACCACTTTTAAAGGAATAAAACAGACATGTTAATTTAAAAAGTTTAATTTTTTTTTTATATATATATTTAAATTTTATCGCTAGAAAACTTGTTACACAGAACAAATACATAAAAGGTAAATCTTAACAAACATGTAACTATTGTTATTAGACAAATTTAACATCCTTTCTCCATGAATAATTTTCTTCCACAATTCGAACAAACATAAAATTGCATGAGTTATGAAACTCACGTCTTTCTTATTTCATATAAAAAAAGAAAATAAATAAGGTTATAAGATGTGGATTTAAATTAGAAGACTCCTAAGGAGTATGCCTTCAAAAGTAATTCCAGGACCAAATGCTAATGCAAGTCCCCATTCTTCACCAGCATCTTTCTTATTCTTCATCTCTTCCCTCATATTCTCAATCACATAGAAAATAGTATTGCTACTGACATTGCCAAAATCCATCAATGCCTTTCTGCTACAATTCAATTTCTCATTTTGTAGCTTCATTGTCTTCTCCAATCTGTCTAATATAGCCGGTCCACCCGGATGAACAGCCCAAAACAAGTCATTGTAATTACTTCCCTGCAATTCATCCCTCTTCGCTATCAATTTCTTGCAAAACTCTTCGATGTTCTCCTGAATTTTCTCAGGAAGGTCTCGGCCTAATTTGAAGTTTATCCCTTCATCAGTAAGTCGTCCATCGATCACATTCTTAGTCCCTGGCAGAAACTGTTGCATCGCGAAATTCAGCTCAATGAAAGGGGACTCTGTTCCAATAATTGGCTCTGTTCCAATTATGACAGCAGCAGCTCCATCGCCGAAAAGTGCAGCACCAACTAGATCGTAGGGTCTAGCGTTATTAGGTGGCCTAAAACCAAGTATTGTAGTTTCAGAAGTTGTTAACAAAACTCTGCTGCCTGGATTGTTTTCAGCTATATCTTTGGCAACTCTAAGACCTGTTACACCACCATAACATCCTAAAAAGTAGAGCATTACGCGCCCAACGTCACTTCTCAGTCCAAGCTCAGTGGAGAGATGAAGATCACCTCCTGGTAAGCGTATTTCGCTTGATGAAACATAAACAATGTGACTGATCTCATCAACGGATCTTCCCCATTCCTTAATACAAGCCAAACTGGCTTCTTTTGCCATTTCAACAACCGCTTCATTCGCTATTTCTAGCCTTTGATTTATTGTTGGTGTGCCTTCAGTTGCTAGTTCTGGATACTTTTCCAATATTTCTTTAGACATCACTGTGTATCTTGTCTTCACAGTAGTAGTTTTGCCTACAATAATAAAAAAAAAAAGTTGTTATGTTGTCATGAAAAATTGTACTAAGTAACAGTTCCAACTCTTATGTAACGGTTAAATAAGACAATTTACCTGCTACAACATCATGTTAAAATAAGCTAATAGAAATAACATGAATAGAAGTAAATTTTTTGCTTACAAAGGCGCTCCAATTTCTCCTTAATTCTCAAATCTTTACAATTGGTGTCGCGCATGTAGCCTTCAACCAAACAATCCTGAGGGACGAGTTGTGGAGGAAGAGCCTTGCCAATGGCAAGAATAGTGGCTTTTCCTGGAGTAGGAAGGCGTAAAAAGTGGTTAGATGCACCATTAACATTCTTGTTGTTGTGAGACATATTTGGACTTAAGATTGAGTGATATCTTTGGTATGAGATTGTTACAAACATGTTGAATGAAGATGTATAAATGGTGAGATAAATTTGTTGTTTGGAGAAAAGTTGGTTTAATTGTGTTGAGAGAACTATTGGCATGACAAAATTTAAAAATAGTACATGCTTTAACAATGAAGTAGATTTTAGATATTTCATGATTGAGTTCTTGTACATGGTTTAATTTGTGTGAAGATATAAAATAATATGAAAGCAATCTTTTCCTTCCCCTTATAATTTTCTTAATATTATGTTGTTCAAATGTTAATAAGTTTGAAATATTTTTTGTTGTCTTCTTATTTTTCATTTCTAATAATGTTGTTATTCTTCTCCTGGTATGTATAAGATTTGCACGGCGTATACATGTATACCGTTAAAGATATTAATTGTTTATTTTCTTTTAGAGGTTACTAGCCATAATCAAAGTTAATTTATCTGCTTAGAGTGTATTTGATATCACAATATAACAGAAATTGTAATATGGAAAATTTGCGAACAAGGCTTGTGGCTAAGAAGTAAGTACTTCTTCATCCTTAACCAAGAGATCTCGGGTTCGAGCTCCCTTGGATACGGAGTCGCTTTTGTAAGAGAGAGATTTATCCCGCAATGTGGGACTTTCCTTCGTATACGTTAATATGTAGTTCGGATACATTAAAAACTAGATCAAATACATAATATATAGCTTAGATACATTAAATACTTACTCAGATACATTAATATGTAGCTTTCATACATAATATGTAGTCTTGATACATTAAATGCTGACTCGGATACATTAAAGAAGTAAATAATTTTTAAGATTTTAAAGTTATAAGAGATAATGAAAATAAGTAAAAAAAAAAAAGTATATATTTTCTGTAATTTGTCGAAAAGAATAAAATGGATTGGACCAATACGGGCTGTACCCATGCTGCTCGTGTTGGTTGGGCCCTTCAAGTGAGGCCCGTCTCCAACATAACTTCATGCAAAAGCAAAAGAAAAAACATTGAAGAATTTAATCCTTCTTTTAGGATGAAGAATCACGTAAGAACACAAATATGTAATATGTATTTACGGTATAAAATTATAGTTTTGTAAAAAATTATGATTTATAACTATAGTTATGATTTTATAGCAATTATTTTTCTCTCCTTCTCTCCCTCGCCTCTCTATGCAATACGAATATAAATAATAACAATCAATGATATAAATAAAAAAAGTAACAGAAACACACATGGTAACATGAAAACATAATACACAAGGCAACGGATGGATCTAATTTTTTTTTACAAATCGAATCGAATACACATAATACAAATACATTTGTTATGAATTACAATAATGATACAATTGTATTAGTTGATATAAATTATATTCTTTAATATAGTTTATTTACACTATGAATTGAATACAATAGTCTTTTTAATACAATTGTATTCATTTATAGAAATCTATGAATTGAATACAATAGTCTTTTTAATACAATTGTATTCATTTATAGAAATCAATAGTATTAGTTATATTCATGGTACAATTATCGATCTGATATACGAAATAATTGTATCTCTCTTCTCTCTCCCAAATCTTACTTGTCCTTTTCCCCTCTCTCACAATCTCGCTCGTTTTTCTCCTCTTTCTAATAGCTAGTATTTTATGCAAATCAATTACATTAATTATATTTGTGATACAATTATCGATCGAATATATAAATTAATTATATATTTATATAAATGGTTAATTATGAATATTCATTATCTTGTTAATATAATCTAATGACAATCATATTAATTATACTAAATCCTTTATTTTATGAAGCTAGTTGGCTGAGCTTGGTTTTATCTTATGAGTAGTTATTATGTCCAATCTAACTGCACTTAAATAATTGAACTTTGTCTTTTGTATGAACAATCGTTTAACAAATACTCTTTGATTTGACTTAAGCATAAAAAAAGATGCACCAAAATATTAATTAGTGGAGTACCTAATTTTAGGGAGAAATTATGCGAATAAGCAAATAATACAGTTAATTAGTTAACATAATTATAGTTTAAATTAGTTATCATTCGTCATTAGTTTTTAAGCAAAATTACGCAGCGAATTTCAATGTATAAACATGAAGTTTTCAGGATTTGTATTACATAATTTGTTGTGACTTTTATATAATATTATTATATAATATAATGTGTATAACGATTTAAAGATTAGATATTTTCGTTTGTTTAAATTTGTTTTTTGAGTTTGCACAAAAATAAATATAAATCAATTGACACTAACCAGTTTATATAAATATGGACAAAAAATGACTAAATTATATAAATATACGAGAATTATATAAACATACACGCGAATTATAAAACAAGGTCGTCCATAACAACTTAAATTATAACTACCGCCTATAATTATGCAGACAATAGCTAAAAAGACTAATTAAGTTTATTATAGTGATATTTGAGAAATTTTCTTTAATTTTGCTAAAAGAAGATTTTCGCGAAGATAAATATGATAATTAAGTATAAGTAGATTAAACAAATAATATTAAAGAACAAACCACATTTTTAAGTTCTTCACGATAAATTAATACACTTTGGCGCTAAATTATTTGCGTAAGCATAACTTGCTTAATGCTTATTATAACGATCAACAACTTATTGGATATTTGTTACACGTAATTCGTGATGTATCGTATTATATTATGAATAATAAATTTTAATCCATTAGTTATATGTCTCCAAGTATGTATATATACAATATAATATAATATAGACAAATATTAAATTATGAATCGGCTAGTTAGTTGAGCTTAGTTTATCTTATGATTAGTTATGATGTCCAAATTTAAGATGTAATTAACTCTTTATTTGTTTTTACGTGAACAACTGCCTAATAAATAATATGCGTCACGATTAAGAAAATTAAGAAAATAAAAATGCACCAATCAAGCTTTCAATAATTATAATTCTTTATAAGTTAATAATGCACCCTAAAATAATAAATAGGACATACTGTGACCTCATGAGTACATCAATCATAATTTTCTTACCCGTCCATCTTAATAACTTTTTTTCAAATAAAAGAAATTATCTGAATATATTAACCTGATTACAAATTGTATTTTTTTAAAAATAGTTTTTTCAGAAAAGTGATTTTGAAAAAAAAAAATTGCTTAATCATTTGAAAAGTGTGTTTTTTTAAAATAAGAAATTGCGTTTAACTAATCTTTTTTAAAATATGTTTTTTAGAGTCAAATTACTATAAAGGACAAGTATTAATTAATATTAAGATTATTTTATAGAGATAAATTAATTTAAACATCTATTACAAAAAAATTAACTAAATTTTTATTTTCATTAAATTCAAATTCAAATTTTCAATCAATACACCTTTTTAAAAAAGGTTGAAATCTTTAATTGTTTTATTCATTTTTTCTAATCATGCAATTGCTGTTCCCTTTTTTCTAATTCTAAAAGTTAATACGTAAAATAATAATAATAAATAATGATCCATAAATGTAAAATAAAACATAAATTTTTTTTATACATAAATAATTCAATGTCTTTGTAAAAAATAATGGAGCATTTTGTAAACAAGTGGATGTAACGCCTATATAACTTGAGAGAGTGATGCATATACCTATAAACCTTTAAGGTTCAAAGTAAAAACCCATTAATTATGAGTGATTACAAAATCCCCAAAATTAATCTCACCAAATTAGACAAGCACTCAAATTCTTGGGTACCATTATGCAATGAGGTTCGACATGCCCTTGAAGAACATGGTTATTTTATAGCACTATATGAGGATGCTAATAATAAAATTTCCAAGGAAATATTTGATGTAATGGAAGAATTATTTGATCTCCCCATCGAAACAAAGAGAAAAAACACTTCAGACGTTTACTTCTATCGTTACAAAGGTCAATTATTAACCGCTCCTCTTCACGAAAGCTTTGGAATCCCACATCCAACTGATGTTGAAGCACTTCAAAGCTTCACCACACTTATGTGGCCACAAGGCAACCAAAGATTTTGGTATATATCACAACTAGTAAATTAATTTGTATAAAGTATTTTAATTTTAATTTTAATTTTTTTTTTTTTTTTGTTGTAAGTGAAACAATGACATCGTACATAAAGGTAGGAGCAGAAATAGAACAGTTGGTTGATAAAATGGTGTTTGAAAGCTACGGATTACCAGAAAAGCACTACGAATCTCATGTCGCAGCTACTACATACCTCCTCCGCCCCACCAAGTACAGAGCAGCACCTGCTGGGGCGGAGGACGGTATTGGCAATGTAGGTTCCAATATACATACAGATAAAGGCTTCTCAGCGGTTCTATTTCAGAATCAGATAAATGCTTTGCAAATCGAAACAAAAAGTGGGGAGTGGATTCCTATTGATGTACCTCCATCTGCATTTGTCTTCGTGGCTGGTGATGCTTATGAGGTACTACTATGCTTTTTTCTTATTTATTTTTTCATCTATCTCGTGTCTGATATCCACATATATTAATATATGGCCAAATACATAAGCAGATTTCTAAATTTGTTGAGTTTTTTCCCTCAGGTATCTCAACTATGTCATTTTCTTATTGAATCATTGAACCCCCATAATCTGTTCCGTTTAAACAAACACTGTTGTCTGATGTGGAACCATATTCGTGAGGGGTATTGATAGAAGATACATATGTTGTTCCTGAACTCATTAGTCCAATTGATAGTGAAAATGTTCGAGAATAATTGTGTTTCACTTAAGTGATTTGAAGACATTAGAAAACAAATGAGATTAACACGGTTTGTGTTCATTCGTTCAATCAAAATTATTACAATTCGAACACAATTGGAGACATTTACAATAGAAAAGTCGATCAAAATCAACCAACAGTATTTTAAAGGAATAAATTATGGGTGGTTTAATGATGAGGAAAAAAATCCAACTAATTTAAGGATCTGTTTATGTATTTGACCTTAATATATATATATATGTTATTAATGAGCGTAGGCATGGAGTAATGGAAGAATATATTCACCAAGACACCAAGTGTTGATGAAAGAGGATAAGCAAAGGTATACATTGGCGTTATTCACATTCAATAAAGGAATAACAGATATACCTGAGGAATTGGTGGATGAAACACATCCTTTACAATACAAGCCTTTTGATAATTTTGATTTAGTTATGTACTACAGTACTGGTGCTAGCCCCATGGCTTATGGCACTGCTAAACCTTACTGTGGTATTAATGCTCAATAGATACCTATTTTATTATAAATAATATGAGTTCAAACTAGTTTTACGATGAACTCTATGTGTAATTTCAACTATCTATTTCAAATTCAATATAATATAAGATTGTTACATTTATTGACCTAATGCTCAGTTGAAGTGATAACTCTGTATTTTTCAACATCCAAGGGATAGAAGTGGCTAATATAGAGATAAGCTCGTATCTAAATTTTTGGGGATTGTTTAGAGGAGATTAGAATTAATTGGGATTGAAAAGAAAAACAATCTGTATAGATAAAAATGAACGTTTGCAATGTATAAATATTGTTTATAAATATGCATACATCTCTAAGACATAGTTATACACAATATATACAAAGTAATATTTTATTTACAATATTGAAACATCAAAATAACAATTTATATAACTTTACGTTAAATTAGGGCATCTCCAACCCAATCCTCTATTTTACTCTCCAAATATAGAGTTATCTATTTTTTCAGACAACCAACTCCAATTCAATTCTCTATTTTACTCTCTACAAAAAAAAAAATCTCTCTTGTCAATATTATATTAGTATTTCTATTTCATTCTTATTTTCATATTTTATAATATAACTTTTTTATTTTTTTCCAAATACTCTATTTAATTTTTAATGTGATATAAAATTATATGTTATTCTAAATTTTTAAACAACATAAATTGGAAGAAACTATAATATAATATAAAAACTAGGGAACAAATACAAATAAAGTGATATACAATTACATAAACACTAAATTTTCAAAATCATTACTATCCATCATAAATGCTCTACTAATGCATTACGGAGTTCAAAATGAGTATTTTTATCTTTAATATTTTTTATATCTAGCTAAAAGTTGTTCAAATCGGAGATTTTCATCTACCACGATTTTTATAGTAGGGTTGAAGCCTCTACAACATCTTGAATTGGTGCATTGAAATCACAGTTATCCTCTATTATAATGTTGTGCAGTATAATACATGCAATCATTATATCATATAGCAAATCCTTTCTCAAAAAATGTGACGGTCCTGCAATAATTGCAAAACGTGATTGCAAAATTTCGAATACACGTTCAAAATTTTTTGGGCACGATTCTTGTTTCATCGCGAAATATCTCTTCTTTTGGGAATGAAGATCACGAATAGTTTGAACAATTGTAGATCAGCTAAGTAATAACCCATATTGTATTCTTTTCCTTGAATAACATAATGGGCGGGAGACGCAATACCACTAGCAAGATTGAAAAATAAATGTGATGCCTCTAAAACATTAATATCGTTGTTGGTGTCAGGCAAACCAAAATAAGCATGTCGAAAGGCTAGATGGATATATCAAAGCCAAGGAATTTCGAGACAAACTAATATTTTAATAAAAAAATTTAGAAAGTAATAGTGATCCAAATGTTCGTGATTACCTGCAACGAGAACAACAAAGAATACTTAAAAAAAGAAATTGATAGTCACAACACAATCAACCACAATCGCAACAATTTTTGGAATCATATCCTAAGTTTTTTCGAATAGTGCTAGATTTGGAAATGGAATTATTAAAAAATTATTGTGATTAATTAATTATTTTGTTATGCATTGTATTTTATCTTGTATTTAAATTATTATGCTATGGATTATATTGTATTGTTATCTTGTATTTAAATTTGTTATATTATGTATTGTACTGTTTTCTTTAATTTAAATTATCATACCATGTATTGTATTTTTAATTAAATTTTTCATTTTGCCATTTTAATTTTGTGTATTCTTTATAATGAAAATTAATAATAAAATAAAATTTTACTATCGATGAAAATTAAAAAAAATAAAATACAATTAATTTGGAACTAAAGTAGTATATATTAAAAGATAATTTTTTTAAAATATATTACATTTAAAAAAGAATTATGAATATTAGATATTTTTTAACAAATGAAATTATACGTAAAATATATATAAGTAGAATGAAAACAAATTAAAATATCACAATATAATAAATATAAGTATATTATAAAGAAAAAATAAAATAATATATTAATGAAAAGAAGAAGTTAGGTTAAAAGTCGGTTGCCAACTATAATTTCACGCACGTCACGAAACAATATCCACATTTGTTTTTCTTCTATTATTTTGACTTTTTTTTATCAATCACAAAGCAGACAAAATAATAAAATAAAAATTTTAAAAATTCCCCTTCTGATAGTTTTTATTTTTTCTTAATCACAATTGACAAGTTTGATTTTTATGTTGATTAGAAAGTAATAGAAATAATAATAAAATAATAAAAAAGTTAAATAAAGAGTGTGAATAATAGTTATTCAAATTTGAAGAATTATTATTCACCTTTCTGTAAACGGAAAAGGGCCTAAAATATCCTTAAAGTATTGAAAATGGTATAAAATTACCTTTCATCCACCTATTGGCTCCAAAATACCCTTCACACACACCTATTTGGTCCAAAATATCCTTGTCATCCACCTTTTGGTTCAAAGTTGACCACTTATTTAACGGTTTTATATTTAAACTATTTAAATATTTTTAAAATACGTGGCACTCAACTATTTGTTACAATTTAACTTACTAGTATAATTTATAATTCAATCCACTACCCAACCATTATTAATTAAATCCCTCTAAATTAATGAACCCGTCACATTATTAATGCAAGCTACTGCCACTTGAGTGTTTTTAAAAATTATAGAAGTAAATTATCATACATTCAAGTGGCTAAATAAAAATCACCGATAAACTTAAAAATCTGACTATGTTAATCTTAATTATTCTTACGTCTCAATTATGTGATGTTACTTCATAGGTAACTTCTTTTCAAAATAATATATTAAAAGTTTTAAAACAAATCATAGATATTTATAAAATTATATTTAAAAAAGTGCATGAATTAATTCGGGATGTATTACTTCTTTGCCTTTAATAAAAAATTTCTAATTCAACTTTGAAAGAAAGTGTCCTCATAAATAAGCGGCTCAACCTAAATTTAATTGGGGCTTCGATTCGGACTCGAATAATTTTGAATGTTATTTTGAGGAATCTATAATTTCATCCTGTGTTTAGTACGATTTTGATATTATAATTGGATTATTAATTGGGTGAGGTTTAGTTAGTAATGAGTGGGTAGTGGGTTGGTTTATAAATTATATTAATAAATTAAAATTATAATCAATAGTTGAGCGCCAAGTATTTTAAAAAAATATTTAAAGAGTTTAATTTTAAAACAATTAAAAAAGTGGTCAATTTTGAACTCAAATGTGGATGAGAAGGGTATTTTGGAGCCAATAGGTGGATAAAAAGGGTATTTTGGAGCCAATAGGTGGATGAAAATGACATTTTGGAGCCAATAGGTGGATGAAGGGTAATTTTGTACCATTTTCAATACTTTAAGGGTATTTTAGGTCCTTGTCCGCTCTATAAATAGAGAATAGACCTGATTTGAAGGTGGGTTGTAGAGGACGTTTTTTATTTTACTCTCCAAATACAGAGAATGGATAGTAAAATAAAGATTGATTGGAGATAGTCTTATGTTTCATATTAAGAGACCGTTTGGATTGACTTTATAAAAAGTAGCTTTTAAGTCAAAATTAAACTATCAAATTGAAATGACTTTTTAAATCAAAAAGATAAAACGTATGGGAGACCCATTTTTGATTTTGATTTATTTTAAGTCATCTTTTAGGAAAAGTGCATAGTACCCCTCTGTCTATGCCTGAAATCTCAGAGATACACTTATACTATACTAAGGTCCTATTACTCCACTGAACTTGTTTTATAAATAATTTTCTACTCCTTTTTGGCCTACGTTGCACTAGTTCTAAAAAAATGTTAACACATGTTGGGCCCACAAAATGGTGCCATGTAAGCCGAAATATTATTTATAAAATAAGTTCAGGAGGTAATAGGATCTTAGTATAATATAAGTGTCTCTGGGATTTCGGGCATAGGTTGAAGGGGTACTTGTGCATTATCCTCATTTTTTACCTTGTCAGACACTTCCTAACTTATTTTAAGTCATTTTTGACTTGTTTTAAGTTTTATATATATATATATATATATATATATATATATATATATATATATATATATATATATATATATCTTTGTCAAACATTTTAGGAATCAAAAAATGACTTAAAAGTAGGTTTGATAAACTTTTAAACACCCTCTAAATATTGAACTGCTAAGGACAATGTTTTAAAGGGATGAGGCGTGAGGTCAGATGTTTTATCCAGTATAAGGCGAGACATATTCGAGACACAGGACATAAGTCTTATGGATCTACGAGTCGCAGTCTCATGTATATTCAATTTTTTAATTTTATTACTAAGGAAATAAGTAAAAATATAACTTTCAATTATCTTACAAATAAATTTTAATAATTAATCTATAATATATAGAAAGAAAATATTATAATTTTTATTTGAAAATTGTATTAATAACCAATAATGAAGAAAAAAGTATTACAATTATTATTTGAGAAATATCATATTATCATTACACCAATAATAAAAAATATGATTTAAAGCAAAAAAATTTACGCCTCAATTTCTAAAATTTACGCCCTATGAATCAACGTCTTTAATTTGCACCCTCAATAGTTTTTGTACGTCCCGCCCCAAACTCGCCCCTAATAAATGTACTAGTTATTCCATGCTGAGTATAGTGTATAACAACTAGAAATATTTACACTATTAAATATTATGAACCAACAACTAGATTGGACATTATAACTAATCATAAGACAATTAAAGCTAAGCTCAACTAATCAGCTGATTCGTAATTTAATAATTTATTTATAATTTTATATATTTAATCTAACTGCACTTGATGTAATTAAGTCATTGTTTGTTTTTACATTGAACAATTTCTTAATAAATTACTCTAAATAATATTCGTTTCGATTAAGAAAAAGAAAAAAGAATGCACCAACATATTAATCAGACTACGTAATTATTAACCAGGGAAAATTTCCCGAAGATATGTATGATAATTTAATATGAGCAGACCAAAAGAATAGTATTAAAAAATAACAGAGAGTTTTTGCATATAGACACTCAAAATAACTTAATTATGCTTCATAACTATAGTTTGCTAATTATGATTCGTACCTATAGAAGAGGAGTAATACGAGCGAGATTGGGAGAGAGAGGAGAGTGAGAGAGGGCAGAGAGTGGAGAGAGGTAAATGTATATGTATATCTGTCAAATATATATATATATATATATATATATATATATAATTGTTATACATATGTATTTGTATATCTAGAGAGTGAAATTGAGAGAACAAGGGGAGAGGCGAGCAAGATTGGAAAAAAAGAAGCGAGTGAGATAAGGCATAGAATGGAGAGAGGTGAATTATATTACGTATATCTGTCAAATAGTTGTATATATGTAACTAGTATATAAATGTATTTGTATATTTATTTAGCGAGATTGAGAGAGGTGACGTAACTACAACTAAATTTAAGCTTTGAGCCGTAATTAATTCAAACTATAATTATATTAGTTAATCAATTAATATATGTTTATTTAAGAGCATAATTGTCCTTAAAAATAACTACGTTTAAGTTGCTTATGATAAATTAATAAACATGAAACTAAATTATTTGTTGTTTGACGTCATCCTACAATAATTATCTCTTATATCTTGCTGATCAGCACCAAATAAATTTGTAATTAAATAAACTAGAGCTGTAATGGTCAAAGTTTGGTAATAAAATGTTCTTTATTTACCAAAAAAACTGTTCATGTTGAATCAATTCACAGTCGTACTTTCATTAATCAATTCTTTATAAGTTAATAAAAAATAATGCACCATAAAATAATAGATATGATTTCATGAATGAGCACATCAATCATAATTAACTTACCCGTCCGTTCATATCAAATACTTGATATTCATTACTAACTTTTTTTTAAAAAAAAAAAATTGTCTAAATATAAAGTTTGTCCACTTGAAATTTTACAGTGGCTTAAAAACAAAGAAAAATGCTCAACTATACAATCAAATGGTTAGAAAAGGTTTGATCTATGTAATCAATTAAAAGTTTTGCTCATCTATGTCATTGTTATTAACAAAAAATATTAGCTTATTCATGCCATTTTTTCACTCCGATTATGCAAAAAAAAAAATTTACATCCTAAACAACTTTTAGCACCTTTCAATTGAATTTTTTAGATCAATCTTTTTGCTTCTTCCTAAGAACTCCAAGAACACATAAAGAACATTAACAATTCTCAAATTTCTTTATGAAACCACTTCAAGTATCAATAGTAATTTCCTCCTAGGTAGATATCAAAAATCAATATCTTTTGAGCTCAACTCAATAAGACTCACTTGAAATTTCTCCAAAGTTTCAAAACATCAACATTTTTTAATAGTAGAATTTTCTCCACAACTTCAAATCATTTGAAATTTTAAACATAGACTCAAAAAATAATAGGGAACAGAGATCTAATGTCAAAAACAACTACAAAAACATAAATCAAAGCAATTTTTTGAATTTTTAGGACTAATTTTTGTTTTTTTGGAATATTTTTTTAAATACAATGTGAAAATTTTAGACTCTACAAATGATTTTAGAATTTTGATTTTTCAAAAAATAAATTAATGATGTCGCCGGAATTTGAGATGATTTAGTGAAAATATGAATATGTTGAAAATTTGAGAGTTGTTTATGTTTTTGATGTTCTTAAGGAAAAAGAAACAAATAGATTACAGTAGATCCAAAAACTTTATAAGTGTTAAGTTGATTTTGCAAAATCAGAATTAAAAATAAGTCTTTTCTTTAACAACATTAACATAGATGAGCCAACTTTTGAAGGATGACACAAATAAGTCTTTTGTGAAAGTTCGATGGTACATTAAAACCTTTTTCCTAAAAAAAAAATAATAAATACGAGTACACTTTACTTAACACTTCAGAAACGTCTATATAATTAACTTTGAAAGAGTGACATGCATTAGTATTAATCCCCCATATACCAAAGCTAGAAACATTGAGCTTCAAATTTTGAAAATGAACAAAAACACATTAATTATGAGTGATTCCAAAATTCCCATAATTGATCTCTTCAAATTAGACGAATACTCAAATTCTTGGGTACCATTGTGCAATAACGTTCGACATGCACTTGAAGAATATGGTTATTTTATAGCACTCTATGACGATGATAAGAAGAATAAGATTTCAACAGAAATATTCGATGTAATGGAAGAATTATTTGATCTTCCCATTGAAACAAAGAAAAAAAACACTTCTGACTTTTATTTCTATCAATGGAATGGTCTACTGAAAAAAGCTCCTCTTCATGAAAGCTTTGGGATCCCACATCCAACTGATGTTGAAGCACTACAAAGCTTCACTACACTTATGTGGCCACAAGGCAACCGCAGATTTTGGTGAGACATATTTCATTTTTCCTTCATTTTATTTTCTCCGCGAGGATTCTTAGTAGCTTAGTTAATTGATTGGTTATCTGAACTAAGAAGGCTATAATCCCCTTCCTTTTACATAACCCCCACACTGCAGCTGCATATGTCCCAACTCGCTCTGCCTCCACATGATTATGTAAGACTAAATTTCATTCCTTAAAATAATAATCAAGAAAGGAAAATAGCAGCAAATACTGATATTTATATTTCAATAATTTATGTAAAGGTTACCATGTTTGATTCTTAACCTCACAATTGTCAACTAAAGAGTTTTTGATGAATTTTGCCATTCTAATATGACTTAGAATAATATGAATTATACTCATCTTGTCAACTTAATAGACTGACCGAATGTAAATTGAATTTATTTAAGTCATATAATTCCAATAATTTGACTTATTCAACCTATTTTTTAAAATCCAATATGAATTTATCAATGAGATTTCATTATCTACCTACTAATCCCGCCCCAAACCCACACCCATCCCATCCGGAGCTTGATACAAAAACATTTGTATAGCCGATTACAACAAGTTTGATACAGTTTCAATTTTAATAACCTCCGAGGGTTACGGTATATATATATATATATATATTTTGCGTATGCTAGTGAAACAGTGACATCGTACGTCAAGGTAGCAGCAGAAGTAGAGCAATTGGTGGATAAAATGGTATTCGAGAGCTATGGAGTAGCAGAAAGGCACTATGAATCTCATGTTGCAGCCACTACATACCTCCTCCGCCCTATTAAGTACAGACCACCACTGCAAGGGGCGGAGGACGGGTCTGGCAATATCGGTTGCAATGCACACACGGATAAAAGCTTCTCCACACTTCTCTTTCAGAATCAAATAAATGCTTTGCAAGTTGAAACCAAAAGTGGAGAGTGGATTGACGTTGATGTCCCTCCCTCCGCCTTCGTCTTCTTGGCTGGTGATGCTTATGAGGTAAGGTTGTCATTTTGTCAGTTTCACCATCAATCTCAAATTATTTCATCGACTACTTTTTATATTCCTGCATGTAGCAAGCAACTATAAACTAGTTCTATTGTACTAGCTAACATTTCGTGGAGTTTTCTTCACTAAAATTGTTAATTAAAATTTTGCAAAATGTTGCTTTTTCCGGTGGAGTAAATCGCTGCTGTTCCAGCGATTTTGCCATTTTGGTTAATATAAAATTTTATATACCGTTTTGAATTTTTTGTTAATATCTCCGGACTCCTTGATTATGCCCCATAGGGCCTATTCAAGAAAGCCACTCCCTATCAAAAGAAAATAGGCAGAGCTCAAAACTGAGACATCTTGTTACAGGCCACTGCACCACATCCTTTGGTGCATCAAAGTTCACACATCATTCAGTTATTTAATGCGACAAAAAGTAAGTAATTTTGTTTGTGGAAGTAGGCATGGAGCAATGGAAGAATATATGCAGCAAGGCACCAAGTGTTGATGAAAGAGGATAAGGAAAGGTATACATTGGCGTTATTCACATTCAACAAAGGAATAACAGAAATACCTGAGGAATTAGTGGATGAAACACATCCTATACAATACAAGCCTTTTGATAATTTTGGATTAGCTTGGTACTACCTCTCAGGTGCTAGCTCCATGGCTCATGGCACTGCTAAACCTTACTGTGGAATTAATGCTACGTAACTTCAATTTCATGTTCTTACAATTAAGATTTCATAGTCTGGAAATTGAATTATTAAGGAAATAAAAGACAAAACTATGTAACAAGTGAGTGGGACTTCAATTATATATAAATCCATCCGGTCAACTTCTCTACTTAGTTCACTCAAACTACCAATCGTTTAATTTTCAAAAAAATGAACTAGTTCTCTAAAGATTAAAACTAAATGTTCTCTAGATCTCATGACCCTGTCCACTGGCAAGTGTCAAGGGAGAAGAAAATACTAATTCACACCAGTGTTTTGCACCAAACCAAATTAATTTTAGCATAGTTAAGCGATAAGTTACAAATATTGACAAGGTAACCTAGTATGGCTGAGTTGTACAAACAACTTCTAGATACCAAACCATTGATTAGATTGTTTAAGGAGGTTTCTACATCAAATTGTCATTGCTTACCTCACGTCCTGATCAAAGGCCAACTTCATGCTGCATGAGGTCAATCTGCACTAATGAGACTGTTCCCTGATGTTGTCCAATTGCTGATGGAACACCGATGGTATCCATCTCTTAGCTCTGAGATGCACGTCGGAAATAATACCTGCACACGTGAAATATAATGAATCATGCTTATGGAAACTGACGACGAATGTTTATTCTTGGTTTAGAGTTATAATAGTTAATATTTCACACTAGAGCCAACTCAGAAAGAGGATTTTAGTTTTTCTCTTTCCCCTTTGGAGAAGCAGTAAACTACAAAGCCCTATATATTGGGCATGCTAAAGAAAAAATATTCAAAGGTATCAATAATACAAAAACTAGTACGACAACCAACTTTTATGAAGCATGCTTGCACACATACAAACAGGACTACATTTGTGCCACAAACAACAGAGGAACTTACACAAAAATATTTATGCCATGGAGAGCAGCATACTTCCGCAGCAGACGTTCAATTGTATACCATTCTGACCTGTCAGAACCATCCTGATAACCGATTCTTGGCATGTGGATCGATGCTTGAAATATCAAAAAGTATAAAATAGACTATTAGGATATTGCAGTGGCAGAAAAAAACAGTCACCATCAAAGAGAATATTTGAGCAATTTTTACAAATGTAATCATGATAATAGCTGGAGATGCATCATGTTATAGCCAGGAGTACTTTTGAATAAATGTTTTTGCAAACACAATAAACAGTAGTGTTTAAACAATTATAGAAATTTCTTGTATTTATTTTTACTAACAAACAGCTGGTACAGGTTCAGACCTACCTGCCACATCAGTGCATAACCCCCCAACCCACCCCCCACCCCACATCCCCAGAGATTCCTGACCAGGAATAACATAGCTCATCATGTCTGGATGAGCAGATCAGATCAGCCTTTTCAAACTATATAGACATTGCTCCAATAAGTTCATGAATGCTGTCCGAAAATAATCATCGATGCTCAAATAAATAGTGTTCTACTCTCCTCCTATCTAAGCAAAAAGTACTTGCTTTTACTTTACATGTTAATAAGAGAAGCTAGATATGCAAGTCGCTTGAGATGTTGAACAAGAAGGTTTCAATTTAATGTGAATTACTATATGAATTTCAAGTAAAATATTCACTCCCTAAGGTGTATTTCAAAACAAACTGGTTCTCAAATATTTCTTGGTTATAAAAAAAATTGAAATAAGGAACTCAAATGCAGATCAAACAAAACATAGAGAACTCAAACTACAAATAAAACAGAAGAAACGTTTCTATAAGACTGGAAATTGGAAATACCGGACTTCTGAGCAGCTGAATACGATGCCTTTGACAGACATCTCTCCAAGTCGGGGATGGAGATACTGCCGCGTGGGACTTTGCGCCTAGGGTTGTAAGACTGCACAACAGCCAAAGCTACCCATTGAGAAGCATGAGGTGAACCACTGCCCTTAGCTAGATCCTCTACATCACAATGATCGCATGGAGATATAACAAGAGAATTAATTTAAGGTATAGCAGAAGACCAATAAAAGAAATTTGACAGGACTAAGTGGAGCAGGAGGAGAAGAGTACAGGCAAAAAGAAGGAAAATACAAGACGACAATATTTTTAAGATATTTTTTTCTCATTTTGAAAATTAAGTAGTAGCTCATATTAGGTGTAGTGCAGGTCATAGAAGCCACCAATCCGGCAGCCCATGTGGAACCTATCATTTCTTTTATTCTCTGTCAATTAGGATATCTATTTTTTCCCTGGTAAAGACGAGTTCTTCTGTGAGAAGCATCTTCCCCAAAATCTTCCACTTAAACTGGTGTGAACCCTCCAAGCTTTTCTATCAATGTACTGAGCATATCCACTACCATAACATTTTATATCTTACAAAGACTCCTAATTGACAAGTCGAGATAAACAAACATTCCATGATTTCAAACTGATTAGCATGATTGACTCATCCACATATGCAGCAGGAGGTAATAACTGGTTGAACTGCAAACTTATGTGTGCAAAATATTACTAAACTCCACCACAAAAAGGAAGCATTTGTCCAAAGAGAACTAATCTAGAGGTAATTAAAGTGGAAGAAATGCATGTACACATACACCTCTTCTCTCATAAGTATCAAGTACACAATTCACTGAGTTCCTAAATTAGCACAGGGCTAGTTAAAACCATGAATAACAGTGCTAGTGATGTCAGAGAAAACAAACTGATGACCTTGACTAGTTAAAGCACCAAATTTACCTGTGATCTCTATAAGATGGAGATCGCCTAGATGAAGATCACCAAATTCAGAAGCTCGTTCATACGCTGCAGGTACACTAGTTGACAGTCTTGCCAATGCATCAAACATACCCCCATGACCCCAGTTTCCTGATGTATCAACACAGCTACCAAAATTGACAAGTAGTCAGAACATGCACATGAAACTTTGCCAAGCTTGAGTGGTTTTAAGAAATTATCAAATGCAGGTGTCCTCTGTTTATCTCAAAATTAATAATTTTAGTACTCACAACATATCCAACCCAATAATGGAAAGCTTAACACGTCTGTGCAATTAAAACAGTGGCAAAAATACTTCTATAAAAGCTGTGATAAGCATCACAAGCTTGACCTGAAAAGATAAGTGTTTCATATACACCTGAATATGATGGTCGGCTCTGATGAAGACACTTTAGAAGGACGGGTACAGTCCCCGTAAACAAAGTGAACGGCTCCAGAATCAGAGGAGATATCAGTATCAGGAGCTGATACAGGATCTTTGACCGATAAGGAGTGGTATCCAAGAGTCTCCCATTTTGACATTTTCTCCTCCTCTACCTTCTTCTTTGCAGCTTCAGCTTTTAGATGTTTTTCTTCAGGCAAGCTTCGCCTGTTTCCTAACTCGAAAATTGGATTATGGTTTATCTGTGATGCTTCCTTGAATTTCTCAACCCACTCGAGATACGATGTTTCATCAAGAATTTGATCAAGCTTAACAGACTCTGGACCCCTTTTCGTAACCACATTAAACTCACTTAAGAAGTTAGCTGGCTTAACCTCAAACTTGTCATCTCTAGCTGAACGTTCTTTATTGCGAAACGCCATAATTGTTTCTGCCATTGCAGTCAATTCATTCCTATCAAATTTATCTGATTCTTCATTGGTTACTTCTGCGGGATCTAGCATATGCAAGCCAAGCATAACAGATCGCAAGTCACCAGCTTCAGCTCCTGCCATCTCTTTCCCTTCCTGATCCAAGACATCATCTCCTACAATGTTGTGACTAAGCTGTAATTTCCGTTGAGCTCTACGCATGATAACCTACACAATCAAAACCTTCCTTTAGGGTAACTAAATATCAACTTTGAAGTAGCTCTCAAATCTTCTCTTCACCTCCTCCACTGACTGCTCTGTGACTAAATTTATAGATAACACGTGGTTTGTTTGACCAATTCGGTGAGCACGTTGCAAGGCCTGCTTGTCTACCTGAGGATTCCAATCTTGCTCGTAAAATATGACCTACACCACCAACACTTGTCAAGGAGATGAAAGAAATGGATGTCCAACCAAAACAAGACAGGTCCATATGTTACTAACATCACTATGCAGTGGCCAAAAGGAAGAGGAATGACTATTTTGTGCCATTGAAATCGCACTTAAGACAAGAATTAAAGTATATTATTCAAATCACTTGCAAGAAGTGCACCATTAAGCATTGCCAGGTCCAGAAAAATTATGACTTCCTAACACATGCTCCACCTATCATCCAGTAGGTATCAACTGGCATCACTGTGATGCATGTTGTCAACAAAATATGAGCTATCAGCACTTTTTTCCTTGATGGTATAACTCGTGAGCTAAACTTCTTGATGATAACGATTAGGAAAAGAGAAGCGCGTCAATATCCATAAATGAAGATAATATCCTTTAACAAATTTGAGTTCAAGCATTGAACCAGTTTGAACTTGAACTGTTAGATATTCTACCTGTGCATTACAATTTCGCTTTTGCGTATGATCCAAATGAATACTCCTTACTTGTACAATATATATTCGAAAAAAGTACTTGTACAATATAAGGATTAACCCGAGTATATAATCTTAAACCAATCTGATAATAAAAGTTCGGGCCAGAAATTGTCACTCACTGTATCAGCAGCCACAAGATTCAACCCAACTCCACCAGCTCTTGTTGAAATCAAGAAAACAAATGCTGCATTTTGTTCAGCTTCAAACTTTGATCTATTATGACTAAAGCTCCTGATTGCAGCAAAGCGCTCTTCCGCACGAATTGAACCATCAAGACGCTCATAAGAATACTTCCTCAATTCCAGATAATCCTGTACAAGATTAACAAAGCAGAAGACCGTTCAACTGCCGGTTGAACTGTTCAAACATTTCAAATGGAGTTTTTGTAAAACATACCAGATTACAAACATTTACCTGCAGTATATCAAGTGTTTGAGTCATCTGAGAGAAAAGAAGAACCCTGTGTCCACAAGCATGAAGTTTTTGAAGAAGATGATCCAATATTAGCAGCTTGCCGCTAGCCTGACAGCACTTAATGGTTAGAAAACCATACCCATGAAAACGACATACTTACCTGGGGTGAAATATTAGTAATAAATATAAAAGAATGCAGGATAATCTTTTAACGCTAAATAACTAACAGCTGCATACTCTTAACTTAGTAACAGCCGGGTAGATTGCCATTACTTAAGGTGCATACCCAGTGTGAAATCTACAGCCACAAAATTACAAACAGTGACAATCAGCAGAAAGCAGATACAGTACCTGAACCAGGTGTTCTCCCTCTTCATATGGTTCCGGTTCTATACCAGCAAAAAGGTAAGGATGACTACATGCTTTTCGTAGTTGAATTACCTGAAAGTGAGTCTGCAGGTTAGTATTAGGGAAGACACAAGCTGGAGCTCTAACAAATAGATCTCCAAGTCCAAAGCATTTTTCTCACCCTTTAAAGGCTAAAACAGCTACTTAAGCATAATAATTATGACAAAATGAGTGGAGATGCTGAACCTCAGAAAGATACTTAATGAACTCTCATTGAATGCAGATTCAACTTAGAAAAGGATGTGAGTATTGAATAGCAATTCACTGAAAAGCACAAACAATTAATGTTAAAGGTATTCCAAATACCAATATGTAAGTTACCTCATTGACTATAGTCTATAAGGTATAATCAGTCACTTTATGTCATAGAGCCTGTTTGCTTTTGCTGATTGTAAATACCTGATAAGTTTCAAGTGTTGAGAAGTGTTCTTAATTATTGAAATTGATGCTAGAAACTAAGCAGCTAAATGTTGGATAAAAGTGCTGAAACTAATAATAAGCAGCTGCCGTGCTTGGTAAAAAGGTGTTGATAAGCTGTTCTTTTAATTAAATGACTAAAGTATCCTTAAAATTTGTACAAAGTATTATAAATTTGAAAATATCTTTTTAAAGAAAGGGAAAAACCACAAATATAGAATGAACATGAAGTTAGGGGTTTTGTTTTGAGAAAGATGGTTCAAGAATTAAAAAATATATTAAGGATAAAATAGTAAAAGTCTTGGTCAATCAAAAAGTGCTTACAAGCTGAAAAGCCATAAGTCAGGATTGACCAACTGATTATTTTTTAACTTATAAGCACTTTAGATGTTTAGCCAATGCATAAATAAGCCAACATGTGTTTTATAAATAAGCTAACATGTGTTTTATAAACCAGTTTGACCAGCTTATAAGTTTAGCCAAACATCATGAAGCAGAAACCTACAACCGGATTACAAATATTAGTAGTCAGTTCATATTACATGACAATTTTAAGTCTAATTATCTGCTTCTTTCTCAGTCTGGTGTTTCAGCACTTTCAGATGCAGTACCAACTAAGATTCATTTAACTTACGAAGTATGTAAAACTAATCCTAAAAACTAAATATTTTACACAAGTATAGCCCAATTATTTTACAAGTAACATGTCATCAACTTTAAAGTGTGAATAGTTATTATAAACAAAAAATCGTCACATGTAACGGTTCCATATGTATTACTTATACTATACAATCACCGAGAGTCATAGCTTAATTCTTACCACCAGTTATCACTCAAACTCTATTATTTAACACCTACTAATAATCCTGGCCAGAATTTGGCATGTAGTCAACCTAAAAAAAGAAGCTCATAGCTACTCTAACTAATCAGGATGTAGTAAACTAGGGACCATTCATAATGCATTAAGAGTATTCATAACCTACAGAAGCTTTCTGTAGCCACTCATAATGCATTCAGAAACCTCTAGTTGTACATTCGAAATCAACCACACATGGAAGAACAAGTTAAAATCATCAAACCCAAAATAAGAAATTCCTTGGCCAAAAGAATAGGTATATACAATATTCTGCAACGACCGGGTATTGGGTGCACCAGAAGCAAGTGCTAGCAGCTGAGATAGCTCCTTCCTTAGTATGGACATATATACCTTCTTTTGCAGGGCCACCAGTGGTGCCATCCTAGAATCAAAATTACTAACATATTAGCAACACTACACAAAAGCAAGTCCAAGGAAACCACGTGACATACTATCGACAGCCATCTAAAGATGACATATCCTCTACCAGCTCTAGTGGAACTTCTGCAATAATATGTCATTTGCCAAATCAGCGATCATGGAGAAAGATGAACTTACACAGTGATCTCAGTTAGAGGAGGCAGCACAAGAGTCCCCAACTCGATAAGCTGAGATTTAGTTCGTCGGAGCATAAACGCCCCTATTACATATTTCAAAATTTTGAATTGTTCCTTAGCTTTGTCTGCATCAGGACCTACTCAGCGGAGCCATATTAGAGAAAACATAGGAGTGAGTCCATTGCTTTCAAGTAAATGTAAAAACATGTAACATGTGGCAATGTTATTTGGATTTAAAGATGCTCCTACATAATTCAACGCAATCTTGTGAAGTGGATTCAACCTTGTAAAGTGAATTCTGAAGTCCCACTTAAGATCTCAGAAAATATTCAGTAGCATTTTCATATTAAAAAATTACTCTGAACTTTCACAATATCTTTCTTAGTCCCTAGACTTGATTCATAGTTGAAAAACTCCCATTTATAAAAATTGAAGGGCCCAATGTCTGTCTCAATAACCCAACTTACAGTATGTTGCAAAAAGAGTTACAGGAGCAATGCTAATTTTAACTGAAAAAACATATAACTGGACAAACAAATTCCAGAAGAGCCGTGGTCTTTTTCCGAGGGGTGTGGAGAAAGAAGAAGAACAATAAACAACTCTTTCTCAGAAATATAGAAATATAAAAATGACTCATGACAGGTGTAAGTATTACATGATGGATCTCCAGCTTCCTTGAATGCAGAGAGGAACTGCTCCACTGTTCCAAAAACTGAAGGCATACAAAAGTGCAAAAGAGCCCAAAGCTCAGAAAGGTTGTTTTGTATGGGTGTGCCAGTCATCAGCAATTTCCTTGGCATAACAAAACGCTCTTTGAGCACATTATACAGGACCTGTAAAGATTTCAAACACTCAGCAAACAAAGATTTAATTGTTGAAAGTCAACTGCCCACTCCCCCCATGCCCAAACCAAAAGTTAAATTGAAATATAAAAATTGCTCCAGAACTATAAGAAATAGATTAATGACAAAATCATGCGGAAATATTAATACATATCTCAAGTTTGCATTTTCAAATGATATTTTAATCTACAAAAGGAAATAGTTAATCAAGAAAAGATATCTGAGAATGTCCATGCAGTTCCAATGAAAGCTGGGAGGGTAACATTATTTTTCAAAGTAATGATGATTTTGAAGACATTTCATCAGATTAACTCTCAAGAGGAGAAGAACTCCATTCAAGAACTTGGAAGTTCAGAAAAAGAATGATTATATCTCTATTCTCTTAAGGGGCAGAATATAATATGTATCCAAATCTGCTATAATGATTCATCCAAAACACAGATAATCCCTACCCATACGTTTTCTGTTATAAGAAAATCATATTTATCCAGATACATGGTAAGGTTGCAGGACACTATCACATCCCTATTAGAATGTTAGATACATCAGTGTTCATTTACGCACTTAATTAACAGTTTAACACAACTTTAAAGGATAACCGATGAGGTGCTGAAAATCTTAGACAAGTTAAGAAGGGATTTCTTATGGCAAGGAAGCAAGATTGAGAAAAGTTTCAACCTGGTAAAATGGAGGCAGTTCAGCAAAGCAAGAGTTTTGGAGGTCTGGGAGTGAGGAACTTAAAGCTTCATTATAAGAGACTACTTACCAAATGGCTATGGAGATTTACTCGAGAAAATCAATCCGTGTGGAGGGAGATTATCCTTCATAAGTATGGCCCGGAGGGGCAATGGTGCACTAATAAAGTGACTAATACATATGGGGTTGGGGTTTGGAAATCTATCAGGAATCTATGAACGACTCTCAAGCTAAACACCAAAGATAGAGTTGGTAGGGGAGACGAGATACTTTTTTGGAAAGAGGACTGGAGTGATCATGGCACACTTCAATCCCTTTTTCCTAGACTATTCTCAATAAGCTTGAATACTAGATGCAGTATACAAGAAATGTGGTCCCCTCAAGGGTGGAACCTCACTTTCAGAAGACCCCTAAATGATTGGGAAATACCATGGGTAGTAGTTCTAAAACTAATAGGAAACATCCCGGGCATTAATACAAATTCAGACAAACTCATTTGGAGGCACCACAATGATGGAATTCTCACTGTTAACAGAGTATACAAAAGGGAACTGAGTGTTGCTGGAGGCAGGTCAACTGGACCTTGGAATACTATATGGGAAAGTGTGGCTCCTAATAATGTGAAATGCTTCACTTGGCTAGTAGCCAGGAAGGCATGCTTGACACATGAGGCACTGCAAAAAAGGGGGTTCATCATAGCATCTAGATGCCTCCTCTGAAAGGAGGCTCTAGAAACCAGCAAACACCTTTTCATGCATTGCAAAGTAATGACACAAATTTGGGCTATGTTCACCGCCATTGCTGGAATCAATTGGATCATGCCAGAACATACTGCAGACTTGCTTAGCTGCTGGATCAGAAGAGGAGGAAGCAAAAGCCAAAAAATATGGTGGAGGACAGTCCCAGCCTGCATCTGGTGGACCATTTGGAAGGAAAGGAACCAGAGGAGCTTTGAAGGAAAGAATCCTCTATTTTGAAGATTAAGTGGAAAGTAATTACTTCACTAGGTTTTTGGTGTAAAGAACAGAGTATAGAAGAGGAAATCCTATTAGTGGATTTTATAGGCTTTTTGTAAGTATCTCTCTTTTCTTTTTTTGTAAACTATTTGGAAGTGGCCAGCATAGCCTTAATGCTGAAGGAATACAATTTACCAATTTCAAAAAAAAAGGTAATCTGCAGGATTAACTTTATTCAACTTGACCACACATGATAACTGCATAAGTTGTCAATATTGTAGCTTATACCGGTTTTGAATATTTTACATGCAACAGTAGATATGCATCAATTCCGTACTGGTTGGGTTAGCTATATGAATCTTCAATAACCATTTAGCTCGGTTTGAACATATTTACGTAGTCAGAAATGGCACAGATACCACCATTCTAATTGTGCTCTTTTTAGGAGAAGGGATTTTGGATACTATGAGTACAGACATAAGGGGCTTGCCCTCTATTTCTAGGCTTGCTGAAGGATGAAGGTCGTTAAGTATCACACATTGATGAGGAAATGGGTCGTTATCTCCTCATATGGTCTTGGAAAATCCTCACCTCTTGCGCTAGCTTTTGAGGTTGAATTAAGGCCCGAGATACCTTTCATCATCAGGGATGGGAAAATATGGTTATAGGAGGTTCATGAATTTAATGTATAGAATGGGATTTCAGGGAAAAATAGCCTAAATAAGAGAAAGAGTTCCTCACTTGACTTCAAGCCGGGGAAGACTAGTTCAAGAACTAGAAAGATCTTTAAATACATGAATCATACATTAAACCCCCATATCACTTGTGATATCTCAAGATTTGTGAAACAAAATACAGAGAATTTCAGACATACACTAGATGGATTCTTGAGCCTTTGTGCTTCGTCAATTATTGCATAACACCATGGAACTTGGGATAGAAAATCTTCATCAAGTAATACTATGTCGTAAGTAGTTAAAAGCACATCAAAAGGTAGTGATTTTGCCTGTAAGAAATGAGGAAAATCAAGGTAAGATAAATAACAAAAGAATTGACAGTTCTTGAAGAGAAAAATAATGTATAAAGCCCCAGTATGCCTTTAGACGTCCAAATAGAGCTTATATAAACGTATACAAAGTACCTACATAAAATTAAAATGATTGTCTTTAGAGACACTTTAAAAACTTAAAAGTGTGTATACAACCCAATACTTACAACCGACGCCTCCCTGTTCATACTCTCATATATCTTCCTACGTAAGTTGCACCGATGCTCCTTGTCTCCAGTATAGGATAGCACTCTCAATTTTGGGGCAAAATTGGCCATTTCAGACATCCAACCATCCGTCACGCTAAGAGGACAGAGTACCACTGCAACATTTTGTCAGAGCTAAGCATGGATTGTTAACCTAAGATGTATCTCGGCTACTATTTCTTATTAGATCAAAATTACAGTTCTTCCCACTCACAGAATGGTCCAGGAGTCTTTAGATAGACTTTCAAGTAGCTCAGCAATGATATAGCTTGCAAAGTCTTCCCCAATCCCATCTGCCAAAAAACCATTAATAGCAAAGAGAAAATCAAGACAATAGCCATCGACTACAAATTCGCTACTTAACAGATCACGGTGTTTTGTATTACCAATTATAGATAGTGCAAACCCAACCTAGACAAGCTTGAGGAAGGAGAGTCAAGTAAACAAAACATTTCTCCTAGCAAAGACCACTTAGTTTTCACCTATGTTTCATTTAGTCAAGGCTCCAAATCTAGTTTTCACCTATGTTTCATTTAGTCAAGGCTCCAAATCTTCCAATCAACACGAAGTTCTCTTAAGAGATTTAAATCTTTGTCTAGTAAGCATTCGTGGACACGGCCAGAATTCAAAGTATCCAAAAGGAAGATGGTACCAAGAAAAAATAAAGGAAAACTTATTTGGTGACCAGATCAAAGGCATAAATTGCAATCCACTTTAATTTAATAAAACACATTTAATCACTTGCTGCAGAAATACTGATCTGATCCATAAAAGCACAAGAAATAGAAAACTTATAGCATGTTCTAAGAAGGAACTTGTTAAATGTTGTGTGCAATTGTGTATATTTATACATTTTTCTTAATGTTCTTAATGTTTTTTGAGAAAGTTCCTTTTTTTGAGAAAGAATGTTCTAAATGTTTTTTCATCCGGGTTTTAAAGATTCTTTTTCAACATTTTCACATGATCTTTGGTTAAGTCTGTCAAGATGCTAAGAAATTCAGTTTCATAATGTGCTACATGGATCCTTCATTTCCCTGAACAGTTAACAGCCCCATGTGGGATGATTGCTAAGCAGAGTGAATCATTCATGCGGAGGCCATACATAATAGGTGTTAACTGCCTTGTTGAAACAATCAGCTTTGGATTATTTTTTTATCAACATAGATTCTAAAATGTTAATTTTCAACATAATTCAATTTCATGTATTACCCTAGGTAAACTAGTACATCGACATATCCCCACAGGCAACTTTTTTAATGATTTAGGATAACGGGAAAATCTTGGGGAACAAAAATACCAGATAAGATCTCTATTCCACAAGGGAAATAGCATAGTTCCACCAAACATTACGCTTTCACTAAATATTTTGTGAAGCATAATATTGAGAAGAAAGACTGAAGAATTTTAACATTGTTCCTATAACTTTTTTCTCTTTGCCCTTTATCCCCTGTTACTACAAAACACTTTCAGATAATTTCAGGTTTATACAGCAGAAGTTCAGAATTTTGAGGTCCCTATAAATTTCTTTTCGAATGCGCCTATCTACTTTGATATAACAACAGAAAGACCAAAATTTCTTATACAGACATATCTCACAAAAACAATTAACCATTCCACTGTGGCTACATTCACCTCAAAGAGAAACACAACAAACTTTTCAAGCACCTAACATGAAAAGATTGCGCGCGTTCACACCTCAATAAAGTCTTTTGAGTTTTGACTCTTCATCATAAGAAGATAAATTAAAAAAACAATTAAATGCTGGCCTTAATGTTGGCAGTGATACCTCATCCCCTGCAAGAAAAATAAAATGACAACATCACCGTTCATGTCAAATTATGATAAGCAATTATAGAAATAAATACTCCCGGTGTCACAAAAAACATAGCAAATTCGACTCATTCGTTGTTCAGTGTTATCTCAGACATTTTCATTACTTTCTCTATGAAATGATGGTAATAATCTATAAATCAATAGTTTAAGGTTATTCAAAAGAGTAGCCTTATAAACAGATCCGAAATTGAGACTTGAAAGTAGTAGTAAACATCATCTTCCGATTAAATTATGTCATCCTTGTTAAGGAAACACCGCAAAATGAAAGAACTACAAAAAAAAATACTGCAACTTCATTCACTTACAGTTTCGTTCACTTTCTTCATAGTTATAGACATCACATTCGGTTAAAATTAAATTACGGCTTCCTTGCTGAAGGGACGTCAAGAAATTAACGCAAAAACATATGATTAACACAGTTTCATTAGCTTTATGTGTAAAAATAACTTTATAGAACGAGGCAATACCGAGAATGACGTTGACGCCGAGAAGGTATCTTCGGACGAGCCATGAGACTCCTTCAACTTGGTGAGGTTTAAGAGCCGCTTCGACTCCGAAGTCAACGGAGTTGACCGGCGGATCATCGGCAACTGAATCACCGGCGTAGACAAACTTCGCCGCAGCGATTAATCTCTGCTCGAAATTCATCGGCAAACAGAATCGTGGAAGCAATTGGAAACGGGGAAGGGGCGGTGCTGAAAAGTGGAAACTACCGCTTCATTTTAATTTTATTTCTTTTTAGAGCCAAAATGTTTATTCGAACCCCGCGATACGTGCGCGGGGAGTGTTATTTTACCAGAACGCCCTCGGACAGCGTTATTTTGCAAATTGAAAATTGGAAAATAGGGTTTTTTTTTTATATAAATATTGTGTTTGAAAATCTGTTTGCAAAAATTGTGTTCCTTGACAAAATGTTAGTAGCACTACTTGCACTATTTTATCCGAAAGAGTTTCTTGTACAAAATGTTAATAACCAAAAAAGGATCGAAAATATTTTCTAATTTTATTTTATTGATTAAATATGTCTTTATCGTTAAAATAAAGTTATTTTTATTCCTGTTGTTATCCTCTTTTTTAACAAAAAATACCCAAATCAGAATAAATTATCTAAAAAAATCATCATCTCATTCTAACCACACCCGACACAACAAACAAGTAACCCAAGCAATTAGCCTTCTTCAATATATCATGAGACTCGAGTTCAATTTTTTCAGAAATAAACTTCTGATAAACCTCAGAAGTTTTTTTAGCAATATTAAAAGGACCCAATTAAATTCTTTTCTTGCTAAATAGGTTTGTAATCTCAATAGCAATTTTCTTGATTTTTTTTCTCGAACAATAGGAAACAATACTCAAAGAGCTTATATATTTTAGTAAAAATACGAATCTTTACATTCGATGAATTCGAGGTCCGACAGTCCACCATTAATGGCGGATTGAAATTTTCTTTTTCAAACCTAATTAGGAGATGATACAATTTACCAGAAAATTGATAAAAATCCAATGGTTTTTGCTGTTTGATAAAAAAAGATTGAATCTTTACCTTTTTTTTTTTGAATAATCTCATAAACAATAATCTTTGGTCCTTTTTCCTAAGATGATTCTGTAGCATATGGGTCTCAATTTTTTACTCTTATTTTCCTATGTATTTCAATTATCCATGTAACTTGTTTACAGTGAAGCTATTGCCGCTAGTGGTAGATTCTAACGAAGATATTTTCTTGTTTTAATGAAGATCAATTATGTTAAAGTAAGAAAATTAAATTGACAAGATGATGAATCCACAAGAATATATATTTTTGCAAACATATGTAGCTTTTAAGGAGTAAAGAGTATTTTTTTATTTAACAAGGAAGAAGATGAAGAAATTGATTTTGGGATTTCATTTGACATGTTTTATGGATTGGATTTAAATTTGGGTCAAAAAAGATGAAATCAGGTAATTTCAATTGAAATTGAATAATTTTGAGCTTTTCATATAATTGAAGGGTACACATGACAAGTTTGATAACGACAAAGGTAAATATAACTTCGTTTTAATTATAAGAATATAGTCAACTAAAAAAATAAAATTAAAGGATATTTTTGATTATTTTCCCTATTTAGAAATTTGAGGAAATGATTAAATTTTTGTATAAATTATTTGAGAATCACTTTTAAAAAATTATGTTATAATTCAAATTTTAGTAACTAAATGTACTAGAAAGATTTTCTTGCATTTTATAAATTGTGAACGTCTTATATAATATAATGAGACAAGTGTCAAAAACACATCTAAAACTATTCAATTTTTTTTGAGTTTTATATATAAATTATTGAGAGTGTGAGATTCATACCTAAACTATCATTTTTTTAGTTTGAGAAACACATCAATTGTGTGTGTAATGCACTTTCTCTTTTATTTGAAAAAACTTTGACACGTGGCATTTCACATAGATAAACTATTTTATCTAAATAAAATAATTAAAGTATTATTATCTATATAAAAAAATAAATTATTTTCTTACATCACTCCATCACTTTCCCCCCCCCCCCCCCCCCACCCCCCAAAAAAAAAAAAACCTACTCAGCCCCCTTATAGAAATTGATATTATTTTTAAAAAAAAAGTCCACCCCATCCTAATTATTCCTCTGCTTTTAATTTTTATTTTTTTACATTTTTCTCATTTTGTGTTAGATATGCACGTATATATATTTTTAGAAAAAAAGTATATTAGTGTACCTAATATAACATAAATAACTAAAAGATTTAAAAAAAAAGTCTTGTGATGATAAGTAAAAAATATTTTCGATATGTATATCTAAACACGGGAAAAAAATTGAAAGTGGAGGGTTAAGTGGGATGGGTAGAATTTCCAAATTAGTATATGAGGAGGGGGGCGAGACGAATTAAAAAAATGAAATACTTTTGTAAAAGAAATTTAATCAAAATAAATTGTGGGGGTGAGAGAAAGTGATGGCGTAGGGTAAGAAAAATATTTTACATTCTTTATAAAGAAAATATTGCTTTTTATAATAGTTTGAAATTTTTAATTTTAATTAATACTAATAATTTATTTAATTTTTGTCAAGGTAGAATGTTTTGTTCATGTAGAGTATGATGTGAAAATTCTTTAAAATAAAAGAGAGAGAGTATTACACATACCATGATAAGAGGGGTATAAAGAGAGAAATGTGTTTCTCGAACTAAAAAAATTAATAGTTTAGTTTGAGTCTAAAATTTCTACTTTGAAATGGTCTAAAGATCTATCTATCATCTCTCTTGTTGAATTGATAAGTGTTCTTCAGACAAGATAAATTGTTGGAGGCATTTTTTATGCAAACTATCAAAAAATAAAATAAAATTGATTATTCCTTGCAAATATTATAGAAAAACACATTTGAAAAAATTATGTTGGTAGAGATCTGATGCGGTATGTGGAAGTTGCAAACAAACAGGTCATGTTATGAAAGTGTGCAAATTCAAAGATACTCAATATAAATCACAAGCATTATTAGTATAAGAAGAATGAGTTTGAGGGGAATGTTGAAATTTGGTAGAATTTTTTTACTTTTATTTTTTAGTCTAAAAATAATTTATAGTATTTAATTTTCTTTCAAATCTAGGATTTATATTAATAACAAAATATTTAAATTTATTTTAGTTTAGATCTAGAAGGATTCTCTTTTATTCTCCTTAATTATTTATAAATAGAGATGTACTATTCTGTTTGTATCAATGCAAGAATCAATACAAAAAGTTATTACCATTCTCTCTTTAATTTCTCTTTCTAGTTTCTTCTGATCCATAACAATAGTTTAGGTATCAAACTTAAACTCTCAATAGTTTAGATATGAAACAAAAAAAAAATACAATTTAAGTATGTTTTTGACACTTATCAATTATCTCTTATGTAATATGAATGTTCAGATTTTTTTTAATGCAAGTATATTAATGTAAAAACATAATCTTAGTCAAATAACGTGAATTGCAACAATGATATACAAATCAATTAACAAAATGAATATCGTATTAGCAAGGGTAAATCAATCAAATCATATAATTGTCTTACATTAATGGTAAATAAATTAAGAGGATCACTATTTTATTTTATTTTTCTTAATTAAATTGTGAACCTATATGAGCACTTCCAATCTATACCATTGCAACAAGGAGCTATTCTGTCACGACCCAAATCGGACCGCGATTGGCACCCACACTTACCCTCCTGTGTGAGCGAATCAATCAAATCTAAACCTTAACATTTCAATGTACTATCAACATAAAGTAATGCGGAAGACTTAAACTCATTAATAAAAACCAATTCAATAACTATCCGGAGTAATGAAGACTGGCTAGAGTTACTGTTGAGTCGAAGATGACGGCACGTTTGCTGCACTCCACAATTAAACAAGAAGAAAACATAAAAGTAGGGATCAGTACAAAACACGGGTACTGAGTAGATATCATCGGCCAACTCAAAATAGAAATAAATATATACCAAGTAATATCATAAAATCAACTATGATACTCAACATATAGCATTTACAATTACCATAACCCTTGGTCATAACACCAAGCACATCAATGAGGACTCACGCCTCCTCATCATACTCATTTGGGATTTAGGTTCATTAGATTGAGTATATTAACATCTTTCAAGATTCATTATCTTTATTCCTCTCGTGTCGGTACGTGACACTCCGCTCCTCGTATACTATCTTGGTGTCGGAACGTGACACTCCGATCCTCATATACTATCCTGGTACCGGAACATGGCACCCGATCCATATTCTATCCTGGTGTCGGAACGTGACACTCCGATCCTCATATACTATCCCGGTACTAGGATAGTATATGAGGATCGAAATTCGATGGTGAGTGCAATATTAGTCTTACCCACTCATATGGACAAATCTAGCATACAGCTTATGAATATATTGTTAGGCTCATCTTATATATAATATATATACTTTGTATTTTGTATATATGTGATAAAATTTTCAATAAATTAAATATATAAAAGAATTAAATTATTTTTGAGTTATCGAAATTAATGTATAGATATTCTTCATCTAATTATTGAATCAAAAATAATCTTAGGGTTAATTTTATGGCCCTTTTCTAGTACCCATAAACAAACTACTCCCATCAAATAACAAAAATCAGGCCACTGAATGTATTTTCTTAATTTATTTGCTTGGATATTGGTAGAAATAGATTGAAACTTTAGCATGGGCTTAGAACTTACACCTTTAACAATTTGATTCGACGGAGAGATAAATTAATAGAATAAATTTTTTTTTTACATGATTTCACCTAATTTATCTAAATATAAACCCTTGCAGAAAAATTTCAAAAAATAAAAATAAAAAAATCATATACCGAATTTCGACCCAAAATGGCCACCATTTTATTTTTAAAACTAAAACAAATTCCTTTTTACTTATACTATGTTTGGATCATTATTATCCATTGTATTGTATTGTTATTATACCTACAATGTTTGTTTTGATTGTTACTTAAAATGTATTTTATTGTTATATTTCGTTGTTACATAACAACGAAAACCTCTATTTTATGAAACAACCAATTTGGTGTGTTCCCACTGTTACTTAATATTTTTTTTCAATCATATATTTATATAATATTTCAAAATTCTATTTTATCCTTTATCTTAATTATTTGAATCTAGTCAAGCCTCCTACCTTAGAATAATTAGGATATTTTAGTAAATTTATAAATTACAATAAAGTACAATACGATCAGACCAAATAATTAAAATGTTATTAAACAACAACAAACAATACAGTCTAGCCAAACATTGTATCTACCATACAATATAGTACAATAGAGTACAATACAATACAATATAAAACAATGGATAATAATGATCCAAACAAAATGCTAGGTTTCTAGAATTCATAGGTTCGAAATAAGTGTAAAAATTGAACTCAATTTTATGTATTCCCCATTGTGTTTGGTCAAGAACCGGGGTTATGGTCTTTTTTATATATAAAAAAGAAATAACAAGGATTTATATTTAGATCAGTTAGCTAGGTAAAGCCTTGTAATAGATTAAGTTGACAATTATCATAATATATAGTATTTTTTTTAAGTAAGTTATATATTTTTAAAAAATTAAAAATAAATTAAATTAAAATGAAAAAATCACCAAAAAAGATAGTACAATTATCAAGAAGACATGTCGATCGTACCCTGCCTATATATAATGGAAATGTATAAAAGAGCTACAAATAATACTAAAGACATATATGATTAATAGGCAGACGTGGAATAATTTTATATCAATTTTAATAATTAAAGATAGTTTTAACTTCTATGAATTTAAAAAGTACTACTACTACTAAATAAAAATATTAAATATACATTGGAACCAAATAAAATAAGTATATTGTGTAGGATTTTTAAATATAACAATAATTCAAAACTCATAATATTCGAGTTTTAAATTTCTCTTTGCGCCTTGAAGCAATTAGCCCGACATTCAAGACCATCATTCCTCTCTATTACATTTTTATTAATTATTAAGTTGCCTAATGAAACTCCAAATCTCTTTTATTTATTTAAGAAATTTATTCATTTATACTCACCTTGTTAAAATTGGAACACATGGACTACAAAAAATATAGTTTCTTTTTTTAATACTAATATTTTTTTAAAATATGTTGAATTCATAGCTCGTTTTAGTTATGTGTTGAATTTGTAATAAAATATTTATACATACAAATTTAATTAATTTCCTATTACAAATACATAACCTTGATATTGAATACAAGACTTTCATTTCTCTCTATTACAGTTCAAGAACCTCGATCAAATCTCCTCTTCTTTGTTTTTTACTCACCTTATGTTAAAAAGAGACACGTGAAGAATTTTAAAACTTAATTTGTTGATTGTCTGACCTTAATAATGAAAATTGAATTCTCCATATTAATTTCCGCTTTCTATTTCTCGTTTCTCCGTCACATATATTTTTTTTTTAATAAAGGGACACATGGAATACAAGAACTATATATTTTCTTTTCTTAAATAAAAGTGCGTATGTGCTCATTAGTGAAATCATTTTCTCTTCAAGTTCAAAACCTTATTGCCACCAAAAATATAAATAAATGTACGATTAAATAAGCACTTAGGGTAAATCAAATTACAACTTTGCACAAAACAAATCATAATGTGCACTTCCTCTCCAATATCGTTCCCCTATGATTCTTGAAAGTCCAATAAAATAGTCTGATTAAAGTTCGAGTCAAAATTTAAAATTTATAAATTCTAAATTCGTTATCCAACTTATCACTTATTTTACTTACATACATGTAACTAAATATTTATACATATTCGATAAATTCTCTATTTAAAATACTATAAGATTTTTTTAAAAAAAATATTAAGTTCAGATGATCAAAATATATCTGATATTGTACCTCGAAGTTGGGGCCCTACCCACCACCCTAAGATCCACACAATTGGAACATATCATTGATTGGACCTTGGTCAATACAAATTAAACCCCAAATTGGAAAGCTCCTATGTATTTTTATAATTTTGGGGGTAGTTCAATTTCAATCAATAATCATATTATATATTATAGAAAAATGGTGGAAGTTGATGAATGCATGAAATCATAAAGATTCCTCATTAGACGGCCATGAAATGAACAATGTGGACCCTCTATTGTCACTTTGTTGATGGAATCAACCACGACATCACATATTGGTATCAAATATTTGTGCATATAATATAAAATATTAGTATAGTGTGAATTATAATCATGGACCAATTGTCCTTTTTTTTCCTTCTTATAAAATTAAAAAATAATATATGGTGCACTAGACTATATAGTAGTGTTACTATTATCAAAACTGCTAGCTATAGGTACTTGTAAATATTATTAACTGGTCATTGGAGTTGTGTATATTCTACTTAGTGATGATTACACTTTGCATAAAGTTAGATGACTTTTTTATTTTGCTGGCCAACTTGTGTTTGATTGTGGTGCCAATTGGCAAACAAAACTAAATTTTCAAAACAACCGAAAGGAAAGAAAAAAATAAAAATAAAAGTCATGAAGGTATTCATCATTATAATCATTTTCATGCAAAACTTTGATTTTGTACGACAACAACAATGTAATAGTGATTCATCATTGTGCAATGTAATGTATCGTGACACATATAAAACAATGCTAATATTAATTTGAGATACTATTATATTTCCTTCCGTGTAAAGATACCGATTATAAAAGAGAGAATTATTGGAAAACACTCTTAAATTTGGTGTAAATTATTATATAAGTTTCGTCTCTAAACTATTGACAGTTTAAAAAACATTCATCTTACTAACCAAATTTAATAGCACGTGGTCTCAAACTCTTTTAAGAATATGAAGATCTTTTAAAGCGGAGAGAAGTGTTGAAAACACCCTTAAATTTGGCGAGAATTTAATGGTGTATTTCGCTCATGTTATACAACGTGTATATAAGTTCAATTAGTTAAGTAAAATGACGTTTTAAGATTATCAATAGTTCGAAAGCGAAACTAATGATTCGCGTGTGCAGATGTTTGCAATACTTCTCTAGTAATAAAACCGAATAAAATAATAGTTTTAGGTGAAATTTAAAAATTAAACTGAATGAAATAATACTTTTAGATGAAATTTAGAAATTTAATTAACTATAGATCAAATAGAGGTATAATCTAAAAACTATAAAAAGTAAAAAAGAAGTTATTATAAGAAAATAATTTGTAGGATTATCTACTACTTTATTCATATATTTATATAACAACAAAAATTATCTAAATCGAGTTTGTAAAAAACTTATTGAATAGAAAAAAATAAAACTTTGAACTATTTAATTCAAATAACCATTAAAAAGAATCATATCAATATATATAATCCAGTAAGCCATGAGATAAAACTGATGAAGCTGCTTTGAAATTTACGCAGATTTTACTAATTTTAGTTTTAAGTGAAGTGGCATATTCCTTGAATTTTGAAGAAAGGTAGCAAACAACAAATAAACAATGTGAATATTATTTGTGCACTCATATTATATATTTTATAGTATAATTAGGCAATAGGAAGTTGTCTTCCAATTAAGAAAAAGCAAGAAGCATAAATGGCCCACCACCTTAATTTTGTAAATATTATATTGCTAGTAAGTTACAAAATCTCAATATGGTGACATATAGTCCCACCATATATTTTACAATTCCATACGATCTTAACAAACCATAGGACAACTCGTCAATATTGCCAAGAAAATTAAATAGAAGCAAAATGAAAAACAAAGCTTTTCACTGTTTCCTTCCCCACCACCCACTTCAAATGGGTTCTTTCTAATTTATTTATTTCACCAGTCAAGTAATATAGTTAGAATTTTCTTTTAAAATGTACATTTTTTCATATTATACGATATAAATTTTCAATAAAAAGATGTCAACAGATAAATAGTCGATGACAATTACAAATTCAATCTTTAAACATGATAGATTTTAATAATCTAAGAGAATGAGTTGTGAAATATATATCTAAGCATACATACATATATCATATTCGACTCCAAATCACTAGATATTATGCAGCACAACAATTAATTAAATTCAGGATTTTAACTATATGTTACCTCCTTTTTTTTTAATATGTTTCAAAAAAAATAACATTTTTCTTTTTTTAATAACAACTTTCCACATAGCATATTTAATGCCACAAGATTAAAGGACAATTTTATACATTTGACATAACTTTAATTTATGACCACATGACAAAAACTCTTTTTTATTTTTTTAAATTTCGTGTCAAGTCAAACTAAACCATTCTTTGTGAATAATAAAGAACAATAACTAGGTCCAAAATAAACTTTTTATACATAAATAAATACATAACCTAGACTAAAACTATTAAATTGTGTCGTATTGAATTAAATGATTCCATAGTTGGATCCGCCACATGGAGGGGTGAGGGGGGAGGGGTTGAGGGTGATGTAAACTTACATATATTATTATATATATATATATATATAAGATAGTTTGATGGATCTTCAATTTGTATCACTACCACCCAACTCTAAAACAAAAGCCAAAATGCAGGCCAAAGCTTGCCATAATATTAACAATATTCCTCCAAAACTCTTGCCACCGGCTAAACTGCCGTCCACGGTGGCGATGAGCCCGAGCCAATTAACATTGCCTAGCCACGTGGCGCGAGCCATAACGATCACCACGTCCCCAACTCATGAAGTTTACACACCAGAAATCGATGACACAGTTACTGCCTATTGGGATTACCAATTCCTTTTCGTGTCCCAACGTTCTGAAGCTACCGAACCCGTTTCACTTCGGGTCGTGGAAGGATCCATACCATCCGATTTCCCTTCCGGTACGTATTACCTCACCGGGCCGGGCCTATTCGCGGATGATCATGGTTCCACGGTGCACCCTCTAGACGGACACGGCTACTTAAGGACATTTGAAATTGATGGTAGTACGGGTCAGGTTAAGTTTATGGCTAGGTACATTGAAACGGAGGCTCAGACTGAGGAGCGGGACCCGGTGAGTGGAAAGTGGAGGTTCACTCACCGGGGCCCGTTTTCGGTACTGAAAGGAGGGAAGATGGTTGGTAATACGAAAGTTATGAAGAATGTGGCGAATACTAGTGTGTTACAATGGGGTGGTAGGTTGTTTTGTTTGTGGGAAGGTGGTGATCCTTATGAAATTGATTCTAAAACTTTGAATACACTTGGAAAATTTGAATTAATTAAGAACTCTGATCAAGTATTAGAAGATAAAAAAATTAGTCATAGTGATTTTTTGGATGTTGCTGCTCAGCTATTGAAGCCTATATTATATGGTACGATACGAAAGGACTTTTATTGTGCTAAATAATGAAAATTGATCTTTATTTAATGACGAATTAGCTAAATATTTTTATTTGCAGGGGTGTTTAAAATGTCTCCAAAGAGATTGTTATCTCATTACAAGATTGATACTCGTAGAAACAGACTTTTAATCATGTCATGCAACGCAGAGGATATGTTGCTCCCTAGGAGTAATTTTACATTTTATGGTAAGATTGTTTAATTTTATGAACTGAAAATTCCATTTAATTAATTTCTTATGTTTCTTCCTTTTTAATGTTTAAAGTATCTATTGCACTAGCATTCATGTCTGGTGTAGTGTAAATTAGGTCATTATTTTAAATAAAGAAATCGATTTTATAAAGTTCATATTAAAGAAACGATTCATTCCTTAAAATCATCGATGTAAAATTTTTCTTATCAGTAAATTAAAGCAACATCAAAAATGAAAGGAAAAACAAGCTTTTTCATATTATTTTGGCTTTTTTTTTTTGCTTGTAAGCCTGACATCAGTAAGGTGGGATTTTATTATATGTTTTCCTTTTTTTGAAAATAAATAAATAAATAAGAGTAGAGGGTCCAGTGATAAATAAAATATTTATAATGTTTTTAAACTAAAACAAGGAGTAAACATAATTAAATGATCATTATCCTAGTATATAATACTCCAATAATCCAACTCTACTTTTTAAAAAATTGTATATTTTCATCAACATCACATGTAGATGTAGTACAACGTTAACAAGAATAATTCTTTTGTTTTTGTCTCCATATATTCATAATAATTCAAATTCTAGTTAATTTAATTCATTTTATTTTTTTTTTGTCTAGAATTTGATTCCAATTTCCAGCTACTACAAAGCCAAGAATTCGAGATCCCAGATCATTTAATGATACATGATTGGGCTTTTACTGATACTCACTATATATTGTTCGGCAACCGCATCAAACTCGATATCCCCGGTAACTAATTATTCGATTTCTATACTAAAAATAAATATTTCATTTTACTTATTTATTCACTAAAATTTTGCGTACGCCATCGTTGCAGGATCAATGACAGCAGTATGTGGGCTTTCTCCAATGATATCAGCATTATCAGTAAATCCAAGCAAACCAACATCTCCAATTTATTTGCTGCCTAGATTTCGTAACAATAATGTAGAAAGAGATTGGAGAAAACCTATAGAAGCTCCTTCACAAATGTGGGTGTTACATGTTGGAAATGCTTTTGAAGAAATTGATGAACAAAATGGAAATCTAAACATACAAATTCAGGCTTCTGGTTGCTCTTACCAATGGTTCAATTTCCAAAAAATGTTTGGTAAGCAAGCACGAGTTTATGTCTGCCGCACTGTCAGTATATATAAACTAAAACGTTTTATATAGTAGATGATTAAAACTTAATTTGTTTCTTTTCCTCCATATATATTTTTCAGGCTATGATTGGCAAAGTGGTAAACTTGATCCTTCCATGATGAATGTAGAAGAAGGAGAAGAAAAGCTATTGCCTCACTTAGTTCAGGTCTTCTTCCTAATGTTTAGTTTATTATAATAAAATCGTAAAATTATTATTTTTAAAACAAAAAATAAAATAAATAAAAGACGATTGGACTTAATCAATACATATAATCATTTTATTTCATGTGACACATATGATGATACATGAGAAACTTTTTATTTTTTTAAAGATGTTTCAGAATCGGGTCGTTATTATTATTTTATAGTAGTGTCACGTGTAATGCGAATTTGTGATCATGGGTATGCAGGTATGTATAAACTTAGATAAAAAAGGGAATTGCACAAAATGTTCAGTAAATGATCTAAATCCTGAATGGAACAAAGCAGCAGATTTTCCAGCGATGAATCCAGAATTTTCAGGCAGAAAAAACAGATATATTTATGCAGCAACATGTACAGGTTCACGTCAAGCGCTACCCCATTTTCCTTTTGACGCAGTCGTGAAATTAAACGCGGTTGATAAATCAGTCCAAAAGTGGTCAGCTGGTAGAAGAAGATTCATTGGTGAACCTGTTTTTATTCCAAGAGGAACTAATAAAGAGGATGATGGATACCTTCTTGTGGTTGAAGTAAGTAATTATAACTTACATATACACATACACTAATAAAGTTTGCATAGTTAGTGTCTTTTAGCACCACATGTCTTATTTTTCTACGAGTAAAATATCACTTTTAGTTACTTTGACTTTAAATATGTTATTTTCGAGTGATATATGATTATGTAAGAAAATTTTAGAAGTTTACAATGTGGTAAATTTTTATACTCTAGTGTCACCTTTATTTGTTATAGCAGACAATTCGTCTTAATTCAAAGATTGACAAATTAAACGTCGTATTTAAAAGACATTAATTGTAATTTATATATAAAAAAAATAGTATTACTTCTATTCTTATGATTTTGTGTGTGAATATTTAATTTGCAGTATGCAGTGTCAACACAAAGGTGTTATCTTGTAATTTTGGATGCACAAAAAATTGGAGAGAAGAATGAAGTAGTTGCAAGACTTGAAGTCCCAAGACATTTGAATTTTCCTCTTGGTTTTCATGGCTTTTGGGCTCCTACCAACTCTAGCCTAGCCAATCTACAAAAAATTGAATCCAAGTGTAAAAACTCTTGGTCAATGATGAAGGATAACATGGTTAAACTTGGACAATAATAAAAAAAATAATAAAATAAATAATGTTTTTATATATATAGATGTTCATTAATAGCTTAATTATGCAAAAGTTTTTTAGAAAATTTAATAAGGTTAATTTTTTGGTAAAATAGTTCATTTGTATACTAGAATCCAGAAGAGTTCCAACAATGTCAATTCTTTTATTTCAGATGTAAGCATTTTTTTAGTTGTATAAGCTATGATCATATAATTAATTTATTTTGTTATTATTATTTTAAATTCTTTATAACAAGTAATTATCGGTTATTTATAATTCTTCTGTATAATTTTCCCTTACCAATTACTCATTATATGATCAACCAAATATGTCTGACATTATAATTACATTCAATTAATTACACCACATTCAATTGGCAAAGAAAAACTATGATTTCGGCTTATCTTAGGTGATATGCTTCTTAAATAAAGACATATACCTTTGTAGCTAGACAAATTCATATTACAACTCCAATACTATACTTTCTCTATTTTTCTATCTTTTTAAAAATAATTAATTAAGGATATAATAAGTAAAAAGAATTATTCTTTTTTGATTCTTTAAAATAGACAAATGATCATAGATAAATAAAAGAATATATAAACAAATAATTAAAAACAGAAGGAGTACTAAATAAGGTTAATCTCGCTCGCTAATCGTAATAAAATATTGAAATCGATGTTGCCTTTGTTGAAATCATTTGACACGGAATTTCTCTGAAAGAAACTTTTGTCATTTGAATATCTTTGATATTTATATTTTTTTCTAATCTGCTCCTCTTTGAAGACATATTTTATTTTAAAAAAATATTTCTTTATAAGTGTAAATTTCAAAATTGATAAGTTTGATAGTTAAATCAATATTTTATCTTGTTTTTTTTTTTAAAGTATGAGGGAAAAATTTCAAGATTAATAATTTTATGATTAGATGACTATTTAAAATAAATTCTTGAAATTTACTCTGGAGATCTATGACCCAAAGTCTACTTATTATGAAGGCGAAAATAAAATTGAAATGATCTAACAAACTCCCGTACTTGTACAAGTTTGTATTATGAAATGTTCTATTTAAATTTTTACTAACTAGGCTCTTAACTCAATCAAAAGAAGATTTATAAAGGAAAAATTATGTTAATACACAATTTATTTTATCATAATCTCTAAAATTTCCTATCATTTGTAAAAATTACAACAATCTCTACTCTCTTATATTCTCAGATACATCACTTTACGCTATGTATCTGTCAAATACATCACTTATACATAAAAGTATGGGATCGTATGTGATGTATTAAGATGTATTAAAAATCGAGAAGCAATGTATCATGACTTGAGAGATGTATTATAAATTAGGACGCAATATAGTGGGACATTTTGAAATGTATGCTGTCACGGCCTAAACTGTCGTGATTAACACTCACACTACCCTCCGATTAGAGAACCATTACTACCACCCAACCAAACAATACTAATTAAAAGACAAACATTTAAAGATGTGGAAACATGTTGAAATAATCAATTTAAAAGTTGAGTTCTCATAAACTCAGTAAGTTATAAAAAACCAAACACAAACAAACGGATGTTCAACCCTTAAAATCCGAAAGTCGTTGTATCAATTTTTTTTAATTAAACGGTATAAGATAAGGGGATGCAACCCTAAAACAACTAAATATAAAGTAAAGAGTCTTAAAGGTCTAAGTCTGAAGTAAATAGACTAAGATCTTAGATGAATCCATGGTAGTCTGAAGGAACTGGCTCACCATTAATCTCGACAAGTCAATGATCTCCTAGTTGAGATTCTCAAAGATGCCATGTACTCAACATAGAAAGAGCATATGCAATATCAGTACACAAACCAACGGTATACTGGTAAGATCAAACGACTTTTTCAGTAAGTATGACATACACAAGTAACTACAACATAGTAAACCACACATACACAGAAAGAATAACAATTTACCATTTCATGCTCAATATATCAATTTCCAAATATCAATCTCAAATGCAATAGTCAATAATTGTCCTGTCATAGAAGTCACACTCAAATTGTTAGTGTGTCGAAACGTGACACCCGATCCAATCAACCATAATTACAAACACAATCAATATCGCAATAGTTCACAAATAGTTATTTCATTAATTTGTTTCATCTTTTCGTATTCACCTACGTGCATGAATACAATTAGAGTAGTTAGCAGACATATATAATACAAATGAAAAATCAAACAATCACCTACCTCGAAACTAAGCTTAAATATTATTGATGAACTTGAGTTTTCCCTTTTCGGAGTCTCTTAGGTTGTTCTTGATTCTAAAACAAGTAGTTCATGTAAAGGATCAATAATAGTGCCTACTTTATCCGAGTTATATTCAAATACTAACCCTTGGCCAATTCCATGATCCAAACACTCAACTAGAATTTTTCCCGATGTTAAAGTCAACGCAAAATGCCTCCCCGAAGGATAAATAGCAAGGATTATAAGTTTTAAGAATCAATTTATGAATTAGGGAAGTAATTTACTTACCTTTAGCGTAAAAATTAGTGGAAAATAAGAAGAAGCAGCCATATGTCGCCCTTTTGCTCTCCAGGAATGAAGTTTGTTGGAAATAACGTTTTTGAGACTCTTCCCATTTTTACTTGCGATTGGCCCGCTATGGCGGGAATAATCTTGTAGTGGCGGGGTTTCACAAAGAGACTCAAAACTTGTGTTCCAAGTATCCAATTCACAACATACCCTCAAACCTTAATATCCTAAAACCATCCTTTCGCTGTAAGATCTCTACCGTCCGAATTCGATTTCATAAAGCCGTACAAGTTCCTTATCGTCTTGAGTCTTGACTATCCACTCAAATGATCAAAGTCATAATCAACCTTTAATCCATTACCAGATTACCCTATACCTCACCTGATTCAGATTTCGTTCAAGTCTAGCATAGGTAAGAAATTTATAAGATACTACTCCTAAGTTTTTTGGCCCAAATTCCTTCCCCATTGATTCATCCATAATGATGGAAACAAGTTGTTACATATGCCGATTCGACAAAAGATTAAGGGATTTTGTAACGAAAAAGAATAGAGATCATATGTAATTTGCTCTTAACACTAAGATTTTTGTAAAAAATATATTTTTAAACCCTTACTACCGTGTAGTTCACTCGTCAATGTCACGTCACATTAATTAATAATATGTCATAATTATCTTCATTAAGCATTGTTAGAATTATTGACTAAAATATTAAATAAAATGTAAAATGATAAAATTTTAACTCCAAATAGCCGCACCCAAGACCCAATCGCCGCCACTCCTCTTTCTCTCTCTCCATTTCCACTATAATATAGTTAGAACCCACCAGTATCCTTGTTCTCCTCTCAATTGTCTTCCTTTCTCTACACCACCAACGTTCCCTTGCGAACCACCAGATACCACCTCTCCTCACCATCCTCTCAACGTACCAGCATGCCCCCAACAAACCCCTCGTTGCCTTACATTCTGGCAAAAATGGGTCCAACTAATGTTGTCTCACTCCAATGCAATAGGGATTGACTATGAACTTCATCGAGCACTCATGCGTGAAGAAGATTTATTTTTAAAATTTGTTATTTTATTCTTTTATAATTTTAATATTTTAAATTTAAATATGATGTTCAATTGCCACACGTGTGATCACACAAGTATATCGACCGTCTATGATAATCAATGTTACCATTAATTACCATAGATGTCCAACCACTCTTGGTGCTCCATTTCGACACCAACGAATATTCAACTAAACACTCTATTTTGTGCTCGCCGCCAAGTCGATAATTGGAATATCACACAGATATAATGAATGATCAAAAGAATTTGATATATTGTGCTTTAAAATACATACCTATTTAGATTTGCGAAAAAAAACACACACAGAAAATAAAGAGTAAGGTGTAAATTACAACTATGTACTTACCTTGCAAATTACTCTTTCTGGTCAGTTTGTATAAAAGCCCTTCTTCTCCCATTGAAAAACCCTCACTGTCCCCTGCTACTCTCCTGCTCCGGCGGTGAATTTTGAACAAGAAAGAAGTACACGAGCATCCGCAGCTCCGGTAGCAATGTCGACAGGCTTTTCATTCTCCTCTTCTACTTCACCCTTCTCTTTCTCTTCAAATCCGTCTTTTACCACCACCCCCTCTGTCGCCGCTACCACATCCGCTTCCGGTTCTTCCCCATTTTCCTCGCCCTTCGCAAACCCTAACCCCACCTCCTCTACTCCTTCTTTTGGCTTCGGTACATCTACTACTTCAGCCTCTTCTGCTCCTTCTTTTGGATTCGGTTCATCTACTACTTCAGCCTCTTCTGCTCCTTCTTTTGGATTCGGTTCATCTACTACTTCAGCCTCTTCTGCTCCTTCTTTTGGTTTCGGCTCTAATACCGGTGCTTCTACACCGTCATTTGGGTTTTCATCTAGTGCTGCTTCTGGTTCCAGTCCCCAACCAACTCTATTTGGATCTTCTTCCGGATCCACTACATCTGCAAGTGGTTCGCCATTGTTTGGGGCGAATTCAGCTAGCGCTGCTGCCAATTCATCCCCTTTTGGGTCTTCACTTTTCGGGTCGTCAGGTACGCCCTCGCCGGGTTTGTTTGGGTCCAGTTCGGCTGCTGCTTCAAATTCGGGCTTGGGCTTGTTTGATTCTTCTCCGTTTTTATCATCAACTACTGCTTCTACTGGAAATGCAGCATCTAGTGCTAGTACAACTCCATTTTCTTCATCTCTATTTGTGTCTTCTTCTTCAGCATCATCTTCACCTTTTGGATCATCTTCAACAGCCCCTTCATTTGGTTTTCCGTCATCAGCGGCCTCACTTTCGTTCCAGTCGGCGTCAAATTCAGCTTCTTCTTCACCTGGACTTTCGTTTGCCAGCTCGGCAGCTGCCAGTTCCTTTTCTTCTTCATCTGCATTTTCTTTCCCTGGTGCTTCACCCGCAAGTTCAGCTTCTTCTGCACCGGGATTTTCTTTGTTAAGTACTTCAACCACCACTTCAATATCTTCTGCACCGGGATTTTCGCTTGCTGCTGCATCAACTAGTTCTGCAGTCTCCTCACCAGCATTTTCGTTTTCGACCTCGAGCTCAGCAGCATCAGGTCCAGCAATTTCATTATCAACGCCAACGCCGAGTGCAGCATCACCTGCACCTTCATTCTCTTTTTCCATGCCTGCTGCGGCTTCGTCATCCCCATCACCTTTTTCAGCTTCGTCATCCCCATCACCTTTTTCGGTTGCAAAAGGGACTGTAAGCTCTGTAACAGCTTCTGCTTCTTCTTCAAGTGCTCCGGTGTCTAAACCTACCAGTATTGGGTTTTCAATTTCTTCATCGCCTTTGTTTTCAACTGTTACTACCCCCACCAGCATTTCTACAACCGCAGCTGCTATTGGAGCTTCTTCTACGACTAGCGGGACTGGTTTATCTCTGACATTTCCTGCACCCACTTCTTCAGCTTCAACGACTAGTGCTGTTGATTCATCTCCGATTGCTGGATTTGGCACCTCTGCCCCATCTACAGTTTTTTCATTGTCTAGCAAAGCATCTGCACCAGCTTTATCCTCACAGCCTCAATCAACTGCGGCTGTGCCAAGCTTTGGTAAGGTTTACTCATACCTTGTTTGAATATTGTGTTGTATCATATGATAATTAAACTTGATTATTGAATGGAATATAGTGACCGGCATACTTTAATGGAGCTTTGATTGGTTAATGAAGTGAAGTTAGTTGTTCTGACTTTTTTCATTGATTGCAAAGGGAAGCCCATACCCATAAAGGTGGCTTAATCATCCATGACAGCGATTTTCTTCTGCTGTATAAAACATTCCCTAGTGAGAGAAGTGAATGTTTTGATAATTGTCAAGAGAAAATGTAGTTAGAGGCCATATTATTGAGGTGATATTCAGTGCTAATTTCCCCTTCATAAAAAAAAGATAATTGAGTACAAATTCCTCTCTTTTCTTTTCAGGGACTTTTTATAACTCAGTATAAAGTTTCTCAAATATTCTGCTATTCTTGATAGCTATTGTTTTAGGTGATTGAGATAAAGATGTTCAAATTATGACAGGTTAGCAATTTATTTAAACAGCAAGTTGTTAAAATGTTAGAGCTCGTTCCTAATAGGAAATATATTCTATAGTAAGATCATGCTGAAGAAGGAAGGAGTCTGAGAATTTGACTATGAGATAGAGTTGTGTAGCCTATAATGTTGCTCCTATAGTAAAGCTGGGAAGCATCCTGTAGGCGACGAGCTGCTAAGTGTCCATAGTACTGTGGTTGTCTGCTAGATGTACTGGCCAATAGCCATAGTCCCTGCTAAGTGTACTGTGCCTTCTTTAAGTGAGATTGGTTCTGTTGATATGAAGTCCATACAGCAGTTGTGGAGCATCTGTTGAGTGTTGAGTTTGAGGTTGTTGCTGGAGAGAATGGGAGCTTGAAGCAGTTTGAAACTCTCTGCTGACATGAATGACTTAAGTTTTACCTCCATATCACTCTTAACTCTGGATAAATTTCAAGCAAATAAGATGACATTTCCACGGAAGAATATCATGAATAGTAAAACCACAAAGCCAGAATTTTGAAGTTAGGTGGCTAAAGTAACGGCAGCCATGGCTGTGCATCTCGCCCCAGGGATATCATATTATGATGAACTGCTACACATGAAAATGAAGGGCTGCTGAATCACCTAAAGGTGCATTTCAAATGGATCACAGAGTTGAAAAAGTTGGCATAGCTTCCAATATCAGGAACTTCTGATAGAGTAACGAGTTAGATGACTTGGGTCAACACGTAAATAAACAACAAGAACAACAACTATGCCTCAGCCCCAAACTACTTAATGTGGCTATTTGCTCTGATTGTGTCACTCAATTTATACCCTTCAATCTGATAATTTGATATGTTGGGAACTTGTAAATGCTGCAAAGAAATCTGCAATGAATGTGGAAAATATGAAGTGGATTTGCTTGAGTTGGACAAAGGTTTTATTTGAAATAATTTAGGTGAAGGGATGATGAACTGCTTGTATCTCCTTTATTTCCTTCACAGAAGTAGTGTTAATTTTGTTCCAAGTGAAAATTTTTCTGTGTGCCATATCTCTCAATGTTTTATCGTTTCTCCTCTTGTTTGTTGATTTAAGTAAACTGGAGAAGTAACATGTGTGAAATATTGGTTCAGATCTTACTGGAATTTTCAGTCTTAGATTCTTACAATCACAAAGATTTAGGTGTTTGAGAGCCTTGAAATATTTTTTGCCTAGCCTGATAAGTGCTTTTGGGCTCATTAGTTTGGTGTTACACATATGGTTATATATATATATATATATATATATATATATATGCACACTGGGCCCACACTTATTTGTTGGTGCTCTACCGCTGCTAAGCATCTGCTTTTATCCCCTAGATGTTCCAGCGTTGTACACTTGTAGGGTTTAAATGTCAGAAAATAGGTTTATCTGGCAACATCCTTTTATGTGTTGCAATAATGTAAATTGTGCATATTTTAAATGTCTAAGCAGCATAGATAGGAATAGTTATAACAATTGAGCCTTTGGAAGCAATTGAGAGGAGTTCTTTCCATGGTTGAGAAAACTCAAAACTTTCAACTATTACAGAAATGTGTCATGTATTATGTCCCCGTGCCTGTCCAATTTTGTTGCTATATCAAATGAAAACATCTTTATGTTTGAAAGGATTACCACTAGTTTCTTTGCCAGGCTCATTAAATTTTTTCTTTCAATCATGGAACGATGCACTTCACCTGTCAGAAAAGTGCTCCCTACGTTCACTTTTACTTGTCCAGCTTGTACTTCGCTCGCACTTTAAGAAACACTGATTGATATGGGTATTTTACCACAATACCCATATTAATTGTTATTTAGTCTTAGGTCTTGGAAAGTGATTTGGGGAACAAGTAATTAATGCTAAGGGTAAAACATGAAAAAAACATGATCATCTCTTGATATGCTAAACATGAAATGTGTTTTTAGTATAGGGACAAGCATAAGTGAATGGAGGGAGCAAAATAGAAACACAAAACAATTTGAGTTGACCCGACTCATGGAACTGTGGAGGAACAGTTTAGAGCTGAAAATGGGCTGTTTAATCTTTAATCGTGTAGCACTAAAAACTTAATCTGTTAGGAAAGAACAAAATTATGGATCATATGGAAATCTCTAGGAGAATTTTATTAGTTCACAAGAACCAATGGTGGTAGTTTGGTTAATCATTTACACATCCTGATACTAAAAGCGCATTGTTTATGTTCTGCTTAGAGTTGCTGTAATTACTGAATACAACGTCGATGTCATTTTTAGTAGCATATTTACCATGTCCTGAAATATTAGTCCATGTTTGCTCCTCTAGAGTGAAACGAATATTTGAATAAGCTATCAAATGTATTTAATTGATATTTGATGAAATGTTGTGGATTGTAGTACTTTTGGTTGTTCACAAACATTTAAATTTTATTCTAAAAATTGAAATTATCTACATCCCATTTATTTAAGATCAGAATGTGATCATCTACCTTACTCTGTCCTGCTTCCATTTTCCAAGCATTTCCAGATACAATATTAAGTGCCATTTGTTATTTTTTTTAGGTGTCCCGAGCACAACTTCTGCCACTGCAACAAGTTCAGCTGCTCAAACATCATCACCCTTGACTGTGGCTTCTAGTAGTGGGTATGTATATTTTGATTGTTTAAAGTAAACTCAAACTTCTCTTATCTTACTGAAATAAGTTCCTGGGTTTATGCCAAGGAATGAAGAGAGTTTTGGGGACGAAAAGTGCAAAGTGAATGAGTAACATTGTGACTGCAGTAAATAGTTTATGAGCTTACTTCAGCTTGTGTGTTAAGAATGAGCAGTATTTTTGGCTTTTCTATTTGATGTTGCACTGTAGTAATTTATTTCAAAAGAGCTTCTCGTCCTTTCCTATATCAATTGACTTTCAAACCATAAGGCGTCTGGCTTCCAAAGATAGTGTAAAGCTCTATTCAGGTGTTGTTAGTTTAATGCGGATTGATGGTTTCTTATGCTATTGGATATTTTACAAAAATTCTTAACATCATTTAAGGAAGCATGGCTTCATTTCTGTCATCCTGAAACAATTGAAGTTAACACTCTAATTGGAACATACTAGGATTACAAAGTTTAACTTTTGGAGCAGCCACAATTTCCCTACAAGTATTGGCAATTGGGTATTATGCTTCTATAAAGATATGTGGTTGGGTACTATTGGTACAGAATTGTGTAGGTTATGGTTTTCTGGCTACCACCGTTGTTTTCCTACATCAGTAAATTCATTATTCAACCCACCAAAAAAAGGTCCTAGACTCACAAAGAAGTCATTGGAGAAGAAGAAACTATTAAGTTGCAGATTCTCTATACTCTGTACTGTTAGTTGGAAATTTATTGATTTAATCAGCACAAGTCACAATTAGTCCCCTCAGAAAGTAGAATTTGGATGTAATAACATCAAATAAAGCTCAATTCATCTGTTGTGGTGGTTATTTATTTAGTGAAGAGGAGAGTCTATTATGAATGAGGTATAAAGATTCTTGTACTTCTCTTTTCCAACTCATGCTAACCATGCAAAAAGAACATTATTTTGAGAATTTTATGGCCACAAATTAGGAATGTATTCTTCAATTGAGATCCAATCTTGTTGTGACCTGCTCTATGTGCATCAGTTTGGCTTTGAATTTTATTTTGCTTGCCTCTTTCTCTACAGGACTACTTCAACTTCTACTGTAGTTGCCACTTCCACACCGAAATTACCATCAGAAATTACAGGAAAGTCTGTAGAAGAGGTAACATATGTGCTAAATATTGGGTAGTATCTTTTTCTCTCTTTCCCCTTGATAATCAATTCTAGGGGTGATATAATGCACTTACCTTTGATTTCACATGTATTGAACTATGGACTTCCTTGAATATGCTGAAGTTTCACTAACTTTTGTGGCCGAGTAATGTTTTAGCAAAAATTAATAATATGAACATACTGCACGAGGGGGGGGGGGGATAGATGATAGAGACATTAATTTCAATATTTATTGGTCAGTTATCCAGTCTTTCTTAGTGAATATTTCACCCATTCCCGTTTCTTTTTGAGGAATTCACATTGTTCCTGTTTGTTACATATGTAACTTACTGCGATTCCTTCTTTCAATGAAAGATCATCAAGGAATGGAACGCTGAGCTGCAGGAACGTACTGCAAAATTTAGAAAGCAGGCTAATGCGATTGCTGAGTGGGACAGAAGGATCTTGCAGAACCGTGATATTCTTCTCAAACTTGAGGTAACTTAAGATTTATTTAGAGTCAACATTCTTCTTTGGAAAATACCCAATATTTAATTCAAGCTCTCTGCAAATCCATTTCTATTCTGTAGCTGCTGCATGCAGTAAGCTCCATGTCATTTTTGTCTTCAATTATCTTATGCAATAGCTAGGTAGGCGTTTCCTGCTAAGAGGTCGAGTTTCCAAGATTAATAATAGAGCACTATATTCATTCTAATTGATCTTTGCTGCTAAGTCCTGGTCAAAAGAGTTACTTGTAGCCATGTTCTTTAGTTGCGTTTTTCCTAACATACTTGTATAGGTTGTACCTTCAGTTATTTCTCCTGGGAAGTTTGACATATGTAATTACATTGTTATCTCAGAGTGAAGTTGCAAAGGTTGTTGAGACACAAGGCAGCTTAGAGCGACAGCTGGAGCTAATTGAGACTCATCAGGAAGAGGTCACTTAATTACCATGATCTTTCCTGCAATTTGAGTCTTTTTTCCCGATTGAATGTGTATTTGTCATGTAATTTTTAAAAGATTCTATGCTTATGCCATCCGTGCAATTTTAACCAAAAGATTGTTGGCTCGGCTGCCTCCGGTCCGGTAGGTCGGTCGCCCTCTAGCCAGTGACTAGCCCAGCTATGGAGCTAGGTGTACACCGCCACGTCGAGACTCTCTTTCGAAAGTGAGATACCGGCTTTCATAAGAGGGAAAGATCACTCCGTCATGCAGCAGAGCAGTGTTCATCTAACTAGAAATTTCATAAGAGAAGAAGAAGTTAAATAGTATTTCGGAGCCATACTTTTAAAAATGCTAATCTGGTTGATGTTTCTGGAGTGGATCTACTGATATTCTTTGATACCCAACTTTTGCATACTTTCTTGTGCCAATGTACCATTGGAGGAAGCTGTTATTAGTCAGTATCCAGATCTATGCTGTCCCAGTTCCATTAAGGTCGCTACTTGTATCTTATCCATTCTGTTCTGCCTAGTTCTATTCCATTGCGGTGCTAATTACTTTTCCTTTAAGACAAACTAGTGTTTCTCTAAATTTTATACTATCTTGAGCGTTTAACTAGCTTAATCACAATTAGTTGGTATTGTTTCAAGTTCATAGTTTAGATCTTCTGGATGTTCCTAACCTATCATCCATGGTTGAGGATAGAATGAGGACACACACATCAATTTTGCCTTGTATAATTGATGAATATGGAGTTACTTTGCGTGAATCTTTGTTACCTATTTAGGCCAGTGTTTCACAGTCGCTACTTGCTTGTTTTGTTTCTTGTAACTCCTGGTTTGTGATTTCCAGGAGTTACAAGAAACATCCAGAAGTTCATTCTCATTTTTCTCACCCTCTGTTAGGTTGACAAGGCATTGCAAAGCATGGAAGAAGAAGCTGAGCGAATTTACAAAGATGAGAGAGGAGTGATTCTTGATGATGAAGCTGCAGCAACAAGGGATGCAATGTATGTGCATTTTTGGATAATCTTTTTTGCATCTGGGTTCTTTAAAGCCATGCATAATGATGGCCTTTTAAATTCATATCCAGCTTGTTGGTATTGCCAACTGCAAAAATCTCATACTGTTTCTTTTATTGGAGTGGGGCATTAAATGACCTAAAACAAGTCTTAAAAAGTGCATTATGTTACCTTCTTTTGGTTTCATTTGCCAGTTTAGAAGGTTAGGGCGTCAGGCCGTAATAGATAGCTTAAAAGAGAATATAATTAGTAACTATATATCCATTTTCTTCTTATTCATACTTCATAGTCTGAACTCTGACATAAAGTATCAACTTGCACTTGGATCTTTAAATAGTTCTCTATTTTGATCTGTCCTGTAAATGGAAGCAGGATAGTCCATTACCCTCTTGCAGTCAAGAAATAAACTTTATTTTTTAATCCTAGATTCGTTCTGCCCTTTTTTCATCTATATCCTCCACTTGGCCATATTTTAATGCATCCAGTTCTGCGGAACTGGTGTGATTTCAGGTATGAACAGGCCGAGTTTGTGGAGAGGGAAATGGAGAAAATGACAGAGCAGATCAAGTCAATCATTAATACTTTTAATGCCTGCCAGGTTTTGTACCTTCATTTATTTCTGCTCCTGCATTATGATTAGATGGTATTAAAAATATATGTTTTTTATTAATTCTTTCTTTACTGGTTTATTTCATTTAGGGTGGAGAACTTGAGGCAACTGATGGAATGACACCGCTTGATGTTGTTGTACGAATCTTGAACAATCAATTGAGTTCACTGATGTGGATTGATGAAAAGGTGAGTATTGTCTTCTTGTGTTTCTTGTGGCTTTTGTTTCTTAGTCTATTGCATTAAATGAAATCAGAAGGAAAAGAAAGTAAGTTGGACTAGTAACAATGTCATTGGACTGGTGAGAGATGCGTAAGGAAAGAAAAAGAAGGGAAGTCTTTAGTTTTTAGATTCATTCTTCCAGATAATCTTATGTGACAAAAATGGTGTTGTTCTGTATGAGTCTAAGAATTTCTATTTCTGGGAAATGCATATTGTCCAAGGAGACATTGCTATTCCTAATAAAGTTTTCACTCTCTTTTGGTACAAATGGTTATCTCCATATAGAAAGGAAAATATTCTATTTTGGTAAATGCATATTGTTCAAGAGACATTGCTATTCCTGATAATGTTTTCTCTCTCTCTTGGAATAGATGGTTATCTCCACTATAGAAGGGAAAAGATTAAGAGAGAGAAAATTAGTTCATAAAGAAATTTACTGTATGTGGATTACTAGCACCTGTTTCAGAATTCAGCTGGAATCATACTTGTCTTCCCTTTTGGATTTCTTTTTGGATCATTTTGTTGGAATGGCATACTCGTTTTTTATCTTGAGGTAGGGTTTGATATACTCTTAGAAGCAATTACATCAGAGAATCATTGATCTTGCAGGGTTAGAAATATTACTCCACTAAGTTTCTAACTGTTTGATTCATATACTCGTTTTAAATTCGTAAGCTCACAAAAAAAATCTATAGCCGGACTAGGTTTGGGAGTAATTCTTTAAAGATAAGCAGAGTCAAGTTTTGGTTACAGTTTGAATACAGTATTGCCAAAATACGTTATTGCCAAAAACAACCTAAAAAAACAGATATAGGAAGGGGGATCACCACCTGGAACTATCACTCTGATGAATTATAATTGCCAATGTGAAATCCTTTTCTTGTGGGGCCTGTGGGTGTAGTCTCCTGCACCTACTACCTTGTTTAGGGCGAAAAGTCTATTATGCCTCTTCCTCCCTACTCCCAAAAATTCTTATGCCCCTAGATTGTACTAGTAAACTAACAAAATTCTTATTAATTCATCATAGTACATACATTACCCTGTCTTAGCGAATGCTTTAGGATCTACTATTACTGATACTGATCAATACGTAGCCTACTTTACCATCCCAGATCTGTTTTCTACTGTTCATTTTGTGAATAGATTTAATTTTGTTGAAGGCTTCATCTAGATGCAATTTAAGACTCGAACCCTCACCTTTATGAACTGAATGATATAAGATCTGAGACTGTTCTAAACGTACTCTTGGTTTACTTTGGATGCTTTCTTTCCTTAAATATGAAATGTTAATGATACCATTTCTACATTTGTTCAGACTGAAGAATTCTCATCTCGTATTCAGAAGCTTGCAAGTGAAGGGCCTGCTGCCAATCGTGAATCAACTGCCCCTAAATTATGGTTGACTCGATGATTGTTGTATTGGTGCTGTCAACAGGTTCATGTCAAAGTATAAACCCAAGGGCTTCTGAATCTTTTGTGGATTCTCCTTCCTGCTGTGTATGCTATTAGGTTTAAAGACAGAGATGTTAAATCTTGATTCATTTCAAAGGCTTTACATCTTATTGGTGATTGAAATGCTGAGATCTTTCTTTTTTCTTTCCAAAATGGTGCTTAAACTCACGTGCCTAATCTTTGATTATATTACTGTCAAGACAAAATGATGTTTACATAAGAAGTACAAAAATTAGCAGACTAAAAGGTTGAACAGAGTCTTTTGTTTGCTGATGCATGTTAGTTATGGTGTTTCCTACTTTTGTTTGCTATGAGAGTATGAGCAGCCCAGACTGAATTGATTACCCCTCCCTGCATTGGTACCATACAATTTGGTGTGGATAGAGTGGTCGAATATGATTTTTATCACAAAAAAAGGCGTAATGCTTCAAAGGCGGATGAATCGAGAGAGGTAAGCAACTACACAAGTCAACAACATCTGAAAACTATTCACAAAAAGCTTTGTTTTTTTTTTCTGATGTCAAGTATGTAGCAAATGGATCGTCATCAAGCTCCTTGGGTTCTTGTGACGACCACAATCAACAACAAAACAACTGATAAAAGGAAAGAGGATCTAATCTTCTCTTCCATGAGGTCAGAGAGTTCTGATGTGGGTTTTTCTTTATTGTCTGGTTCAAATATATCATGGATTATTTCACTTAATAATGATCCAAATGATTGGAGCAGCTCCGCGATTCTGGAAGTTGTGATGCCCATAATCCATTTCACTATGAGGGATCCGATATCCCCAGTTGAGCTTTGTGATTCTTCTACTTTAGCTGCATTCATTGCTCTAGGGATTAACATCAAAATTGAAATACGAAAAAGTACCAGCCAACGAGGGAGGAGTTATTAATAATATAAACCTGCAGATATGACTGAGCCTTGAAGATTTTGAACTGCCTTGTTGCTCATCATGGCTTCCCAAACAGCTCTATCACAAGCTATGGAACAAACCAATCTCTACATGCAAATAAAAGAGACATGTATGTCTATGCAACTGACAAATGAAATGAAGCATGTACGTTCAATGTTCTTATTTAAAGTAGTCATAACTCAGTAAAATTTTCATTGGAGATCACTAAAAGCTGAGCATCATACAAAGTAAGAGGAGTTCAAGCTGACAACAACAACTAGTCAAAATACACACCTGAATTGATGGTTCATTTTGAAGCATATAAAGAGCATCATAAAATCTTGCATTTCCAGGTGATTTCACCAGCATCGGTTCAGCCCAATTCATCTCTTCTTTTGGAGCATAATTGAAACTGCAGTAAACAGTATACTCAACAGAGCTTCAGACATCTACTTTACAGTATAATATACACCATGGAATAATACTGATGGATAAGAAATAGTCCCAACATTACTAATACACTGATCGCTACATCCAACTGTTATCTTTCTTATAAAGTCAATGATTTTACCTTTGGAGATCAGACATGGCCTTCTCAACCTCCCACCTAGAAGGAACAGAACCAAAAACAGTCTCATAATAAGGAGACCCTTTTTCAACAAACTCATCAAAAGATCCACTATCAAGAATCTTAGAGTTTGAACCATATTCAATACACCTATTCTTATTCCAAGATTCTCCAAAGGGTGTTTCACAAATTGATGACAAAGAAGGGGGAGGGTGGATATTGGAGTCCCTGTGGGTGGGTAGGGGTAGGGTAGTGAAACAATTGTTGGAGTTTGTACTTGTAAAGAGTGGCAACATGGCTCCTCCTCCCATTTTCCCCCTCTATAGTCTCTACTTTTAAGTCAACCTCTGAGAGTGCAGGTATCTACACAATTTTCTTGATAAACCAGAAAAAATTAGGTTATGGATAAGATATTTTGAGCAATCGTAATCAAAGTTGAGATAGAATAATATCAAATTGAATGAAATATTCGTATAAAATGAAAATTTTGTTATAATATCAATTTATATGTCTATATATGCGATATGAATTTTATTTCAGACTTTAATTTTATAATATTAAAAGTAACAACCAATCAAGTAAATTTAAGTGTGAGAATTAATATTAGTTACTAACAAATTAAAGTTACAGCAATTTAGAAAGTAGTTAGTACGGCAGTTGAGCGGGTACTAAACAATTTGACCCGTTTCAAGAAACCGACCCGTTTAAATTTTTCATAAATTATTTTAAGAAAAAAGCCTCTGAAACATTTCTTCCACGCCGGAGCAAATTTCCACAGGGTTTAACCAAAAACCCTAAACCCCCCATGGCTCGATCAGCTAGATCCTCTACGACGCGCCTATTCTACTCCCTATGTTCCTCAACCAAAAGGACGCCGTTGACTCCTCAACACCCACCGCCAACCCCAGTCGCCGCCTTATTGGCCGGAAACTTCCAGCTGCGCCACTACGCCGCCAGTAGTGCCACCGCTAGAGTGAGAGAGGAGAAAGATGCGGTATGGAGGGAGTCGCTAGAAAAAGTACGGAATATTGGGATTTCAGCTCATATTGACTCCGGTAAGACTACACTGACAGAGAGGGTATTGTTTTATACTGGCCGGATCCATGAGATCCATGAAGTTAGGGGTAAAGATGGAGTTGGTGCAAAGATGGATTCCATGGATTTAGAAAGAGAAAAAGGGATTACTATACAGTCTGCTGCTACTTACTGCACTTGGAAGGACTACCAGGTATTTAAAAAATGTTCTTTCGATTTAGTATATATTATTTTACTCTCAGCAGTTTTTGTTTTTCAAAATTATTGTTTTTTTGTTTGAATGGAGTGGAAGTAGCTAATTTGGCATTGAACACTGTCGATTGCTAATCTTAATCATTTTCGCTGCTAGGTTTTAAATTATTTATGTGCTAGTAACAAATTGATTAGAACTAGGAAATGGTTTGATTTATTGAAATTGAATTGTTTAAGGGGAAATGGTTTGATTTATTGAAATTGAATTGTTAAAGGCTTGTGGCACACTGTTCGGAACTCGTGGATAATGGCCCAACCCTTCTACCCTTCTCCACTTAAATTACATGATTTTGTATGTGGCAAGGTTCGAACCTGTGCTATGAGCCATATCCATACCAAGTGCTGTGCTCATACCACTTGACGAAAGCACGAGGGCAAATACATTAGGGTTGTTCCCACTGTCATTTAGAGCAATGAGATTGGTCAATGAATTTTTCTCTCTCTTGCTGGTTGGTGTTTCTGCCTGCAGAATATAAGGAGGTAAATGAAGAAAATGCGAGGAAAATTGATTTCCTCTCATTATGTTGTCGGTGTTAGATACTAGATAGAAAGTAACATGAAAAATATGCATATAGTGTTTTGAGGGTTCTGTTGGAGAAAGATTTATCATGTCTATTTCCTTTCTATTGTTCCCAACTATCAGATATTGAATTTCCCTTCTCCTCATTTCAGTTAAAGGATTAACCTGGACTAAGTACATAATCAACTGAATCATAGTAGGTTTTCATTCGGTATTTGTGCTCTATATAAGATCATAGAGCAGCCATGGAATAAATGTTGTTTATATGGAAGTTTGGTTTTCCAGTTTCTGATTGATCTTTTAATATGTTGTGGAGAAAAAAACAAAAAAGATTTTTTTTCTGTACAAGTTATAACAAGGATTTGGGATGAGTGTTTTATCCCTCATCAGTTTCTTGATAAAGGAATAGCAACTTTTACTGACTAGACAAATCGATCAAAAATGATATAAATGAGATTGTCAGGATTGGTTCACTAGAGATTCTTGGTGGATGTTTATTTACTTAACTAAGCGAGATATGTGAAACATTGTTATAACTTCTGTTTTTTTTCCCAAGGTTTTTCTCTAGGTAAATTGACCATAATATTGCATGCAGATGTTTTCTCTTTTTTTGAGTCAAGCACATTGCAATAATTCTCAACCGTTTCGTCATTAGAAAAAAATTGTGGTAATTTTTCTGGTTTCAGTTCTTTATTTCTGCTTGTTGTTGTAGGTGAACATAATAGACACACCAGGTCATGTTGATTTCACAATTGAGGTGGAAAGAGCTTTGCGTGTCCTTGATGGAGCCATTCTTGTCCTTTGTAGTGTTGGTGGTGTGCAAAGTCAATCTATCACTGTTGATAGGCAAATGAGAAGATATGAAGTCCCAAGACTTGCTTTTATTAATAAACTTGATCGGATGGGGGCAGACCCTTGGAAAGTTCTTAACCAGGTCAGTTATGTATCATTGAAGGCCTATTAAACTTCTAAAAAGTTTAATTTAAAAACTTTCCCTTAAATAAATTAAATAATGTTGCCCTTTATTTGTTGATTTTGGTACCGGGCGACATTTTCTCTTGTTGCCTGGCCAAGCTCATTGTCATCATATGTGAAGGAACTAAAACAGAATAAACTTATTTGAGTTTCAAATCACTAGACCTCATGCTAGAAATCAGCATTTGTAGTTCTGCTGTTAACTGAAAGCATTTATGTCTGTCAACGTAGCAAACTGGATCAATTAGGTTGGTTTTTAGAAAATATCTTTGTTATAAACATCTGCTACTTGATTCACTGCATCCTCACTTACTTCTTGTGTGTGACATGTGTTTGCCTTAATTCTTTGGCAGGAAGCACTTATTATTTTTATCACTGATATTATTTGCTGCTTTCCTCTAGAACTTTGTATGTGAATTCTCAATAGCAGTTTAGCTGTTTGAAACTGTGAGTATAGTATGTTCAGTTGCTCTCTTTCCTTCCCGCACAGGCAAGAGCAAAGCTTCGGCATCACAGTGCTGCTGTGCAAGTTCCTATTGGGTTAGAAGATGACTTCAAGGGTCTTATTGATCTCGTGCAGTCAAAAGCTTACTATTTCCATGGTTCCAATGGGTCTGTGACTAGCTTAAAAATGTTTGGTTAGGTATGATAGGTAAATTTTCTCTACCAGGTTCATATTCATTTTTGGCTTTTGCAGTGAGAAGATTGTCGCAGAAGATATTCCTGCTGATATGGAAGCAATTGCTTCTGAGAAGCGGCGAGAGCTAATTGAAGCAGTCTCTGAGGTTGATGATAAGCTTGCCGAATCATTTCTGAATGATGAGCCTATATCATCTGCTGATCTTGAGGTCTGTACACATTAGTCAATCTTGTTTACAAGGAAATTACAACCTTGTTTGTTTCCATTTGCTACCTTTCAGAAGTATACATTATGTTTACGACACGTATTTCGTTTTCAAATAGTAGATTTTTGCATCTTGTGTACTTTGAGGATTCAACGACATATAAATACCCAATTTCAAATTTTGAGCCAAACTTGCAAGCTTTGTTAATCTTATCGGGAATGAAATAAAAAGTGATTGTTTCACGCTGCTTAGCATAGTCATTGTAGATCGTGGAAGTATAGCAGTTGAATGCTTTGTGGGTTCTCAATTGAAACAAGCACAATGAGGGAGGTTTGGTGATAGTTTGAAAGGGCATTTCATCTTCTTTTTGTGTAATATTCTTTCCTGTACCATTTATTTGTGTGAGCATAGGACTGGGAGCTGAGATTCTGTAGTGGTGGACAGGGTTATTTACCCAACTAGATTAATTGATTGTGATTGCACGACTTTACGCTTAGCCTTATCTTTTTACACGGACTATGTCAAAGTGCTTAACCTACATTAATGTCTACTGTTAATACAATAAATATTGCAGTACTTGATATTGGTAAAGTAATTTGCTGTTATGGATCCTTGACTACTGTCTTTATCTTGCTCATGGGACGTTCATTCTCCCATTACCCTGTTTGTTTAATTTTCTTTCTGTGTTCATCAGGCAGCCATAAGGAGAGCGACAATAGCACGGAAGTTTGTTCCTTTTTTTATGGGTAGTGCTTTCAAGAACAAGGTGCTATTTTTTCACTGATTAACTAAATACGGGATGCAAAATTTTGATCTTAAATTGATATTGGCTATATTTTGGGCTTTTGTTTTATGTGAAAAATATTTAAGTTGCATAAATTTACCGGAATGATTATTGTTATTTCCCACTGAATTCCAGAGGTGTAATTTTTCTTCTTAGGTCGACCTCGCCAAATTGAATATCAGAATAACTGGGCTTGTGTAAAACTTTGTCATCTTTCATGAAGGTTAATCATTTGAACCTGGATCAAATTTCTCATCAATTACAATGTGATCATTTTAGAGCTTAGAAAAATGCAAGTCGGAAGTATTCTGACAACTAGCTGTGACCATGATATATTCTTCTCAAGACTAATTCCTTAATGATTACAACTGTGAAGTAATTAGTACTTGATGTCCATCCTTCCCGTTTTCAGCTCAATTTTTTCAATGTACATTTTTCTGGCTAATTGTTTCTACTGGTGTAAATCTAGGTCCATGCCTGCTTGTTCTCATTCTTGCAGTTCTAACTTATTCCTGTTGTTGCTTGGCTATATTTTCTTTTCTGATACTTGATTTGGCACCATATGCCCAATTCATTCTTGATTTTCAAGTGACAACAAATGTATAATTCTTTTATATTTCAGTGGCTGCAGTTTTAATTTATGCTTTCTGTTATTTTGTGCTAAACAGGGAGTTCAAACACTTCTTGATGGCGTTCTCAGTTACTTGCCTTGTCCAGTTGAAGTTAGCAACTATGCTCTGGATCAAACAAAGGATGAAGAGAAGGTTAGTTGATAATATTTTTTGTTGAGTTCTTACCTTTCTTTTCTCCATGTACAGATGTAGAGTTTAAGCCTCGTGCTCATTTGTTGCTAGGTTACCTTAACCGGAAACCCTTCTGGCCCTTTGGTTGCCCTGGCATTTAAATTAGAGGAAGGCCGTTTTGGTCAATTGACCTATTTAAGGTATAAACTTATTTCTTGTGCAATTGTTTTCTCCGTATGTGCACTTAGCAAGGACCGCACATTTTAACATAATCTTCCATCAAAGAATCTATGAAGGTGTCATCCGGAAGGGCGATTTTATAATCAACGTGAACACGGGAAAGAAGATTAAGGTGAGTTCAGTCCAGCTCATCTTCCTGATATGAAAACAGCTCATTTGAACCAAAATATGTCATGTTAGTTTAGCATCTGAATGCATTTCCCTTGACCTTATGCTGATTTTAAGAATCTTAAATCAACGTAAAAATAATTGCTTTTGATGATCTCTGTAAATCTTGTGTATATTTGTGTTAGTAGTTTCATCCCTTGAATTTTTGTTGTCTACTGGAATTAATGTTTTTGGACATTGAGGATATTGATACCCGATGCGAACTATTTTGGATTGGGGCGGTGTTTTTATTGTATAAATTTCTTTGGATGGATTCATGGTTGCATTCATGTTTACGAAAGTTTACAGGTTTGTGAATCATTCTGCCTTTTCTTGGTTTTTTGGTCAATTATGTGACGTGTACTCCTCTGAACAATTTTAATCTTACTGAATCAAAAATATTTTCTTGATTGTTCTATTCTACGAATGTTGTTCTGCTTGTTGAAAAAGAAATCGTATTTTTGCTTTGCTTGTTCACGAATTCATTCTATTGGCTATTACTGAAAGTTAACTTTGTGCAAAACATTAGTGAACTACCAATCTGGGATGCAGATTTTTCATTAAATTTCCATTTATTCATATAAAAAAACATCCGCCTTGTTTTCTGAATTACTGCAACAAAGCATCAGCTATTAGCACAAAAAGGGGAACTTAGAATTTATCCAGGTAGGAAGGCACAATTGGGTTGAGATATGGCCTCAGCTAAGATACTAGAATTAATTGGAAAGAGATGTGAACTTGCAAAAATACTCGCGGGAAGTAAAAGGAGACCAAGTTGTTAAAACCTACAAATAGGTATATAAAATATAGGGGATATACATAACGGGAAATTTATTTGTAATTGTTAAGTATCTATTTACACCAAGAATAGCAGTTTCTTGGGTTTTGGAGCTGGTTGAATCGGTGGTAGTTCCAAAGGAAGTTAGAAGTGTTTATTTGTTGTAAAGAACTTCTGCAAGGGGAATAGTATTTGAACAGAATTGTTCTCTACTTTGTGATGTGGATACCGAGATCGATTGCTTACCCATGTAGGTCTTTTTTTAGTCACCCACTCAATTGTGGATGTGTGATCTATTTACATGGAAAATGTGCTCGACATTATTGCATACTATTTGCAAATTAGTCTATATATTATTTTGCTATTATAACCTAACGTTCAACTAATTTTTTTGTAGATTCCTCGCTTGGTGAGAATGCATTCAAATGAGATGGAGGTTTGTCATTCACACCTTGTCCTTTTGACTTCTTTATTAGATACAAATCTTACTATGTCAGGATGATATTTTGTGTTACTCTTAAATTGAATTTACCTTACGGGATTTTTTCAGAGATATTAGAAGGGAAAAAAAGATTCTTTTCCCTGCAATATCAGTATATCTAGATTCCCCATCTTTCTTAACTCTGAGAAATGTATATCAACTCTAATAATAGGATATCCAAGAGGCTCATGCTGGGCAGATAGTTGCTGTGTTTGGCGTAGATTGTGCATCAGGTAACATCCTATTCTCTAGCTCAAGTCGACTTGATTAGAAAAGGCTGAGATCTTTCCATTATGATGTATTCTGATGCTTAGGTCTGATCCATTTGCAGGGGATACTTTTACTGATGGATCAGTCAAATACACTATGACTTCTATGAATGTACCTGAACCAGTGATGTCATTAGCTGTTTCACCTGTTTCTAAAGATTCTGGTGGACAAGTGAGTGGTCATAGTAGAACCTGTTGTTCTGTTGGGTCTATAAGGCGTGCACTCTTGCAATTGTTCTTTGAGCCTCTTATAATTGTTGTGTCTGTTTGGTTGGCAGTTTTCAAAAGCTTTGAATCGTTTTCAGAAGGAGGACCCTACATTCCGTGTGGGTTTAGATGCTGAGAGTGGTGAGGTATTTTTTGTCTACCCTAGATGGGGGCATAATTTGCATGTTATGTGAATTATTGATCTTTATGGGGAGAATCACTGAACATCTCAATGGTTTTCTGAGCAGACAATCATATCTGGCATGGGGGAGCTGCATCTGGACATATATGTTGAGCGCATCCGGAGAGAATATAAGGTTTATTTTCTTCCACAAATAGTCATTCTTTTTGGGATCATCGTTTGTTTGATCCTTTTCTTACTATCTTGTTGTTTCTTTAGGTTGAAGCTCAGGTTGGAAAGCCTCGTGTAAACTTCAGGGAAACCATCACTAAGCGAGCAGATTTTGATTATCTACACAAGAAGCAAAGTGGTGGGCAAGGTCAATATGGTAGAGTAATTGGGTAAGTGTAGATGTGTATCATTTTGGCAAGTCCCTTTTGTTATTTCCTTGAAAGCTTATCGCATGCAACTTAAAAGTGCCTATAAATAATTACCATTATGAAATGACGGGCAAGTAGAATGGAGAGAGCTAATGCTAGTTATATGATTTCCAACTGTTCCACACCTTCTCTACTAATTGTATGCCTGATGATTTCCATAGAATATTTGGTATCTTCTTTAGTGCCTGATCATAAAGTTGATTAGTTTTCGTTGGGCTGTGAGAAAAGAGTAGCAAAGGCAAACTTATCTCTTTTCTTTGTTTACACAATGTTGAGCCTCAATTTATATTGTCCCGTCATCAGATGTTCAATTCTGGGCTTCCTACGTTGATGAAGGGAATTGACCATTGTCTCAGATGGTCTTTGATTAATCAGCACCTCAAAGGCTAGTTTTTGGAGTTGAGTAAGGCCAAGATCCATGTTCTTCACGTGGTATCAGATGGAAATCATCTCTATTCTTGGTTTACCGTCTGTTGGGTTCCCATGTGCTGTTGCCCTTGATCTGTATGTCCATCCCCAATCGTGGAGTAGTATTTTAGAATGTTCCATATTGATCAAGACTAAATTGCTCTCTTTATATTGTCTTGGGCAATCCTCATCTCAGGATCCAGGCCCGAGATCCATTTTCTTTGTGGTTGCAAATATGGTTCCTCATTGTTCTAATATTTTGACATGGGCGGATTGCAGCCCCCTGACAGAGTACTCTAAATCTTGTAACCTAAACTAAATCCCCTTCTCTGCCCGTAGCCCCCTCTCCACTACAAAGTTCCTGTTTCTAGCTTAGATTGTAAATCTGTAATGCTTACAGTTGGCGGCTCAGTTACAGATCCCCATGCATAGGCTACTCTCTTTGGCTAGTATAATAGATCACAGCTTTAACTTTAAGGAGTAATTCAACATTGACCTCCATTAAGTCTGCAGTAAACAAGAGTATGTTAAATTGTCTCTGAGAGAGTTGGTTTGGGAGGGTAAGCTGTTTATATTTTCATAATTCAATTCTGTGGCATTGTTGATATTCATGTTTCCTCAATACGTTGTTTTCCACAGGTATGTTGAACCTCTTGAACCAGGGTCAGGCAGTAAGTTTGAATTTGAGAACATGCTTGTGGGACAAACTATTCCGTCAAACTATGTCCCTGCAATTGAAAAGGGTTTCAGGGAGGCTGCCAATTCGTAAGTTTTCTTTCTCTAGTTTTAAATTATGACTTGCCTCGAGACTCTGAGATACACCTGCTGCTTTTCCTTCAAGTCAAGAATCTAGCATGTGCTGTTATTATATAGTAATTGCTTATGAACTATCATATCTTAGTTTATGCATGATTTAGTGGAGATTTGGTCATTGACTTGCTTGGACTAGTTTGTTTAGGTGTTTCTTTTTTTAATTTGATTAGAAATCTGGATCTTCCTGTGTTCCAGGGGCTCTCTGATTGGTCATCCTGTTGAAAATATCCGTGTTGTTTTGACGGATGGTGCCTCACATAATGTTGATTCAAGTGAACTTGCATTCAAATTAGCTTCTATTTATGCTTTTAGACAGGTAAGACATTCATCCTATTGACCGTAGACTATTTCTGTTATGTTTGTTTGTACCTCCAACTTCCCAGCCTTCCTCTCTTTTCTTAGCTTGGTGAGCTTTATCTAAGTTCCCTATGCTTGCAGTGATTTTATGATTGCCCATGTGTATCTCTAATTTTATTGCAAAACAGTGTTATACTGCAGCCAAGCCTATAATTTTAGAACCTGTGATGCTGGTGGATATAAAAGTGCCAACAGAATTTCAGGGCACTGTTACTGGGGATATCAATAAGTAATCTCTTTGAGTTCTTTCTGGGACTTTGTTATTGAGATTTGAGAATGTGATTTATGCTTTTCTAACCACTTCTTTTCTTGTTCTCACAGGAGGAAAGGTGTCATAATCGGCAATGACCAGGAAGGAGATGACTCTGTAATTACTGCCAATGTATGTCTATCATTCTTTGCTCTTTAAGCTGTATTTAGAATTGATTCTGGTGCCTGTTGCTATCAGCATGGATTGCTGTTTATATGCATGTTTTCTATCCTCTCTTTCTTTATTCTGTTCGGATGACTTTATGTGATGTAATTATAGAAAAACCACTTAGAATACAGCTCCAGCAATCAATTGTTCATTCCTTTTTTGGGTACAGAATTGGCTTATAAAATTGCTAGTCATGTATCTTCTACTTGTTTGTATTGGGGCTTCTTAATAATAGTTTTTGAGCACACGCGTCACAAGGCGTGTGTCTGACACTTGGTAATCACAGTTTTAACTTTTATTAATGTGGTTGACCTACTCCCCTATCAGATTTTGTCGTACTTCTCAATGATATTTATTATAGCTTTCAAGTATGTGCGACAAAGTTGTGTGAGAAAGATGCATCATGCATAATTTTGTGTTTCTATCTAATAATTAATACCTTAGCCAAACGGTGTCTGAAACAGATTAGTTTTCATGCAAGGGAAGATGGAATAGTTATGAGAGAATGTTTCCATGCAGATTAGTGTTCTTCATGTTACTTGCATATGCTTGTTATTTTGAGTCTGATGCACAACAGCACAAGAATTGCTAATTTACATGGCTTGTAAGGGATAAAGGAAAAATTCGTTCTCGACTTCTTTCAGCCTTGGAACAGTATACATTTGTTCTGGAAGTATTATTGCATGAGTTATGAGCATCTCTTTTCTGTCTTCTGAGAGCTGAGGTTATACTGTTTATTTCTCAGGTTCCTCTCAACATGATGTTTGGGTACTCAACATCTCTTCGATCAATGACACAGGTCAGTAATTTTGTTTCCAGTTCCTCAACAGAACTCTTTTATTGAATTAAGGGAAAGGAAGGTTGGTGGTGATTCCAATTTTTTTTAAGCTTCTGGACATAGTAGGAGTGAAAGGAAGACAGGAGAAGAGAAAAATGATGGATAATGCTATAACAATTTTAATTTTGTCATACAAGTGAGTGGAGACCTTTAAGAAAAAAAAGTTTCACGTTCTGAAGAAGCTTTTATGATGCCATACACAAGGCTTACTAGTAGAAAAATATGTCATTAAGGTGTTAAGGTGAAGTGAAAAAACATTATTTTCTTTTCTTTAATATTAAAATAAAAAATTAAAGTTATTCCTCTCCTATAACTTTGTTTCCTTTTCCTTTTCCCGTGATCATGCGTATACTGCATAGTGAGAAGAAATATGTGATGCCGACCTCAGTGCTCTGTTTGCTTAGTGAACTTCAGTGATACAAATCATTGTTTTGTTTCATGCAGGGGAAAGGTGAGTTCACAATGGAATACAGAGAGCATGCCCCAGTTTCAGGAGATACACAAACGCAACTTGTTAACGCATACAAGGCCAGCAAAGAAAATTGAAAAGATGGTGTGCCTTTGAAGCTCCTGCAACTACATCCTGTTTAATTATTTTTTTTTATGAATTTGTCTCCTTGGGTGGGAGCAATGTTGTGAAATCCTTAGGACCAGAACTGGTCAGTCAATTTTGATATGCTGAATAAAACAGTAAAATTCCATAATGTATACAAATAATTGCTTATATACATACATATAGGTTGTGTATTCATAACCCTTGAGAGGTGTAATGATATGTAGAAAAGCAAAAAGCTAACCATCTTCCCACCCCAACACAGAAAGAAATAGACAAAAGTAATGACTTGAATTTACCTCTCCCTCCCACTATTCCTAAGAGGGTTCCACTTCTAAAAGAGTTCAATTTCTTTGATATTGACAGCATAGTTCTTTTATATCATATAATAACGACGGTATATATTTTTGTTTAGAATAACAACTGAATATATATATATTTGCAATACTGACGATGTATACCAGCAAATTCCTCTGAAAATCTTCCAGGACAAGAAGATTAAAAAAAGAAGAAGCTGCCACATCATTTGGGCAATTTGCCAAGGCCATATCATTAGTAATTTTCAATACAGATTTGCAAATGCTACTATATCAAGACTGAATTGCTCAGTGTTTGTAATGTGAAGAAAAGATAACTGATATAATTTACTTATTTTCTTCTGTTATCTTCAAAGTTGAGGAGTTTCCCTACCCAAAAGTTATGTAAATGCTTCTCGCTGTTGTGTTGGTAGCTCCAGTTCAGGCTCAAATGCTGTTAACCGAGAAAAGTACTGATCTACCATGTCGTCCGTTACTTTCTCCAACGTTGGAGGATCCCACTGCACGTTTTAACATAAATCAAGAAACGCACCCCGAGGTTAAAGAGGATCATTATTCACTGAAATAACATATTGGTTTACCTTAGGAGCAAGATCTCTATCCACAAGCCGTGCACGAACCCCCTGGTAAGAAGATATTATTTATGCACAGTGATGATCATCCACCGATGTAAAACTGAGATTTTTTGTTTTGTAAAGATATATTACCTCACGGAAGTCACTAGTTATTTGTCCAGATAAAGCTTGTACTGACATTCGATACTCACGCCTTAGGCACTGGTCTAGAGTCTGATGTCTGCCTTCACGGATCTGAGAGTAGGCATTAGTGGATGGTCATCTCACAATGCCCTGCTGGCTGGAAGAGAGAATATTCTATCTGAAACAAAAAAAGAATTAGAACTTACAGATCTGAGTGAAACCTTTAAACTCAGTGGGGATGTTTCTTGTAGTTTTCTCAGTGTTGCAACACACCATGCATCTTGCTTGGCTGCCTCGCTCTCCTGACATAAGTTAAGTTTCTTTTAGAAATGTAATCACACCCGTGATTAAAAACTCACATGTATAGCTGATTTCAATGACTCAGCTTGTACAATTGTCAAAAAAATGTATCAAGGGAAGGCCTCTCCATAAATTTTAGCTTATGGGAAGTTGGGATCTCCACAATGTACTTTCTCCAAAGAATGATTGACAGTTGACACAATTTAGTGTGACAACAGCATTTAGATCTATACGCACTTATAGAACATCAGGGAGCAAGCAAAGAGAAGGCTGAACAATGATCCTTGTTTTCTTTTTCCAGATTTTTCAAGTGGTAATTGTAAAGGCCAAGGTATTAAAAGCAAAGCAATCAAATGCTGAACGTAATTGTATAGATCAATTCAATTATGTTTCTACTACCACCCAAGGATGTAGCCTAAAAGTCGAAGAAGTGTTTGAAAACATGGAAGATCAGGCTTTAAATCCAGCAGAGACAGAAAAAGTTAAGTGATTTGGGAGCCAGAGTTACCCAATACTTGTGCTGGTGCAAGATAGCATGTCTCTGGTAAAATTATCAATATGAGAGTAAATTTACCCAGACACCACCATTATTTTAAAGAATTATGTTTCTACTGTTCACATTATGATTGTATGTCCATCCAGTAAAGTTTCTTACTCGGTCATATAGCCTTCACACCCCAGTCTTCATGAAATTAAGATATTTTGTTCAAGAGCTCCCGTTCTTCCTTTTCCCATTAGAGATATCACACAAATTTAAATCAATCAATGTACGAAACTTTGCATCATTCAGAGACCTTCACAGAATAATGTAAACACGGATACACACACAGAGGAGCTATATGCTCACCAATGCATCAATAATTTCTTCGACTGTGTCATGGCTGAAACATTTATCAAGAGTTTCAATCCTAAAGAAAGAGAGAGATGGATTAGTTTAAGCTATCAAAATAAAAAGTGATCTGCAAGAAAGATCATGCACCACTCAATGAGAAAATACAGGTTAAAGAATAAGATTAATTACAATGATTAAAAGATCCATGCGGAACCATAAAAAAAGTCATCAGGAGCCACAAAAGTTTCCATATGACATATGTAATGTATGTTTCGGAGAGCTGAAATTTTGCTCCACCAGTTGATGCATTCTATACAACTCAAGGTAAAGTTGGTGATACGACCTCTACAAAGAAAATAATAAGTATTTCTGGCACTTGAAACCTATGCGAAGTTTAATTTGAAGAGATAGTTGCAGGATTTTCTCTGTTTAAAAATAAAACAATTTGCTAGAAACTACCAATTTGATTCCTAGAAGAAAAAAAAGAAAGATCGACTTGCAATCCTTTCTTTTTTACTAGCATAAAAAATGTTACAAGAAATGATTGCAAGTTTCTCAACCAATCAAATCTATAACTTGCTTTCCTCCAGCAAGCAAAATGATGAAGCAAGGCTGCAGCAAGGGATCATTTCTATGTCCAATAAGAAATATGAGGGGGGGTTCCTGAAGATGTAGGGTATTTTTTGGAATCAACTGACTGGAGCAATACATGCTTGATTAACTACTAGAAAAGGTGATTCAAATCTGAAAGCAGCCCATAACATAAAACGGTGATCTGTATCAATCCACCCCTATAACACTTAACGGGAAACAATATATTTTTGGACATTCATTTTACATGTTTATCAAGGATGACAGGTACCTGTGAAGTATACTCTCCGGTTCTGGATGGACAATCTCTCCCCAATTTTCAAGAGATCTTTCAATCACTGATGGATCATCAGTAATCAACGTTCCAAGTTGTTCCTCAATTAAGGGAATTTTCTGAGATGAATGGAGAGGGAAGATAAGAAGTTTCCAGAACTATTATCAAATAACCCAAGTAGGCTGTTGGCACCAAGGTGCAAAACAAATTAAGCACAGAACTTACTGCACTGTGTGAGTAATGTGTAGCAAGCCCACAGGAAATCATTTCTGCTCCACTGATCTTATCTCCAGTAAGGGCCAGGTACTCTCCTGCAAATCAAAATTTAGTTATCCTACATGATCTAGCGACTAGCATGTTGACTTATCAGTTATCAGTGATATCTACAAATAAAAGGCCTTGTAATTTTAGTCAGAAACCATTTAAAGATAATAAATAGTCAAATATAGGGAGCCACATATTAACATCATGGTACGAAGTTACATGCAATAAAGGTAGTTCAGAAAAATACTGAACAGAGGAAAGCACAAGCGAAGAGTCGTAATCTCCAAAATACATGCAGCAGGAGGAGGCACACAAGCTTACTTCCCAAGGAGATTGGGAAATGTAAGATGAAATAAAAAGAACATCATGCCTAATGCAGATAATTCGATAACAAATATATAAAGTGTCCAGATATTGACATGTTTCTTTTCCTCGTAGAAAATGGATATCTCTTACGTGCAGACTCAACTACCCTAAACTAAGAAAGAATTTAAGATTGAGAAAGAAGGTGTGTGTAGAGAGGGGGATCAGAAAAATAGTTCCAAATTAGATAATTCATATCAAAGGCGCTCAGCGATATGACCTGATAGAAGTTACTAATGAATCCAAATCACAGCATGAGATCAGCAAAAGAATTTACCCAAATAACCAGGGAGGCGAGAAAGGTAAAATGAAGCCCCAGCATCAGGATGGTAACCAATCAATGTTTCTGGTGTGGCAAAAACCTACATGATGCAACACCCAATACCCTATAAGAACTGTGAAAAATCAAGAACTTAAAGCACTTGAAAGTTGAAACACCTAAATTATCACCTAGCACTGTCCAAATTTAACAGACCCTTTTGAGTTCAATAAAAAATCTCTGACTTATTTACCTGCGCATTCATTTAGTTCTTGAGAAATTCAAAATTAGATTATAACCTTGCAATAAGACCAAGATATCTAATGGTTTCTGGACTTTAAAAATGCTAAATCTGTCGTTATAAATCAGATATAATGGAAATAAACAAGCTTCTTCACAAGGAGTCAAAAGATTTAATAATAAATAAACATAATTACTATTTCACTTTTTGGTATAGGAGAAAGTTCACCAATACAGAGCCTTTAATATATGAAGAGAAAATAATGAATTTTATAAAATGAACTCAGTATTAACTCAGGAATAAATTATAGCTAATAAAATAGAGAAGTGGCCAAAACAATCAATGAAGGACAAAAAAGAAAAGAGCCAAAGGAAAAGTTCGCTGTATAAGTTTGTTGCACTACGATTCGAACTTCTCCCTTAAGAAACCAAATACAGATATAAATGAAGCCTAAAATACAGCAGTAGCACATAAACTGGCTGAAACCTTGACCTTTTAAATGCTTGGATGCAGCATAATGTCTTTGCCTCAAAAACTACAACAATAAGGAACTGAACCTGAGATCAATCATAGAGGAAATGCAATTTTATGCTTTATTTCCGCCCATATGATGTATATCCTAATATGGTTTCTGAGTTTCTCACCCCATTCCAGCTGAAAGACTACCCATTTGTTCATTTACAGGGTTTAGCACGAAATCATAAATAAGTTCTCAAAGCAGATTTTCTATTCAATTTGTACTGTAAATGACAAGTATTCAGGAATAATTAAAACATAAATCTCATCAGGTCAGCCTTCACTGCACGTCTCTCCCTATCTTTGATCTTAAGGTGTCGCATCCAACTGATGAGTTTCTACAGAATGAATCAGATTCTTGAGAAAATCTTGCTTTGACCTATCATTATAGAAACCATCTATTCAAGCTATCACATTCCTTTTTCTTTTGTTTCTTGATTGGGGATCAGACTAGAGTCTCAAAAAGGACTATCAAGAACTAAACTGCCCCTTTCTTTAACTTCTCTTCTTTTGTCCGTCGACGAAGCTGTAAAAAGAGAGGAAATAGAATGAAATAGTCTACCTTATTTTTTTTTCCCCGTTCCCCCCATCTCTCGAAAGGGATACAAGTGCTCATGTTACTTCTACATTATCCCACCTGTCACTTTCAGGATACCAAGGAACCAGTAGCAGTCTTGAGAGAAAAGGAGAATTTTTTTTTCTTTCTTCTCAAGTACTGAACAGTCCACATGTTTCAATTGTCTCAACCAGGTACAATCCCAGTTCATTCCCATTAATAGAATTATTCTAATGGGAATGAGAATGAAAAGCAAGAGATGCAGTTCTTGGGCTCGGAAATAGCTGTTCAGGTCTAATAAAGATTCACTACACTCCAAAGTCTTCATACATAGGCCTTCATGTGTCGATTCTGCCCTTCATCAAAAAATCGAATTATACAAGAAGTAGAAAGCAGAGAAGGATTTTAGTTCCAGGAGGAGAAAGTGTGATTTTTAAGGAAAAAGCATTCACTACCTGTATCCAGAGAACATGCTTGCACTTTATCTGATACAGTATAGAGCCATCAACATATAACTTATAATTTTTAATAGAAGAACATAAAGTTCATGATACGTGAAATCACTACAAAGATATAAGAATGAGCACAAATCAAACTTAACATTGCTTAGAAATGTAGTCTAGAAATTCTTGGACTAGGAGAATTAATATTGAACCAACAAAGTAAAAGCTAAAACAAATAAAACTTGACTAGTCTTTCCATACAGTTTTCTCAGTTGCGATACGGAAAGTTCCAGGAATAGAGATGCCAGCCCCACCACCCATGGTAACTCCATTCAAAAGAGCAACCTGCATGGTTTTTGAAATAGTGTCCAGTGACAAGTTAATGTCAACAAAAGTATGACGAGTAATGAATATGCAATACTCCTAAGTTCTAACACTTCTAAGTTGTAACACAGAATCGAGGATGCAAAAGAGCAAAGTAATCAAAATCAGAAAGTGTGCACGAACTTCTAATCAATAGAAAGATATAAAGCAACAAAGATAATACTCCTAACTACTATCAAATGCACTCCAGAATTCTAGTCTGGAAAATGATGTTTCAAACATTTTTGAAGAAACAACTCTATGATAAGCAACAGAAAAAAAAAATGAAAAAAAATGTCAAGGCAAAGCTGAAAATATCTTGTGATAAGTAAATTTTAACAAAATGGAGTTGAATATCTACAACAATTGGATCAAATCAGCATTTATCCTAGGGTAAGTCAAATATAATGTGACAAATTACATTTCCTTCAACAGGCACAATTTGGAAGATTGTAAAGCAGTTGGCATAAATAAAGTTACTGAGTTCCTATTTTGACTCTAAATATAAGATTCATCAAACTTTGGCAAGACACATCCAACTCATTGAACACTTGTTTAATCAGAAAGTGGTTGGTGTAATTAACCGTCAAAGTGTTGTCTCTAAGCATCTTAGCCACAGTAAGATGGGAGAGAATCTAATCAACAGAACTGAGCTATCTGCTAAATGATCTAGATATTCCTCTAAATAGTATCCTTAAAACTGCCTGCCAAAAGTACAAAGGTCTCGACATAACAGTAAGCATTGGATTTCATGCTTAAAGAGGCGGAAGCAGTAACCAAGAGAATATCGGGCGAAGGGTAGCACAAACGGCTAAGCAACTAATGTCATGGTGAAGGAGGCCTAGCATACGTATACTGAATTACTAACAGGTGAAATACCAAACCACAAACTTTTCAGTGAACTATTGAAGCTATCAGTGTGATGATCAAACAATTACCAATGGCTTTCAGTACACTTCTTTCATTTCCAAATTAGCTAGCGACAAGACTACCATTAGTATGAGTATGTTGATAGTGTAAGGGCGATCCATCCTTGATGATTGTCCACCTAATGGAACTTTTACATTTTAGAAACTCTTAGGTTCCAAATATAGCATAAATTTGTGCTGTGTTAGTCTGGATCAGTTGGAATTTACAAGGCACTGGACTGTATCAAAGACTAGTTAATACAAAAAAAGTTCTTGATACTTATATTATGGGTAGAAACAAAAGAAATTCAAGTCAACAGCTTCATTTAGTATCTGATGTTTGAATAATAATCATACTTACATGTGGCTTCAAGTATGTGCCAACAACATATATTAAGCTATATATTGTCCAACAGAATTCTTTACAATCTTGAAAATTCCCTGCATCCATCCAACACAAACAATATTAAACAAAGGCTGGAGAAGATAAAATTAAAAATTGAGCTAAAAGAACATTGGCAGCAATAGTTAAAACACTCGCTGCAGTTTATAGATATGATCAACCAGAACCATCTTAATTGTTCCTACTCAGAACATTCTGCTCAACTATATATCACTTGCAATGTAGCAGAATATGAATAAAATCATTGTGAATTACGAGTTAATATCTCAACACTCAACTTTGAAAATTTATCTAGCAAAGTATTAAACTTTGTTTTGTAATTAATAAAACCACTCAACTTAGACCTTTGTATCAATAAAATCACTCAACTACATTTATTATTGAAAAAACTGATATGACAAAAAATAAATTATTTTTTATGCCATGTTCATGATGAAAATAATAAACAAAGGAAGAATATGCATAGCAATGGCTCTCAGAGTTGTCATTATTCAGGTGATGGATTGTACTGTTCTTATCTGTTTGAATCAGAATAATTTAGATGCATTTATAAACTTCGATCTGCTGACTTGAGTTTAATGGGGTAAACTCCATTTATGTATAAATGGCATAAAAAATAATTTATCTTGTCATGTAAAAAAAAAAAAATTAACTGATAAATTTAAATTGAGTAAAGGCTGATACAAAACGAAGTTCAATAAGTTTGCACTCGTGAATTACAGCAGTCAAAAATTATGCACTGTACCTTGTTTTAGCAAATTATAAAGAGAGACAATGTCACCACCAGCAGAAAATGCCCTGTCATTTCCCTTCGAAGATAAAAGAATAACTCAGTACTAAATAGATTAACATATAAGTAAATTCACCTTAAAATTATAAGTAGATTAACAAATAAAAAATATGATTTCACTCAACAGATTACCTTCAATACCACGAATCCAATATCAGGATCATCTTCCCAATTTTTGTACAGCTTCATCAACCTTGACGCCTGAAGCCAAAACAAGAGCCAATTCAACATAAAAACACCGATTTCCCTTGGTGGGTATAAATCAAAAATACAAAAAGAGAGAAAAAAAGAAAAACGGGTAAAAAAACTAACAACTGAATAATTGATGGCATTTAACGCATGGGGTCTGTTAAGAATTGCTGTTCTTGAAGAAGCTTTCCCCTCCACTAAAACCTGAGAAATACAACTCATACAATCATTATTACAATACTAAAAAAAAAATGGGGTTTTTCATCATAGAATCTTAAATGGGCTCACTGTGCTTTCTGGTTCATCGATTAGGACATTGCTAGAAACACCGCAAAAGCTTCTGGACTGAGAAACCAACCGTGATTTCTGCAGAAAACGCCTCAAAATAGATGTCGATTTGAAGCTCTGCATATTTCTGTTAACCAAATGTAAAGTTTAAATCTTTGTCTTCTTTACTATTACTTATACAAAAACAGCAAAATGGAGAGCTTAAAAATCACAGATTTCTTTTGATATTCGGAAGGGCTCACATTTTATGTATTTGCCTAATTATTATTAATAAAGGCAAAATCCCACATTTATTACCATGTTATTATATATTAATTAAGTCTTAATTTATTTATTTGATTTTGCTTTAAATAAATTTGAACTAAAAATAAGTAAAATCTATCTTTTATTATGCTTTTTTCGTATATTTATTCTTCATTAATGTGTCACGTCATATAAAGATAGAAAACACTATAATTTGCTTAAATATTATATTTTTAAGTAATATAATACAATACATACATATGATATTATTATTTTGATAAATAATTATTTATTTAAAATACCAAAAGAATTACTCATGACATGAATGAGTGAGTCAGTTTCATTGTATATAACCATCATACGTTCAAAAAAACTTCCGTGACGGAACTTCTTTAAAAAAAATTTCTTTATTTGGCAGACAATATTTTTTTAAAATGTTTTTTATCACGTTTATTTATAAGTGAAGGCCTTTGAAGATATTGCTAAATCAGTAACGGAATTACGAATTTTAGTCAAAAAAAATGAAAAATATATAAAATACGCTTATAATTAGTGATAAAATTTATACGATATAATATCTCTATATACTCCCTTTGTTCCAAATTAGTTATTAGGATTCCTTTTTAAAAAATAAAAGTGTGTCAATTTGAAAGATCATTTAGATTAGACGATAATTTATAAACATTAAATATTCAAAAATTACATATAATAGTAATTTTTGTTTTAATTTATATATTTTATTTTAATTTGACACGATGTAATAAAGAAATAAAAAAGGCTCTTAAATTTATAATTTAAATTAAAAATATATCAAAATGTCATTTAACTAATGATCTTAAGTATGTTATACAAAAAGTTCGAATTAAAAAGTTACTGAAAATAAAAAAAAATGTTATCTTTTTAGCAAGACTAAAAAGAAAAATTAAGCAAAATAAATTAAAATAAAAAATATAAATTGTAATTTTCTCAAGTTAAAACCCCCCGGAACGCGTGTGTGGAGTTCCCGGTGAATCTCTTGAATCACCGCGGCAACCTCCTTGTAATTTACTCATCTCGTATGCTAAAGGTTTTTTTTCATTAATAAATGGAATTAATTGTTATTTTATTCAATTATGTTTATGCTATTTATCACTCTCCTCTATCGTAATTACTTGTTTACTTTTAAATTGATATAAGTATTAAGAAAACTATTAATAATACAGTATATTTATTATTGTACTCCTATTAATTATAAAAGAAAAAATAACAACTAATTAAGGATTGTGGGAGTTTAATACTTTTCGGACTTTCTTAAAAATAAACAATTTTAGCCTCTAAAAAATTTGGCCAATAAGAGTACAAATCTTAGTATTAAAATATAATTAATCCATCCAACTTAAACGTGTATTTAGACGTTAGCTACTTCCCACAATCCATCCTACGTCCTAGATAAGGTTAACAAATATAATTTTATAATTTTATAATTTATTTCGATATAGTTGAAATTATGTTTTTTTATTTATCTTTTAAACGTGCATGAATGGCTCCACGTTACCGTATTTTATGGATTTTAAAATTTTGTTAATTTAAATATTTACGGCTTTACGCAAAGAGAAAAAGATTTTTATATTTATCTTTTAAACTCTGTCAAATGATTTATCTTTGTCCTCCTTTCAGAATTTTTACTTAATTCTTAAATTGTTAATTTAAATATTTGTATGTTGAGAAAAAAAATCATTTATTTTTTTAAAAAAATAAATATTTGTCACTATATTGAACATGCAAATACACCAGAAAATTTCATCAATTTGATAAATAACAATGACTATTAACACTTTACGATTCAAGTAAGGATTAATTTATATAGAGGCCTTGAAATAAAGTATTGGTTTAGGCTTTCTTTTTTTCAATGTGTAAAGTAATTGTAAAACCATAACTATTAGGCTGAATAGATCAAAATTTTCTAAATTTAACGAGTTTTATTCGATACATATCTAAATCTTATGTTAGCTCAATTATCTTTTGAATTTTAAAAATTTGATAGCTTTGATCTTTCTAAATGTTGATGTGACAAAGAGGGTAGATATACTCTCTTTTAGTCACGTGTAAGGGAAGTAAAATCGAAAGTTCAACTATCAAATAAGGATATTTTTTCTAACAATTAATTGCAACATAATTAATATATGATTTATTTGTTCTAATTGTAACACTCTTGCTTTTTAAAAAATATACCTTGCATATTATATGTATCTCAATTTTTTTATTTAGATAAAATGGTTATATATATGGACCAAATATTAGTTAATATTTAATTTATTTTAGATAAATTAATCGGTTATTTAACCAAATCAATGAAGTTCAAACGGTGTTTTTTTAAAAATAAAATTTAGAGATTTTTGAATTTGATTTATACTGCTATTACCCTGTTTGTTTAATTTTCTTTCTGTGTTCATCAGGCAGCCATAAGGAGAGCGACAATAGCACGGAAGTTTGTTCCTTTTTTTATGGGTAGTGCTTTCAAGAACAAGGTGCTATTTTTTCACTGATTAACTAAATACGGGATGCAAAATTTTGATCTTAAATTGATATTGGCTATATTTTGGGCTTTTGTTTTATGTGAAAAATATTTAAGTTGCATAAATTTACCGGAATGATTATTGTTATTTCCCACTGAATTCCAGAGGTGTAATTTTTCTTCTTAGGTCGACCTCGCCAAATTGAATATCAGAATAACTGGGCTTGTGTAAAACTTTGTCATCTTTCATGAAGGTTAATCATTTGAACCTGGATCAAATTTCTCATCAATTACAATGTGATCATTTTAGAGCTTAGAAAAATGCAAGTCGGAAGTATTCTGACAACTAGCTGTGACCATGATATATTCTTCTCAAGACTAATTCCTTAATGATTACAACTGTGAAGTAATTAGTACTTGATGTCCATCCTTCCCGTTTTCAGCTCAATTTTTTCAATGTACATTTTTCTGGCTAATTGTTTCTACTGGTGTAAATCTAGGTCCATGCCTGCTTGTTCTCATTCTTGCAGTTCTAACTTATTCCTGTTGTTGCTTGGCTATATTTTCTTTTCTGATACTTGATTTGGCACCATATGCCCAATTCATTCTTGATTTTCAAGTGACAACAAATGTATAATTCTTTTATATTTCAGTGGCTGCAGTTTTAATTTATGCTTTCTGTTATTTTGTGCTAAACAGGGAGTTCAAACACTTCTTGATGGCGTTCTCAGTTACTTGCCTTGTCCAGTTGAAGTTAGCAACTATGCTCTGGATCAAACAAAGGATGAAGAGAAGGTTAGTTGATAATATTTTTTGTTGAGTTCTTACCTTTCTTTTCTCCATGTACAGATGTAGAGTTTAAGCCTCGTGCTCATTTGTTGCTAGGTTACCTTAACCGGAAACCCTTCTGGCCCTTTGGTTGCCCTGGCATTTAAATTAGAGGAAGGCCGTTTTGGTCAATTGACCTATTTAAGGTATAAACTTATTTCTTGTGCAATTGTTTTCTCCGTATGTGCACTTAGCAAGGACCGCACATTTTAACATAATCTTCCATCAAAGAATCTATGAAGGTGTCATCCGGAAGGGCGATTTTATAATCAACGTGAACACGGGAAAGAAGATTAAGGTGAGTTCAGTCCAGCTCATCTTCCTGATATGAAAACAGCTCATTTGAACCAAAATATGTCATGTTAGTTTAGCATCTGAATGCATTTCCCTTGACCTTATGCTGATTTTAAGAATCTTAAATCAACGTAAAAATAATTGCTTTTGATGATCTCTGTAAATCTTGTGTATATTTGTGTTAGTAGTTTCATCCCTTGAATTTTTGTTGTCTACTGGAATTAATGTTTTTGGACATTGAGGATATTGATACCCGATGCGAACTATTTTGGATTGGGGCGGTGTTTTTATTGTATAAATTTCTTTGGATGGATTCATGGTTGCATTCATGTTTACGAAAGTTTACAGGTTTGTGAATCATTCTGCCTTTTCTTGGTTTTTTGGTCAATTATGTGACGTGTACTCCTCTGAACAATTTTAATCTTACTGAATCAAAAATATTTTCTTGATTGTTCTATTCTACGAATGTTGTTCTGCTTGTTGAAAAAGAAATCGTATTTTTGCTTTGCTTGTTCACGAATTCATTCTATTGGCTATTACTGAAAGTTAACTTTGTGCAAAACATTAGTGAACTACCAATCTGGGATGCAGATTTTTCATTAAATTTCCATTTATTCATATAAAAAAACATCCGCCTTGTTTTCTGAATTACTGCAACAAAGCATCAGCTATTAGCACAAAAAGGGGAACTTAGAATTTATCCAGGTAGGAAGGCACAATTGGGTTGAGATATGGCCTCAGCTAAGATACTAGAATTAATTGGAAAGAGATGTGAACTTGCAAAAATACTCGCGGGAAGTAAAAGGAGACCAAGTTGTTAAAACCTACAAATAGGTATATAAAATATAGGGGATATACATAACGGGAAATTTATTTGTAATTGTTAAGTATCTATTTACACCAAGAATAGCAGTTTCTTGGGTTTTGGAGCTGGTTGAATCGGTGGTAGTTCCAAAGGAAGTTAGAAGTGTTTATTTGTTGTAAAGAACTTCTGCAAGGGGAATAGTATTTGAACAGAATTGTTCTCTACTTTGTGATGTGGATACCGAGATCGATTGCTTACCCATGTAGGTCTTTTTTTAGTCACCCACTCAATTGTGGATGTGTGATCTATTTACATGGAAAATGTGCTCGACATTATTGCATACTATTTGCAAATTAGTCTATATATTATTTTGCTATTATAACCTAACGTTCAACTAATTTTTTTGTAGATTCCTCGCTTGGTGAGAATGCATTCAAATGAGATGGAGGTTTGTCATTCACACCTTGTCCTTTTGACTTCTTTATTAGATACAAATCTTACTATGTCAGGATGATATTTTGTGTTACTCTTAAATTGAATTTACCTTACGGGATTTTTTCAGAGATATTAGAAGGGAAAAAAAGATTCTTTTCCCTGCAATATCAGTATATCTAGATTCCCCATCTTTCTTAACTCTGAGAAATGTATATCAACTCTAATAATAGGATATCCAAGAGGCTCATGCTGGGCAGATAGTTGCTGTGTTTGGCGTAGATTGTGCATCAGGTAACATCCTATTCTCTAGCTCAAGTCGACTTGATTAGAAAAGGCTGAGATCTTTCCATTATGATGTATTCTGATGCTTAGGTCTGATCCATTTGCAGGGGATACTTTTACTGATGGATCAGTCAAATACACTATGACTTCTATGAATGTACCTGAACCAGTGATGTCATTAGCTGTTTCACCTGTTTCTAAAGATTCTGGTGGACAAGTGAGTGGTCATAGTAGAACCTGTTGTTCTGTTGGGTCTATAAGGCGTGCACTCTTGCAATTGTTCTTTGAGCCTCTTATAATTGTTGTGTCTGTTTGGTTGGCAGTTTTCAAAAGCTTTGAATCGTTTTCAGAAGGAGGACCCTACATTCCGTGTGGGTTTAGATGCTGAGAGTGGTGAGGTATTTTTTGTCTACCCTAGATGGGGGCATAATTTGCATGTTATGTGAATTATTGATCTTTATGGGGAGAATCACTGAACATCTCAATGGTTTTCTGAGCAGACAATCATATCTGGCATGGGGGAGCTGCATCTGGACATATATGTTGAGCGCATCCGGAGAGAATATAAGGTTTATTTTCTTCCACAAATAGTCATTCTTTTTGGGATCATCGTTTGTTTGATCCTTTTCTTACTATCTTGTTGTTTCTTTAGGTTGAAGCTCAGGTTGGAAAGCCTCGTGTAAACTTCAGGGAAACCATCACTAAGCGAGCAGATTTTGATTATCTACACAAGAAGCAAAGTGGTGGGCAAGGTCAATATGGTAGAGTAATTGGGTAAGTGTAGATGTGTATCATTTTGGCAAGTCCCTTTTGTTATTTCCTTGAAAGCTTATCGCATGCAACTTAAAAGTGCCTATAAATAATTACCATTATGAAATGACGGGCAAGTAGAATGGAGAGAGCTAATGCTAGTTATATGATTTCCAACTGTTCCACACCTTCTCTACTAATTGTATGCCTGATGATTTCCATAGAATATTTGGTATCTTCTTTAGTGCCTGATCATAAAGTTGATTAGTTTTCGTTGGGCTGTGAGAAAAGAGTAGCAAAGGCAAACTTATCTCTTTTCTTTGTTTACACAATGTTGAGCCTCAATTTATATTGTCCCGTCATCAGATGTTCAATTCTGGGCTTCCTACGTTGATGAAGGGAATTGACCATTGTCTCAGATGGTCTTTGATTAATCAGCACCTCAAAGGCTAGTTTTTGGAGTTGAGTAAGGCCAAGATCCATGTTCTTCACGTGGTATCAGATGGAAATCATCTCTATTCTTGGTTTACCGTCTGTTGGGTTCCCATGTGCTGTTGCCCTTGATCTGTATGTCCATCCCCAATCGTGGAGTAGTATTTTAGAATGTTCCATATTGATCAAGACTAAATTGCTCTCTTTATATTGTCTTGGGCAATCCTCATCTCAGGATCCAGGCCCGAGATCCATTTTCTTTGTGGTTGCAAATATGGTTCCTCATTGTTCTAATATTTTGACATGGGCGGATTGCAGCCCCCTGACAGAGTACTCTAAATCTTGTAACCTAAACTAAATCCCCTTCTCTGCCCGTAGCCCCCTCTCCACTACAAAGTTCCTGTTTCTAGCTTAGATTGTAAATCTGTAATGCTTACAGTTGGCGGCTCAGTTACAGATCCCCATGCATAGGCTACTCTCTTTGGCTAGTATAATAGATCACAGCTTTAACTTTAAGGAGTAATTCAACATTGACCTCCATTAAGTCTGCAGTAAACAAGAGTATGTTAAATTGTCTCTGAGAGAGTTGGTTTGGGAGGGTAAGCTGTTTATATTTTCATAATTCAATTCTGTGGCATTGTTGATATTCATGTTTCCTCAATACGTTGTTTTCCACAGGTATGTTGAACCTCTTGAACCAGGGTCAGGCAGTAAGTTTGAATTTGAGAACATGCTTGTGGGACAAACTATTCCGTCAAACTATGTCCCTGCAATTGAAAAGGGTTTCAGGGAGGCTGCCAATTCGTAAGTTTTCTTTCTCTAGTTTTAAATTATGACTTGCCTCGAGACTCTGAGATACACCTGCTGCTTTTCCTTCAAGTCAAGAATCTAGCATGTGCTGTTATTATATAGTAATTGCTTATGAACTATCATATCTTAGTTTATGCATGATTTAGTGGAGATTTGGTCATTGACTTGCTTGGACTAGTTTGTTTAGGTGTTTCTTTTTTTAATTTGATTAGAAATCTGGATCTTCCTGTGTTCCAGGGGCTCTCTGATTGGTCATCCTGTTGAAAATATCCGTGTTGTTTTGACGGATGGTGCCTCACATAATGTTGATTCAAGTGAACTTGCATTCAAATTAGCTTCTATTTATGCTTTTAGACAGGTAAGACATTCATCCTATTGACCGTAGACTATTTCTGTTATGTTTGTTTGTACCTCCAACTTCCCAGCCTTCCTCTCTTTTCTTAGCTTGGTGAGCTTTATCTAAGTTCCCTATGCTTGCAGTGATTTTATGATTGCCCATGTGTATCTCTAATTTTATTGCAAAACAGTGTTATACTGCAGCCAAGCCTATAATTTTAGAACCTGTGATGCTGGTGGATATAAAAGTGCCAACAGAATTTCAGGGCACTGTTACTGGGGATATCAATAAGTAATCTCTTTGAGTTCTTTCTGGGACTTTGTTATTGAGATTTGAGAATGTGATTTATGCTTTTCTAACCACTTCTTTTCTTGTTCTCACAGGAGGAAAGGTGTCATAATCGGCAATGACCAGGAAGGAGATGACTCTGTAATTACTGCCAATGTATGTCTATCATTCTTTGCTCTTTAAGCTGTATTTAGAATTGATTCTGGTGCCTGTTGCTATCAGCATGGATTGCTGTTTATATGCATGTTTTCTATCCTCTCTTTCTTTATTCTGTTCGGATGACTTTATGTGATGTAATTATAGAAAAACCACTTAGAATACAGCTCCAGCAATCAATTGTTCATTCCTTTTTTGGGTACAGAATTGGCTTATAAAATTGCTAGTCATGTATCTTCTACTTGTTTGTATTGGGGCTTCTTAATAATAGTTTTTGAGCACACGCGTCACAAGGCGTGTGTCTGACACTTGGTAATCACAGTTTTAACTTTTATTAATGTGGTTGACCTACTCCCCTATCAGATTTTGTCGTACTTCTCAATGATATTTATTATAGCTTTCAAGTATGTGCGACAAAGTTGTGTGAGAAAGATGCATCATGCATAATTTTGTGTTTCTATCTAATAATTAATACCTTAGCCAAACGGTGTCTGAAACAGATTAGTTTTCATGCAAGGGAAGATGGAATAGTTATGAGAGAATGTTTCCATGCAGATTAGTGTTCTTCATGTTACTTGCATATGCTTGTTATTTTGAGTCTGATGCACAACAGCACAAGAATTGCTAATTTACATGGCTTGTAAGGGATAAAGGAAAAATTCGTTCTCGACTTCTTTCAGCCTTGGAACAGTATACATTTGTTCTGGAAGTATTATTGCATGAGTTATGAGCATCTCTTTTCTGTCTTCTGAGAGCTGAGGTTATACTGTTTATTTCTCAGGTTCCTCTCAACATGATGTTTGGGTACTCAACATCTCTTCGATCAATGACACAGGTCAGTAATTTTGTTTCCAGTTCCTCAACAGAACTCTTTTATTGAATTAAGGGAAAGGAAGGTTGGTGGTGATTCCAATTTTTTTTAAGCTTCTGGACATAGTAGGAGTGAAAGGAAGACAGGAGAAGAGAAAAATGATGGATAATGCTATAACAATTTTAATTTTGTCATACAAGTGAGTGGAGACCTTTAAGAAAAAAAAGTTTCACGTTCTGAAGAAGCTTTTATGATGCCATACACAAGGCTTACTAGTAGAAAAATATGTCATTAAGGTGTTAAGGTGAAGTGAAAAAACATTATTTTCTTTTCTTTAATATTAAAATAAAAAATTAAAGTTATTCCTCTCCTATAACTTTGTTTCCTTTTCCTTTTCCCGTGATCATGCGTATACTGCATAGTGAGAAGAAATATGTGATGCCGACCTCAGTGCTCTGTTTGCTTAGTGAACTTCAGTGATACAAATCATTGTTTTGTTTCATGCAGGGGAAAGGTGAGTTCACAATGGAATACAGAGAGCATGCCCCAGTTTCAGGAGATACACAAACGCAACTTGTTAACGCATACAAGGCCAGCAAAGAAAATTGAAAAGATGGTGTGCCTTTGAAGCTCCTGCAACTACATCCTGTTTAATTATTTTTTTTTATGAATTTGTCTCCTTGGGTGGGAGCAATGTTGTGAAATCCTTAGGACCAGAACTGGTCAGTCAATTTTGATATGCTGAATAAAACAGTAAAATTCCATAATGTATACAAATAATTGCTTATATACATACATATAGGTTGTGTATTCATAACCCTTGAGAGGTGTAATGATATGTAGAAAAGCAAAAAGCTAACCATCTTCCCACCCCAACACAGAAAGAAATAGACAAAAGTAATGACTTGAATTTACCTCTCCCTCCCACTATTCCTAAGAGGGTTCCACTTCTAAAAGAGTTCAATTTCTTTGATATTGACAGCATAGTTCTTTTATATCATATAATAACGACGGTATATATTTTTGTTTAGAATAACAACTGAATATATATATATTTGCAATACTGACGATGTATACCAGCAAATTCCTCTGAAAATCTTCCAGGACAAGAAGATTAAAAAAAGAAGAAGCTGCCACATCATTTGGGCAATTTGCCAAGGCCATATCATTAGTAATTTTCAATACAGATTTGCAAATGCTACTATATCAAGACTGAATTGCTCAGTGTTTGTAATGTGAAGAAAAGATAACTGATATAATTTACTTATTTTCTTCTGTTATCTTCAAAGTTGAGGAGTTTCCCTACCCAAAAGTTATGTAAATGCTTCTCGCTGTTGTGTTGGTAGCTCCAGTTCAGGCTCAAATGCTGTTAACCGAGAAAAGTACTGATCTACCATGTCGTCCGTTACTTTCTCCAACGTTGGAGGATCCCACTGCACGTTTTAACATAAATCAAGAAACGCACCCCGAGGTTAAAGAGGATCATTATTCACTGAAATAACATATTGGTTTACCTTAGGAGCAAGATCTCTATCCACAAGCCGTGCACGAACCCCCTGGTAAGAAGATATTATTTATGCACAGTGATGATCATCCACCGATGTAAAACTGAGATTTTTTGTTTTGTAAAGATATATTACCTCACGGAAGTCACTAGTTATTTGTCCAGATAAAGCTTGTACTGACATTCGATACTCACGCCTTAGGCACTGGTCTAGAGTCTGATGTCTGCCTTCACGGATCTGAGAGTAGGCATTAGTGGATGGTCATCTCACAATGCCCTGCTGGCTGGAAGAGAGAATATTCTATCTGAAACAAAAAAAGAATTAGAACTTACAGATCTGAGTGAAACCTTTAAACTCAGTGGGGATGTTTCTTGTAGTTTTCTCAGTGTTGCAACACACCATGCATCTTGCTTGGCTGCCTCGCTCTCCTGACATAAGTTAAGTTTCTTTTAGAAATGTAATCACACCCGTGATTAAAAACTCACATGTATAGCTGATTTCAATGACTCAGCTTGTACAATTGTCAAAAAAATGTATCAAGGGAAGGCCTCTCCATAAATTTTAGCTTATGGGAAGTTGGGATCTCCACAATGTACTTTCTCCAAAGAATGATTGACAGTTGACACAATTTAGTGTGACAACAGCATTTAGATCTATACGCACTTATAGAACATCAGGGAGCAAGCAAAGAGAAGGCTGAACAATGATCCTTGTTTTCTTTTTCCAGATTTTTCAAGTGGTAATTGTAAAGGCCAAGGTATTAAAAGCAAAGCAATCAAATGCTGAACGTAATTGTATAGATCAATTCAATTATGTTTCTACTACCACCCAAGGATGTAGCCTAAAAGTCGAAGAAGTGTTTGAAAACATGGAAGATCAGGCTTTAAATCCAGCAGAGACAGAAAAAGTTAAGTGATTTGGGAGCCAGAGTTACCCAATACTTGTGCTGGTGCAAGATAGCATGTCTCTGGTAAAATTATCAATATGAGAGTAAATTTACCCAGACACCACCATTATTTTAAAGAATTATGTTTCTACTGTTCACATTATGATTGTATGTCCATCCAGTAAAGTTTCTTACTCGGTCATATAGCCTTCACACCCCAGTCTTCATGAAATTAAGATATTTTGTTCAAGAGCTCCCGTTCTTCCTTTTCCCATTAGAGATATCACACAAATTTAAATCAATCAATGTACGAAACTTTGCATCATTCAGAGACCTTCACAGAATAATGTAAACACGGATACACACACAGAGGAGCTATATGCTCACCAATGCATCAATAATTTCTTCGACTGTGTCATGGCTGAAACATTTATCAAGAGTTTCAATCCTAAAGAAAGAGAGAGATGGATTAGTTTAAGCTATCAAAATAAAAAGTGATCTGCAAGAAAGATCATGCACCACTCAATGAGAAAATACAGGTTAAAGAATAAGATTAATTACAATGATTAAAAGATCCATGCGGAACCATAAAAAAAGTCATCAGGAGCCACAAAAGTTTCCATATGACATATGTAATGTATGTTTCGGAGAGCTGAAATTTTGCTCCACCAGTTGATGCATTCTATACAACTCAAGGTAAAGTTGGTGATACGACCTCTACAAAGAAAATAATAAGTATTTCTGGCACTTGAAACCTATGCGAAGTTTAATTTGAAGAGATAGTTGCAGGATTTTCTCTGTTTAAAAATAAAACAATTTGCTAGAAACTACCAATTTGATTCCTAGAAGAAAAAAAAGAAAGATCGACTTGCAATCCTTTCTTTTTTACTAGCATAAAAAATGTTACAAGAAATGATTGCAAGTTTCTCAACCAATCAAATCTATAACTTGCTTTCCTCCAGCAAGCAAAATGATGAAGCAAGGCTGCAGCAAGGGATCATTTCTATGTCCAATAAGAAATATGAGGGGGGGTTCCTGAAGATGTAGGGTATTTTTTGGAATCAACTGACTGGAGCAATACATGCTTGATTAACTACTAGAAAAGGTGATTCAAATCTGAAAGCAGCCCATAACATAAAACGGTGATCTGTATCAATCCACCCCTATAACACTTAACGGGAAACAATATATTTTTGGACATTCATTTTACATGTTTATCAAGGATGACAGGTACCTGTGAAGTATACTCTCCGGTTCTGGATGGACAATCTCTCCCCAATTTTCAAGAGATCTTTCAATCACTGATGGATCATCAGTAATCAACGTTCCAAGTTGTTCCTCAATTAAGGGAATTTTCTGAGATGAATGGAGAGGGAAGATAAGAAGTTTCCAGAACTATTATCAAATAACCCAAGTAGGCTGTTGGCACCAAGGTGCAAAACAAATTAAGCACAGAACTTACTGCACTGTGTGAGTAATGTGTAGCAAGCCCACAGGAAATCATTTCTGCTCCACTGATCTTATCTCCAGTAAGGGCCAGGTACTCTCCTGCAAATCAAAATTTAGTTATCCTACATGATCTAGCGACTAGCATGTTGACTTATCAGTTATCAGTGATATCTACAAATAAAAGGCCTTGTAATTTTAGTCAGAAACCATTTAAAGATAATAAATAGTCAAATATAGGGAGCCACATATTAACATCATGGTACGAAGTTACATGCAATAAAGGTAGTTCAGAAAAATACTGAACAGAGGAAAGCACAAGCGAAGAGTCGTAATCTCCAAAATACATGCAGCAGGAGGAGGCACACAAGCTTACTTCCCAAGGAGATTGGGAAATGTAAGATGAAATAAAAAGAACATCATGCCTAATGCAGATAATTCGATAACAAATATATAAAGTGTCCAGATATTGACATGTTTCTTTTCCTCGTAGAAAATGGATATCTCTTACGTGCAGACTCAACTACCCTAAACTAAGAAAGAATTTAAGATTGAGAAAGAAGGTGTGTGTAGAGAGGGGGATCAGAAAAATAGTTCCAAATTAGATAATTCATATCAAAGGCGCTCAGCGATATGACCTGATAGAAGTTACTAATGAATCCAAATCACAGCATGAGATCAGCAAAAGAATTTACCCAAATAACCAGGGAGGCGAGAAAGGTAAAATGAAGCCCCAGCATCAGGATGGTAACCAATCAATGTTTCTGGTGTGGCAAAAACCTACATGATGCAACACCCAATACCCTATAAGAACTGTGAAAAATCAAGAACTTAAAGCACTTGAAAGTTGAAACACCTAAATTATCACCTAGCACTGTCCAAATTTAACAGACCCTTTTGAGTTCAATAAAAAATCTCTGACTTATTTACCTGCGCATTCATTTAGTTCTTGAGAAATTCAAAATTAGATTATAACCTTGCAATAAGACCAAGATATCTAATGGTTTCTGGACTTTAAAAATGCTAAATCTGTCGTTATAAATCAGATATAATGGAAATAAACAAGCTTCTTCACAAGGAGTCAAAAGATTTAATAATAAATAAACATAATTACTATTTCACTTTTTGGTATAGGAGAAAGTTCACCAATACAGAGCCTTTAATATATGAAGAGAAAATAATGAATTTTATAAAATGAACTCAGTATTAACTCAGGAATAAATTATAGCTAATAAAATAGAGAAGTGGCCAAAACAATCAATGAAGGACAAAAAAGAAAAGAGCCAAAGGAAAAGTTCGCTGTATAAGTTTGTTGCACTACGATTCGAACTTCTCCCTTAAGAAACCAAATACAGATATAAATGAAGCCTAAAATACAGCAGTAGCACATAAACTGGCTGAAACCTTGACCTTTTAAATGCTTGGATGCAGCATAATGTCTTTGCCTCAAAAACTACAACAATAAGGAACTGAACCTGAGATCAATCATAGAGGAAATGCAATTTTATGCTTTATTTCCGCCCATATGATGTATATCCTAATATGGTTTCTGAGTTTCTCACCCCATTCCAGCTGAAAGACTACCCATTTGTTCATTTACAGGGTTTAGCACGAAATCATAAATAAGTTCTCAAAGCAGATTTTCTATTCAATTTGTACTGTAAATGACAAGTATTCAGGAATAATTAAAACATAAATCTCATCAGGTCAGCCTTCACTGCACGTCTCTCCCTATCTTTGATCTTAAGGTGTCGCATCCAACTGATGAGTTTCTACAGAATGAATCAGATTCTTGAGAAAATCTTGCTTTGACCTATCATTATAGAAACCATCTATTCAAGCTATCACATTCCTTTTTCTTTTGTTTCTTGATTGGGGATCAGACTAGAGTCTCAAAAAGGACTATCAAGAACTAAACTGCCCCTTTCTTTAACTTCTCTTCTTTTGTCCGTCGACGAAGCTGTAAAAAGAGAGGAAATAGAATGAAATAGTCTACCTTATTTTTTTTTCCCCGTTCCCCCCATCTCTCGAAAGGGATACAAGTGCTCATGTTACTTCTACATTATCCCACCTGTCACTTTCAGGATACCAAGGAACCAGTAGCAGTCTTGAGAGAAAAGGAGAATTTTTTTTTCTTTCTTCTCAAGTACTGAACAGTCCACATGTTTCAATTGTCTCAACCAGGTACAATCCCAGTTCATTCCCATTAATAGAATTATTCTAATGGGAATGAGAATGAAAAGCAAGAGATGCAGTTCTTGGGCTCGGAAATAGCTGTTCAGGTCTAATAAAGATTCACTACACTCCAAAGTCTTCATACATAGGCCTTCATGTGTCGATTCTGCCCTTCATCAAAAAATCGAATTATACAAGAAGTAGAAAGCAGAGAAGGATTTTAGTTCCAGGAGGAGAAAGTGTGATTTTTAAGGAAAAAGCATTCACTACCTGTATCCAGAGAACATGCTTGCACTTTATCTGATACAGTATAGAGCCATCAACATATAACTTATAATTTTTAATAGAAGAACATAAAGTTCATGATACGTGAAATCACTACAAAGATATAAGAATGAGCACAAATCAAACTTAACATTGCTTAGAAATGTAGTCTAGAAATTCTTGGACTAGGAGAATTAATATTGAACCAACAAAGTAAAAGCTAAAACAAATAAAACTTGACTAGTCTTTCCATACAGTTTTCTCAGTTGCGATACGGAAAGTTCCAGGAATAGAGATGCCAGCCCCACCACCCATGGTAACTCCATTCAAAAGAGCAACCTGCATGGTTTTTGAAATAGTGTCCAGTGACAAGTTAATGTCAACAAAAGTATGACGAGTAATGAATATGCAATACTCCTAAGTTCTAACACTTCTAAGTTGTAACACAGAATCGAGGATGCAAAAGAGCAAAGTAATCAAAATCAGAAAGTGTGCACGAACTTCTAATCAATAGAAAGATATAAAGCAACAAAGATAATACTCCTAACTACTATCAAATGCACTCCAGAATTCTAGTCTGGAAAATGATGTTTCAAACATTTTTGAAGAAACAACTCTATGATAAGCAACAGAAAAAAAAAATGAAAAAAAATGTCAAGGCAAAGCTGAAAATATCTTGTGATAAGTAAATTTTAACAAAATGGAGTTGAATATCTACAACAATTGGATCAAATCAGCATTTATCCTAGGGTAAGTCAAATATAATGTGACAAATTACATTTCCTTCAACAGGCACAATTTGGAAGATTGTAAAGCAGTTGGCATAAATAAAGTTACTGAGTTCCTATTTTGACTCTAAATATAAGATTCATCAAACTTTGGCAAGACACATCCAACTCATTGAACACTTGTTTAATCAGAAAGTGGTTGGTGTAATTAACCGTCAAAGTGTTGTCTCTAAGCATCTTAGCCACAGTAAGATGGGAGAGAATCTAATCAACAGAACTGAGCTATCTGCTAAATGATCTAGATATTCCTCTAAATAGTATCCTTAAAACTGCCTGCCAAAAGTACAAAGGTCTCGACATAACAGTAAGCATTGGATTTCATGCTTAAAGAGGCGGAAGCAGTAACCAAGAGAATATCGGGCGAAGGGTAGCACAAACGGCTAAGCAACTAATGTCATGGTGAAGGAGGCCTAGCATACGTATACTGAATTACTAACAGGTGAAATACCAAACCACAAACTTTTCAGTGAACTATTGAAGCTATCAGTGTGATGATCAAACAATTACCAATGGCTTTCAGTACACTTCTTTCATTTCCAAATTAGCTAGCGACAAGACTACCATTAGTATGAGTATGTTGATAGTGTAAGGGCGATCCATCCTTGATGATTGTCCACCTAATGGAACTTTTACATTTTAGAAACTCTTAGGTTCCAAATATAGCATAAATTTGTGCTGTGTTAGTCTGGATCAGTTGGAATTTACAAGGCACTGGACTGTATCAAAGACTAGTTAATACAAAAAAAGTTCTTGATACTTATATTATGGGTAGAAACAAAAGAAATTCAAGTCAACAGCTTCATTTAGTATCTGATGTTTGAATAATAATCATACTTACATGTGGCTTCAAGTATGTGCCAACAACATATATTAAGCTATATATTGTCCAACAGAATTCTTTACAATCTTGAAAATTCCCTGCATCCATCCAACACAAACAATATTAAACAAAGGCTGGAGAAGATAAAATTAAAAATTGAGCTAAAAGAACATTGGCAGCAATAGTTAAAACACTCGCTGCAGTTTATAGATATGATCAACCAGAACCATCTTAATTGTTCCTACTCAGAACATTCTGCTCAACTATATATCACTTGCAATGTAGCAGAATATGAATAAAATCATTGTGAATTACGAGTTAATATCTCAACACTCAACTTTGAAAATTTATCTAGCAAAGTATTAAACTTTGTTTTGTAATTAATAAAACCACTCAACTTAGACCTTTGTATCAATAAAATCACTCAACTACATTTATTATTGAAAAAACTGATATGACAAAAAATAAATTATTTTTTATGCCATGTTCATGATGAAAATAATAAACAAAGGAAGAATATGCATAGCAATGGCTCTCAGAGTTGTCATTATTCAGGTGATGGATTGTACTGTTCTTATCTGTTTGAATCAGAATAATTTAGATGCATTTATAAACTTCGATCTGCTGACTTGAGTTTAATGGGGTAAACTCCATTTATGTATAAATGGCATAAAAAATAATTTATCTTGTCATGTAAAAAAAAAAAAATTAACTGATAAATTTAAATTGAGTAAAGGCTGATACAAAACGAAGTTCAATAAGTTTGCACTCGTGAATTACAGCAGTCAAAAATTATGCACTGTACCTTGTTTTAGCAAATTATAAAGAGAGACAATGTCACCACCAGCAGAAAATGCCCTGTCATTTCCCTTCGAAGATAAAAGAATAACTCAGTACTAAATAGATTAACATATAAGTAAATTCACCTTAAAATTATAAGTAGATTAACAAATAAAAAATATGATTTCACTCAACAGATTACCTTCAATACCACGAATCCAATATCAGGATCATCTTCCCAATTTTTGTACAGCTTCATCAACCTTGACGCCTGAAGCCAAAACAAGAGCCAATTCAACATAAAAACACCGATTTCCCTTGGTGGGTATAAATCAAAAATACAAAAAGAGAGAAAAAAAGAAAAACGGGTAAAAAAACTAACAACTGAATAATTGATGGCATTTAACGCATGGGGTCTGTTAAGAATTGCTGTTCTTGAAGAAGCTTTCCCCTCCACTAAAACCTGAGAAATACAACTCATACAATCATTATTACAATACTAAAAAAAAAATGGGGTTTTTCATCATAGAATCTTAAATGGGCTCACTGTGCTTTCTGGTTCATCGATTAGGACATTGCTAGAAACACCGCAAAAGCTTCTGGACTGAGAAACCAACCGTGATTTCTGCAGAAAACGCCTCAAAATAGATGTCGATTTGAAGCTCTGCATATTTCTGTTAACCAAATGTAAAGTTTAAATCTTTGTCTTCTTTACTATTACTTATACAAAAACAGCAAAATGGAGAGCTTAAAAATCACAGATTTCTTTTGATATTCGGAAGGGCTCACATTTTATGTATTTGCCTAATTATTATTAATAAAGGCAAAATCCCACATTTATTACCATGTTATTATATATTAATTAAGTCTTAATTTATTTATTTGATTTTGCTTTAAATAAATTTGAACTAAAAATAAGTAAAATCTATCTTTTATTATGCTTTTTTCGTATATTTATTCTTCATTAATGTGTCACGTCATATAAAGATAGAAAACACTATAATTTGCTTAAATATTATATTTTTAAGTAATATAATACAATACATACATATGATATTATTATTTTGATAAATAATTATTTATTTAAAATACCAAAAGAATTACTCATGACATGAATGAGTGAGTCAGTTTCATTGTATATAACCATCATACGTTCAAAAAAACTTCCGTGACGGAACTTCTTTAAAAAAAATTTCTTTATTTGGCAGACAATATTTTTTTAAAATGTTTTTTATCACGTTTATTTATAAGTGAAGGCCTTTGAAGATATTGCTAAATCAGTAACGGAATTACGAATTTTAGTCAAAAAAAATGAAAAATATATAAAATACGCTTATAATTAGTGATAAAATTTATACGATATAATATCTCTATATACTCCCTTTGTTCCAAATTAGTTATTAGGATTCCTTTTTAAAAAATAAAAGTGTGTCAATTTGAAAGATCATTTAGATTAGACGATAATTTATAAACATTAAATATTCAAAAATTACATATAATAGTAATTTTTGTTTTAATTTATATATTTTATTTTAATTTGACACGATGTAATAAAGAAATAAAAAAGGCTCTTAAATTTATAATTTAAATTAAAAATATATCAAAATGTCATTTAACTAATGATCTTAAGTATGTTATACAAAAAGTTCGAATTAAAAAGTTACTGAAAATAAAAAAAAATGTTATCTTTTTAGCAAGACTAAAAAGAAAAATTAAGCAAAATAAATTAAAATAAAAAATATAAATTGTAATTTTCTCAAGTTAAAACCCCCCGGAACGCGTGTGTGGAGTTCCCGGTGAATCTCTTGAATCACCGCGGCAACCTCCTTGTAATTTACTCATCTCGTATGCTAAAGGTTTTTTTTCATTAATAAATGGAATTAATTGTTATTTTATTCAATTATGTTTATGCTATTTATCACTCTCCTCTATCGTAATTACTTGTTTACTTTTAAATTGATATAAGTATTAAGAAAACTATTAATAATACAGTATATTTATTATTGTACTCCTATTAATTATAAAAGAAAAAATAACAACTAATTAAGGATTGTGGGAGTTTAATACTTTTCGGACTTTCTTAAAAATAAACAATTTTAGCCTCTAAAAAATTTGGCCAATAAGAGTACAAATCTTAGTATTAAAATATAATTAATCCATCCAACTTAAACGTGTATTTAGACGTTAGCTACTTCCCACAATCCATCCTACGTCCTAGATAAGGTTAACAAATATAATTTTATAATTTTATAATTTATTTCGATATAGTTGAAATTATGTTTTTTTATTTATCTTTTAAACGTGCATGAATGGCTCCACGTTACCGTATTTTATGGATTTTAAAATTTTGTTAATTTAAATATTTACGGCTTTACGCAAAGAGAAAAAGATTTTTATATTTATCTTTTAAACTCTGTCAAATGATTTATCTTTGTCCTCCTTTCAGAATTTTTACTTAATTCTTAAATTGTTAATTTAAATATTTGTATGTTGAGAAAAAAAATCATTTATTTTTTTAAAAAAATAAATATTTGTCACTATATTGAACATGCAAATACACCAGAAAATTTCATCAATTTGATAAATAACAATGACTATTAACACTTTACGATTCAAGTAAGGATTAATTTATATAGAGGCCTTGAAATAAAGTATTGGTTTAGGCTTTCTTTTTTTCAATGTGTAAAGTAATTGTAAAACCATAACTATTAGGCTGAATAGATCAAAATTTTCTAAATTTAACGAGTTTTATTCGATACATATCTAAATCTTATGTTAGCTCAATTATCTTTTGAATTTTAAAAATTTGATAGCTTTGATCTTTCTAAATGTTGATGTGACAAAGAGGGTAGATATACTCTCTTTTAGTCACGTGTAAGGGAAGTAAAATCGAAAGTTCAACTATCAAATAAGGATATTTTTTCTAACAATTAATTGCAACATAATTAATATATGATTTATTTGTTCTAATTGTAACACTCTTGCTTTTTAAAAAATATACCTTGCATATTATATGTATCTCAATTTTTTTATTTAGATAAAATGGTTATATATATGGACCAAATATTAGTTAATATTTAATTTATTTTAGATAAATTAATCGGTTATTTAACCAAATCAATGAAGTTCAAACGGTGTTTTTTTAAAAATAAAATTTAGAGATTTTTGAATTTGATTTATACTGCTATTATTAACTAGTACTAGTATAGTGCCAATTCCATGATGCATCAACTAACATGCAGCTTTTCATGTGACTACAAATTCTTTTCATGACTATTTATCTCCTTATTATTCTCCTTGAATTTCGATATTAGCATCCTAAAAAGTCCATATATATAACAATTTCAACATTCATCACAATATTCTAACTCACACTAAATCTACACTTTTATTTTATTTTTTTAACCATGGCAAAACAGCCCACTAGAGTTCTTGTCACTGGAGCTGCTGGTACAATTTTATTTAATTTTTTTTTAAAAAAAATTAACCATTATAATGTTCTAATTTTTTGGTATAATTGTATGAGGTTCTTTTCTTGACATGGATGAGTTACTATTCTATTTCATAGCTTGTGGATTTTGTCTTTGGTATTTGATTTAATTGGGTTGTGTGCCTTGTCTTCAAAGTCTTTTGTTGTTCTTAATTGTGTGAAATTTTCCTTTAAATTATGTATTGTGGTAGCATTTTAACAGTGTCTAATTTCAATTATTTGTGAATTTTATTCTTAATTATTAAATTAATGGAATATTGGGGTTCAATTGAAAAGCCTATTGTTTTGTTGGGTTGTGCATATTTGTCATGGAAGATTGTTACGCATATATGGAGTTTCATGAATATAGAAAAGGATCCCATTACAGTGCTTGTTACTGGTGCTGCAGGCATGTTTAATTTATATTGCATTTATTTTCTATTTTTGTGAACTTTTTATTTGATTTATTTTGTCTTGATGGCAGTGTGATTCAATCTCAGTTCTTCTACTCGTTGTGATATCATGTTGAAGTGTACTGTCATTAGCTGTGTCAAAAATGAACTCAAACATAGATAATCTGTCCAGAATATTAAGGGTTGGACTCAAGATAATTTGAATTGAGTTCAATATCAACTCATTCAAGCCTAACCCCATTTGAAGATAATCTTCAATTGAGTTCAATTCAATTTTTAATTTCAACATGTTTTAAAACTTTTTATTAAGATAATTTCTTATATTGAAGGTATGAATTATTATCTATTTAATATATTTTAGGATTTATCTATCAATTTGTATTTTTTTTAACAAAAATTCTTAGAAATGAAAATTCAAATTGTAAATATAAAAGTTAAATATCAATATGTTAAATTATTGAGATTAATTGGATCAAATTGGACGGATCAAGGTCCAACCCATTTTAGCCCAATCCGATTTCTATTTCTACCCATTTTAATATCTACAATTTCAACACAACCCGACCATTTGACAGCCATAATCATCTCATCTGAGAGTTTAAGATGTTAGAGGATCGAGATCAACTTAGATTCACTTCAAAAAATGAAATGAATTGAATTGAAAATCATGTCAATTGTCTTATATCTGAAAACTAAAATTGTCAAAACCATAATGTTGATTTGAACATGTTGTAACAGGTCAAATTGGCTATGCTCTTGTTCCTATGATCGCGAGAGGAGCCATGTTAGGCCTTGATCAACCTGTTATCATACACATGCTTGATATTGAACCAGCTGCTGAGTCCTTAAAAGGAGTGAAAATGGAATTGATTGATGCAGCTTTTCCTCTTCTCAAAGGTAAAATGCAGCAAGAGATAAAAAGCATTGTGCAACCACTTTTTTTTTACATTGTTAAATTTATTGAATATTATTCTTGCACAGATGTTGTTGCTACCACGAACGTTGTTGAAGCTTGTAAAGGCGTCAATGTTGCTGTTATGGTTGGTGGATTTCCGCGAAAAGAAGGGATGGAAAGAAAGGACGTGATGACGAAAAATGTTTCAATTTACAAAGCACAAGCCTCTGCCTTAGAACAGCATGCTGCCCCTGATTGCAAGGTAAAACAGAATTTTATTATTTCAATTATCTCTGGAACATTTATCAGGTCTAATCGAAGTCTCGAATTGTTGCAGGTTTTGGTTGTTGCTAATCCAGCAAACACTAATGCACTTATTTTGAAAGAATTTGCCCCTTCATTTCCAGCGAAAAACATCACTTGCCTAACAAGGCTTGATCACAACAGAGCTTTAGGTCAGATTTCGGAGAAACTAAACGTTCACGTTGGTGATGTGAAGAATGTGGCAATATGGGGAAATCACTCATCAACTCAGTATCCAGATGTGAATCATGCAACTGTGAAAACCGCTGCTGGAGAAAAGCCTGTCAGAGAACTTGTTGCTAATGATCAATGGTAAATGCTATTGAGTCTTTGCATGTTTCTAGAAAAAATCAAACCAGTACTGATAAGCTTCTGTAAAATATGTTAGGTTGAACACGGAATTCATCACCACAGTGCAACAACGAGGAGCCGCTATCATAAAAGCTCGAAAGCTATCAAGTGCATTATCTGCAGCTAGCTCAGCTTGTGATCATATACATGATTGGGTTCTCGGCACTCCAAAGGTTTAGTATCATCCATTTTATAACACCTCCTGACGATATGACAATAATTTTATCAGTTATGCCAAGGCTCCCCTTCCGTTTTTCTACTTTTTCGTGATCGAGCTAAATATTTGTTCAGGGGACATGGGTTTCAATGGGGGTTTATTCTGATGGATCTTATGGCATTCCAGCTGGTTTAATTTACTCTTTCCCTGTTACTTGTGAAAAAGGAGAATGGTCAATTGTGCAAGGTTAGTTTGTGGTCTCATTTATGATCAATTAGTTTCATCTAATAATCTTTTTTTTTTGTCAAATACTAGAAAAATTGGACAGTAAAAGAGTACATTAGACATATACTTTTTACTTATATAATTAAGGATATTAATAACGTGTTTCTTAAGGAGTATCCTAAAAGTTTTAAAAGATAAAATAATATGAAACGAAGGAAGTATCTATTGTTTGTAGCTTACCTAAAGATCCTCGTTATTGATACAGGTCTAAAGATAGACGAGTTTTCAAGGGCCAAGATGGATGCAACCGCGAAGGAGTTGGCTGAGGAAAAATCCTTAGCGTATTCATGCCTAAACTGAAATCGTGATTAATTCTTATCTATCAAGGGAAATAAACATTGGAAGATGAATGAAATAAATGGAATTTTAGTTTATTTTCACATACTAATATGTTGAATCATCTTTTCACTATTGACAAAATATGATTCCTTGTCTCTAAATTCTTTCACTTTCTACTCTCGTATAATCAAACTACTTTGTCTTATTTGTTGATGTTCAATCTGAAAAGTTACATACTTATGAGTTCTAAGTCTAAGATATCATTAAGAGATCAAAGCATCAAATATTATTTTGGTTAAAATTAAAATATGATGTTTCCTAGCCATCAAATACATCAATGTAGAATCTTATACAAAATCTCAAAATAGGAGAAAGAAACTCATGCAATGTTGGAGTATATAATAATTCTGTTACGGTAAACTAGTGTTATCCACATTTTGGATAAAAATAGGACCAAATAGATTAAATATATTGATTTTATTTGAATTTGGTTTAACATTTTCTTAAAAATGATAATACTTTATTCAACTTTAAATTTGCTAAAAGAACAAAAAGATAAATAAAATCAAACTGGCAAATTACATACATATTTTTTTATAATTATATACATAATATATTATTTTTTATGAACAATTTTAGATATCTTAGATATGTTCTAATAAAAAAATGAATTATGAAAGCAGAAAAGTTTAAAACAAAATGTATTCCGATCAAAAAAAAAAGTCTAAACGCATTTATATTTTTTGTTCCTCCCACTTGGCTTTATGATTTTATTTTTTGTATAATTAATAATTGAATCAAGATAAATAACAAAAGTTATATAATAACAATATTCTATATACGAAGTATTCTCTTTCCATTTTATGATTTGGTTAAATTAAAATTGAGTTTAATCTTAAGTTTAAATTTTCAAATTATATTTAGAATGATAAAAATTAAATTCAACTCATTTAAGTTTGGACGAATTTTAAATCAGCTCATTCATCAGCTCAATTCATTTCAATTCACATTGAGTTGATATGTAACTTAAATTGCCTTATAAAAAATATTATTTGAAATATTTTTAAAAACTTATATCAATTATGAGCAGGTTTAGGGCAAATAATTTTTTCTCAACCCATTCATTTACCATCGTTAGACTTATAAGACCAGTATACTTTTGATCCTTTCAGAGTTGGAGCTTAATGTGCTGTTATTTGATTGTAGCACTACCCAAAATAGTTAACGCTTTGTTATTTGATCTATATGTTGTGGGGTTCTATGGTGCTAATTTTTGCTCATTTTGAGCTCATATAAACATCAAGTTAAATCGAATTTTTTAAATATATCATTACATTTTTAGTATGATTTTCGATATGTATTTTTGTATGTTACAATAGCAAAATAAATTCTATTATACTTTTCCCATTTCACATTATGTGAAATTTTTGAGATGTTTCCTTTAAAAAAATAAATTGATCAAGATATAAATTAAATCTAGTTTTTTATTTTTATTTTTATTAATTATTATTAAATTTATAATTAATAATAAATTCCAATGTTAACTAATGAAGGATGAAAGTTGGATTAAAAAACAATTGAGTTAATTTTTTTTTAAAAAAAACTTTAAAAATTAACTTAATTTGGAACACACAGAGCATATTTATTAATTTTTAATATCAAATAAACATCATAGACGAACAAAATAAAAAATTAGGTCATCACTGTCCACTTTTCAGCAATCAGTAGTGCACCCCCGCACTTCCCTTCCCGCCGACCGCCGCGACCAGTCCAGGTATGGTATTTGATTATTTTTTGATTTCTTGATTTCTGTTTTCTCCGTTTTTTTTCTCCTGTAGCGTATGAATTGTGAAACCGAACCGAATTAACAGAAATCGAGTCGAACTGAAATAATTTGGTTCCATATTCGGTGCAACAAATGCAAGAACAGAAAAAAGAAATCGAAACAGAAGCGAATTACCGAAACAATTCTTTAACGAAATTTTCCTATAACATCACATTAATATGAGATTCTTTTTCTCTTACCATAATTATTTTTTTTGTGGATTTAATTAGGTCATTGGGAGATTTTAAAGTTAAATTATCTCCATTTTACTATTATGTAACATATTAGGTAATCGGAGACTGGAAGTTGTACACTTGATCAACCCCTTATTCTATTATATTTTCTTTTTGGACCAGAAGTTGGGATGTTGACTTCGTCACTTGCACCAGTATTTCTTTTAAAACCATGATATTTTTTTCTTGCAATAATTTATCAGACGAATTAGTTTGTGGAAATTTGAGGACACTCATAATTTTTAGTGTTTTTGTAGAGATCAAATGGATGACTCGATGAAGCAAATACAAGAAAAGCTTATTGAGGTTGAAATCGAAGGTGAAAGTCTTCTATTAGCTCGGCAACAGGTACTTGATGTGCCCTCTTTGTTAAAACCCCCTTTTTAGTTCGAATGTGTAAGAAAACTATGCATAATGTAATGCAGTTAGTTGAAAATGATAGAGTGAGGAATGGGAACAGGGAAGCATTAACTGCACTAAGGAGGAGGGCTAAGACGACAAAAAGTAGCATTCCTACTCCTTTTGACTCAATAATGAGGAATGTTGAATCAAGACCGTTGGTGAAAGAGATTTGTTCAACGTGTGGTAATCATGATTCAAAGGAGAAGACTTGGGTCATGTTCCCAGGAACTGATGTATTTGCCAATATTCCTTTCCATGCTGCTCATACCATTCTGGAGAAAGGTTTTTCTTTCTTACCCAAATTTATGTTATGAATCTTTTTAACAAAGTATGCACCAGTAACATTCTCTATATGAACTTTATACAAAAATAGTTCCTCTGTATTATCTTAATCGAATGAATTATACATGAAAGCATGAGGAAGTCAGGAAGAAGCTTCTATGTATGAAAAATGTGCTATTTCAGAGCGAAGCTTTACCAGAAAAATTGCTTGGCTAATGAGTATAAGCTATTTTAGGGGTAGACAGCCTTGAGAGTTGAGACCTTTTTTCCCTTATCAATTTAGTGGAGATAAAAGTGAATGCAAAGGGTTACAAGTGAGGTTGCTCAACATGAGCTACTTCTAACAAAGAGGGTGGAAGTTTGAATCACCACGGGAGCAAAGTGGAAGGGGCCACTGTTGACTCTTGGGTGGGGTACTAGCCTTGATACAAATGCAACAGACAAGGTTATCTGGAGGTCTGGAATGGGTTTTCTGTCACATTCGAGAAGAAAAAGGAGCGACATTCTTTTGATGATAATGAACCAACCAAGAGAATTGAAATTCAAAAAGTAAAATAGAATCGAGATTAAGAAGACAGAGATTTGGATTCAAGGTCTCCTAGAATGAGAAAATAGGCAACAAACAGTATTAAAGAGCTTTTCACCTCCTAAATATCCATACAGTGAAACAGAGATATAAAGATGAGTAGTAGATTACTTACAAACTAATAACTCAATTTAAGAAGACCTTGATAATCACTAGGAGCATAGGGTTCTCCTTGCTTTTCACATGTTCAATTATTATCTAAAAACTAAGGAACTAACCCCTCTAATGTGTTATTTATTGTCTAAACTGATAATAATTGAGGCCCATAAAATAGATCTTAAAACAAAACAGGAATGCGAAACAAAAAATAATCTGGGATCGACAACTAGGTAGGCAGGCTGTTGGCTAGGCCTTCAGGGCCAGGGCGTAGCCTTTGGCCCTCTGCTTCTCTCTGACCCCTCCCATCTTGCCTCTTGGATCTTCCTTAAGAGTGTCTAGCTTTGTGTTGGCTCTCTGAGAGTCTCTGAACTCATTTTTTGATGGTCTAACAAATATACAAACCCCAGGTTAAGTGTTGTACCATCCTTTATGCTTGCACACTTTATTTCAAGTAGGTTAATCCTTGTAAGCTTCATCTTTGACATCTCGAAATATATTCATCTTCTCAACATCAAATGCAAGTTATGGAGTACTTTCGCTTGTGATGTGGTGATTGATGCTGCCCTCCACTGAGTTAGATCCCTTGGTACCGAGGCCGTTGCCAGGTGCTGAACATGTTCTTACAGAAGAGAGAGAAGTGTGGGGCCAATATGAAGGGTAGTAGAAGACCGATGTCTGAGATGAGACTTATTATTTTCTAGTAATTACCAATTCTATAGCATGATGCTATATAGATTTTGTAATGTAAACTACTTTAAATCAAGTAGCAAGTTTACTGGGCCAAACTTGAGGTACCAAGCAAAGCATGATAACTTGAAACTGTGTAGTTAATTATCGCTTTTATACAAGTGATGGCGTGAAGTTGCCTTTCTTGAGAGTAAATATTCTTATGTCCTTTTTGTATGACACATCAGGGATCACTTGTTGTGCCAGTCCAAACATCAGGGTTGTATATGCTTTGGTATGAAATGAATCTTTATTCTCTACAGGAAACGTTATCCTATCTGTTGGATTTCTTAATTGTTATCTATCATCTTGCTTCATATCGCCTTAACGCCCTCATTCAATTCAAACTATGTAATATTCTTAGCTTGCAGCTGCTATGTTGCCTAACAATATTTTGTGCTTTTTTTCCTTTAGTGAGTAAATAATTTATTAGAAATTACATCCAGGGATGCAGCCTGTATTACTTCCGGTAAAACTTACCACTTCCTCACGAACCTCTCCCAGGCCCATATTTTTTTGCATTCATGGTCATGTGAAACTTAACAATTACAATGTAGATTGCCAGCTATTTAAATTTTCCCATGCTATTTCTTTTGATTGTATGTTTTTGTTATCAAGGCCAACCCATCATGACTTGCCACTTAAGGATGGTCTTATTGAGTGTAGGAAAGGATTTTATGCAAGTTGAAGCACTGGAATGACCATTAGCTTATCCCCCACCCCAAACAAAAAAAAAAGTATGACCATTAACTTTAACTGGTGTCTCCCTTTAATTTTCTATATTTTATAATTCATTTGATTTTTATTCTTGCTGAGAACTCTATTGTTTACCTTGGTTCTATACCCTGTTTTCAATTTCCATATTTGAAACACATGATCTGGTTCAAATTGTTGGTTACTTGATGCAGATCAAACTCTACTCGATTACGAAGCTAATAAACTTCAGAGCATTGTAAAGGAGAAGTCTTTATGGATATCAGATAAAGGAGTTCTTGCTGATACGGTTAGTCCAGGTGTCCTCAGATCTATGGTGACCTTAAGTGACAAACCAAAGTAAGTTTTGGTGGCTGCGTTACCCTTCTAATCAGTCTCCTCCTTAATGTTTTTTGCCTTGATGTATATACTTCTTTTTTACCAATCAGGACTGCACGGAATGAATGATCAACTTCAGTAATAATTGCATATGGTGGGTAAATCCTTGTACTCCCTACCTCTTACACGTGCGCAAGCATACCTTAAACACCAGCATCTCTGTATTAACGGAGTATCCATCCACTTGTAGCATTTGCATCTGTCAAGAAACAAGTTGTAGTCTGAAGGTGAATTTATCTTCCTTTGTTGATTAATCAGCTACTCACAGCATATAGCATGAGAGACTCTTTAGGTGCTTTTAGTTTAAAAATTTAAAACTGTAAGAATCAATATTATTGACGGCAGAGTTAGTGTGTCGCTAGCTTAAAGAAATCTTGGTTGGAGGTTAGTCAATTTAGTTTATCTTCCTAAAGTAAATTTGACTTGTAAACCTGAAGGTGTATGCGCCCGTATGGCATGAGAGTTGTTTGTGAAAAAGCTATCAGCAACATTTAAAAATCATATTTTTCATTCATACCATGTTGTGGAGGAGAATCTTTTATTTCAGATAACATATTAAGCTTCTTCGTTACTGTCAGAGTTTTGAATCAATATGTTTCTGTAAATAGTTTAGTCCTTTTTGCTCTCAGTGTGATGGCACATACTTGTTCTGATGATTATCTACTGTCCACACCGCTAACTAATCAGGAATGCGTACTGGTTTTACAGCCTGTGCTAACAGGAACGTAACTGCTGGATTGTTTCTTCATTTCGCCAGATTCCTTTTCGAAAAAGCTGAAGTTATTGCAGATTTGGGTGAAGGTATCAATGTCAATCTGGTGTTCATAGTTGACAAGATTATTTGGTGATCCATGATCAAATTACAAGAAAGGATATAAATTACATTCTCTTAGTTCTGTTAATAACATTTGAATCAATCTTGACAGTAACTTAAATGTGTGTGCCACAGTTGATTGTAAAAATGGACCAGTGTGTACTGACTGATATTTGAAGGGACCTCCAATATTACATGCGTGGGGAAAAAAATACGAATTTCTGAACTGCTTCAGAAAGGGGAGAATTATATTTCTTTTTTAAAGAGGAAGTTCATTGGTATGACTTGGTCTCAGAGAAAATGGTCAACTGTGTCATAACATTGGAGGGGACCTCTATTGGAGATAAATTCATCTATAAATGCACCCAAAGAAGTAGTTTTTAAAACAAATTCTTAAAAGAGCATTTAGCTAAGTTTATAAGTTGGTTCAACTTATTCATTACTAGAATTAGAGTTGGGTTCAAGATAATTTGAATAGGTTTAATCTCAACTTATTCAAACTTTAGTTCATTTTAAAAGAATCTTGAATTGAACTTGATTTAATCTCTAATTTCAATCTGTTAGACTATTTATTTCAATTAGTGTAATGTATGTTTCTATGTTGAAGGGATGAATTACTATCTAATTTTATATTCTAATTAAAATTTATCGATCTATTTGTGACTTATTAAAGTTAGTGGTTATAAAAAAAGTTAAATAACAACATGCTTAAACTTATTGAGATTGAATAAGTCAATTTGATTTTTAGCCTATTTGAACTTGACTCGTTTCAACCCAATGTAAATCTAGGCGAATCATGATCCACGTTGATTTTTGTTTCAACCTAATTTAATATCTTCAATCTCAATCTTTTGCTCATTTGACAAACCTACTAGCATCTTTTGGCTTATATACACGTTCGATAAAACACTTACGTGCTTATGAGCACAAGTCTTAGGTTGGCTACTACTAACAAGTTGTTTTTTAGTTTGATCAAAGATAATTACTATAAAAATAAATTGAATATATTAACGTTTTGGTCTGACAAAGGAAGGTGCAATAATAATGACACCATTGTTGATGTGATTCACATGGCTCTACAAATTTTATGAGACGACAAAATTAGATCATAGGACCACAAAACCATAAAAGTGAGCACACTTTTCATCTTCCAAAAGTGAATGATTGAAGTCGATTGTATTTGTGTGTTGTAATTTTCTTGGCAACTTCTCTAGTGATCAGTATTACTTTTTGTTTCATGGGCCATCACAGCAGCTAGCACCAACCTTTGTTGTCTCTACAAACACATTATATTATTCTTTCTTACAACCTTCTAAGTCCTATGATTCAATTCATCTGAAAATCTTTCGAGGCTTAGTTTACGCTAACTTATTATTTCAAACTCGAACTATGTATACATGCATAATAATAAAAATGTATACAATATTATTCAATTAGATATCTAGACTCTTTGTTTTGCGAGAATGAAATAGTAAAATGAAAAAGTGCAATCGAGGTGTAGTGTAATACAAGGATACTTACCAAAGTGAAAGTAGACAAGCCATGTTTTATATGGTAGTTAATGTTGAGTTTGCGGATGCTAAGACAGATGTACGATTATATCAAATTAGAAATGACCATATTCAGTAATAAAACGTAAGAAGGTCGATTAGGTTAAAAAGGTTTGGACATATTTTCTGTTGGCCCATATATATAGTTGCTTTGGTCTGTAGGTGTGGAACTATGATAAGTGAAGGGGTTAAAAGAGTACGCGATACCCTTAAAATTACATCAGATGAACTTAAAAGACCTTCAAATGCTTGGTATTAATACAGACTTACTCAAAAATACCATATAATTGAATAAAAAGATACATATAGGTGATAGCTATTAGTTGAGGATATGTTTTTGACTCAAATGAAACTTTTTAAAAAAATATTATTATTTATTATCCTTTTTAGTATATATATTTTCAATGTAGTATTTTTTCAATTTTTTTTATTATGATATTAATATAATATGATATGAGTTTAAATTTTAAAAAAGTAAAAATTTCATATAGCTGATTTTAACTTGCTTAAAACTGAGTCGTAGTTATTGTTGTTTCTATTAGCTCATTTGAATTTATTAATTCTAAATCTTGATTTCAAACTAAGTAGTGTTGGATTTTATTTTTTTCTTAGTATTTGGTGAACTTGCATGTAGATACTTGGGTGGGGGGTGGGGGGGGAGGGGGGGCCTGGAAGACTTTGCATGTACTCCCAATAATTTGAAATGTAATTAGTGTTATTTTTTAGCCATCATTAAGAGTTGTGAGATGATGACAAGACACTAAATTAAAGAAACAACGCGTTTGGTTTTTGCTGTGATGATTATGGAAAATTTGCAGCTAACACTTTTTAATATTGCCAGTAAGTAGTTGGTGAGCCATTGCTTTTTCTTTTTTATCATCTTATCATCCAATAATTTTTTAACATTTACGTAACTGATAAAGTTATTGTCACGTGATTAAAAAGTTACACATTCAAGTTATGAAAATCATCTCTTACAGAAATTCAAAATAAGCTATAATAGCGAAAGTTTTAGATCACTGGCGGATGACTCTTTTATAACATTCACAAAAAACAACCACAACTTTAAATTGAAAAAAAAAAAAAAAAACCCATCATAATTAGATTTTAGATATTTTGAGTGACAGGTTCATGGAATTTTTTTGTTGAAAAAAATAATCAAATTCAAGCATGTGTTTCAAAAAAATTAAAAAATGCTTTCCACAAAGTTCTCAGTGTCAGTGAGATTTTGTATGTCTCTTTTGTTTGCACATCTAAGCAATGGATACCAATATGGTCCATGGCACTTGGAGCTTAGGTAATTGAGAGCTACTTGAGAGCTGGCTAGGGGGCCATGTTCACTGGTCCCGCTCCATTATAATCCAGTTATCAACACTTAAAATTATCACTCTAAAATTAAAACACGTAAAGTTAAAATTTCATTAACTTCAAATTTATCGTAGTTATATTTATTTTCTTTTATGTGTCTATGGTTGGAAATTGGAAAAGATTCATGTATGTTCTTTAATTTATTTTTGTTGGTTGGAATTGGTTCATTTATGTTACATCGTCTTCATGGTATACAAGTTAAATAAGAGCAACAATATTATTCAAATAAAATGAATTAATTAATAATGTATGAAATACTAAAGGAGTTGGCGTTTGATGAAATTATTGTTCGTAAAGTATAAAGTATCTTCATAAATTAATGATGCTACATAAATGTAACAATAAAGTTCAAATCCTTATACTCTTCAAAAATATCATTTACACCTAATTATAATTTCTTAAAAGCGCCACGATTTATTATGCAAGCAATGAGCCTACCACTTACTATTAATTAATATCATATTTTCCCTCTTTTCGAAGTTTCAAATAATCTAATATACTTCCAAGATATATCACTCGTATCTTCCTTACTCATTTTAATACAGTGGACGGGAGCGATTAAACGAAATTAATTATTTAAATTAAATCGTAATTTATTTTTAAAAAGTTGTCTCTATTTATGGAATGTCTTTTTGTTTTTAATCTTTTCAAAAGAAAATATTGCTGTTTCATAATTAGAATAACTTAATTTTTATTTTTTTCGTTCATAATAAATAATTCATAATCATAAATATTTGACTTCTAAAAAAATAACTATATATTCAATCAAACATTTAATATAAAGGTGTATTATACGACTGACATATGTGAGATGAAATAAATGCGTGTTATAAAAAATTAAACTATTTTGACAGAAGCAACCCAATGAAATTGATTTCACAAATTATTTAAATTTTCTGTATAGTAATATATGCGAATATTTTAATTTTGGTCTTCTAAAAGTAAAGCATTACTATTGTGAGTTGTGACATTATCTGACTTCCGTAGACTTAATGAGTCAACGCTGTCGCAAGCCTCTTTTTCAAACTTAATAATGCGATAAATTAACTTTGATGTAACAATTATTTTTCAACAATAAGTATAACAAAAAAAAAAGAAAATGAGGAAATTCTCTGCTTTAAAAATAAGTGAGTGAACTTATGATTGATTTTAATTAAAAAATAAATTGACTGCAAAAATATACTCACTGACTCTGACCAAAACGCCAAAAAAACTAAAATAGCTATTGGGTTATTCATCTTTTTCCTACTCAGAGCTCTAACTGACCTTTAGAGATATACTCTGTTATTTTGCTTTTTATCCATTTTAATAATTGAAATTTCACATAAATTTCATATTGATAAGATCTAATTACATTATATATGTATTTTTTTTTTAAAAAAAAATAATACTAAGATCCATTAAATTCAATAGAATTCGAATGCAGCTCAAAACGTTTTGATCATCGCATTGTGATTTTAAATACAACCTTCAACATCTCACGACATTTTGAAATATCGCATACCGATGTATTTAAATAAAAAATTTTGTAATGTTTTTCAAATTATAAAAAAAATTAATAATATAAATTGTGTATTTTTATTAATTTTTTTCTTAATTTATTTATATAATTCAAACTTAACACGTATTTTATAAAAATAAATAAGAAATTCAAATCATATGATATTAGATTTAAAAATATGAAGAATATACTATGATATTCTATGATCTTACCATCTTACACGTGCTACATAAGAATTAAATTTAAAAGTTACTAAAAAATGTAAATCAAACTAAAATAAATAAATAACACAAATAAATTGATAAGACAAAAATAGTTTTTACTTTTTATTCTATATTCTAAACATAATTTAATTAATTTAGATCAATGTTAAAATCCACTATGGTTACTTTTATATTACTTCAAAATGAGAACATGTAAATTGAAGTGTTCAATTTTTATGCATTGAGAGATATTATCTTTGCATCATTCTGCAACATTAATAAAGTTGCACAATGGTTATATATAATTTGAATCTTAAAATTAATATGATAGATTGAACCTTAATTAGGAATGTCATACTTTTTTTTATTTAAAATAATTGATGACAAATTTGTGTATTTATTTTAATCAAATTATTTTATATTCATAGAAATATCTAGGGAATCCCAAATATCTATGATTAGTTTATATTACAAATTATTTTTCTTTCAAAAAATTGTGTTCGATTAAATACTATATATATTAAAAATGAAAAGAATAAAATTTTATTTCGATAACAAACTTACTATTCATCATTTCAAACAAATCAGAATCAAGAAAAAAATAATCAAATTGATTGCCTTCTCTATCTTCCGACACACTTTATTTTTACTCCGACTTTAAGACTCTCCTATCCTACCACCCTTTACACATATCCTTCATCTCCACCTACCATTATAAATAAATATTTTTAAAATAATATATTTTGCTATATATAAAGAATAAAAAAATCACTTGTTTTCAATAAAAATTATTAATCATCGTAACAAATATTAGAAAAATAATAGAAAATATATTTGAAGAAAGAAGATAATGTTGAGGTGTGTAATCGATTTTCTATAAAGAAATATTTCTCATATACATATTAGGGTTAATACAAATAATTCTCTTCAAGATACAACAGAGCTTTTAAATATATATGCAATTATTTTTTAGATTACTTTTAGAGAATTTTTCTATTTATATATTTAACAGATAATTTTTTATAAAAATTATATTATTTCTTAAACAAATAACTTTTCATAATAATTATAACGAATATTTTAAGACCTCTGCGTGTTACAAAATATCCAAAACACTCAAAAGTCTTGTGCGGAAGATAAATGGTCATTAATTTCAGTAACTTACACCACCAATCTCTGAGCAAAGCAGGCTCACAACTGCCTCTAATTATTATTCTCACTACTTTCTCTCTCCCTATTCTCTACTAAAAACACTAACATATACTCCGTCCATTCACAAAGATAAATCTGATTTAATTTAGCACAAAATTTTAAGAGTATTTCAAAGAATTTTGTATCTTCTGATTTTAAATTAAAATTAGATTAATTATACAAAATTGTTTCTTATAGTTATAAACATGTCACATGAAAAATTAAAATTCAACTATTTTCAAAAAAAAAAAACTTTTTTAAACAAACTAAAAAGAGAAGGAGTTTTAAACAGAGACAATAAATTTGATTTGTTATATATATTATATACACTAAAATTAACTTGATTTGTTAAAACAAAGAAGTAGAATAAATTATCTATTTTTGGTATAAATATCATCAATACCTCACACAATTGATATACTTATATCATTGAAATGGAACGAGTACTTCATACGTCTTAAATCATGTACATTGTATTCATCTTTCTTTATGCTTTTATTCAAAAGAATATATTAAGATATATCTTTTTAAAAACCATATATAAGAATAAATTTTTTTTAAAAAAACTAAAATTTATTTTTAAAATAATAAACAAATAATTTAATATAGCCATTTATAAAAATTACAATTCATAATTGAAACGTAAGAATAATTAAGATGAACAAAGTTAAATTTTTAAGTTTATTGGTGATTTTTATGTAGCCACTTGAATGTATGATAATTTACTTTTTATATTTTTTTTAAGAACACTCAATTGACAGTAGTTTGGATTAATAATGTGACGGGTTCATTAATTTAGAGGGATTTAATTAGTAATAGGTGAGTAGTGGATTGATTTATAAATTACATTAATAAGTTAAATTATAACAAATAGTTGAGAGCCACGTATTTTAAAAAATATTTAAATAGTTTAATATAAAACTGTTAAATAAGTGGTCAATTTTGAACCAAAAGGTGGATGACAAGGGTATTTTGGACCAATAGGTGGATAGGAAGGACATTTTGGAGTCAATAGGTGGATGAAGGATTATTTTTATACCATTTTTTTAATACTTTAAAGATATTTTAGACACTTTTTTCGTTTATAAAAATTACGATACATAATTTGAATGAATGGAGTATGAAAGAAGAGAGAGAAGGCAATTATTGTAGCGTAAGAAAAAGAAAGGTGACATTATTTGATAAAGAAAATAAATGCGTTTACCTTATTGAGTTTAACTCATTTGAGTTTGTAATTAATGACCAAGTGTTTTCAGCCCTTCTGAATGGCTCTCTGTATGTCCAACACTTCCAAATTAAATATCCTAAGGTCACACTCTTTTATCCCCTACCCCACCACCATGCCCAGCAGATTATTTATTTAATAATTACTAAAATAAATATATATATACATAAAATTTTTACTATACCACAACAACAAATTTTTTTTTATCAATAATTAAGATCGACTATATGAATTTAGTGATAATATTTTTTATTTAAGTTTAACTGATATTCTTATCATATTATTTAAAAATATGAGTCAATCAAATATTGGTATACTATGAGATAAATTGAGACAAGTAAAGAAAGTTTTTTAAAAAAAATAATATTTAAGAACTCTAAAAAAAATCAACAATTCACTTAATATCTAATAAATATGACCGCGTCCTGCTCCTCCAAATTTGTGCAGGTTAATGATAACAATATGACCATGTCCAGCTCATTCATGTTAATATTAAGTCTATTTATTGATTTGACCAATTTTTTATTTTTTTTTAAATTCAAAGTTATCTAAAATTTGATTAATGTTGAATAAATAGATAGTACTTGGTAATCCTTAAATGATCTTGTCAAAATATTTCTTTCAATTTTTTTCTTCAATATTATATGCAATCATAATAACAATTTACAAAATACTATCACTTTTTGATTACTAAACAAACAACGAACTTAGAATGTAGTCACGCTATGACTCAAAATTTAGCTCTTATTTAGTAATAGATTTTGTAGTTGAAAGTTGTGTTCCACGTATATTTTGAGAGTCCGAAGTCTAAAGCGTAAAAAAAAGTTGAAAATTTTTTCAAAAGTGTATATCAAAAATATTTTAAATTAAAATGGTAAAATTACTACATCAGTAGCGTTTTTGCATAATTTCTTTTAAAAGGCAAATCGCTGTAGGGGCAGCGTTTTTGCATTAATTTTTCATATTTTTTTCTGAATTGTCTGCCTTGGCAGCGTTTTCTCAAGAAATGGTTTTTTTATTTTTACATTTTTTAAAGGCAAATCGATGTAGGGCCAGCGTTTTTGCATTCAATTTTTTTTTATTACATTTTTTTAAAAATTAAATTATATATTCATGAATATTATTTCAATTAAAGTGTGTCATATTACATGGGAGAGTCTAGCAATGCTTTCAGAATTTTTTTTCATCGAAGTCGCTTGATAGCTAAATAAAGTAATGCTTTTTTACTTATTAAAATTATTTTTTTATATGCAATATATTTATATTATTATTTTTGTAAGTATGACCAACTTAAAAAAAATTTAAATGCAAACCCGTTGTTCCTGCAGCGACTTTTCTTTAAAGAAAACGTAAAAAAAGAATTCTTGAGAAAAACGCTGCCAAGGCATCGAATTCAGAATTTTTTTTAAAAAAATAATGCAAAAATGTTGCCCGTGCAATGATTTGCCTTTAAAAAAATAAATATACAAAAATGCTACTGGAAGAGTGATTTTCAATTAACAGCGTCAAACTAAATCGCTACTGACATCGCAATTTTATCGTTTTAATTTAAATTTTTTTTGATATATCCTTTTGGAATGGAGGTTGAAATTTTGCGTCAATATTTTAACATATTAGAAAAATTATCAAATTTTATGATCGAATAAAATTTATCAAATTTTATAATCGAATCGAATGATCTAATTCATTCCAAATAGTTCTAAATCGAGTCATAAATCCATATATTATTTTAATTTTAATATTTTTAGAATGAATTAATTTATCCATTTGACACTTGTGCTTTGAATTGAATTAGATAGAGGAGCAATTGGGTAAACAGAGCCGCCTCACATCAGTGGCTACTTATTGTTCTATCTTTCCCTAGCTAACAAACACAATCATATACTAACACTCTGTACACAGACTAAACAATTATTGTAGCCTGAGGAGAAACAAAGATGCTCCGTTTTATATTACTTGTCTACTTTTTTTTTATAAAAATATATTTTTACTATCTATTTCATTTTAATTGTTTTAAATTATTTATCAATTTATGAAATTAAAATTAAAAACAAATATAGGACGGAAGAAAATAGTATTAATGGTCATGAAGGACTATATTTAGTTGTTGTATCTTTGAGTTGTAATGAATGGCTCTCTTTTCATCTCTCACTCCTCCAAGTGTTTTGCCTACTTCTTTTTACACACAATGGAAATAATTTAACTTTTTTTTAAATAACATTAATTTATATACTAAGATCTCCATGTGGCATTGTGTTGAATTTTAAGCCAATATATCCCAACAAAACACCTTTTCACTTTCTCAAACTTTATTATAAGTTCAAAATTAAATACTTAATATTTATACAGCAAGAAAAGCAACAAGTTCCTCATAACCCGACATGTCTCTTTAAAGCCATTATAAAACTTCACACATAAACTCCTCTTTTTTTTTTTAATTATTGAACACAAAAAGATAGGGCAAAAAATGCTCTTTCTTTTATTAATATTGTTGTTTTTATTAAGTATACATACATATAAGTCCTATAAAGCAACACCTATTAAAACTCTTCACTGAATGCTGAACAGTAAAGTCTTTAAGCTGCAGCTTTTTCCACTACATAAAATCTTCTTCTACTTAAAGCTGACAGATTTCCTCTCCCATTCCTCCCAAATCCCAACTACAAAATATTCCAAACTTTTTTTTTTCTTCTTCATTTTCAAAAATTCAATTTCCCCACTCTATTTATTTGGCTATCAAAGTGAGGGGAAAAAAAAATTGAGAAAAAATGTTGGACTATGAATGGGAAAATCAATCTAGTTTTATGTTTACAAGTGATCAAAACACTCAAGAAGAAAATGACCAAAATAACAATCAATTTTTGGATCCTCAAGCACATTTTCCTCATATAACAAGTTACCAACACCCGCAGCAGCAGCAACAACAACAATTACAAAATCCGCATTTTCCCCAATTTCAAGCAACACCAAATAACACCCATTTAATTAGCTCCATGTACGATCCACGCGCTTATGGCGTTCCGTACACGCAAACACACGACACATCCATGCTTTCTCTACAACCAACGGGTGGATTTATGGTAGTGCCGAAGAGCGAACCGCAATTTGGAGGCGGAATTCATGATTTTTCAAGTAGCAGTAGTCGGATTGGGTTGAATTTGGGCGGGAGAACTTATTTTGCTTCGTCATCGGAAGATGATTTTGTGAATCGGCTTTACCGGCGGACTCGCGCGGTTGACGCCGGTTCAGTGAACTCGCCCAAGTGTCAAGCTGAAGGGTGCAATGCCGATCTCACTCATGCAAAGCACTACCACCGACGGCACAAAGTGTGTGAGTTTCACTCCAAAGCCTCTACCGTTATCGCCGCCGGTTTGACTCAGCGTTTCTGCCAACAATGCAGCAGGTTATGTTAATAATACATAATTATTCTTAAATATCAGGTTAATTAAATTGATCTGGTATAATTATAATTTTCGAACTAGTTTAGAATAAGAAATCATAGTCAGACAAAATTTACACGAGATTCAACAAATGAACCTCTTCCATCTCATATTTGCGTTGAATTTGTATGAAAAAAATGTATAATACGTACTTAATGATAGATTAATGTGAATTAGGATTTGTTACGTTTGATACGAAGGTGATCAGGTGCAAATATAATGGGAAACTTAAAATGACGAAAAAGCCCTTGGATGTGTTAACGAGGTAATGATTGGGGGGAGTAGAAAAGTGGTACGTTGATCCCGAGGGCAATTATGTCCGTAAATTTATGTCCCCCAATGAGTTTGCTATTCCCCGTTTTGGTGTGTTACGTACTGGTTTGATTTTGCTGCTTATAGTAAACACAACTTTTTTTGTTTTTTCTATTTTGGCTTAATCATTAAAAAGAATCATACTGGGAGTATCAGCTTTTAATCAACACAGAGAAAAAGAGAGTATTTTTAGCAGTACAGATATATACTGTATTTCTCTTTAAAGAGTTAATTTACATGTTAAGTTATATTAAAAAAATATCAGTAAAACAAAGCATTGGTTTTTTGTTTTCATAACAAGAGAATATATCATTCATGCACCATACTAGAAAACACCGAATTAGCTATAAAATTTATCAGTAATCTTCAACTAATTTGTAGCAAAATAGCTCCTGGCTAATTGAATTTTTTAAATAATAATTGCTATGGTTTTTTTTTATATATATATATACACATTTTTATCTGTCACTAATTCTTTATTTTCTAGTAGTTTACTAGAAAATTACATAAATGACAGTTGTAGAAGAATTTACCTACATAGTTTTCCTCATGTAATTGTACGTTAGTATTTAAATGACTTAATATGCACAAAGAGATATTTATAAGATTTGCCATTAAAGTAAAAGGACAATTTATGTCATTTCCTAATTCTTTTTCTTAGGTATGAGTTATTTCGTGAAAAATAGGCCTAACATGAGTGATTTTATTGTTTTAAGTAAATAATTCATTTTTAAATTCAATTGTTTCATGAAAAAATATATATATATATATATATATCTGATCATAATTATATTTTGATAAAAAAACAGGTTTCATGTTCTGTCGGAATTTGATAACGGAAAAAGAAGTTGCCGGAAACGGTTAGCAGATCACAACCGGAGAAGAAGGAAGAATATTCAGCAAGAAAACAACAAAAAGCAGCCTCAGCCTTCATCAAGTAACTTTATTATCTTTTCTTAGTTTTGACATATATCCACGTATTAGAGTTTTACTAATTTTAAGTTTGATATAAACTTTTTTTAATATGTTATTTGTTTTTACGTATATCCATTTATTAGAGTTTGATTAATTCTGAATTCGATATAAATTTCTTTTAATAAGTTCTTTATTTTGATATATATTCACGTATTAGAGTCTGATTAATTCTAAATTCAATATAAACTTCTTTTAGAGTGTGTTTGGTATGAAGGAAAATGTTTTCCATAGAATATGTTTTCCTGGAAAACAAGTAGATTTTGGACTTTTTTTTTCATGTTTGATTGGTGAGTAGAAAATATTTTTCGTGTGTTTGATTTATGAATGAAATTAATTTTAGGGGGGGTGGGGCTGGTAAGGGGGTGGGTAGGGGGCTGGCCAGGTGGGGGGTAGGAATTTAAAAATAAAAATTTGAAGTTGAAAATATTTTTAAAAACAAAATTAATTTTTTGGGGAGGGGTGGGGTTTGGGAGGCTGGTTGGTGGTGGGTGGGTGGGGGTCAGAGATCAAGTGAAAAAATAAAATTTTAAAATTGAAAATATTTTTTTAAAATGGATGTTTTTTCGAGAAAAAAAAATGTAATAAAGTTTTAGAAAATGTTTTTCTTAATTTCGAAGGGAAGTCATTTTCCTTAATTTTGAGGAAAATGAGTTGATTTGGAAAATATTTTCCAAAACTTTTATTTCAACCAAACATGTATGAAAAGCTGGAGGACTTTGTACCATCCATTCCGGTGTGGTTGGATTCTGTTCAACAGCCCAAGGACTTGGAGCAAATGATCTTATGGATCACCCATCCCATCTTTTAGGTTCCATTTGGGCAATATGTATCCCGCTGGGTATGGCTCGTAGTAAACCTCTGTAAGATAAGGAGGATCCTAGGGTAGGTAACCCTTTCACCATTCTTTGTGAATGGTACCTTCCAGTAAGGAAGAAGCCTAAGCATCAATCTTAAATGATTGGCTTTCGACTCCTATTTCCAGGATTGAGTAAGATTGACTTCGATTTCATTCGTTTCAGTATTTCAGTTAGGCCTGGTTATGGAAACTCTTTAAGCATAGGAAACTCCAACTTAAACAGGAACTGGCCTGGAACTATATGTAAGGGCCAATTGGGAGTTTTCACGCCAGGAACCGCTTCGCCCCCTAACTTTGTTCTATTCTATTTGCCTTCTCCAACATTTCCATAAATGCGGCTAGCTCTTTTGCTAACGACTGTACGACCAATCTTGTTGCGCTTGCCTTCACTTAGAAACTCTACGCCCCCTATTAGAGTAAGGCATGCTCTCGAAACATGAGAAAATGAGAACACATTTTTCAGAAAATATTTTCCTTCATACCAAACACGCTCTTAATATATGCTTTATTCTGATGTATATCCACTTATTAGAGTTAGATTAAATAAGTTTTCATCTCTTTTTTTTTTGTTGATATATTTATTTTTATTTTTTTTGTGTAGAGTCTCCAGCAGAATCAGGAGCACAATCATCAACAGTGACAGTGGCCATATCACCACCAAGAATTCCAGTGGATGGATTTAGGCAAAGAACATACCAGCAAGTTACAACTTCTTCTTCTTTTCCAATGGGTGACTAAAATATTTTTATTTTTCAATAATTAATTATTAGTATGATTATTATTTCAAACTTATGCTTTAATGGCCATAACAATCTAGTATATGTTAGTACTAATTACATTATAGGAAAGTTAATTTAGATATGAAATTATGATTAATGATGTAATGGAGAGGATCAGGTTAATGTTAACCCTTTCTAGCTTGTGTGCTCCACCTAATTCATCAAATTATTGTTCCATCTTTTTAATTTATTTGTCATTTGAAAAAAAAAAACTTTTTTTTTAAATTTTTTTTTATATAGCATGTTTCAGATCATAAAATTTCGTAATATTTTAGTACATTCTATAAATATTTAATTTAAGCTCACAAAATTCAAAAATCTTCTCTATTTTCTTAAATTTCATTTCAATTCAAAATTACAAAATACAAATTGAAACGGATTAATTGTTTGTATAAAGAAATAAACTTTATCTTATTGTTCATATGCATGCATGTACGTAGACACTGATTGATGTTGAATTGAGAAAGATTGGATAAATATTCCAAATTTTCCTCACTCTTTGATTTGCATTTTGGCCTAATCCGATCCCAATTTGTAGTACGTACGTAATTAATATTATGGGTTAAAGAAATTAAAAACCAAAAAAAAAAAAAACAGAAAACAGAAAGTGGTTTCTCTTTTGTTATATAGTCATAGGATTTAATTAAATTAATTACCTAACACTCTTAACAAATGTTTCATACCATTCAGAGTAATTAAACATGATTAGCTTGTGATTTTAGTACATTCACTTTGGATTAATAATAATCGATACCCTAATATATTAGATGTGAAATTTACCAAACTACATTTTTAGGACAAGATGTGAAATTTCCAGTTGCATCTAGGGATGTTCGTTCGATTTTTTGTTTTATATTAATTAGTGTGGATTTTTTGGTTTTTAGTATTGAAAAAGTGTAACCTAATTTAAATCAAAATAAATTTAACTTGATATGATTTTTCTCTTTTCGATTCAGTTTGATTAGTCGACTATGTTATTAATTTATAACATGGTAACAAATATAATTTGAAAAAAATAAAATTATATATATATATATATATAATATTCAATTTTTCTGGTTTGTTATTTTGTATTTTTCTAAATTCGAAATTAAATCAAAAATTTCAAACAAATAAATTATTTATCCAATAACCAAACAAAAAGACAAAAAAAAAAAACCAAATTAAAGCTTATTTGATTTTTGGATTTAATCAGCCAATACACGTAACTTCATGGATACCATTTTTGTAATAAAAAGAAAATTATGGGGGTGAGGGTCCACAAATGAGATTTTTAATGATCAAATTCTACTGAAATAAATAAATAAATCTCTATTTTAATAGCCTTTCACTTTTCCTTTTCAATTTCCTCTTTTCTTTATTGTTTTTTCCTAATAAATGATATATTTCTCAATTTTATTTTTTTTGGGGGGGGGGGGGGGGCATTGTGATGTTGAGGTGGGGTGAATAACTGACTGAACAGCGATATTTTTATAAAAGGAGACATTAATTTAGTATGTATACTATGCTATAATTAATTATATCAACGGTTGTGTATGAAAAGTATTAGTTGGGATACCCAAAAAATATAATGGACCCGAATTATTATTGGCACGCTTAAGTTATTAATAATTTTAATTATTTTTCTCATCGACTATTTGATACTATTTTTATTATATAGTAATTTTAAATTCTTTTTTATTTTCAAATTTTATAATTATTTTTTTTCTAGTTAAATTGGTAATAAACACCTTTTCTTTTTTGGGGGGGGAGGGGGGGTTGGGTGGGTGTATTTTATTTGGCTAAAATAACGAATTTCAACCAATTGTTTTTAAAATTTTGCCCGAAAATAATAGTAATAATCATTACATCAAAATAAGATTAAGATACAACTCAAATTATACAATTAAAATTCAGTATTATGCTAAACTTTTTATTTAGCTGAAATAAAAAAGAATTCTAACCAGTTTGTTTTTTTTTTTTTTAAAAAAAAAAAAGAAGAATTGATTTGGTTTGACAAAAAAAAAAAGAAATAGATAGAAATTGCAGATAAAATAGAAATAAAAAAAAGTAGTACACAATCACTCTAATATTTTGGTTGATTGAATCTTTATTTATTTGACTAAAACTAATGAAAATCGGAGTTTTTTCTGGTTGCGGTTTGAAAAAAATGTATAGTATCCAAAATAAATATACATGCATAGTATCAAATAAATATACATGGCATGTAAAGGAGAGATACAATTAATAATTAATAATTTGGGAAAAATTATTCTCTCTACCAAATTGACTTGGAAAAGATGAAATTAACGTTAAAACAACAAGAGTAGGAGAGCATTAATTTTTAAATATTTAATTATTAATTAAGTTAAAAAGATGTTTATTAACAACTTTAAAAAGTGTGGATAACCAAACAGAACTACTCAAAAATTAAGATGAAGGGATAACTTGTATATCTCGATTAATTTTATAAGGTGTTTTTTATTATTCATCAATTATCAATATATATATCAAATAATTATGTCCAATAAAATTCAAACAATGAAAATGTAATTTAAAATCTGCTATTAACTTATCCATGACAAGTAAAATTCTAAATTTATATACTATTTTTTTAAATTATGAAATAAACTAGAAAAATTTCCACTCCTTTCGAATTATAAAAGGCGTAAGTATATTATATAACTTACTCTGCATATTGTATATAAATCAACAGCAGTTGAATTATACTATGATATTCATGTAGTATATGTCAATATTGATAATGTATCACAAAAGAATTGGTTCATTTTCTTAATACCAAGTCAATATAGATATTATATATTTATATGCAATTATATATGGGAGGTTTCATCATTAATAAAACACTACTTAATCCTCTATGATGTCTACATTTTAAACATAAATAATCGGTTTGTTCCCTCAAAAGAAAATACTTTTCGATATTTTGTGATATTCATATGATATATCTAATATTAGTTGAGTATTATTATATAAGACTGATTTATCCCTTTATAAAAAAAAACTCAATTATGTATATAACACACATGGCGTATATGATATAATTACATGGTATCACTAAAATTGATAATTTTTAATTTTAAAGTAGTATATCGTATCTATATTTAAGTAAATGTCAGATAAGACGATATTGATATTTATCTTTTTTTTTTGTCATATGATATATTTTTTTAATATACAAAATAGAAGTTTTTTTGGATTTTTTAATACAAATTAATTATATGTACATAATAATACGAAATACTTACTATGGTAAAATAAATTTCAAAATTATATCTTATGATTTTAAGAAAGTGAAAATACATTTCCAATTCAATAATGACTGTCAAAGGTTTATAGAGCAACATGTTTTTTAAGGATAGGATACGAGTTGGGGTCACAAATGAAACTTGGATCTTTCTGTTCTTCAATATCACTAGCCCAACTGAGGGACCAAGAAAGCGGAAAAATCACTTAAATACATATTTTGTTTCGCAATAATCTCTAAAAAATTTCATTATTTTAAAAAAATTGAAAAAAAATACTCTTAGATACATCAATCCTCTTTCACTAATACATTCTTATTTCTCTCTCGAATACATCCCCCTCTAATATATTCCGCTCCTATGTATTTAGGTGTCATATTCCTTCTTTGATACATCCCTCCCTTATGCATCTGAATGTCATATCTCTTCTTTGATGCATCCATTCCCTTTCGGATACATTCCTATTTTGTATGTTTATATGTTCGCACTGATGATTTCCAACACTTCACGATTTCTTGACTTTCAACTTTGTAGAAGTGTATAGTTGGCAGAACTTATTTTCTAATTTTTCAGAAAAAAAATTATTTTTATGTCTTTTTCATATGAGAATTTCATGAAAAATCTTGTTATTTATTGGCTATCTCAACATCCACCACCTTATAAGTGACTAGTCAGGTTTCAATAACAAATCTTTAATATTACATTTAAAAGATTTAAAAACATCATTTAATAAAGGGAACATAATCATCAATTATTATTCTATTCAAATAATAAGATGCACTAACCTCATTTGTAGATTTTTCTAAAGTATATATGTTAGTTATTAAATTGCTTTCTTTATTTTATTTATCTACCGTTTTTATTAAAATTATATGATTCTTAATGTTTGTTATTTCATACAATTAATCTATAAATGACACTATTTTCGAGATTAAAAAATAAACTCTTGCTTAGAATCTTGGCTACAAATATAAATCAATTCATTTCATTTTAATAAAGGGAACAAACATAATTACATCGATTATAGCGTTGCCGCAATTATCTCAATTTTATAAAATAGTTATTGAATCAAAAAGCTTATAATAAAATGTACTCTATGGGTCGTTATCATCGTTGCCCTCAAGCCTCAACAATAACTCTCATCAATGACGATGCCGTAGACACTACCTTTAATAATTAAATAAATCGTCCTATGGCATATGGGATGACGATGAAAATATTTAAAATTAATTTTTTTTTATCAAAATATTAAATATAAAAATATGATTTAACTATTTCATATACAAAATAGAAATGGGAATTACTAATTTTATTAATTACCCCAACCATGACATATCTTACTATTATTATAGCAAACGACCCATTAAGAATGACAAAAAATTTCAAAGTTGATATTTTGGCTAGTGAATTCCAAGTGTCAGAATGATAGAGACTTCAAATATTGATGAATGACACATCGATCTAAATTATAAGTAAGAAAGAATTTTAAAAATAATTATGTGATGGTACAAATTTTTGCATGCACTATTTAATGAGTTGATTTAGTTGATGCTTGATATATAAAGAATTTATTATTACCAATATTATTAATATTGCAGGATAGGTAGATGACTCTTTTGAAGTATATATACATTAATGATCAAATAGACATTTTGACTTTATTAATGACAGTAACATATCTCGTAAATCTGTTACGCTGGCATATTTGTCTTCCACCCAAATTTAAGCACGTAACTCTTTTAAAATTTAAATGTCCATTCAAAAAAATTCGGATCTAAATAAAAATTTAACCATTAAATCCTAGAATAACCCCAAAAAATCAAAAGGCCCAAAATATAAATGTAAAAGGAAGGAAGAATTTGGGAAGAAGGAAGATGTGTCGTAAAAGTAGAAAGGTTATTTTTGAAAAATTTACGACTGAATTAACACTATTATGATAAATTAAAAATGTGTATAATTAATGGCTGGCTCGTCATTATTAACGCACTATAATAAAAATGATCATTAGCGGTGATTGTCGCTCTTTGTATATGTCTCTAAAATATTTAGCGATATAAATTATAATGATACTTAACTAATGTCGGTAAAGACTTTAGCACTCTTTATTAATTTTCCCCACACGAAGTTTATGAATAAGTGATTGTCTGATAATGAGCAAGGAATATCCGTGTTTCTGCTAAACAGGATAGATTGAATTCATAATTTATTAAATGCTTTTTATGAATGCCAGACGCTAAAAATTGTTTTTATTATAGAGACGTGCTTATTAATTGGTGTAACATTGAATAAATTATTCAAGCATTTGCATATTATGCATGTATAGTATTATATGGTTTTTCCAAATAAACTAATAAAAAGTCGAGTAAACTTTACAAAAAGACACGTACTTGCAAAAACTAAAAAGAGAAACAACAAATGAAAAGCACATATGTAGCTTGAAAATAGTGAAGATATATATATATATATATATACCACGTTAGCAGACAACATTGAATGGATGGAAAAAGAATTGTCTGCGGAAAAGTTATAATTAAGATTAAATTGGCTGACTAATAGTAGTAGTATTTTTTTTATATATATATAACATAAGAGCTACACATTTACGTTATTTTCTTGCTTAAATAATACGTTAAAATGAATCGTTTAATAGCTAAATTAGAGATAAATATATATTAAATCTTGCATTGATAATATCACGTGTGTTTAGGAAATAAATTATTTAAATAAAAAATTAATATGATATTTTGCTTTGTCATCTTAAAATATGTATACATTACGAAGGAATCCACATATATAATAAAACAATGAAGAGCAAGCTAGGTAGAATATTGCATGCAAATCAGTGTTGCTTGTAATAATCAAAAGTTGTGATTTGTGAAGCCAAGCAAGCCCACCATGTGGCTTCTCCTTTTTCATAGTTTACAAACCAAGAAAAGTGAAAATAGACACTTGGATATCCACAACTACTAGTACACATAGAGGAAATTTTGTAATTCTAAAATAGTAAATGTATGAATGACGTATCAAAATATTTTTAAATTTTATGATATTAGTTATGATATATTAAAATCGTTAAATTATTATTTTTAAAAAAGTTATTCTTTCTTAAACATGCTATCAAAAGAAAGGTGAGTTGGATATTTTTCGTTATAAAATTATATTGATTAAATAAATTAAATATCTTTTTTTTAATCGCATGTTTTACGTGAATTGAAATATATAAAAATAGGTTTGATTTGCTTCACCTATGAGAATTTCTACCAATTCTTCTTTTATTCATCAAAGCTCATCCTAATCTCCGTCGAGATTACTGTTATCCATTGTAATAGTTCGGCAAAATTTGCTATTCATTTTTTTAATTGTATAAATTTTGTATAATTTGGTCCTTGATGATATAAATGTAAAATTTGTAAATTCGGTTGCTGACTATATAAACAAAGAATTTGTATAATCCAATTGCGGACGATATAAATTCAAAATTTGTATAATTTGGTTGCTGTATAAATATAGAATTTGTATATATGCTTACCCTAGCTAATTCTATATGATGTATGAAAAATTCATGATAAATTATTCTATTTATATATTGACAAGCAAAACATACCAATGAAGTTCCAAAAAATTCTAAATATATAAATAGAGAATTTCTATATACTTATCACGATTGTATTCGCAAGTGAAATATGCAAACTGCATCCTCCATTTAGATATTACCATGTTATCATTTTTGCGAGCGATATACAAACCACAATTTTCATAACAAATAAAACTAAAGCTTTAGAACGTAATTATAAAAACTATAGTATATAACTTTATTATGTCTATCATCCTTCTATTTCGGAAAAAAAAAGTACGTACGTAATTTGAGACAACCCGATCACACAAAAATGGCTACTCCCTTTTTTCAATTTATATTATATGATATATTTTTCGGCTTTTTACTTTTTAAAGTTTAATGTATACTTAATAAGCAGATAATCTTGATTAGCTAGCAGATAAATGTCACTTTATTTCATATCAATCTTCTTAAAATCCCATTAATGCACATAAATATCACTTTATTTACTTAATTCTTACCGATCTTCTTACTAAAACCCCATACTAAAGCAATTCTACTGGAGTATTACTCAAATGACATAATACATAAACGTGCCCTTTAATTTGGCTTCAAATCACATTTATGTCCTTCTACTTTGTATGTGCACAAATAGACACTTAAATTGGTATAAAGTTGAACAAATAGACACATATGTCCTACATGTCATTTTGTGTCCTACATGGTGTCCTACGTGTATTGTGTCATATAGGACTCATTTGTCTTTTTATTTAAAAGTTGGATAGTTAAAGTGTTTGTTTGTGCATTGTGAAAGTTGGACGTCAAAGTTAAAATTTGAAGCCAAATTTAGAGTCTAATATATGTATTATGCTTACTCAAAAGGAGAAAAAAAAAACTTTCATATAGATCTAATATTTTCCTAAATGTTTTCCATAAATATAGTATAGATGTCTCATAAATAGCTTCAATGAACCTGGAGAAAAAAAGTTATGAGCTTTAGATACTATGAATTCTTATGGAAGAAGGAATCAAAGGTGCATTCAATTCCTCCTTTAAGAGACTCAACTCATAGAGTGTACAAGTGCAACTTTAGCCCCACCAACCTGGATCGTAGTATAACGGTGTAACTATTTTATGTTTAATCATTAAATTCGAATTCTGGTTATGAAAAGAATAATATCAAAATCTGAATTTTAATTGAAATTTCAATATAGACTATGAAAATCGAATGAAAAAAATAAAATGCAAAACTTTAGCCCCATCCACTACCCCTACCCCCACCAAAGAGACATCTATCGAGTTGTAAGTTCACTTATAGACGAAATCTCCAGCCCCTACCATACAAACCCTATTATATCAACAAAGTTATCCCTACTCTATAACCGTGATGTATACACAAATTAAGTCTTTGTATAATTAGGTATTTAAAAAAAAGACTCATCACGTTTTATACAAATAACTGAAAATACCATTAGATATACCATTTATACTCATAAATGTCGTCTAAAGTTTGAATCGATTAATCTATATAATGGATGTCTTTCTCGTATGAACTACGTACTTAATCATTATCATGTATTGCGAACCCATCGGAGGGGTCTCAAACGTCACCTTGGGAATTTCAATGGCGGGATAAGAAATTTATAACCCCCTTAAACTTTAGGGCATTATCATGAGATTTTTATCGATATAATTTGAAATGCAAGTTGGAAATTCGTGACAATGATATGATTGCTATTTCTACACGATTAAGTCATGCAAGTCCCAATCCAAGTTATAAATACATCAAGAAAGATATTAGGCGAAATTAGATAAGTCAACAACTTTATATTTTTTGGAGGTTTCTTTAATGTTCATCTGAATTCACATCAGATGAGAAATAATGCAACTTACTTAGAATTTTTTATATTTACGATTCAAACTTGAAACTTATGAATTATAAAAGAACAATTTCATCTTCCACAACCAATTGTTTGATGATAACTTAGATAAGAAAATTGAAAGCTAGGTTATGGTTCACCCATAATTATCATCTACTAATTTGTACATATAATATATATATATATTAGAGAGAGTGAACGCTACATTGAGAACTTATTCAGCTAGCTAGCTAGGTAGCATAGGCCATAAAAGTAGTACTCTACTAGTCAAAAGTACAAAAAAAAAAAAAAAAACTTACAATTATCCTTAAGGAAGATAATTTCCATAATATTAACATATGAAAAGTTTTTATTTATTTTTTCCTTTTAATTTAACACATGACATCCTTGAGAAGTTTGTACCTACGGGTGGGCGTACGAGGCGATGGTGCACCACCATGATTATTCTTTGGTTTTTGATCATGAGCCGTTGATTCTTCTCTATGACTATGATGATCATGGTTTTGCTGTTTGATTTTGTCGCCACCTGGATATTCTGATCTGCTGCTGCTCATCATGATCCCTTCAGCTGATGGTTTTCTGGAAGAACTTCCACGCCTTGAACTGCTGTTTCTTTCTTCACTTTGACACCAGTCACACACCTCTATTCCCTCTGACAATTCACTATAATAATTGCTACAATACCTGTAATACGAATTCAAAATTTAAATTTTACGAGTTTCAGTTATTAATTGCTATAATATCTGTAATACGAATTCAAAATTTAAATTTTATGAGTTCCAATTCTTTATGCATGGTCTACTACAACTAATTAAGTATCATATAATACTAACGGTTGATCACTCAATCTTAAGGATCTGCGGTTGATTGATCAAAAGACCTTTGTTTTACTCAATTTAAGTTTGTGTGTCGTACTATATAAAATTAACACAAACATAAAAAGTAGAACCAGAAGTAGTTGTGTATCTTTTCTAGTGATAGATAAAATTTCTGACATGACTAAACGGTTCATAGAAAAGTTAGAAACATGACCTAATTACACAAATTAATAATAATAATAATAATAATAAATCATTAATTATTAATCTGTTGAACATCCTGAGAAATAATTAGTACAAAATTGTTGGTAGAATGTTGGTTCCCTCTATGGTGGCGGTGGGTGGACGAGTGTCATGTTTGGTTTGCCACAAAATAAGAAAGTAAAAAAATAAATAAAATGATAGATGGAGTAATAATAATACGGACAGAAAATCAGTCAAAAAGACTCTAATGAAAAGCCTGACTCAAGACGAACCCCAAACTGTGGACTAAAGTTTTACAACAAAACTACTATTTCATGTAGTGAATTGATCATAAAAATTGTGAAAAAATTCATCATGTACATGAATGTGTGCGCCGATTCAAATTCAATAGTTCCGATGCAAATTCAAAAAGTTAAAAAAAAATATCAAAAAATTCAGAACTCATACACTAAAAATTCTGACAATTACTTACGAGTGTTGGTAACGTTGGTGGCACTTGCAGCAGCGGAAGAGCTTTTCCGGGAAGCCAACGTCGCCGCACATGGAACATACCTTCTGAAGATCCACCATTTTTTCTTCTTCTGTTTTTTTTTTTTAGTTTCAAAGCAAAAAAAAGAAAGAGAGAAGCAAATGCCTAAAACAACCAAAACAAAAGCACTTTTGAGTCGGTGTTTGCGCGTCATATCTCATTTATATAGAGGGACACACTCTTGGTTTCTTATTTTATATTAATAAATATAAACTTTTATGTATATTAAATATTGTGGAGCTAGTCTCGATATAATTTAATAATTTTAATTAATATAATAACATATTTAAAATTTAATAAGTTAATTTGATTAATTAAATGTATGATAATTAATGTGAGAGGGATATATATATATATACAGGTAGACCACAGGTAGCTTGCAGTCGTTTTCAGTTAAAGGGATAGAAGATGTGAACCTTAAAACACTCTCGAGATAAAATTACCTCTATACCCTTGTGCTTGACATAAGGGTGTGTTTGGTTAAAAGAAAAGGTTTTCCTAAAAGATATTTTGTTGGGATATAAGGATTGTGATAATACATTTTACTATATATTTATTTTAATCCAATTTTTATCATATATTTTTGTCATTTTCTGTCTGGTACTTTTTCAGGAATAAAGGTTTTGGTTTACGTATTTTGTTTTGAGTAGCCATGTTAACATCAAACCCATCTCCTTTAAAAAATAGTTGATATATAATCTGAATTGATTTTATGAAAGATTTGTAAAAAAAAAATTTAGAAAATTATTTTATCGATTTGATTTGTTGTATATATTTATAATAAAGAAAAGAAAAATTTATTAGACACTAAAATAGGTTTACAAAAAATAAAATAATTTAATAAAAAATTGATTGGATTGGATTTTGATATGCATTATGCAGCATAACCTTTACCTAACTCATTTTACTCAATACATTTTAACCTAAGTAAATTTAGATTGAGTTAGATTTTGATTCAATTATTATTTTAATTTATTATAATTCGTTTAAATTTAATTAAAATTACTTCAATTACCACCCGTAATTTTGAGATCTTTTAAAGAGTGAGGAACAATTCATTCCACAAGGAATTTTGACTAGAAATTCTATTTTCACCTTCTTCAAGTCATAATAATCAATAGAAAAATGGCGATGAACTCTTTAAATATATTATATCAAACAAGAGGGTGGAACACAACAGTTACATTTTCTCTTATATGAAACAAAATAGACTCAACATATTCCCTCTGTTTATTTTTATTTATCATGTTACATTTTTTGAAAGTTAATTTAATTAATTTTTAAAGTTAAATTAGATTACATTAATTTGAGATTTTCTTAAAAAAATCAAAAAAATATGAAAAATACCATAAATTGTAATTTTTGCATATCGATGTGAAAAAAATACATTTTAAAATGTTAGTCAAAGTTCATATTGTTTGACTTTAAAAATAACAAATAATAGTAGACGGAGAGAATTTTAAAGAGCAATATATTAAATATCAATTTTCTTCAACAAAATATATTAAATATAAATTTTACTAAAATCATTCTTGAATGAATATAATAAATGTAATGTTTTAAAAAGTGACTGTAGATAATAATGGTAAATCAAAACTAAGAGGTAAATTATTTTTTATTTATTAGATTGAACAAATAAAAGACTAACACCTATTTTCAATACAATAATAAGTAAAAAAATAAACACGGGAAGTAATTCATTATACATGGTATTAAAAGCTCGTGTCTGTTGTACTGATGCATTCTCTTTCTCTTGGCTAAAGTATTATTCCTTCTTCATTTTACGGTAACAGCCTAAAATATTTTTGAAATATTAGAAATAATATAAAATTATCTTTCATCTATTTATTGGATTCAAAATGATCTTCTAATCCATTTATTATTTTAAAATATCTTTGTTATTCACCTTTTAGGTTCAAAATTGATCACTTATTTAACGATTTTAAAAATATATTTTTTAATATACTTGACGCTCAACTATTAATTATAATTTAATTTATTAATATAATTTGTAAATCAATCCACTACTCACTCAAAACTAACTAAACGCCACCCAATTAATAAATCAATTATAATATCAAAATCGACATAAACACTACTAAAACACGACGAAATTATAGATTCCTGAATGACATCCTAAATTATTTGAGTCTAAATCGAAGCCCCAATTAAATTTAAGTTGAGCCGCTTATTTAGGAGGACACTTTCAATAGAATTCTCTTTCAAGTTTGAATTCGAAATTTATGATTAAAGGTAAAAAAGTAGTACATCCCGAATTAATTCATGCGCTTTTTTAATATAGTTTTATAAATATTTATAATTTGTTTTAAAACCTTTAATATATTATTTTTTAAAAAAAATTATCTGTGAAGTAACATCACGTAATTGAGATGAAAAAATAATTAAGATGAGCATAGTCGGACTTTTAAGTTTATCAGTAATTTTATTTAGACACTTGAATGTATGATAATATACTTTTATAGCCATTTTCCCCTCAAATATTTAAAAACACATAGGCAGTAGCTTTTCTGTTGTTGCATTAGTAATTTGACGGGTTTACTAATTTGGTGGGTTTAATTAGTAATGAGTGGGTAGTGGATTGATTTATAAATTATACTAATAAGTTAAATTATAACAAATAGTTGAGTGCCACATATTTAAAAAAATATATAAAAATAGTTTAAATTTAAAACCGTTAAATAAGTGGTCAATTTTGAACCCAAAGGTGGATGACACGGGTATTTTGGAGTCAATAGGTGAGTGAGAAGAGTTTTATGGAGCCAATAAGTAGATAGAGGATAATCTTATAACATTCCAATACTTCAAAGATATTTTAAGCCCTTCTCCATTCGATTTATTCGTTAAATTTTGACGTGAGATGATTTTTTTAAAAAAAATATTTTTATTTTAAAATAAAATAGGTAGAATATATTAAAATATTTTGTACTTCCTATATAACTCTAAAATATATCATATACAACATTAAAATTATAAAATTATGCAAAGGAAAAAAAGGCGTGTTTTTAAACTTAAAACAAATAAATTAAAATACGGGCGTAGTATACACAATGAGTTACAAGTTACAACCAAGTTGTTTCCATGAGAATATACATACAACAAACTGTATACTCCATTATTTTACTTACCACATGTAATAACAGGTGTAATCCTTATCTAGTTCATCAAATCAAAAACAATAAATAATATGCTATTCTGATTATTATTTATTTATTTATATGCAGGTTTCTTACCTTGTAGGCTAATAAATCAAATGACTGCCCATACAAGAAAAAGATCTCATCATTAGACTTAACAATATTCTCACATAATAATTACTATATAGTTAACTAAAGAATGACAAAATATAACGTACCACCGATATAAACATTCTAATGTGTAGTACATTCTCTGCCCAAAATAAAAAGAAAATATGCAGTATATCTTGATAGGAAATATTCTTTATTAATAATTCTTACATAATATAAATTGAAAATTAATTTGAGTTATATATAAAAAGTAAATGGTGTATGACGTTGTACTTAATATTATGCAATACGTTAAGGATTTTGATCCTCTATCGATCGAAGAATGTCGATAAATATGTCATTGATCAAAATTACAAGAGGTAATTTAATTAGAATTAGACTTACTTACTATCATAAAAGAGATAAATTATAACTATATCCTGATTTTCAATACTTTTCTCATTTTTGAAGTTATATTTAAAAAACAATCAGCGTATGAATATTAGTTCAAATTATTATTTACATAAAATATAATCAAACATAAATACTGCACTATTATATCTTTAACTTCATTTTCTAAAATTTTATTTTTCAAGCACATAATTAATTGGGAAGAACATGAACACAGATCAGAAGGAGAATGTATACACATAAATGAGAGACATGAACACAGAAAATATTACTGGATTTATTTTAGAGATTTTCCTTAAGATTCTCTTATCACACGAGGCCCCTTAATATTTTGTAAAAAAAAAATTAATTTATGTATTATCGCTACAAAAAAATCATGGCACGGCTTTGCTAAAATAACTCTGATTTAATTAAATTTATAAGAACTTTTTCTAAAAATAAAATAATAATTCGTTTTAATTAAAAATAAATAAATAGTTTGGCTTACAAATAATTGAAAATAACAAAATGATGATAAAGATATACATATAAAAGCTCTTCCCTATATGTGATCAGATCAATACTTGTAAATGAGTTCACGTTTTTCTTTCGTTTTTCAATCTTTTTTTTTTTTTTTGGGTTATTGGAAAATGAAATTGCTTTATTTTTTTTGTTTTCTTGCGTTTCTTTCCAAATTTACTTGTTTAAACTTGGGAAAAGGGTCTGATATATCCCTCAACTTTGTCATTTAGAGCTAATATACCCCTTGTTATGAAAGTGGCTTGTATATATCCCTACTTGTAAGTAAATGACTCACATATATCCTTTTCCTCTAACGGAAATGAAAAAATAATAATTTTAATCTAAATTTTTATTATTTTTTTCTAAAAAATATAATCCTATATGAGTAAACTTAATCCTCACCAAACATATTTTTTTTGACTTTTCTTTTGTTTCAATAACTAATTTATAATTATTATTTTGATAATCAAATTTATTTATGTTTCACTAATATTCTTGTAAAACTTATTGTAGATGACCAAATTTTTTCTTCGAATACGAAATTAAATTACAATACACACAAAAAAAATACTTTAATTTTTTTATTTTAAAGTAAGGAATGAAATAAAAAAACAAAATAAGAATAAGAAATTCAAATAATTATAATAAAAGAAGTAAAAAATAATTTATGTATGGAAAAAATTAAAATATACCTTGAACTTTGATAGAACAATCATATATATCCAAATTAATTTTTTAAAAAAATTAGAAGTAATAAATATAAATTCAAAACTATTTTTTAAACTTCCGTTAAATGAAGGGTATATGTGAGCCATTTTGTAACGACAGAGGTATTTGTGAGCCATTTGTATAACGGTAAGGGCATATATGAGCCACTTTTATAACGAGGGGTATATCAGCTCCAAATGACAAAGTTGAGGGGCATATCAGACCCTTTTCCCTTTAAACTTTAAACTGCCGCCTATTCATAAAAAATAAAAAAATACTCTTTCGGTCTACTATTGCTTGTCATGATTTTTATTTTTAAAATTAAATTATAATATTTTTAACTGACATTTTAAGATAGATTTTTTTATTATATTGATATGCAAAAAATTGTAATTTATAGTACTTTTCATATAGTCTTTTGTATATCTAAATTTTTTGTTTAAAATATCGAATTAATATAATATAATATAACCTTAAAAATTAATCAAATTAAAAACGTAACATGACAAATAAAAGTGAATGAAGGAAATATATATTTAATTATCATATTAATATTAATGAAAATTAGGTAAAAGGGAAAAAAAATTACATTAAAAAAATAACTTAAACTACGATAGCGGCTAATGTGATGCACTAAAACTTGAATAGAAGTTTATGAAATATTTCTTTTTTATCAGATACTGAACTAATATTATTTTTCGTAGACTAGTTTATAGTAATAGGGAAAAAAATAATTAATTTGACTATCGAGTTCCACCACTCTTGATTGTAGTTTTAAATTTCTTTTATTTATTTGATTATCAAGATCTATCACCTCGTAACTTGCTAGACTTTTAAAATATTTTCCCTTTACTTTGATTAGACAATTGAAATGAAAACGACCTAATGACAATAACATAGAGAATAAAAGTTCTCTTATGTCGAGCATCGAAATAATTACTAATTATTAAGTAGAGGAAGTCATGGTGATAGTGGGATGGGAAATAATAATTGTTAATGAGCAAGTTCGAGTTCAAACCAATAAATATTATCTTGTAAATCTGTTATGCAAATACAGATAAATCATAATTCAATTTGAAAATTAAATATTGAGCTGAGTTTTGTGTTATGCAAATACAAATAAATTATAATTCAATTTGAATATAAAATATTGAGCATAAGTAAAAAATAAATAAAAATCCATCTGTCCTAATTAATATAACACATTTTAGTCAAAATAAAAACGAATGACATACTTATATTTAATGCTCTTTTTGTTTGACTTATTTCTTTTTTAGTTTTTATTTATAAAAGAATCACCCATTCTGTTTTTAACAGCTTTTTAATTTTAATTTTTTTAATGACATATTTAAGATTATAAGATTGATTTTTTTGATATATTAAAATATATAATTAATTTTAGATAACAAAATTTAAAAGTCTTTTATTTTTTTAAAATTTTGTGTCAATTCAAAATAAGTCAAACAAATTAAAATAGAAGAATTAACAATTATCTTGAAATATTTAATTCTTAATGGAATGATTTATTGTCATAGAAACATCTATAAATTGATCAATATACAAATATCAAAAATCATTATTTCCTTTTCAAACTTTGTTCAAGCCAGATAATGTCATAATTATTCAATCTAGCTCGTCATGGCTCGATCATAACTTTAGAGTGATTAGTCTTGGCAGGATGAACGGAAAATATCAACAAGCATAAAAAAGATAATTTATATCAAATTAAATAATGTCACGTACATTAGATCGAAAAAAATAAATATTTTAATTAGGTGAGCCTTGCTAGCTAGCTAGCTAGTTAGTGAAGGGAGACAAAATAATGGGGAGCAAAGAACATGTTCTGTCAGTTTACTTTTTTCGATTGGTAGCTTTCCTCTGCCCTTGGGGGGAAATAAAGGTGATTTACTTGTCACATAGGGAAGAACCCTAGAGAATATATCACCACATTTTTAGAGATTTTTAAAGTACTGATTCTATAGAAGATTAGGGAACAGATACTCCTAATTTAATTTTAATTTTAATTTTTCATCATGCAAAATACTCCAATAAAAATACTTTAATGGTGTGGTAAGATGGAGGCAGAAAGGTCATATCTTTCCTTTTATGAATTTAAAGATTCTCTTTAATTAAATGCTTTGTTGGTGGACATGATGAAAGAAATAGACGTTTTAGTATATGCTCAAAATATTGAGTTACGTTACATCTTTTAGTACCAGAATCGATATTTAATTATATATAGTTTTTAAGTTATATTAGATTAACTATGTAAATATTTTTTTAATTTTATATAGCTATCATATCAAGACTGTGGAGTGTGAAAGTCTGGTGTATTATGGTCTTGCTTTTCTTTAGAGGAATTTAGTATTAATCATTACTATCGATTTTTCTTATTTGTAACAACTTTAATATGTTATATTCGAGCTAAGAATCTTTTTAAAATAGTCTGTTCACCACTATGAGATTGAAATATAGTTTATGTATAAAATATTTATTTTTGACTATAATAAAAAGTTTGCTGTGAAAATTGAAAGTTACATATATATAGTTATCGATCAATTTAACACATATATATATATATCTAACGGTATCAAAAAAAATTCATATGAGTACACGTAACATAAAGTGGGAAGTTGGAATGCATGATGAATAAAAGTACACTCAAAATCAATAAATCAATTTAATATGCACACTTGTTTGATAGGACTTCTTTTTATATTTGTGATTTGAGTATGATCAATCAAATCTTCATGTGAATATTTTAGTTGGCACCTTTAAAAAGTTTCTTCGCTTATTCTTTATTGATATTTGTTTCTCCTTATATGTATTTAAATTCTTTTGCATTGCCAAAAATGCCATGTACAAGTTGTTTTAAAAATACATAGTATATATTTAAGAATTGCCTCTAAATTGTCCCATCCACAAAAAGTTTTCATCCTATAACGTGATATGATATTAACTAGTTGTAAAAGATTTGCAAGGAGAATAAAATAAAATCGACATACCACTAGGGATCGCACCTAACAAAGATTGTTTTAGAGTTTATAATTCATATTCTCAACTTATACTCTTCTTTTTTTTTACCACCTGATATCTGGTAATCATGTATTAGAATTTGATTAAATTTATTTTTGTGTCAAAAAACTTTACATGAAGGATTAAGTGTTTTCTAGCAAAGGTGATTTCGTACATAGACAAAACTCAAATTCGAGACATCTGGTAAAGCATGATTTCAATTTATAGTTAATAGGTCCTTCACATCAATATAATGTAGATATGAATCAGTACTATATACTAATTCACTGGTATTTTTAAAGTATCAACATCATATTTTTAGATTGAAAATGACTTAAAAGGAGTACTGATTTTAGCTCCTTTTTTTAATTCCTTTTTAAGGAACAGGACTAGAGTTAAAAGCGGAGCCTTCATGCAACAGTAATATTTATGATTATACGATTAGAATGTTTACTTTTAAGAAGCTTAGTACCTAGCTCCTTCATATATATAATAAGATTTGGTAGGAGTGAAGTTGTATGGTCCATCACCTAGTTATCGTTATCGCTCGAGAATTAAAATGAATAGGCGTCCTATATATCTCCACGATGACAAACTCTCATCTTGTGTGTTAATCGAGTTGTTTTACTCCTTATAGACAAATCAATAATTAATGGAATAAGCTCAATTATCGTTAAATATGTACTTTTAGTGATAATCTCCTTATGTATGTCCCTAAAACCTTTTTATTACATCAGATTTAATGACACTTAACTAATAGTGGTTAAAATTTTAACACTCTTTGTTAATGTATCTCATGTACTGTCGTTAAAAATTGTTTTAGTTATAGTGATAGAAGAGAATGGATTAGTGGTTTTGATTGGAGTCAATAAATAGTCTTATGCGCAAATGCAATATAAAATTTAATATATTTTGATTATTTTTTAGATTTCACAAGAACTTAGTTAGTGTGCTCTACTCATTTTATTATTGGAGTAGTTTATAAAAAGCGTTTGTGTTGGGTTGGGGTGGGGTGGGGGGCGGGGGCTATATTAGGGACAAGGATTTGATGTTAATCCAATGATAATTGTTGCTTTAAGCTAGAATTAGTATAAAGAAACCAAAGGACAAGCTTTAGTACCTATATACAAGGAACATTAGTGCATATAGGTTTTAGTTAACTAATTATGATTTAGAGTACACAGTGAGTAGTAGATAAGACACTTTTATTCAGATTTGTGCTCAAGAAAGACCAAAAAAGAATGGCTTGAAATTGGATTCCATCAACTTTTGCAATTTTTTCATGATTCCTAAATTAAATCTTAATTAAGCTCCAAACTTCAAACCCTAAATTATATTAGCTATCCAATCAATCTCCTTCATTACCCAATCGACTACAGCTGGAACTCATCATATTAATTCGTGCTACTCTCTATTACAATCGAACCCTAGCTAGGATTTTGCTTAAAGACACACCCCACTATCGACGAACCCAAAAATTCTATCGAGGGATTAAATTATATAATGAAATAAACTCAAAAAAAAAAAACATATATAAACAATAATATTATTACATACTAGTATAATTTTTTGTTATAAGATCCGGATGAACCCCTCGTACACGCGTGCGTGGCTTTGCTCTTGACCCCGTCGACCATTTGCGAATTGTTCTTCTTTGGTGAAATCCTATGTTTAGAGTACCATCACTACCGTATTTGTTACTCATGTAATTATTTTTTTATGTTATTTCTATTTTTTAAAAACATAATACAATTATATTTGTTCAGATTTTCTAAAAATGCTTCGATTTTGTAAAAAAAATCAAATCATTATACATCCAACAACACATTTGAAGAATCTAAGCAACATAGCATAGCTATGCATTAGTACATTATTTGTTTGACATAGATTTATCAAATAATTTCCTCTTGTGATCCTAACTCGATTTCTTTCATAGAAAACCACACATTTTTAATCATAGACTAAATGCATTGTATAGGTAACATACTAGCATGCATGTAGCATAACAAGAATTTTGCACAGCGGTGTTCGGCTTTTATATATATTCACAATCGAAATAGTTATACTCATCATATTTTTCGTTTGATATTTTGATACCTTTTTTAAAATTCAGCTAATAAAATTTTCCATCAAAATAATCTAAATGATAAAATAATTAATTTATACACGCAAAGAAAAGGGATTTCACCCCCACCACCCACCTACCCCTTATCTCGTTCTTCCACCCCATACCCCTTTTTAGGTCCCCCAAAACCAAATTGAGCCCCTATACCATATAATCCTCTTTCAACGTTTTTGGTAAGAATATGTTTGAATGGATTAATTTTAAGCGTTTTTAAGATGAAATGATTTTAAAGTATTTGAATAAATTAAAAATGATTTCATAGCGATTTATTTTTAAAAAATAAATTTATTTTATCTTACAAGTTAAAAAATCAAAATCAATTCAAACAAACTCGTAATTCGGATAAGAATGAGTGACCTTTAGCATAGAGTGATTTTTTTTCCTAAAAGAAGTAGAGGCCCAATTCTTCTTTTGTTTGGTTTCGTCCTTTACAACCCTTAGTGGGCCCACAAACCCACATTAAACCCCAAGATTTTCCGTATGATTTTCTCTCTATCAGTACAACTCCCAAACGAAACCTTCATGTCCATCCACGTGCCTTCTTTTTCATATTTCCAACTTCCTCCGACAAACATCATTATAGAGACAATAATAGTTATCTAAAATTATATTCCGTAAGTTTTTACATATCTTAATTAATAATTTTATAGACATATAAAATAGATCATCAAGTGTTTTAGTTTCTATTAAAATTTTAATTTAAGATTTCATATTAATGGTCAGAAGGGATCCACATAGAGTTTGGAGGGCGCTTGAGCATTTATTGATTTCATCTTAGTAAAAATAGAGAGAGAATTAAGAGGTATTTATATAAATTAATATAGAGCATCGAATGAATAAATAATTTGATTAATCTATTGGCTCTTGTATGGGTGGCTGCTTAAGGTTCTTTTATTATTATTGAGCCTGAGTTCGAATCTCACATCATAAAATCGCCACTAATTAATGGTTAACCACTTTGTGACATTAATTTAAGAAGAAATTTCTCAGATTTTGACCTTCACATTAATGGGAGGGTGATCTTGTATTGATCCTCCCCAATGTCTTGTAAGTCGAGTTTATTGCATAGAATTTGACTAGTACAATTTACATCTCATATGTGATTTACAGGTTATTACATAATGGGAGATGTACACCATACACAAAGTGCTCATTCAAAGGATAAAAGTCGTAACAGAAGTTATAACGAGTACAAATTATTATAATTTTTTTTAAAAAAAATATCGTTATATTGAACAAAGAAAAACACGATAAGCAAGCATTAGGTAGCAATTTAATGAGCTGAAAGATAATTTTAACCATCCAAAAGATGAAAAGGACAACCAAATTTTAATTTCAAACAGTAAATGAATAAGATTTGAGCTTTTTAGGAGATAAGATGTGTAAAAATATGAGGTCTAGATCAAGCCTCAAGCACAAAGGGAAATATTGATGTGAAATGTACCTTAACAATAATAATGTACCATTTGCATTAGCTGTAGTAGGCCGCAGTTTTTCTCTCCAATGATCAAATAAAGCAATTTTACTACTTTAGTTACACGTTATTTTCTGTATAAGATATTTATCATTTCAAAAAATCATATCACACACTGTTCTTCCATTATCAAGTACATTATTTTTGGTTTTAGATAGTCATTTTCTCTAACTCTCAAATTTATCCACTCCACTAATTACAATTGACGCGATTTAAATTTGAAATTTCTGATTAAATACGAAAAAATTAAATGATTTTGATTATGAGGAGGCATGAGAGCCACACAAATGGCAGGTCTGTTTTTGATTTTGCCGTATATGATTCATGTAATGACAAGTACAGCATACGGACCATTTTGCTCCCTTGTGGGAAAATTATGTAATTAAGACTCATCATATTTTTGGGAAAAGTAGTAGGGACCTTTTTGGATGTAAAATGTGAACTGCAGGTGGGTTCCATTTACTTTGACCTAAAGTTTAGGCCATTGATGCAATTTCATCATCAATGAGGGACCATTACCTGCAAAGCATGTGCTTCACACTTTTCTTGCCAATGGACCTTTATTTTCTGCACACAAAAAAAGAAAAACTATAGTATATAAAGTTGCCCAACCAGCACAAGTACATGACATAAGAAATAGTACATGATAGAATTGCAAACACAATACCGGAATTTTGAATTTTAATTTTACGAGTTTTGAATCGATAAATTCATTATTTGAGCAAAAGTCATTAGCTTTCACCTTTGACTAGACTACTACCATTTCTATCCCCATGCAACAACCATAACTACGTCTTATACTCAACAACAACCCATAACTATGTCTTGTACTCAAAATTGTCAGGGTTCTATTTCCATGTTGCTCAGACTCTTCCAAAATATGTTATCAGGTGCATGGTGGATCCTTTGCAATTTTGGAGAATCCAACAAAGGTGCATTAACATTATTGGAGAGTTCGAGCAACATAAGTTATAACATTCAATGTTTATTGAATAATTACTATGCCAATTACCAATTTTTTACAGTACAAAAGAGGATATGGTACTCCAAAGTCTAAAAATCACATGATTAGTTATGGCTTGAATTGTGCATAATTGGAGACAACCCATGTACAAGGTTTGAGTAGTGGAGAAAAGGAACAAGGCAATTAGTGAGTGCTGACTGCCTTCAGAGTTTGTGACAGACAAGAAAAGTCCAAAGACAGGAAATGGATGAAATTTTTAACAGAACAAAAATGACTTTTCTGTTTAGCTAGACTAGACAGAAGATGCAAACAAAGATATAAATATGTAATTTAGTTATTGGATTTCTCCTCAATAAACAAAAATTAAGAGCAAAGAGGAAATGGACTGTGATTTGCTTCAATTTACAAGGTTGCACACTTGAAGATGCATAATATCTTCAAGTGTCAATTAATTAACAATAACAGCTTGATTAATTGTGGCTAAGTATATTCTTTTAGAGAAAATTAATTAACACTCTTTATAAATGTTGCTAAAGTCTATAGCGACATTATACCCAATGACAATTAACTAATGTTAATAAAGATTTTAGCACTTTTTGTTAATATGCATAGTTATTGCCGCTAAAAGATATTTTTGTTGTAATGTACATTTAGATGGTGGATCGAATCCCCTCGCTGAAAAATTATATTGTGCATATAGAGTTAGGGCCTGTTTGAATTGGCTTTTGGCATATGACTTATAAGTCAAAGCCATAAGTTAGTTAGGATTTCTAACTTATGGCTTTAGGCTTGTTTTTGTTATTTTAGTTTGAAAATAAGTGCTTATAAACACTTTTTAACTTTATTCAAACACTTCAAAATTGCTTAAAATCTATTTTAACTTAAAAGCATCTAAAATAAGTCGGTCCAGACGAACACTTACATTTTTATTTTATTATTAATTTATATATATCATTAGACCTCTTGACACAAACAATAAAACATAGCTCAATGGTGAAGGGAGTGCAACTTTTCTTAGATGATGATGTAGATTCAATTTTCGTTAGCCACAGTTTTAATTTTTTTTTTCAGCTTTTGCGTGTTTGCTTCTTTAATTTTTTGAATTCCCTTGACAAAAATCTTGTCTCCGTCACTATGCATCTCATATACAATCTGTAAATGTATATGAGACTTGAGCTATTTTTTTTCTTCTCAGCAATAGTTGAGACTTAGTAAAACAAGAGGTATATATGATACATCTACTTAGAAGAAAGAGTGTTATAAATATTTATCTCTCTGTTTCACCCAAAATGGTCAAAGCAGTGTGTGTTGCTTTGTCTAAAATGCCTCGTGGAGTTACACTAGTTCTCTTTTTTGTCAGAAAGTCATTTTAGTACTGGGATTGTTTGATGTGAGGAATAAAAATAAATAATCTGAGATTTATTTTGTTTGGTTGCCATGTACGGAATAAGTTATCTCTTATATGTGATGGAATAAGTTATCTCTTATATGTGATGGAATAAGTTTTCCTATGATAATTGGTTTCAACCAAATAAAACTAGAAGTGAAAATAATGTTATAAGGTAAGACCATTTTGTTGATGCAAGTATGAGACATTAGCTAGGTGCATCTTAAAGCACAAACGAATCTTTTAATTAGTTTTCATACCATGCTCTTTGTGTTACAAGAATGAAAACCTCCAAACTAAAAGTATTTTCTCTCTTTCTTATCATTTATTAACAACTAAACTGAATATTATAGCATTGCAGAACATGTAACAGTATTGGCCTAGCACTTCCAATCAGAAAACGAATGCAAAAATCTCAAATGCACACGATAGTACTCCAAATAATTAAGAATATTTTTTATAACAATAAACTTTATAAATATATACATATCTGATACATTGTTATACATTATCACTAAACAATATCGATATATTACAACCACCTACACGGCTATTTTAGTTGAAAAGAATTATGGACAATAGTACATTTATGTAAGAAACCTATTTTTATTTCTCTATAATCTTGTATGTTTTTTTGTTTTTTTTTTTAGCAATATCTCCGCAGATGGTTATATTAACAAAAGTGAAGCTCCCCTCCATCTCAATTTAACGAGATATGAAATTAAAAGATTTTTTATCAATTTTTTTAAAAAATATATAATTTTTTTATGGGCAACTTTCACATATAGCAAATGAAAAATTCAAAACAAACATATAACTGTATAATTCTCTATACATATACAATTGTATGATTCTCTGACCTAAATTGTATAATTCGCTGGCATCGCTATACATATACAATTGTATAATTCGCTAACATAAATTGTATAATTCGTTGCAATTTTATAATTCGTTGGCGTATTTCACTGCAATTGTATAATTCGCTGGCCTATTTCGCTGCAATGTTTGTATAAAATTTGATTTGTATACAATTGAGTCGAAGTAAAATGTTTGTATATTGTATAGTTATATGTGTATATGAAGAATATATGTTTTCTCTCGCTTACAAAAACAGAAACACAATTTATACACTTCTGGTGTATAAAGCGAGAGAAAATTGTATTTTACTGCAATTGTATAATTCGCTGGCCTTTTTCGCTACAATATTTGTATAAAATTTACATTTGTATACAATTGAATCGAACTAAAATATTTGTAAATTGTATAATTAAGTGAATCTCAACCATTATGCTGCAAAAATTTTATGGAGACTATGGTGTTACCCAATATAAAATTGGGCAACTTTCACATATAGCAAACAAAAAAATCATATTTGTATAATATAGCAAACTTTGCATAATTGCGCTCCATAGCAAACATAAAAACTGCATAATTCGCTATACATATACAAGTGTATAATTCGCTGGCCTAAATTGTATAATTCACTGGCCTATTTCACTGCAATTGTATAATTTGCTTTGCATATAGTTGAATCGAATTAAAATGTATGTATATTGCATAATTATAAGTTTATAGCAAAAAGATATATGTTTTTCTCGCTCTATACAAAAACAGAAACACAATATATACACTTCTCTTGTATAAAGTTAGAGAAAATTGTATTTCACTGCAATTGTATAATTCGCAATTGTATAATTCGTTGGCCTTTTTCTCTGCAATTTTTGAAGTAAAATGTTTGTAAATTGTATAATTAAGTGTATAACACGAAGATATACATTTTTGCATGTGTATATACAATTTTCTCTCGCTTTATACAAAACAGAAACAGAATTATACACTTCTGTGTATAAAGCGAGAGAGGCGAGCGAGAATGGAGAGTGGCGAGCGAGATTCCTGAGAGACGCTGACAAATTTTAGATAATGTTTGCTATGGAGCACAATTAAATCAAACCCTAGTTATTCTATTTAATTTAGGTTATTAGTTTGCTATTTTATACAATTTTCCTATAAAATTTAAGAACCAAAATATCTGCGTTCATCCGTTTTGCATCGACTATATAACAACATACATTATCGTCAAGCTTGTTGACAATGTCGTCGAAATTCATTGTCCGTTTCCGAATTGTAACCAATTTTTGGACCCAATCGGTTGCCAAAATATTGTGGATTCAGATCTGTTTGATAAATGATCTGAAAAGTTGTGTAAGTACTTTGTTTTAGGGTTGACGCGGTGTTACTGCCCTAATCTGAACTGTTCTGCTTTAATTTTGGATGAATGCGGTGGCATTACGATGGGATCAAAGTGCCCAAATTGCAAGAGATTATTTTACTTCCAGTGCAAGATTGCATGGCATGCTGGATTTCAATGCGAGGAGAGTGGGGCATTGAGAGATGAAGACAACATCGCTTTTGGTAAGCTCGCTAAGGGTGAAAAATGGCAGAGGTGTCTGTTGATATTATGTAAAACAACTAGTTAGTTATTAGTTAACACATTCAATTAGTTAGTTATATTTTCCACTAGTTAGTTATTAGTTACATTTTCCATTAGTTAGTTAAGAGTTAGTTAGTTGTTGATACTTTGTTAATTAGCTATATAAATAGCTGCTACAGATTCATTGTAAGTACTCCTTTACATTGTATTTTTCTACAACTCTTATCAATTCAAGATCACAGAAGAGTTCTATCTCTTCTTTCTCACTTCTTCTCTTTCTCTTCTTCCTTAAGCTCCATCAATGGAGACCTTCTAAGCATGTTTTGTTCCTTTGTTTAACAGTGTCCTAAGTGTCGCTCTTTTGTTCAACTTAGTGAAGGTTGTCGTCATGATACTTGCAGGTTAGTTACATAGACAAACGTTTGTTATGGGACACAATTGAATCAAACAGTAGCTACTCTATTTATTTTAAATTATAAGTTTTCTATTATATACAATTATCTCATTTTTTATTGACTTGGCGGTTGATAATGTATTTGGACCTAGTAATTTCTTCAGCCCAATTTGAATTGGATTATTACTGCCATAACTTGTTTTAAATAATTTATTTAGAGTAGCTCAGAGTGTTGTATTCTGTTTTTCAAAAGAAACAATTATTATTGATATATTTAATTCCACCTAAAGTAACTTTTAAAAATATTATACTTGAAGTAAACAATTTTGACATTTCACGTAAACATGAGGCGTAATATTGGCACTAAATTATCTAATTATTCTTAATTATTTTTTATATTTTGCTCATCACATTTCATTTCATCCTTTGTCAATTGTCATATAAAAAGCACTATCCACATTAATTTGTCTAAATTATTTTTTATATTTTACTTTTCTGCTTTCATTTCATTCTTTATCAATTGAAAAGAGTGAATATATTTACTCTTTATATTTACTCTTAAATGAGTGAATATATTTATTTTTGAATATGTGTGAGAGAAAAAAATCAAATTTCATTAACATATGGAGTTCAATTTACAAAAACTTTTTATAAGATCAAAAAATAAATTTATAGCAATATATGTGTTGACAAGGAAACTAAGATTATACCTCTCATCTACCATGCATCTTGAGCCAAAATGTTCACTCTTTCAAACACACTACTATCAATTCTAATCCATTGCAATACAATGACTTTTTCAGATTATTTTTTTATTTAAATTGTTGACAAATCTCAATATGAACCTCATAAGAAGAGTGGTATGGTGTATAGAAGTTTGATTATATTTTTATATATATATATATATATATATATATATATATATATATTCAAATTTATCATTTTAGAAATGATATTTAACCATAGGCTATATTCTGAATGAGCAAATTATTATCATTTGGAAAGGGTCTTTCTTTAACGATCTAATCGATGAGTTGTTTATATGTCCACACACATTTTATCTAAAATAAATAATACTAAGTTTCTCAAAACTTAATACAAAAATTATTTAACACCATTAATTCAAATCATTTAACTCACGCAAAATTTTATAGCAAAATTTTAATTTAGTGAAAATTTAGTGTTTTTAAGCTTCAAGCCATACTAATTTTTACACCAAATTTGATGAGTGAATAATATTACATCGAATTGGGTGTAACACTATTCATCACAGCAAATCCGTTTTTGAATATTTTGATATAATTTTATTATACAGACTTTTAATTAATATTATATAAATGTTATATTTTAATTAAATCTTTTGTATATATAATTATTTTTATGTAATATTTTTATAATATTAATTTTAGATATAAATTTTAGTTTTTTATAAATTAATTTTTCTATATATGACTTTTTTTAAAAAAAGAAATAATGTTAATTATACTATAAATTATAATTGGATGCAAAAGAAAATAATATGAATTATATATGATGAATGTTTTAGAAAGAATTTGTTTTATGATATAAAAAATATAAATAAAATAAAAAATAATAATACAATAATAAAGAGAGAATAAAATATTCTTTTTTTGATATAAAGTTCAGTGCACATGATTGGAGTTGATTGCACAAAAAATAATACTAATACCAAATTTGATGTTTTGAATCGGAAATACCTTCAACAATGAATTACAAAAATAGTATTACATGACCAGTGATTTTTTCTTGAAAATAAGTAAAACAATTGTATTAATTTGGAGGAAAAACTATGCGAAAATTAAAATAAAAAAGAAATAAATTGAAACTAATATTAGCACAATAATTGTTAGTTATTATTGTGAGAATTATGTCTTTTACTTGATTAAAAAAATAAATACTTCAAATCTTTGAATTTGGCTTATGATACCGGAAAATTATAAATAAATAAATAAATATATATATACACGTCAATATACATTTGATACAATTTTTATACACTCAAATTTTCTCTAAAAAGCCTCAAATTTTAGGTTTGAGCTCTTCTCAATATATTTGAGTCTTTTTATATATTATTGATTAAAAAATAATTAACGTGTGTATCACGTCAGATTTTAAAATCAAGTTTTGAAGAATCTTTAATGACTAGTAGAGTCTTTCAATCCTAACCAATTTAAATTCTCCTTTTAAAAGAATCAAAATTTTATATAAGCTCCTTTCAAAGTTTTAAATTTTCGATATATTATTCACTCGAAATGATTCATATTTGCAGTACATCAAATTTTAAGTTTGAGCTTTAAAAAATCTTCAATAGTTGAACATAGAGTTTTTAAACTAATAAAACCTACCAACCAGTTTTTAAGGTCTAAAACACCACTATCCAACTTCAAATAATAGGTAACCAAGAAAGTAATTATCAAACTTCCATCATAAAATAATATTTAAGCTTTTTTTTGGAATAATATTTAAATTCAACATGAATTTTTTATTTTTTCAAAACTCAAATTCAACCAATAATTACGGAGTATCTACGTTTTTCATGTTTTTCTTCTATAATTTTGTTCCATTATATGAACAACTCTACAGAGCATTCAATGATTTCTAAATGTTAAGATTTCAAAACTCTCTAATCCTCAAGTTGAACCACAACCGAAAAAGGAAGAGATGAAAAAAGAAAATATTGTGAACTTTACAAACAATAACAAATGCCAAGTCGCTAATTTTTGTAATAAAGTAATAATTAGATTATTATGCATTAAAATTTGTTGACGCAATAAATAATTATGATAATTTTCTCTAAAAGTATTCTATTTTCCATAGTTCAAACAAAATTAGTTTTCATTTATTTTGTAATTTGTTTAAATATTTTTATTTATGATTTATTTAGAACTAAGAAAGAAAAAAAACTTTAGGGCCAAAATATTTATTCTCAAGGGTACAACAAACCTAAAACCCTCACGAACGAGCAGTATATCTCACTTTGCTGCTTCTCATTTTTGTACTCAAAACATTCCACACTACAAAAGGGCCTTCGGTTTCTTCGAGAATCTGCTCTCTTCTTCACTCCATAACCCGATCTAGGGTTTTTTCTCATTGCCGATCTCCTCGCATTCCCAACATTCTCATCACTTTCCCGGTCAGATATATAGTCGGAAATGGCGTATTCAGCACAAACTCTTGATATTTCCGGCGACCGCCAGTCTGGTCAGGATGTTCGCACTCAAAATGGTACTGTCATATATCCCTTCCTTCCCCTCTTTACATGTATTACTTTACCCTTTCTACTTAGTGAAGTAGTGATTGTGTGTTGTATATTGAGATTTTCAGTGACTGCATGTCAAGCAGTAGCGAACATCGTCAAATCTTCGCTTGGACCTGTTGGCCTTGATAAGGTTCGTTTCTATTTTTCGTAGCTCTTGTATCTGTTTGTGTACTCGTAGTGTATTCTACGCTACTAGTAATTGTTGTTGAAGAAGTTTAACTGCATCTAGTTTGCCTTAATTGTCAAAGTTACTTACTATTTCTCTTGTGGTTATGAATCTGATTGCCAGTTCTAGGAGGATGTTCATACCTGGGGTTTTGAGATGTTTATCATGTGAAATTTCTAATTTAAAGATAAATTATTGATCATTGGAATGAAACAGGCTCAAATTTAGAGGAATGGTGTAATAATGAAGTGGAATCTCTAGGATTCTTAGTTGCTGAAGTGAGCTAACTTGCATATTCACTTTTACGGATAAATGCGCAGAGCAATTTAGAGAAGTTTATGTGAAAGCTCGATTTCTGTGGAGAGCCTCTGGGTGGTTGTTATTTGTGTCAAATTTGTTCGCCGTTACCTGAATGATTTAAGGACTAGAAAAAAACAAAAAGGTAAGTGAGCATATTTGCCAAGCTTGCTCATATTGAGAGCATTTTAGCCTGCAATTATCAATAATCCCGTAGACAGGTGTAGTATGGTATGACTATGGCTTCTGATCAAACTCATTTCAGTTTATAAGCATCAACACTTGGTTAACCAGTCAGTTGGTGGACTTACAAATAGTTCAGAATCAAAGCTGAAGACTAGTGCCCTGATATGTGACAGCCACAATAGATGTAGAATGACACCCTTAAACATTTATTACCAAAAACTATTGTGTACTAGACTGGTGAGGTAGCATAAATACTTGAACAGAATAATCTGTCCTGTTCTCATCCTGACTGTGGACACTCGGGAGTAAGTTCAGTTTTGAAGTACCAAGGCTGGCTAATCATTTGCCAGCCCAACTGATTATATTTTGACATTGAACAGGATGTATCTGCACTCAACACTTATTTTATATCTTAAAAGTATGGAACGGATTATACTTATTACTTAAAATTGGTCGAGTTAATTATTTTACTGCCTATCATATATCTATTTGTCCTGTTTTCATGAAGACGGAGTCAGTCACTACCTCAAAATTTTTCGCTTCTGTTTATTACAAAACTATTGATGCATATATTCATAGGCTCGAACGATGTTTGATATAACACAATTGGATCCGGTCACATTAATGAAAAAGAATAAAATGGCTTTGGTTCAACATTTCTAGTGCCCCCACCCCCTATCCAACACATATATTTGTTGCTTGAATGGTCGATTGGTTGTTGACTCATGCATTGCTATGAATCTCAGATGCTCGTTGATGATATTGGGGATGTAACAATTACTAATGATGGTGCTACAATTCTGAGGATGTTAGAAGTTGAGCATCCAGCTGCCAAGGTAACCACATGAACCTTCTATTTTCTCACTCAGGCATACTGTATAAACTCTTTGTATAAAGTGATGAACCATTTTAATGCACTATGTTACAGGTTCTTGTTGAGTTGGCTGAACTCCAAGATCGAGAAGTTGGTGATGGAACAACCTCAGTTGTTATTATAGCTGCAGAATTGCTTAAGGTATTCTTGCTAACGTACTGCAATGCATGCACTTCTCTAAGTATTTTCAATTCAAACAGTTTGTGCTCATAATTTTGGTTGATATTATCTGTATTAATATTTGCAGGGAGCAAATGAGTTGGTGAGACACAAAATTCACCCAACCTCGATCATCAGTGGATATAGGGTAACTATCTGCATTCTTTTTACATGCAACTTAAAAGAATAATGACAATCCCAAGAATAATGACAATCCCTTTATTTGTGATTCCAAAAACAGAAAGCCTTTCTAATATTATACTTCTTGTTTCTGGCAGCTAGCAATGAGGGAAGCATGCAAATATGTTGAAGAAAAATTGGCTGTTAAGGTATTGATTCCTGTTATTTGGCCTTCACGTATGTAATACTGTGTATTATGCTGATGTGTCTACCACATGTGAAGTAGTTTGTTCAAATTCTAATCAAGCTTGCATTTTCTTTGAACTGTATAATATACCTTGTGGACCTTATAAGAAAAGGACATTGTCTTAAATCTATGGTTATTAAGTCAGAGTTTCATTCCTAGGGAAATTGCAAGTACAGGTTGCACTTGCAATTTCGAGTATCTCGTGATTTATGTCATTGCTAAGATGTAAGAACCATTTAAATCCTTTATCCAATCAGGTTGAAAGCATGGAAAAGGTTTTCATCAATCTACTGCATTAGGAACCTTAGACTGGACATTTTGCCTCCTTATGTGGTGCTTTAGTGAAGCTGCATGGTTAAGTCTCTCATCCCTCATGGGCTCTGCTATTAAGCGCATAACGTTGGACAATTAATAATATTGGCAGAATGATATGTTTGTTGTTTAGGAAATGGCATTAATGGATCTTTTAGTGATCAGGTTTAGCATCAGAAAACTAGTTCCTGGTCACTTGTAACTATATGTTTACATCTAATTGGAAATAAATAGTTTTTAACTTGGTTTATGTGTTTTTACTTCATAAAATTCAATGATTATAATTTCTTTCCAATTCTTAAATTTTAGTAGTACTTATTTATTGTGTTTATGATTATATATTTGCATGTATTGCATAATTACACACACACACACACATATTAGTTTGTTCTTTATTAAAACCTTTCATTGATATAAAAACTGTGCTTTGCACTTGAAACCCTAGCAGACCATGGTGCATTTCACCACTATTCATTTTTTATGTCTATTTTAGTGCAGTTCATGATCTTTCCAGTTTGTCCACTGTTTTTTCAGGTCGATAAGCTTGGAAAAGATTCTCTTATAAACTGCGCCAAGACAAGCATGTCATCAAAGTTGATAGCAGATGATAGTGACTTCTTCGCAAATATGGTATGCTGGTTCTTGAAATTGGATTATCTTGAATAAGCTGCCCGTTCTTGAAAAAATCCTAAGGATAAGCTTTTTAATAGTGCTCTGAGCTTTGTTCTTATACAAGAGGAGAGTATCAATGTTCACATAACCTAAGAAAAATCTTATCTCACACTGCTATCCAAGAAAACACACTAGCTTTTTTTTGAGACCTGTTTAATCTGAGTGATCATTTTGTGCAATCTGCATATGCAGAACATTATAACACATGTATGTGTTGTGTAATGGTTTCGTTATATTACCTGCTTTAGGCTGAACCACAGCTTAGTTTTCTCTTTGATGTTGCTGCCTTTAGGCAATTGATTATTAGACTCGTCATGTGTATGCTTCCTGATAGTAACATTCTCATACTTTGCTTTCATACAATTAGTATCGTGTTGATGAGAAAAGAATGAAAACCAGGGGTAGGTTTTATATTTCCTATTGTTTGTGATGCTTCATAAGGTGGATAGAGTTGGCCTAACACTCTACTAAATTTACCGCTGTTTTGTGTGTAGTGTTTTGAAATATCAGAGCTACCTTATTTAATATCTTGTGCCATTTGTGCATTATTGGATAAAAGTTGCTTCTTTTTTTCCGCTTCCTTTTCACATAAAATTTCCCAAGACGTACATCTGACTTTAGTTACTTAAATTATGTGGTTAGCAATATTGACCCTTTTAGTTAACTTATATATTTAATTCCTAATATTGTGGTTCTCTTTTTTGGGGCTAATAGGGCCCTAACAATGTTTGTTTAACAATTGTATGTTTGCTCCTTGCATAATTTTTCATACTCATTGAGTGTCAACATTTGAAGATCTTTTTTCGATGCTAATCCTTTTGGAATGTCAATTTTATCATGCATGTGCAGCTAAATTATTCATCCCATGTGTTTTTCTCTCTAAGGGTCTTTTGTATCATATCTTTTGTGAAACATCATTCTAAGGTACCATAATCTTTAGCGATTGGTCTTTTGTAGGTTGTTGAAGCTGTACAGGCAGTCAAGATGACTAATGTTAGGGGTGAAATCAAATACCCTATAAAGGTGTGTTGTTAATTCAAGAAAACTTGTTCTGATAATTTGGAAGGTCTTGTTTATAGTTTTGTTAATCAGGAAGCACATTAGAACAATTTTGGCCTGTTTTTGTTTTATTTATACTTTCTGTTGCTTTTTGAAGGTTGCCAACATATCCTTAATGTTGAGGTATACAATAGTATCAGTTTTAAAAAATTAATTTTGTGCAGTTCTATTTAGTAGATTCCCTAGATTGTTTCACATCTAGATCAAGCACTAATATAAAACTGAAACTTTATTTCTATCCAGGGTATTAATTTACTTAAAGCACATGGAAAAAGTGCAAAAGATAGCTATCTATTGAAGGGTTATGCACTGAATACTGGCCGTGCTGCCCAAGGGATGCCTCTGAGAGTTGCGCCTGCACGGATTGCTTGTCTTGACTTCAATCTTCAAAAGACAAAAATGCAGATGGGTGTTCAAGTGTTGGTAACTGATCCTCGAGAGCTTGAGAGGATTCGCCAAAGGTGATATTTTACTGGACCATTGAGTCTATTCTGTTGCTATCAATTTGTTAGCATCAAACCATTGTTCTTCTTGTCAACTGCTCATAACCAAAACCACGGAGTACATTTGATATCTTATTGCTGGTACTGAACGATGAGGCCTAGACTGTTGTTTTTGACATAAGTTTGTTATCTCCAATGATTTCACAAGAATTTTTTGCTTATATAACTTGGGATAACCGATGACACTCTGTAGCTATAATTCACTACATATTGGTTAAACCACAGCAGCATGTTGGAATTCAGCCCTAATGTAAATTTATGTTTACAGAGAAGCTGATATGACAAAAGAACGGATTCAAAAACTTTTGAGTGCGGGAGCAAATGTTGTTTTGACTTCAAAAGGAATTGATGACATGGCACTGAAGGCAAGCTGCTAACTTTGGTTTTTACTTTTTATGTTTTCCCGTCTCCTTCACATGCTCTACTCCGTTGAATATGAGTTCCTATATCTAACTCATACAAAAGTTCCTTTGAAAAGGCAAGAAATGCTTTGTCTAATACCGGGCTTTGTTTTATACATTCTAGATTTCTCTTAGGTTTTTCTGGCACCTACTTGATAACTGTACCCTTATTGTGCCAGTATCGTTGCAATCAACTTCGATGAATGCACCTAAGAGTGTGCTCACTGAATTGTTGGGGTGTTTTAAAAGTATAAATTTCAGCAGAAGCAAAAAACACTAGGTGATTTCTTTCCATATGCCGAAGGCTTGGTGGGCATAGCTACTTGGTACCTGTTTGCTGGTGGGAGGTAGCAGGTACCTGGTGCTGATTAAAATTTAGCTCTTCTATAAATTATTTACTTTAGGATAAAACAAAAAAGGTTAAAAAGACTAGCTCTTGTTGTGGCGGTAATGGTAATGCTTGTTTTGGAAGGATGTGTAGTTAGCAATGCTGATATCCGTTGTAACTTGTCTGTGGTAGAGAAATTCCAATTTGGGTACCTCTGTTTGTTTCTTGTTTCTTTCTAAAGTGTGATTGCATAAGCTGGTGCTGTTATGATCTAATTACATATTTTCCGGTTTCAGTACTTTGTGGAAGCTGGTGCCATTGCGGTCAGACGTGTTCGCAAAGAAGATTTGCGCCATGTTGCTAAGGCAACCGGTGCAACTGTGGTATGTAACTAGACTGGTCTGGGAATTTTCTTCTGCTTTTTTTATTTTTTTGGGTCATGGCAATTCATACCCCTTATCGAGGATCAAAATTATCTCTTTCCCACTTCTCTTCTGTCTCAAACTCTCAATCTCTTGGTTTGACGTAGAGTGCTCTTCCAACTGGAGCAACCTCACCTCATCATGCTGTTTCAAAGTTCTTTTTAATCCTTCTATGAATCTACGAAGTTAAGGTTTTACTCATCAGATAGGAAAAGACTTGGTGATACCTAGCTTTATCATGCATTTTTCATGATCATGAATGTCGAAAAGATACAATTTTAGAGTTCTGTTATGTAATCCGCTCACCAAGCTTTATCATGCATTTTTCATGATCATGAATGTCGAAAAGATACAATTTTAGAGTTCTGTTATGTAATCCGCAGTAGACTTTTAAGTTGAACAATGAGCGTCATATGAAGGTCAAAAAGGTTAGAGATTTCTACTTGAATGGAGTTAGGATCAAGAAGAATGGATAGAACTAGCTTTCAATGAGTTTGTACCTTGGTTTATTGATTGTTGGATTGACTGGAGTCCAATCGCGAGGACATGAAGAAGTCTCTGTTTTTTTTCTCCTGGAAATTGTATATATAATAAGCTGTTTAACAGCCCCCCCCCCACCCCCACCATACCACACCACACACACACACACAAAAGCAGGTGGTTGGAGGACCAAAGAGACACAAGATATGAGTATGATAGTGGGCGATAATTTTGGGCATATAACAATAGCCATTTCTGGTAATTAGTAGCATAATCATTCCTAGGAACATGACATATGCTCATGTTCTGTGCTTTACAGGTCTCAACATTTGCTGATATGGAAGGAGAAGAAACTTTTGAACCATCATTTCTTGGACATGCTGATGAGGTGGTGGAGGAGCGAATTGCTGATGATGATGTGATTATGGTTAAAGGAACCAAAACCTCAAGTTCGGTATGTAGTTGCACTGAATTTTGAGTTTATTTTAACTGTCTCATTACTTATTTAAAACTGCAAAATAGTTTGACCCTATTCATCCCATGACTCTCATTTGTTGTCTTCGATAGAAAATGTTGTGGCTCTTATGGGTTTTTTTTCTTTCCAAAATGAAGATAGCTTTGTAATTCAAAGGTTATGAATATGGACTCTGATCCTGCTGCTTTTATCAGGTTTCATTAATACTTAGAGGTGCAAATGACTTTATGCTTGACGAGATGGAGAGGGCCCTCCATGATGCTTTATGCATTGTGAAGAGAACACTAGAGTCAACAACTGTAAGTCCTTGTGTCCAGAAATTACTTCTAAATGCAGTTGTTGTTTACTTTGATGAAGTTATATAGATAACAGGTTATGTTGGGGGCATCAAAATTTTAATTCACGCTGTAAGGAAGCTTATTCTCTTAGACTATATTTAGATCAATAATAGGTGTAGGTTATCAATTTAACTTGTTTGATGAGCTAATGTACCAGTGGTGTATGCAAACCTTATCTTCCTACCTTGTGTAAGGTAGAGAGGCTATTTGCAGTAGACTCTTGTCTCAAGAAAAGTATCTTCAAAACATGTTTGGAGAAAATACACAAGTGAAAAAGCTATGATGAAAATAACAAAAGTTGCAACTCCATATATTAATAGTGTAACAGTCTCTTATACTTTAATGACCTTATACTTCAACAAGGAGAAGCGCGCATCCTGATTTTACTGCTATATTTTGTGGATATCTTCCAGCACAATATTTGATTTGGCATGGAGGAAATTCACTACCATAATCTCCATTTCCTCTTGGCTATAGGAAATAGCAGTGAAAATTTGTAGACATATAAATGCCTGATCAGTTTGTTACCGTGGTAAACAGGTCGTTGCTGGTGGTGGAGCTGTTGAGGCTGCTTTATGTGTCTACTTGGAGTACCTAGCTACTACTCTTGGGTCAAGGGAGCAGCTGGCTATTGCACAATTTGCTGAATCCTTACTTGTCATACCAAAGGTGCTTGCTAGTTGTATAAAAAATGGACGATACTCTTGCACCATGTATGTACATCTTCATGATCAATTTTGGTGAATTTTTTCTGGTGCAGGTTCTTGCAAATAACGCTGCAAAAGATTCCAGTGACTTGGTATCTAAACTACGTTCGTGCCACTACCTTGCACAAACCAAAGCTGATAAGAAGCATTTGTCAAGGTATTCTTGTTACATCTTTGTGTCGTTTGGTCAAGGCTTCTAGGCCAAAGCTGATGCACTACTTTCTAGTTTATATTTTATGTTACCAGGATTTCAAGTTTTAGTTTCGTAAGAATATGGTTTTTTTGGAGATTCTTGTGGGTTAAAGTTTTTTCAAAGCCTTCCTTTGGTGAAGGGATTGATGATTGCCTCAAGTAGGATAAAGCAAAGACTACTTCTATGAGATGTAATATTTTCTTGCTATGCAAGGTGTTCGTCTGGCCGGTCCTGACAGTCTTTCTCAAACCTCCTCAGACCCCATCACTGGCACACACTTCTACTGAGTTCTACAGTTTCCCAAGGTTGATGGGTAGAGGAGAGAGTTAGTTGGCCATTTTTCTTTACGACCAGCTAATTGTGTGAGCTAACTATTTGCCCCAAAATTTTGTGCTACCTACGGTTGGACCAATTTTAAGTTTCTAGATTAATGGCCCAAATGTTTAAAATGGCACTAAATAAAAGGGATCTGAAAAGTGATCAGCTCACCCTTGAGGCATTTACTTGAGACATATTGCTTCCCTATTTTTTTATGGATGATGAAGCACTGCTAAGCTGAATGAATGGTTTTAATCAATACATCTACCATCCTTCCTATGAACTATCATAATCAGGTTTTGTTGTGTTTACAGCATGGGACTGGACCTATCAAAGGGCACTGTGCGAAATAACTTGGAGGCTGGGGTGATTGAGCCTGCAATGAGCAAAGTAAAAATTATACAGGTACATCTACACTAGTATGCTGATCTGCTGAAAATTAGGTACTTGTCCTTTCTAATACGGTGTAATTTCTTATCAGTTTGCTACAGAAGCAGCTATTACCATTCTGAGAATCGATGACATGATAAGGCTTGTCAAAGATGAGAGCCAGAATGATGAGTAGGATTAGGCAGCAGATAGACCTGGACTTGTCCTAATGGAGCCAATGCGAGTGTTTGATGGACTTACAGTAGCTGTGTTGCATTTTTCATTGCCCTTTTGAGAATTGATCCCACCAGCTCTTGTTGATCCAGAATGGTTTTTGTTTTCCCCATAAATTATTCCTTAATCCTATGATTTGTTGTGAGTTTTAATATTTAAGGGATTTGTTGACACTGTAGGAAAATTTAAGTAAAATCATTAGGATACTGAATAGGTACATTTGAAGTTCTGTTGTTTGCTGGGTTATCCTTGTGTTTAAAACGTTGAGACCGGTCCATATTCTTAAGTACTACATTGGTATTTCCCCTTGAAAGAATGTCAATCACATTTTGTATGTCAAATGACAATTGAAGTCAAAGATAGATACTGCACAGATCTTCTAATCTATTGTTATCGATATGATACTGATGCTTGTAGCAGCTCAAACAAATTTTCCACTTTGACATTTAGATGAACTGCTTCAAAATGCCAACAGTATTTTTTTTGAGAAACGGTGTATAGCTAGGGAAGACTGGGCTTTTTCCTATTGCAGTTTCGTTGTGGACTGTGAATAAAGTGGTACGAGTGTAAACTATGAACATTTAAAAAAGTAATACAAAACGGTTGTCTTAGACTGAGAAACTAAAGAGTTTGTTTGACCTTTGTGTTGCTTAAGATTTCCATCTGCGTTAACAAAAAAATAAATATAAAAGACAGCACTTAGTTTTTTTCCCTTACGAAGGGGTGGAGGTTTGTGCCGAGGCCATTGTTTTGTGTATCAAATCAGTTTTTAAATAATAGAAGGTCAACTTGAAATGCAGAAAATAGTGGCATCTCCATATGGGCACACGTGAATTTGCCAGCCTTGTTAATATATGGTCTGTCAAATGACCCTTTTTTTTAGTGTGTGTTTTCTCGTTCATACTTGAGCACAAATGACATTTTCTTTTTAATGTAGAACTAGTAAGTAGTAAGTAACCTGAAAAAATGAGACTCGTTACTTTCTAATATATGATCTGTCACTGATACAGTTTTTTTTTTTTTTTTATAATGGCATCAAAATATTGCCAACATTATAGTATATCGAGAAGAACAAAACTCTGAAGATGCCAAGCTACTACTTTTTTTTATCCATTTGGATCTTAAACCATTTGGTCGGAGGAAGAATTTTGCGAATGGTTTTAATTTATGTACATTGATAGCATAAACTTATAGTATATATTTTAGCTAATTATAACATGTTAGTTCTTCTTTTTTTGAAACTATTAATCGATGCTAATTATCTTAGAACAGAAAATTAAGTTCCAATTTTGTCAAAGCTTAGCAACTCGTGTACATAAATATTGGCGCTAAAATAATTGAACATGGATGTTACTCTCTTCATTTCTATTTATATGTCATTAATTTGGATTCTACGCTTCTTAAAAATTTATAATTTTTTTAAAAATATTTTCTCAAAGTCAATTTTCAATAAATGAATATAAATTAATTTATTTTGATTTTAAATTGACTAATTGACATGAATTAATCATTTAGTTTTTCTATATTGCTTAAATTTATACTTTCAAAGTTAATAGCTCTCCAGGTGTAAAATAGGAAAAATATTGTCATTTATGCATAGATTTGGTGAAATGACAAATACTGAGAATCGTATATTTTTTTTAATAAGGACGACACATAAATAAAAACAGTTAAAGTATCTATAATTATTGTATATGCACTTCCTCTGTCTCGTATTAGTTATTCTTGTCACACTTTGATTTGATATATCTATCAAAAAAATTATGATTGATATAATGTATTTTACTAGACTTTCCCCTATTGAGTAATGTCTTGAAAAAATGATTTGAAAGCTGAAGGTAAAACATGGAAAAAAAAATTTATCTTTTCTTGGTGGGTCAAAAGTGACATAAAATTAAAAATTTTCACATTTGTTGCAAAATTTACCAAAAAATTTTAAGGTATGCATTGGAATTTTTTTCTTTCTTATTTATGATTTTTAATATGCATATAAAAAAGAAAGTGATCAACTAATATGAAACAGATAATTTTTATTTTTTTTACCGAAAATGGGTAGATAATATCTTCTCCCTCTATTTTTATTTAAGTGATATAATTTGATTTAATACAAAGTTTAAGAAAGAAAAAAGTATTTTGGAAGCTCGTAATATTACTTAAATTATAACATATATATAGTTATAAATCATTTTATTAAAGAATAAAATAACCATTATAAAATTAAATTCTTACTATTAGATTAAATATGTTATTTTATAAAATTAACTAAGTGGTATAAAATGAAATGTAAATGCACGAATCCGCCCCTCAAGGACGGAATATTATCCAATATCCAAAGTCACAAAAATTTAATTTTAAAATAAATATATTTAATTGTTTTTAAAAAAAGGATGCACATGGACGATGCACGTGCCGAGCATTTTGCTTAGGGATCAGCACATCCCCCCACCCCTTTTACCCAAAAGATTTATTTATTTATTTTCTAAAAAAATAAAAATAAAAACTTTGATGTATCCTTTCTTCCGTGCATGTCACGTGCTTCAGTACTGTCTCATCCATCTCTCTCCCAATGTGTTACTGACACACTCTTGTCATCTCTCTTTCTCTCCATATTGGATTCTTTTTCTCACTCGTAATATTTAGACCTCACTCGTAAGATTATACTGTTAAGTATTTTTAAGAAAAAGTTTTATAAATTCGAATTTTGTATTTAACAATAATTTTATTAGTAATTAATGTAATTCTCATAGAGTGAATGAGAGGCTAAGGAAATCCAAATTAATGGCCTAAAAAAACTTTTGAGCTTTTTGTACATTAAATGTGACCTAGTAGCCAATTAAGTGAATTGAATATTCAGAATTCATATTGAAATTTTAGTAGATAATTATAAAGCACTGAATAATTTAATTTTTCGTATTTGTGAAATTAGATGGGACATGCTTAAACACCATGATTATAAAATAAATGAAAGAAAGGTTTGTCATGAATGACAAAACAATGACAAGTTGGATGCATCATCTCTTTGTCTATTATTTTCCCCCCCTTTTTTTTTTCTTTTGCTATATTGTCTAGTAAGTATAATAGTAAAAGTGTAGTAACAAATATAATACTAAAAACTCTATTATAAAGGAAAAAACTTTTTGCCTAGCTCCCTCTATAGAGGTACGGACCGTACGTAAATTTTATTTCACCCTCAAATTCAGTACCAACTGCCCCTTTCATTTTATTTTTTTCACTTGTAATTTGTTATATGAGATTTAACAAATTTTATTCTCCAAAAAAATCATCATTAATGGCATTACATCACTCGTTCGATCATAGTGTAAAGTCAGAACCACCTAGCTGGAGCCAACTGTCACCACGTATGAGGCCCTACTCAATCTATAATATTCCGTCTGTCTTGATTTATTTATATCTATAAAATTAGTAACTTTTTATATTTACTATTTTCTTCGTCTTAAATTATGACATTTTATTAGTTTGACACATAATATGTGAAAAAGATAAGGACTTTTAAAATTTGTGATATAGAGCGTTTTTTGATCATCTATGTGGCTATAAATCATTTACTATTGGTAAAAAATAATAATTTAAAGTTTAAAATATTTTTAACTAATGACGCATGTTATTCTTTTTGTTACGGATTAAAAGTGAAAGTCACCATAATCTTACATGACATATTTAAAACTATAAAATTCAAAAGGTATTTTAGTATATTCAATACTTATTTAATTTAAGATTAGAAAATTGAAACTGAAAAAGAAGTAATTACTACAAACATATTTTTTAATATCTAGATTATAGCATATGGTTTACATTAATTTCTTATCACCAAACCACGATTGTTAACTATCTAAATATTTTCTATCTTGTTTTATAAGTTGATTGTATAAATTGATGAAAATAGTATATGCAAGTAAATTTGATATAATAGTATGGAGTATGTGAGCCTACTAATTAATTCATAACGGGAAGAATAATAAATTAGTTTATTTTTGGGAATAAGGAGAATCCATGCAACTAGCAGCCAATGTAGGAAAATACATGCAAACGGGAGGTTTTGGTGAATTTAAAAAAATCTAAATCAATATATTCAAAAATTAATAAGATTTTATTTTACATATTCTATTTAAATTAAAGAAGAATAAGAAGAGTGAGCACCGACAAGGGGCAAATAAAAGAATTTTTTTTTAATTTTTCTTGTGGATTGATTATTTATTTATTAGTAGTAAGTATAAGTATGTATAGTATAATTGATTGGTCATGTGATTTGATTAAATGGTCACATGACAAAGGAGGCAAACCAGTGTGCTTTCTGCAACTGTGTTACTCTTCTTAATTTTTTTTTTTCCAGATCTTCTTTTCTTTAAATTATTTATTACTACTATTATATAGATATATATATACCAAAGTGATAGGAATTGAATATAAAATTTTAGTACAATAAAGAAAAGGAAATGATACCCATGGAACTAAATTATTCATGATTCCTCTGCTCATATATTCACTACACTCCAAAGGAATCCCCAGAAAATGAACCACAAATGTTTGGTTCTAAAATTAACATAACAAGTGCTTAAGTAATTAATGTGAGAAAAATGAAAAAACTTCTGCCCCCTTCTATAATGAGAGGTTTTCATTTCTAATATTTCATATGGAATAATTTTTGGTGAAAAACCAACGCTTGAATGGTTCGTATCCATTGCGAATTTAGATTAGTCAAATTTCAAGAACAAAACAAAAGTATTAAGAATTTTCGTATCGGAAAAAAAATTGGGAGTTTGGTCTCCTCATATGAATCTGGAAAATCCTTCTTTTATAAGCTAGCTTTTGAGATTGAGTTAGATTCAAGATTCGTTTTTATACAGTATTAAAAAGGCAAAAGGATGAGAATTTAATCTCTCATTATATAAACTTGAAAAATCCTCCGGAGCCCAACTAAAACTTTTGGCCCAGCACCTATGCTTTAGTTTAATGTGTGAGTTAGATTCATGTTAAGAAGTAGAAATGAAGTTAATTACATTTCATGTTTCCTGTTCAACTATTTGTATTATGATCAAGAGAGGAAAAAAATGTTAGTATTTTGTATAATTTTTTTGATCAAATACAAATGCAATGTATATAATATGTGAGTTACATTTTGAAGTTAATTTGATTGAATGTTTCATGTTCAACTATGTGCGTGATCAAGAGGGAGAAAAATTTGTTAGGATTTATTATATTGTTGAAAAAGATGGAAACTGACGATTGGGACAGATGTAACGCAGCTGACTGACCTATCTGCACACATGTCAGTCAGCTGCGTTGAACCTGTTTCAATCATCGATTTTCTTCTTTCTTCGACAATTATTACTCAATATATAGCTAAAAAAATTGTATAATTGGAGAGGTAAAAAACATTAGTGAGAAAGGATTGTGGATAAGAATTGAGGAAATAATTAATTTAATAGAGAAAATAGAAAAGAAGAAAAAAATGTTATGTCCGTATCTGAAGAAAGTGCAGTGGTCACTACTCACTAGCACGGAAGGACCACAATCGTTTCATCAAATTACTCATGAAAGCAACCATGCACTCATATATACATTTTTATTTATTTTTCTATTCAACCTTCACACCGATAAAGGTTGTAACATGATACGGCTCAAACATATTAACGATATAAAATTAAATTTTAACAATTATTAATATATTTTTATAATATATATTCTTCTAACTGCCTGAGATACAAAAAAATGTTTATCGCTTTATTATAATTAATTTCTATTAATAATTCTCAATCAATTGATTAATAACTAATCTCATATTTCTCCATCCATCAGTTAAAAAATTTTCTCCTTTTTACAGAAAAATTAAATTATTATTTTTTCTAACTCTTTAGAGCAAAAACTGATCGAAATTCTTCTATTTTTGAATTTAAGATTTTGTATTTGAGCTCTAAAAAGTTAAATAAAAGGATATATATATAGACATATATAAGTTTTTTTTTTATTGGATCGTGCCAGTATAATAGGTCAATAAAATAAGGATAGCCTTTTATTTCTTATAAATTATAGGGATAATGCCCAAGTACCCCTCAACCCGAAATCTCAGAAACACACTTATACAATCTTATTACCCCTGAACTTATTTTATTAATAATTTTTTACTTCTTTTTAGCCTACGTGGCACTATCTTGTGGGCCCAACAATGGTTCACTTTTTTTTTCAAACTAGTGCCACGTAGGCTAAAAAGGAATAGAAAATTACTAATAAAATAAGTTCAGGGGTAATAGAACCTTAGTATAATATAAGTGTGTTTCCGAGATTTCGGGAATAGATTGAGGGGGTACTTGTACATTTTCTCTAAATTATATATTGAATAAAATTTTCATATGAGCAAAATTAATGAAAAAGTCCGTTTTCTTGTTTTTTAGCTTGTTCATACACATTTTCTCTTTGTTTCTAAAAAAAAGGCAAGATTAAAAAAAATTACAAAAATGGATAACTTTTTGCAATATTTTAGAGAAAGGTTAGTTTGGATCAAATATTCATTACAAGTATAGCCTTATATAAATTCTTAGAGAATTGGATGATCATCAAAATTAAAGTTAACTCTCTAATTATTCTGGGTTAAAAGTAATTGTAAAATCATTCCAGAATAGTACGTTTGAAGGAAATTTCTAATCTAAGTCATAGAATTTCGAAAGTTACGTTGTCATTTGCAGTGATTAAGAAACTTCCCATATAACAGCTAGAATAAATCGATAATATCAAACGTTTAAGAATTTTATTTGTTCATCAGTTAGTCTCTTCGTTCCAAAATAAATGAAGATTAACTTTTTTTTATTTTATTTTTTAAAAAGTAGTGTTTTGAAATTTTAGGAATGATTTGATCTTAGTTTTTCAAAATTACTCTTGTTTAAATAAACAAAACCCATTAATTAGCTTTCCTTTGATTAGGGTTTAGGGGTAAGTTAGTCAAAATCACTTCTCTATTTTTAGGTTTTCTCAAGCTAAAAATATCTCTTATTATAAAACGAAAAAAATATTAGAAAATTTCGTTCAAAGTAAATATATATTTAATTAACGGCTCTATTATTTGATGGAAAAGAGGATGACTACTGAAATTGAAAATTCATTGCCCAAAACATGTTTAGTTTAAGTGGAGTTCGAATCCTAATCTAGAGGTGATATCTTTAACTTCTAATTTCTATACGTTTTTTTAAAATAGATATACAGATTTTTTTCGAAAATTAAGTTGGTGCGCCGATGTATATAACCTCGCCTTAATCCTCTATCGAATATACAAAAAACAACGAGTCACAAATATTAGTAATAAGCTCCATTTCAATGACTTATAATCAAAGAAAGAAAAATGAAATATCAATCTAACTCATCACAATTTGTGATTAATATAATACTCCTTCTCAAACTTTAATTACCTTACATTTGTGCATCCTTTTTCCTATTATGACAATTCATTTACTGAAACTGTAAATGACTTGCTTGAGCTTAAATATCTTTTGTGTTCTTGTTAATCAGCATGTTAGCAACAATACTCCATTGATTTTCTCATGTAAATATGCTAAGACTATAAAATCGTTTATAGAAATAGTTACTAATTTAAAAATGAAATAATTTAAGTAAAGTTGTGACCTAATATCACGAGGAAAACTGGTGATTTTCTCTTCACGTTGTTTTGTCTCCCCTCTTGCCAACCTTCACTTGCACTCTACTCCTTTATATCTATTACTATCACACTTTTCACCCTCACTCTCACACTCTATTTCTCTCTCTAAAACCCCTTCTCTTATTATTAGAGAGAGAAACTAGCTCCGGAGAGTCGTCGACAATAATGGATGTCTACGGTCTGCACTCTGCACCTGACTTGTTTCGTATCGATGATCTACTCGATTTCTCTAACGACGAAATTTTCTCCATTAATAACAACTCCAACAACACCGACTCTAACCACCACCATCAACCTCACTCACACAACTCCTCCGCCGCCGGACCCGCCAATTATTACGATGCTCTTCTTCCTAATTCTTCCGACGATTTCACTGATAACCTCTGCGTTCCCGTAAGAATTTTTTTTTTCATCAATACGGACTAGTTTACATCAATTATAGCTGTTTTTAATTAGTAGTATTAATTTATTTATTTTTTTTCGTTGCAGAGTGATGATGTAGCGGAGTTGGAATGGTTATCGAACTTTGTAGAAGATTCGTTTAGTAATTTTCCGGCTAATTCCGTAACCGGAACGATGAATATCACTTCCAATACTGCGTCGTTTCATGGAAGGTCGAGAAGCAAACGTTCTCGTTCTACTTCAAGCTGGACATCCTCACTACAGAACTCTAATGCTACTACTTCTGTGAAGAACAAGGAGAGTTCAGTATATACCAGAGAAAGGTCGTCTTCAATGGACGAAGATGTGCCACGGAGATGCACACACTGCGCTTCGGAGAAGACGCCGCAGTGGAGAACTGGTCCTCTAGGCCCAAAAACACTCTGCAATGCTTGTGGAGTTAGGTACAAATCAGGCCGGCTAGTTCCGGAATACCGCCCCGCAGCTAGTCCAACTTTTGTGTTAACACAGCACTCAAATTCTCACCGGAAAGTTATGGAGCTCCGTCGACAGAAGGAAATGATCCATCAACCGCAGCAGCAACAACAAATGCCGCCGTCGACAGAGGAGGGAATGTACGGACATCACTTTCGGGTCTGCTGACGTCATATAAAGAGAGAAGAGACACGTGTCTTCACCGCCGAGCTAACCGTGGACTCCTTTTTCTTTTTATTTATTATTATCATCATGCTAATTTTACAATCTGAAACGTTTTTTTATTTTTCTTTGTTTAGTTTTTTTTATTTCGGGGGATAGAATAATTATTATTGTGTTGGTGTAATTTTTTGAAATTTGAGCAACGCATTTTTATTGAATTTCGCAACTGCCGATTTGGGTTGCGTGATGGGAGGTGGGCTAGGCATTGCACGTGATTCGTATAGGCTTCAAAAATCAAAATATTTTACATTTTACGTCATGTTGGGTTAAACAGTAATCACATGGCTATCGACTGAATATAATCAAACTTACGCTTATCAAGTCAGCAGATTCAATGCATCCCTGTACTTATAAAATTAGGACAAATATATTTATTTGTGTATCACAAAAAAACATATTCAGTATAACTTTATAAATAAAAAAAAAAAAATGAGTTGTACGAAAGATTATTCAATTTAGTTTTATAAATAGAGTATCGAAAGGGTGAGTAGTACGAAGGTTGTAGTAGAAATATTATTTTCAATAGATTTTTGGGATTTAAAAACTTGCTTTCCCAAACAAAGTGGTGGATATGGTCTAGTGTTACTTGTCGATGAATTGCAGTAATAAGTTGTCATGATGGGTTGTAGTGCACTGGTGAGAATATTTTAATCTTTAACGAGAGATTTTGAATTTGAGCCCTAAATATGGAGAAAATCCTATTGAGAGCTTTACGCCCAAATGGATCTACAGTACGCGATCCGACTTTAGTCGGAGCTCCAATGTCTCCAGACACCGGATGGGAAACCGGATGGGAAACAAGAAAAAAAGTTGCCATGGTTGGAGTTGTAGTACAATATTGAAGGTCCATTTTGCATTACTTCGCCACTCTTTTTCTAATGTGCAAAAAGTTTAACCATATAGTTCTGTTCTGTAAAATTGCAGATATTCTGAGGGCCTGTTTGGCCATGAAAATAGATCTGTTACAGTACTTTTTTAAACTATCATATCTTGATAAAAGAGTCAAGGACAATAATGACATATTTCGATTTAAAAGTATAAGTCGTGACACAAATGTTCTTGAAACAAATTCCAGTGTACTAAAAATACAGCTTTCACATGTACTTGTCACTTTTAGCATAATAGTATATTTTTTCATGTTTTACTTTAACACTAATTGCTTATTCTCATAGTATTATGATCATCAGATTTTCTAACAGGCCAAACCTAGATATCTGAATCGTTATTTTCACGGCAATATCTCCATCTACTATTAACTTCACTTTCATTCTTCTTGTGGAGGCTAAACAATTGGTGCACATGAACCATCAAAAAACACTGCAATGTTACTTCTGTATTAACTTTGAATTTGCCCACCAGGTTGCAGTACAAACAGCATAACTAGTAGTTCAAATTGGCCACTGCTAGAATTTAATGGCACACAGCAGGAATATGATAGTCGTCACAAAAGTTTTTCTTTTTTTGCTTGTAAATTAGGGTCTGAAGTTGTACAAAGCAGGGGTTAGATTCAAGCAACACTGATCTCTAGTCAGTAAAAAACCCATGCCTCAAAACTTCAACACTCAAACCATCACTTATTCAGAACTGAAAGAAAAAACAAGCAGAATCCCCGACTCTCAAGGCTGTGCAGTGAAGTCAGAGTTGATAACTTGAACTATAAAATGACCAGAACCAGAGCTTCCTGAATGCTCTTTCGTAAATGAAAAGGAAAAGGAAGTAAAGTGAAAGGAGACAGAGAAACAGAATTTGGCGCCTGACGTCCACCATGTGTTGGATCATATAAAACAAGAGTGCAGTTCAGTCAGATGGATATGCCATAATTGCTTATCTTTGTAACTTCCTTGGTGAGAACATTCCTTTCCTTTTTTGCCTCTGAAGCAAGGTTGGAAACCTGATGACAGAAATCAATGTCATCAAGAGAAGATGGTATAGTTTCCACTTTTTTTTTAATGAAGTCTGGAGATTTCATTAGAAGGCATCAAGAAGATGCAAGGCAAAAAATTATGGTGTATATGGCCAAAGTCCGATAATTATCAACTTTTACCTTTTTTCTTTTTAGAGTAAATAAGTGGGAAATGGATAATTTCCACTTATTTATTCTAAAAAGAAAAAAAGTAAAAGTTAATATAATCGGACTTTGGCCACATACACCATAACATCACAGCATTCCTATAGCAAGTTAATGATTTGGATCATTTAACATAAGGAGCAAATATCCAAATTGAAACTCTCATTTTGAATTCTAAAAACTAACACTTAAAAATACATCATTTGAATCTTAATCAGTTGAACTTCATTACAATTTAACCCCACCACATATCAGATAAGTGAAATACGCCTAACGTCATACCTGATACCACATGGTCAAAGTATTATCATCACTAGTCGGGAGCAAATTCGGCAATTTTTGTAGTAAATTTTTCTAATATTATTTTTACAGAAGTTCATACAGGAATATTAGTTCAAATAATTGTAAAGTAATATTTTTGAACTGCAACAGAGTTCTGTGAGATGATAGAGAAATTATTTGTTAGTCATGCCACGTCTCAAAACGTACCAAAGTGTGCATTCCAGAATTTCTCTCTACTCTCAATCTGAAATTTATAGAATGTGCTTGGCTGCTGGTGTGAATTACATGTGGCAAGAGAGGAACAAATCCTACTTCCTTGCAATGTATATTTCAACGCAAATAGTGATTGTGAAGATGATAGTTCAGAAAGTTTACTTTCGAAGGAACTTGAAATCCAGGGTAGCTAGGAAATTGCAAACTTTGAACTTCCATCCTAGTTAATAAATAGGTCCGATGTCTAGAAGTTTTTGGTTGTAACCTTAATACTGTAGCTCTATGTACGGTTGTAAGGTTGTTTTTCAGCACTGCAATTCTCATTTTGGTAATGGAAAAGTTGTTAGTTACCCCAAAAAAAGGTGGTTCATATGTGTTAAATAGGCAAAGCAGCCAAAACAAAGTCAGGTTAAGATTGTACAGGCATTACATTATGCTTGATTTCAATTCTTAAAGTTACTACATATTGCAACATTGTTTAATAAACAATAAGCATATTTATATTAGAGGAATGGGCAGGTGGTGATTATAATATCAAAAGAAAAAAAAATGAAGTAGAGTTGGCTTTCGAGGATGAAAAGATTAAATTCCCAATTTCTTGTAACCTGTGTCTCCTACCAAATTTACATTGCAAGTAGGATTTACAATACAAAGTCACATGAGGAAATAGTCAACTAACTGGCTCAATCAGTCATGCTTTCCCATTTTAATTTTCTTGTAAGGCCAAATCTCAAATTCATAGTTCAACAAGTGCAAATATGTTTTCATCTCTTATTTTTTTCATAGCAAATTTAAGGTCTCGAGGAAATAGTAGACGAGCCTATTTAATATTCAGAAAGGAGCAGTGTAGGGAACTTACTTGTGACCGGAAGAGTGAAACTTCTCTTCGGGGAAACTCTTTAAGAACATCTTGAAGACCTAGAGAAAACATATATTAATCAGAGAAGCTCCTACCTAATATATCACTTATAAAAAAAAATTGATTTACTAAGCTGTCTCGTCCATATGACAAATGAGGATTATGGACTTCCTTGAACAAGGATAAACAGAGAGTTGATTGCAAACCTGTAGCTTGCCTTTCTATCTTATGTGCTGACTGTATGACACTACGGATTTGTTTGCCTGCCTGCCTGTATAAAGCATTAAGATTGAACAGAAAATCCAGCCTGTTAAGAAATATTAGTCATGAAGTATTCACAACAAGGCAGCTGGAAATGCAAACCTGAGTTTTGTCCTTCCCCGTATCATCTCTCCTTCAGCTTGTATTGCCTGATTCTGCAATGATAAGCTAAGAGTAAGATTCACTTCACTTCTTGAATAGATTTGTCTACAAAGTAATGTAGTTTATTGAACTAATCAAATAGGCAATCCTCACTAACTTTTATAGCTTGACAACCATTTGTCCCCCCCAGCACCAGTTAAAATGGATCCGTCCGAAAAAATATAAAAAATTAACAAATCATAACCTTAAATCAGGGAAAGAAAAGGACATACCTCCAATTTCGCACTTTCAGCCTTCAGAAGGTCAATTGACTTCTGTAATTCTTTGACTTTTGCATCTGCCCTAGAAAGCAAGGCCTGCTCCCATAATAAAAAATTAGAAATTCATTATTAATGTGATAAATTTTGTAACAAAATAACCTGCTACTGGTAAATGTCACAAGAACTCAAGTTACTCTAACCAGACAGTATACTCATGAACAAGAATTTCAAGTGTTACACAAGCCAAATCATAAAATCTCACACGATATATAAAGAATTAAACAATTTGTCCTCTTTTATCACTGGTTCCTAAGCATATTATGAATCTAATGTCCTCCAATTTGTAACAATACAACCAGCTATTGGTATTATTTGGTAATTTGTCAAAAGAACTCAAGCTATTCTAATCAGACGGTACACCCATGAACAATTATTTCCAGCATTACACTAGCTATATCAAATATCTCGCACTTGATATAAATAGAATAAGCAATTTGTCCTCTTTATCACTGGTTCCTAAGCATATAACGAATCTAAGATCTTAAATGAATTTCAGATATACTCCTGCCACATGGAGAACACCATGAAGCACTGGTAGTTACCTCTTCACGCACAAAAAGCCGCATAGCACTGTAGTACAAAAAACGCCTTGGCCCTGCAAGAGTAAGGATCACTCAGGCAAACAGGAAGACGAAGGACCAAACAGGTCGGACACACATGAGTCTTATGTACAAGAAGGATACAATACATTGACCTCCATTCTAGTTATTTCATAATAGCTTAGATCTTTAACCTCTCTTTTAGTCTGCATAATAACATAGATCTAAGTTAAGTTTTTCCAATAATTGCATTTACCTTGCCTCAGTTTCCACAAAGAAGGCCAAGTATTAACAAGACGATTAGCTTGACACTTCTTGCTGATCTGCCCATGCTATAAAATGTGACAACTAATAAATAAAAATAAAGGGCACAAGGTAGACATCAAGAAAACACAATTTTTTGCAAGTTCTCCTTATTTTTGACACGTTGTTCCAAATGAAATTGTTGCAATAAACCTCAACTGCCAGTAGAAGACCTGATGTATCAGCAACTTTGGCACATCAAAGAACAAACCTTATGACAAAAGGGCAGACTTTTGTACCAACTATTTGAAGCCCAATGCTGCAGCATGTCATCATAAACCAAATAAGAGGTCTCTCTAGTTTTAACAAAGTACAAGGGAGGTTAATTAAATTATGTAATGATATATTGTATACATACCTATGATACTCAACTAAGAAAAGTCCAATCCAAGCAAGATGATAATAGACAACTAAAGCTAGGCTAAAATGATCCAAAATGCACAATAAAACACCCTTTGAGTCCTTTATCGTGTGGGACCCAAAGGGAATGAGAATTAAGTAGATAACACTTTGAGTCTTTGACTATGTCAAACCACATGTGTCCATCCCAGAAATATCATTCAGCACCTAAAGACTTGAATAGACTTACGTTTCAGAACCAAGACTCCAACACCAAGAACAGCTCCAGTAGTTGCTAGGGGGTGTGAAGCAGCAAGAAGAAGACCCTCTGCAACATATTCTCCATTGATCAAAGCTAAGGCTATGGAGAGAAATTAAAACACAACATAACAATTGGATGAATGGTAAGAACTAACCTTTGATCTTCCCAAAAGCCAAGTCCTCATATACACTATATTCAGACTTCAAATCTTGCAAGGTATCCTGCAACCAGCATGCCCAAATTTAAGTAACTTATGCAATGACCAAAAGAATAACACGTAATCATTACTTAAAAGAAACCATCTTATTTGAGGTTAGCATAAGTAAGGGGTTTTCCTAGGAATAATAGGTCTCGGAAACACACAATAGGGTTGTATCATGCATCATCTGCTCCAGTTTTTATGCAATACAAGACAAATACTCCACCATGGTGGGAAGAGATCTGATAGAAGGGAAACAAAAGCAAAGATGATAGGGATAGTATAATCTTCTCATTCAAACGTGCAGCATGTCATCCGGCATCTAAAGCAGATGAGGCTTAATTCCTCCCAAAATCCATAATACTGTAGAGAACACCAAGAACTAAAAACAACCCAACAATCTCAGTAATTGTTGAATAACGAAAATATATCATTGCAGTTTTGGTTTCCTTAAGAGCTCATTATTTTTCCATGAACCGAAATTATTGACCAAGTCAGTGCTCAAAGTACTGTATAAGCTGTCTATACGATTCAACCCTAGCCATCCACAATCATCTCAATCTGCCAACAATCCAAATAACACATTTTTCTCTCTTTAGGCCTAAAACGCAAGTGGAATAAAAGGGATCGCTTAGTGATTTCTACATCTCTCTCAATTTTGAAACATTTTTCTGTTTCTTTCATTAGATGTGAGCCAAATGGGGATAGTGGTGTTGGACATTGACAAACTAAGATGTGGTAGTTAAATACTATTAATTCCTATGATTTATAAATAGGACAAACTTCAATAATCTCAGCAACAATGCTCCGGTTCTCAGGTCTTAATTCATCAAAAATAGATGCACATCTATGGTTCTCCAATTTCAAGAATTGGATTGAGATAGTTGTGTTTTGGTAACTTGTGCAACAAATTTCCAGTTATTTACTTTTAAGTGTTGGGAAAATATAGCCACCAAAGAGGAGTTAATGCTTCCTTCTGATTAGCAAATCTACCCTCACTTACAAACATCACACATCTTTACATATCACTTACTTCAATCAAAACGCAGAGACTGTTGTGAATATAAATATTATCCTACCCAGTACAATTATCATATCTCATCAACTTTAATATCGAAAAAACCATGGAAAATGAATCTCCCAATGTAGCTTAAAGCATTTAAACTGAAAATTGCAGCAATGGAGCGAATTGTACTTGTAATTAAGTTGATATGGAGCTACAAGGTCAAACTGCTAATTTGGAAGCAAATACATACAATAAACACTTGCACTGAGAAGTCATATAATTTCTAATGTGACATGAAGTAGGCATAAAGCATACATATAAAGCAATAATAATGGAACTTACAAGTGTTTGATTGAAGTGCGCAGAAGAAGTAGTTAAAATCCGATTGAGACGAGATTTGGTCACCACAATTGCATTCTCGAAGGTGTCTTCTGCGGTCTTCCGGGCAAGCTGCGCCTGTTGCAGTGCATTGTCGATCCATGGGACAGCCTCTCCCCAGGTATTTGACTTGTCTTCGTGATTAACTCTTTCTGGTGGTAACGACGGCGACGGTGAGTTTACATTTGCTTCCGATGATTCGGCTATTGCCGCCATTGTTGAGTGATATCGTTTTGTGAAATGGAACTTGGCGTGAAGGTAAAGGACGATCTTCCGTCGGACTGTGTGTTGGACCCGAATTTGTTGCAAGGATCCAGGTTGAGGTTATTGGAGCAGGAGAGTAAATTGCCAAATTGGTCCCCAAAGTTCACTTCGGGTTGCAATTTGTCCTCGTTCGAGTACTATTCTTTATTTATCCCTAACAATTTATAGAATTGAATTGAAACTATACATAAAAAAGGTAATTTTTGTGTAGAGGAAATTATATTTTGTTTACATCGAGTATTTAAGTTATATGTAATTATTATGTATAAGAATTCATGATCTTATATTGATATATATGCATATATGTTGTAAGTATTTAATGTTGTTTATAAAAAGAAATTATGTAATGTAATCATCAATTTATCGTATGAAATTCAATTCATTTTAATATAGTCATTAATTATTTTTTTTAAAGTTAATTAATAAAAATACAATAATTTATTTTTTTTAAAAAAAAAAAAGACGGTCTAGTAGAGTGAATTTTTCGATGGTGAGTAATATACTTTTTAAATAATTATTAATAATATTTAATTTATATTAAAACAACAACAACTCATTTTAATATTTAAATTAAATAACAAAAATTTAAAAGTTAGTTTAGGTAACACAAGTTATAGTTAATGAAATTTAAAATATTGACAAGTGAACAATTTATATATATATTTTTTACTCTCTATAATATATGTGCAATTTATAAGATAAAAAAATATATGAATACGGTGATGATATATGTATTGATAATTTATTTGAATATTTTTCATTGTTCAGATGAGAGGTTTTCTTTTGTTCACATGTCAGGTGGATGCAAATGAATTGTTATAACTAAATAATATTGAGTTTATATAGGTGAACTAATAAGTTTTTTTTTTTATCAATTAAAATTATATGTCATACATTTATATAATTGTCTCGCTCTATATTATATGTTCTTATTGTATGTTATGTATTCATTTTTTTACTTGCAGTATTATCTTTTTATTTGTCACATTCCAACATTTTTCATGAGTTAAAATAATTTATATAAATTTTTAAACTTAATAGTAATATTTTTAAATTTATATGTTGATTTCTCTCCCGCAATCTTAAAAAATACATTAACTACAAAAGCTAATGAAATATTTAGTTTTAATTTTAAATATTATTAGTGAACAATACATGATAATGCACAAAAAAATTATATAAAACATGTTTAATATGAAATATATTGTATGTTTTTTTCTAGTAGATTCTCAACCAATAAAATAAACCCATCTAACATAAAGTGAATGCTAAACTAAAACATGATAAATCATTACATTTCATTTGCTGGAAAATTTTAATTAAATAACTCACACTTAATTATTTATATTTTATATTAATAAATTTATCTTAATGAATTTTTTATATTTTTACAAGATATATGGTATTAAATGAAATTCAAAAGGCACTTTTTTAATCATCGTATGTTAAACAGAATTTTAAGTTGTCTAAATTACAATTCATCATATATATTGCTACAATTTTTTTTTTTGTATTTACATTTAACATGCAATTTTTTATTTTATTTTTAAACTAATTTGTATATCATATGAAATGCCATATTTTATGTCATTAAGAAATAATTATTGTCAAAACTATATTAATTTAAGTTGCATAAAAAAAAGTAAGAATTATTAATCTTACCTATAAAGATATTGGTTATGCAATGATATTGATAGGATATCACTGTCAAAATCATACCAGAAGGTATATATTTATGTATTCTTAATTTTTGTGAATGTTCCAACTAATTACTCGCAGTAAACTAAATATCTTCCTAAATTGTATTAAATAGTGTAATTTTTTATTCTAAATGATGAATTTAATTTTTTTTATCAACATGATAAAAATAATTCTCTTTCATGAATGACACTTAATGGACTTTTGTGAACCTACAATAATAAATTAAAGACAATCTAATGTAAAATTTATTTTATATCACTATTAATCACTTTACCTATTTTATTTGATATTATATTTTTAATCAATGTTCAAGAGAAGTGTTCATAATCACAAAAATACTATAGTATATTTAAAAATATTATTTTTAGAGGACACAAATATTATAACATATTTAAAATAATAAAATTTTAAAAAATTTATTTCTATATTAAACTTATTATCAAGCTAAATTATAACTAGCAAAATAAAAAAAAAAGTCATTTACACAAAAAAAAAAAAAAAAGGTCATTATATTCTTCACGCTAAGGTAAAATAATATAAAAAAATTCTTTAATTCAACGATTTAAAATCTCATGAAATTTTAGGTGGGCACACATACGCTTTCAAATATAAATACAAATATACATTATATTTATTTAATTCAGTTAAAATGATGAGTAAACATCAATATATATATATAAATGAGGATCTTCAATCAGCCTATGTGGCATGCCTCAATGATGAGAAAAATATATAATTTTTATTTTAACAAAAAGAGTTTTTTAGATTTTTTTTTACACAATAATATTATGTGTATATATATATAGATATTTCTATTAATAAATTAGTTAATGAGCATTACACCTTCTAACTCCTAACCTTTCATATTCATAACTTTCAAAATATTTAATAAAAAATTATAACTCCTAAATATTACACCTATAAAAACCCACTTTGAGATATTCCACGATGGTCATTTTATTTTTATTTTCCTTATTCTTCATTTTTTATACCATTGATTTGTTAATTTTTATTTTTTTGTCTTCTTTTATCTGATTTTTTGCAGGAGAGGGATGTATAATGAAAAATATTATATATTTTGCATATTTTAATTTTTGTGAGGTAAAATGATTTGATATGTCTAATTATCATTAGCACTTTGTTTAGTTGTAATTACATATATATTTAATATTATTAGGTTGAGTTGTTGATGATACAAATCATTATTCTTTTATAGAAAAAATAATTTATTCATTTTTTTTGCTTCTCTTTGTAGTTTTTTGAGATTTTTTTTCTTAATCTTGTAGTTTCTACCGACACTGATTGTCTTTATTCACTTCGTAAATTTGAAAAATCGTATATTTTAAATATTTTTGCTTGATTTTTTTTTTTTTTTTTTTGCTTGATTAGTTAATTAATTTTATGTATGTTTGTTGGTATTATTGTATGGATTGTTTATAGTTCTCCGGTTAAATCACTAATGTAACAAGAGTTGATTGGTTCTTTATCAGATTAGTTAGTTAATGAAAAAACGTCAATATATCTTATTTCTGATTGCGTCTAACAATATCCTCCTCCTCACTAGCTATGAAATTGTTATACAAATATATAATAAATATAAGTAATAAAAAAAGTAATATATCATATCTCAATATAAAGTAAATAAAATACTAAATATTAAATTCAAATATTATATAGCTAAGAATCAAATAAATCGATTCCTGTTATAATTTCGTATCTCACAATCACATAACAATAATATGGTAAAAATACATAATTTTAACGTTGCATTATTTTTTATATTATTCATATATAATTATTATTTATAGGCCAAATGTTTCACAATTTTGAGAATTTACTCAGCAAAAAATTAAATATTTTTTAATTTTATTTTAAAACATTCGTACGATTACTTTTTTTTTTGTTGATAATTTCAAAAAAATTTCTATTCCTTTTGACTAACTTTTTTAATTCTGTGTCCCTTTTTAAATTTATTTTTAATTAATTTTTCTCTTAATAGATATCTCTCCTATAATATAAAATAAGAGAAAAAGTATATATTGTTCAAAATAATAGTAATTACTAAAAATAATGTTTATTAGAAGCATATTTGGAGACTTTAAATTATTTGAAAATTTTAAAATGAGGTAAAAAGAAAATATGTCATATAATAAAATAAATCATAAAAATGGTGGAGGATTTTACTTAAACATATTTTTGTTTATTAAAAAAACATGTCACATTTTTTTTACATTTTTCTCTTATTTTTATATATTTATTTTTAATTTAATTTTTATCATAAACTCACACCTCTTCATCTTTCAAAACCTCTATACTTGATTAATACTTATTAGTAATACCTATAACTTCCAACTTTATACCTTCATAACCCCAAATTACTTAATTTTTAAATTTGTGACATCTTAAAATCACATCAAAAAACATTTCTAACCAAATATATTTATGTTTAGCTTAATTGTCCTCTACTTTAATTTTGTAATGCAAAATTTATCGACAAAGACTTCTTTGTATAGTTATTTTTACTTCTAATAAGAATGATACAAAATAAGATATATAAAAGCGAATAATTGATTTGTTTTTTTCCATGAAATTATAAGAGCAATATCATTACTTAAAATAAGACAAAAACAATTCTTGAAAACATTAAAATGTATTTGTAGATACGCTTAGCGGCGGGAGATAATCAAAATTATTATGAAGTTATTTTTAAATTTTAAATAAAATATGAATCATGAAAAATATAATAAAAATTAATTAAGAGAATTCATTTAAACATTTTGCTTAAATTAATAAAAAACTTAAGACAAGCTAACTTGATTATATTAAGATTTGATGCTAATTGTTACTGTTTTACAAAAAAATATATAAATTAGTAAAAATACTAAAGACGAGCAAACTTCATTCTCTTAATTACGATGCTAATTGTTTATGTTTTCTTAATAGAATTAAATAAGCAAAGACTAAAAAATAAAAAATAAAAAAGGAGACTAAAAATAGCGTTGAAATAAAATTTTTTAAAAAAAACTTAAAATTATAGAAGAAAATTTATCAAGGAAAAAATTATTACAGACAATCATTTCAAATATACTTATTACTTAAACATTCATCCTCCATTATAATGATTTTAAAAATTTACTTAACTTTTTATCCTACACTTTAATTATAAGAAAATATTATTTATCGTTAATAATTATAAATATTCATATTATTTGTGAACAGTTTTTTTATGTTTACTTTATTCAGAAAAAATTCAAGAATTTAATTATAAGTTTTTTTTTAATCTTAACATAAAACCTTTTATCATTCATCTATAATTGTTCATTTATTACTTATATTATTATTCATTTTAACAATAATATATTATTTTTATGTTAATTCTATATCACTAAAAATTATTTTACCGAACAAAAATCATGTATCACCCATTTTCTTTCAAAAAATCAATATACAGAGAACTTTATATCTTAATATATAAATATTGAATTGCTTTTTTTAAGTCTTCAAATTATAGGTAGCTTATCTATTACGTATAATTTTTCATATTTCTAAGTCTGTTTTTGAATTTATTACTATTTTAATGCTTTTGATATTTTTAAAAAAATTTAAAAGACTAAAAATCTCACTTTAAATTTTTAACAAAACATCAAAGTTAGCCATATTTAATTTTGAGAACTCATTCAAATGGATAATGAAGTCATAAATTCTTAATTATATATTATAACTAACATAAAATAATAGGTACTATTCAACCAAAAAAAAGTATAGATATTTGACCGTACATATATTTATTTTTTGATAAAATTAATTCATATATTGAGTTGAAATTACAAAGCCAAATGATAAAATTTATTAACAAATCTATTTGAATTTAAAAATTAAATAAAAATAAAAACTTTTAGATACCGTGCATAGCGCGTCTAAATTTACTAGTTTACATATAATTATTGTATTGTATTTATCATAACAATTAATTAATTAAAGAAAAAAAAGGTTTCGAAATTTGAGGTGTGCAAATGCATTACGACAACTTTAGGGTCTATTTTATGTTTTTAACCAAGAAAAGACCAAAGGGCAATTTGGGTAACTCCGATTTTATAGATGTAAAACCCGAACCAGTTCACCCCACCCACATATAAAAGCCCTTCTCTAGTAGTCCATTTGTTCTCACCCTTCATATTTTCTCTCTTTTCGATCGTTCAGCAAATCTCTCGCTCTCTCTCTCTCAGTCTTCCCCCGCTCTCTTGCTTTCTCTGCTCGTTGAAAAACCCTAGCGTTAATTTCTCTACTCTTCGCGATGATTCCTTTTGGCTCCGCTGCTTCTACTCAGATTCGGTTTCTGTTCCAGAGCTTGAACGGTTCCAATTCTGACACTGTAATCCATGAGCTCCGTCAGGTATAGTAAACCCTCCTTACCCCAATTCCGTTACATTCGAGTCTTGGTTGTTTCTTGCACAGATTGGAAGAACGATTTTCAAGATTATGTAGTTGCTATTAATTGCACTTCTTGAGTAATGGCTTCTGTTTCAAATACCAAAAATTGTTTCTTTGTTTATTAGTCACTGCTATTAGTAAAAGATGTTTAATTGTAATTTACATATAATACACAAGATTGGAATCAATCTTGCTGTAACTGATTGTATGGTTATGTTTGTCGAGTGTAGCTGGGATCAGTTTGTTTATTAGAAGGCACAATCTTCATGGTGATTGGGTGATGTAGTTACACTGATTTGCCTTTCTCTGTAATGGTTTCTGTTTCGATTATCCGGTGGGGCTTCATGCAGCCTTTTTTTTTTTTGATGAATATAATCTATCAAAAAATTCTATAAATTGTAGCTAGTGATTTGCCCAGGGTCGGTGTGTTGTAACTGAAATTGAATTAACCCTTCAGATGCTCTCTTCCTTGGCTGGTTAGGTTGTATGTGGATTTATTTATGGCGTGGGAACTTGATTAAGATAAGGAATGATTGATAGAATCAACATATCGTAGAAGAATGGTTTAGTCTATACAATCCTTTCATACTTTCACATGTGGTTGAATATATAAATAAGTTTAAACACTTCAAATACTTTTAATAATTGTACTCTAGTGGATGATGTGCATAATCCAGATATAGTAATCCGTGTTTGCGAGTATACACACATTTACCAGTAATTTCACGGTTGTTACTATATGTTTGCGCCGGGGTAGTGAGTTACTAAGTAGTTATTAGAACAGTGACTGTCAAGGTTATGTAGTTGCTTAAATTGCCCTTCTTGAGTAATGGGTCTTGCTTCAAATATCTAAAATTGGAATTTTCATTTGCTAATACTGCAAGTAAATTTATGCTGAGGAATACAAAAAGTTGCAAGTTTTTCTTTAAAAATAATACAGCAAGTTACAAGTTTTTCTTTAAAAATAATACAGCAAGTAATTACTTAGTTGAACTTCATGTATTTTTATGCATCTGATGAGAGAGAAGTGAGAACCTTAGAAAACACTATCTGTAATTGCCCTGAGGTTGCCCTTCTCGAGTAAATGTGGTTTTGCTTTTACTGTCCATATTTTGATTTCGATTGTAAAAATTTATATTAAAATTTACGTAATTTGAGTACATGTAGCGTAGCTATCTGACCATTTTTATGAATTGCGTGCTAGAGAACTGTTGGTGATTTCTAGTATGTGGTTGTGCAAAATTGTCCTTTTTGAGTAATAGTTTTTCCGCAAGGTATTCATTAATATTTTAATTGGATTATTTGTAATTTTGTTTTAGGGAAATGTAAGTACCTTTATATATGGGTTGCATACATTTTACACATCTGGTGCAAGATAGTTGTTGGTGATTAAAAAGCATGAAATTTGGTTATCGGGCAAGGGATTTCTAAAATTCTGGTAATTTTTGGTAGTTTCAATGGAGATGTTGATGCATTTGACCACCATGAATGGTTCTTTTGCTGCTAAACCTAGAATTGATGGGGATAGTATGGGTTACAGACTTGACATCTTTTTGGTTTGGGTAATTAGATTGGGGATTTGTATTATAAATAACAAGAAATAAGGATTCAAAATGTTCTTGCCTATCCAGAAAAGAAGATACAAACACTTTCTAGCATAAATGGATAGTGGATTCTTTTTCCCTTAATAAGTGGTATTATTCATTAGGATCACTGTAGTTCGTTTATAGAATATAAATATGAAGATTCAATTCCGATTGTGCTTTCCCCTACATTTTATATTTTGATTGGTGGAGTCGAAGGTTAATTTGTTTCCTGATTTTATGTATGGCGTGTCAGTGCATACTTTTTCCCTCTTGGGTAATAAGAGGGGGGAAATCAAGTAGAAGCTAAGTACTAAAATCTGGACACTTGTCTTAGAATGCTTCTTATATGATACTACAATACTTGATAAAGAGAATATAACTTTTGAAATGGGAGATGCCTTGGTAGAAAAATTGTTAGATTGTCTGTTTTTGAATGTACCAATCAATTTTTTTGTCTGTCTTGGATAAGGTTCGGTTGACTCATTTACCATATACCATGCATCATGTTGTTGTATTATTGTTGCCCTAGATTATTAGAGCCGTCCTGTTTTGTCACAACAAGCTTGAGGTGCTTATGTTCAGAAGTTGGATGCAATATAGGCTACATGTTTCCTCAATGTTTTAAATAAGGATAAAGATACTGAGGTGCACACCTGGGTCCTGAAGTTCTTATAATTCTGACTGGTGACAGGTCTTGTTAAGCGGTGCTACTGTTAAGCAGTGCACTTAAAGCATAGTTATATTGCTTTAAGTGCTTTACATTTTTGTTCTTTCCTTCTAAAGATAAGAATAACCCCTTCAGTGTTGAAATTCCTGTTAATAAAAGCCTTTACTTTTGAAATCTCCGTTACTGCTACGGAGTTGTTCTCAAAATGGTCTACCTTGATTTCGTCACTTGATGTCATTTTGCCTTTTTTTTTTTGGGATAGAGTGAAGATTATGTGATACTTTTGGTCATAATCTATCACGGAACTGGGCTGTTTCATTTATCTTTCATTCCCAAATTTATAAGATGCAAATTATTGCTGACACTCTTCTGCTTTTCTCTCGGAAGTTTTTCCTCTCTTCTCAATGCTTCTGTAATCAATAAGCATACGAGCTCCAGAAAAGGTATTAAGCTAGCAATTTAGATTGCATCTTTGTTTCTCTTCACCTTCTATGGCATACTACTTGGATCTACCGGGATGTCAAGTTCCATCTGTTACTCTAGAGCACGGAGGGTAGGGCAGGAGAAATAGATTTTCTTAAGAGAGAATTCCCAAGTATATCTGATCTTCTATTTTATTTTCCCCAATCATCATTGAACTCATCGTCTGGACCTAACCTTGAAGTGTTGTTCAAATATAAATGCTGAAAGTTCTGGTGGTTCAATTTTTTCCTTGGCTTTGGAGCATTTGTTTTGGTAATCTACTAGTTTTATAGCAGAAGCGTTTTCCTTTTTTCTCTCCGTGTTCCTCCTACTTCTGCTTTGCATTTGTAGGAGTTGAATTTTTATTGTTACTTTATTTTTATAAACGGCTTTAGTTGATCTTTTGGAATGTTTAGTTTATTTAACCCTGTGATTGACCATATAGTGGTATTTTAAAAGAAATAACTTTTCCAATTTGGGGATGTAATTAGTGTTAATTATTTTTTGCCAATTGTTAAGGCAATTTTGCACAGTTTTAATGCTCTGCGCTAAAACTTAAGATTGTTTGTGGGATCCTCAGTTATGTTTGAGTTAAAGGAAAAAACATTATCTTGAGGATATAAGTAGGTAATATTGTCGCAATCAGAGACTCTTTTGATATGTTGCAACTAGATGGTTATCTATATTTGTTAGTCCCTGGGAAAAATATTAAAATAGCACCTCTATCCTCTTACTTTGTTTTCTTTGACGTTTTTCTCCTTACAGTATCTGTCATATGGAGTTGAAGGGAGCATATTGCTTCTTCGGACCTGCATCGATCATCTGAATGTTTATGGGAAAGACTCGAAGAACACACAGCTGGATCCTGTATTTGCTTCCATTTTCAGATGCATATTGGACAAGCCAAATTTCAGCACTGTTCTTTCTGAATCCCTCAAGGACACTGCAATCAGTGAGGAGTTTTTAGTGAATCTATCAAATGCTTTCCACTTGGCAATATCTGAAAAAATTGGAGTTGGCCTTGCGTTGTCAGACTCAGAAAATGTTGATGTCAAGAAATGTGGTAACGATCTTTTTCCTACAAATGCTGTTAATAGTACTTGGATCCTGATCTAAGCTTTTATGTGGTGGACGAAAGGAGGTAAAAGAATGTGCGTTAAGTTGCTGTAATTCCTTTATCTAAATGTGTTTTTGTTACTTGTAATTTGCAGGAACCAATTACTGCATGGGCCAGATTGCAGAATTACGTTCCACCAACTCTTCTTTAGATGATGCCAAGCAAATTCAGAATGTTCTTTTGTTTCTGAATCAATCTGAAGGCCTCTCTAAGCATGTAGACTTGTTTATGCATTTGCTATCACTTGTCCCGTCAAAAGAAGCCCAGTTCATTTTAACTCCATTGCTATCTGATGAATTTCATGAAGCTAATTTTTTGAGGTATTATTATTTAATTTAGTTCTGGTTCTTTTATGTCTTTTGTTCAGTAACTTGTGTATTACTGTAAACATGACATAACCTTGTCTTTTTTTGTGGCAGGAACTTAGATTTCTTAAATGACGACGGTGAAGATGATTTTGATGTTCTTTTGGCAGATATGGAGAAAGAAATGAGCATTGCAGACATCATGAAGGAATTGGGTTATGGTTGCACTGCTTCTATCTTGCAATGCAAAGAAATGTTATCCTTATTTTTGCCGCTGACTGAAGTGACTGTTGCTAGGATACTTGGTATGGTTGTACGTACCTGTTCAGGTATCGAGGATAACCTTAACATGTTCTCAACGTTCCGTACTGCTCTTGGTAGCATCTCTGCGACTGATCCATCACCATTGAATTCCTGGAATGCTGACATCCTTATTGATGCAATTAAGCAATTTGTGAGTTCCATCAACTTAAATGTTTACTAGTTAGTATTTATTGATTGCAGTTATAGTTTGATGACAAGGAACACGTTTACCAACTTTCCACCTCTTTGTGTGCAGGCTCCAGAACTTAACTGGGTAACTGTTTTAGATAATCTAGATCATGAGGGTTTTTATATTCCCGACGAAGCAGCCTTTTCCTTTTTGATGTCCATTTACAAACATGCCTGTCAGGTACCTCCCTTCTTTCCTCTATACAATGCATGCATCTGTGAGGCTATCCACTTCTCACCTTTTTAGTGTCATCAAAAAGAAAGGAACATGCAAGAAAGAAAAAAATTATAGACTCACAACAGGGGGATTTGCACTTATTTCATATAATAATGGAACATGCAATTTAATTCAGTTACCCCATTTCCCCGTATCTAAGTAGGATAATTTGTTCTGCTAGATTTTTCTTTGGAATTTGCAGTTCTCTTTGTGTTATTCGATGTGGTCATTTCATTCCCTCTTGTTCTTGTTAAAGTATGCTCTTTCAATGGACCACTTACATTGTACCATGGTCAACAAAAAATAAAATTTTCCTCCTTGACATATTTTTGATGTATATCATGCCGGACTGTAGGATCCTTTTCCTCTTGAAACTATTTGTGGTTCTATCTGGAAGAATGCTGAGGGTCAGCTTTCCTTACTCAAGTATGCTGTGTCAGTGCCTCCTGAAGTATTTACCTTCGCACATTCTAGGAGGCAACTGGTATGATGCTTTTAACGTTTAGCTTATCTACAACCTCATATCTTTTATGATTGGTCTGAAAAGACACTGTTTTGAGCAGGATTGTGCTGATGCGGTGAACGACCATAAAATCCAAAATGGACATGCTAATCATGCATGGTTGTGTCTTGACCTTCTCGAAGTTCTTTGCCAGCTGGCTGAAATAGGTTATGCAAGCTCTGTGCGGTCCATCCTGGAGCACCCTCTGAAGCACTGTCCAGAAGTCTTGCTTCATGGGATGGCCCACATTAATGTACTGAGCATGGACAGTAATTATGGATCTTTCCTTTTTCGTAGTTTATCATCTTTATCAATCAAAATGCCTTTGAATATTTTGTAGACTGCATATAATCTCCTCCAGCATGAAGTTGCCGCTGCTGCTTTTCCTGTTATGCTAAAAAATGCTGCTGCTAGGGGTATGATGATTCTTCATTTGTGGCATGTTAATACTAGCATCTTGTGTTGGGGTGTTGTAGAAGCATTGGACGTTGATCTGGACAACATGCACACAGTTTTGGATGCCTGTCAAGAGCTGAAGGTTGGATTATTTCCCAAATTCATGTATATAACAGTGATGCAGAAGATTGATACCATTAGAATGTTATTTGAAATGATCCGTTGTTGTGTTCAGTTCTGGACATCTTCACTTGAGTGTGTTATTTGAAATGATTGGCTGTTACATGTATCATTCATATAGCAGTCTACTAGTAATGTATAGTATTAAATGTCTTTTTGCATAGTTATCTCTTGCAGTCAGTAAGAGATAAAGCAAGTTGTCATCGCTTAGTGGATGCAGTGATGCACTTCACAGACAATGAAACACAAGTGATTCCACAGAGAAGCGGTTGATTTCTTTGATTATCAATGTAGAAGATGAAAAAGTGAAAGAGAAAAAGAAGGGAAAAAACATTGGGCTATTTGAATATTAAATTTTGTCTCCACATATACTTCAGCATTCTCTTTGTAGTTCATATCTTCTTCGTCTTCTCGATTTTTTATGCGTATTCTGGAACCACCTTTTTTCCTAGTTACTTCTGATATTTGCTTTTTTTTTTCTGTTTCAAAGAAATGACTTTCTTTTTTATTTTATCCAAGTCTTATTTATTCCAGATCTTCTTTTCTCTTTTTTTTTTTAGTACAATCAAATGTGAATTTCAAGTGTTGCAGATAGTTTCCTTTTTGGTTGTTTTGTCGAAAATGGAAAAATGTTTTGTGATTGAAGTTTTTGTTTGATGGTCTTGTGAAATTATTAGTGTTTATTTTAGGGAGGTGGATGATATCGCCATTACTGTATATTAGATGCTAAATTAGTTTAGTGCGCTTTGAATATTAATTATATGTAGTGAATCCATATATGTAAGTGGTATCTTACAGGAAACAGCGTGCTTCATTTCCACTAAGTATGGGCTTCGTTTCTTACTTGTCACTTTAGACTGTGGATCTTATCGCTTTTTTGCATTTTATGCTTTAAGAGACAACCTGTTTGCAGTTTAAATGTATTCTGGACGATTCTAGTATGCCAGGTCCTTAACCCAAAAAAGAAGGTTCCTAGTGTGGCCAGGTGTAATGGCTAAATAATATTTGTAAGTTTGTTGTTTAAAGAAATCAAACTGTGTTTTTGTTTCATAAATAATTCTTCTAGTTTTGTTATTAATATTATTTGTTTGAGGAATGGGTAGAATTGTGACCCTCCTTTTATTTTTGCTTATTTGAGGAATTTCTTGTTCTTACCAGTGGTTGCTTGAGATATATGTTGATCTCTTCATGTACATCTTCCCTTGTTATGCATATCCTACCCTTGGTCATACTTCAAGTATGTGAACTCATGATTTTTTGTGTGTTGCAGATTCTATCATCAGTACTAGATAGGATACCTTTTGCTTTCGGCATCAGACTTGCTGCCCTTGCTTCCCGCAAGGAGCTCTTGGATTTAGAGAAATGGTTGAGCAATAACTTGAACACATACAAAGATACCTTCTATGAGGTTTGTTTTATCCACAAATTTTAATTGGAAAGGTTCTATATTTTTGCTGTTCTTTACATTTAGTCAGCGTTGTCACTGTTCACAATGTTGGAGAAAATTTTACTCTTGTGTTGTGCTGAACTCTATATGTATTTGCAGGCATGCCTAAAGTTCTTGAGGGAAATACATCTTGCTGCTCTAGATGATGCCTCCAACCATTTTGATCCCCCCAGTGCTCTTTTGACTATTTATTCAGTAACTTCTTCTACCTTTTTAATGGTCCACTTTTGAGATAGATTAGTTTTAGACAACATGCAAAATTTCATGTTTGCTCATCTTTGAATCTTTGTTGGGCAGGTTCTTAAGTCTCATTCTAGCTTAGTTTCTTCTTGCCACTTATCTGAGGAGCTGGACAAGTTGCACATAAGATACATGGATGCTAAATTAAGGCTTAAAAGTGTTGGCGGTGCTGATACATCCATTTCTGATGGTGGTGGTTCTGATGCTATTGAAGCAGAAGCAAACGTATACTTTCATCAAATGTTCTCTGGTCAGCTGAGTAATGATGCAACCGTTCAAATGCTTGCCCGTTTCAAAGAATCAACTGAAAAGAGGTCAGTTTTGCAAAAATCCAGTTGTAATATTTTTAAATGGCCTGCACTGGGGAAGTCGGTCATGCATATACTTTTCACTTCTCTGCTTCTTTAGTGCAGACAGAGTTGCCGTTGCTTTTCTGTTGGCATTGTGCTCTTTATGCTCTAAAAAGCCCATGTGGCTGTTACTTAATGTTTGTCATTCTTCAATATATTATTTAAGGTGGCATGTGATCATTGTTGGGTGAAGTGAAAATTCATATATTTCCCTCATTTTCTCTATAGGTTGGTATGCTCAACATATTGAGAGTTCCCATCCTAAACACAGATTCTTATTTTATTAGTAATTTAGTGAATTTCAAGTGGACATTGGAAACTGGTGAAAATGGCTCAAGTTATTGCACTGAGTTGTTCTAGTCTACAATCATGATTATTAATACTTTCCCATTTTAAGAGATACTGAAGTGAGTTGAAATTTGCAGGGAGCAAGCAATTTTCGAGTGCATGATCGCTAATCTGTTTGAAGAATACAAATTTCTCTCCAAGTACCCAGAAAGGCAGCTTAGAATTGCAGCTGTTCTATTTGGTTAGTTTCTCAGTGTTGATTTTTCAGGTTCTCCAATTTTCAGTTGGATTGCAATAAACTGCTCGACTTCAAGTTTTTTTTCTTGAGTTTTCAAGTGTTATTGTTACCTATACACCATGCACTTTTTTTTGATCTTTTAAAAATGTAAATCTGTTTGGGTTGTTTAATTAAATATGTCAAGTCACATTCCCCTAATAACTTCTTGAAGCTGTTAGCCCTTTGAGGTGTTATCTTTGTTCTCTAGTTTGCATTCCAGTATCCTTTTCGTAGAGTTTTCAGGTATTGACTAATGATGGTGTCAGGCATTTGTGGTCCAATGGGCTCTGTTGCAGCTAATAGCAGCAATAAGATGTCATTTTAACTGCATATGCAAGAGGAGGATTAGAAAAACAATCGGATTAGTTGACTGTTGGAATTGAATATCCACGGTCAATTTCTTCATATGAACTACCTTGATCATAGGCAAAGCACAAAAGTCTGGGGGTTATTTGTCAAGAGAAAACGCTTGCCAGTTCTGATGGCTTGTTCATCAGAGTGCAGTTGGGTTTGACTTGGTTCTCTGTGGTATTATACACAAGAGATGAAAAGCACTGACCAAGGTCACGTAAAATATGTTGCTACTCTTGTTTGGCTGCATAATTAGAAGTTACACTTAATAAGTCTTAAGTTGTCTAGACTCTAGACATCACATAATGAAACAAAGGGCTGATAGCATCTCAGATGAAATGTTGGGAATATCTTAATATGGAGGCAATACTCATTTTAACTTGACAAAGAGTAGCTTTGACTTTGATTTGACAATGTGGATTCTATGCTCACATACAAATTCTCGTTCTAGATTATTTTAAAATGAGCTATACGATATTTTCTTCTTTGATTGCTGTTGAAAAGGGTAATTTTGTTGAAACTTTTATCTTTCTACAGTAACTTCGTGATTGTGCTAAAACAGATGATTTATTGGGGGTCAAACCAAGGGTCCATTGTAATTTCTATGAAAGAACTACATGATTTTGTTCTCTTTTATGTGCCGTTGAAATAATTGGGATTTTAGATGCTGGCTTCAAAGAAAATAGCTTTTAAAATTCAGTACAAGTGTACTACAACACACCCATCGCAGTCACACGAGTGGTGGTTGGGGAATTATTTTCCGAAATTTTGTTATAATTCTTGTTGTGGTGTGTATTTGCTTTTGTAGGGTCGCTTATTAAGAATCAGCTGGTAACTCATCTTGCACTTGGTATTGCCTTGCGAGCTGTCTTGGATGCGTTGCGCAAGCCTGCTGATTCGAAGGTTTATTTCAGTGATTACACTTCGTAAATGTTATTTCTGGTTCATATTATTGATAGCCCTTCTGCATGCAGATGTTTGTTTTTGGGATTTTGGCACTTGAACAGTTCGTTGATCGTCTGATTGAATGGCCCCAATACTGCAACCATATCTTGCAAATATCTCATCTCCGAGTAGCTAATCCAGAGCTTGTTGTGTTCATTGAACGGGCACTTGCTAGGATATCACTGGCACATTCTGAGTCAGAGGTAGGCCACAGCCCTGCTGTTGATCAATTCCACGGTCCTATCCCATCTTCCCCAATGAATTCCGAGGTAAGTTATTATTCTGGTCTTATTAGTATTCGTTTTGAAAGAGATCTTAGAAAAAAACATTTTGCCGAATGGATAAGGTTTAGTGCTTTGTTTTGTAAGTGTTGTTTCAGAGAGTAGTTTTATCATTTTTGACTATCCTGGGCTAATCAAATAGTTTCTGGCCTTTCAATTTTTTTCTTTCGTCAGGGTCAAACATTTCAAGTGGTTGGACAGAGTGGTTTGCAGCAAAGTACGCAAGGACCCTCTTCAAGCCAGCTTCCTCTGAGGCAACAAAGCCCCATAGAGGAGAGAAAACCCTCTGCTGCTCTCTCTGGCTACTTGAAGCCAGCTTTATCACCTGCAGTGCAACCTGCCACAGTTCCTTCAAGTGATAATGCTGGCATTCAGAAGGTATATACAATGATCTTGCTTGTTGCGTCTTTCTCCATATTATGATTAGTCTATTGCAGGCTATGAGACTCTTTTCTTGTTGAATTGTAGCCACAAGGTCCAAGCAGTACTTCAGCAGTACTGACATCTTCTCCTGGTTTTCTTCGCCCATCTAGAGCCATTACCTCAGGAAGTAATGCTTGGCCTATCATAGACTCTTATTTTTTAAATTTTTTTTCTTTGCTGTTGTTGTAGACAGAGGCACTGATGGATGTGACACTGTTTTGTTATAGGGTTTGGTTCTGCACTGAATATTGAAACACTTGTTGCAGCTGCAGAGAGAAGAGAAACACCCATAGAGGTATTCTTGTTTATTATCCATTTGGTGAGACTACATGTTTTTTAGTGTCAGTTTCCTGCACCAACATGTTTTAAATGAGATAACTCCATGTTATTGCATCAAAATATGTCGCTCTAGTGTGAGCATTGGCGTATTAATTGGTTGCAGGATATACTGTTTTGTTTCCTATTTTGCTCAAGACGCACACGACAGTGTGCAACAGAATTTATGACTTCTTCCTTGCAACACATCACAAATTTTGGTAGTTGTGTCTAGATGTATCAGCGAGTCTTTTGGGAATTATAGATGGCATGGTTAAGCTGAAGTGACTCTGTTAGGTCCTTGTATTATTGTCTGTCAATTTTTAAGTAAAGTATCATTATTTTTGCAGGCTCCTGCATCAGAAATACAGGATAAGATTTCATTTATTATCAATAACTTATCTGCGACAAATTTTGAGGCTAAAGCAAAAGAGTTCACTGAAATTTTGAAAGAGCAGTACTACCCATGGTTTGCTCAGTATATGGTGATGAAAAGGTTAGTTTTACATTATAGTTCTTGTGTTTACTATATATCTTTTTCGATGAAGAAAGATCATTATAGGGGGGATGACTTTATTATTTTGTTATTTAAATTTGCACTTCCGTTCCTTCCCCCTAACTTTGATTGCTCCTTTATGCCATTGCTTATTCGTTGACAGAGCGAGCATTGAGCCAAATTTTCATGACTTGTACCTGAAGTTCTTAGATAAAGCCAATTCAAAATCTCTGTTCAAGGAGATTGTCCAAGCAACCTACGAGAACTGCAAGGTCTTACAGCTACAACTTGGTACTTGGTCACTGCGGCTGACCTGAAAGTGATATTCATTTGCTTCATATCTAGTTTCGGTTTCCTTTCAGGTTCTTTTAGGGTCAGAGTTGATAAAGTCAAGTTCGGAAGAGCGTTCTTTGCTGAAAAACCTTGGAAGCTGGCTAGGCAAAATCACAATTGGAAAGAATCATGTCTTGAGGGCGCGAGAGATTGATCCGAAGTCTTTGATTATTGAGGTTTTTGCTGGTTAATGAATATCTTTCTTTTTCAGTTGTTCAGACTGTGGAATTGGTGCATCTTAATCTCACGATAATTTGTTTATTCTCTTTCTTATGCAGGCATATGAAAAAGGTTTGATGATTGCAGTTATTCCTTTCACATCGAAGGTTGGTCTTACTTGACTTATCTTTTTGTAACCCCCTCTCCTCTTCTTAACGTCTTCTTTGGATTTTTGGATGATGGAGTTTGTGTTGTGAGCTGCAGATTCTGGAACCATGCCAAAGCAGTCTAGCATACCAACCACCTAACCCATGGACCATGGGCATTCTTGAATTACTTGCTGAGATTTATGCAATGCCAAATCTTAAAATGAACCTCAAGTTTGACATTGAGGTTTGTGTTTTACTTGTTGTTTTGTGACCTTTTTGTTCTGTAATTGAAGAAGTATTACCTATATATTCGCTTTTCAGGTCCTGTTCAAAAATCTTGGTGTGGATCTAAAAGAGGTAGTTCCAAGTTCTCTTCTTAAAGACCGAGTGAGAGAAGTGGAAGGAAATCCCGACTTCTCAAACAAGGATGCTGGTGGATCTTCCCAACCACAGATGGTGGCCGATGCCAAATCTGGCATTATATCTTCACTAAACCAGGTTGAACTACCACTTGATGTTGCCAGTCCTCATCCTAGTGGCCCTTCACGAATTTTAACTCAGGTTTGGGCTTTATTTGGGTTGTCATTTCAGAATGGCTTTTATGATAATTAAGTTTCCTGAACTAATTATGTGGTGGATTCAGTATGCTGCTCCACTTCATCTTCCATCTGCTCCAATGACGGAGGATGAGAAGCTTGCAGCACTTGGCCTGTCTGATCAGCTTCCTTCTGCTCAAGGTCTTTTACAAGGGCAATCACCATTCTCTGTTAGTCAGGTTTGTTGGCAGTGTTAGTGTTCTACATATTTGACAATTTTTTTTGGAGATGGTTCTAACTTATATTGTTCTCTTATAGCTTCCTGCAACTGCATCCAATATAGAGCAGCAAGTTGTTGTCAATCCTAAGCTTCATGCTCTGGGCCTGCAGTTGCATTTTCAGAGGTTCGAAACTGTAATAGCAGTTGTTGCCCCCTTGGGGGTTGATTCATTACTTACAATTGTATTGTAATCCTCTATCATGTTTTTGATACCTTTCTGCAGTGTACTTCCTATGGCTATGGATAGAGCTATCAAAGAGATAGTGTCCAGCATTGTGCAGCGCAGTGTTTCTATAGCAACTCAGACTACAAAGGAACTTGTTTTGAAGGTTTTTCTTCTGAGACACCTCTTACATAAATTTTGACACCCCCTCGAAAGAAAAACAGAAGAGGTCAGTTGTTTTGTTCCCTGATTATGATGACACATGACAGGACTATGCGATGGAATCGGATGAGACCCGGATACGTAATGCTGCACATTTGATGGTCGCCAGCTTGTCTGGAAGCCTTGCTCATGTGACATGCAAGGTAGAGGAATACCTTTTTACCATTCTCAGTGTTTGATCAATACATTAGATCTTTCTGATGATATCTTGATACTGCCAAATTTCCTAATTTTTCTTCTTTTTTTATTGGGTACAATTGTGAATTCCTTTGTTTTAGGAACCTTTACGTGGTTCGATATCAGGCCAGCTTCGTAATTTACTTCAGGGATTGACCATTGCGAGTGACCTCCTTGAACAAGCTCTTCAGCTTGTTACTAATGATAATCTCGATCTTGGCTGTGCCATGATTGAACAAGCAGCTACAGAGAAGGTATGTTTCTCAATCTGCCTCGTGTTACGTCTTTTGACGGCCAAATGCCATTCAGGACTCTGCATTCTTTGTCTTGTTAGGTGGTCTTTATTGCATCATTTCTAACATTCAACAGATCAGAACCTTTTCCAATGATTGTTTGCTTCATGTCATTTGACTTCCGTTGCTTTTCTTTCCGGATACAGTGTCTCACAGATTGGGCTGGTAGGTGATGTTAGTTGTTGATTATTTTATTTAAAAAACATGGGGATCAAAACTCAGTGGTTTTACCGTTCTCCACTTAGATATTAGGCTTTTGTCAGAGCCCATGTTTGAACAGAAATGTGCCTGTACCATACATCACGGTCTACGCTCTCACTACTTGACCAAAGCCACAGGGGCACTTCTTCCACCTATCCTTTACCTTCTAATTTCATTAGTTGTGACTGTTGTATATGGTAAGAATGAATCCCTTTTGTGGTAATGATGATTAAGCAGAATACATTTAGAGATTGTATTGGGGCAGAGAAATTTTTTTTTGGGGGTATGGTATGCACAGAACCTAATCTTGGGAAAAATATGTTGTGTGGTGGGAGCAGGGATGTTGGTTATTAAGTGAGTTTCAAGCTTAACCATTCAATTTTTGCATTACAGGTCAGCCAGTTCTGTTCTTTGACTTTTGAGTCTCTCGGCTTTATCTTTAATATGAATCATGTCTGTGAAAAAATAAGAGGGTATGTGAGTGGTTCTGGTTGTTGGAAAAATTGATAGAAAGGATAAAACTTCACGTGATCGATACAACTCTTTCGATGGAAAAGACAAAAGATGCTTCCAAGCCCATCAGAAGCATTGATGTGATTTTTTTTTTCTTCCATTAAAATTTCTTGAACTAGACCTGAAAGATCAGGATGTTGTGGACTTGCTATTGAGGAGTCAATGTTAATTTTTATGCACGTTTAGATTGCAATTAAAATGAAAAAGCTTAAAAAGAGAATGCTGGATTCTAAGAAAAAAGAGAACAGAATAGGGTGGGGCTGGTTGGTAAAATGGTAAGGTGGGTAAGGCTTGGATGGTTTGGCGCACACATCTATACATGAACAATTTTTTTTTTGTCGCACATATGTGGCAGTTGTAGTGATTTTTGTGAGACTAAGGCACTAAGTTATAATGTGGATCACAAATTTTTCTTTGGAAAGCACGCTGGAAGTGCTCTTAAGCCCAAGAGTTGGGGCAAGCACTGGAACTTGGGGTAGCTTTTGCAGGCCTCTAGTCAAGATGCCAATACGTTGAGTTCTGAGCCTTGGCAGAAATTAACTTTAGATTAGATTCATTTGTAAGGTACATAGGCTCGATTCTTTTTTTCCTTGTTTTTAATAGGTATGCCAATGCTGTTACCTTTATTAAAAAAATAGGTTTGTTTATGTGCTCTATATTGAAAATGGTGGCGTCAGACAAGTTTATAGCTGGTAAAGTGATGGATTAATTGATGCTCAAACTTCATAAAAAATATGTTGGTGACTAGGAGTTTGAGCCGTATAGACACTACCTCCTATATGAACGCATGCCAGTGTTCAGAGTGCAAGAATTGACATCTAATTTCAGTGTGGATTCAAGCATCAATTTAAATCTTTTGATATCTAATTTAGATATTTATTATGCAGTCTTAAAACACAAATGTATTACTTTGCTAGCCTTTTGGTGCAATATGGTCTTTGTAAATGTCGATTACATGTTAGATATATTTGGGGCTTTGCACACTTTATAACTTCCACTGCACCGTCTGAATGCTGTTATGCCATTTATGGGAATATCATCACTTATTATAAAATAGATATTGAAGAGCTTGATAAGTATTAAAAATTATTTTTTTAATAGTTAAATAATATAGGAAATATTTAGAGACACGGTAGGAAATTGGGATGATAGTGCGAACCCAAGTTGGGATATTGGACTAATCATTATACCCGAGCTAGAATCTTAAATTTGTATCTTTGCATGAATCAGAAATCTTAAATTGTTTTTGAGGTGATTCATTGTTTTACTTTTCATAATTGAAGTGAATATTATGATTTTGCATCCCATTTTATTGTTGTTTATGATTGTATTCATGTTCCGATTGCTTGTCTTTATTCATTTCTTCAATTTTGATTCATCACTTTATAGAGTTCATGTTTTAATTGTGCTTTGCACTTGAATCTCATGAAACATGGTCACCTATGCCTTTTTCAACATTGGATTGGATGTTAGACTATTTTGTGTCATGGATATATCATGGAACTTGCTATTGTCTTTGTCTACTGTATTCTTTCAAGTGCAGCCATCTATTTACAGTGCTATAATTCCCTTGAGTATGAAAATCTGGTTGTACTTCTGCAGGGTCTAAGTTCACTTATCATCTCTGTCTTGGTAATGCATTTGCAGGCTATACAGACTATTGATGGAGAAATAGCTCAACAGCTGGCCATAAGGAGGAAACAGAGAGAGGGTCCCGGTGCCTCATATTTTGATGCAAGCCCCTATACACAGGGTCATATGGGTGGGTTACCAGAAGCTCTTCGCCCTAAACCTGGCCGCTTATCCCATTCTCAGCAACGCGTTTATGAGGTGCTTGTTTTCTGTTGCTTCTTCTGTAAGAGGGTTGGCTGATTAACGTGGACACATTAACTCACCTCCGACTTGTCTCACAGGATTTCGTCCGCTTACCTTGGCAAAATCAATCAAGCCAAAGCTCAAATGCTGTGACTGCTGTTCCTTCAATTTCTTCCAGCAGTGTTGGTGTCTCCAGGGCGTATATGTCAGGAACTGGACAATTGAACTCCAATGTTTACTCGTCTGGTCTTGTGAATGCAGCAATAACTGCTGTTCCGCAGCCATTGGAAATATCAGAAGAGACAGATACTTCATCTCAACTTAATAGGTCTTTTCCCTTTTCTTGTTGATGGCCTCTTCATTACTCATCTTTGAGATACTCTTCCACATTTGACATGGTGATTTTGGATTTCTTGTTCCTATCCTCCTGTCAATTTTATCTCAGTGCTTCCTCTCCCCATCTTGGGACGGGTGATAATGTCACTTCTAGCAGTTTTGAAACGGAGGCTATTGTTGAACCATTCACATCGGTCTCAGCTCCTGAATCGCATCCAGTGGAACCATCCAGTCTTGCAAAGGTTGGTTATGGCTTTTTCCTTTTGTATGCGAAACACTCTAGATTGGGGTTAGTGGTTTAGTTGTGTATGCATTTTGGTGATTAAACCATCGCTGTTTAAATTATTTCTTACAGGAATCAGGAGCTTCCTTACAGCCATCAAATGCAACAGCTACCTCTGAGCGTGTTGGAAATAGTATCTCCGAGCCGTTGCTGACTACTGGTGATGCGTTGGATAAGTACCAGATTATCTCTGAAAAGGTTTGAGACCCAATTTTCTGTTCTTAATCTGTTTCATCTTTCTAGAAATCAAACCCACTGTGTTGATGGCTGAGGTGTGTTGCTTTCCCTACAATTCTTGAAAACTATTGTCAGTTCTTGGTATAAAATTCCATCTGATTGTTTCCTGCAGGTATGTTCTCATATTTGTTTCATGCCAATGTACTGTAGCTAATATATCTTGTTTGGTACTCTTGTTGTACAGCTTGAAAACCTGGTGAGTGAAGAAGCTGAAGAGGCAGAAGTTCAGGTATCCTCCCCAGACATTGTTTTGTGAAGAAACCTTGAATGCTGTTACATTGGGTGATGTTGCACTTACTGCCCCTGTGTTCTGTATGTTAGAAGTATTCTCGGCAAAAAACTTGTTGTACTTATTTCATATGTCCATCTGGTTCGAGCCTTATGCCAAGCAAACTTGGAGAAGGTTAGAGGGGTGGGAGCATCATCTTGAGTTTCAAAGGCTGCAGTTGGTCTTAGGGTTGGCTCCATAAATTGATCCCTGTTGTTGGAACCTGGGTTTTTTTTTCATGAACTGTAAACAAGGCCTAGCACCGCGTTTGTGCTACACATGTAATAGTGTTATCATTCTCAAAGATAATAGAACTCCCACATGTTCACATGTTTGTTTGCAGGCAGTTATTGCTGAAGTTCCGGTAATCATCCTCAAATGTATTAGTAGAGATGAGGCCGCCTTGGCAGTGGCCCAGAAGGTTAATCTTCTTCTGAATTGTATGAAAATAATCTCTAGATCATCAAGATTTCAGTTCTAAAGTTTAAAGTGTTCTTTTATGCAGGCTTTCAAGAGATTGTATGAGAATGCTACAAATAGTGCTCATGTTGGTGCCCATCTTGCTATTCTGTCTTCAATCCGTGATGTTAGCAAACTTTTTGTTAAGGAGCTAACTAGTTGGGTATGGAACTGACCCCAAGCTTCTTTTTATTTTTCGTATTTATTTATTTATTTATTTATTTTAGTCTCCTCAGTATGTTTGGTTTGATAATTAAGTTAAGAGTGTACTTTCTCCTCTTTGTATGCAATCTGAATGCTTACAGTCTAGTGACTGATTATCCTATTTCTGCTGTGCTGTGTTTACTTGGGTATAACAATGTCATTTAGTTTTGATCGTTGGAATCTAATTGTAGTTTAAAAAATGAAGTTTTAGAATATGTTGTTCTTTATTACTTTGAAAAGTTCCTTCTGCAAGCAACTCCTAGTAATTTGGAAACTAAAAGATTTGAATGTCTGCTTTGTTTCTTATGGAAGTGATCATCTTCTTTTGGAAGTTGTAGCCATGTTTAGTTGAATGGTTCACCAGGAAAAGAACAGTATATTCAAATGAGTTGTTCTTCTGGATAGTGATCCATAATTTATTTTTTTTGACACCAAGAATAGGAGGTTTCAACCCTAATTGTTTTCTTTTGTGGTGGCTTCTAACTGCTGCCATGAGTTGTGGGAGTGGAAGTTGGGTCCTTTAAGCACCTTTTTGATGCTTGTAAAGTTTCCAACTTAGCACCTCTCTTTGGAATGGCCAATTCTCTACTGAATAGAACTGTTAATTGTCTCAAAAAAAGTTGGGTTCCTTAAATTCTTCAAGTTCTATTATATGTTTAAAAGTGCATTACAATAAAATATGAAGGTCTGCATGAGACATCAAAATATTCTAGTTCTTACCCTTCAAAATTGTTGGAAGTTGGAGTATGACAGACAGTGATGGCAATAAGCTAGTCAGGTTGATTCAATTTTTTGAAAGTATGAGGTTTCTGAAGTATGTCAAATGGTGGATGCAGCTCTTGATAAGTGAACTTCGTTAATGCATTATATGTGTGAACTTCTTTTAAAATGAGTTGTTAATTTATGAGATCAATACTTGCTACAATATCATGTTCCACAGTGGAAAGAATAACTATGAATCATTTTCCTCAACTTGTCAGTGTTATGCTTTGATATCACTGCAGACTTGGCAAATTTGTGGCATAATGGAAGGAAAAGATCCATATAGGTGATAACCACTAGTCGAGGATATGCTTTTGGACTTGTTATAAGATTATTAATAATATACTTTTATTTAGTATGATAATGATAAAATGGAGAACGGGGGATTCATATAGCCGGGCCCAACTTGTTTGAGATTGGCGCATAGTTGTTGTTTTTATGCCATAGTGTTAATGTTGGCTGACCCTTCCATTAAGTGAATATGCAGATAAAATTGATTGTTTGGAAGTTGACCTTTTTCATCACTACATTTGATTACTAATTTTTGGCAGGTTATTTACTCTGATGAGGAGAGAAAGTTCAACAAAGACATTACAGTTGGTTTGATACGTAGTGAACTGCTAAACCTTGCCGAGTATAATGTGCACATGTCTAAATTACTTGATGCTGGCAGAAACAGTATGTAACTTGTCTTTCAATTTATTTTCAATTGAGTGCACAAAACACTAATTGTTTTTTTGTCTGACATGCAGAGTCTGCTACTGAATTTGCTGTATCTCTTATTCAAACACTGGTGATAAGTGATTCTAGAGTCATATCCGAGCTGCAGAACCTTGTTGATGCACTTGCTAAGGTACCCGTCCCTTATCTTCTCTCTATGTCTTACCTTTTTTACTCCCATCTTTTCTTTTTTCTGCTCTGATATAGAGGTAGGTCTTTACCTATATTTTTTCATGGTGCAGATTGCAGCCAGACCAGGTTCTCCCGAGTCTTTACAACAACTTGTTGAGATTGCTAAGAACCCTGGTGCTAATGCTGCTGCGCTCTCTAGTGTATCTTTTGGGAAGGAGGATGGCAACAAGCAATCTAGAGACAAAAAGGTCTTTTAAATCCCTCCTTCAATAATATTGATCGTGCAATATTGAGTTGTGTACCCGCTGACTAATCATAGAAGATTACATTGGTCAAAAAATTGCCAGCTTTTGTACTTGTTAGAAAATGAACAGATTGTTTTATTTGTTTGTGTCTTCAAACAAATAATCCAAGTGTGCCCGCTGGCCCTCGAGGATTTTTCAGTTATCAAAAATATTATGATGTATAGTAGTGAAACTTACACCAACAACCTGTGAATGCCACATGCCATGTTAAACTGTGTGTACCCTTTCATTTAAAAGATTAAGTTATTATAGAAGAACACTTTATTTACTTCTGTTTCTATAATATGTAAAAATTTGCTTTATTTCTATATGCTAAGGAAAAAACTCTCCAGTAGTTAAACAACCCCATAAAACAATATTTTTGTTACCTATATTTGCAGAACACATTCATAAGGTGGTGTAAACTAACCATAGTTAAATTGTTGAGTGAGGTCAGTTAAATGATTGTAGCAAATGGTTCAACCAACCTTTTGAACTCGCCATTAGACCTGGATGAGTTGTACCCTACTATTTAAAAGTAAAAAAAGGCATGTCTACCTCTGTTTCACATGCGTTTTGATTTTACGTCAATATTTGAACAGATTGCCGTTACTGCTACTGGTACCAGAGAAGATTATGGTGTTTCTGAATGTATTGAACCAGATTCTGCAAGTTTCCGCGAGCAGGTATTTCCATTTATTAATGTTTTTTCTGGCTTTTGCCCAATTGGAAAAGACTTTCAGTATAGTTAAAATTGGAATGAAGAAATTGATAAAGGTTCCAGCAACTTTAATTTTTTGTTCAGTGCTGCTATCCTTTTAGAAGGTAAAGTAATTTTATATATAATCTTAGCACTAAGCACTCGTTTGGTTGGGGAACAAGTTATCTCGGGATTATTAATAAAGAGGTAGATTTCATATTTTCTTCTGTCTCTTTCTTAAAGCTGTTGGATCATTGACATATGTAGGTCTCTATGTTGTTTGCTGAGTGGTACCGTATTTGTGAAATTCCTGGAGCGAATGACGCAACTCATGCTCATTATATCTTGCAATTAAACCAGAGTGGCCTATTAAAAGGCGATGAAACTTCAGAGCGTTTTTTCCGCAGACTCACGGTGATTTTTACCTATTCCATTAGTCAAACTCTACTGATCAAGTGTTTAAGGTTTTATTGCAAGCTAATTACTTTGATAATTCAGGAACTTTCTGTTTCACATTGTCTTTCGTCTGAGGTCATGAGTTCCACCCCTCAGTCTCACCAAGCACAACCACTATCATTCCTTGCAATCGATATCTATGCCAAACTAGTGTTCTCAATTTTGAAGGTTGGTATATTTTTCTGAAGAACTTTCTACTGACCTCTCGTAGATTAGAATAGGAGTTGTTGCCTGATTTCTATGTGTCTTCTTTCTAGTTTTATCCTGTGGATCAAGGATCTAGTAAATTATTGCTGCTGCCAAAGGTATGAGAATGATCTATAACTTCTTCTTGGGTAGTGCTTCTTATCTAGTCTCTTGACTTACTGCACCTCTCTTTCTTTTACAGGTTCTCGCTGTCACTGTAAGATTCATCCAGAGGGACGCTGATGAAAAGAAGATGATCTTTAATCCTAGACCATATTTTAGGCTTTTCATTAATTGGTTAGTGGATCTCAGTTCCCTGGACCCTGTTTTTGATGGTGCAAATTTTCAGGTATTCTTTTTTTTTTTGTTGTATATGTTCATGACTAGATCTTCCATTACAAAACTGATCTCCTCTGGGGCCTTTCAGGTTTTAACAGCTTTAGCCAATGCTTTCCATGCCCTTCAGCCCCTCAAAGTTCCAGGATTCAGGTACATTGTTTCTGGTATGGTAGAGTAACAAATGTTAACTATTGCTGCATATTCAAGACAGATAATTGTAATATACTGTACTGAGTTCTCTCCAGATATGATAGGTATCTAATTTAGTTTGGACATTTATTTTGTTATACTAAGATGGTACAGTGTGTTGTAATATGATTACTTATTGGGTTCTCTTTGTTGTGTAATTTACCCTAAGGTACATTTCTGTGCTTGTCTGAGTGACTAACTTAATGAGTTCCTTTCAGCTTTGCATGGCTTGAACTTGTAAGTCACCGAAGTTTTATGCCTAAACTACTTGCTGGAAATGCTCAGAAGGGGTGGCCTTACATTCAACGACTATTGGTGGATCTCTTCCAGTTCATGGAGCCCTTTCTGAGGAACGCTGAGCTAGGAGAACCGGTTGGTTTTGATTTTTTTTTTTTGTTCTTTGTGTCGTGTGTTGTTGCTTAAAACCTGGATATCAATTTAAGTTCTTTCTTTTTCACCTTCTAGGTCCAGTTTCTGTATAAAGGGACTCTCAGGGTTTTGTTGGTCCTCCTCCATGATTTTCCGGAGTTCCTCTGTGACTACCATTTCAGCTTCTGTGATGTTATCCCTCCAAGCTGCATACAGATGCGAAATATAATTTTAAGTGCATTTCCTCGCAACATGAGGCTTCCTGATCCATCAACTCCCAACTTAAAGGTAATGAGTTTTGTGAATCTTATTCACATTTTCTGTACTGTTGTTAAGTTTGACAATGAACTCTTTTTTGGTGTCTATAGATTGATCTACTAGCAGAGATTAGTCAATCCCCTCGCATTCTTTCTGAAGTTGATGCAGCTCTTAAATCAAAGCAGATGAAGGGTGATGTAGATGAATACCTGAAGGTAATCCTAACATAATCAAAATCTTGTTTCTTTGCTGTACACAGCATGTGTTTAGGTTCGGCGTAAGAGCACTGGGAGAATGAATTACACTATAATATGGCTTTTCCTGTCTGCTCATCTTGTTTTATACTGTCCTGAATGATTGCAGACAAGGCAACAGGGGTCCCCATTTTTGAGTGAATTAAAACAGAAGTTACTGCTTTCTCCAAGTGAAGCTGCCAAGGCTGGGACGCGCTACAATGTACCCCTGATCAACTCCCTTGTACTCTATGTTGGAATGCAGGTAAAATCTTGATTCAACTGCTTTCTTCTTTTGTCCTTACTCGTGGAAATTTGTGCGCTAGTGAAATCAAAATGAGTGCTGTCGTTGCATTTTATTTATTCCAGGTTTGTATGATCGTATCATCCGCTTTTTGTGAGGCATTTCCTCTTCTGCAGTTGTGTTGCATGTTTTTCTTTGGTTCATTTCATTACCCTGTATTTATTAGATTTGGTGGGTTGCTGTAGGCTATCCAGCAGCTGCAGGCAAAAACTCCTCATGCTCAGTCGATGCCCAGTAGTGTTCCATTTGCAGTATTCTTGGTTGGTGCTGCTCTAGATGTATTCCAGACTTTGATAATGGACTTGGACACCGAGGGGCGTTACTTGTTTTTAAATGCAGTCGCTAACCAATTGCGATACCCAAATAATCACACACATTACTTCTCCTTTATTCTGCTCTACCTATTTGCGGAATCAAACCAGGTGCTCGCTTTCATTTAGTTTTCCAATTTATATATGTTGTTGTCACTTATTGATTTTTTTTCTTTTAATGGCTTCAATGATGGTGTTCCATCTTTTGATTAGGTGGTTCTCTATATGTATTTATGCACCCGTGTCAAGTGCTCAAGTGTTTTCAATTAGTTTTCCGATTTATATTTGTAGTTGTCACTTGTTGATTTTTATTATTTTTTTGCCCTCAATTGTTTCAATAATGATGTTCATCTTGATTAGGTGGTCCCTCTATATGTTTATGCACCCGTGTCAACTATTCTGTCTCCCTCCCGTTTTATATGGCAAGGTTTGGCTTAAGAGGGTTAAAGTGTTTATATATGTACCCACAAACTCTCCCACTCCCCCTCCCCCTCCCCCTCCCCCTCCCCCTCTCCCTCTCCCTCTCCCCCTCCTTTTCTCATGGGATAGAGGTTTAAAAGTAAGAAGGCCAAAAACATTTTTTATTTTTGATTTTTGACATACATTTTTCATGTTTTTCAAATGAATTTACATATTTGTGAACTGAAAGTGATAGGCTACAACAGTTCAATTAATGAAAATATTCAAATGAATATATAAAAAAATTGTGGTTATAGAAAGCCTATTTGATTCCCTAAATAGTACAAGTATCACATAAATCTCTCTCTCTCTCTCTCTCACACACACACACACAGACACACACACACACAAACACACACACAAACACACACAGAGGGAGGGCAGAGGCACATGCATCTGCATAGCTGCAGAGCAAAACAGATGCAAAACTGAACGACCATTTACCTGAGATCCCCTAACATCAAAAAGATCACTGCCCCTAACCCTAAAAAACGGTGAAAGCTTGGTCCTCTTGTGTTTTTTTTTCATTAGCATGCGTTATTACATTCCAAGTGAATGTGTCCCAGGATATGTTTGATTTGGTTGCATTCCCCCTCTATTGGCCTTATCCTTATTTTGCGTAACTGAGTGATTATTTCTGCAATGCTGAATGAGTACTTATTGTAATTTTATTTTCATTTATAATTATGCACTGTATGAAGACCGGTTAGACATTTGATTTGCTTAGTTATGTATTGGATTGTTATAAGTTACTAATTTTACTGTAAATGGGCAGGAGATGATCCAAGAACAGATAACCAGGGTCCTATTAGAACGCCTGATTGTAAATCGACCTCATCCATGGGGTCTTCTGATCACATTCATTGAACTGATAAAGGTATTTTGTGTATATTTATGCTGATGCAGTCTTCATTTCATTTAGTGTCTTTTCAACTCAGTATTTCTTCTTGTTCAACAGAATCCAAGGTACAATTTTTGGAGTCGACCATTTACAAGATGTGCCCCAGAGATCGAAAAGCTGTTTGAATCAGTCTCAAGATCTTGTGGTGGCCCTAAACCTGTGGATGAGAACGTGGTGTCAGGTGGAATACCTGATATCCATTAGATAAATTTTGTTGCCTGGTAATACTTCTAGATTTTTGTAGTTTGCTGAATCTCTTTTTTCTGACCTGTTCATTGGTTGGCATAAATAATTTGAGTGCTGTTGTACTGACATAATGTGATGCTATTGTTGGTGTCGATGAATATGATTCTGCCTTTTCATTTAGCTATATGCTTTTGAGAAGGTTTTACTGGTTGGTTATTCTCTGTTTTGTTAACTGGAGCATGGTAATTATACAATCATGTTAACACCCCAATCTCCTTGTCTCACATATGTTGAAGTGTGATGAATCAACATTTTACGCTTGAGTAGCTATTTTGAACTTAATAGGGCACTGAGGGAAGATAGCTGCATAGTTCTGAAATATCAGGTTGCTTTAGGATAGTCTCTCTGTAGATAAACTCCCTACTCCCTTGATCCAATAGGTCTTCTTAGTAATCCTTGTAAATCCTGAACTTTAAAGTCATTTTCCCCAGCAGATCTTAAGGTTGAAAATATTTATGCCTCCGTTTTGTCCCATGAATTTTGGTGAGGATGTTGACACCAGACCATGTATGCTTCTACAATAGGCATTGCTTACTTTTGCGGATTGATTATTGAACACCAGAAGTGACAATAATACCAAATAATATATTTAATAAAGGATAAAATAAAAGAGAAAGCAAATTAAATTTATATAAGAAAAATAACTAAAAAAGAGAATTTAATGATAGGACAAACAGAATAAAATGTGGAAAAGGGGAGGGGAGGTGGGTATGGACTGTAATTTAGGTTTTTGAAACAAGTGATATTTTTTGAATTACTTTAAATTGAGATTTTGACATGTAATTATGTGAGCTATTAAAATTTCAATTTTTTTTCATTAATTATGAGACCCACAATTTTCTTGTATGCTAAATAGAGAAATACGTTTTTGGGATTTATTTACGACTTTTAAGTCGCGTTTGGACAGCCACAACGTCACTCACCCTGCTTCAGCTGCCCCACAAGAACAATCAAAATCTCTGCCAAAGTAGCTTGTACGAAACATTGAGTTATTTAACGAATTCGAAAACCCTCATTTACAACATACCTTCAACCAGCGACATTCAGAAATACCCGTCAAATTCAATAATGAAAAGTCGTACGGATATACTAATGCGTTAGCTATCTACTCTTTTAATAAAAATCATATTTAAATCACCCGATTGTTATCAGATTTGCCGAAACCTTAATAACTCTGATTTCGTTCAAATCTGGGCTAACCAAGGAAATTTCAAGTTATTACAAAAAAAAAATGTTTTCTTGCACCTATCTTTTCTATTGACTACCTTAACGATGAAATCATGTCGTTAAACTACTAAAGGATATGTACTCGCAGACTAAATCATTGGTAGTGTAACGATGAAATCATGTCGTTACACTATTAATGTAGGCATTCAATAGTTTAAGAGAGAAATAGAGAATGTGAAGAGGAGAGCTAAAATTTAGTTTGTATAAAATCTTTATTTCTACATAAACGTCTATTGTGACCTGCAATTCGATAAATACTATTTGTATTGTTTTCCTTAGTCCTGAATAACTCTTTCAATATTTTTTTCGCAAGACTTCTTCTTTGGCCTACCATGAGGTCTCTTGATTATCGTGAACAATACTTCATCAGCCTGTGATATCATCCATTCAATTACATCTGATAAAGAATGTATAGGTATGTTATAAATATTCAACATTGTCTTTGTTCTATATAAATCACATAAATATTCATCTGGTTCTAGGCTTTTCCATTTCAATAAAGCGAAATCATGTTCGTAAGACATTTCTTTATATTGAAATTAGCGACGGGTGTATGTTTTTTTTAAGTCAGAACTACATAATTTCATCCATCATTGTTCACAACGTGCACAAAAATCCCTCATTTTCCATTGTTTCTCTGACTTTTTTGTATATATCACTACAAATTATCAAACCCTATTTATCTTATGTAAAATTTTAATTTTATGTAAAATTTCCTTTTTAATCTCAACAAACTAATTGTGTAATGTATCAAATGTGATGTATCCAGAAGAATGAGGTGTATCTGAATGACAACAATTTATACCACAAAATTTCTAAACTTCTTTTACTAATTTTTACTATTAGTGTTTAGTAAATTATAAAAAAATGCTCGGCCTTTCCCATCTTTTTCATTTTTGTTGTACATCCAGAATTAACAACTTTTAATATTTCATATGTGTATGTATTACTTGTATAATTATCACTATTTTAATATAGCAAGAGAATGACGAATTGAGTTAAAATGAAACAATTCTAAGTACAAGGGAACATTATGTTAATAACTTATAACAATAATAATATGTCAAAATGTAATTTTACCAGTGATGTTGTTATGACTTGCTAAGAAAAAATTTTGTCCAACTTTCCTTCTTTAAAGGGGTATCTTATTTTTTTTTAATCAAAAGGTCAAAATCGCTACTGACGCGGCGATTTTGTTTTAACGCCGTTAAAAATCAGCAATTTTGTTCATTTTATTTTTTTCTTTTTTATAGAAAATTGCTGTCCATTCAGCGTTTTTGACGAATTTTATCGTCTAAAAAATTAAAATCGTTGTGACAATAACATTTTTATTATAAAAAAATTTGAAAATCACTGCTTCGGCAGCGATTTTAGTGGAATTTTTTTTATATTTTAGTAATTCGCTGCATGGGCAACGATATGCGAAAATGTTTTTTTTGTCTTTTCAAAGATTGTTGCTTTGGCAGAATTATTTTTAAAAAATTATATAATGTTGGTGAATATTTTTTTTAAAATAATTTAAATAAATGTTTTTATAAAAAAAAATTAATAGAAAAAATTACTTTTGGTAAAAAAAGAATATCGTTGCCAATTATTTTTTTAAAAAAGCCGTATTAAATGTTGGTGATTTTTTTTTATTTTGGTCAAAATAAAAATCGCATTACAATTCTTAGTAAAAATTTCACTAAATGATTTTATTATTTTTTTAAAAATTGAAATTATTTTATTTTTTATAAAATGGTTACATTTGCAGCATTTTTAGCCAAGGCGGTACCTTTTCAAAAAAAGAAGAAAAAAATTCAACAGAAATCGCTGCTAATGAAGCGATTTCCACCAAAATCGCTTTTTAGGCAGTGATTTAAAAAAAAAATAATTGCTTTTAATAAAAACACTGCAGTTGCAGCGATTTTAATTTTTTAAGAAGAAAAATCATCAAAATGCTGCATGGACAGTGATTTTCTCTAAAAAAAAAAAAAGGAAAAGACAATATGAACAAATCGCTGGTAAGTCAATGATTTTGAGCTTCTCAATTAACGGCGTGAAAACAAAATCGCTACGTCAGTAGCGATTTTGCTCTTTTAGTTAAAAAAAAAATTGATGTACCCTTTTGGATTTTGATTAAAAAAAAATTACCTTTTAAGCTTTGGACTCGCATAATACAAATATACAATCTTCTTTTTAACTTTTTAGTGCAATGTTTCTAATTTATTTATCAATAAATATTAAACTGAATTTTGAATAACAAGCGGGGTTAGTTCAGTTGGGAGAGCGTCAGACTGAAGATCTGAAGGTCACGTGTTCGATCCACGTTCACCGCAAAATTTTTTTAAAAAATCTTTCCCAATTGTGTATAACACATATTATTATTATTATTATTTTAACCTTTTCCCAATTGTATAACACAATTTATTAGGAATGGAAATTTGTTATATAATCAACATTTTTTAACATTTAATAAGATGGAATCAAAAGGATTCAACAAAAAAAAAAAAAGGTTTAAAAAGTAAAGAAAATTGTTGAATAAATTAATCCCTATATGCAAAGGAGATCGTGTTTAGAAAAAAGAAATAAATTATTCCTGGACCCTGGTTGAGGGACAATATATGGATAAACATACTAAAGTTTTGGGGACTCATTGGTTCCCCATCGAATATGAACAAAGAATTTTAAATATAAAAAGAATCGAATATTCGTATATATCTTGTTACTCATTTTTAGGGAACAAAATCTTAAAGTTGTATAAATATAAAAAGAGAATAATATCTTGCAAGGGTAAAAAAATCATACAATTATATATGAAGTGTAGGTTACTGAAAAATATATAATGGCCAACAAAATAGAATAGAGATGCAAGATATCATAAATTTAAAAAGAGGAAAATATCTACTATATATAATTAATAGGTGTTTCTACCTTCTTAGGAGCCATTTGGTTACTGATACACAAGAATTCAAGTTTTAAATTAGCATAATTTGTGAACTTAGTTATAAATAGGGAAAAATAATGATCTTTACGTAGAATCTAGTATAAATTATATGATAAATTTAATATCTTTTTCTTTTTTCACATAAGATATAACATTGCTAATATATACAAGATTTGGTTCATATTTTTTTTAAGGAAAATTACACGGTTAAGCAGACTTATAATATTTAATTACTCATCATAGTTATAATTTGTTGTAATTATCACTCACGACTAACATCATACATTAATTATGTAGGCTGACTTCGAGTTTGTATAATTAGCCACATTTGTATATGTATAATTCGCCAGAATATACAAATAAATATGTATAATATACAATTATCTAATCAATACTTATACAATCCACATCTCTCTCACACTCTGCCCTCTCTCTCTCGCCTCTCTCCCTCCCAATTTCGCTTGCTTTTTATACAAATGCATATGTATAATATACGATTATCTAACCAATATACATATACAATTCACCTCTCTCCCACTCTCAGCCCTCTCTCACTCGCCTCTCTCCTCCCTCTCCCAATCTCGCTCACCTTCTTCTGTCTCTCCCAATGTCGCTTGCTATATATACAAATACATATGTATAATATACAATTATCTAACCAATATACATATACAATTCACCTTTCTTCCACTTTTTGCTCTCCTCTCTCCTCTCTCTCCCACTCTCGCTCACCTCTGTCCTCCCTATAACATATAGCTAAGAATTGTAATTATTAAACTATAGGTATGGAGAGTAATTAGACTATTTTTTAGTGGCTATATGTGAAAGTTGCATACCTAAATACATATATATAATTATGAGTGAATTTACATATTATTATATACAACATAGAAGAATTAATAACTAATAGCCTCTGTTTTTATTTGTGTCATTGTTTAATTAGTCACAAAGTTTTCTTTTTTAAAAAAAGAAAAAAATCTTTTGAAATTAGTGGTCTAAACCACATTAATATTAACTAGTTGTATGAGTATAAATTATTTTATCAAGGATAAAAAAAAAAATTGAATTTAAGTAACATGACAAGTCAAAAGAGCTTCTGTAGCTAGTTAAGTGACATGACAAATCAAAAGAACTTCGATAGTTAACTGACACAACAAGTCGAAAGGGATTCCTTTCATTAATGGAAAATTATAATTAACCTTCAACACAAGATAGTCTTAATTTTGTTGCGTTGATATTGCAAGGCATGAATAAGTTCACAATATTTGAAATCATAAATAAATGACATTCTCTTTTAAAAGAATTAAAAGACGCGCGGCATAAATTAAGATATAAAAATAACTAAAAAAAATTGCATCAGTAATTACTATCTAGTACATAAATAATCATTATATTATTAATACACATATATCTAATTTATATCTTAATACTCTTAACCCAAATAAATCAACCCTTTTTTCTTGTTAAGTTTTTTCTTTTTTGAAGTAGTACAACTTTTTTACAATAGTTGAATGTTGAGCATTCCAATCAAAGAGGAATTAAAAGTGGGACCCTGGCAATAAATTAAAACTTAGAAATTGAGGATAAGTTTGATATAGTACTTGTGTTATTCTTATACTGAATGAAATGACATAACCAACAAGAGAAGACAATTAGATGCAAAGATATTTAATAAAGGGATATGTGGTAATGCCACACACCAAGCGTTCCCTACATTCTCCTCTCATTTGGAATGCCCAATGGTGGATGCACCATAAATTTATGATATCAAACTTTAGAAATATCAATTTGTGTGATAATTTTACTAAATTTTAGTCAAGGACCTTCATTAGTTAGCAGGGCTTGAGCACACGACCTTGTAGTGTTTATAAACCCTAATCAATAGACTAAACTTTTAATTTGTTCAAAAATGTGTCAATTTATATTTTAATGTTTATAAAACTAAAATTTAACCATTTTATATAACGTAATTTTTTGACAAAATAATGTTATGCAACACCCTTTGAACTAAGGTAAGTCCGCGGATGCTTTGCTAGAACAATAAAATATTAAATACAATTAATTCTGAAAAATAATAGAAGTAAAAAAAATTGGATTCTTTATCATACTTATCATCATTGGAATAAAAAGGGAAAAGAGAAAGCAGCAATAATATGAATTGTAGAAAGCCACAAGTCAAATGATTCCTCCCACAAATTTGTGGTTCCAAAGCAGTCATCAAACATGTAGGACCAACAAATATCTTTGGTTCTATTCCCTCCTGCCATTTGTACTTATACTTAATATATACAAATAAACATTTATTTTTATCTATGAAATTATAAAAAATTAAAAAATAATATATTATTTATATTTATTTCATCTTTTTATTAGTATTAATTTTTTATTATATGAAATGAGTAAGATGACTTAGAATAGTTAGAGGTGATGATATAATAAGAAAAATTATTTTTTACAGGGTGAGATTTTTAAACATGAATAGAGAATATAATACTGAGAATTTAATTGTTTTAGAGTACTTATAGAAATTACAGTGAAGTTGGTTTTATATTTTTAGCTTAATATGTATACATGCTTTTTAATTCTATTTTAAATAATTATATACTTAACTTGCATAAAATTAAGCAAGTAAATATACGTATTTCATGTTGCGTCTTATGTAACAATGCACGTCCTACGCAGTGTATAAATATATTATAATACATGAAATATATGTGTTTACTTAATATAACTTTAATATTTTACACATATTTACAATTAAAAAAATAATTATCAATTGAGATCAAATTATAAGTAGACGGTTTATTTCCGTTTTACTATGTGGCTCGATGTTATCATCTATGCATGATGATGTTTAATGATCACCAATTTTTATAGAAAAAATTATATATAATAGAAAATTATTAATTTAAATTAAATATTATAACTATAGTTTACTTTATTTTCAATTCGTATGTATTGTTTTATATAAATTGCTATAGCAATTTTTCTGAGCAAAATGACAAAAAAATGACTGCTTGTTCGGCTTTTGTTATAAAACTGATAGAATTCAGATATAGAGTGTACAATTAAATAGCATCTGCTTCAGGCAAATAGCCGTATATTAAAAAAAGAAAAAAAATCATGAATCTTCTTATACAGATACAGATACAATTAATACAAATTTTTATTATATACATATTACACATATATACATATTCAATTGAAAAGCACAACAAAAAGAACATATGCTTTTACCAATTATTGTGGGAGGTATTTAATATACAAACGTCTTGTTTGATTCAATTGTTTATGCAGATATCCAAACACATAAAATTGAATTGAGAGGCTGACAACGATTTATACAAACGGCTGCAAGTAAAATTATACAAATCTGAAAAGAAGTCAGCGAGTTATATAATCTGATGTTCCATAGCAAACATAAAATTTCCTATAAAACACAATTATAAAAATTATTGTTATAACATATAAATTTAAATTTTATATTTGCTTTTATTTTTAACTAGTAGTGAGCTAGTCCTTTAACCTAAGTTTGACACGACTTGTAAAAAATTCCAATCATTTCGATGTACAACTTTTAGCAAACATTGCATGTTTTTCGTGTCTCTTGTCTTATGAAAATCTAAAAGCTTTAGGTCAAATACAGTAAGTATGACTGGTCAGGTTTATCCTAGTTGGCCTTTATTTTTCATTTTAGAAAAAAAATTACCACTAAAAAAGGTAAAATTTGATATATACTAAGAGTGTATATATATATATATTTGATTTGAAAATTTTTCATGAAAGTCGAGAAAAGAATAGTTAGGAAAATAATCCAACCACCAAGTGGATCAATTGCCAGTTTTATAAGACCTTAATTGATTTTTTTTTGGGGGGTAATTATAAGTACACTGATTTGCTTTGTTTTGAGTAAAACAATGAGTTGGGTATTATATTGTTCTGAATTTAAGGGGAAAGGCAATTTATTTCTAAAATATTAAGTACTCTCTTCGTTTAGGTTTTACGTCTCTTAAAAACTAATTGAAGGTTTCACGTCTTTTAAAAAAAATAAGTTAATTTGTCAGTATGCATATATATTTAATGTTCTCTTAAATCAATTTTTTTATAAATAAAAATATATTTATTCTTATGTCTATTTTTGCTTGCCCATGTATAAGTGTTCACTTTTACTTGTTCAATTTTGAAATCAAGAAATGAGTATTGATTAGTTCATAATTTGCACTTACTATTGGTTATATGCATTTCTTAAAATATTTATCAATTTATTATATTTCAAGCATAATAATTTATTTATCGTTCCTTTAGAATACGCCAAGAAAATTCTAAACAAGTAGAAATTCTCACTAGCATAAAACATGAACATTAAAGAAATTACGTGAAAGTTAAATTTATTGGCGAAGAAAATCAACTTAGAAAATATATATCTCCCTCTTAACTAAGTCTTATTCCTCTCTACATTCTTTTCGTTTCTTTTGTACTAGTGATCTTTTTATCTTTTTTTTTTATGATCGTGGTATTCAGATTAATTTTCGTGCACTTCAATTATTTTCACGGTATACATTTCATCTGCCACCAACAACAAGTATCAAATAGTTATATCCATCAAAGCTAGGACATATAAAGAAGAAAAGAATCACCTAGTATTTTTTGAGTTTTAGGCCTGAGATCTCAAGATTTCAACCACTTTATTGAGCCGTAGGTCATTACCTGGATCATCAATTTCACGAACCTCTTATCCATTCTGATTGAACGACCACATAAAGCAAATTTAACTAAACGTTAGTTACTTTATTTGGTCGTGTTACATTTTTCTTTTTCATTTCTATGAAATCAAAATGCTCTCATAAAGCTAGAGTTCGTTAATATAAAACCCCCCCAAAAAAAAAGTCATAACACAACTATTATATAAATATAAGGAAATAAGGGTCTTAAGGAATAGATAAAATTTAAAAAGAGGGCCCTAAGATGATGACTTAAATGTAGAATATGTTTTTCTCCGTTTTAAAAACGATAAAAGTTAACGAAACCACTTGCTCATTTGGAGGCATCTAGTGTAAGAAAAATAAAAAAAATGTAATTCAGTATCCATGCATGGAAAAGATACTTAATTTAAAAGTTTCACGTAATCAAATATCAATAATTGTTTATACTCACTATACTATTGACTAGCAATGAAGTATAGATCATAAAGATCTCAATATTTACATATATACTTGTCCACTTCACAAAGGTAACAGTCTATTCAACTTCTGAGATGAAATTTGAAATACAGAGTTGTAACAAACTTATGTATTTAACAAAAATGACAATCCGAAACAAGTAAAAGGGTCTCCTAGTCATTTCAATCGTACGTAAAGAAAACTAGGAGATGTTTACAACATGAGAGTAACTATTGCTATATGGTATATACACTATCAATTTTTAGGGCCAGAGCCAGTTGGGGGCTGTTGGAATTGCAGGTACAATGCTGCCATCCTACTATACGCATCCATGTTAATTGGCTGCATCCATATAAAATTGATAATCGTGAAATTATTTATCTCGTATAATAATTAATTTAACCTTGTTTTGCATCAAACGACTTAAATTACCTGTGATTGGCAAGCGAGTAAGGCAGCTAAAGGATCAGGCATAGCAGCAGAGGGAGGAGAAGGCGCGGAGTTTGAGTTATCCCAGGAGGTTATAGGCTGCATGAAGGCGGCAGAAGGGTGGAGAAAGGAAGGAAGTCCGGGGATATTGGGGCGGCTAAGGTTGTTGATATCAAAAACTCCGGCAACTCCCATGCCCATACCCATACCCATACCCATACCCATCATAGACATTTGTAATTGTTGTTGCATAGCCAATGGTAACATCATGGCTGGTGACATGTTCATCCGACTCATCATGTGCACTTGAGCTTGAAGTTGCTTCAAATATTCTATCACTTCGTCTAGCATTGATGCTTTATCTGTCTGCTGACACAAAGACGAATTCAAAATTTAAAATTTATCACACGCGCAGTAGGACCAAAGTGGAACTATTAAATTTATACTTTTTATGCGAGCTTCATTTCTAAAAGTCATATCCACCTAAAATTCTAGGTAGGGCTAAACAAATTTCAACCATTCCATTACCACCGCACATTTTAATGGTGGTACAAATTCTATTTCCAACCAAACATTATGACAAGTATGAACATGATTAATAGATTTACAAAGCCCTAGAGAAACAACATAATGAGATATATAGACATTAGTTATGATTTAATTGTTACATATATCCACCCCCAAATAAAGTACAAGGGTATCATAAATGCCATCATTATTATTTATGTAACATATGAAAGACACATTGTTTGCTTTTGGTTGTTTCTATTTATTTTTTGAAGTTCTCTTTTCGTCGAAGTAAATTTCTTTTGGTTCTAGTTGTTTCACTTTAATAAGAAAAAATTATACACATCAAATGTTGACGACCCAAAGATATGATGAAGTGTATATGATTTCTTCATACTTTATTATTTAGAAATCTCAGAATTTTAACTTTAAAATTAAAAAAAAAATATTAATAGGAAATACTTTTCTCTTAACAGACCTTATGTAATAAGAATCTGAATAAGTCGAATCTCAAAATAGATAATACTCCTTATGTCCCTATTTACTTGTTTATATTTTTTATATTTATTCCTATTTACTTGTCCATTTTAACAAATCAAGAAAGGACAATAATTTTTTTCCTAATATGCTCTTATTTAATTTAAAAAAATTTCTAGTACTACAAAGTTGAAATGCATGTTTTTTGAAATAAAAAAATACATTTATTAAATTTGGGGATTGCATAATCTTTTAAGTTAAGAATAAAATTATAACTAACATATGATAATAATTGATATCTTAATATGTTTGTTATTTCACAAATTAAACAGAGACTGAGGAAGTACGAAATATGTAAGTAGTTTATAAAAAGAAGTAACTGTAGAAAGCTCAGCACAAGTGATTGAAGTCTAAGACAACCACAAAGAGGCTTTGTACTATTGGTTTAAGGCCCCCAAGGTTGGATTTATGTGGTTAAATAAGATTGTCTTCTCAACCAACAAACATTTGTCGATTTGTCTCCCTCACCACAATATTTATGTGGACTTAGATCATTACAATTTTGTTACTTCTCCTAGATATTCACTTCCATATTTAATTTGTTGCCCTTTCAAAAAGTATTGGACCACTTACCACTAAATTGTCTCCAACTCCCATTATTTGAACACATCTACTATTGTACCTTTTTGTTTTCTATCTTAAAGCTGCTCGCTTATAGCCAATCTTCACTGACACTTCCATTCAAATCGTTGATTTTTTTAAGTAACCTTTTTCCCCTAAGGGATAATAAAATTAAGACACTTTTCTACCAGTAACAATACTTGCGGAAAAAACAAAACAAAATAATTTTTTAAAATCTTTTTATATTAATTGCGATAACTTGAGGATAGCTAGACACTCTATTTAATGGTAAAGTTTAAATAGGTGAATAACCACAGATACTAGATTATTCCTTTTATGCAAAAATAAATAAATAATAACACATGTGAAAATACTTAATAATATTTAAATTCCCATTACCTTACTCGAATTTGGAACCAACTTCTGCAGTGTCTTCATCCTTTGATTAATCTTGTCTCTTCTTTTCTAGAGATATTAAAAAAAACATAATTAATTCATAATATCACATTCTATTTTTTTTTTTTGAACAAAGACCACAAAAGAGAGATTTTTAACAGGCGTTTGGACATGAATTGAGTGATTTTTTTTGAAAAAATAATATTTGACACGTATAGATGATATTAAAAATTTTGAGCTATTTTCAAATATGTATTTTATTTTTAAAAAGCGATAAAAAAATATATATAGACTTCACCAATTTTTCAATCATCTTCAAAATCTAACACAATATTTTGAAGAAAAAAAAAACAAATTCATGTCCAAACATGCCCTTACTCGTTCAGACTGGTTGTGGATGGCGGCTGCCCTCTTCCTCTTTGTAGAAGATGAGGAGTTTTTAGACCCTTTTTTGTTGTCATTGTCATCCTCATCATCACCTCCTTCCTTCTGTCGGTTAATAAATAATCACAAATATTAGTAATATTATATAAGTTTTTAAAATAAAATTATGTCACGTCTCAGCTGAAAAACATGCATTTCATTTTTATATTATATATAATATATGGCCCTATTATACGATTTTAACTTTTACCGTATTGTCTGAAAATAATTTCTAAATATTCTTAATAATAAAATAATAACATGAGATGTTGCATGACTTCTGTTTTTTATCATTTGATTTTCTTAATGATAAAAATCTAAGTTTTTACATCTCAATTTATGTTCATAGTTCAAATTATAATAATTAAATAATTTAATTTTAATTATAAATATCAATAAAATTTACATATTTAATATAAAAAATATCATTGGTGGCACCCGTTGACATTATTTAAAAGATATTTGTAAATTTATGGTTAAAAAAGGTTTATTTGATATTGCTTTCGTTTAATTTTATACGTTATTTTTTGAATTTTAAGAGTTAAATAAGTTTATTTTTAATCATAAATTTTTTATATATCTTATAAACATTTTAAATTATCAATTGTTGTGACTCATAATAATTTTTACGTAATTTATAAATATAATTTCGATCAAATTTAAACTATTTGATTCTGAAAATATAAAAAGTGTCATGTAAATCGGGACATATGGAGTATCAAATATAGAGAAGTGTAAAATAAATTGGTATAAACCTGATCTCTGCTGTGGCAAACGGAATCGTGATCGTCCCCCGTCCTATTGGTGCACTGCTTGTCGGAGCTGGTGTTTTCCGGTGACCCCATCGACGTAGAAGTGTACATTGTCGTACCAAATTCTCTATCAAACGTGTCAACCGTTAATTGGCGGCTATCTCCTCCGCACGTTTCACTTCCACTTACACTAATCATATCCGCACGGCTACTCCACTCACGTCTTGTGGGCCGTACTCTCATGCGTGGCGCCACCGTCCAGTCTCTACTGTTTGTGGCGCCACTACACGACCCCACGTGGGTGGAGCCGTCAATCCCTGGCACGTGCACGGATCGTTGGTTGTCCGAATTTGAGGTGTTCCTCGAACACGGCACCAACGCATCCTTAGTCATTGCGACTAAACCGGTTGCCGGAGGAGCGTAAGCAACCGCGTTGTGGTTGTTGAACCAAGGAACCACCTCATCTCCACTCTGTTTGTTCCTGTCCACGGTGGACTTCCCGTGGAGATGAAGAGGAACGTCGTCGTTGCAACGGGTGGCTTGGTTCACTATAGATTCAAGGGTGCCACCGTAGCTCGATATGGGCTTATTATTAGCCCGTGGAGGCCCTAACCCATGCATTGCTAACTGCCCATTTTCCCACGTTAGCTCCGCTACTTCATAATCTAATCTGCGAATTCAGAATTTTGAGTCAGTAAATATAAAATAAAAGTAATAATTATTGTGAAAGAGTAATAGAGAGTATATACGAGGGGACATCAACGGCTAATGAATTGGATTGAGTTTGTATAAGATTTTTTCTAGGAACGGTAGAGTCATCGAGGTCCCAACTCGGTACACACTGATTCATATCGAAGGTAAATAAGAGGGAGGTGTTCTTCTTGGTGATGAATGAATCAAAACAACAATATATTATTATTATTATTATTATTATTATTCTCTCAAAATTTTGGTGTTGGAGAGAAGATAATAGATGGAATAAGGGTAGATATAAGAAAAATAAATGTGTTTGACAGTTGGCTATAACTTTAAGTCATATTCAACCTATACATATTATGTGGGTGAGGAGGGAGGAGACTTTTCAGACATGAAAAACAAGAAGAGAGAGGGTTAGTATATACATATAAATTTAATGCATTTTTTTTTCATAGAGATAAGAAGACAGTGAATTTGAAAGAGAAAGAGGTCCATGGATGAGAAAAGGAAAGAAGAGTTGTTGATTGGAAGATATGTGTATTTGTATAATAAAAGGGGATCTTTTAAAGTCATTCTTGTGGGCGGAGGGTATTTTTGCTGTAGATTAAAATTGAAAAGTACCACACATAAAAAATAAAAATTAAAAGTTATACTCCTATTATATTGCACAATCATTAGATGCCGTAACTAATTATCATCAACTTTATCTACTGTGTGTTTGTTCACATTTTTTCTTGCATATACAAGTGTACGATATCTAAGTATGCCATGTATGTCAAAATTATATCATTCTTCCACGAGTTTTAAGTGACATGTACTACAATCGAATTAAATAACTTCAATTGTCAAGATTTGAACAAATAGAACGAAATGAGCAAAAATAGTACTATTTTTTTAGCTGTATTCATTAGAAATAAAACCTAAAATTTTAGTATAATTCTTACCTACTTTACTGATCATTAATTAAACCTTTTGGTTCATGTTGACATTAAAATTACTTCAAATTATATTATATTTATGGAATATTTTATTTCATTTTTAAATATTTTTGAAAAGACTTGTCATGCGTAGATACTTGTTACATGTCAATTTAATCTAATGGTATAGGATATTTATACATTATCAGAAAGAAAATAGAAAGGAACATGAAAATCTGGGATATCTGATCTTCTAACTTTTATATGTGGCATTTGTTCTCCATTTTCAGTTTACTTGGCCGATATTGAGCTATATATTTCTTTATATAAAATTATATGCTTTGAAAATCTAAATCTAATTATTAGTCATTAATTATAAATCATTGACAAGAATAATTTTTAAAAAAAAAGAATTCATACATGTATATTCACACACAACCTTAAAATGATGAATTTTCAAATTTAAATGTTAAATTATTATAATACCTTCAACCGAGAATATTCAATTTAGTATATTTTTTATATTTCATATTTATTTATTTGATTATATTATACTATATTAAAAAAAGGATTTTTACATTTAGTCACTCAAAAATAGTTTAATTACGCTCCACAATTATATAGTTTGCTAATTATTATTTGGCCAAGTCATCCATAGCCACTTAAAGTTGTCCTCATATTTCACTTAAACACAACTAAGCAATGTACCTATTGAACACTTAAACCTTAAAAAAATTATACATATTTGACACAAACTGACAATCAATTGAAAATTTAAAACGAGTGTGTCTCAAACGCGAATTCATATTAATTTTACCAATAATATAATGACACGTGGCATTACATTTAATTTTTTTTAAAACCTTTATATAATTAATTCATAAAGTATTTTAAAAAATTTAAAAAAAATTATTTTTAATTAAAGCCTCCACCCTCCTCACTTTCTTCCTCCTTCTTCAGAAACTCATTTCTGATTTTCCATGGAGTTGGTGTCGCTCCATCTCTTTCTTCTCTTCCATGGAGCTACAATGACACACCATTGTTATCTATTCAAGCTATATACAAGTTATAAGCATTCTCTTTCATCTCAATAGCATTAAAATTTTCACACATTGTCTTCATCTTTTATACATTAAAAAATTATTTATTAGAATTGAAAAAAAATTAACAGACTTTTGCCCAAAAAAATCTATTCATATTTTTTTTTATCATTGTAAATGAAACTTCTTCGAGATATTTGAGACAAAAATCGATATAAGAAAAAAGAAGAAAGCAGGAAAGAACAATGAGGGTGAGAGAAAGAGAGGTGGAGGTGTTTATCGAAAAGAGTTTGTTTATTTTTAGAAGTATTTTCGACTTTTAGGAGTCGACACTTAATTTTTAAGAAAAATTAAGAAAACTCATTCTCAAAACAATTTAAACAGAAAAAATCGTTTTGAAAATATTTTAGGGGGTTCGGGATTCTTATTAGTGTCTTAGGAAGGTGTAAGGCACCTAAGATACTCCGCTAACTTACGGTTTTCCAACGATTAACTATTTGACTATTTTATATTTTTTGCGATTTTGAAGTTGAACCTTTATTAGAGTTTTATTTGGACAAATCTAAAAGTTGAAATACTTATTGTTTTTGAGATTCTTTTAAAGTTAAACTTTTTAAATTTTAAACTCTAAACGAACTAGTGAATTTGAAACGTCCATTGTTTTAAGACTTAGTTTTAGCTTGATAAAATAGAAAGGCGTTTCGAAGGAGATTTGGAGTTTTCTAGTCCTAACACTAACGATACTTTAAACAACGCACATAAGCAAGTAATAAGGAGAGAGAGAGAGAGAGAGAGAGATTTGGGTCCAACTTCGGTTCTGTTCGCCTTGACCGAATGTTGGACCCACTTGTTTTTTGGTATTTCGACCCATTTCTCTTTCGTACCTGTCCTAGTCTAAACATACAAAATAAATACGAGAAAGAAAAGCAACGAGGGCTTATGCCCATTACAAAAATAAAATACAAAACAAAATAAAGAAAGTCTTCTAATCCATTTTTTGATTTCTCTTCAATCTTCACGAAATTCCGGATTTTGCCTGTCTGTCTCATGGCTCAATAAAATTTTGAGCCTTTACGGCTCAACGAGGATGTGCAAAAGAGGGAAATGAAGTCCATGGGACTCGCCAATAAATTCACATGCAAATAAAATGACAATGGATTAGCGCCTTGAACGATAAACTAATAGCAAACATTGTAAATAAAACCAAAAAATGAACTACTTGGAGATGTGAATTAGAGGGGAAATAAATGACTAAAAAAAGAAACAAATCCAAATGATATTGAGAAAACAACCTCACAACAAACGAGATGAGGAAAAGAAAAACAAGCAATGCGTATACACATATGGATAGATCTGTCAAAGTGCATAAGGGTGTACATTACTGCCATTAGTGAATACAAGGTAGACATGCCATGGATATGATACTTGAACTTCTCAAATAAGTATAAATACATTTACCGCAAACGAATCTTCGCAAAGGCATGAGACAGCGAAACAAGAAAGACTTATTACAAAGACAAGAGGGCATCAACAAACTGGAATAAGACACTAGTCGATTTCATTAACGCAAACTCAAGCCAAGGCATGTAACAACCTATGTAAACTAAAGCAGATTCCGAGGTCACATGAATCATATTCAATGTCCAAAAATGCACCCATAAACAACACTGTCGAGGGAGTTTAGCAGCAGGGAAATCAAACGACCTTAACATAGACACTACACTAATAAGTCACGAGAGAACCTTTAAGTCGCGTTAACTTGAGGTCGCATTAATAAAACGGATTTACAACAGCAAACAAACCAGAAACTGTGTTTAACCTTAAAAACAAATTCGAAATTAACTCGACCATCACAAACTATTGGGAGAGGAGAAAGAACCACCTTCGCATTTCAACAAACACACAAGAATACTTTTATGTCATGGGAAAACTTTCAATTTAGATGAGAAGGATAACCAAAACACAAAGTCTACAAACCAAAGCCACAGATATGTACATACCAACACGACGATTGAAAATCCGGATAGAGTTTTACTTAAATGAAGTAACCAAGAACAAGTGGGTTATGCACGCAGGAAAAAAAACAAACAAATCTTAGCAAACATACCCAATAATGTCGGCCCAACAGCAACAAAACAACAGGTAAACACACACGAAGGAAAATTTCTATTCTCCCTCCACCACATTGGACCCGAGAAGGGAAGAAGATTACATAACGAAAAGTGTTTACCTGTTGAGGAGCAGCGACAGGGACGGGTGAGCAGGGGATGAGGACGAACTTCCACACGCGAACCACGGCTGCGACAGATTCCAAAACGTCCAACCAACAGAAAAAAGAGAAGCCAAATCTTTTCGAGATTTTCTTTTTCAACTCAAATTTTCGTTTTCAAAATTTCCCCCAAGAGATTTGCTCTGTTTTAAAACAGAGAACAAAGATGAACCAGCACTCCGGTCAAACTCTCTGTGTGGAGACGGAAGAAAAAGAAAACAGAAAACTTCCTCCAACAGTTTCTCAAGCCTCAAAATTATAACCGAAAATCTCTAACCCTTTTGTGTTCGAGTTCTATTTCCGAAAATCCAACAAAAATGGCTAAACCCGTTTTGAAGAGAGGTGGGGGTTTATATAGGTGAAGCTAGGGTTTCCAGGGAGCGGGTAAGACGATTTCCGCCCATTTTGAATTTGAAATTCAAAATTCCGCATCTGAAGGAATATGCCACTTTGATGCCAAGATTCCCAACGGAATCGAGTTGAGGTGGAGGGACAAGATTATTCCATCGTCCCTTTGCCCTTGCGTGGCTCGAATCCGCATCGCAAGGACGGATTCGTGTCGTTTTGCACTGCAAGTCGTACGAAAAAGGGAGACGTCGCAGAGGCTGCAGAGGTCCGTTGGGTTATTTCGTTCCTCCACGCGCTAGAGAGAGAGGGAGAGAGGTGGGGGAGAGTATCTCGCGTGAGAGACACGGGAGAGAGGGCGTGGGGGCAATACGGTTTCTGTTGGGGTCGCGTGGGGAAGGGTTTGGCGTTTCTGGGTTCTGTTTGCTGTTCTGGCAGCGTGAGGGAGGGAAAGAGAGGAGGAGAGAGTGTGGGGAGAGACGCGCGGGGGGGAGAGGTCGCATGAGGGAGAGGTCGCGTGAGGGTTTCCGTTTTTGGGTGATTTTTGTTTTTTCTGGAATTGGGACTGTTGGGTCGTGCGAAGGGGGAAGAAGGGGAGGAAGAGAAGCCGGGTCGGTTGTCGGGTCAAACGAGGACGGGGCGGGTTAGATTTTTAAGTTTAGTGGGTCGCCTGGGCATATCAAATGGGCTGGGAATTTGAGTTGGAACGGGATTTTGGGCTTGAGGGATTGGGCCTGGGGGTTAATGTGTTGGGTTGAGGATTATTAAATAGAATGGGCTGATGGAAGGAATAAAGGGATTGGGCTTGAGAATTGGGTTGGTTTCGAATATACACAGGATATACCGGCTATATACACAACTATGTAATACCAACGTGGGTCAAAATTGGGTGTCAACAACTGTCCCTCATTTTACTTGGGTTGATGCAAGCAACTCGAGGAAAATGAAATTGACCGAACCAATTTTGACCAACCCCATTCATTTTCTAAAGGGAGAATTCGACAAAGAGTTTAGGAATTATGGCCGAACCCTTGCAAACGGGTTTCCTACATATCTCAGGCTATATGAGAATTCAGGCCACTTGTGGTTCGATAAGCTTGATTTACCGCATGATTTGAAAGAATCAAAAGCCACCTCGACACCGAATTATGAAGGCATCGAAATGCTCGAGAACAGAATTCGAGAGCGAATGTTGGAATACAGCCGAGTTTTCAACATTGAATCCGCCTACATATCCTTAAACCTTCGGAATCAGGCTGTGTGTAGTTCGAATCGATCAGTGGAAAAAGAAATCTATTATGCTAGATAACTTTTGGTTTTGGACAAGCGACAAACTAAACGAGTATGAAAAGGAGGCTTGCAACCTCTTAACCATGAATGTGATGCGCTTCACACCCATAATCAAGAACTTACACGGATGTAATTTCCAAAGCTCTTGGCGCATTTGTCACTCAGATTGGAAACTTGCTTCCGATAAGTCAAAACCTTCGGACGCGAGACTGAAACTGACAGAACTAAAGGAAGACCCGCATGCCTCGGGAGGGTGGTTCGATTGTGGTGGATGTCGCTCCTCTGCTCGCGTCCTAAGAGTTTTACATTCCTCTTTTGACTGTGTCCCAGTTCGCTGCTAAGAAAAGTTTCACGTTGTGCTGCATTCTTTTTGATGTCACCCGCACCTGTGGTTTTTGGAGAATTCATCCTTTTGGATGCTCTCGACAAAGACTGAGATAAAACTCGTCAGCTTAAAAATGCAATTAGGATGGGAGACAATGTCTTTTTTACCGTGCCGACACTTCATTGTTCTCCTCAAATCGACGTCGACTCGATCGGTCTGGCATCCAGCAAATAAAGCTTATGTCTTGTGTTTTGCAGTAGAATCTTCAATGTACTCTTCATTTGATGCTAAAATAAATAAATGAATGCTTATGCGATATTGATGTCTCTTTTGTCGCCATCTTCGATGCTCTTTTTTTTTCTTTTTTTTTATCAAAATAAAAGATGCAGTTGAGGCCGATGGATAAAGGTTGCTCTTTCTTTATCCGTGTATGTCCTCTTGCGGGGCATGAATATCTTCCCGCGATACGTAAATTGCTGTGAGGCATGAAATCTTCTCGCAATGTGCAACTTTCAGCGAGGCATGAAATCTTCTCGCGATGTGCAAATTTCAACGAGGCATGGATCCTTCTCGATGCATAAATTTCGGTGAGGTATGAACTTTTCTCGCGATGTCTAAATTTCAGCGAGGTATAAAGCCTTCTCGCGATATATAAATTTGACGAGGCATGAAATCTTCTCGTCGTGCATAAATTCAAGCGAGGTATAAAGTCTTCTCGCGATATATAAATTTGACGAGGCATGAAATCTTCTCGTCGTGCATAAATTCAAACTAGGTATAAAGTCTTCTCGCGATATATAAATTTGACGAGGCATTGATTCTTCTCGTCGAGCATAAATTCCAGCGAGGTATAAAGTCTTCTCGCGATGCATAAATTCCAGCGAGGTATAAATTCTTCTCGCGATGTATAAATTTCGACGAGGCATGAATTCTTCTCGTCGTGCATAATTGTTGACTCGCAATGCATGACTTTTTCGCGATGCATGATTTCCGCAATGCATAATTCTTCAGTGTATGAATTTCGCGATGCATGATTCCGCGATGCATGATTCTTCAACAGTATAAATTCCACGATGCATGACTTTCGCGATGCATGATTATTTATATCGCCCCCGTGGATAATAACGGCAAGGCGATCTCCAAATAATATATCGACTTGATCGATAATGGTAAAATAATAATAGCATAAGCACCTCTTCTGAGGTGATACATTATCTTGATCGACAATAATTATCCTGCTTTGATAACGCAATGCAAATAGCGTCCTCTACAGAAATCGTGAAGTCTTTGCTGAGATTCCTGTTTGATTCACCTTTGAATCTAGCCAGACACTTTTACAAATTTCACATCGTCGAGAATGGTTTGAAATAAACAAACCACACTCTCAAGTCTTTGACATAAGTGATATAAATGCCTCCTGCTTCTAGGAAAACTTTTGATTTTGAATATAGTTTTCTCCTCTTTGGAGTTCTTTGTAACGAGCTAGCTAGCTCAATAATTATCCAACTGTAACGAGGTGGATGACTCGATAATATTCCAACTGTAACGAGGTGGATGCTCGATAATATTCCAACTGTAACGAGGTGGATGCTCGATAATATTCAAACTGTAACGAGGTGGATGCTCGATAATATTCCAACTGTAACGAGGTGGATGCTCGATAATATTCCAACTGTAACGAGGTGGATGACTCGATAATATTCCAACTGTAACGAGGTGGATGCTCGATAATATTCCAACTGTAACGAGGTGGATGCTCGATAATAATCCAACTGTAACGAGGTGGATGGCTCGATAATATTCCAACTGTAACGAGGTGGATGCTCGATAAAATTCCAACTGTAACGAGGTGGATGCTCGATAATATTCCAACTGTAACGAAGTGGATGCTCGATAATATTCCAACTGTAACGAGGTGGATGCTCGATAATATTCCAACTGTAACGAGGTGGATGCTCGATAATATTCCAACTGTAACGAGGTGGATGGCTCGATAATATTCCAACTGTAACGAGGTGGATGGCTTGATAATATTCCAACTGTAACGAGGTGGATGGCTCGATAATATTCCAACTGTAACGAGGTGGATGCTCGATAATATTCCAACTGTAACGAGGTGGATGGCTCGATAATATTCCAACTGTAACGAGGTGGATGGCTCGATAATATTCCAACTGTAACGAGGTGGATGCTCGATAATATTCCAACTGTAACGAGGTGGATGCTCGATAATATTCCAACTGTAACGAGGTGGATGCTCGATAATATTCCAACTTTAACGAGGTGGATGCTCGATAATATTCCAACTGTAACGAGGTGGATGCTCGATAATATTCCAACTGTAACGAGGTGGATGGCTCGATAATATTCCAACTGTAACGAGGTGGATGGCTCGATAATATTCCATTTGATTCAAAATAGAAACCTGAAATGGAAAAGCATATACACAAACCACTTATGGGGTGGATCGCCCAACAAACTATATGCTAACGTCTTTGATTGGCCAATTAAAACACATAATCCACTTATGGGGTGGGTACCCAACAAATAAGAATTATGACTCTGACATATTCAACGAACAAAGCACGCCGAAATTGCTACGCGACAAACATACTAAAAACTAAATTGACGTTTATGCACGTCGCGACTATGATTCTGTTCTTTTAAAAAAAAGAATTATCGAGGTGAATGACTTGATTCATTCACATGAAACATAAAGACGCTCTTGTCTTCCTTGACAAACTCAGCAGAATTTGAGTTTGTTGCAATCATTTTAATCATTTATCGAAAACTTGTAACAATTCGATAATTTTGACTGTCAAGGAGATATCGGTCACCATCATCTTTCTGATGTGATGGACTCGGCAAACCCTTGCAACACTTCTAAGTTAGTGTCACTTTGATCATCTTCAAAATGATGTCGCTTCAATATACGACTTTATCAATACTATCACCTGCAAAGCTCGACACCAAACATTAGTATCGATGATGAAGTAAAGAATAAAAGTAAAATTGAGGAAATATTGAGTCACTTGGCTTATCCAGATTAGGCTATGATGAGTCCAACGGTAACTTTGATCATGACTCATAACTAGCAATCCTCCTGCACCTTATTTCTTGCAACTTGGAAGAATCTATCAGTGTTCGGCCTCAATATTCCTGCAAGATAAAAAGGAACTTGTTTATCACTTGAGGCAATATAAAGCAATAGAGATAAAATGAGATTGAAGATTTTCTAGGTTTCGCTGATGAGTCCACGATGGGTGCAAGTGACGCCCTTTGTCATTCATGACAGCTTTGTATAGCCATTTTGTGACTTCAATGTTCCTGCATCCAAAGAAAAATTCTTAGTTTGAAGGACTGATCTGTGCTGGTCTTGTCTCCATGCTCATTCTTGCAGTTGGCTTACACGCTCGCCCGTTCTTTATAAGAACTCTCATAATTTGCTCTGTTAATTCTGAGGTTGCTCATTCTGAAATCTTGAGGCCCCTCCTCAAAATTTTGTCCCAGTTTACCTCAATAAGTAACGAATGACATTTGTGGAATTTTTGAGATCATCTCAAAAATTCTGTCCCAGTTGCAAACTAGATTGTCGTAATTTTGAGATCCACCCAAAGCTAACTCCGTAGAATTTTGGTCTTCTGTTTTGACTTGTTAAAGAAGTCCAACTTCAAATGAATTTTTGAGATCCTCTCAAAAATTCTGTCCTAGTTTCCATTATGAAGAGAAATGGAAATCTTACTGGGTACTATGACCGAGCCGTTGTGGTGCCTACGTATCCCGTTAGAGCAGGAAGCAGGTCAAACGTAGTTCCCCGTAGAATTTTGGTCTTCTGTTTTGACTCGTTAAAGAAGTCCAACTTCCAATGCATTTTTGAGATCCTCTCAAAAATTCTGTCCCAGTTTCCATTATGAAGAGAAACGGAAATCTTACTGGGTATTATGACCGAGCCGTTGTGGCGCCTACGTATCCCATTGGAGCAGGAATCAGGTCAAACGTAGTTTCCCTCTCAACGATTAACCAAAATAGGAAGTTTTGATAATGAAACGACCGAGACCGACATAGGCCGCCTACGTATCTCATAGGTCGAACGTAGTTCCAACTAGAAATGTGCGATACATTTTCAAAATAAAGGTAACAAACTTCATATGCAAAATTTGGCCAATGTTGGGCATTCTTCTTCTCGAACGAATATCTTCAAATGACTCAGTTCGGAATTGACTTGTACTCACTCTTGAGCGTCTAATATGTCACCCATTCAGGTGGTTTCCTCAATATTGATCAAGTTGTTGTTGATCATGTTTTGTATCTTGTGCTTCAGAGTTGAACAATCCTCTGTGTCGTGTCCAACGGCTCCTGAATGATAAGCACATCTGTGGTCAGCTCTGTAAAATTTTCCCAAAGGATTGGCTGGTCTTCCTTCTATAGGATGGAGCATGCCCATTGCTTTCAACCTTTCATAAAGTTGAGTTTGAGATTCCCTTAATGGGGTAAATACTTTAGGAGCCTTCCTAAATTTTGGGCGAGGAAGTTTTTCTTAATTGACATTATGGTTTTGATATTTCCTTTGAGAAGCTGACCTCATATGAGTAGCCGTGATCGTACTTACCTCCTCCACTTTTCCTTTTGATCTATCTATATCCGTAATTCTGGTAGATTTTCCATTAGATCGCAATGCGGTAAGTTTGGTAAGCTTTCCAGTCTTGAAACCATCTTCCAAAGCTTTTCCCACTTTGACAATCTCGCCAAACTTTTGTCCCATCATACATAACATTCTTTCATAGTACTCAGGCTCTTGAGTACGAATGAACATTTCGGTGATTTCACGCTCAGACATTGGAGGTTGAACTCTTGCGGCCTCTTTTCTCCAACGAAGAGCGTACTCTCGATAATTTTCTGTAGACTTCTGTCTGATCTTCTCCAAGTAGTAGCGATCTGGGGCATCTTCTATGTTATGTCCAAATCTTTCCGTGAAATCCTTTGCGAGTGCACTCCAACTTTTCCATTGTTTCAGCTCCTGTGATGTAAGCCACTCCAGAGCTTCTCCATTCAGACTTCGACCGAAGAGACGCATCAACAATGCTTCGTTTTTGCCAACTCCCACGAGTTGATCACAATAAACTTTCAAATATGCTAGAGGATTTCCTGTTCCGTTAAAAGTGACAAACTTTGGCACTTTGAACCCTTCTGGGAGGTCGAGATTCGGATGGATGCATAAATCCTTATAGCTCAATCCATCGACTTCGGAAATATAGTGCAACTCCTTCATGGCTTTCCTGATCTCTTCTTTCATATTCACCTTGACTACCTCTTCTTTTGACTTCCACTCTCTCTCCTGTTCCTTATAACGATGAAGCTCGGAACAGTCGGCATAAGGTTCATTTGAAGTTGGGATTTGGAAAGTAGTCTTCTGAGGTACGGGTGGAACAATGGAGGGATTCTGGGTATTTTGAGTGGCTTGATAATTTTGGGGGAAATTTTGAGGATCGGTATTTTGGTTTTGAAGATGGGGTAAGGCTTGAGCATTGTTCGTATTTTGGTTTTGAGGATGAGGGAAGGTTTGAGCATTGTTTGTATTTTGGTTTTGAGGGAGATGGAGGATTTGAAGGTTAGTGTTTTGAGGATGATGTGGTGCTTGACACGACGTGGTGGCGTGACGGGGATTGGGGATAGTTGAGTCAATGGTTGGAGGATTTTGAGCGGGATTAGAGAGAAGATTCTGAACCTGTTCCGCGTTCGAGGGAGGAAAGTGGAGTGGAGGTATTCCGTCTCTTGGAGGGTTGAAGGACGAAATTGGATTGGGCAAATCTCGCATCCTTTGCATTTCGACCCTCATTTCGGTGATTTGTTGCATCAACTGCATAATCAATTCATTTTTATCAGCGGCGGCGGGTTGAGCCACGACAACATCATCAATCTCAATCTCCTCATTGTTATCCCCCATTGCTGTCTTTTCCTTTCGCAAATTTGCGGGGAAGGAATCTTTGAAGCCTTAGACCTCGGATGATAAATCAACTTACCAACACAGATCAGTTTTAAATACCTGGCAATGAAAAAAACTCAAAAGACCAATATGTTAGTGCCTGGAGGTGGTAAACACACAAGAGTTGCTTTATTCGGAGAGAAACTGGCTCACCAATATAGAAAAATGACCAAATAGACAGGAATTTATCTACTTGACTTTGGGATTTAGTGAATAAAAATGTCGACTTGAGTCGAGACAAAGTTGACGGTATCTTTCATTACCGTACTTTGATTTTGATTGAGATGTAACTCCAATTTCCTGGTAAGAGTCGAGAAGATAAAATTTCTCAAGATTTTGGTATGAAATGCTGATTCTTTCTTCAGATATTAGAGTAGTACAAAAGAGAAATGATTTTTTTTTGGGAAACTAAAGACTCGAAGAGTGTTTGGACGCACTTTTGATAGTGACTTCATATTTGTGCTTAGGGTATCTAAAAGTATTTAAAGAAGAGTGAGCTAGAACATCTCCAGATAAAACAACATGTTCACATAAGCAATTATAACACATAAACAAATATTGCGCGTTCTAAACAGATATGTGACCCTTTTGTGCCAAGGGTGGGCCTAGCGATTTGAGGGATGTATACGTCATTTTGAAATATTTCTTGAACACCGTATACATCCTTCAAATTTATACATATAAGTATGAACGTCCATTTAGGCCGTGGGCCGTTTTGGACTCAAGGTGGTCTTCTAATGGGCCCAACACGCCATGGGTGTTGGGTCGTCTTAGGCATATGAGCTATTTCAGGATTTGGTTTAGCTCTATCCTAGGCTACTAGAGTTGTTTTTCAAATAGACGGTCACCCGAGTCGGACAAACATCGGGGTGGAGCTATCGAACAACGCCGAATGACCGCATTCCGACTATTTATTCGATACTCCCAAATGATTTCTTGAGGTATTTCTGAGAGAAGTCGCGGTAAGCCGCGTAACTTCCGTTTCCTAATGCAGTTTATTTGCCGTTTGGCGAAAGTTATGCCATGAAATGCAGTTATTCAAAAACTAAAGTATTTAAGCAAGTAAACAATTATCACAATTAGTCAAACAAGTTAGTCTTAAGGTTAGAATCCTCAAATACTCCCCAGCGGAGTCGCCATTTCTGTTTATCGAAAAATGTGATTTCAAAAAGAGTTTGTTTATTTTTAGAAGTATTTTTGACTTTTAGGAGTCGCCACTTAATTTTTAAGAAAAATTAAGAAAACTCATTCTCAAAACAATTTAAACAGAAAAAATCGTTTTGAAAATATTTTAGGGGGTTCGGGATTCTTATTAGTGTCTTAGGAAGGTGTAAGGCACCTAAGATACTCCGCTAACTTACGGTTTTCCAACGATTAACTATTTGACTATTTTATATTTTTTGCGATTTTGAAGTTGAACCTTTATTAGAGTTTTATTTGGACAAATCTAAAAGTTGAAATACTTATTGTTTTTGAGATTCTTTTAAAGTTAAACTTTTTAAGTTTTAAACTCTAAACGAACTAGTGAATTTGAAACGTCCATTGTTTTAAGACTTAGTTTTAGCTTGATAAAATAGAAAGGCGTTTCGAAGGAGATTTGGAGTTTTCTAGTCCTAACACTAACGATACTTTAAACAACGCACATAAGCAAGTAATAAGGAGAGAGAGAGAGAGAGATTTGGGTCCAACTTCGGTTCTGTTCGCCTTGACGGAATGTTGGACCCACTTGTTTTTCGGGTTTCGACCCATTTCTCTTTCGTACCTGTCCTAGTCTAAACATACAAAATAAATACGAGAAAGAAAAGCAACGAGGGCTTATGCCCATTACAAAAATAAAATACAAAACAAAATAAAGAAAGTCTTCTAATCCATTTTTGGATTTCTCTTCAATCTTCACGAAATTCCGGATTTTGCCTGTCTGTCTCATGGCTCAATAAAATTTTGAGCCTTTACCGCTCAACGAGGATGTGCAAAAGAGGGAAATGAAGTCCATGGGACTCGCCAATAAATTCACATGCAAATAAAATGACAATGGATTAGCGCCTTGAACGATAAACTAATAGCAAGCATTGTAAATAAAACCAAAAAATGAACTACTTGGAAATGTGAATTAGAGGGGAAATAAATGACTAAAAAAGAAACAAATCCAAATGATATTGAGAAAACAACCTCACAACAAACGAGATGAGGAAAAGAAAAACAAGCAATGCGTATACACATATGGATAGATCTGTCAAAGTGCATAAGGGTGTACATTACTGCCATTAGTGAATACAAGGTAGATATGCCATGGATATGATACTTGAACTTCTCAAATAAGTATAAATACATTTACCGCAAACGAATCTTCGCAAAGGCATGAGACAGCGAAACAAGAAAGACTTATTACAAAGACAAGAGGGCAGCAACAAACTGGAATAAGACACTAGTCGATTTCATTAACGCAAACTCAAGCCAAGGCATGTAACAACCTATGTAAACTAAAGCAGATTCCGAGGTCACATGAATCATATTCAATGTCCAAAAATGCACCCATAAACAACACTGTCGAGGGAGTTTAGCAGCAGGGAAATCAAACGACCTTAACATAGACACTACACTAATAAGTCACGAGAGAACCTTTAAGTCGCGTTAACTTGAGGTCGCATTAATAAAACGGATTTACAACAGCAAACAAACCAAAAACTGTGTTTAACCTTAAAAACAAATTCGAAATTAACTCGACCATCACAAACTATTGGGAGAGGAGAAAGAACCACCTTCGCATTTCAACAAACACACAAGAATACTTTTATGTCATGGGAAAACTTCAATTTAGATGAGAAGGATAACCAAAACACAAAGTCTACAAACCAAAGCCACAGATATGTACATACCAACACGACGATTTAAAATCTGGATAGAGTTTTACTTAAATGAAATAACCAAGAACAAGTAGGTTATGCACGCAGGAAAAAAAACAAACAAATCTCAGCAAACATACCCAATAATGTTGGCCCAACAGCAACAAAACAACAGGTAAACACACACGAAGGAAAACTTCTATTCTCCCTCCACCACATTGGACCCGAGAAGGGAAGAATATTACATAACGAAAAGTGTTTACCTGTTGAGGAGCAGCGACAGGGACGGGTGAGCAGGGGATGAGGACGAACTTCCACACGCGAACCACGGCTGCGACAGATTCCAAAACGTCCAACCAACAGAAAAAAGAGAAGCCGAATCTTTTCGAGATTTTCTTTTTCAACTCAAATTTTCGTTTTCAAAATTTTCCCCAAGAGATTTGCTCTGTTTTAAAACAGAGAACAAAGATGAACCAGCACTCCGCTCAAACTCTCTGTGTGGAGACGGAAGAAAAAGAAAACAGAAAACTTCCTCCAACAGTTTCTCAAGCCTCAAAATTATAACCGAAAATCTCTAACCCTTTTGTGTTCGAGTTCTATTTCCGAAAATCCAACAAAAATGGCTAAACCCGTTTTGAAGAGAGGTGGGGGTTTATATAGGTAAAGCTAGGGTTTCCAGGGAGCGGGTAAGACGATTTCCGCCCATTTTGAATTTGAAATTCAAAATTCCGCATCTGAAGGAATATGCCACTTTGATGCCAAGATTCCCAACGAAATCGAGTTGAGGTGGAGGGACGAGATTATTCCATCGTCCCTTTGCCCTTGCGTGGCTTGAATCCGCATCGCAAGGACGGATTCGTGTCGTTTTACACTGCAAGTCGTACGAAAAAGGGAGACGTCGCAGAGGCTGCAGAGGTCCGTTGGGTTATTTCGTTCCTCCACGCGCTAGAGAGAGAGGGAGAGAGGTGGGGGAGAGTATCTCGCGTGAGAGACGCGGGAGAGAGGGCGTGGGGGCAACGCGGTTTCTGTTGGGGTCGCGTGGGGAAGGGTTTGGCGTTTCTGGGTTCTGTTTGCTGTTCTGGCAGCGTGAGGGAGGGAAAGAGAGGAGGAGAGAGTGTGGGGAGAGACGCACGGGGGGAGGGGAGGTCGCATGAGGGAGAGGTCGCGTGAGGGTTTCCGTTTTTGGGTGATTTTAGTTTTTTCTGGAATTGGGACTGTTGGGTCGTGCGAAGGGGGAAGAAGGGGAAGAAGAGAAGCCGGGTCGGTGGTCGGGTCAAACGAGGACGGGGCGGGTTAGATTTTTAAGTTTAGTGGGTCGCCTGGGCATATCAAATGGGCTGGGAATTTGAGTTGGAACGGGATTTTGGGCTTGAGGAATTGGGCCTGGGGGTTAATGTGTTGGGTTGAGGATTATTAAATAGAATGGGCTGATGGAAGGAATAAAGGGATTGGGCTAGAGAATTGGGTTGGTTTCGAATATACACAGGATATACCGGCTATATACACAACTATGTAATACCAACGTGGGTCAAATTTGGGTGTCAACAGGAGGGAGTGTGGTGTGCTGTGTAAAAAAAAAGAGATAAAAATGGTGAAAGAATAATATGATAGAAAGAGGGAAGAAGACAACTATCCTTCTTCTTTTTTGTTAAATATTTTTTTAAAAAATTAACTTAGGGGATAAAATTAAGAAAAAAAAAGGAAAAATAATATTTTCAATAAATTAACGCGCTCAAAGAAAGTGAATTACACGTTTTTTGCTATGTCAGCATTTTGTGTCTAATGGGAATGACTTTTGAACAAATAAAGTGTTCAATTGGCACAAGGATTAGTTGAGGTGTCTAAATGAATTATGCGGACAACTTTGAGTGGCCGCAGATGACTTAAGCCTTATTATTTATAGCTACATGTTATAGGGAGGAGAGTGGAGAGCGAGATTGGGATATATATATATATATATATATATATATATATATATATAAGCAGTATAATTTGTATTTCTAGCGAGCGAGATTGAGAGAAGGAGAAGAAAGGGGAGAGAGGGGGGTAATAATTTGTATAATTTGAATCTTGTTTGTATAATTCGCGTGTTTCTATATAACCAAGTAATATAAAGTCTGAAATTATACAAATAGGAAAAACCTCGAAATAACGAATTGACAAAAAATATGAACTTTAAACAATTATACATATCATATTATAGAAGTTACATTATATAAAGTATATTATACAAATTCAAAAACTATGCGTTTATACAAACTTTAAAAGTTATACACAAAAATATTGAATGTATATGGTGATAAAATTGAAAACTAAAGGAAATCATCCTCATATACAAATAATAAACCATTGTATACAGATACAAATCAAACGAAGAAATTTTAGTTTTGAATTATACGAAATCAGGCCACATAATTGATAATAAAATGTTATTCGTGAGTGGTAATTATAGAAAACTATAGTTGTGATAACTAATTAGGTAGTATAAGTTTATTTAACTACATAATTTTTTTAATTAAAAATATTCATCTTTTCACGGTAAAAATTATAACTTTTTCAATAAATTATGATATCATCGAAGGGCTATAATTATTGTTATCCAATAAATTATCAGCACTTGTATTTTCATTCTATAATATTCATCACATACATACTTCGATATAATTCATACTTCGATATAATTTATATCATTTGAAATTCACATATAACACACACATTGGAGAAGCGTAGGTCTCAATATAAGAGTCTAGCTAAAAGAAAAGGAGCGTATAAGTACATTTTGTCATTCTCATTTTTTAGAAGATAAAAGGAAATTTTTGACATTTTAAGATCAAGTTGTACATATGGGTTAGTACTCCTTGACTTAATTTTGAGTTTGGTAGCTTTATAATTATCAATTCTGATGAAACCAGCAATGGAAGCTGATGAAACCAGCAATGTAAGCTGGAAAGTAATCTCATTCCTCCATTAATGGAGGTTGAGTTCCTGGCAGTAGGACGAAAGGAAGAAGACGAAGAAGAAGGTTCCTTTTAGTTTTGAATCGTCTGATCTTAATCAGTGTATTGGATGTGTATATATACACATCAATGAGAAGTTAACATATCAACAAATCAACAAAAAATGCAAAACATGTGAATACTAACTAACTATAACCAACTATAACTAACTACTTGAAAGTTGAATAGTACTAACTAACTAACTAATTGATAACTAACTCATACTAATTAAGCTAGTTTTATCACCCCCCCCCCCTCAAGTTGGAAGTGAGTTGTTTACAGACAACTTGTTCAACAAATTAGTGTGCTTAATACCAGTCAATGCCTTAGTGAAAACATCAGCCAGCTGAGAGTCTGTTGAAACATATTGGAGTGTAATCAGTCCTTCTTGTAGCTTTGTCCTGACAAAATGGCAATCAACCTCTATGTGTTTAGTTCGTTCATGAAATACTGGATTCTTAGCAATGTGTACTGCTGCTTGGCTGTCGCAAAATACTTCTATAGGCAAAGAGACTGTCACTGAGAGTTCACCAAGTAGTCTTTCTAGCCACACCACTTCTCCTACTACTTGTCTTATAGCTCTGTATTCTGCTTCAGTTGATGATAATGACACTATAGGTTGCTTCTTAGACTTCCAACTGATAGGGCTATCTCCCATGAGGACCAAATAACCACTCACTGACTTCCTTGAATCAGGACAAGAAGCCCAATCTGAGTCCCAGTAAGCATTGATGGTGATATCAGGTCTATTATTGATAAAAACTCCCAAGGTAGGATCATGTTGTAGATATCTGAGTATATGATAAGCTGCCTTTAAATATGGTAATAGTTTCCCTTCTGTAAGCCTCAGTTTCTCAGTGGGATCCAATGGTGAAGTGGTAGACTTGTAGTTCATAGAATCAAATTCCTTCAAGAGATCAATAGTAAATTTTCTCTGTGAAATAAGGACACCATCGTGCCTATACAATATCTCTAACCCAAGAAAGTAATGCAACCTTCCTAAATCTTTTATTCTAAATTTCTCATGCAAGAAGAACTTCAAAGATTCAATCTCCTTTATATCAGTACCAGTTAAGATACTGTCATCAACATATACAGCCACAAACACTAAAGAGTGAACATTTTTCTTGTAAAACAGTGAGTAATCACTGTCTGAATGAACATAACCCTTTGAGCAAAGACTATTAGACAGTTTCTCATACCACTGTCTACTGGCTTGTTTCAGACCATATAAGGACTTCTTCAATTTGCAAACCATATCACTACTGTCCACTATCAGCCCTGGAGGTAATGCCATGTACACCTCTTCATTCAAATCACCATGTAGGAAAGCATTATTGACATCCAATTGGTACAAATTTCAGCCTTTCTTTACTGCCAATGAAATTAGTGTTCTGACTGTAGTCATTTTTACCACAGGTGAGAAGGTTTCATTGTAGTCTATCCCAGCTTGTTGAGTGTATCCTTTTACCACCAGTCTAGCTTTGAACCTATCTATGCTCCCATCTGCCATATGTTTAATCTTATACACCGATTTACATCCAATAACATTCTTTTCTTTTGGAATCTTAACCAGCTCCCAAGTATTATTAGTATGCAATGCATCAAATTCTTGTTTCATTGCTGCTTGCCAGGCTGGATTCAAGCTTGACTCTTCATAAGATGTGGGTTCAATATCATGTGAAACATTATGGATCAACTGCTGACTCTCAGAACATAATGTAGAGAAGCATACATGATCAGGATGATTTGTGAAAGATGTGAGTGAATGTTGAGAATCAACAACATTATTTATAGGTGAAGAAGAATGTAGCTTAGGTAATGAATAGTTGTAGTCTTTTAAGTAGCTTGGAGGATGACAGGATCTAGTTGTCCTTCTAGGTGTAAGGACAGATACATTTGGTCCAGTAGGTGCTGTGACAGGTATATTTAGTTCAGTAGGAGGTGTTGTGGATTCAGTTATAGGTGTATTTTCAGGTATGGGAACTTGATCACAAGTGACTTCATCCAGTGTGTGATGATTCAACATTTCATCATCAATAAAAGTATTTGTTTTACTAGACATGCAAGACAACTTATCAGAGTAATGAACAAGAAATTGCAGTATAGAGTTAATACTAGAACCAGCAGGAGTAATGACAAAAGGAAGAACAGTTTCATAGAAAAGAACATCTCTAGACACATGAATTCTCTTGGTAGCCAAGTTTAAGACCTTGTACCCTTTTGTATTAAAAGGATATCCAATGAAAATGTGAGGTACAGTTCTTGGTTCAAATTTGTCTTTATGAGTTTTTAAAGTAGTTGGAAAACAAAGGCATCCAAAATTTTTAAGATGAGAGTAAAAAGGTTTTCTCTGATATAACAACTCATATAAGGATTTCCCTTGAAGTAGTTTAGTAGGTAATCTATTAATCAAATAAGTGGCAGTTAGCACACACTCTCCCCAATACCTCATAGGTATTTTTTATTGAAATAACAGTGTCCTTGCTGTCTCAAGAAGGTACTTGTGTTTCCTTTCTACTACCCCATTTTGTTGTAGTGTGTAAGGACAAGATTTCTGGTGTATTATGCCTTTTTCTTGAAAGAAACATGTTGCTTCAGTACTAGAGAATTCTAAGCCATTATCAGACCTGATAGTTTTCAATCTGGTGTGAAATTGATTTTCTATTAAGGATATGAAGACTTTTATAGTATGAAGAGCATTACTTTTACACCTAATAAGTTGTGTCCAAGTAGCTCTACTGTAATCATCTACCATAGTCAAGAAGTAGTGATATCCATCATGTGTTGGTACATTATAAGGTCCCCATAAATCAACATGCAACAACTCAAATATTGAACTAGTTGTAGTAACACTTTCTGGAAATGGCATTCTAGTTTGTCTAGCCATTGGACAAATTATGCAAGTGAAAGTTTGTTTGTTAGAAAACTTTAAAGGAATGGTAGATATGTTTTTCATTTTCACAAAAGGTACATGTCTTAGTCTAGCATGCCATAAGAATTCATTGTCTTGATTGAAGGAAAAATGAGCAGCTGAATTAGAAATCTGATCAGTGGAACAGGCCTTTTTATTGATTATATGAGAGTGTCTTGTACTAGGTGGTGATGGTGTTTTACAGTAGTTAAGAAGAGAAACAGATTGACACTTCTGATGAGAAGCAGTATCATCATTTACAGATGGATTGTGACACTTTGAACAAAAGAGATACAAACCATTCCTTGCCTTACCAAGTGCCAGAGGGCTCTTCAGAGAAGGGCCCTGCAGTAAACAAGAATTACTGTTAAAACTAACCATCCCTCTGAGTTGATTAGCTAAACAATAAACTGATATTAAGTTGAACTTGAAGCTAGGTATGTACAATACTTTATACAGAATTAATGTTGAATTCAAACACACATCACCAATTTCAATCACTTTAACCTTGTATCCATATGGTAGGTGATTAAGAAGGGATAAGGTAGAGGCTTAAGGTTTGTGAGATTGTGTTTTGTGTAGGTCATATGGTGAGATGCCCCTGAATCAATGATCCAAGAGCCAGCAGTCAATCTCTCACATTTACATGAGATATCACCTATCTTACTTATAGAAGAATGACAAGAAAGTATACCTGCTAGGCTTGCAGCTCCACTTGACACATTGTTTGTATATTCAGATTCATTTCCACCATGCAGATTTCCAAGTAAATTGAGTAATTGTTCATATTGACTCTTTGACAGATTCACTGGCATTTGTTTTCCCTGCTCAAAATTTTCTTCACACTTGTTCCCATCACCTTCAGAGGTATGTACATTTGCTGCAGATCCTTTGCCTCTTCCTCTTGGATTTCTTGTGTTGGTTGGATAACCATGAAGTTTGTAGCACCTATCTTTGACATGTCTAGTTCGTTTGCAATATTCACAAAACATATTTGATCTATTACCAGCATTAGAGTTTCCCCTATAGGTATTAGTGTTGTTGAAATTGCCAGTATTGTTATTGTTGAAGCTGCCAGTGTTGTTGTAGCTTCCATTTCCCCTACTTGTGCTTCCTCTATAAGAGCTAGAGTTTGTTGCATTATTTTGATACAACATAGAAGCATTAAGTGAAGTGGACTCCAAGGCCATATGATTTAGAGGCTTCATTTCTCTCTGCCTCTCTTCCTGTGACAGGATAGCAAATGCCTGTGCTATTGTAGGCAATGTAGACATCATGAGGATGTTCCCTCGCACAGCAGTATACATCTCATTTAGACCCATTAAGAAGTGTATAAGTCTTCTGTCCTTCTCAGCCTTATACAATTTTACCTTTCCTCCACAAGTACACACACAACTACACTGTGAATTGACATCAATTGCACTCATTTCCTCCCATAATTTCTTCATTTTAGTATAGTAACCAGTAATGTCTAGAGTACCTTGCACCAAATAATTTATTTCCTTCTGCAATTGATATAGTTTGCATCCATTAGTCTGATCATATCTATCTTCCAATTCCTCCCACAGTTCCTTAGCATTGTTAACATATTGTAGGCTATCTCGCAGCTCTGGGGAGAGGGAATTTAGGATCCAAGATGTCACCATATCATCACATCTCTCCCACTGCATGAATGATGGATCTGTAAAGCTTGGTTTCACGATCTTGCCATTGATGAATCCAGTTTTATTCTTAACAGTCAATGCTCTAAGAACTGCTCGTCTCCATGATCTGTAACTAGTTCCATCAAACACTACAGGAAGCAAGGTAGAAGCAGCATTTTCAGATGGATGTAGGTAGAAAGGACTATTGAAGTCTGGTCGTTTTAAGGAGTTACTGGCATTCACATCAGTTGAAGTATCACCCATGGAGAATGGATTGATATTAGCAAATGGAGAGTTTGTGAATCAGCAACAAGTAACCAACCAAACCAAAAAAAACAGAGAAGAGAAGAGAAGGGAAGAGAAAACAGATCAAAGAATCAACTTGAATAAGGAAGATCAATGAATCGATCAACAATTAGATCAAAAGATCTAGTGTGAGCAACCTTGCTCTGATACCATGATGAAACCAGCAATGTAAGCTGATGAAACCAGCAATGTAAGCTGGAAAGTAATCTCATTCCTCCATTAATGGAGGTTGAATTCCTGGCAATAGGACGAAAGGAAGAAGAAGAAAAAGAAGGTTCCTTTTAGTTTTGAATCGTCTGATCTTAATCAGTGTATTGGATGTGTATATATACACATCAATGAGAAGTTAACATATTAACAAATCAACAAAAAATGCAAAACATGTGAATACTAACTAATTATAACCAACTATAACTAACTACTTGAAAGTTGAATAGTACTAACTAACTAATTGATAACTAACTCATACTAATTAAGCTAGTTTTATCAAATTCTAACATTCAAAGTAAAAAATTGAAACTTTGATATTCTGTATCCAAACTTGATACTAGTAGTCTTGAATCATGAGCAATATTAAGAGTTAACCCTCTTAAAAGCACGATTCACAATACAATTAATTCAAAATGAGGAATTTATTAATCATGCAAGTATCTTAGCTTGTTCATTTATTTTTTTTGCAACTCTTTATTTACGGATTAATTCACCTCAAATAAAATAGTTTCTTATTATAAATCATTTATATTACAGTAGAACCTTCTATAGCGTTAATTTATTTAACTTCAAAAATTTTCCATATATACTCAAAGGCTCGAACGATTCAAGACCTTTGATTAAGAATATTCTAAATTCAATAAGACTTCAAAATCTAAATTTATTTCACTTTGTCGATCAAGTCCACAGTTGTATGGGGGTTAAATTGATAATCTAATTCATCTCGTGTCATTATACTTTCTTAATAATTTTCTTTCAAGTAAACCTTAGAAGAATCAATAAACTAATAATAATTATTTATCGTGAATATGCCTGAGATTTTGTTGTAAAATAGTTTTGATTGCTTACTCAAGAAGAAATACAGAGAATATGTATTCCTTTTTTATATATATTGGCTGTACAATTTTATAACATAAATATATAATAATATGTGATCATTAACATTGTGTTGGAAATGTGTGTATATATATATATATATCTTGTGAAAGCAATAGAACTGTCTACTATAAAAAGTAAGTTTTTGGTACAGTATTCCTTTAAATAATATAAGGCCATTAATGTATACACGTACACTCACATTGGAATCATATTTAAACAAAAAAAAAGGGAGATTCCATTATTCATGGCTTGTCTGCATTACTTTATAATTAAAATAATATGAGATACTCCAGTTTTCATCGCTCCTCTGGATTTCGTTTCGCTTCATACTTTGATTTTTGATAAATACGACTTCTAATAATGGCACCTAATTCATCACTCAATTTATTTTATCTGCCTGTGTTGTTAATTACATTAATGTTTTCTAAATTATTCCTCCGTTTAATTTTACTTATCACTAATTCTAAATATAGATATTGACATATTTAGAAAAAATAATAAAGGAGAGGGGAGGGGTTTGGGATGGTGGATGAAGTTCGAGGATAGTGATGAAAAAATAAAATTTTAATAATGTAAATATTTTTTAAAATAAACTCAATTTTGTTTAGGGGGTGGTGGTGGTGATTGGGGACTGGTTTAATGATAGGGAGTCTAGGGACAAAATAAATTGATTTTCTCAACTAAAAAAAATTATAATTTAAAGTTGAAAGAGAATTTCGGACAATATTTTTTTTAAGTTTTGATGAAAATAAATTAATTTGAAAAATATTTTTCAAAATATTTAATCCAATCAAATATAAAAAAATTAAAACATATTTTTAAAAATAAAAAAATAAGACAACTCTTTCTTGAACTATATGATAAACAAATCTTAAAGAAATATTTCACCAAAACACACATAAAAAGCTAAATGAAAGAGTATCAAGTAAACACTGGCTATCAAAATGAAAATGCAAAATACTAATATTTAACCCTGAAATTGGAATACAGGCTTGATTGTAACCAAACACCACAAACTTTTTTACTTTTAAAAATCAAAGAATCTTGTAGTATTTGATGGTAAAAATGCACACCCCTTACATTTTAGACGGTTTTTAAAGGCACATATAAATCTCAGGAAACGGAAGGCTGTATTTATAATATGTTTTTGTGTTACGACAAATCAATCATCTCGTATTTTAAAATAGTTATCATATTTCATTTGTCAAAAGTTAAATTCAGTAAATTTAATTAATATTTTTTAAAAATTATTTTTATTTATTATATTAATATGTGAGTGATTAAATTTTATATTATTTTTTATAAAAATCTAAATATTAAATTAATATAATCAAATTAACTCTATAAATGTAAATTAGGACCAGCAATATAAGACTAATAATTAAATACTTAAAAGATTATGTGGGGGAGATAACAAGATTTTTGAGATGTGGAGAAAAGACGACACGTGTGAATGCAAGCGAAGAATTTTAAGGCACGCCACAAGTTGGGAATCTACATTCAATTGTTAAAGGCCGGGTCGGGTCGGTCCGCGCCGATGTATTGGAATCCAGTCGATGTAGGGCTCGGGTCGGTAACGGGCCAGTTAATTCGGCTGGCTATTGAGCTGGGCAATTGGAGCTCGAATTGGGATTGGGTTAATCACAATAGCTCTCTCTTTTTCAATTCTATTTTTTTTTTTATTATTTCTCTGGATGAAGATTTATTCAAATTTATAAAACTTTGTACTATATAATTTTTGTTGACATTATTGTAACTTCAAAATATATTTTAAATAAAAGACAATATGTGGGGCCGGGGGTAATGGAGGCATAACATACCCAAGTCAAACAAACAACTAGCTAAGTGAATAAAATCCACTATTAACTATTAGTAATGAAATTAGAAGTTGGACAAAAGTCTTATTCTTGTTTTTACTAAAACATTAACATATAACTGCACTTATGAATCATGAAAGTTAAGTTTGCATCACTTACTCATTTGTCGTAAAAAGCAACAAATATTAAGATTTCGGCATCGTTTGCTCGTTGAGAAAAGGAATAAAAATTTGATGCATTCACTTTTGTTATTTGTTTGATTATGTGTATCAATTAAATATTGGGAATCCCTATTATCCAACTAAGGCAAGGGCAACGGAACGGGATTCCCGTATCGGCATCGTTTTGGTTTGTTTCGATTCGTTCTGGTTCGATTGTCCATGGGACGGAACAGGACACTCTAAATCGGGACATCGAACAGAATAGAACTGAGATTTGGTGCTGATACTGATTTATTTCGGTTCCGATTAATTAATATTTATTAATTAATTTATATTATATATTTATAAATTATAATTTATAATTTATATTTTATATTAAATAATAAATACTACCCAAGTAACCCAATTACCCCTATTATTATTACATTAGTATTACATTCGAGACTTAGTCTCTACTAATAATTGTAAATTGAAATTGTAATTTGTAATACAAATTTAAATAAATTAAATTGATACTTTTCAATTTGTGTAATTGTTTTATCCTTATTTTTAGTTAATTTTTGAAAATTACAAATTTAATTTATTTAAATTACAAGTTATAAATATAACTTATAAATTATAACATATTAATAAATAATAAGTAATAACTTATAAACTTTAAAAAATTTAAATCTTGAAAACTTAATTAGACTTAACTTGCAATCTTAATAAGTAAAAAAAAAAATCTTTTAATAAAACTTAAGTAAAAGATTACATTATAAATTTAAAAACTATTAACTTAAACTTAGGGAAAAAAATATTAATATTTTCGTAATTCAAAAAAATCATTTTTTGAAATAACTAGACGTGTCATCCCATTAATTTCATTCCGGTATATAGTGAAACATGACGGAACCGAGTATTGATCCCGATAATTCCAGTCTTGTTCATTCAGGTACCAGTCAATGAACCGGTCAAATCATTCCGTTCTGATGCGGTACCGGCTCGTTCTGATTCGATGGTTCCGATCTTATCCATTGCCCAGTCTTATATCCAACGATAAAAGGTGAATGATATTTCATATTTTTGTCTAGACTATCTCATCAACCGAAATAATTGGGCCTAGTAAGGTGATTGTCCGATTAACTTCTTAAAGGCCCGATCCAACCCAACTATGAAAAAAAGTGGGCCTGGATCTGTAATTAGACCCATGTATTAAATTGGTAGCAACTGCGCAGAATAGCCACTTAGTTATTTTAAAATATTTAATTACGGGAATTGTAAAATAGTAACTTTGTAAATTTTATTTCATCAATCGAGGCAAATGCAAATATTACTGATTTGGGAACATCATAATATGCATATTTTTTATTTTTAAAAACAAAATACTATATTTTATACATGTCTACTAAACCTCAAAAGCTAGTTCCTCGCTGAAGTTAATTTGGTCCGAGCGTCATATCTTTACATGATATAAGAATCAGGTTCATTCGTTCCTGTTTGAGTTTCCATTCAAGACTCCAATTTGGAGTAGGCGCGAAGGGGGTTGTTAGAGTCCCACATTGGCTCGGGAGTGGACGGATGGTTTGCTTATATGGACTTGGTCAATTATCACCTCCAAAGCTTACTTACGAGGTTGAGTTACGCCCAAGAATTATCTGTTCGCATCAAAGTTTCTGGATTTTAATGCCTTGACTAGCACAATTGTCTTATTACATGTTACGCTAAAATTTAGAATGAGAGACTTCGTTTCACATGGCAAGAGATGTATAGGAGACATGTCAAAATCTGCAAATTGTTCATCAGAGAGTGTGCTTATTATTGGATTAATACCATTACTGGCAAAATGAATGATTGGGTGCATTATATATCTTGTAATAATAAAATGGATTTTCCCATCATAGTCCCACTTTTAACAAAATAATGTAGTCTGATTGTGTTCCCCCAACAAAGTTTTTTGTTTTTTTATTCTTGTTTTCTTTTGCCAATTGATGTAACATATATACTAGGAGTATTATATTGTTGGGCAAGATCTGATTATTATCTAGCTGGAAAGAGTCTTTAAAATTTGTTTATTTTTTAGGTTCTTTCAAGACAAATATACACATTTTGCTTACGGATGAAACTTGGCTATTGTACTTACTGTTGATGTTTAGGGCTTGAAATTGGGTGGTCATAGATTCTAGGGAGGTTTACGTGTCTAGTTCGAGCTCTAGGAATGAAAAATATTCTATTGGTTTTGAATTTAAATCAGATCCCAATTATGTATTAAACATTGAATCATAAACAAAACAAAAAAAAGAACAAGTGTTTTCAATTCGAAGTATATATTTTATATATAGAGAGAGGGGAGAGTTTAAGTTTGGTTATAAAAATTCTTAAACTACACATCAAAATTTAAACTACATCCTTAAAATATTCTCTATCAAATTAAGGGGTACTACAACCACATGTACAATTCACTTGACTATCAATAAAAAAAAAATTTGCATAATTTCGTTACCTGCTACAAAAAGCTTTTGAAAAAATATATTAAAAATCTTGAATATCATTTTTCACTGAAAAAATAATAATGTGAGAAGGCATGATATATGATATGCTCATCTTCTCATTTACCAATGGAAAGAAGTTGGAGCTTAATTATTTTCATCTTTTTCAAAGCAAATTGTAGTTTGATTAATAATTTTCAGGGCAAGTCTCCAGCAAACACCATTTTTAGCAGATTCAATTGAGCAGAAACATATTTCAAACGAACAACTCTTTTTAAATATAGAACACATGAAAAAAACTTTTAATTAAATTTTTTGAATAATGCTAAACTCAATGCCAAAAAAGTTGATCAAAATATCTTTATCGTATTAAAGTAGAATAATAAGTATGATGGTGTGAGTTGATTTTTGTGAAAATTTATTAGTTTTCTGACAAGTTGTAGCAGAAGAATGAAAGTTGTTAACTTTCAAATACTTGAAGGTTATTCTTTGCTAAGAACGACTTTTTAAAGTATAGTTTAATAAGGATGATATATATAAGTTTAAAAAATATGTTCATACGCATATATTTAGTATATTTATACAACAAGAGGTTACATCTAATCTGAATTTTATTACTCTAAAATTTCAATCTGTTTTTAATAAATGTTAGTAATTTCCATATATTAAAATCACAATTTATTAGTATTTAGTAATAGAAGTTCACTTTGAGATCCCAATTTTCCAAATTAATTATCAAGATTTGTGACAAAAAAAATCACTCTAGATGGCCAGATCAAATCCAATAACATTTCTTAATAATGTGGCATTATTATTATTATTTATATTATTGCTAAAATAATTGTATAAATAGATCATAGCAATCTTTTATATGTAATTGATTGCTTGGAGATGATCCTATTTCCACGTTAAGTAATATATAACAATAACATCATATATAGAACCTGATTGTGGTGGATTTATTCATTTCTTTAACATTACAGCATCTTAAATCCCTATGCTTCATGTGTTCAAGATTATTGAACATATATTAAAAAAATAATATTCACACGTGGATATATACAAGTTTTTATTTACAAAAGTATCTTTCATATATAACTAAACTTGTTTTTTAAACCTTTTTTATATGCATGATTAACACGCATTGTTAGAGGGAAAAAAAAGAGTAAAAGTTCTGCCGCACTTGACGTTTTTATTATTACTAAGTCATATGCGTCCGTGTTAGTATGGGCCTAATATTTATTATTTTATGTCTCTATTTTATGTGATAGAAATAAAATTTAGAGAGTCAATTAAAATTTTAATATGATTTTAAATAGTTTAACTTGTTAATCATTGTAACTTATAGTATCTTTACGTAATTTTTTAATAGTATATATTACTTTCCTTGTCCAATTATATATGTAGCACAGATAGAATTTCAAGTCAATATGTAATTAATTATAATGCGGAATCAAACATATGAAACAGACGTGTTGACGGCCTCTTGTGTGGTTAAGATGGAATAATTAAAATATGACTAAAAAATATAATTACGTAATACGAAATGTCAAAAATCTCAAATCAATAAATAAGCTGAAATTAAATTAAAAAAATTAATATTGGCAAGGTTTGAGGGCTTGAAATGTCAAGCTTAAACCAGTAGGCCAAATAACTGATTATGTAAATAAACACATAGCTGAAGGAGAAAAGTTGACCTTCAGCTGTGTGCTTATTATCACTAATATATAAATAAAATATATAGTAAAAGTAGAAGTAGATAATATATCAAAATTAACCTGTTGAGTTTTATATTTGATCATAATTAATTAATATATATTTCATCTTAATAAATTACTTAAACTTAACAAGTTGATAACCTTTGTAGCATAATTACCAAGGATAGCGAAGTATTTACCAGCAGAAGAAAGCGTAGGTTGGGAGTGGAAATGATTTTCTATTTATATTTAAAACGCTAAATGGTCAAAAATATAATTAAATAAAATGTTTTTAGTTTATAATTTGACTTAAATGTCTTTGTCATTAATATTTTAGTCCAAAAGTATCATTATAATTACTTAAATGGGTCAAAAATGTATTTTTTTCGAATAAATTTGCTAATTTTTTTTTTAAACACATTTTCTTCTAATGAAAAAATTATTAAAAAAACATATTTTTGTTTTCTTCTTTTAAAATCACTTTATCAAATAAAAATATAAGAAATAATTTGTTTTTTCTTATATAATCTCATTTTATCAGTTAAAATTGAATAATTTCATGTATCCTTCTAAAGGATAATATATGTCATATTATAGGATCATAGTAAATATACTATTAATTTTTATTTATCTACGGATAAAATATAATCATAATAAAACGAGCAAAAAAATTAAATAGAAATATAATAAAACATTTGCTAAATTAAAAAAAATCATTAGAAAAAGAATGTGCTAATAAAAAATAGAAAATTACATAATAAAGCAAATTTATACTACTTAATTACTAATTATAACTATAATTTTCCATAAATCCCGACTAACTATACATTAATTACGTGGGTTTTGATTTTGTATAAAAGCTATATTTGTATAATTCGCCACATTAATGTAATTCGCAACTAATAATTTTCATTTGATTTATATTTGTATACTATGGTTTGTACTAGTTTATGACAATGATTTCCTTTGATTTTTTTAGTTTTGTCATCATATACATTCATTTTTTTTGTTTATAACATTTTAAAGGTTGTTTAAACGTGTAGTTTTCGTATTTTGTATGATAAGTTATATAATGTAATTTGTATGATATATTTTATATAATTGCATAAAGTCCATATGTTTATGTTTGTATCAATTCGTTATTTTGAGTTTTATCATATTTGTACAATTCGAGACTTTATATTTTTTACTCAATCATATAAAAACACGCAAATTATACAAACGAAATGTAAATTATACAAATTATTACCCTCTCTCGCTCGTCTCTCTCCTCTTTTTCTAAATCTTATTTGCAATATTTACAAATACATATATATAATATACAATTATTTAACCTATATATATATAATTCACCTCTCTCCTAAACATATAATGTGAAAAGGGGTTTGTTAATATTGAAATCGACCAAACAAAAAGAAAAATAAACCAGTAGAATTATTTGTAGATTTTAAAGTTACGCCCATCCACACATGGACAAGAAAGGTCTAAAAGCCTGTTTGGATAGACTGAAAGTAGATATAAATTTAAACATTAAAAATTGAACTTTAAATGATTTTTAAGTAAAAAAAAATAAAAAGTAAGAGAATTTTATTTTTGATTTTTAATTTTTATTATCATAAAAATAATTTTTAGTGGTAATAAATAAATATAATAATAAAGAGTGTTAAAATTTTTATCAACATTAATAAAGTGTCATCAAATCAAATGTCGCTACAGATTTTAGGGACATATATAAAAAAAATTCAATTGCTGTTGAAATATATATTAAGCGATAATATCATTAATTAATTGATGCTAAAAATTATTTTTAATATAATGTATTTTGAGTCATTTTTTACTTGGATAAACCCACTAAAAGCTAAAAACTACTTAAAAATCGATTTAACTAATTTTCGGTCAATCAAAATAGAGTCTTAAGTTTAATCATAATATAGTACTACACATAAATCAAATACAGGGACCATTTTCTTCTCCTTTTGGTTTTAAATTGTTGGAATTTTCTGTTTCCTCTTCAACTCATTGGAAAAAGAAATTTGGAGGTGTTTGGACGTAAATTTGAAATTATTTGTTTAAAAATAATTTTCTAGAAAAAGTCTGCTTACATCATTTTTTCCCTCAAATTTCACTTGTAAAATTATAATATATCCAAGCAAAAATTAATTTGAAGTTGAAATTGTGTTTGATCTTAAATTTTATAAGTAAATACTTGGAATTAAATTACATTTTTTCTAATAACCAAAAAAATCTATAATTTATAAAAATCATATTAAAAATTTGTCAACTCTTATATAGCTTTGTCAAATGAGCAATATACCTATTTTAAATTACATGTTCGGAAAAGACTTTGAATTATCAAACGGAAAGAAAATGAGATACAAGTTACCCACACACTGAAATCCTATGCAAATTTCTAATAAAAAAACGCACATAAATTAATGGGGAAAAAAGAAAAGAAATCGTACAAATATTTCATTTATGACCATTTGACCAATAATAGACAGTATGTGCCATTTGATAACATGATTTCATAATTTCAATTAATGTAACCTTTTGACTGAACATAGGGATGAAATGTCATTATTATAGTCAAAACTTTGTGTTAGGCCCAAAGTAATTAATTATAATATAGGTCATACCATACACAGCCTGTATGGGCAAAAATCATGGAGTAATGTAGTGGGACCTAACCCCTTTAACCTTCAACGTTTTGGTACTCATGATATTGTACAAAATCGTACTTTTCAATCTTTTTGATTTGATCAGAAAATCTTATTCTATAGTTTTTATTTCATTTTATTTGGTGTATATGTGTGTTCATGATCTATCACTTTGGTTTCCACTGTTCAATAGTATTCTCATGTCATCACTTTAATTCAATGTGATGAATGAGTTTTCACAAAAAGCACATTAGTAACTTTTCTTTTGTTACTTTGGAGTGGGAGAGAAAAGATCGAAAGGTAGAATTTTAATAGCTCAATCAATTGGCTATCAAAACTAATTTCACCTTAATTACATGTTTGTATATTTAGAATATATTGTGTTTATACATATTCGCTATATGAATTTACTTAAAGGAAAAACTATTTTCAAGTTGAATAATGAATGATACGTCATATGATCCTTTGAACATATTATATCCGTAATGAGCTAATAGATAAAAATTTCAAACGACGGAAATTTTTTTTCGTCAATACTATTTTTAGAGAGGTTTGTAAATTTTGAAATAATATATACTTGTAGACTTACAGTGAGAACACAAGCATTTTGTCACTATGCAAAATGCATCCAACCATAATAAGTGATGAAGAAGAAACTCACATGAAAGCTTCCAACAAATCTCTTTGTACGTATTCGTTTATTATTATTATTTTAAAATAGCAAGTTGCAAAAACCAGAAAGATTTTCAAGTTAATGTTTGAAGCTACTGCACGTGTGACTTGTACTCGTTTCTTATAGTCAAGTCACAAATTTTCACAACTCCACTATTCTTATTACAAATTGATTAATATATTAAAAATAAATATTTAATTTTAAAATTTAAACTTCTTTTGTCACATTCATGTTTAGTTCGTTTTAATTGATTTTCTAATGAATAAGATAGGATTGTAATAATTCAAATGATATAATTAGTTATTATATTTAAACAAATAATAATAGACGGAGATTATTATCTTAGCTGTGGGACACAAATCTCAAAGAAATAAAGACCCCTTTCTTAAATGCGTGGACCTTTTAAAGACCTAACATATTTGAATACCTCCTTCCCCACTCCTACCACTTCTTCATACTGTCGGTGAGTGACTAATTTACCCCTCTTTTGGACTTATTCATAGGGTAACTATCTTTTATTTCATCATTTAAAAAAAAATATCTAAAAAATTCAATTAGACACCTTAATCCAGTTTAGTATATATATAAGAGTTAATGTTGGAAGTAAACTATAAAGTTTAAAAATAAGAATCTAAAAGTTAAATCGAATAAATTAGATCTACTTTATATAATAGTGACTTACTCTTTTCAAATTTTGATTACGCTTTTGTTTAGATTTGTGTGACTTTAAAAACGTTATTGAAGTCTTAAATTTGTTTTCTTATATATTTAGTATATTATTCATGCTCCGTCCCCAACCGAAAAATTCTCTATCTTTACCTTAGATTTTAATAACTCTGAATACCATCCATAATAACGAGCTCATGTTAGTAATGTTATTTGATTTGAATATTGACCTATATAACTTTAAAAATGCATTACCAAATACCAAAATCAAAAAATTATTTTCTTACTTAACAAGTATCTTTACCAAAATCGAAAAATTATTTTCTTAGGTAACAAGTATCTTTCTCGTATAGAATTTACTTAGGGTATCACAATTCATAGATCCTAAATATAAATAGCCTTGTCCACCCATAGTAAAAGGTATAGATATTAATATTGGTGTGTGGAATAACAGTTTGACTTAGTAGCAATTGGGAGATTCAAGAACATACAGCTTGCAGTGATAGTTCTAGCTACAAGGCAAAATAGAAGTATCATATAATATAAGAAATATGCAGATGACAATATAATATGTGATCTAACAATATATTAAAGCATAAAACTAGCTGGTGTGTCTGGACTTTGCCTTTACAATGAGGAGGCAAATATCTTGTAATTTGATATTACCCCTCCTTTCCTACTCACCTTCCAAATGCCTCCAAAAGCTTCTCCTACTTTATATAAAACTCTCCCCCTATTTGTCTCAATTTATACGATTTATTTTTTAATATAATCTATTTCTATAATTAGTAACTATTTTAATTTTAAATGTTTGTTTTATCTATAGTAAAATACTTTCTTCGTTCGAAATTATTTGTCATGATTTTTATTTTTAGAATTGAACTATTAAAACTTTGACTTTAAGATGTATTTTTTCATCATATTAATATGCAAAAAATTGTAATTTATAGTACTTGTCATTTAGTTTTAGAATATCTGATTTTTTTATTTAAAATATCGAATTAATGTGATTTGATTTACCTTTGAAAATTAATCAAATTGATTTTTCGATAAACGCAACATAACAAGCAAATCCGGACGAAGTGAGTAACTTTTAGTAGGAGGGATATATTTAAACAGAAAATATAACGAGAGTGATATAATTTGAACTAAAAATATAAAGAGATGCATATTTAAACTATTTCAGATAGAACATAGTATACTCAAGCCTTTTCGGTTAATTTTAAATCAATAACTATTAATATTGATTTAAATCATATAAATTGAAACAGACGGATATAAGAATGCCAAAAATTCCACCAAACTCTCAAATTTCCCTCCCTTATATAAACAATTCCCTTTCCCTTTGCCCATAACCATTCATTCATTTCCCAAGAAAAACAAAACCCCTCCTTTGAAATACCTCTGTTTTTTCCCCTGAATTAAACATTTTCACAATCAAGAAAATGGCCAACATATCTCCAAGAAAACTAAGAGATGATCTTTATTGTTACTCTTATGAACAAGACTCAAACATACCATTAGTAATCTCAGTTCTTGCATCTCTAATTGAGAGGAACTTAGCAAGGAATGAAAGAATAGCCAAAAATTGTACATGGGCATTGTCCAAGAATGTAAGAACAAGAGTATTTGATTGTCATGAAACACCAGACATGACAATACAATCTTATTTAGAGAGAATATTTAGGTACACAAGAGCTGGACCATCAGTCTATGTTGTTGCTTATGTTTATATTGATAGATTCTGTCAACTCTATCCTCACTTCAGAATTAGTCCAAGAAATGTACATAGACTTCTCATTACAACTATTATGGTTGCTTCTAAGTATGTTGAAGACATGTAAGTCTCACTTTTTGGTTTTTTACTTCAATTTCAAGACTTTATATCACATAAAAGAAAAAGGCCAAACTTAATTAAATAAACTTTTTTGTTGTCAATGAAGCAATTTAACTAATGTATTTGTGTAAATTTTATTTTTTTTCAGGAATTATAGGAATTCGTATTTTGCAAGAGTGGGAGGATTGACAACAAATGAAATGAACAAATTAGAGATGGAGTTTGTGTTTATGATGGGGTTTAAGTTTCATGTGAATGTGAGTGTTTTTGAGAGCTATTGTTGTCATTTGGAAAGGGAAGTGAGCATTGGAGGAGGCTATGAAATTGAGAGGACATTAAGATGTGCTGAGGAAATCAAATCAAAACAAATAGAAGAAAGAAGTTGTTGTAGCCAAATTACTAGAGTTTTGTTGTAACTCTAATTTCACAAATGAATGTTCTTTTTTTTTTTTTCCAATTACATAGTGTAAATATTAGTACTATGTAAAGGAGTTTTGACAATTTTTGCGATGTAAAAAAAAAAAGCATAGTAGAAGTTCTCAGATGTGACAAAGTTTTGTTGTTACTTTCTGCAGTGAAAATGTAGTGGCTATAGTGTGTTTGAATTTGAAAATCAATTTAAAGTTATGTCAATACACATTACTATTATTCTTAGCTTAGTCAGTATGTCAAGTGGTAAAAATTTTAACTTCCTATGTACTTGTCGTATTTATTAAAAATAGTTGTTGTAAAATGTATGTTGTTTTAAAAGATCAAGGTAAAATGAGTCCCACTACCATAATTTTAAACTTAGCATAACTAACTCTATGGATTATTTATCGAAAAGAGATTAGTGTGGTAAAACATGAAAGAAAAAATAAGGATAAGTCGAATGACTCTTATTACATCATTTTTTCTGAAAGGATATGCAAAAGGCCGCTAATATGAGAAGTAAATTGGAACAAATAAAAGTACGAATCCAACAGAATATGTATTAAGAAAATGACTAACTATGTATATATAAAATATACTTTAGAACACATGAGTTAGATTTGCACAAAATATCAGACATGAGTGAAAAATTATCAACTTTTCTAATTAGAAATAAATTTGCAACTCAAGTGAAAGGAACAGTGAGTAGAGAAGGAGATTAATTAGTTCTTTGACAGATATAGTTTAGAAAGCTTAAGATAAAGTCATTACCTAATTGGTACATCTAATAATAACACATGATTGCAATTCCTTTGCCTTTTGATTTGCAATTAATTTTATATCATATATCTATCCCATGATGATGATGATATGTAGGAATAAATATAATTAAAGTGTTTATTTGAGAAACATTAGAACTTAAAATACAATTAAAGGACCTAAAGTATAAGAGCATCTAATTATGTGAGATCTGATCAGTGATCACAAATCATAATGTCATGCCAACAGAAAACAATTTGTAAGAGTCAATGGAGGAGAATTAGGACAATGAAAATTATTGATACAAATTATTATTATTAAGTATAAAAGAAAGTTGTGGTTTTAGTAAAGGTTCAGCTAATCAAAGGAGTACAATAATAATAATATATACTTAAAAATAAATGGATTTTGTTCAATTTCCTAATCAAGATTCAATGTTTCTTTCCTCTTTGGCCATTATTATGATTGTTCCTAAAGGCTGGAGTTTTTCTCTTTCTTGTATTATTATCAATAGTATTGATGTCCTTTTACTAGTATTTTTAATTATAGCATCGTTTACATCGTATTTTAGAAGGTCATATCAATTTTTTTTTTTTTTGGTATTATTATTGTGCAAGGCAAAATAGGTGATAATTGTTCTTCCATCAAACTTAATTTCTGTAAATAAAAGATCAAACACCACCCCCTTTGAAATTTATGCTACAGTGATTATCCCCCTGTAGAAGGGATTCCGGTGCAAAATCATCTTGTAGTATTAGTGATTTACTTCACTACTTGAATCTATAACTTGTAGGTCCTTTTTTTTTTCTTGAATCTAAGTTTCTACGGAAGAAATATCAATCTCCTATAGCTCTAACTATCAATTTCCACCTCTTTTTTATTTCTTTTTCTTTAAAAAAAAAAGTACTTAATTTGTTCTATTTTCTTTTGGTCCATTTTAAAAGTACGGTATGTTTCCATATTTGATTTTCTTTTTAAAAAATTTACCTTTAATAACTTATCTTATGAGCATATAACAATTATAGTATATTCAAAATAACACTGTAAATAGATCTTGAGGAGAATGATGTGTACGCAGAACTCTTTTGTTACCTTATAAGGCAAGTAATTATTTATTGATAAATTCTCGATTTTAAAACATAGTATGACCTTAGAAGCATATAAAATTTATGAAAAATCGTCCACATAAATTAAGAGGGGTACCTTTGTCTAATTTTTGTTTTTCTCTTTATGAATTTCATGTCAACAACATCTCCATGTAAAATGAAAAGCTAAGGGGGTAAGTAATTGATTTTGCACCTACTGATATATATAGAGTGTGTGTAAAAGGAATCTAATATCATCTCACTGTCACTCTCATTCATAAAAGCTTTAAATAATGAATATACATGACCTTTCTTTTCATCAAGAAAATCATTGAATGATTAATTTCTTTTTAAATGTTATTTTAACTAGTAATATAAATTTTGTATGGATGATATTTTAGTACTAATAGTTAGTTATATATTACCAAAATGTTAATCAAGATACTGATCTAATTAAGATCTTCCGATGACAAAGACCTCCCTTTTTAAGCCCACACATATTGACAAGTGACAACTATAAAAATTTAGGCGTAAAATTTCTTTATGTTTAATATTGTTGAATTATTTTTAACTTCTTTTTTATATATTTAATTTTTAATTAAAAATTCTAATTTCGCTACTAAACTGTTCCAAAACTTTTCTCTTTTTGGAATAGTCGAACAACCAACAAGCTTAGATTAGACTTTTTGTGAGGGACTTGCATAACTGAAATCTTTCAAGAATTAGTGGATATATGTGAATTGACAACACCTAAGCACATTACAAAGCTAAGTTTGGCTAAGTATGTCGGTGAGGGTTTTATAACATTAAAGAAAAAAAATTAACATCGAGAGTTAGTGGGTTAGAATGAGTGCAACCTTAATCGGGCAGCTCATAGAAATCTCATTAGTTTAACGGTTTAATACTTTGATATACACTAGTTATTGATATTATGAATTTTGTCAAATTTTAGCGTGTCTACATATATTTATTTTTAGGTATATGAGGTTAGAATTAGGTTGTAATTTAATCTAAGATACATTACATCTAAGTGGATTCACGTGTATTTGAAATACATAGACAAATCTCGCTTATCTATTTTCTTAATTTAGTGTATCTGGTCTTAAAAAACATTTATTTTAATGTATCTGATTTGAAATATAATGTGAAATTATTAATAAATGAAATAAAATAAAATAAATTTTAAACTATAGAGAAAATTAATAAATATAATTTATATACTTGGACAGTTTTGACATCTTACTATAGGTGTATACGCTAATTATTGATATTATGAATTTTGTCAAATTCTAGCCCCTGCATACGGAAACAAAATAAAATTTAATGTCTAAATTATTTGACAAGTTCGACCTTTATAAATATTGACATTAAATTTATGTTACTTTCAAAACCTTAGATTGATTTTTAATTGATTTTTATAGTTTGCACACATCATTAAAAAAAATATTAGGTCCACATTGTTGGAATATATAATATTAACTATGCGTTTAGATGTAATATTTGTTAACAATGTCATTGACTCATGGTTAAAAGTTATTGCATTTTATGTACTCATTAAATACACCATGTACTCATTTGTTTATCATTTACCAATATATTAAATGATATAATGTAAAAAACAAACAAAAAGGTTATACACATGAGATTAAATCATTAATTTTTATGTATAAATTTTATGTTCATTATCTATACTATAGATGCAATCCATATGAATGGATGAATACTAGAAATCAAACTCCTAACATAAGGAGACTTTTGCCTAAGCAGCTTGGATTAATGATCCTGATCAAAACCTATAATTAAATATATGAAATGAGATTATGAGCATACACTAATTTAAAATTTTGTTTTAAGTATTACTAGAAAATTAATTTTATGTTCACAAATGATTGGAATGAGTTTGGCAATTGTTGTTTGATACATAAACAATATGGTATATAATCCACATCCCAACCACTAATTAGTTCATGTCCTATGTACACGATTATATGCATGTAAACATAATCATTTTCAACTTTATATTATTTAATTATTCCTAAACCAACTTGGCTTGTCACCCTTTCTAGCTTCTCACCTAATTGCTACTTAACATTTTTTTAGGTTAATTGTGATAATTAATAATGTTCTCTTTTGGCAGTTAGCAGGTACAATATGTTCTTTGAGAGGAAATCTCTAAGTAGCTTCAATTTTTTGTCTTTTCTGAAATAACAAAAGGAGATTTCAAAGTCTACTTATGTTTTCTCTATTTTATTTGTTGTCATCCTTTTGTGGAAAGAAGACTTGGGTTAACATTGATAAGGATTTTGTCTTTTGATGTTTTGGAATTGGCATATTCTATTTAACTACGATTAATCATATACCATGCATTGTATCATTTTATGAAATGCTAAATAACTCTATTTTGGTTTGTTTTTTTGTCTTTTTCTTTTTTGGTGCTGTGAAATTTTTCCTAGTTTTTCAACATGGACCTGCCATACTACAACAACAATATCATACTCGTAAGGATGGCAATGGGCCAGGACAGATGCGGAGCAGGGTAGATTTAAGGCTATGTGAAACGGGGCAAGGTGGATTTAAGGTTGTGAGGGACGCGTTAAAGTTGATGTTTTTTTAAAATTAATATAGGACGGGGCAGGTTGCTGGTATATGAGATTTTATGTGAGTTCAGATTTAATTTTAAGTTTCTACATGTTATAAGAGTGATAGAGCATTATTTAGTTAGATAATTTCTATAAATCTACTAAAATACTTAAGATAGTAAATGCAAATGGTTCAATAAAAAATAATACATTTTCTTACATGTATTTCAATTGACCTCTAGAAAATGAATTTTTAAGTCGCTATCCTATTGAATTAATAAACCTTAAAGAAATTGTTTTGAAAATATTAAAAAAAGTTATACGGCGAGGGGTGAGAGAGTTGAAAATGAATAATTTATTATTTTGTGTCTATTTTATTTTTTTATTAAATAATATTCATTTTTCAATGTTTAGATGACTTATATTTAATAAAAAAAAATTTTTGACATTAGTCCTCTTATTTGTTGCTTCTTAATTCCTATACCAAATCAATAATGGACGATCTTTATCGAACAAGTGAAGTATTAAATTAATAATAATTATTCGGGATAAAGTTTTTCTTGATGAGTAGTCATCGTAGCATCGACCTCTATGTTGTACTTTTCTTTCCACAAAGAACATTTTAGCCCCTAGACTCGTTTAAAAAAGGGCCATTTCGAGTGGTACAAGTTTTTTCACATTGGGAGAATTTCGATGTTACTTGGTTCGAGATAAATAGTGGGAAACTTACATAAATATATTATAATAAAAAAATATTTATCATTTATAGTGATAATATTTTTTTTTTACTTAATCGCTGATAATTCATTTATAATACAAGTTTAATACATATTACAAAGATAAATTTATTATTCAAATATAATACAAATTCTAGTGATAAATAATACATTTATCACACATTTTAATACACTTATAATACAATGTGATAATTATTTTACCAAACAAACATAATATATTTCAATAAAATTTATAATTCAAATATATTGCATAGATAATTCACGTTTAGTACATATTACAGATTTATCACAATATTTCTATAAATAGTAATGAACAAAAAGTATCACTAAAATCAATAATTATTTTTAAAAAATATATTTATTTATATAATTTTTGCGTAAATAGTCAACACATTTTTAAGCCCAAAGTGATGGAATATATTAGGCCCAAAAACGTCTTGCCTCAGTGGCCCAACCACGTTTTGTTTTTCAAATAGATTATTTCCCTTTCAAAATGATTCAAGTTATATATACCAATAGTGTAAAAATGTTTTAAAGTATACATCAGCTTAATTTGAGTAGTTATGATATTTTAGTATATTACGATGAACAATTCTATCATGATAATGTAAAAAAAAAAACACAATTCTATCATGATAATGTAAAAAAAAAACTACATCGTTAGTACATAAAACTCAAACACCAAAACGATTAAAATTTGTTAATTTTGGAAAACGACTATGCTCACAACAGTATTTGGCCCAACAGAAATATTCAGCCCACAAAATGAGCTGACCTCTACCAAAGACTGACTATTCAATTTAGGGAAAATTATATACGATAGCAAATTATTAATTTAAATTAAATGCTATAAATTTAATTTAATTGTTACTTTATAGCAAATTATTGCTATTTTTGCCTCTCTCCCTGGTGGAATCTCGCTCGCTTCTCTCGTTTTTATACAAACACAAATGTATAAAATGTGTTTGTGTTTGTACGGATGATGCCATAAAAAAGAAAAAAAATAGAATATACAAATACATCGTACTTAAAAGCGAAAGAAAATTGTATATATACATATATTTTCGTTCCCCTCTCTCAGATCTCGCTCGCCTTTCTCGCTTATACATACATAAATGAAATGTATAAATTGCATTTCTGTTTATAAAAAATGAGAGAAAATTGTATATATACATGCAAATACATGTATCTTCGTCTTATACACTTATAATTATACAATACAAATATTCTCCTGCCTATTTTTTTTGTCTTCTCTCTTTCTCGTTTTATACATACATAAATTATTTAATTATAAACTATAACTATAACATACAAATATAATATATCTATAACATATAAAGATGATTTTTATGTTTGCTATACGTGAAATTTTCTCTTTAATATATATATATATATATAAAAGACAGATAAAAAGGAAAATGTAAACTAAAAGTTAATCAAAGAGACAAAAAAATTAACCTAGTCAACATTTTGTCTGGAATATGACAAATTGTTTTGTTTTCAGATCCCAAATCCAATGCGCACAATCTTTCTTTTTGTCTCACTTTAGAATTTTTTTTAATGAGTAATCAATTAATGATAAACTGACGTCTAACAGTGACAACCACGTGCTTTCTTGCACTTCTTAATCTTCTTACTTAGACTTTAATCACTTCTTTTTCTTTCTTATTAATTTATGTAGCATCAAGTTTAACATATTCTCGAGCCAATTTTAATTTTTCATCAAAACATTGATTAACTTACTTCATAATTCGATTATAGGTATGTCATTCAGGTTCTATTAGGACCTGAGAGATTCATAAGGAAATAAAATACATATTTTATGCTTGACCTATGAAATTTATTTTTATTTATCATTTAATGTTATCTGAGTTTTTAATCTATTAGTATAAAGATGTTGTTTGCGAATTAGATTGATGTTTGTCGTAAAACATCATGTATTTTACTTTTTACTATTAGTATTTTCTATTAGTAGCGATAGAAGTGGACATGGTATGATATATATCGAATCATCATATTATATTGAAATTTTTGATATTGCAATTTTTATATTGTGGTATATAGTATATATTTTAAATCCTTTTAGTATCCAATACTGTATTAAGTGTTTAGAACAATGAATCGAAATACTGAATACCATAGCAAGTATTGAAATAATCAACATATAATTATAGATAAAACATTACCAATAAATTAATATCCGCCGTTACAAAACAATGTGCTAATATACGTGGAAAACTATATTAAGTATATAGGTTTAAAATGATATATACATATATACCTACCTCATAGTAGTAACTTGGCATTTAATATCCTTTGGTCCATCTCTCACATAGTAATTCGACTTAGCACTTTAAATATCATTCAGGTAAATAAAACTTTCAATATTAAATATAATTGTTTAGATTTTTAAAAGGTCAAAATTAAAATAGTTAAATTGAATTAGTCAGGGATTACGGGTAAATTAGCGAAATTTTGTCATAATAGTTGACATTTCATGTGGAGAACCCCTTTTCCTGTTTCCATTGGAAAAAATACATTAAATTTCTGGGTCTTTTTTATCCAAATATTTCAATGTCAACATGATCTTCTCTTCCTACCATTTGGAAAATTTACCCGAAATTTTAGGGAAATTACATTTACATCATTTTTTTATTCTTTGCATTGGCAAATTTCTTTTTATTTCACAAGTTGGTGAACCCAAATCAGCATTAGTTATATAAGGCAGAAAATAAAAATAAAAATTTGTTTGGTATGATATAGTATGGAGTTATATAAGGCAGAAAATAAAAATAAAAATTTGTTTGGTATGATATAGTATGGAGTTTCGAGGCCAAAAGTGACTACTTTCATATTGAATCGAAACATAAAATCTTTCTTTTATAAATAAAATAAAATTTAGATATCGAATAACTATATAAAAGTATTATAATTTATAAGTCAATTTAAAATGTTACAAAGTACTTGAAAAACAAAAAGGTCAATTAAAAATTCTCTAAATAAAAGCATGTTAGGCATTTGTTTTGATTTTACTAAATCTACAGAGGAGAAGGTTTGGATTTCCAGAGCCTTTTTCCTTTTCACTTTACAACACCCACAATGTAGTTGGCTAAGGGGTTTGCGACTCTGGGTTAGGGAGAGAATTTGAGACTTAAAAATGTTAAAGGAAAAAAGTTTGAATTTTAATTGAAATTATACTTACAGATATATATGTGCTTATGTAGCATTATAAATATTAATGTGTCTGCATAGAAATATATATATATATATATCTTAAAAATATACTATTAAATAATGGTAAAAATTCATCCATAAAGCTTGATATCGTAACAACAATTCGTGCCAAAGTTCAAATACTTTACAGATCATTTTCCCTAAATATTTGTTACCTCTTTTTTAGTGATACGATTGAATTTAATAAGATTATTTCTCTTAATATTTTATCAAATTTTTTATATAATGAATTGTTCATCTTTACATAATCGATTGACCGCATCAAATTTAATATTTATATCTCTTTTAAGTATATCTTTCTCTTTTATTAACCAATTAATCATCTTTAGAAATTCACTTTAGATCATAACATAATAGTAGGTGTTTGAAAAATGACAAAAATGAATATTTCATTATAAATTCAAGTTTTAAAGAAGAATATATATATATATATTCATTATCATAGTTGAATAAAATAAGTGGACTAATTTGTAAAATATTAGAACTGAATCCATCAGATTGCATCAACGTGAAAAATGAAAATGGAGAAAATTTGGAGTGTTGAGGAAATGTAGGGACAAAAGTTGAATAACTCCAAATCTTCGCCACGTATTCCGGTTATTGAGTGCGACAGCCACGTGGGAAGTTGGAGATAATTCCAAAATGCATAACCGTCAGATTCAACGGCTAACGGACAATATAACCACCATTAACGGCTCATTTAACGCCCTATTTCCTTCTGTTATTTATCGTGCTTCGATTTTTCGTTCGATTTTGTAGGTGTATAATTTTATTATTCAAGTACTCTATATAAGAATATGGTAAGAATAATTTTCTTCCATCACACTATCCTGATACGTAAAATGTATTAGTGTGATATAAATATTATTAAAAACAAATATAATATATATGTAGTGTGATATAAATATCATTTATCATCAATAACTGTAACATAATATCATCAATGAAGTTTGAAAAGAATGGTGCATATATGTTGCTCTTTTCCTATCGTATGAAGATAGATAAATTATTTTTTGATAGACTCTAAAAGTATCATTTACGAATAAATTTTTTTAAATTCAAACACTAATAATTTCCTCCCATCCTTTCAAAAAGAATTTGAAAAATAGGCGCTGGCCGTGCCATGGATTAAGCTAAGACATGATATGGAAATTTTGAAAGGGAAATTTATTCTAAAGTGGAAAAGACCTATAAGTTATATAGTATGACTTTATTGTATATATTGGGAATATTTGTTGCTAATGAACAATAATACCTTCAGCCAAACTTTGTTGTGGACTCCAATGAAATACCTAAAGACCTTCATCTTCTAAAGTAAACAATTCAATATGAATGTACTTGTATAATTGACGGAGGATATATTTTTATAAGTTAAGTCAAACTTCATTGGATACTTAAAAGTAATTATATAAATTTAGTATAAATAGTTAAAGTAATTATATAAATTTACTATAATTAAGTGATCTGAAAATGCATGATATTAAAAATTAAAAATTAATTTTTTATCAACACGTCATGTATATTTTGAAGAGGCAAATAATAAAAAAAAATTGCCTCATAAATAAGCAGATATAACTATTTTAAATAATTTTGACAACTAACATGAAATGAGAATATTGAAATTCACATGAAAAATACAAAACATTTCATTTTCTACCTTAAGTGGACTTAATTATCAGGTAGAATCAGGAGTTTTGTCTGAAAAATAATGTTGTCTCTAATAGCAAATTTCATTTGATAGACAAGTTATTATAATTTACAATTGCGCATGTCTATATCGTAGACCAAATAATTAAGATCAATTTCCATCAAAACCAAACAATACAGTGTCGTATGCACTAAAAAATTACCCTTTATAGTTTAACAAGATAACATACATATATATTGCTCTCTGAGGAGATTGTTTGCCAAAAGATCAATGACGTAATCGAAATTATATTATCTCAATTTTTAACTTTACAGAAAATAATTTTTGTACATAATAATTAACTGTAGCTAAATATATATTTTTTTTCATTATTTTCACTTATCAAATTTTGACCTAGCACACTCTGTACACCTATTAAGAAAAAAAATAATTGATACCGTGAATATATTTACTCACTATATTTTTTAAAGACATTAACTTAATATTAATAAAAATGAAGGTATAATAAGAATAAAAAAAATTTAGATTTGTGAAAAAATGACAAGTAAAAAAAAATTAGATTAGGAAATATTTGACAAGTAAATAGGAAGGGATAGAATATGTTTTTTAGAGGCATTTGACAATGACATCTTTATACTCTTTGTAAATATTTTTGAAGTCTATAAAAAAATTTAATTTATTATTAATTAACTAATTCCAATAAATGATTTAACAATTTTAGCATATCTTTATTGTCATTAAAGGAGTGATAATTTTGCAAAGAGATTCTGAATTCCATATATGAATAGTTAGTTAAGAATTTTTAGACTTTAATATTATCTAAAAGAGATCTTATTCATCTTTTATAGACAAACTGCAATATCATATAATTTTTTAACTTCCATATATTCATACCAAATATAAATTAGACCCTTTTCAGGTAAATGGATCAGAGTCTTATTTAACATTCTGCTGAGACCAAATTGAGGAAGAAATTATATAAAACTGACACATGGCCTTTTACTAGCACCTGGTGGGAATTCGAATTATACTGTTACATCGTACTATAAAATAAACTAATAGGATTTGGGAGTAATTGACGTCTACTTTCTTCGATCTATTTTTGTTTGTCATGTTTTATTTTTTAAAAGTTAATTTGATAAATTTTTAAAGTTAAATTAGACTACAGATAATTTGATAATTTAAACAAAAAATTTAGATATTCAAAAACTATACAAAAAAATACTATAAATTACAATTTTTTTGCATATCAAAATAAAGAAAAATTACATCATAAAATATTAATCAAAGTTCTTATAATTTAACTTTAAAAAAAAAAACTATGATAATTAAAAATAGACCGAGAGTATAGAGAAAAGTATATACAAATGGTTTTACGGACTAATATATTTTAATTACGTGAATAACATGCTTACGTAATAAATCTTAAGAGTACATTAGGAATCTTATCCAAAATTTGAGTTAAATCATGTTTAAATAAAATTTATTGTCAAATTTGAAAACTTTGTCCATGTATTCAGCGAAAAAGACTATAAAATTGAATAGTACATACTTCCTATCCTAACTTTATCTATAAATAGAGGCCTTTATTAACCCATTCAACTCATCCCAACACAAGAAATAAAGCTAATAGTGCTAGTTGTTTAATTTAATTGAGTAGGCTTTGTTTTACAATTCTTGACAATGAGTACTACTTTTATGGCTCTAAATCCTTTTATTGTCTTCACATATTTTACGACTTTTTCTCTTTTGACCATTTCTTGCTCTTGTTTCCACCCAAAACGTTTCAATGTATCAAAAGTTCAATCAAATTCCGACTGGTCCCCAGCCGGAGCTACTTGGTATGGTAGCCCTAGTGGTGCAGGAAGTGATGGTACACACCAAAATTTACTCGTTAATTATTTTCTTCGTCTCAAATTATTTGTCGTATTTCACCAAAAATTTATTATGTTGAGTTGTTTGTATGTAGTGCTCAAAATCAATTACTACTAATAATAAAGTGGGAAAAAATAACTAGTTATATTTTAAACTTTTAAAAAATGTAAAATAATTTATCGTAACATTTAAATGCCTAATAATTGGTGTATAATTTTTCTACACCAACTTGTTAAGCTAATCTACAATGACATGAAACTGTCTGTATATAATAGTCAATAGTTTAAAATATATAAAACAATATGAAATTATTTTTTATATAGTAAGTGTATAAAATAAACTTAAATTCTATTTTGTTGTCCAAAGGTGGAGCTTGTGGTTATACTAATGCCGTGGACCAACCACCATTCTCGTCTCTAATAGCCGCTGCTGGCCCTTCTTTATTCAAATCAGGCAAAGGTTGTGGTGCTTGTTATCAGGTGCGATAATTTAATTTATATATACTGACAATTTTTCACTAAATGGCTTGTTATATGTCACTGGTGCATAGAACTTTAATATTTCGCAAACACTTTTCCCATTCCATTTTCTTCCCAACACACAAAGTAGTACACCAATGACGTAATTCCACGAGCGTACGTAGCTTTACTCCTACTTTTGTAAAGGTGGAGATAATCTTTGTGATAATTAAAGAAGTCATGTCGAAAACAAATAGCAAGAATAAATAATACAATCATTAACTGAAATCGAAGAATAAGATGGTATGTGAGTAATAATAATAAAAATAGTTATAATTGTTTTTATTTAAAATCAGGTAAAGTGCACAGGAAATAAAGCATGTTCAGGAAAACCAGTTAGAGTTGTAATAACAGATTCGTGTCCTGGAGGACCTTGTCTATCAGAATCAGCACATTTTGATTTAAGTGGCACTTCTTTTGGAGCTATGGCTATTTCTGGACAAGCTGATCAATTACGTAACGCTGGAGTTATTCAAATCCAATACAAACGGTAAATTACTATTCGTTTGATAATAATCGAGTGACATTATATTATACATCTCTATAGATTTTTAACGTGCTATATGTCACGTAAACAGAGTGGAGTGCAACTACCCTGGAGTAAAATTGACATTTCACGTAGACTCAGGTTCAAATTCCAACTATTTCGCAGCTCTAGTTGAGTACGAAGATGGGGACGGAGACCTAAACAGTGTTGATTTGAAACAAGCGTTGGATTCAGAGTCATGGCAACCCATGCAACAGTCATGGGGTGCTGTGTGGAAGCTAGATTCTGGCTCCTCCTTAGTAGCGCCTTTTTCGCTAAAACTTACCGGGGAATCCGGCCAGACTGTGGTGGCTAACGGCGTTATTCCGGCAGGTTGGCAGCCTGGAAAAACTTATCGATCAGTGGTGAATTTTAAAGTCTAGGTTAATAATATTAAACTATATGTTTAATAATTATGTACAAGTCAATTTGGTTGACTTTGTTGTGATGTCAAAGTCAAAATGATTAAGGTGAGTAGAAGAATAAAGTAGAAAAATATGGCTGTTGTGTATTTTTAATATTAATACCACGCCATTTGTTGTGGTTTAGTATTACCTTATATCTGAGTGGTACTAAATATCAATGGTATGTTTATCCTATTTTTAGTTTATGTATTAAACTTAATTTTATGATGTTTGATATGGTATTCGAATATATATTTTTATGTTTGGCTATCTTATATCTGACAAGTAATCACAAGATGGGGGAATTAGATGAATATGACCGGAAGTTATTTTTCTTTAATGCAAATACGTTTAAGCAATCATACATAATTTAATCGTTGCTTAATTTTTTAGTGTTTGATATGATATTCGAGAAATATGTTCTCATGTTTGATTATTTTAAAATACGAGAAATCACATGAAGAAATTAAACAGTTATTGGCGAAAGTTATTCTCAAGTGCTTGATTAGACAATTCTCCTTTGCATACAAATTTAACTATCACTTAATTAGACAATTTTTATCTTTAATATTGAAAATATTATTCGAACTTATCTCATATTCTCGTATCACATGTTACACTAGTACATTAAAAAATAATCTCCTTGTTTTCTTTTCTTGCTTAGCGAAAATTAGCTACTATGGTGGAATTTAGGGTGAGAAAATATCAGATAATTAATGAACTAACAATAATTATCATTACGTAATTCACAAAATGATAATTTCTCAATGGAAATATTATATTTCAAGTAAAGTCTAAACTTTGAAAATCAATACCGATGCAGATCCTAATAATGGCTTTGCCCACCCAATTTTTACCAATACATGAGGCCCATTAGTAACCCGACAGAATGGGCGGGTTTATCGTCTAACGGCCCAAATAGCTAATGGGCCTCTGATAAATCACTTCGAAAGAATTTTTATTTTATTTTGAAGTATATAGCCGTTTTAAAGAACCAGAAAAGATAATTACAGTCTCTAATTTTTATGGTATAAATGTAATTTGTAGAAAAGTCATTATTATATTGAAAGTATTTTTTGTACAAAAGAAAGTTTAATAAATATATATTTATAGTATATGTATGGTGTGTGTATATATATATATATATATATATATATATAAGTTTTTTTCCTTCCAATTTATGCGAGACAGGTAAACTAAATCTTTTATGTGTTTTCTAAAAGAATATTTTAAATTGTTAATTTATGGAGTACCTTTCATGTTATTTTTGAATAATATATGTTACTCCATATGTTGTATTTTATGTGATACAAGTGATTTTAGGAAAGTAAACGAAATTTCTTATATGATTCTCATATACTTTTTAGTTGTCATTTTACTGTGACTCATAGTACTTTTCAGTTCTTACGTTATTTTCAAACAATATATGCCACTTTTTTGTTTCGACAAAAATAAGGGAGTCAACCAAATTTCATTATGTTTTTAACTATGTTTTCTAAAAGCATCTTAAATTGTTACATTGCGTTTTTGAGCTTCTTTTTTTTATGTAATTTTTAAATATGTAACAAATTAGAAATTAAAACGAAGAATTAAAGTTTTCAAATCATTATATTTCTATAAGCTCATTTCAATAATACCATATATATATTTCATATCTAATATATGACTCCCTTCTTTTTTATTTATATGAATTTATTTTTATTTCATTTTAAAAAGAAAATAACTTTTGAATTTTAACTTTTTTATATAGCATATTAAAGATCACAAGATTAAAAATATTTCAATACACAAAATTTAATATATATATAAATTTTAATTTTAATTTTGATTGGTTCCACCTAATATTATACTTGATATATAATTATTAAGAGCCAAGAGTAATCATTAATTATTAACTTTCATATAATAACTAAATAAATATCACAATAACTCATAAAAAATGAAGAAATAACAAAAATGAGGTAATACTAATAATAATACTTAAAGATGTTTCTAGAACTATTTAATTTTCTCATTGTTATTCTTGGTAGATTTTTGTTTGCATGAGTTACATTTTTACCTTTGATTATCATTCACTTCATATATAGAAAGATGTTTTTAAAATTATTTAATCTTGATAGATTTTTATTAGAATGAAATTACATTTTTATTCTTGGTCATCTTTAATACAGATTTATGATCCTATTCATTTTAATTTGTAAAGTTACTTTTAACATCTTGTTCTTTAATTTCAATGTAATATATATTATTAATTTTATCACACTAATTTATTCTCAAGTATATTAATTAGAGCCAAAATAAAGATTGAAATAATTGATTCATGATATTTTTATATAAAAAATACGTTTTATTTTATAAGTATAATGAATAGAAAAAATATTAAGAATTAAATTAAAGTAATAGTGAAATAGAGTAATAATAAAATAGATATCACAATAACTCACAAAAGAAATAAAAAGAAAAAGAAATAATAACAAAATAAGTTAATGGCAATAATAATAACTTAAGATGTTTTTAGAACTATTTAATTTTTTTGTTATCATTCATGGTAGATTTTTGTTAGCGTGAAATTACATTTTTGCCCTTAATCATTATTCACTTCATGCATAGAAAGATAATTCTAGAATTATTTATTATATTTCTTCATAGATTTTTATTAGGGTGAAATTACATTTTTGCCCTTAATCGTCCCCCCCACTTCACTCTTCTATATAATATAAAATAAAATAAAATGATTGATTCTCTTATAATAACAAATTGATCATATGAAATAAGTAAGAAGTTATCCTCCCTTAATGAACTTACCTATTTTTTTGCAAAGATCTTCTGCCTATTGTAATTTGATAGAAGATCTCTTTAAGTACTAACTAAATATCTATCAAGAGCTATAATTTTTTTGGTAATTAGCTATAGTATAATATAATATAATTGTATTATAAAATGGAGTATCACTAAAATCTTTTGGATATCATTTTCCTTAATTTTTTGGTAAGAGATATATTTTTATCCACTATAAAAAGAGCATCAATACCATAGTGTTTCTCCAAGCAAAAATTAGTAAAAGAGATTAAGGACAGTAAATTATAATTCATTCTAGTAATTAATAATCAAGCATGGGTTATAATGTTATCATTTTCAACTTTTTAGCTCTATGTTTGCTTCAACATTGCACTTGTGCACCTGTTAAATCACTCAATGCTTCTATATCCAGTTTTCAACCAGCAGTAGCAACATTTTATGGCCCTCCAACTGGAGCAGGATCTGGTAATTAAATTAAATTAATTAATTATGCTACTCTTCTAGTAAAATATTTTGCACTAAATTCATCACATTGTTTTCTTTAGTTAGTTAGTTGATTACATTGTATGAGATTGGTTTGTTTCAATAATTTGAAATTGTGATTACTTTTAATCTTTGTATATTGACAAAAACATAACATTATTTAATTTATTGATTTTATTTTATTTCGTTTCTCATGTTATTAGAAGGAGGAGCTTGTGGATATACAGATGCTGTATCAAAACCCCCTTTTAATTCCTTTGTTTCTGCTGGAAATGGGCCACTTTTCAAGAAAGGCTTGGGCTGTGGAGCTTGCTACCAGGTCCATATACATATAGTATACACTTATGTTAATTTACGCGATAAGTATATATGAATTAAATTTTTCGACAATAATAACGTGTACATAGTGAAATTTTAGGTTTTATGCAAACTAGCCCCTTGCACAGGAAGACCAGTAACCGTAACGATTACAGATGAATGCCCTGGCTGTTCAGGCTCTATTCATTTTGATTTAAGTGGAACCGCAATGGGTGCTTTAGCTAAACCTGGTCAAGCTAACGCGTTACGTAATATAGGAAATATCCCAATTTCTTACCAAAGGTACGTACGTACTAAAAAAAACATTTTATCATCTTGATAAAATTCATAATAATGTTATAATATATTACAGGGTGCCATGTCATTACCAGAACTGGAAAATCGCGTTCAAGGTGGATCAAGGTTCAAGCCCGAATTTCTTATCAGTAAATGTTGAGTTTCAAAATGGAGACGGTGATCTTAGTTTAGTCGAATTTTTACCAGCAAGGTCAAATCAAGCGATAAGAGCGAATCATGTATTTGGTGCAACATGGAGCAGTAATATTAATCCGGCAGCACAACCAGCGCCTTATTCAATTAGGGTTACAACTGGGTCTAACAAGAAACTTACTGCTACTAATGTTATTCCTGTGGGATGGCAACCTGGACGCACTTACCGGTCTAATGTCAATTTTTAATTATTGAATGTAAACTCGATAAAATAAATCTACATTCAAGTTAGATTAATAATATTAATGAACGAGAAAAATAAAAATTATTTTAAAGTTTGTATTAGTGACTGTCACCAAATATGATCTTGAATGTTCTCCTTTAGGAATTTAATAAACTTTAGATTATTTTTGCGTACCGTACTTTTTTTTCCTTTCTTGTTATCACTCGTTAAGACGCAGAGATTTTCATACGAAACAATAATCTAACAACATCCACGATTGAAAATAAATTTATTACTATAATCTGTGTGAAAATAATTTTATTACCTACCACATAATTTTTTTGTTAATATTCTATACGATTCAAAATTTAAGAAGGCTCTATTGAATTACTACAATTTGTACGGAATGAATGTTTAAATTATCTTTTAACTCTGGTTATTTTTAGAGTCTGTTTAGATTGACTTATTTTAATTTTTAAGCCAAAATAGTGTATTATTGAGTAGTTTTGTAGTGCAGAAATGCTTATAATTTTAAGTTAAAATAATAAAAACAAGCCAAATGTTATTAGGATTTTGAAAGTTAGCCATCTGAAAAATGAAAATGTTAAAATTCAAATTAAAGTTTTATCTTACAATTGGGGCATATGAGGAAGAATGCAAAGTTGTGCTTCTGAGGCCCATTACTATTTCTTTTCAATTGGGCCTTGGGCTACCCGCTTGATGCATGGCTTATATTTTTAGGGAAAATTTCATATATGACAAACTTAATTGATTAAATAACATTATATGGGTATAGATTACCTAATTACATTCTACAAGTATAGTTTAGTTATTTAGGTATCTTGTATATAACGTTTCTTTTGTTTTTTATTTATATAATTTTATTTTAGAAAAAGTGGTTTGTAATTGAAGCGTTAAATATGCTAACAATAAATTTAGTTAATGCCATAATTTAAGGTAAAGGTTCAAATTCAATTTTTTTTCAAAAAAAAAATAAGTCCTTCTATCTTTTCATAATTCCTTGCCTTATTTTCTCCTTTAATCACTCAAAACAAACTGATTTCAAAATTTAGAATTTTCATCCATTCTTTTTCAAGTCGTACTACGAGATTTCTGGGGTTACGATTATGCGATTTTTCTTTCTTCCTGCCTTTTCTTAAATAATCTGTATATTATGGTTTGTATGAACTTTTAAAGTTTGATATATACAAAAAAATTATTTATTTAAGTAAATTTTGTATTCACGTAATTGTATATAGTATATTGCATGTTTAGTGTACAAATAGATATTGCCTCATAAGACTTTGTATATATTATCTTAATATACAACCCACTATATACTTAACTTTAGTAATTGATATACAACTAATAGAATATACAATTAAGAACTGTTTCATAATACTTTGTATATATTACCTTAATATACAAACCACTATATACATAACTTTGTAATTAGTCTAAACGACTTTATATATACTACATTAATATACAAACTTAATATATGCTTAACTCCAGTATTTTGTATATAAACTAAAACATAAAACTATAATATACAATTATAAATTAGGCATATTCCTATAACTAAATACAATTGATTTTTGTATATATATACAAAAACAAATATAATAGGAAGTCTTTAATATACAATTCACTACTACCCCTTATTAACTTAGTATACTAGTCATTATATACATAACTTAAATAATTTGTATAAACTAATCGAATAACTAATTCTCTCCTCTAGCTATGACATTGTTAACAACTTTTTGAACTGTCATTGGGTCATTTTTTTTCTTGGATCTCAATTCTTCCTTTGATTGTTTATCTTGAACTTGTTTGGATTTTGTCATAGACGCTACATCAACCCCAAAATCTTGAGTTAAACCCATTAAAAACGAGGGTAAATTGTCAACAAAATTGACATGCAATGAAATACCTCTGGTAATCCTCATAGTTTAAGATAATTCATCCATTCCGATTTTGAGGAATTTATAATCTAATAAGAATGATTGATTATTTCAACCAAAAAAAAAATGAAAAAAGGAAGAAACAAAATACATATATAATTGTTGAACAAAGAAAAAATAAAAATAATTGATACACGCCTAGATTTTAGGGGTTACCTGCGAAAGTTGAATTCAATTTCGGAGGGAGAAAGTGATTTTTTTGGCCAATTTGAAATTCAAAATCGGTTAAAAGTATCAATTATAGGAGAAAAAGGTGGAATATGAATAGAAGAGATAATATTGATTTGTATAAAATTATATACAAAATTAAAAAAAAAAGGTTTTTATACGATTGATTTAGGAATAAGTGGTGGACCCCATTAATTATAGCAAAAAAAAAACTATAATTATAGAAAGTAAATAAATTATACTATACCCTTATTATATAATTACTTAGGGATGTTTGTCATCCCTAGTAATTTTCCCTAACTAACTAATATGGAACGGATGAATTCAATTTTGCTTTCAAGATTAATCAAATTAATGTTTGATTAATCATGACAAGTTATAAGATTGATTAAATTAGCACTTGAAAAGCGAAGTATAACAACTAATATGGAATTGATGGATAATTTTAGGTCCCTACACTAAAGTGTATAGGAAAATCTTTCAATTTTCTTTGAGCTAAAAAGAATTTATTTTTTTTTTAATAAAAAAAGGGGGCCTTTTCCCCTTCCTTCCACTTGTCACCTTCACTCCCTCACTCCCACTCGAACTCCTATTTTCCTCTCCTCACACAAACAAATTAAACCATTGGCTCTAACTAAAAAATAGGACTTACTTTCTTTTCACCTTACAAGCCCACAACAACTTCTACTAATAATAATAAGAAGAACAACAACCCATGCAACTTTTCTTGTTTTCTTTATCCATATTAATTATCATCATAATAACTCTCACTTTTCTTCTTTATATTGTCTTTTAATTTCTTACACATAGTTGACTAAATTAACTAGTGTTAAGGTCTTTTTTTTTGGAAGGGGGTTATAGTCATGGCTTGTGTTGATGAAGAACAAAAGCCAAGTTTTAAGCATTATTGTAGAGTTTGTAAGAAGGGTTTCATGTGTGGGAGAGCTCTAGGTGGACATATGAGAGCTCATGGTATTGGAGATGAGAGGGTAAATATGGATGATGATGATGATGATGATGATGAAGAAGCTAGTGATTGGGAAGAAAACCATGGTGATAATAAGAGGATGTACCAATTAAGAGCAAACCCTAACAGGTTAAAGAGTACTAGGGTATGTGAAAATTGTGGACAAGAATTTATGTCATGGAAATCTTTTCTTGAACATGGTAAATATTGTGGCTCTGATGATGCTTATGATGATCATTCCTTGGTATCATCACCTTGTTCTGATGGTGAGGAATATAACATAGGTGAAAGAAAAGGGTATGGTTGGTCTAAAAGGAAAAGGTCCTTGAGGAGTACTAAAGTTGGAACTTTTACTTCATCTTATAATACTAATAATGCTTATTCAAGTGAACAAGAAGATCTTCTTCTTGCAAAATGGCTTATAGATTTAGCTAATTCAGGGGTGGACCCATTAACCATCGAGCCAGAAGAGTCATGTGCCTCCGCTAGTAAAGAGGAGGAGAGGCGGAACCCTATAATGACCTACCTTAGTACTTCGGGCCTCATGAACCAAGACAAAGATCTCGAACATGATAGAAAAAGTGAATTTTTCATCATACCTAGTTTGGACAAGGCTAAAGGGGTTCCCAAAGGATTATTTGAATGTAAAGCATGCAAGAAACTATTCAATTCTCACCAAGCCCTAGGTGGACATAGGGCAAGTCACAAGAAGGTTAAAGGATGTTATGCAGCCAAACAAAATCAATTAGATGATAATACACATGATCAAGATAATTACTTGAAAGGTTCAAAATCATCATCTTATAATTACCAATTTGAACAAGGGTCCTCATTAACAGGAGCTTCAAAGAGAAAATCAAAAGTACATGAATGTTCAATATGCCATAGAGTTTTTTCAACTGGACAAGCTTTAGGTGGCCATAAAAGGTGTCATTGGATCACTTCCAACTCTCAAGATTCATCTATCTTCACACCAAAATTTCATTTTCACAATCCCCTTAAGCAAATTAATGAAAGATCAACATTGGAGAATCAAGATCCATTGGATCTTAACGTTCCACCTAATGATCAAAACATGTCAAGAATAAAGCAAGAACCTTGGAAAATAATCAATCCCTTTGAGGTCTCCACAGATATACACATGCATCCATGGAGTAGTACAAATAATAGTGATCATACAAAAAAAGAAACAAAAGATGATGTTGTTAACCACAACAATAGTGATCAACCCCGCGAAGAAAATGAGGATGACAACTTCAAGAACAAGAACAAGAACAACAACAACAACAACAATGTCCGTCAAGATGATGCAACACAAATCAATGTAGAAGAGGATGATGAAGCAGATAGTAAGTTGAAGCTAGCAAAATTAAGTGACCTAACTACTTCTGGTAATCCTTCACAATGGTTACAAGTTGGTATTGGTCCAACAAATAAGGTTGAGGCTGACTTATAAACTATTTTGCATGTTTTCCCCTCTTCTTTTGTTTTCTTTTTTTTTTCCACCAGGGTATATATTTCTATGCACATATTGTAATTAAAATATTCTCCCCCAAAAAGTAAAAAATTATACATACCCAATTGTTTAGTTATAAAGATAGAGTATATATTAGTTCATTTTTTTAAACTTGTTTCTCTTGTAAACGATTAACGTATAAATATAATTTTGTTCCATGCATTTTAACATTTTCCATTTTTTATTTTTACATTTAGTTTACTTCAGAGTTAATATTCATGTATTCAAGCTTCCTGATCCGGAATGGATCGATTAAACATTCCATTAGGTAGCCTGGTCTTGACTCTTCTGTGTGATCATGACAATTGTCTTAGTCAATTAAAATATATTAATAACCTTGATGTGTTAAATTGGAATGACATTTTACTTAAACTCTTACGTGGATATATTCTAATGTATAGAAGGTGTGAAAATTATTTGAACGCTATCAAATTAAGTTAACTACAGTAAAAAAGTAATTAATTCGTTGTTATTGGACTATATCAAGTATGATATAACAATATGAAAAATAGAGTACATATATTATCAGTAAATTTCACTAGAGGTCTAACTTAACATTATTTAACAATTAATATTCTTAGTCCAATCACCCCCCCCCCCCCAATTTTATGTGTGTGTGTAACATCAATTAGGCTGGTGGTTGACTAGACTTAGAAAGACAAGTCCACCAATTTTTAGGGATGAAGCAACTTTCTTGGTCCTCTTTTGCTTTTTCTAGTCTTTTTCCTAGCATTTTGGTGTGGAAATTTTGCATCCATGTGTCACCACTTGGTCAAAAGTATTAAATTATTTATTTTCCTTTTTTTTTTTTGTTCTTTACCTTTGAGGTTAATCTTATCATTAATGTTCATCCCCATATATATACATGTGTAAAAATAAATAAATTATATATCTAATGAATCCCCAAAAATGATTTAGGTTTCTGAGTTTATCATTTATTTGCTTCCTTCTTTTTTTATTTGTCCATGTTTACATGAACTTTTAGAAAAAGTATAAGTATTTATTTTTAAATTATTATATTAAATTAATTTTATTAACTATGCTATAGAAAATTTAAGTGTTGAATGATTTGAAGGAAAATGGTATATCTCTTTTGATTTTGCTAAAATGAATAAAGGAAAAAGGGAAATACATTTTTTTATTATAAAAGTCAATAAGTATTCTTTAGATTCACTTTTACTTGTTTAGATTGAATTTTACATACTCTTTATGTCCCTTTGAGGATATGACATTATTTTTTCTTTTTAATCACTTATTTTTTATTTGACAAATGTTTCATGACACTATAAATGTTTTCTACCTATTTTGGGTTTCACTTTTTTGACCAAAAAAACCGCAAAGGTGTACTCTTTATTTATAAGTTCATTTATTTTGGGATATTTCTAAAACATTAATGCAAAACTTTTTCATATTTTAAAATTTTGTGTACCGTTAAATTACATTACATAAATTCAAATAGAATATAATTGATATGAAAATTTTACCGATATACCCATATTAATTGATATTTAATAGTCTAAGGTCAATAGTTTGAGAAATGAATAATTAACTTTAAGAGTAAAACATGATTAAAAAATTTAATTGAAAATATATATTTAGTATGATGGAGTAAAGGAAAACGGAGGTAATAAAATGAAACCGGTGGATGGAAATACGTGATAAGACAACTATTTCTATTATAAGTGATTTATGCAAAAAGAATTGAGAAAACGAGATTCTTACCCTTTTAATTTGAATTAAAGAAAACGATTTCTTTTTAACTTTTTTACGTATAAAAATAAAAATCTTCTATATGTAAAGATGAAAATATTTTATACATAAAGGTAAAGACCTTTTTCAAAAGACAAAAAAAAAAAAACTTCAAAAAAGTTAAAATTATAAAAGGGAAATATCTCTCAAAATTTTCAATGATACATTAAATACAAGATATGTATAACGATAAAAAGATAAGTATGAATCTACATGCAATTTCATAGATGATTTGAGAAATCTTATTTAATCAATTGATTAATTAATTATCTGAATTTTTACTTTATTATTAAGATCTAAGAATTCGATTTTTCATCTTATAATTTCTAAAAAATGCAGATAATTTAATAGATAAGAAAATGGTGCCGACAAATTTGAAAGTAGTTATGCCCCAATTTCCTCTTCTCAACATTTAAATCGCTTGACAACTACTACTACTTGATTTGCTTTCTCAACTAAACTCAAACCACTTATTCGATTTATATTAACTTGTAGTTAAAGAGAATAATATTTTGGGTCCCTCATTTATATAAAAAAATATGTTTTATAAAATAATAAGTATTTTGAGATTAATATTTTTAGTTATAATATTGTTTGATCATAGAGTATAAAAGATTGTGAATATTCATAAACAAAAAGATCATAAATGCACATTTCAAATATTACAATGTTAAATATATTTAATCAAATATTATAAAAAATAAATTAAAATTTATTGATTATTGGTGAATAGTAAAAATGATAACTTTTATTGTATTGATAAATTTTATTAATAATTAAGTTAAACAGATCAAAATAGATTGATTAAATAAATAAATAAGATAATAACTTAAATAAATTAAAATTGAATAGATCATATTATCATGAACTAATTTAATGGGCATTAGAATGATGAAGGCTTTTTTATTATTATTAAATTCCCTTTTGCTACTTTGAGGTATAAAAAAGCAAAAACAGTGACAGTTTGGATCCTTTTTATCTTCTTATAGAATCTTCTTAATGCATGCTTACTTCCAATAGTGCTTCAGAATTCAGATCTTGTCCACTAAAATTGAATAAAAGGAAAAGTATGATCAACATCTCAAATATCTAGTACTAAAATATCTTCACAAAATATTAGTACTTAGTACTTTTTGTTTTTGTTTTAATAGACTCAAATCGAGATATCAAATGAATAGATTGTAGTAAATAAATCGATAAAATCATATTTTTATAAGCTAATTTTATTATCTTTAAACTAAAATATTTGAAATTTTTCAAAGGATCACACTTGTACGTATAATAACAATAATAGACAAATTGTATATCAAAGAAAAAAAATTCTCTATTTTTCCTCCTTGATAATTGAAATTAGATTGAGGAGTATATTATTGGAGTAATTTCATAAATAATAATTCGATCTTTAATTTATTTTATTAAAGCTGTAAAACTAATTTATCGTTAGAGAAATAAGTCGAATAAACATATATGTATCATAAAAAATATATATGTTATAATTAATTATTTAATTTAAAAAAAACAAGTTGTTCCATGTACAAATTATCATGTAAGTATATATATAATCATATTAGCCATTCACATCACATAATATTCGTGCAACATAACTTAAAAGCATATTTTCCATTTTTCAATCGAACTTGGAGAAAAAATTAAGATTTTTTAAAAATAAATTGAAAATTAAGTGATTATCTGGAAAAACTGGACTAGTTCAAATTGGTAATAATAGAAAAATTCAAATTTACTGGCAAGGTTAAGGTGTATAAAACGTACAAGTAGTTTCCGATTCAATTAGTTTTTGTTAATTTTTATTACGTTATATTTCTTAGAACACGTCTTGTTAATATTGGATTATGATTTAAAATTAGATTGTTTAATTTGAAGTTAAAATTTTATTTGGACATAAAATCTATTTTGTAACTTGGTACTTTTACTCACGAACATGAAAAGCTAAGTGGTGAAAACTATCAAAAATTTCCCAAAATCTTATATATACAATCTTACCCAACAAACAAATCATATTTCATAACAATATATCGGAATATCCTGATTAAGGTGATGCATACATATAATTACAAACTCACAAATACATATAATTTTTATAATGATCAATTAGTCAAAAATAGTTATAACTAGTTATTCTTTAATATGATTCTATCACGAACAATTACTTCACGCTGAGCATAAACTTTTTTTTTTTTTTTTGCAAAAATTAAAATGAAAGATTTTTATTTTACAAAATATAAATTTATGGATCAAGTTTTACATTTTATAAAAATTTGAAATTTCTATCGTGCTTTTGGAGATTTTGAAATAAGAATCTCAAATCACATGTCTAAATACTAATTTAAAATCATGATCTCATTTCGCATGTCCAAATTCAATATCTAAGTGTCGTTCTCTCTTCTTTTTCTTTTTTATTTATTTTATTTGCTTTCAAAAGAGATGTGGTTGCAACGTAGATCCATTATGTTTGGAATAAGTCATCTAATATTGTTGTTAGTGGATGAAGACATTATAGAAACTTTAATTAATTACAACAATATTCCTTAATTTTGACTTAATTATTTTTATGTAAACTTCATAACATCCTTATTCCAAGGAGTTGTTGGAACATCTATCCAGCATGTCAAGGAATTAATTTTGATACTTTCTTTTATTTTATTTCACTAGTTGCTTTTTATTAATAATTGACTAATTTCATTACTAAGCAAGACTTTTACGACTGTATTAATTGCTCTCACGAAGCCTTACTAGTTGATCTTCTTCCCCTCCACTTCCAAAATTAAGAGACTAGTCGAAAAATCGACTTAATTACTTACAACATATATATAATAATATAATATCTAATATGTTTTTGCAAATAGTGTCTAAGTAAATGTAGGGTAGTTAGGAACGGATTCAAATAGAATCGAAAGGTTTATTTAAATAATTAATTGTGGAAAATTGTATTATTCTTTATATATGACTAAAATTATTTTTTATATATTAGATGTTAGACTTTTTAAAAAAATTTATGTGTCTTTTTTTTTTTTAACTGTAATCTTTATTTACCAGATAATTAATACCTACAAAATGTTTTGGACTTTTGGATATGGACATAGTCCCAAATTCAGAATCAATTCTACTATCCTTACCACTTGGCTACTAATTTATTAATAATTTTTTTGTGTTTATTTCTTTATATTAGTAAAATTTCGTTATTAATAAAAATGAGGGGTGGGGTGAGGGTGGGTGTTCGATATCCTTAAAAAATTTTAGGCCCCAAAATTTGAGGGCCTCATTTTTTTTTTTAGTAATAACAAAATTATTATAAGTATTTTTTAACAAAAAAACAAATTATATTTTGTCTTTTTTTTAGTTTGTTTTGAAACATTAAAGAATGTATTTTCCTTTTTGGTCTGTTTTTGAATTTAACTTACACATGACATGTTTAATATCATAACATTACAAAATATTTTGGTATATATATAGTTTAAGACCATATAAATAATAAAGCATTTTCATTAAAAAAAGAAACAAAATTTGGATTTCAAAATAAAAATATAAAAATAAAAATTAGTCCTCCTATTTATATTTTAACTTTGGCATAATACATAAATGTGCCCCCTTAACTTGACCTTATTTCACATTTATGTCCTACAATTTTGGTATACAGAAGCAGACACTTAAACTTATATAAACTTGAACAAGTAAACACATGAGTTTTACGTGGCACAACACACGTAGAGCACCACATAAAATAAAAAATGATATGTAGGATGTCATGTAGGACATGTGTGTCTATTTGTTCAATTTTATACAAGTTTAAGTGTCTACTTGTCTACACCCAAAGTTAAAGAACATAAATATAATTTAAAGCTAAATTAAAAGACATATTTATATATTATGTCTTTAACTTTAGATCACTAATTAGATTGAACCGCCACCGAGAGTTATCTTTTACCATTATTATTATCGCTTTGCTAGTCACTAGCCTTATTTTATGGCATTATTTCTTAGAAGGTCATTGAACTCAAAAGTACAATGGAAGAAAAATGATCAAACAATTTTTTTAGATGAAATAATAATTGATTACCCTCACTTTTCTATTATATTTAAATATATCTTAGGTTCAGTTATTACTTTATATATGCATATTCTTTCCTCTCGAACATAAATTATTTATCTCTCAAATTTTTTTTTGAAAGACTAATATCAATTAGTATAAATATTATAATCAAATATATATATTATGTATTATTATTTCATAGAGAGAACGCAAAATTCAAAATAAAGAAGTAAAATTCAATTTTAGAAGTAAATTTCTATGCCTCGATATTTGGTAATAAAAATTAAATCGAGTACTTTTAGTTTTCGTATGAGTAAACGACTTTTAAATTAACATAAAATAGTTTATTTATAAAATTAGATACTACTAAAAATAAGAAAAAATTATTGAAACACACATATTAACTCTTATGTTTTCTTACCTCCAATATTCTCTTTATTTCCTTCTATTTCTAAAATCCTTTAATATCTTTTTTTTTAATATATTCAAGTTATATACTAATGAATTCGAGCTAGTATTTAATATATCTGAGCTACATATTATGTATCCGATTCTAAGTACATAAAGGAAGTGAGAAAAATATTAACTATGATAAAATCTTTAATTAACCAAAACTGGAGAGTTTATGTAGTGGAGAGGAGCTTCATCCGTTCCTATTTACTTATAAATTTCGACAAATCAAGAAAGGATAAAAAGAAAATTCCTATTATACTCTCATTTAAATTTTTTGAAAAATTTTAAGTTTTAATTCATCATTTTTGAAATCATAATTACTAAGGATAAAATGACAACTTCACTATGCTAATTATTATTGTCTTAATAGATATGTCATCTCTAAAGTGGACAAGTAAATATTGACAAAGTAAATATAAATATTAAATAATACTACTAAATATTCTAATTATTTTTATATTAAATAATACTACTAAATATTCTAATTATTCAAATATCTTAGATAAGATAATAATCCATTATTGAAAAGTTTTCAGTGTAAGTTTAATGACCTTTTGTGAAATTCAGTAACTTATTCTGAACAAAGTAAAGAGTAACAAGCCAGAAATAAATACTCCACCACTTACAAAAAGTATGTAAAAAGGTCACACCTTTGGGGGAAAAAGATGTAGGTGATCCTCATGAACTTGCAGATTAAAAAAAAAGGTTAGGCACTTGTAATTATCAACTTTAATTATAGAGTAAATTTCCTTTGACCTTTTGTGTTTGAGAACTAACTCCCTTAACTAATGGATTTTTCAGAAGTCATAAATAACATTCAATACTATGAAAAATGAAATGACTTGTTTTTTTTCAATAACAAAAGAATACCCCCTCTTGTCTTATTTAACATGTTAAATTTTGAAGGTATATTATTAAACAATAAAAATTATATAATATTTTAATAAAAATAACTTTTAGCGGCATTAAATATTAATATCAATAAAAGTGTTAAAGTTTGTATTGACATTAGTCAAGTGTTATTAAAACCAACGTCACTAAAGACTTTAGATACATATATAAAGAGTGTTAATTGCCGCTAAAAGTATATATTTAGCAGCAATTAAAAATTAATTACCGCTAATGATCAATTTTTGTGTAGTATTAGTATGATAGTTTATCATTTTTATCCTTGTTAATGGATAGGGTTAAAAATACTACATATTTCAAAAACATTCACCCAATGTTAATAAATTAGGAAAATAATAAGAAAAAAAATTGTTATTCCTTAATTTGCTAAATATGACTAGTAAAAAAGAAAATCAAATTAGAAAGAATATTTGACAAGTAAATAGGAACGGTCAGAACATTATGCAATTGCCAATGCTCTCTTTCCTATTTATATATATAATCGTTTTAGATTTCACATTTCTTAAGAAAATAAATAAGCTTATCATTATAGCCTTATTTAGTGTTAGGAAAGTGCTAGATGGCCAAAAAATTTGGTCAGAAGTATAATATTTTTAACTTTTTTAAAAAAATATAAACGGATCTTTTTCCATTTTTTAGTTAAACGTGTTAAAGTTGAAAGGGTAAAAATGTTTTAAAAAATAAAATAACATAGAAAAAAATATCATTCTGCCCAAATTTTCTGGCCAATTTTTTTTCTCTTAGTGTTATTAATATTGAAGTCATGTTTTCAATAAATGAACATAAATAATTTTATTTTTATTAATTATATTGACCAATTAACATGAGTTAATGATTTAATTTTTCTATGTTGGTCAAGTTCATATTTTTAAAGGTAATAACTCTTAAGTGTAAAATAGAAAGAAAAATCTTATTTATATATTAATTTTATAAAATAACAATTATTAAAAAATATTTAAGACGATATATTTATATATTAATAAGGAAGATATATAAATAGAAATCGAAGGTTTTGGTGATGATGGTGGTGGTGATGGTGGGGTGATATAAGAAAAAAGTAACATTACAAAAAAAAAAATTAAAATTTAAAATTTTGTTTGACCATGTTTTTATTTGAATAGTGCATATGTTTTGTGAGTGAAAAAAGAATCACTTGAAAAGTTAGTAAGAATTAAAACGTGAAACCCATCTTCAAAATCAGTTTAATGTAAAACCAAACGTTATTTTAGTTTTGTTTTTGAAAAAAAAAAATCATGTCGAAATAGATTCTTAGTATTACTCGTATAATTCCTAAGAAAAAAATTCCACCCTCTTTTTTCAATTGAGATGACATGACATTATTCCCTTTTCATAAAGTTATTTGACTCATGCTAATTTAACATATTTCTTAAGAGAACTTTAATAAAATATATTTTTTACTAAATTAATTTTGTTTTGAAACTTTAAATTCGATTATAGTACGTACCACTGTTATTTTATATAGTTATTCAATATTATATATAGGATAACAAATATATATATATATAATAACAAATTTTTTTAAAATTTATCAAATAAACAAATAAAAAAAATCAAGTAAAATATAACGGAGGAATATCATAAATTTGTTCCTCTTCGAAAAATCAGTCGAGCAAAAAGTACGAGCAGAGGGCCACTACACTTGAAAATATCTTTATAGAAGAAGACATAAAATTAAAAATGAATTTGTTAAGTATTGTAAAACCAATCAGATAAGTGTGTAATTAGGCTTGACAAATAAGATACTATAAAACTACATATTCGATTTTATCTTTTTATTTTAAAGAAGAGGGCATTTTACATATTATTACGAAAGATGAGATAACCAAGATATGGTGGGTAGATGAGATTTCCGCATCGTTAATGAATTCTAGCTTGTTTAGTAAAAGCTATCTATGGAAGTTTTATTTTTAGATATACAATTTAAATTTTTTTAATTGTATTTTTGCTCATAAATATAAATTTTTTTATAAATTGTGAAAACTGTCTAAATTTCTTCAATTTTTATAGTCTTAACAAGCGAGGAAACCATAAATTCATAAAAAAAGATAGCGGAATATCTAAAAGTGTTGCATTGATAAAATCACTTATCTCCATGCTCCTTTATGATGATAAAAAAAGTGTGATTATAAATTTTCAAGTACACATAATTTTATAAAATTCAATAAGTCAACATTAATAAATTCTATCATCTAATTCTTTCACATGATACAAACAATCTCTATGCCAAGCCTGAATCTTTTTCCATTTTTGTTCGTACAAAACCAAAATTATGATTATTCCTTTTTACAAAATACAAACTTTTGAATAAACGTTTACATTTAAAATTAAATTAAGATCACATTTTAGATTCTCGTATTATGATTTTGAAAAAAAATCGAGATATTAATCATAATTCCAAACTACATTTTTAGACATTAATTTAAATCATGAATTCAAACACATACTAAATGCTTAAAAGAAAGAATAGAAATGAGAGATTGGATAAGTGACTCAATTGTAATATTTGAAGCTACTAGAGATACTGAGTTTATGTGGTGATAACTTTACCCCCTAACAAAATGTTTTTCTGCTATTTATTGCCTATTTTTAAAAAATAATCTCTTTCGATGAGTACCGAACAACTAAGAACAACAACTTTTATAGGTGGAATTAAAAAAATTGAAATTTACCCAGTTATTATTTCTATTTTCGTGAAGCACAAATTTATTTCTGATAAACTTTTGATATATAACTCATAGTATAAGTATTAAACAAGGACAAAGAAAAAAGTAAATTGTCAAATTAAGAAAACATAATTACATATACTATAACTAATTGAAAATTAACCATGTTGAAATGGGGATCTAACAAGAACCAAAAAAAATAAAAATATACAATACTAGGTCCATTATTTTTATCCCTAACAAAACGGCACTTAAAAACTCCATTTCTTAATGGAAAAAGGGGACAAGAAGTTAGTTCCTCACCATTCATTTCCCTATTAGACAATTCAACTCAAGATCCTTAATTAAAGGGCTTTGATTTATTTTTCCTTAAATAGCAACTCTTAATTAATCACAACATTAATTATTCCCCTTCCAACTAATAAAAATAAAAAAAATCAATATTTACAACTTGAATTAAATAAGCTGCCACACTTTTAGTATGTCCAGCCAGTACCATGCCAAAATCTTCCCTTTCTCCTAGCCCTTATTTTAGAATTTTAATTTATTTTTAATTATTAAAAATATTATGACTTAAAAAATCTTCAAAATGTCATGGTTAAAATTTACACCAAAAATTAGTCAGTTTGACTGTATACATTATGACATAAAACGAAACATTTTTGAACTATAAACTTATTGGTTTGTTACTCTGTTAATAAAGTAAGGGTCAATCTAAGTTATTTGGAGAGTGTAAATTTATGAATTTATAATTTTAATCAAACAATTCATAGACATTTAATGGTAAATATCCAATTTATTTCATGAACCAATGACCCTTATTTTTAAAAAATAAAAATAAAAACAGTAAATAAGGAAAAATAAATTAAATTTAAGGGGTAATTTAGGAAATGTATAGATGGGATGGAAATAAATGCAAAAGTCGCATGTTACATGTCCTTGCCATTCACTCTCTTTTGCCTTCATGCATACGCTTTAATTGAACTTTTTCTCTTTTTTTTCCTCTAATATTAATTACCTTTTGCCGTTTTAAGTTTAAATTAATTCACTATTAATTAATCCCAAAAAATAAAAAAATTCAGATTTGTTTTAGAGTATCTTTAAAACTATTTCCATTTGTATATATCTGTTGGTGGAGGAATGCTTGTTACCTACTCCTTTTTTATAGCTTCCTTCCACTCTCTCCCAAAAACACACACACAGCAGTGGTGGGGTGGGGAGATGGAGAAACACAAGATATGTAAGCTTTGTTCAAGAAAATTTCCTAATGGAAGAGCTTTAGGTGGGCACATGAGATCTCACATGATGAATTTACAGTTACATCAACATGAAACAGAGTCGATTCCATCATCATCTTCATGGTCTGATGAAGAAGAAGAAAAAGGTAAAATCTTGAATTCATCTGATGTTGATGCTGATGACTCGGTTGTTGTTCTTCCAGATAAAGAGAGCGAAACTGAGTCATCGAAAAACCCAATTCGTTTCAAAAGATCTAAAAGAGTGAGGAAATCAAGAAAACCCAATTTTATGAAGATAACAGAGTATTACTCATCAGTGGTTGAAACAGAGCCGGTGAGTTCGATTTCAGAGAATTCACCTGAAGAAGACGTTGCACATTGCTTGATGATGTTATCTAGAGATAAATGGAATAAAAATGAACAAGTTGATTTCTACTCTGATGAAGAATTCAAAGAAGAGAATTCAGCGGAGGATTCCGGAGGAGAAGTTAAAGTAACTACAAAGAGTAGTAGAGGAAGAGGTAAGTATAGATGTGAAACATGTAACAAGTTTTTTCGATCTTATCAAGCTTTAGGAGGACACAGAGCAAGTCACAAGAAGATCAAACTATCAAACGAAGTGATCGAAAGCGCGGCTCATAATAATAATAATAATAATGCAGTAATTGAAGAGAAAATACATCAATGCCCTGTTTGTTACAGAGTTTTTCCATCAGGTCAAGCTTTAGGTGGACACAAGCGATCACATACTATTGGTGCTGGTGTTTCAACAAGTGTAACTGTTCTTCCTCCTCCTGCTCCAGCTAAATTAGAATTATCAAGAACTGGTGGAACAAGTTTAATAGATCTTAATTTTCCTCCACCAATGGAAGATGATGATGAAATTATCAGTCAAGTTGAAGTTTCTGCAGTTTCTGATGCTGAATTTGTCAACACCATCAACAATCAGAGGTAAAGTTTTGCTCTTCCTTAAATTTTTAGTGGTATTAGGAAAAGGGATTAATAGTGGGATTATGGATCTAAGTTAAAAAATTTCTTGGGAAAGTTGGATTAGCTTTTACTCATTCAATAGTTTTGACTGTAATTCATAGTTACTGTTGAAAATTGTTCTGTTAATGTTGAATGTAACAGCTGATTTTACTGATAGAGGAGACAATTAAAAATCACTTTCTTTAGTTTAATTAAATGACTTCAATTCTTTTTTAGCTTACCAACAATGTGAACTTTAAAAAATTAATAAATTTTTTTTAAAAAAAACAGCTACTGTAGTTAATGGTGTCTGTTTAAATTGCTGCTAATGGCCTAAATAGTGTTCCACCTGTTACACTTTCGAGGAAGATCAATAATATTTTCACTTACTCGATAAACTTTGATAAACTCGAATATTACGTACGTTGATGATAACACGCTCAATTACTCGAGCAAATTTTACTTATTATGTACCAGGAAAAGTAGCAACTAATTCTTTTTTCATTATATAATTTTTTTCCCTTCTGTGTCTCACTCTTATAAATACATTTGTTGTTCTTCTGTGTCACTGTCTGACTTACCAACACTTGTCTGATGCTCAACAGTTAGAACCTTACAGATCTGAAATACTTTTTCTGAATACCCAAATGGTTCACATTTGACCCAATGGAGCTCAAATTTGTTTCTTTTGACTATATTACCCTTGAAGAGAATTTTAAAATTATTTACAAAAAAATTAATATGTTATAACTGATAACTTGTCTTATATCAATTTCATTTAAATGGAGAGTTATTTAATTGTTTTTAACTCTTTAAGACAGTCAAACATATAGTCTAACAGGAGTGGATATACTCTAATACTCTATAGTTTTAGTTTAAACTATACGTTAGAATTTTACGAGTTCTAAATTTTAGTTTATTTTTTGCAGATAGAACTTAAAAGTCAATTTTAACGTCTTATTATTAAGCAATTTGATTGAACTATCCTTTTTCCCTTAAGGGGAATAATATGTGAGAGAGAAAGTTTGGCAAAAACACCATTGTTTTACTGAAAGAATATCGCTTGTTTGGTTTGGCATGACCCAAAGTATCTGGTTCATGCAGGTTCTAGTGAGAGAAAAGTACAAAGGATATTTTAATTTTATGTGTAGACAGTTTTGTTGTGTCACATTCATGAGAACATAATTTTAAAAATGGACCAGGGTTCCTTTTCTTTGTTGGACAAAAACCTTTTAAATTATGTGCTTTCGATATTTCTTTTTTTCATAAATAATTATTTCTAGGTTTAATATAACATCTTCTGATCATCATCCTACACTAAATTAAAGATCAAAAGATGAGAAAAAGTTGTATGAAGAGTAAGACTTTCTATTTTGAGTAGAGTAGTTACCAAAAGAGTTTTATTAATGAATGAATGTAATTGTGGTTATTTGCACCTTATTTTAAGTACTAGTATCAAAATTGTTCCTGCGTTATTAAAATCTTTAGAATATTTAAGAGGTGAAAAGAGGAATAAATTTGATCAATAGGTGGAAGAAACAAATATTTTAAACTTTTTCGATTTTATACATGTTTCGTTCAACAAATTAGTAGGTAATATGCCTAGTCCGATATTATAAGGAATAAAATCAAATCATTTTCATTTGAGAAACTAGTAAAACTAGTAACATTTTTATTTATCATTTGTAGAAAAAAAAAAGCATGGCTATTAGTCTGTTCCTAAAGGTTATAAAATCAGGTTTGCCTAATTAACAGAATGGGAGAAAAAAAAGGTGCCTTTTGGGGAACGTTTAGGCCACCGTCATTTTTATTAAATTCTGATTAACATTCTTAGAGAAGTTATACAATAATCAACTTTGGATGATATATAAAGTTTTTTTTTTTAATTAAAGGTTTTGATTTCAAAATTTTGAGTATAAGAATTTTTGTAGTGAAAATCTTTCCTGAAATGGTCATTATATGACACTAGATGAGAAACTAAATATTTATAAATAAGCTAATATAAAACATTTATTTTTATGCAATATTTATATTAAATTTAGTTATAAGCGCGTCACAAATTCATATAAAAGAACAGGATTTGTCATACTTTAGTCATTCTTATATTCATTTGCTTAATATAGGTATGAGTAAGTTCTTTGCGTATTAATTATAAAAAATAATATTTTCTTATATTGCAACCCCTCACAAAAAAAAAAAAAGCAATGTTATTCTACTATTTTATTTTGAAGTTGGTCTAGATCACATCGGACAATCATAGTGCCATGTCGGATTATGTGGTATGTCTCAAAATTGTATTCAATGAGGAATCTCCTCCAAGTAAAATGTTTGAAAAAAAATAATAATAATAAAAAAAAAATTTAAAATATTTTGAAACTTTTTTTCCTCTTATTTTTGAGATTTCATTAGGTAAAACTTTCTCGCACCAGGTGTTTACACTAAGTCAATACATATATGTCGTCGTGTTTAAATTTATTATTTATTTTACTTCATTAAATTACATTTATTGTTTATTTTACTTCATTAAATTACATTTATTATTTATTTTAAAACATTAAATTACATAATAATGAAAACTACATTGACTTAATTTTAAAAAGTCGATGTAGATAAATTTTTTCTATTTTATTGACCAATTCAGCATTTGATGTCAGGGCCTTTTGTGAAATTAGCTCTTAGGCCTAACTCACATTCCAAAGTCCAAGCCTTATAAAGAGTCCATCCATCTTATTAACCATCGCTGTGGGACTTTTGTCATTCTTTGACACCTTTTAACTAGGTTGAAAACGTATCTTTGGCCTAATAAAAATTGAAATTGCAATATTTATTCTTCTTTCACAAATAATAATTAAAAAAAATCTCGTTATAATTGAATTTGACCTTTTTTGGTGAATTGAACAAGACAAATTAAGTCATAGCCAAGTTGATTGAAATTTGAAACTTAATGATTTGAGTACTGCCACGAGTCACTTGACAAAAAAAATAAAAATTAGTACTGATCATTAGAAGGTGGTTTATTTTCTGGAGATTTTAATTAAATTATTACCATATACTTTTTGAGAGAAAAAAAAAAATAAACATCCAACTTGCATATAATGTCCTTTGTGTTTCATTCTTTTTTCCTTTAGTCCATTCTTTAATGTTTCTGGTTGTAAACAAAAGTCAACTTCCACCACTATAACCTCCATCAGAATCCCACTGTCAAAATTGTTTCTAATCATGTTATAGCACGTAATAACTAAGTATGTAGTTAAAACGAATATCTGATATCTCAAATAACCACGTAACTAATACTTAATGGTTAATATTTGAAAAGGTCATCTTTATTGATTGAGTAATCATCTGAGAGATTAACTCATAGAAAATTAATTCAGCACATGTGAATATTTCGAGAATTGCTAAAAATATTAATATGATTATGTTTCCATCTTCTCGTACTTTTAGATAGATTATGAATCATGAAACCATGACTTAAATAAATTTCAATTTTTAATAGTAGAAACTTGTGAAAGAAAAAAAAAATGTTTAGTAATATATAGTATAATGTAATACTAAGTACCTTAATTAACAACAAGGTTTCCACAAAGCGAAAGAGAAAAAGTTGCACTATGAAAATAACCAAAAAAATGCTAATTGGTGAACCAAAATGAATTGCTTATTTATTTTATTTCTTGGAAGTGAAATTTCCACTAAGAATCAATAGATTCTTGGGTTCACATTCAAAAGTGGATAAGTCATCGTCAAGGACAACTCTTTTTCTCTTTTGATGGGGTCTTAAAGAAATCTTAACCTTTGCTTATCTACAAATGACCATCTAATCAATAACCACACAAACAACGCATTAACAATTCTTTCATTTTATTTAATAATCGTGATGTTTGAGTCTGTTTGCACGTACATGGTACTTGCCACACGCACTTGCATATGCAAGAACAAATTATTTGGCGTTTATGTTTGTTTCCGTCGATTTTGAAGATCTTAATTTTTTTATTCAGATCATTATGTGTGTTTGAAAGTTTCAACAATCATCACATATATTAATTGTGTACGTTGTCCCTATTTCGATATAAATTTCTTTTAGTATTATTTTGAAAAATTTTGATAGCATATAAAAATGTTTATCGTCAAAATGTATAAAAGTTAAATTGACTGAACAATAATTTTGATTAGCTTGACTTGTCTTCCTAATTACTCATTGGCTTGGCCTTCATAGTTATGACTTGTTATTAGTCGGTGGGTCGATTGGTTTTCTTGTATGAGAGTGCGTGCTCTTTTTCATATTCTTAATTTTTTTTGGTATATATATTGGTGGGGTCCTCCTTTTTTTTTATTTTTGGGTCAAGGTTTTGAATTAAAGAATTGACCTTAAATTTGCTAGCATGCAACTTCAAAATATGTGAGTCAATTGTCAATGTTGTGATGTATATTTGGTACACCTTTCTTGTCTCTTCAAAAATTGATACAAAGACCAGAGAACTTCACGAGAGTCATCGCTCACTTAATGTAGTGCAGTGGATGGAGTTGCTTCTTTCTTAATCAGATGTTTCAAATGTGAAATATTTTTAATTTAAAATGCAATTCCTAAATAAACTTCTACATAGCTTGAAGTCGAAATAATCAATCTATATTATATATTGAAGACCAAGTAAAAGAAATAAATTATCAATAATTAAAATTTGTGATGATGGCGCTTAAACTATTACTATTCAAATAGAAAGGCATAAGGGATGAAATACCCGTCATGTATGAATCCATACAATTTTGATAAGAATTAAAATGTTGAATCACTTCTGGACTTCTTATATTTGTAGTAACTTCCAAACTAAGTATCACGTATGCAGCCTTTGTCCTTCAATAAAATGTATAAGCCTTCGTGTGTTTTCAGTATGTGTCGAAACATTTTTCAATCTCTTATGTTTCGATTTGTCAAATATTTTAAAAAATATTTTCTTTAACTTACAATTAAATTGAAATAAAAACGAATGACTTTTCTAACGAAAGTAGAGGAAAACAAAGTGGAATCAGGATTATTACTAAGGGGCCGGGGTTCAAAAAATAAACATATGAAGAAGCCAAAGAAGTTCAATAGCTATATATAAAAAAATAATCATATATAAACAGTGTTATTTTTTAACTCTGCTCCTGGCTATACTAGATTACTAGTAACATTTCATATTGATTGTATCTTCTTCAACTTCCACCTTTCATAATATTTATCTAAATTATATACATATGCTTTTAGAAATATATTTTGTGTTTACCTACTGAATACCTAAAAGTAAATTAAAAAAATAACTTATTTTCCTTGTATATATATTTCAAGAAACATTTTCATACCGAATGCACCCTCAATTTCTCCTTTTTTGACCAAGTCGTTTGATATAGAAATAATTTAATTTTAATCCATGGTCTTCTGATCGATTCTCTAATTTTTCATGGTAATTATGGGGCAGCTTCTACTAATTTTCCTTGAAGTTTTGTTAGTGTTGTGTTGCACAACAAATGTTAACAACACATTAAATTTCCAAACTTTCTCTGTCTCTCTTTATCAGCTATATATACTACTAGAAGAATGGAAGATTGGAGAGAGTATAAATTAATTATGGGAAAATTGTATATAATAGCAAATTTATAACCTAAATTAAATGGAATAGCTAGGGTTTGATTTAATTGTGCTCCATAGCAAACATTAGCTAAAATTTGCCAGCGTCTCTCTCCCAAAAATCTCACTCGCCACTCTCCATTCTCGCTCGCCTCTCTCGCTTTATACACAGAAGTGTATAATTTTGTTTCTGTTTTGTATAAAGCGAGAGAAAATTGTATATACACATGCAAAAATGTATATCTTCGTGTTATACACTTAATTATACAATTTACAAACATTTTACTTCAAATATTGCAGAGAAAAAGGCCAATGAATTATACAATTGCGAATTATACAATTACATTGAAATACAATTTTCTCTAGCTTTATACAACAGAAGTGTATATATTGTGTTTCTGTTTTTTGTATAAAGCGAGAAAAATATATCTCTTCTTGCTATATACTTATAATTATGCAATATACATACATTTTAATTCGATTCAACTGTATGCAAAATAAATTATACAATTGCAGCGAAATAGGCCAGCGAATTATACAATTTAGGCCAGCGAATTATACAATTGTATATGTATAGCAAATTATACAGTTTTATGTTTGCTATGGATCGTAATTATACAAAGGTTGCTATAGCATACAAATATGAATTTTTTGTTTGCTATATGTGAAAGTTGCCCATTAATTATTCATCTACAATTATCCGTGATTTTAATAATAATAACATAACTTTTTATTTTACAAATTCAAACAAAGCATTATTTTTTTTAATTTTATTTTTAATAGTGTAGTAATTATTTTTTAAGATTACAAATACTCTAAGAGTAAATATTTAATAAAAGAAGAGTATGCCTCAAAATATTTGTAGATACCAGAAAATAATTAAAAAGTTATTTCAACAGATATATAAAATAAAAACATCGCAGATAATTTAAGACGCAGAGAAAGACTCTCTGTTCATTTCTAAGAGAAGATGCTCTTGAGAGCCACAAACTTTTATGTAATGGAACAATGACCTCAACAATTTTGGTAAATGACTAGCTAAAACATTTACCTGCTGGGCTCATCACCCAATTTTATTATATTCTGAGGATACGAAATTTTTTATGTAATTCTGTTTTTTATTTGAACTTTGATTTTTCTAAAAATTAAGAATAAAACAATATTATTGACTTTATTGTTTACATTGTTATCCTTTGTACTTGGAATACATAGTCATCATCATAACTAGTTAAGGATCACTCACACATGTATGTACACAATACATTTGAGATATTTACGATCATATTTGATAAATTAGATGGATGAATATACGTATAAACATTAGAACATATACACGCCATGGATAACCATGTGTATATGTAATATATATATTTATGTTTCGATAAATTAGATGGTTAAATGACATATATTGATAACTATGTACTTTAGTATATTATAGAGGATGATCCTCCAATTGTACAATCTTCAATTACATGCAAACTCTTTTCATGAAAGGAATATATATATATATATATATATATATATATATATATATATATATATATATATATATATATATATATATATATATATATATATTATATGAAAATTAAGGACTTTCGAAGGACTACAAAATCAAATTATAGTTTTTTTGGTGTGTTCGTAAGAAAAAAAAAAAGACTAAAAGATGAGCATAAATGATCAAGTTGGAATATTTAAAGATAGACTACGATACTTACCTTAGCTACAAAAATAGTAATTAGTTAGACAGTAATACGTATTTCCGCACTAATTATTATATTTCCTCCTTTTGGGGCTACGTTTGGAATTTTTGTAAATGGGGCTTCAAGTTACTCTTTTTTCAATTTTTCATGTGCATTTACTCATTTTCACGCTACAAAAGATTACAATTTTTACAATCTTTCATTCAATTATTAAGTTTTTATCGAAGAATGTCCAAATATGTCTTTTTAAAGTATTCAAAATTGAATAAATAATGCTCTTTGTTAATAGTTCAACTCATATAGTCAATCACATTCAGTAATTGATCCAACTATATTTTTAATTTAAATAAAATCCTCGACTGACCTTATTTATTGACTAATATATATACGCAAAAAGGAACTAAATTTTCAAAATAAAACTATGTAAAACTAAGCAGATATGTATCAATATTTTAAAAGAAATAGACGAGACAAAATGTAATAAATTAGGAAGTAGCTAGGCAAGTGCCATTTTTTTTGACCTGAAAAGTTTATAATATGGAAATATGATTATTATCGATAATTTTTCCCCACTCAAATATCATATTATATATTATATAAAAATGGTGTTTGAAAATTGTTAGTAATTAGTTCAGGACCACAACTATATATATTGATACCAACCTATAAAGTTCCATCACATTACTTCCTATTAATTAGCCCAATTTTAGTCAGCAACTTAAAATAATGGTGTGCCGCACTCCTACGGGCCCGTTTGGCCATAAATTTTTCAAATAATATTTGGGAAAAATTTGGCAAATAATATTTGTTCATACAATTTACCATTATTTGGCAAATATCTCAAATCTTCAAATATTAGTTTTTTCTAGTATTTGGGCCAAATCTCATTATTTGAATATTTTAAAAATTAAAATTTTACCCCAATCTTTTATCTATTACAAAAACACCCTCTCTAATAGTTGCTTGCGTTGTATTACATCATTTTTTACGTGAACACCAAAATAGTGATGAAATATGTAGTGAATATTAAATAATTATATGACTGTTGATGAAAATTATTAAAAATTGGATTTAGGTAACAAAGTCACGTACTTTGTCTATTTCACGATGTATGGAATAATTCTTGTTGCACTCACTCCAAATTACCACATTGCTTTAGTGTCATAGACATTATTTGTTATTGTTGTAACGAACATTCATTGCCTTGTAATACAAACTTTTAGTTAGTTTTGATAGTTTTTAAAACTTGTGTGTATAAATCATATTTTTCAAAAAAGGTGAAATATATTTCTCAAATTTTATGGCCAAACACATGATGAAATTTCACCCAAATTTTCACTCAAATAATATTTGCCAAGAATATTCGAAAATCTATGGCCAAACGCTAACTACGCATGCATGTATTTTCAATCTTTCATATCACTTCCCATTAAGTAAATTTGACTTTTAAATTTCAATTGAAGTCGATAGTGAAATTTTTGAAGACTTTACGAACACCAAGGTGTGTTTGGATGAAATATATATTATTTTATTGGTGTTTGTTTAATTAAAAATAATTTTAAATATTTTTTTTAAAAAAAACAAGGTACACAAATAACATAAAAAATATTATTTCCTTCTCACTCTCCAATTAAGGACCGACCTATTTGGCTATAGATATTGCAAGTAGTTTTTTCGAAAAAAAATTGTGGCAAAAGTCGTCTCGCAAATCATTTTTTGAGACAAAAATCTAATTTTTGGTTTTTCTTTTATTTGTAATTTTAATTCAAAGGAAGAATTAGACAAATGTCAATTGACCTAAAATATCTTACAAAAAAAACAACTAAATATTGTTGTTAAAACAATTGGCCATTCAGACGTATTTCTTGTTGATGAAGTGTAACTAATGAAGCTTTAGCAACGCATAACATAGTTCTTCTGCGTACATAGTCGTTTTATTAGGGAATGTTTTATCTTTTTAATATAAATTTAAATTTAATCGATCTTCAATACGAATAAAAATCAATAAGAAAAATAAATAAATTCCACACACCTTTATTATTCCATACTTCCTCTCATGCTAGCACTTATTGAGTATGATATTGAAATTTATTCGATTTCAAAGTTGACATGTTGTAAAAGTGAATCTTTTTGAATGAATTATTAATTAAAAGACTTAAATTATCAAGAGAAGCTCATATCTAAAATTTGAGACCGTTAAGAGGAGATTTGAGTTGGTAGAAATTGAAAGAAAAAATTAACTTGTCGAGGAAGATAAACTATTTTAATATATAAATTTTGTATAAACAATGTATATAGATGTATATACATTCATGACACATAGTTATACAACATTTATACGTGATTATACACTATTTATACAATACATTATACATAAATATTGATACATTACATATACATGTGGTCATTTTCTTGAAAATAATTTTTGTTGCGTATACATTTACGTAAAAATTTCATTTTAAAATTTATCCCAAAATTTTTATATATAAAATAATCAATCAATTATAACCTCAACTATAATTCTATCTGCCCAACACATCATTAAACACATTCTTATCGAATAGATATGTTCGTAAAATATGGGAAGATTATATTAAAGAATATCATTTTCGTCCGTTATTGATTGTTACCTTTATATTTTTAGAGTTAAAATATAAAAAATTTGATTAATATTTTGCTATATATTTTTTCATCATATCGATATGCAAAAAATTGCAATATATAGTACTTTTCTTATAGTTTTTTGATATCGAATTTTTTGTTTTAAGCACCAAATTAATGTAATCTAATTTAACTTTAAAATTTTGTCAAATTGCCTTTCAAAAAATGCAATATGACAAATAAAAATAGACAAAGAGAATAACAAATTACTAAAACTGTTATTATTTATTTTTCTGTGTCTATGAATTTTTATAGCTAATTTCTATAAATTGTAATAGCTAGTGGTGTATAGGTATATTATTGAAATATTGTATTATAATTTTTTGATAATTTATTATTCAGTTCGTTATAAAAAAAATAATTTTATTAAACTTATGAATATAAATCATATTTCTTGTTTTTTTTTAAAAAAAAAGAATGAAATATGTTTTTAAAAAATTATGATCAAATACATGTTGAAACGTCGACAAACAAATTATTTTCTAAAAGTATTTGAAATCTATGGCTAAATGTTACTTTGGTCTTTGCATTCCCACTTTTCATAGTAATTGTCTAAATAATTTATATATAATATTTCTAGTTCATTTTTATTAACGTATTTTAGACTCTTTTTTTTTTGTTAAGACCCCGGTCAATGAATATGTAAAATTATCATAAAATATAAAATTTGACAAAATCAACATTGATGTAGTTACTTGAACACTTGAAAACATGAAATTCTAAGTCATCCATTTAAACAATCTTAATTTGATTAGGACAAGTTTTGCATGAAAAAAAATTCACGCTAATTAATTATATATACACTATGAAATTATTATTTATCTGTTATTTTATATGAGCTGATCCAATTCGTTTAAAAATAAAATTAGAGCGGTTAAGAGAAGTTGTCATTGCCCTAACTTTTGCAAATGTATAAATTATGAAAAGTGATGTGTAAAAATGTTTTGAATCAATATTTTGTCATTTTAACAATTTTATTTGAAAATAAGTTATTACAAAATTATTATTCCACTCAAAGCAGAAATAGTTTATACTAGTACTGATTATGAATCATGAATAAGTTATTTAAATTGTCATAGCTTCCTTTTTGGAAGTCAATCGATATGAAATATAACTAACACATAAGATGTATGTTTTAAATTATATTGATATAATTTTTTTTTAATAATCTATATTTTTTAATAAATATTTAAATTTTTATTTTAAATATCAAATTAATCTAATTTAATTTAATTTAATTTTAAATAATAAATAAATTAACTCTGAAAAAGCACAACACACAATATTTGGATAATTGTTATTCATTGTGTTGTATTGTAGTTATTATACATACAATGTTTATTTTGATTGTTACTTAAAATATATTATATTGTATTGTTAAATTTCATTGTTACGTAACAATGAAAATTCCTATTTATAGAACAACCAATTTTGTATGTTTCCATCGTTACTTAATTTCTTTTTCCAATTATGTATATTACATTATATTTTAAAATAATATTTTATTCTTTATTTTAATTATTTAAATCTATTCAAACCTCCTATCCTAGAATAATGGGTAACAATGATCCAAATAAAATGTATGGGATATGTTAGTGAAAAAACTTACAAGATAATAAAATTGCAAGATTACAATTGAAAATAAAACGAAAAAAGTAATCTCTTCAGGCTAAGGCGCGGATATCTCGCTCTCTTTAAGGAGATTCAAGCCCACTGCAGCAAATGTTTTCACCGGTCCAGCAGTAGTTCTCTTTGACTTGTCCCCTCCAGGATACAACAGCCTTTACAAAGTATAACTCAACTCTGGACAAGAGTTGAGTCCAAAGCTCCACAAAAAAAGAACACCTCCCTTCAACTAATAAGAACTCTCTTTAGACTAACTCTTTCACTCTTTGTTTTCTCTTATGAATTGTATGTATCTAAAACCAAATGAAGACTACCACTATTTATACTACAAGAAGTCTTCCTAGCAATGAATAAAAAGATAATAGAGGTAGTAAATAGTGAAGATAATGGCCTTAGGAGTTACATATGTTACAATGGGAGTTACATAGGTTACATAAGTTACAATGGGAGTTACATATGTTACAAAGGGAGTTACATATGTTACATAGGTTACAAAGGGAGTAATGGAGGAATTAAGAATGAAATACATTGATGGATAACTAATGCTAATGGATGATGTAGAAATCATACATTCTTATAACTCCAAAATAAAGCAATTTAATATGTTAAATATTAATATTAAAATGCTAATAACCTAACAGGATATATAAAAGTATCCCAAAATTATGTTCCTTCAACCATCACACCAAACATGTCCTAAATCCTAATATTATATTATATGTCGATTTGTACACAAATTTTTGAATTTAGATAAATTGACAATTCTTTTTTTTTCTTTCATAATAAAATAAAATAAAATAAAAAATGCACAAAAGAGAGAAGAAATGACACCCCCAAATCCCAATTGACTGGAAACCCTATATAATATAATGTACGATGAAGAAGTGTGTAACGTAAATTGAAGGAAGAAATCCATGGATTTTTCCGGTCAGTACCAGCAGCAACAACAGGGTGCCGGTGCCGGTGCCGGTGATCCTTCTCAAATCCAAGCTTATGATCCATCAATGTATGCTCAATACCCCCAACAATCGACTGACCCTTCTCAAATCCAATCATATGATCAATCTCACTACCAGCAACAACAGCCGGCCGACCCTTCTCAAATCCAACCCTATGATCAATCAACACAAGCTTACTATGCATATCCATACAATCAAGGTTACAATCAGCAATACTACTATCCTCAAGACTATTATTCAAATGCCTATCAACAGCAATACCAGCATGAACCCACTTCAATTCACCCACCTGGGGTTCCGATTCCGCCGTCTACCGATCCTTATGCCACACAGCAGCAACCACAGTATTCGTATTATCCTCAACAACAAGGAATTAACTATGGAGAGGTTGCTACTGTGACAATGCCCAATGTCTCCACACCTACGGTATGTAATTCCTTTGCTTTTTCATTTTTTTTTAAAATAAAAATCTTTGAGCTCTGGTTGTGTGAGTGTTCATAGAATGCAATCTGGGTATATTTGATTGGAATGCTTTTAGAACTTTTGAGTTTATTGAAGCGTTGATTGTTTGGATTTCTGTAATAACCTCTAAAATAGTGTTAAAAATTGAAGCTTTTAAAGGAGCACTATTCCTAAATTGAACATTATAGATATATGACATATGCGAAGATTGAATGGTTGGTGCGAAGCCTCGGTGTGGTAGTTTTAGGTCTTTCTTCTTCTTTAGAAGGTAAATAGGCAATTTTAAGAACAGAAAAATTAGCACAAAGATTGTGCTTGATAATATTGACAAAATTTGATTGTGATTATGAGGCCTGTAGGTAGTGAGTGGTACTTAAAAGATCAGGCATTCTATAAACTTATTTACAAGAATCAAATGATACCAATTAATGAACATTTGATACTTTTAGATTTTAAAAAAATGAATTAAGCTAGCCTACGATAAGAGGCTGTTAACTGGAAAAGTTGTTCCTTTTGTTTTGTTTATGCAAAGAGCATTGGTTAATTGTATTTATTATCATTTTGAGAGAATGAATTCACGTTTCCAAAAGCTACATTGTTTGTATCTCAAGGGAATATTTTTTGTTCCAAGTGTTCATGGTGCAGATTAGGGGGGTGTGTGTGTGTTCATATCTTAGGTACTTATCTGTTTCAATCTATCTCTTTAAAATAGAATGTCACTTTCTCTATTTAGTAACTCTTGAATTGCAACATTCTACATGACATGTTTAAGAGCAGAATATTTTACTTGTTGAAAGAATTTCAGAAGGACAAGAAACTGAAGAACATAATTCTATATGTGTATTCTCTGTATCCTTGTGAACTTCGTTATGTTATTACTTTTTTTTTTTTTTGTAAAACACAGGCTTCTAACATAAGCTATACTATGCTTCTTTGAGAATTTTTGCCTGCTGTTTACTTAGACCTTCATAGCACTAGCTATATGTTAACAAAATTAATAACACTCTGATTATTTAACTAAACTGCTTGAGCTTGGTACATTTGAAATTGATAACAAGGCTAAGCTTCCTGCCAGAAGAAGCAGAGTGTGAGCAAGTCTATTGTGTCTGTTTTGCTCAGCTAATTATACAAGATCTCTACTGTATATTGCATGCTTTATACGAGCTTTTTTTTAGTAAACAGGTAAGACTGTCTCTTGATTGAGAAGCAACAGTTTCCTCTCAAAGACTCTATAAACCAGATCAGCGTCTTTAAAAGATATAATTAGCTGAGCAAACAGCCTGTCACACTAGGCAAGCTGATAAGGTGAGCTTGAGCTTCAACTACATATCATGGAATTGGCTCAAGTTTTCACTCGAGCTAATACCAGCTTGTGGATTGTTACAGTGTCAATCAGACCAAGCTCAAACAGCCTGTTGTCATGGCTCAGTTAGCATGGATAACTCTCTTTCCACTTAAAGTTGCTTTTCTCCTTTGCAGAAATGCTTAGTCACAAGAGTTGGGATTCCCTGAAGATTTTACTGGTGTTTGATATGGTACAAGATCTCTCAAAGTCGAGAGAAGTACACTCTTAATCTTTATTCCTTTGGTATTTCCTCCTCCCCAACTCACCATTCTGGTGGGTGCTTCATGTATTGCTGTGTGATTTTTATCACAAGTTAGATCACTTCTGAAAGAGTAGGAGGAGATTTCCATTGGTTAGCCCCTGGTTCTTAAAACTTCAAGCCATAAGTAAATACCTAATAGAGTTTTCAGTGACGGGATTCCTTCTTTTTTTATTTTTGTATAGGAGATCAAACTGTAATTGACAAACATCACCTTACTGTTTGTCTGTTTATTTTAATGAACTCCTTACATACCAGTTTTCAGAAAAATTGTTTATCAAACTAATGTATGCTTTTACCTCTTGTAAGATTCAGATTCTAACATATATATACAAAGTTACCAGTTTAAAAAAAAAAAAAAAAAAAACTAATGTGTGCGTACTGTATCTATGTTATTGAAAAGTTGATGCAGCATTTCCTGAATGATTTAAAGCCTGCTTGGATTGGGATGCTTTAGGTTCTTTTAAGCCAAAATAACAAAAATAAGCCAAAAGCCATAATTTAGAATTCCAAACTTATGACTCATGCTTATAAGCCATAAGCTAGCTTATAAGCCCATCCAATCATGCCCTAACCTGTTTTCATCGATTTAGCAGTTAATAGGCTGCAAATATCTCCAGTATAATAGTTTTCGACCAGTCAAATTTGACCATCTAGTTTTGATTGATTTTTTTTTCTTCCTAAATAGATGGGAAGGCTACTCAGAATTTTCTTTCAAGTGGTCCTAAAGTGAAAGGTAGGCTTTGTAGAACACTTACAAGATACATCAATTATATATGAGAGTGAATGTTGGGCTGCTTATGTTCAATACATCCACAAGGTGTGTGTCACAAAGATGTAGATGCTAAGATGGATGTGTGGTCACACACAAGATTATACAAGATTAAACAACATAACACTACGAGTTTCAATTTTTTTTTAAAATGTTGACATTCGGCAAAATGTACAAATATCACACATTAAAGGTAAAATAAGATGTCACTTGAGATGGTTTGATCATGCCCTATGTCGACCTCCAGAACTTGGTGTGAAATCATGGTAAAAGAAGTTTGTTAAAGGGTCGAGTTAGACTTAAATCACATTAAAAAAAAGTACTTCTAGTTGGGTTAAAGTATGTTTACTTTCGTTCATATACTTTCTAGAAGTCTTTATCCTACAAGAGATTTATATGCTTTCTTTTTTATTATCATTTTATTTTGTTTAATATTGGTGTGATGAGCTCAAATGGAGTGACATTTTCGGTGAGGATTCATATAGTCGATCATAAATTGTCTAAAAAGAGGCGTAGTTGTTGGTGTCATTGTTTTTCCTATAAAAAATAGAAACAGTTACCTGTATGTTATTTACATAAGAAGCTGCATTTGACGGCTTTTCAATTTATTAACACTTCTCTCTTTCTGTTCCTAGGGAATTTGTATCATATGGCCTCCATATATTTTTCATTACATAGTCAACATTGGTATTCAAAATCTTTCAAAGATAAGCATGTTTTTCTTTGGTCCACCACTTTAAATGGTTAAATAATCTGTTCTTCATGTTTGAGATAGACCTGGTCAATATCTTCCGAATTCTAGGATTTACTTGAAAAAGTTTTTCTTTTTAAAAAATTGTGAACATATTTTATACTGTAATATTTTGCCTTAATGTTTGTCTACGCAAGACTAAATATTTTTGAGGATTGAGGGCATTTTTGTTGGTAAAAGTAACTCTTTTCCTTTTCCCGTTATCTATGTTTTATATTAGACTCAATATACACTTCCTCTCACTTTCCAGTATTACCTGACACGCCGTGTTTAGTGTTGATACTGTATATTACCTATTAGAACTTAAAGAGATCAGCTTCTTACATGTTGAACAGAGTTGACTACACAAAGTCCCTAAAAGTTTGGTTCACTACCCCGGACCTAAGTTGCCCACACTCTTTACTTTTGATGCTGCACCCCCGTTGGGTTCTCCAAAAATACAACTTTTGGAGAATCTCGCATGCGCCCTTTGCCATTTTTGAAGAGTCCTAGCAAGATGGCCCCAGACAAATTGGTGGACTTGTCGGGATAGAAAGTAACAACAGATATTTCAAATCAAACCGAGAAATATTCTTAGCCTAAAGTTTGAAGCTATTTTGTTGCAAACTAGTTGTTGTACAGTATTTGGATATCTTGTTAGATTAGATTGGAGAAATGCACAACTTGTAACTATGTTTTGATGCGCTGGCTTAGTGCTTTTTCCCTTTTAATGCAATACCTTATTTCTTTCCAAAAAAATAATAACTTTAAGAGCTCAGTATGATATTCATACCTACTTAAAATTAAGGAAAATTAGTGGTAGATTATATAAAGGTTTGTAATATACTGAACTCTTTAAGGTTGTGCCATGCTTAGGAATGTTGGTATTTTCCTATTTAATAACTACTTTTCCTGCTTAATGTACTCTAAAATTGTCTTTCCATGTTGTCTAAACTCCTCACTTCTAGTGGTCTAAACATCTACATGAGGATACTCTTGTATATTGCTCTAATCAATTCTTTCGACCTCTTTTCTCTTCTCTTATTTTCATGGTATTAGAGAAAGCAAAAGTATTTGGTCAGAGTCTTACTATCACCATTCGTAAAAAAATTCCCGTGCTTAGCGATGAGACAAACTTACCCAAATGTAAAGGACGTGTTAGAGACATGATTTAAGTAAATGACTGTGTTCCTTCACTACTCAAGCTTTTAAAAGAGACGTCCGACACAATTCAATATGGCATTAGAGTTTCTGCAATCTTGGGAAATTTTAAGTAGCTTCTACCTTAAGGTTGCCCGCATTGCAAATGATTTTGGCATCATTGCCTTTTCCAGTCTCCTTTTGCCATTATTTTGATCATTTGTTTCTGCAGTGCGACACATTTACCGTTCATCATTCAATTAACCTGTCAAGTCTGTTCTCTAACTTGTCAAATTAGCACTTTATTTCTGCTGACTTGTCAAGTCTGTAGTCCATATTTGTCTGCTCAGCACCTTATTCATGCTACTTCACTGCCTAGTCAGTGCCCCATCGCCATCCAGGGACAGGACCCTCTTCAGTCAGAGCGTGCTTGAGCTCCAGGTCGCCTTCCACTGGCAAGTGAGTTTCTGGTGAGCAACTCACTCTCCATAATTGCTCAGTTATCACTACATTGTCATTCAGTGAAACACCGCTCTTCAACCAGTGCCTTGTCAGTGCCAAGTCGACATCCAAGCGATGTCACTATCTGGCCATCAAAAGTAATATCAGGTCATCAAACATAATTTTTACTGAAAGTCTGAAACGATCTACATGTAACTAACTGTCATATTTATTACACTTGTACATTTATGAGTCATATCCTAGCACTCGTCCTTATACTTCTTTTCATATTCATGAATCCTTCAATTTACTTTATGATGAGATTTGTACCTATATCGGGTGCCTGCCTTTTGAGCTGTAACATAACCTTTATTTTTTATTTGGTTGGCTATTGCCATAAGCCTCCACGTGCCTTGTCACCAATATGTTGCTGCCTTGCTGGGTTGCTAGCATTCCTTGTGTCGTCTCTTTGCATGTGTTTCCCCGTCAAATGAGTCATTGGAGTGAGATATTTAGTCTCACACTTTCTGTAACATTAAGATGGTTGATTTTCTTTTCTTAGTTGATTGCATTTTTTGTCCCTTCCACTGCATTACATTCATTGGACCATCGATAACACCTAATGGAGTTACATTTTTTGATCAATAATTAGAACACTGATGGAGTTGTATTAACTTTATTCGGATGTGAGAACTAAAGTAAAATTTGTTTAATCTTCATGAGTGGTCCTTATGGAGGTTCCCCAACTACTTTACATTGAGAAAGCTTCCCGAATAAGGTTGTTGGTGGTCATGGATGTTTTTCATTTTCATTTTCCCAGTAGGTTTGATATTCCGAGCATTTTTTCTTATTTTGATAAATTGATCTTCATATTCTGGTCATACCTGTTCAAGTGGCGAATGCACCTACATTTAGGAACAGATAGGCTTGGTTTAGATTGATGAAGGATTGTGTTAGGAACAAGTACAGTTAGGACTTAGGAACAAGTAGGGTCAGTTTAGATTGATGGAAAATTGTGTTACAAAAAGATGAATGAATGATGTCCATGTTAAATATAGTTTCAGCAGCTAAAATCGGTTGACTTTTATTTGCTTTAGATTCATGACTTTGTTTTAGGGCCTACACATGAATTAGCAGAGGTGTTAACTAGTATGGTAGGGGAAGTATGATAACTATGTTTAGGCGTTTAAGCAATTGTCATTTGATATGTCAAGAACTTATACTTTTGGATCTCATACATTATGCAAGATGGAATCTGGATATAGTACTTCCACATACTGTTCACAGAGCTGACTGTTTTTAGGGTGAAATTTGAAGTATTATTCTGATAGGGAGTTGCTTCTCGATGTAGCCTTGTGTTTTAAATTGATGCTAGAGATGACATACAATATATCAGTGGTAAATGAAGGAGAATGCCGTTCACCATCCTTTAACGTGGTGAAATTATCTGGTAAAAGAGGTGGCATTTGGGTTCTGTTTTCTGTTTGCTGCTTCTTTTGTCCTGTTAACTTCCTCATTAGTGATTAGAAACACTTATGGGTATATTAAATTCCTTAACTGCAAGTTAACCCAACATTATCTCTGAATTGGTAATTAACTTTTGTTCATTTTCCTTCTGAGGGGTTGGGGGGAGGGTGGGAACAAGGAGATGCATGCATGAGCTCTCTTTGCTTATCCCATTACTATGTCAAGTGTTTAACACCTAGACATAAAGTCCCTGCAGTCAGTCGAGTCTTTTCTTATGGTGCCAATGAATTTATACTTGCTACTATTATAGACTTCTTTTCTCTTCCAATACTCGACTTGTATTAATTGGTTTTACATCATGGAGGAGCCTGCCTTCTGTAATACTGATTCTGTTTGTTCGTTTTGCCAACTTCTCTACCATTCCTTCAGCTATGCTAAGTTACTTCATGTCTTCTGCTGCTCATACAATTGTGTGCTGATTTGCTTTTTGTCTAATTTTGTTGTGTTGACCTATTTAAGATGACGAGATTGGTTCTTTTGGTGTATATATTACTGTTTTGACTTGGTATCAGCATTACGCTCTCCAGCTGATCCGTTGATGTATAGAATATTCCAAATCTTTGAACATATTTGCATTCTGCAGATCACACCATCTCCATATAAAGGTAAAGGTAAAAGGGGTGGCAGGCCCTATAGAGGAGGTGCTCATGGCCATCTTGGTGGTGGGCAACTACAACCTATCTACACATTACCAACATATGCTGAGAACCAACCAAAAGTTTTTCAAGGAGCATCACAGATCCAAGGTGGCCTATCCCAAGTTAAACCTTCATCATCTGCCTCAGGTAATTCAGCTCCTGTCCGTCCACCTCGTATGGCTTGGTGCGAACTCTGTAGGATTGAATGCAACACACCTGAAGTTCTTGAACAGCATAAGAATGGAAAGAAACATAAAAAGAACCTGAAAGCCTATGAAGAGCGACAGAAACTGAACAAACAGATGGATGGAGCACATGGTAACCAGACAATAAATTCTGAAGTTAAGCCAAGGATTTCTTACCAGCCTGCAGTTGAGGGATCTGGGCAGCTGCCGCTGGGGCATTTGCCTTCTGAAACTGTAACTGGAGACAGACAGCCTCTGCCCCAAGAGAAGCTTCCTCCTCAATCTGTTATAGAGGAAGATGTCGGTATTACCGGAAAACAAAAGGTTGAAGAGACAGATCCTTTGGATCATATTCAAGGTCAAGGGCGTGGAGTCAAGCGCAATCTAAGAGGTGGACGAGGCAGTAAATTGATGAAGACACAGAATGGCTCAAGAAAACCTGCTGTGCCTCCTAAGCCCCAAAAAATGGTTCCCTTAATATGTGAACTCTGTAATGTAAAGTGTGAATCAGTAGTTGTTTTCCAAAGCCATCTGGCAGGAAGGAAACACCTTTCAAATGTTAAGGACTTCCAAGGCCAACAAGCAATGGTTGGACAAGCTGCTCTCCAAGCATTATACCCTGCTTTGCAGGCTCTTTACCCAGCACTTCAGGCACTATGCCAACCTAATTCTGGTGCATCAACTTCTGTCGCTCCTCAAGGTCATCAGCACAATCTTCATGAAATACTGGGTATTTTGACTCAACAAGCCCTTTCTGCTATCCCTCAAGATCAATTATTAGGTATTGGAGCAGCAGCCACTTTGGCTATCCCTCAAGATCAATTATTAGGTATTGGAGCAGCAGTCGCTTCAGCATTTTCTCCACCTTCAGATTTATTAGCTCAGGACAACCAAGGTTCCAAATTACAAGGTTCAGTATCAGAAGAAACAAGTGAGAATGCGGCTGCGGAGGATGGCAGAAATTGTGACCTTCCGGTTTTACCGAGCACAGAGTCTAAACCTGAAGAGAACATTGATAATAAACATGAAAATGTGAACTTAGAAGTTGAGAAAAAAGTTATGTCTGTTGAAGAGCCATTGAGGTTTGGCACTAGCGGGGATGTGTCTTCTACATCAGCAGCATTGGATGCAGCTGTTTCAGTTTCAAATAGTGAAGTAGTGTCATCAGATTGCGCTGCCCATTCTGGATTAGATGGGAAATTGGCTGATTAAAGTCATTAATTGTTCAATAAATTAATGAGTGGTAGGCAAGACCACAAGAAGGTTTTATAAATGTAGTTAAACTTTATCTTTTGGAAAAAGTGAATAACATTTTGAATATGTAGGTGAAGTGGTGGTGTTCAGGCCTTCTCCGGACTCTTTGAGATATATGCAGATCTAAAACATTCTTAATCTTTTTATCCAACTGTTATATTTTATTTGATGGTTTTGGATTCGCCTAGAGGGTGAGAAGGCCTGCATTTCTTGTTTTGCTATTGATTTTGGGATGTTGATTTGTGGTCTCATCTCATCTCTTTTCAAACAACACAACTTTCAAATTAAGAAGGCAACACTTTGTCTCCCTAGTCATGAATATTTTTTCAGTTTGCCAGTAACTCATTTTTCTCTGCTATTTTTTCTTTTTTTTGATAATGATGGTGTCTGGATCAACTTGTGTGCAACTCAATTATTCCAGTAATTGCATATTACCTTATACCAGTATGTATTCCAGGCAATTATATCCACCAAACTTTCATTGCAGCTGCTTTAGTGAAACAACAATTATCTCATATAAATGTGTCTCATGTAGTTCTGTTTTTGCTTATACACGAGATTTGACATCGACTTCTAGTATTTTGCTTGTGTTATCTTGTGCACAATGTTACATACTTGAAACCTCCTAGTGTTTTCGAAAATTTTCACCTAGTTCAAGTAATATTTGAAAAAGGAAGAAGATAGTTTTCTTTTCCAATAAAAAGATATCAAAGTATTTTGGCTTCTCATATCTTATAAACCAATCCAGAAGGAGGGAGACTTAGAAAATTATGATAACTTATTGGTTCATTTTATAGTGTTGAGATCGTAATTTTTTAACATTTTAAAACATATATATCCAATTTTATATTCAGTAAAGATATGATATATGTGATGTACTCAATGTGTCTGAGTCTGCCTCATCAATATATTAAAATGATACTTGTGATGGTTGTAATTCTAGACAAATTCTTCATGAATAAAAGATTGTATTGGTTGTAAGAGATTTTCATGTGTCCAACAATTTTTTAAGTGTCTATGATATACTCTGTGTATCCGAGCCTGCCTTATCGATATATTAGAAATGATACTTGCGATGGTTGTAATACTAAACAAATTACTTCTGCTTCATGAATAAAGGATTCTATTGGTTGCAACAAATTTCTTAAGTATCTGAATATAGCTTTACATTTTACGATCATCGAACTTTTTTATATAACAATTATGTTCTGTAAAAATATTTTATTATAATTCTAAAAAATAATTTGAAACCAAATTTTGACGATAGTTCCTCGAAGACTTTAAATATCAACTTGTTTGCGCTTTTGTTACCTACCCCATCAATCCCAATTTTATTATATTTCTTTACTTTCGACGTCAAATCTAAAATAAGTTCTATACGACAAATATATACTCACGTAATCTCACTTTTTCAAAAGCAAAAAATTATTTCTAACTTCAATAACATAAAACAATAATACAATACTACTTATCTAACTTTAATGGTTACATTATCATAAAGGAAAGATTCAGTCATAAAAATAACGTGAAGATTTTGAATCTGAATGACAATTTCTATATAATGAGAGCCTAATCCGTCCCCGTCTTTATCGCTAAATTATTTGATACCGCACTTGCACATTATAACAATCTATCCATAAATCATTATCGTTAAGGAAAGATTCAGTCACAAAAATAACAACGTGAAGATTTTAAATCTGAATGTCAATTTCAATTAAAGCAAGCATAATCCGACCCTGTATTATCACTAGATTACTTGATATCGCGCTTGCACATTATAACAGTCTACCCACAAATAATTATCGTAAAGGGAAGATCCAGTCATAAAAACAACAACGTGGATATTTTGAATCTGAATGTCAATTTAATATAATGTGAGCCTATTCGTCCCTCTTTTTATCACTAGATAACTAGATATCGCGATTGCAGACTATATGAGTCTATCCATAAATCATTGTCGTAAAAGGAAGATTTAGTCATAAAAACAACAACGTGAAGATTTTGAAAATCTAAATGTCAATTTCGATATAATGTGAGTCTAATCTATTCCCGTCTTTATCGCTAGATTACTTGATACAATGCTTGCAGATTATAACAGTCTATCCATAAATCATTATCAAAAAGGGAAGATTCAATCATAAAAACAACAACGTGAAGATTTCAAATTTGAATGTCAATTCCTATATAATGCGAACCTAATCCGTCCCCGTCTTTATCGCTAGATTACTTGATAACGTGCTTGCAGATAAACATCATTATCGTATAGGGAAGATTTATTCATAAAATAACAACATAAAGATTTTGAATCTGAATGTCAATTTCAATATAATGTGAGCTTAATCCGTCCCCGCCTTTATCACTAGATTACTTGATATAACGCTTGCAGATTATAACATTATATCCATATATCATTATCATAAAGGGAAGATTCAGTCATAAAAACAAAAATGTGAAGATTTTGAATTTGAATGTCAATTCCAATATAATGCGAATCTAATTCGTCACCGTCTTTATCGCTAGATTACTTGATATTCGCTTGCAGATTATAACAGTCTATACATAAATCATTATCGTAAAGGGAAGATCCAATCATAAAAATAATGTGGAGATTTTGAATCTGAATGTTAATTCCAATATAAAGCGAGCATAATCGATACTGTCTTTATCACTAGATTACTTGATGTCGTGTTTGCAAATTATAACAATCTAAATCATTGTCGTAAAGGAAAAATCCAATCACAAAAGAAACAACGTAAAGATTTCGAATTTGAACATCAATTCCAATATAATGCGAGACTAATTTATTATCACGCTCGCAGGTCTAACCATAAATTAGTTGAGAGAGTACACGTTAATCTAGTCGCCAACGCCATAATTTTTTTTCATTAGTTTTCAACTATCATTAATTTTCATTTAAATTGAAGATTTTCTCTAGAACATAATTAAAAAAAAATTAAAAATTAAAAATAAAACCTCTTCTTTTAGCTTCTTCTTACCAAACTTTCTGTATTTGAATTGTTTGGATAATATTTAGTAAAAATTTAATTTCAGAAGAATTCCAAGTGAAAGCATAAGAAATTTACTTCCTTTTGGCCCTTGTAGTTTTTTTCAGTATAAATACGAAACAAAGGTCAGCAAATACGGAATAATCTCTTCACATGAACCGCGATTGTTGCTTTGATTATCGTCTTCTACATGATCATCGCTGCTACTGCTACTGCAACCACCTGAGAATCTTCACAAAATTCACCTGAAAAAAAAAATGAAAAAATCGAACTTTAGTTCGCCTTTGCCCCAAAAATCTATGAACAATTCAAGACAGCAGCTTTTTGATTCCCTCACATCTCACATTTCTCTCTACAATTCACAAAAACCTCCATTTCCTAATCATAACCCTAACCCTAGATCATCGCTGATCAAATGGTTCTCTTCCCTTTCGATTCCTCAACGCCAAGCTCATCTCACAATTGTTCACTCGAATTTCGTTCAAATCCTGTTGCAAATGCTTGGTAAACTTCAATCCAATGGTCATGGGTTTTTCTTCATCCTACCTGACATGCCTTCAGATGGTTCTGATCTTCCAAGCGTTTGTTTCAGGAAGTCTCATGGGTTATTAGCTCGAGTTGCGGAGTCCAATGAGTCAGAAAGGCGAGTTCGTCAGTCTGTACGGATTTTCAACTCGAAAGAAGGAGAAGGGGAAAATGGGGTTTCGGGTTTGTTGGATTTTGTTGATGCTTTGACTGTAAGTGAGGAATTTGTTGGAAATGTGGATACTTTTGTGAATGCAATGGATGGTGTTACGAATAGGAAGTTTTTGAGAGGGGAAGAAAGTGGGTTGAGCTCAGAATGGGTGGAATTGGGGTGGTTGAAAGAGAAGGGTTATTATAGCATCGAGGCTTTTGTGGCGAATAGGTTGGAGGTGGCGTTACGATTGGCATGGTTGAATCATAATAATGGGAAAAAGAGAGGTGTAAAGCTGAAAGATAAGGTGAATTCTGTAGGTGTAGGGGCAAATGCATTTTGGAGGAAGAAAGGGTGTGTAGACTGGTGGGGTAAGTTAGATGAGGCAACAAGGGTCAAGATTCTTCGTAATGGCTTAGGGAAGGCAGCAAAATCACTGGTACTTCTTTATATTTGAGCGTTTTTCTTGACTAGCAGATTGTTCTATGTTTGTTATTTGGTGCTACATTGCTGTTTAATGTGCTACGAGTTCATTCAATGAGATTACAATATGTTTCAATTTGTGTATGTGGTGGCATTTTCATTCATGGATGTTAAAAAGCTGAACTTTCCCCCTAATAGGAAAGAGATAATGAGACATTTTGGAATAGTAAATAGCTTGTTAAATGGGAAGTACACATTTTAGAATCCTCGGGAATCTATCTAAACAACAAGTGGCTAAGATTTGCAAGTAGGCTAAAATCTGTATCCAAAAATTAGCTCAGATGTAATAAAGGAAATTTAAAGATAATGTTGAGGAGGCCTATTTGATTTGGAAAAGCAAAAGAGAGTATGAACTGCAGGCATTCATGATAATTAACTAAATTATCAAATCATGCAACTTCTTAACTAAGATGTGTCTCTACCTTTTCATAGAATTGAATAGTAGGTTCACGCTGTTGTTTCTTTTTCTCATGCTTTATCAATTGGTTGAGTCAATTCAAACTATAACTGATTTAGATTTTTAGGTACCCTATACCTATGTATGTACATCCCTTTTAAATAATGTCTCTCTTCTTTCTAAAGTAGTCCTGTGGTCATCTAAAGTAGCTCGGACTCTTCATTTTTGGTGCCGCCCCTCGTGTCGTGTGGGTGTGGGATCCATACTTGATTCAGTCAATTGGTTTTGGGTACTTTGACCAAATTCGATGGAGAAATTCTGGACAAATTCAATGATTTATTTAATCAAAATAAAAACTAAGGTGTTAGAAAATGGAATACCTTGTGTATATACATTTCTATGTTCACTCCCTTTCCTTTTATCTCCTTACAAGATTGTTCTCTTGATCAATATTTTCTCCTTAAGTTTTCCATATAATATCTCATAATTTAGGTTTCATCCCTCTATTTTTAGATATTTGAATTATTTTAGCCTTATCCCCGCACCTGTATCCTGTGGCGAAGCTAGGAATTTCACGAAGAGGGTCCAAATTTTTTAGATATTTGAATTATTTTAGCCTTATCCCCGCATCTGTATCTAGTGACGGAGCTAGGAATTTCACGAAGAGGGTCGAAAAATTAAACAATAAAATCTCTTTTTAAAAAGGAAAAAAATTGTTGGTGGTGAGATTTGAACATGCGAGCACTAGCTCACTGCTCGTTAAAGGTGTCTAAACAAACATTCAAGACATCTTAAACCACTAGGTTATAATAACCTATTATGTCAAGGGTGTCCAATATATGCTATTTAATCACCTCATGTATCATTTTACTTGTATATGCTGTATTTTTTTCCGACAAAGGTTGTCCAATTTGACACCCTGACATACATGTGCCTATGCCCCTGCCTGTGTCCATACATGGATCCGTATTCCAGATCTTAAAATTTAGATCTTAGAGGACCCTACCTCTAGATTCCTCCTGTACCGGACATACGAACCCGAGTCCGAAACTTAGGTGGTCAGAGCCATGTCGATGAATATGTGTTTGGTTACTGGTAGATTTATATTTTTTAGGTACCCTATCCCTATCTATGTACATCCATCTTAAATAATATCTCTCTTCTTTTTAAAGTAGTCCTGTGGTCATTAAGTTGCTCGGACTCTTCACTTTTGGTGCTGGGGTGTGGGTGTGAAATCCGTACTCGATTCTGTCAACTAGTTTTGGGTACTTTGAACAAATTCGATGGAGAAATTCTGGACAAATTCAATGATTTATGTAATCAAAACAAAAACGAAGGTAAATTGAAGAAAATGGAATACCTTTGTATATATAAATTTCGATTTTCACTCCCTTCCCTTTTATCTCCTTAGAGGATTCTCCTCTTGATCAATATTTTTTTTTTGGAATGGCAACTTTTTCTTCTGTTTATCCACTGGTATACTACATCAAAGCAGCCCCCCTTCCAAAAGTATTCAAACTACACAGATGGATGACTCCATCTGTGTTGTTTGTCACAAATAGTCTAAAACATCAAAAAGTTCTTCTGCCTGTACTAAAACTTTCTGTTTACACCAAAAATAATAAAGAGCATTCATCTTGAAATTTTTTCAAATTGTTCTTCTTGCTCAAAACATCTTTGATTCCTTTCTTTCCACACTGTCCACCATATACCAGCTGGGACAATCTTCCATCTCTCCTCCTTAATTGTAGTATTGCCCACATGATCCAACAATTTAGAAGTTGTACTATGTTTCATGGTTTCACCCAAGTGATCTTCCTAAGGCTGCTGAATATTCTCCATATTTGATCAATATTTTCTCCTTAAGTTTTCCACATAATATCTCATAATTTTGGTTTCATCCCTGTATTTTTAGATATTTGAATTATTTTAGCCTTATCCCCGCACCTGTATCCATACATGGATCTGTGTCCCTAAATCTTAAAATTTAGATCTTAGAGGACCCTACCTCTAAATTCACACCTGTACGGGACATTCACACCCGAGTCCAAAACTTTGGTGGTCATAGCATGTTAGTGAATATGTGTTTGGTTACTGGTGAATTTAGATTTTTAGGTACCCTATCCCTATGTATGTACATCCCTTTCAAATAAATCTCTCTTCTTTCTAAAGTAGTCCTGTGGTCATCTAAGTTGCTCAAACTATTCACTTTTGGTGCCGCTCCTGTGTGTGTTGGGGGGATCCGTACCTGATTCGGTCAACTGGTTTTGGGTACTGTGACCAAATTCGAGGGAGAAATTCTGGACAAATTCAATGATTTATGTAATCAAAATAAAAACAAAGGTAAATTGAAGAAAATGGAATACCTTGTATATATATAAATTTCTATTTTCACTCCCTTTCCTTTTCTCTATCTTAAGTTTTCCACATAATATCTCATAATTTAGCTTTTATCACTCTATTTTAGATATTTGAATTTTAGCCTTATCACCGCTCCTGTATCCATACATGGATCCGTATTCCCAAATCTTAAAAGTTAAATCTTAGAGGACCATACCTCTAGATTCACACTTGGACTGGACATCCGCACACGAGTCTGAGAACTTAGGTGGTCATAGCATGTCAGTGACTATGTGTTTGGTTACTGATGGCTATTTGAATCTTTAATAACATCTTTTTCACTGTTAAACTATATTTTCCCCCAGGGAAGCCTTATAAATTACTTGAAATATAAAATATGCTACTCTTTTCCTCTAGTTACCTCTAAACAGCATGTCCACATTATTTCTCAAATAAAATAAAATAAAAAAACAAGAAGAAGAAAAAGAAAGAAGCAGCGCAAAACAGTAAACCCAGCATATTTGCTCCTGTTCGTGTATGTTAAAGCAGCAATTGATTTTAGATAACATACCACCTATAATTGTTTGATTTTGATTTGATATACTTCCCATAAGTCATATTTTTTCACAAATAGCAACAATTACATTAATGATATCTCCTAGTATGTGTCTTATTGTACTCCTGTACTGCCTGACAATGTCAATCAAATGATTGAGATGTAAGGAGTTCAGCTGTTTAATCTTCTTATTGCTGGAAGAGTCATCTATTCTTCCTGCATATTTAATAGGTGCTCATTAGAGTTTGACACAGGCTTATGCTGTCCAATCTCCAATTATATCTTTCAGATTACTGACACTTTGAAAGGGGCAAGAGGTGTTTCAGCGGATAAAACTTGGCTATGCAGTTCAACACTAGAACAACCTCTGAGGGGTAATCCTACTTTGTCTGATCGAAGAAACTTTATGAATCTCAGTGTGTCAGATGCAAGAGTTGCAAAAAAGAGCATGCATCATGCATCAGTGTTTGGAGTCTCGTGTTCATTCAACCAGTTACTTGATTGTTTGTTTATGCTTGAGGATATCTCCACTGTGCTGTTGGCATGTCCACATTCTGTTTGCGAGCCTCCTGATAGTGAAAAATTATTCTTTAGTTCATTTGAATCTGTTAATACTCTTTCTGATTGTATATTAAGAAAATTACGGGGGTTACTCATGATTATTTCTCTTGACTGTACAAAGTATGAGCTACTAGAGGACGAAAACTTGAATTCCTTACCAAAGCAAAACAAAGAGATACTTGGTGCTTCGAACCGTAAGAAAAAAGGGAAAAACCGTAAGGTGAAGAAATCAAATTCTTTGCCAAAACCTAAAACAGATGGTTTGAGGCCTGCTAAAAGCACTGAGGTACAACTCTGATCTTGAAGACTTCCCATAGAAATTTCCTTTAGAAAGAAGAAAAAAAAATCTATACCATGTGTTCCCTTACTTTCTTTTAAAATAATATGCAGGACAAGGGAGACACATCCATGCGTTGTGATAATGTATATAATAGTTCGTCTACTGGTTTGGTCGATAAATTTTGTGGCGATAATGTACATAGTAGTTTGCCCAGTGGATCGGTCAACAGAGAACAGCAGAAGGATCATGTTAAAGAGAGTCTTCCATCTTTGATCGATATGGTTGTAATTATCTTCTCTTTCTACTATGTATCAGATATCCAAGTTATGTTGTAAATAGTTTGTAACTGACTGACTGTCTGCATGGACAGGGTGAAGGACCAGATAATCAAACTGTTAGAAGTGCTTCAAGGAAGAAAAGGAAAGAAAGAAACAAGATTAAGAACCCTAGCTTGATAACTTCTGGGGAAGATGGTAAATGTCCGAAAAGAAATTCTCAGAAGTCCTTTATTTCTGTCAACTCCCGAGGTAGGGATCCAAGTTCTGATTGTGTCACTTTAATAGATTCGGTTGTTCAAAGCGGATCAAAAGATTCTTGTATTGACAATGAGAAACGTGAACCAGAAATGAGCATTCTGAGTCGAAGCAGTAGGGATTCTGGTTCTGCTGGTTCTTTTGAAGGTTACAGGAATCCTTGTTTGACAGACCATTTGCCCAAAGAGGGAGTGATGGAAAATGGAACGGTAGCTGTTGCAGTGGAAACTACCAATAGGGAAGGCGATTCTGCTATATCTTCTGTAATGCCTGCGATTGAATCTGGACGCACTCTTTCAAACGGCAAGGAGTTCAAAAAATTGAACAGAGCAGGTTTTCTTGAGCAGAAAATTGAAGTTGGTGATGCCAACACAAATTTGACCTCGTTACAGGAGAAAGGAAGTGTTGATGTTTATGATACAGGGCCGATGAATTCTCCATCTTATGTTTCGTATGAGTGGCCCAGTGTAGCTCCTGTTCATCTTCCATGCGGTGATTCACATCTCCCACGGGCTACTGATAGATTGCACCTTGATGTCAGTCGCAACTGGAAAAGTCATTTTCGTCATTCTTTTCTACGCAACGTACGCCATGTAAGAAATTCTTCAATTGAAACAGGATGCCCTGGAATCATATCTGGACCTTTGCCAATGAGTTTAGATTGGCCCCCAATGGTGCGCAGTATCAATAGACTAGCTGCTCCATCAGTTACATGCAATTATGATGCTGGGTTTATATCTAGGAGAACGTCTTTCCAGCAAGATATAGCAGCTCAAAGCATGCACTGCAATGTGGTGAGTACTGAGGATGAAAGGGTGTATTCTGGTGACTTAATGGACTTCTCCGATCTTGCAAATTCACATGAAGTGGGTGAAGACCATGATTATCACTGGATGTCTGAAGAAGAGTTAGAGGTACATGCTGTTTCCGGGGTGGACTATAATCAGTACTTTGGAGGTGGTGTTATGTATTGGAATCCTTCTGATCATCTTGGTACTAATTTTTCACGTCCTCCCTCTCTTAGCTCGGATGATAGCTCATGGGCATGGAGGGACGCAGACATGAATAGGGCAGTTGATGATATGGTTGCCTTCTCTTCTTCCTACAGTACAAATGGTTTGACTTCTCCTTCTGGTGCTTCCTTTTGCTCTCCATTCGATGCTTTAGGTTCAGGACATCAGGCTGTTGGTTATGTTATACCAGGAAGTGAGATTACCAGCAAGGTTCTGCAGTCATCATCATCAGCAGATCTAGTGACAGTAGAGAATGCTTCAGGATCCTTGTCCAGTTTGCCCGCTGAAGTTGAAGCAAAGTCTGTGGATTCACTCGCATACCCCATTTTACGACCCATTGTCATTCCCAGTATGTCTCGGGAGAGATCAAGATCAGATTTTAAGCGCAGTCATGATCATAAAAGTCCTTGTGTTCCTCCCAGTAGGCGGGAGCAACCTAGGATCAAGAGGCCTCCATCACCTGTTGTCCTCTGTGTTCCACGTGCTCCTCATCCGCCTCCTCCTTCTCCAGTTGGTGATTCTAGAAGGCACAGAGGTTTTCCAACAGTTCGGTCTGGTAGCTCCAGCCCTAGGCAGTGGGGTGTCAAAGGTTGGTTCCATGATGGAATTAATTTTGAAGAAGCCTGTATACGCATGGATGGTAGTGAAGTAGTTTGGCCTGCTTGGAGGAGTAAAAGTCTCTCAGCCCATCAGTTAACGCAACCTCTACCTGGAGCTTTGCTGCAGGACCGCCTAATCGCAATTTCACAGTTAACTCGCGATCAAGAACATGTAAATTTCAAATCTGAGAATCCGGTTTGCAGTTTCATAACTCCTTTATTCACATGTTTCTGTCTGCTTGAGTGGAAAGCTACTTTTGTTCATTCTTTTTCTTTTCCAGCCAGATGTTGCGTTCCCACTTCAACCTCCCGAAACGCTGAACTCTACTGCAAAGAAGGCATGTCTCTCAATGATCCATAGTCGCCTTCACAATGAAATTGAGAACTTCTGTAAACAGGTAGAGTCCCAAGAGAGTAGTAGCTTCTGCAGTATCATTTCAGTAATTTTACCAGATTTTGAGGATAAAAAATCCGGCAATGTGATGCTTATTGTTGGTTATCTGTAATGACATTCAAGGTTGCCTCTGAGAATCTGATCAGGAAGCCTTACATTAATTGGGCTGTAAAGCGCGTTGCACGTTCTCTACAAGTATTATGGCCTAGATCGCGTACAAACATTTTTGGTTCAAACGCTACTGGGTTGTCACTCCCATCGAGTGATGTGGACCTTGTGGTCTCTCTTCCTCCTGTGAGGAATCTGGTAAGCATGTCTTGCATAATATGTGCTTATGTTATATCTTTAGGTATGGAGAAAAAGAGTCTTGGAGAAAGGAAATCATGTTATATTCTTTTCTTTTCTTTCATCCCTAGGAACCAATTAAAGAAGCTGGGATCTTAGAGGGGCGAAATGGGATCAAAGAAACATGCCTTCAGGTATTCAGGATCACATGAATATTCTTCTCTAATAATTGAAGGAGGAAATGCTATGCTTGCTTTGAAAGACATGATCTTTTTGTACTCCCTCCATCCTATAATACTTGTCATGTTTCATTTTTGAGAGTGCTACATTTCTTTGACCAACATTTAAGATATATTTTTTCACCATATTGATATGAGAAAAAAAGTTGCAACTTATAATGCTTTTTGTATTGTTTGGAATATGTATATTGTGATTTTAAAATATTTAATTAATCTAGTCTAATTTAGCTTTGAAAGATGGTCAAATTGAAAAGTGAAACAAGAGCGAGTAAACTTAAAGCACGGGACCTAAAAAAAAGAAGAAGAGGAGAGAACCTTCTTGCTGTTCTTTAATCATTAACCAATATTTTCCTCATGACCCTCAACCGCCCCCACCTCCACCCACCCCACCCACAAAAAAAAGAAGAAGAGACACATGGGCTTAACTTAACCCCAACAGCTAGCTGATGAGAGGAGGATTTCTCGAGTCTTTATTAGCAGACCATCAATCCATTGCCCAACCAATGGGGTACTCTAACTCACTCTACCACCTCCCCTTTCACTCCTATGCCCAATTAGAGCATGGATTGGGAGCCCAAACAGGGATATGAGCATCCCCGACTATCATACTATATATATATATAAAGATATGGCACTTGAGTCTAACCCAACCTGCAAATCCATAGAAGAAGAAATCACCTAGTGTTTTGTCTTTGCTGGGATTCAAACTTAAAACTTCATGGTTTTCAACCCACTTCTTTGCTCCCTAGGCCACACTCTTGGGTGCAACTCCCACGGCCCATTTTATGCATATCTAACTGCCTATATAGTCACAGTCTTAGATGAGTAGTGTGAGAGTTCCACATGTATTTTCAATTTCTATCTTATAAAAGAGTGAACTTTATACCATGTGGGTCTCAACAAGTCACTAAGGTATAATGGGGATGTGAAGATGAAATAGTTCAGAAAAGAGAAATATGTCATTATTTTTGGAACAAACTAAAAAGGGAAGCATGTCCCTATAAAATGGACGGAAAAAAGGGTACCAGACAAGAATATTGAGTTTGTTTTACCCTTGGTTGTCCAATTTGATACAAATATAGCTTATTCTAAATGGAGCTCCTTCTTGCTGACATAGAACACTTTGCAGCATGCAGCTAGATATCTGGCTAACCAGGAGTGGGTAAAAAATGATTCTCTGAAGATCGTGGAAAATACTGCTGTAATATCTCTGAAATCCAAAATCCTTTTCCTTCTGGGTTCTCATCAGCTTTGTGTTTTTCTTTATGTTAATCGCAATACCTTTGTCCTTCTCTCTTTTATCACAAAAAAAGTACCTTGACCTCCTTAGTCATTGTTCCATACTATGTTGCTTCCATTTTTCTACAGATACCAATTATAATGCTTGTGGTGGAAGTTCCACATGACCTCATTTCGTCGTCTCTATCAAATTTACAAACACCAAAAGCTGAACCAACTGAGTTGACTGTTGAAGAAGGCAATACTTTTCAGGCTGATTCGACTTGTTCGGATTCCTCATCTTCACCACAGTGGTCTAAGATGAATGAATGTGTGAAGGATGTAAAAGCAGTTCGACTTGATATTAGTTTCAAATCGCCTTCTCATACAGGATTACAGACCACAGAGCTGGTATGTGTTGAAGAGATTGCATCTGAGTACTTGTGGGATCAAATTCAGAACTATATTCTCTTAATCTTTATCACTTTAGATATTTGTTATGTCAAGCCTGTCATTGGTTATGCATGTAGATTTATCGTATGATGTGTTTCCATTATCGATGATAGGTAAAAGAGCTCACAGAACAGTTTCCTGCTACCACACCTCTTGCTTTGGTGCTAAAACAGTTCCTAGCAGATCGCAGTCTTGACCAGTCATATTCAGGCGGTTTAAGTTCATATTGTCTAGTAAGCTTTCTCAGCATCAATATCTGGTAGAGTTACCTAAAAGTGTTTCAGTTGTCTATATACTATTTTCTTACTTGATATTCAAGTTTGTTCTTTTGGTTATGCTTAAATACATCACTCTTCCATACTCTTCTCCGTCATCCTGGGAAAAACTGTAGAGTTGTTTTGGGCACACCAAAAATGCCAAATATGTTGAGAATAACGTTTCAGATTTCAGTAAATTTACAATAATGAAAGCGATGGATTTGTCCTCTTCAGATTCACATAGCTACATTACCTCTTCTTTGAGGCATGTCACTTTGGGCACTAACCAAGAGAAACATTTGAGATTTGATCTTAAGTGGAGCCATGCCTTTCCATGTGGATTTCCATGGCCAGAGAGTGTTCTGAGATGAAACTTGAGTAGAAATCGAGTAGCATGATTTTAAAGAGAAGGTGCCCTCTGATTTACCTTTTCAAATCATACATCAGATGAAGAAGAGGCTGAGGTAGTGCTGCTGAGTAAGTTCAAAAGGCTTAGGTGTCCATCCGCTTCCTAATCATTTAAGTTCCTCTAAAGTGATAAGCCAACAGTGCTCTTGTCTGAAATCTGAGGTAAGAGTGTCTTGGAAGAGGTGATGCTGAAGAGAGCCGTACATATCTTTAACAGGAGAGTTGCCAAGTCATCTATCATTCCAAAATCTAGCCTTTCCGCCATCTCCCACAATTGACCGTTCAACTTTTCAAAAAATAACCTACGTTGGTATATTTATGAGTGCCTTCAATCTTATGATTTATGAATGGTGAATATACAGTGCACCTACTTCTTTTGCTGCCATCTACTCATTTCCTGCACTGACTGCTTTGCTAAGCTGCTTCATTCCCTTCTTGACACTCTATTATGTGTGGATTAGTGAGGGCAGTTGAGGCAAAAGAAGGATATTTTCTGACTACTCCTTTGCTTAGAAAGCAGAGAAAATGAATGATTGAAGAGTTCTTTTTCTTGCTTGGGTGCTGTAGAAATTAGAGAATCATTTTCATCTTCACCCAAAATTTTAATCAGTTACAAATAAGTCAAACAATTTTTCACTCATACCATGTTTCAACTCAAACCAAGCAAAAGAGATGGAGGTTGGTCGGCTACACTTATGCTTTGCTTGGAAAGAAGAGACAAAAAAAGAAAGAAAGGAACAACTTAGAGATTTTTCTTTTCTCTTGCTTTGGTACTGTAACAATTAGGGGATGAAAATAAAAGAGTACCATTTTCTTCTTTGACTGAAATTTAAATCAGTGACAACAAATAAGTCGAACAATTTTCTTTTTCATTCTTGTTTTCTATCTGAACCATGCATTCGTAAATAGAAATCGCCTTAGCTTTCTCCTCCTCTATTTTTACTACCATTTTCCCTCCTTTCTCTTCCTTTTCCTAAATTCCCAGCATAAGTTATATTTATGCTCACAAGTGATTCATTCTAGCAGTGAAGACTGAAGATTAAACGTCCTTACCTTGATTTACATGTAATTAGAATTTCAGGAGTGGGTTGATGTATCCATTTAGTCCATTAAGAGATGACTCACTTATTCTAACTAGCATTCTGATGAAGTTCTAGAATCTAAGATTATATTGCAAGAAATACTGACTGGAGTGACTATAGAGTTCCCTATCTTGATTCATTATTTTTCAGTTCTTGAATGAGGCAAATATCTGGAAATTAGATTGTGGTCTCTAAGTCTAGCTCAAGGTCAAACAGAAATTTTGTTCATTGGGAAGTGGAAATATCTGCATTGTGGTCATTATCTATTCAATCTAGTCATCTGTCAAACTTTTCACCCATTTGTTTCAAGCAAAAGTGAAATAGTGAAACTTATTCAATTGTCTTCCAATTCTTGGCATTCTTACCTCTGATGTTTTGCTTCCCTTGATTTCATTCTAGATCTTGATGTTAATGTGTTTGAATGTCTCTTAAATGTCTTCACCATTTAATAGGTACTATTGATCACACGGTTTTTGCAGCATGAACATCATCACAGTCGACCAATTGATCAAGTATGATTGAATCCTTCTTTTTCTTTTTTGTTTTCTTTATTGTACATTTAATTTTTGGCGATTGACCCCTGTTTTATTGTTAATGGTATCATCAGTAAGCCTGACATGTTCAACATAGATTGTGATGGATGTCTCCATTGTTTTTGTTGTTGGTTTGTTCATATTGTGATGAAAACATTCATAAGACCTTTCACAATATAAAGAAGAACCTGTGATCCGACATAAGATGATTTTCTGGGTAAATACTGTGAAATTTTCATCGGTTATTTGGGACATCTGTTTAGAAAGTGAACCACTTTTAATTCCTCTTTCGATTGTGGGCCTTTTAGACTACAATTGAAAGATCTCTTTTGAGCTAACTGAAATCTGATGAGAAAACGTTCATGGTCTAAAATATTGTATGTTATTGCAAATATTAGATGAGTGTGGTGTTTTGTTGTAACATATGAACAAATTAGACCCGAGTCTGATGTTGTCCGGAAGGGTAATTTCCCAAGGGTGATATTTGCTCAAAATTTTAATATTAGGGACAAAATCTAAATGATCGCTTAAACAAGGGACATTAGTGTATATCATCCATAAACACCAACAGCAAAGAACAAAGCGGAGGGAGACATTTCGTGGCAGCAGAACAACCTAGCCAGTTGAGTTTCTCTCATATTTGGGTTTAAGCTTGATAGTTTAATTTTAGGCTATAGTGAGCAGGTGAATTCCATCTTTTTGGTTTTCTCTCCTCCTTTAAAAATTAAGATAATGTAGCAAGGTAAAAAGGAAGGCTTATGTGAGGAGGTTGGCCTTTTTAACTTCAATACTCAATGGAATTACTGAAACTGAAGGGTTGGAGATCACACTTAAAGATGTTATCTACCGCACACATGAGATAATGATGAGGCTTGTAAAAGTAAAAAGTAAGCTGTCGTAGCGAGATCAAGTGCAGAGGCGGAATATCGAGCTATGGCACTAGCAACGTGTGTGCTTATGTGGTTGAGACAACTTCTCCAAGAATTTAAGGTAGGAGGAGTTGAACCGATGACATTGATTTGTGATAACCAAGCTGCATTACATATCCCTTCTAATGCAGTTTTCCATGAAAGAATGAAGCACATTGAGATAGATTGTCACTTCATTCGAGAGAAGATTGAGTCTGGATTTATCACAAGTTTTGTTAACCCAAAAGATCAACTGGTGGATATTTTTACAAAATCACTCCAAGAATCTAGAATTAACTATATTTGTGGCAAGCTATGAACATATGACTTTTATGCTCCAGCTTGAGGGGAATGTTATTTATGGTCTATTTGGTAGATATGAAATTATTTAAAATATGGTATGATTAAATAATCTACATATAAGAATATTCTCTTAATCCCTTTAATTAAGCAGTTTGGAGATTGTGTAATATTTTCTATCTTCTTTCCTTATTTACATTATCTGTAACAACTATTTAATCCATCAACTTGAGGGAGATCAATCAATTCAATTCCCAATATCTCTTCTTCTTCTAACTTCTCATGGCATCACAACAGACAGAGGTCATGTGATCGAATCTCACCGCTACCCAAATTAAAAAGAATTTCTACATACTTGACCCATGAAAAAGAATCAGGCCCGCATGTGAGGGGGCATGTTGAGAATATATTATCTATTAAAAGTATGCTCTCCTCTAACAATTTAAGCTTTTAAATGAGATTGTTACACACTTCAACAAGTTCAAATAGCAGAAACTTATCTCCTCTAACAATTTAAGCTTTTAAATGAGATAGTTACACACTTCAACAAGTTCAAATAGCAGAAACTTTAGGTGCATGTCTGATGCACTATGAGAGACTTGTGGAATGGACCACCTTTCTGAGTTATCACATGGAAGTTACTTCACCTTTCAGCTGCAAGTCTCATTTTCAAATTCTTTTCTGACATTGCATATTAGTTTTTTGCTTTATTATTTTTCGTTTAAATCCTAATTTCATTTTGCTTCTCCTGATCATCGCGTCCTCCTTGCGTGTCAGAGATATAAAGCGAGTTCATGAAAGACTTCCCATGCCATCTCTGAAAGTTTTGCAATATAAGTGGCCCTGCTTCAGAGCCCCTGAACTTTTATGTATTTGTTATGATGCCTTCATATGAACAAGGATTGGGGTACGACATTTAGAAATTAGATGTTAGGGAAAGATAAATGTATAAAAGAGCCCATCTGCTGTCTTACCTACATGACTATAAATAATGGATTACATTGTACCTGAATAATCAAAACTGATCTTTCTCTTGAAAGATGTAGAACTTAAATGCTAGCATATTCAATGTAAAATTAAAAAATCACCTCCTCCTGCTCTTTGCTTGTACAGAACTGCTATGTGGACAGGTTAGTTGGATAGCCTTGTACAGAGGCCATATGATAGGGTTGCTCCTACAAATACTGATCTTTCTCTCGAAAGATGTAGAACTTAAATGCTAGCATATTCAATGTAAAATTAAAAAATCCACCTCCTCCTGCTCTTTGCTTGTACAGAACTGCTATGTGGACAGGTTAGTTGGATAGCCTTGTACAGAGGCCATATGATAGGGTTGCTCCTACAATTTTATACTTGGTGAGCTTGTTATATGCTGCAGTGCCTCTATGGAAGAAGTTGACTTTGTTTCAATTAATTAGAACTAAGCTTCTTTTATTTTTTTCTTCTGATGCACAACACTTTTATTGAGTGTAACTTTGATCTTATCTTGTAGAACTTGGGGAGCCTCCTGATGGACTTTTTCTACTTCTTTGGGTGAGTTTGAGCTGCTTGTATTTCCTTAAACATTTTATCTCATATTTGGTTCTTACAAGCAGCAGCCACACATTTTAGTTGACTCATATTTCTGAAGTCCAAACCACTATGATACCCCTGCTCCCTTTAAAAAAATAGATGCAAAAAAGGGTATTGCAGATGTAAAGCCTTCTTTTTGTTGTCAGGAATGTGTTTGATCCTCGTCAAATACGTGTCTCAATACAGGGAAGCGGCTTATACATAAATAGAGAACGAGGGTGCAGGTGTGACAAATTGCTGAACCTCCTGATTTTGTTTCTTGTAAATCTCTAGCTCCATTTTTGTGATGATTATCCTTCCTTCTTATTCCCTGGTTTTACTTTGTAGCATTGATCCAATTTGCATTGATGATCCTCTGTACCCAACCAATAATGTGGGGCGGAACTGCTTTCGCATACACCAATGCATCAAGGTTAGTTAGAATTGCTTGTAGTAAATTTTCTAGAAAATATTTGTTATGAACTATGGATAGTAAGCATGAAATATAAGTTCATGTCATCATCACGATGTTAGTAGAACTAGAAAAACTTGTCGGTCTGGTGAAAATGAAGAACTTGTGATATTTTGGGTTTCTTAGCTTTTAAAAATCAATAGGATAAAATGTATTTGAATCTCCTAAGAGGTTGGCAACAAGGAATTCCTTCTAGGCTGGCTAGTAGCGGGGATGTGTTGGTTAATGAATTAACCAGACATATCTCTCAATCACCAGTAGATTAAAGAAGCTTTTGATTTGTCATTGGTTAATTTTTATTATATTAATACAGTTGATGCAAGTGAATTAAGCGTTGGGCTCCACTCTTGGTGGTGCCCGACTGCCCTCTATCAGTTTGTTTACTTCACTATTCTACTAATTTGTTAAGTTCCAATCCCAACACTGTGCTTCCTCTACTTCGGGAGTAATTTGCATATGTAAAAGCTTGAATCATAAATCTCGTATTATATCTCTCGAATGACATGTGATGTATTTTTATTGAAAAGGTAGCATACGTCAGTTAAAAGTGAAAAGCATGAATTCCTCTGTTAGTACCTTGTTAGTCTACCAACAGTTTTATGCATGGAAATTAAATCAGTAGCTGTATTTTCTGTTCTCTGTAATATGTTCTGTAACAGTGATTTCCCTTTCCATGTAGCAGTTGTTTTCTGTGTAGTATTTATTTGCAGTAAGGAGGTTATTCCTCCACTTTCTCATTTCAGTAATAGTGGGAAGTTATTTCCTTGTTATTAGGTGGGTGGTTAATCACCAATGTTGTATTTAAGTTATTTGAATTCAATGAAATGTTAAGCAGAAAATTACTAAGTTTTTGAGTACTTCAAACTCAAGAGATCGCAGGTTCTCTCTTAAAGAACCAGCACCATAGGTTGTAGGAAGAACACATTTGATTCACACTACAACGCCCCATAACCAGATCCATATCAGGGGACCATAACATCCTCTTATGCCTCGCATTATCTTAGGCCTAACTCACACCCTAAAAGCTAGCTAAAAAGGAGGAGGATTGCCAAGCCTTATAAGGAGTCCACCCATTTCATTAACCACCAATATAGTTCTTTAACACCTCAAATATGTAGAAGTCAGCTAAAAATACTTTGTTCTTTTAACGTGATGGAAGATGAACAATCGCTAAGGAATAGCTTGAACTACTGTACTTTGATGACTCGAAGTGACTCTACTTTTTCATTTAATTAATATAACCTGAAGTAACAAACTCTAGGTATTTTCTTTGGGTGCTTCTGTTTGACATATTGTTTAAGTTGGTTCCTAAGTTATGATTATTTTGGGACTGACTGAATGGATTAGAACACGCGCTAAAAATTATAATCATTGAATATTGGCTGCATATAACTATTCTAATAAAAGTTACTTTCTGTAGGCATTTGCGGATGCTTATTCCATTTTGGAAAATGAGATAGCTTCTCTTCCATGCAACGATGAATCTAATTCAGTGCCTCAAGTTAAGCTACTCCCAAGAATTGTTCCAAGCATTGAGGTTTCTGAGGTATCTTAATATCAGAAATTTTGCATCTTGAAGGTATGTTAAGCTCATACATTATCTTCAGATCAACCATAATACTTGTATAGTTTTCAAGATGCCATTAGTATTTTCTTTTATCTTTTTCCATCCTCTTAGATTGAAATGATTGGTTGCATAAGAATAAAGTTTCACTTATAATGACTTGATTGTATAAAAAGAGCTTCTAGAATGTTCATAAAGATATTGTGTAAGAGCCCGTTTTAAAGTTACTTTTAACTTTGCCAAACATTCCCCAAAAGCTAAATGACTTAAAAGTAGGTTAAACCAACTTTTAAGCCAATCTAAACAGGCTCTAAGTATCTCCACGAAGTTATCAAAGAGTTGTGTTATACGGGTGAATTTTACCTTTTCTAAAAGCATCTCCATGAAACCAGTGAGAAGGAAAGACATTATGCTAAACATTGAAGTTTGGGTCTCATAAGTTGAGTAATCTGAATATTACATGGTATTTTTTGTTTGATGTTGTACTCTTCAAACTCTAAAGTATCTGCAGTTAATCTTTTCTTTCCTTCTATTTGCCATTAGTGTCTTGTTATCTTCTATAACTATCAAAGACTCAAAGATTTGTCTCAAATCATTTGTGTCCTTCTATTTGGTATCAGCTTATTGTTATTACTATCAAAGATTCAATGATCAATCTCAACTTGCAACTGCCTCTACTAGAGTTGGACTAAATTCTATAGCCGCTCATTCTGCCGTGATTGGGTAAGATCTTCTTTTGCCCTACAGTTGCTTGATATTAAGTTTTTTGCTTTTGTAGATTTGGTTTCAAATTTATGTTCCGAACTTCTAGCAAATTGCAATTAAATTGTTTGATGATGTTATGAATACAGGTTGGGATTTTGCCTTTAAAAATTGGGACCAACTTCTGCTGGATGTCAAAACTAAGAATAGTTAAAGAGCTCCTCCATTCAATTGAATCAAACATTGTCTGAACTTGACCATGTCAATATATGATGACCACATTGACATGTTGGAGACTGTCTATTGCTAGCTGGTCCATCTTGAAAGTTATCCCAAAGTTAGAGAACTCTCCACTCGTTACAATTTTAATTTTCACCAAACCAGAATTTTGTACTTGAAGAACTTTTGATGTCATTGTTGAAATGGATTTGTACATATCATCATTGTGGTATTGAATTGGGCACTACTAGAGCTAATGAGGCAATTTGCAACTTACAAAGAGATTGAGAAGTCTAGTAAGTGTTATTTCTATGTTCTTTTCTAACATTTTTTTTTCTTTAGTTGATGAATCATGGCTAATAAGATGTGAAGGGAAATAGCACTCTACTTGTTCATCGAGAGTCCTTGGGTTCTGAGAAGTTTCTATTCTCATGCATTATTCAGGTGCTGGCTAGAATTGAATGGACATTCTGAGGCACCATTCCATATCTCCAACCTCTAAGTTAAGATTTGAACCTTGGGCTTATGTCAACTCCAAAAGCTAGCTCATGCGGTCAGGATTGTTAATGAGGCACACAAACCCTACCCACACCGATGTGAGACTCTAACACCCCCTATACACCCAGGATTGGACAATTAGAGCGTGGTAACATGGGAGCCAAGTTCAGGTAAATGAAGTCTCTGATACCATGTGAAAAGAAATGGTGGTGTCCGTGCTCTCTTGATAACAGTGGTGACCAGGCCATCTTGCTCGTGCCTCAAATACTTCACCAAGTATCTGCTACCTCCACCAGCGCAGGTACTGGATAACTCTACCCACCTAGGCTTAAGCAAATGATAATGCTGACCCTAAATAATCATTTTTAGAAGTCATGTATTATAGCTAAGTTCATCGAATGCTTTGAGCAGGCTCACGGTCAATAGGAAAAGCAAGCTTTTAGCTACTTCTGATAGGCTGAGCATCCTCGGATTGAAGATACCTTACGTCAGGAAGGGGCTGAGGAAAATCAAGCTTCTGGACACTTCTAATAGGAATAGCAAGCTTTTGGACTTCTAATTTACGGGTGGGAACTGGGCATTTTCTGCTGGCTCCAAGGGTAGAGGATCCTCTCTTTTACTGGTTTATTCTTTTCCACTTGTCTTTGTTTACGTTCCCCTTCCTCTCTCCTCCAGAGGCCCCTACCCTAGGAGTCTATTTCCTAATTTTTGACTTCTTGATTTTGTTTCATTTTATTTCAGTTGGGAGGATCACAAATAATAATGATCTGAAGTGATTTTTCACTCTGGCGATGCAGTTGCAATAACAATTAAGCTGAGCCGGTGCTTAAAGGTAAACTCTTGGACTGAAATGTGTCCAACTAGAATGGAGTCAACGTAGAAGATTTATGTAATCGATCTCAATTGGTTTGACATAGAGGCATAGTTGTCGTTGTATTTTGTTGTGTTGTATGAAATAACAATTGGATTATCTTTACGCAATGTTCATCTTATATTTTGTGCACACATGATGTACATTTCTTTTCTCAGTCACCTTGTGCTTAATTTCCTAATATTTTTCTTATCCTTTATTTACTTATTCCTTTTGAATGATTCAACAGCACGGATCAAGAATTATAAAAAAAATAATCTGGTCATTCCAAGAATCGAATAGGTACATTGTGTTGATTTATTAATCCTTACAGGAATTTTATAAACTCCAAAGTTTTGAAGATATTTCTTTCATGCATACCACTTTTCGTTTAATATGAAACGGCGTCTTCCACAAGTCATCATTTTCCCAACCTTAGAAAAAGGGGCAACCCTTCCACCAACCTTCCAACAAACTAACATTTTGTCTCAGAAAATCAACAACTCTCCTGTCATTTCCAAACTAAAAGAAAGATAAACCTGAAAACAATCATTTCCCAAGTTTGTTGCTTTATCACTACTCTTTTCCTCAACAAATAAAGGTTCCAACAATGAAAGTGAAAGTGTTTGGTCGCTTCAAATGCAAGCTTTTCAATCCATGCAAGAAAATAGCAAGGTTGTTCAAGTTCAGACTCAGAAAGCCCCTCTTTATAAGAAGACTTAAGTTTCGCCGTTCAGTACATAAGACTGAACGGCTAAGAAGAGTAGAGAGAGAGGAGGACCAAGTCATGGAGCTCAAGAGTTTCTCAGAAGTGGAACTTCACAACAAAGCACCATTTCCATCACCTCTCACCCCTGCTTACGTGAGATTGAGTGCAGCAACTAGAAAAGATGTGCCAGTTCTGGACAATGCGGAAGATGCATGCAGGAGCTTTGAGAATTATCTGGTGGAAACGATTGTGGAAGAGGGGAAAATGAGGGATTTGGCAGATGTGGAAGAGTTGTTATACTGTTGGAAGAATCTCAAAAGCCCCGTCTTTATTGAACTGGTGAGCAGGTTCTATGGAGAGCTATGCAGGGATTTGTTTTCCAATAGCTACGAGGACAATGTTAACACCCCAAAGAGACTCTTATAATGAAACTGTTTTTATCTTATTGTTTGAGCACAACTCATGTCTTTACACTCACAACTTATGTTGCTCGGATCCTCCAAACATGCATAGCTTTTGAAGGATCTGACACACGCCTAGTTGTATTCTTGAAGACTCCAAACAACATAGCTTACACCCCTTTCTATGCATGAATTTTGCAAAAATGTAGCAGCAGTAGCAAATTTGAGGAATCAGCAAGCCCAACAAACAGGTTATTTCATAAGTTCACCGTGTACAGTGTCTATCACATTCATTACCATCCCTACGGCTTTTCCTCGAACAAGATACATGAGTGCTTTTCCTGTTGAACTTGACATACAGGACCATGATACATTAAAAATATGTAATAGGGTAAACCATCCATGTCTTCTAAAGGTATAAGTACTTTTCAAGTGGCTAGAGCTGTCACAATAACTCTGTTGATCGACTCAACCATCTTTCCTGCAACTAGGAAGCTTTGGGAGGGGTTCCTGTAAGCATTGCAAATTATTCAACTAATCAGATTCATCTGTAGAATAATCAGCATCCTTAGAACACCCCTTCTTTAGCCTCTCTTGGAGATCTAACTGCTTGGGTAACACTAGCTCGATTCTCCGACCTGCCTCTAAAAAGTACCTCTCAAGCACCATCTGCAATTATATAATAAAGCTCAGTTCTTAATCAGAAGTTACTATTTGCAGTCTCTCTGAAAAAAAATGTACAGGAGAAGTAGATAAAAGACAATGAATTGAACTGAATGCATACAGCAGCAGCGTAGGCGTCCTGTTTCCCTTCACGAGCAGATTTTCCGAGGCCCCTAAAAATAGTTGTGCGGTTCATTTAGAATTTTATTTTTATAATATTCTGATGTCGAAAGAAATATATCTTCGTCTAGTATGCCCCATCACGAACCTTATCTAACAATGTATTTATGCCAATTTCATCGAGACACTTCAATTACAATATTAGAACAAATGCAAGGCTTCTGAATTTGCTCATATTGGCAATATAATATCTGAGGTAAGTTAGATTTAATATATTAACTGATCAACCCCATGGGACTAGCATGCTATCATGGTTCCATCGATCACTTGCATCCTCTCACCAGCACAATATGAGAAAAAATCTCATAGTTTTTTTCCATCTGCTAGGATTAGTACTGTGGTCTAATGATCTTCATTCTAGCTCTTAACTAGTTAATCTTTATTTTGCTTATAATGGGAGAAAAAGTGATAAGATCTACTACTTATAGATGTTTCTGCCACTTACGGATAATTTCTTGCAAGTTGTAACAGACTGTTCAAAGGATACCCTCCCTTCTCATATACACTTGACAATCAATTTATTAGCAAGAGAGGTAGACAAACTTCATCGATATCCAAATGAGATTATGGTTCCTCCTTGCAGATCTAGATATTTCCTCATGTAAGAGAGAATTGGCCGTTGATGGAATGAAAGAGCTTCCCCACAACTGATTCAATAAAAAAAGGAATAAGTCGGAAGAACTTATTACCTATCAACCATGTAGCTCATTGCGTCAATTGTTGTCCCGTACTCTTCCTGCAGATATACTCTCCATCCCCTAAAAGGACAGAATCGACGTTTAAGATGACGTCCCTCACCACTTAGAAAATGAATATAAACATGTCACGTGAGAATGACTAGTGAACTACAAGATGAGCTTAGTGTCAATAATTTGTAAAACCAACCTATAAAAAGAATGTAAAACCAAAGCATACTAGCTCAAAGGTTTCTAAAAATAGGAAGTCAACTAGTAGTCCTAGTGTGTAATAATCACATCAGTTTTGGTTAGTAAAGCATAGCAAGTAAACATGTTCTAGATAGTTCAACCAATAGAATTCCAACTATTGATCTGTCCGTTTTTCATTAGACTTAAAGACACATGTACTAAGCTTCAAGGAAGGACAAGATTTCTAGTTCAAGTGAGTGCTTCATGTTGCACGATACCTTCTTGCAGTTTTAATGACTTAAACTATCTCATCTAACAATCTCTTCACAGATGAGTCGAACATCTATCCTCTATTATTTACGAGAGGACGACCGTTGTCAAATTTGACAAATATGCAATGTCGCTAGCATTTGAAGCTACTCAGGTATAGAATGCAACATCACAGCATACTTCTCACAACCAACTTGATCACTCTAAAACCAGCATGTTGAAATTGGCTCACATTGTCAATTCAGATCAACCAACAGAAAAGAGATAGTCTCATCCGTTTAGCCTGCAATTTCTACTCGTTTTTTTTGTTTTGATTATTTAGCCCGATTATACAAAGAAAACGATTACAGACTAAAAGTGCTAAATAATTAATACCTCTCAGCAGCGCGAACAGCAAGCCTACCAGCAACACTCCGAACTTTGTTCGATTGTGGAGTTTCTTTTCCATCACTTGACAAAGGGAGTCCAATTATAAACTCATCCACTTCCTAACCTCCCAACAAAACCATACTCATGAAACTCCAGATACTGTACTATCAATTTAATTCTTAACAAAAATAAAATGAAAAGAGTAACTAAATCATATTCAAGAAGAATCACATCAAATAACCAGCTAATAAATAACTATAAAAATTAAATCTTTATACATCAAACACAAAGAAGCTGTATACCTGTTTTTGGGCAATATCAATAATTCGAAGTTCAAGCTTCTGTCCTCTCAACTCCAAAACCTAAAATCCACCAAATCAAAGTTCCAGTATATGAATGTGGGTGTATGAGAGCTTTGCGGATGAAATTGGGTTACCGTTAAGGGTCGAAAGTTGAAGCCTTTACTAAGGGCGAGTCCAGTACGGGCAAGCCCCAAATCCACCCCAAGACTAAAACCTCCTCTCCATGTTGAATCGAGCTTCCGTCGAACCGCATTTGGGGGAATTTCCTCAACCGATACTGCTCTTATTGCCAGAGTTTTTGTAGTTAATCGCGGAGAGTTCCTGGCCGGCCGAAATGTCACCGGCGGCAAGCTTACCGCTGCTAATAGATGTGCCATTCGAAGATGTTCTGGGACAATATTTTTTCAATAAAAGCATATTGGATATGACTAATTTTGGGACAATATTTTCGAACATAATTTTGAGTGTTAAATGTGCGTAAAAATTTCCATTATTGTTTTAGGATTAATTAAATAGATAAATTATTTGAAATGGCTATTAGGATTTATAATGATAATTTTGTCTTGAACAATTAAAAACATAGCTTATGTTAAAGAGTAATCACTTTTACACTTTTGTTGTCGTTTAATATCACTACTTTCTCTATGAATTTCATCAAACATCTTGACTTTCTAAATTAAAAAAAATTACTTTAAGAAAAAAAAAGGTCACTAATCCAACCTAATTATCTGATTTTGATTTTCAATATTTTCCTTTGTGGGTGGACAAATTAGTCCCTAATTACACTTGTCCGATTTTTTTATTATTATTTATTTTAACTAATTAAGAAACTACAATTTATTTATTTTTATATATTATATTATCAATTAATTATTTTAAAATTTTAAATTTTAAAATCCTTCACTTCATAATTAATAAGCATAAAATGATAAACTCACTATGACAATTATTATTTTCTTAATACGTGTGTCATTTTAAAAGTGAACAAGTAATTAGAAATATCGATAGTATAACTATTAGTCTAACTTCTTATTTTATTTTATAACCATTTTATATTTGAAATTCAATTAATTAAGAATCACATGTTATAAAATTTATTTAAGAAAGAAAAGACTCTCTGCAAGACATGCCCTTTCTCAGTAATAGTACAAATTGATATAACTACATGTCTACTACTGCTAGGGTATGAGACAAGTCTTTGTTTAAGCTGTTCAATTCTTGAACTTGAAGGCCAGAAAAAGTCACTCCAATCAAATTATAGCCCCAAAAGGTTTGAACAATATACAAGTACACTCCACGAAAACTTTCTCCATCTTATAATAATTATTTATTATTAATACGAAAACTTTCTCCGTCTAATAATAACTATTTATTATTAATTTGATATAATGATTATGAAACAATAAATAATATAGTAATATGACAATATTACCCTTTGAATATGTTGAATTCAATGATTTGAAATATGTAGATGTTGGATACGTATTTAACTTTCAAGGTAAAATAGACATTAAATAAATTATATCTTAGTTTTTCAAACTAGACAAATATTATTCTCCTGGCCTTTTTTACTTGTTCACTTTTGAATTGACATATTTATTAAGAAAATAATTAATGACACAATGAGTTTATCATTTTATTCCTATTAATTATAAAGTGGATGAAAAGTTTTACATTTTCAAATAATAGATTAAAAATTTGTCCATTCTTGCTTTGTATTAGAGATAACTATAAAAGGAAAAAGTAAAGAAATAATTATAAACGGATAAAATATTAAATAATTATTTTTAGTATAATGAACAAGTAAAGTATATTAGGTTGAGAGAGCAATAAAACCCAAGAAAAGACATATTCCCAAATCCTTTGGTTTTCTCTTTCTTTATGGTAGATTCCAAAGGATCATCCATTTCTCCAATTCTTAATTACATAATGCTACTGCTAATCTAACAGTCACAGACTCACAGCCATGATTCGATCTTTGCCACGTTAGTTCACTTACCTATTCAACGGCTATGATTTGTTCTTTTAATATCACTGCCATGTGAGAAATGACACTCACATTATTAATTAGTGTTGAAAATAAAATAAAGTCATTTACGAATATGCTTAGAATTCTCTTACTTCAGCTACCCCTTTTAATTTCACTTTCACTTAATTAATTTTTTTTTAAAAAAAAATTGTCATTCAACACGCCAAGCATATGCTTCTAAATATTCTTTTTACTTGTTACAAATCAACCCCATTGTCTACCTTTTTTTTTCACTTATCACACACTCTATATAATATATACTCCTCTTCTCCCTCAACATATTTATTTTTTCATTTTGTAGCAATTTGAACTTCTTCTTTTTTTTAATATAAGAGAATGAAGTTTGGGAAAAGATTGAAACAACAAATTCAAGAAACATTACCAGGATGGGGTGACAAGTTTTTGTCATATAAAGAGTTGAAGAAATTGGTGAAATTGATCTCTTCATATGCACCACAAATGATGAGTGGATCATTGGAGTATGGTAAGGCAGAGGCTGAATTTGTGTATTTGTTGAATAATGAGATTGATAAGTTCAATGCATTTTTCATGGAACAAGAAGAAGATTTCATTATAAGACATAAGGTATGGATCACCATTTATAACTCAAATTAGATTCTGTGCAATTTGAAATTAAAAATCCAATACCACAAATTACTTTAAATAAATTGTGATTGATTATACAAAATTATTAATATTTTATTTAATTTTAGCTCATGCTATTATACTAAATAAAAAATAAAAGTGAAAAATAAGTTTTATAATATACATAAATAAATAGTAATAGTAATAATATCGAACTTCTCTAAAATTTATTTTTAATTAGTGTTCGTTATAGCTAAAATTGTATAGATTTCAAATCGACGAGAATTGAGGTATGATTTAATATATAGCCTTTTTTTTTTTTTAACCAAACTCATCTCAAACCAATTATTTTTTTGAATGACTCAATCGATTATTCATTCAATTCATTATAATTCGTTAAAAATTAGCTCAATGAATTGTTCAACCGACCCACAAAAGTAAATCGATGAAGCAACCTAGTACATAATCCAAAAGTAGTGACATGCCACCTAGTACACATTTATTTCTCAAAGGCTTGTCATATACACGAGAGGACAAAGTATCTTTACGGAATAAGCTCAAAGATACCACAAAATTATATATACTTTGAATTGTTTTCAAACTTTTAAACTTTATACATTTTAATACTATTTTGTCTAAAAATTATATATTATAATATATAGCTCTTGAACGACATATTTACTTGAACAGTGTGCTTGTAAGCAAATGGTTCTTTTCTTGAAATATTGCTTTTAGTATCATATTTCATTTTAATTTGTTCCTCTTATTCTTTTTTATTTTAGTATTTTATATATTTAGAAATTACATTTAAAAAGTAAATTATAACTTGAAATATTTGGATATATATTAAAAAATTATTATAAATCGTGATAATCAATAATTTAAAATATTTGATTATATATTTTTAAAAATTGAATATTATAAATCACAACAATAAACAACTTCAAAATATATATGAACGATTTGAATTTCATTTGTATCATATAAATTAAGACAAAATAAGTACGAGTAACATATATTAAGTTGTGCTAGGACTGGACATAAATACTGAAAAAATAAGTCAAATCAAACTAATTTGATTTTTCAGTTCGGTGTCAGAATTATTCTTTTGAAAGTTCGGTTCTTCGATACGATAGTAGATATATGTAAGGATCTGAAAACTTTGTTGCACCGAAAAATCAATCTTTTCTTTTACAAAAATTAAAAATTAAAAATTCAATCAACAATTAAATCATTCCTCACCCTTAGCTAGCAGAGACTTTTATATGGAGAGTATATTTTTAGGTTAAAATTTTAGAAACAGAGAGATTGATAAAAATGATTCGTGTTTATTGATACGCAGGAGTTGCAACAGAGGATAGGGAGAGTGATTAATAGATGGGGGCCAAATGGAAGCCAACCCTCTGAAACAGATTGCAAAGAAGAATTAGCAAAAATTAGAAAAGACATTGTTGATTTCCATGGTGAAATGGTTCTCTTAATCAACTATAGTAACATAAACTACACAGGTATAATCAAATTCTAGAGTACCTCTAACTTAAAATTATCAATTCGACAGTTACACGTAGTTATCTTTTTTTTTTTTTTTATATATAGGATTGGCTAAGATCCTGAAGAAATACGATAAGCGAACAGGTGGATTACTGCGTTCGCCGTATATACAAAAGGTGCTTCATCAGCCATTTTTCACAACCGATTTGATATCAAAGCTTGTAAAAGAGTGTGAAAGTACGATAGATTCAGTGTTTCCGCCTCCGTGTGGTGTTGAGAAAGGATTAGTATTAGGATCAGGAGTTGCAGGGGAAGGAATATTTAGAAACACAGTAGCAGCTCTGCTTACGATGCAAGAAATAAGAAAAGGAAGCTCTACTTATGGACGTTTCTCTTTGCCACCACTCAATTTGACTGAACAATCGGATCTGATTCAGGCACAATCCTTGCAGCTCAATTCTCCAATTGCAATTCCCTAGAAAGTTTTCATGTATTATTATATTATTTCTCTCTCTATATATATGAGTATTTTATGATATGATTGTGTAGTCTTTTGATTTGGTAAGTAGTATATGTAGACAAGAATGAATTGCTCATATATATAATTTGAGCATGAATTGGTATTTTGAGTTTGGTTCAGATTTCTTAGCTTAAACAATTTAGAAGTCACGAGGTCTCAGCTTCAAATCTCAATATATATATCGAGAGTGAAAAGCTAGAGTGTTGAAAGTGAATTTGGCGAAACGTAGTAATTTTAATTCAAACCGTCTGTATCTCTTGTAAGAAGTTCCTTTAATATGCACAGAACTTAGTAACTTATAAACACTAAAATCCCAAACCCTTGACCTGTCAAGTTCTGGCTACATTTCAGAAAGCAAAATTACTAGTTGATGTTTTTCTACTTATATATCTCAACTCTCGGTGGTCAAAGTAACTCTGTACGAAAGATAAATATACGTAGATTTAATAGGTCGAATCACGCACGAGCTGACCTGGTTATCAACAAAAAGTTGTTTTTATATTATCGGTGTGAGTGAATAGACTATATGAGTGAATACATTTCATGCTATAACTCATGATCAGCCTCAGGTTGTTTTGCTTACTTCCAAAGTATGCCCTTACTCACAGATAACAATTTACATCATTAATTATAAGTTATAACTCAAAAGAATTGTTGTTGTAAGGTAAATAAAATGATTATGTGATGGGACTGAGGGGCTAGAAGAATACTCGTATGTGTCAATATCATCTTTTACTTTGTCCATTAGAAGCACTAGTTTTACTATATACAGATTAGAATCAGTACCATTACCTTAAGTAGCTATCTTTTTACATTTTTCAATACTTGCAAGTTACAAAAATAAAATAAAATAGAGTATGTGAGGAGTGAGCTGAAAGAATATGAATAAAAAGGGAATCAAACTAAAATATTCGCACTAACTGATTTTCATATAGTAGATATTTTAGTAATCATTAGTGCCAAGGAAGGACAAAAACAATTTTGTAATGTTTCTCTTTTTTTACCTTACTTTTCACCCTCTGTTTGAGCAATTCTGTTACACTTTTATAAGAATAAAAATACTATTGATTATTTATAACAGTGAGTATATTCTTTAATTTTTAACCTTTCACTATATATGAAACTTACAATATATTGTACAGCGATGTTATAAAGGAAAAAGAGTTTTCTTCAGAGTACTATTCTCTTTGTCTCAATTTATGTGATATATTTTATTTTATTTTTTATTATTGAAAAATGTCTAATAGAAATAAATTTTGAATTGATAAAAGTGTTCAATAGGTACTCACTCTAGTTGAGGTGTCTAAGTGAATTATGAAAGTAACTTTAAGGGATCACATATGACTTAAGCCTAATTAAAGAGATATTTCTTCGTGTCTGCTTCGGACAAAAAAACAACTACTAGTGGCTGCATGCATGGACCAGAATCCATATATTATGTATTTATATATATGGGTGAGGGTAGATTCTTTTATAGCATATCTTATGAATAATTCCTGCACATCGATCGGAATTTATTTCACTTATATCACTCTTCATTGGTATGTTTTGCTCTGTGTTAATACTCTTTACTGTCTTCTTTATTATTATATGCTTGGTGTTTAGCACCCATTAGAAGCATATATAAGAGTGTCATATTGTTGTTGGTATATGTAAGCAATAGAGGAACCATTTGCGAAACGTGGGTTTCAATCCAGCTAGAGTCGGTCTATTTCATTGTTTTTATTTTAAGTTTATCTTAAAACTCAATTTGAGCTAATGTAATAAAGGTAACAGTCGTTCAATTGAAATTTTGTGCTGATTAAAGGAATATAATTAGGAATGTAGTGATACTAGTCGTGTTTATTTGTTTTTTTTAAAAAAATAAAACATATTGAAATAGATTATCATTTTATATATAAGCGGAAAAAAAATTACAAACAAGGCTTTAACCAAAGTTCAACATGGAAGTAGTTGAAGAGCAAACTAATTTGGAAGGGAGTGTTACTAGCTCATTCTTTTTATTTTATTTGATCGATCCTTATACGAGGCCGAGTATTTTACTAATCAGTAATTGGGAGGAAGAGAGAAAGTAGAGAGAGGAATGAAAGAGCTCCAAAAGCCAAAGCCAAACGGCTAATTAGTATTGGAGAGTAGTTATTCTTCATGAGGAATCCCAATATTGTTAGGTAGTAAAGGAAAATAGAAACAAGGAAGCACCAAGTGACAATTGGTTTTGCTTCAAAAGGGTCTTTGGGTTTGCCTTGATACTTAAGTGCTGCCACTGCCAAAAATGATGATATCAACGTTTTGAATACTGACTGCCCTTTAACTCCAAATGATGATTTCATCACATTTTCCTCCCTGCAATCATATATATAGTCATAATTAAGAATATAATATAATATTACACTCTTTTAATGTAAGGATTTTATGACCACGTATTGTTAATGTGGTCTTAACACCTAGATATGAAATATATACTCCCTTTTTCCAATTGAATTTGTTTGATTTAAACTTAATACATAATTAAAGAAAAATAATGAAGGCTTTTAAATTTTCTAATTTTAAATTAAAGATATTAAAATACTTTTTTAATCTTGTGGTCTTAAATATGTCAAAGAAAGTTACAATTAAAGAATTGACAAAAAAAAAAGTGATTTTAAGTAGATTTTACACGAATCTTAGAGCTAATTACATCATATTCCTGCTCTTTTCAAAATTACAAAATAAACTTAAATTTGGTGGAATCTGGATAAATTCCAAAATGTCTCGTTATATCGCATCCTGATTTTTGATACATTCCACAACGTCCTGATACATCGCGTTTCATTTTCTGATACATCATTCAACTTTTCGATACATCGCATATGTGTCTTTGATATATCGCGTAAAGTGACGTATCTGGGCGATACATCACGTAAAAGGGATGTATACGAAAGATACATCACATAAAGTGATATATCCAACTGATATATTGATTAAAATGATGTATCCAATCGATATATCGTGTAAAGTAACATCTCAATATATCGCGTATGTCTCAATACATCATAGCGTGATGAATCCAATCATATATCACGTAAAATGATGTATCCGACTTATACATCACGTAAAGTAGGGTTTTTGTAACTCTTTTCAAATGATAGGAAATTTTAGAGAATATAATAAAATAAGTATTTAGGTAAAATTTCCTTTTTTAAAAATTATTTTTTTTAAAAAAAAAGATAAATAAACTGAAACAAGTGATGTGTATATATACTAGACATGGGTGTTCATGCTAGCACGGGCTTATTATCGTTATTTTTTTAATTTAAATTTATGTGATATAGGTAGATTTAGAAAGTTGATTAAATTTTAATATAATTTTTAGATATTTAAATTGTTAATTACTTTTTGTTTGCGTATTTTATTGTGAAGAGGTCCATTAAGATGCCCATAGTTTAAAATATTTTTGGTCATCGATCATTGAACTTTATTCAAAATATAAAAAATAATATTACCGACATTCAAAATAATAAAGCTATAACTAAACAATATGAATTTAAAACTAAAAGTCATAGCTAAACTGTATTTCTTAATTTCGAAAAAAGTTATACTTTAATTAAATCAAAGTAGAGCAAAAGAAGTACTCAATTTTTTAAAATTCTTTTTCGTGAAGTTTTGAACTTAAAACTAAAATCATAGATAAAACGAATTCCTTCATTTCAAAAAAATTTAAAATTTCTTTTTCGAAAAACGTTGAAGCAAAGACGTCAAACGTGTGTATATATATGTGTGTGTGTGTGTGTGTCCGTTAGTAGTACTTTTAAAATCTGAGTACATCCCATGCATGCATGGACAACACATTAATTAATGGAACTAAATTTGCTACGACTTCAGTCACCTTTATACGCTGATATTTACTTTCTTTCAATTTATGTCTGTCAATTTTTACATTTTTTTAAAGAAAATATTGAATCTAGTATTTAGTAACTCTTCTATTTAAACATCTCCTATATAATATATTTTAGATCGTAAAAGTCAAATACTATATATTTTCGTACATTATATTGTAAGACTACAAACTCAAAAATCATCTTTTACTTTTTCTCAAGTCACCTAAAATGAAGCAAAAGAAATATTGCATATGATATGTGAGATGAACCCTAGCTTAGTTAGCTTGCTGCTGAGGTATGCATTTGTTAATCATATAGTAATATCTTCTTCTCCTTCTTCTTCTTTTAAGAAATCATTTTTTTTTTAAAATCGAAGATGATATTTTATGAAATATATTATATATATATATCCCTCGTACATATGAACCCTTTAAGTCTATATTAAACGAAAAACTTGAAGAAGAATAACCTGGAATTGTGATAATAAGGAAGAATATTGCCTCTAATTGAAGTACATCTTCTTTTTTTCATTCTCCAGTACCTTGCACTCTTTATTCTTCCCTCTCTAACACCTTCCATGTCTAAATATTGGCTTAATTAATTACCTAGCTAGTATGGTCATTATATATATATTAATTAGGTGCAACATTGACATTTTTGTTGTGGTGTACCTGTGTAACACTTTTTTCAGGGCCCAGTATAAAAATATATAACGATAAAAGCCAGTTATCTTTGTGAAATCAAACTTTTACTTTTGGTGTTTTAGGTGGCTTTAGGCACAGGTGATTAGGAGCTGGATATAATATAATTTCAGAGGATATGATCGTGTTGTGAATTAACAATCTATATATCAAGTATAAAATAATAGTGAAACATAGATTTTCTCACAACTCATATACACAAGCATTAGTTATGATGATTAAATTGTCAATCAACGACGTCATATTAATTTGATACGTGAATAACTTATTTTTTTATTTACATACTAAATATCATATAAATTAAGCTAAAACTACTGAGGCTCAAAGTAATATTTCAATCCGAGGCCTAAAGTATAAACAAACTTCATATTACACTATTTAGATGAAAATTGTTAGTATTTAATATTATTTTTTCAGTTATTAGTTTTAGATAAGATTTTATCAACTCAACATTGAAAAACATCTTTTCAGTGAGACAATTATTATATGAATTGTTAACATAATCCTCTACATAATAAGTTGACAGATATTAAATAAATATAAGTGTTAATACCATCGCATTTGACTCATAAAGTTGTTGACTTGATATACCCTATTTTAATATTTTCATAGTAATGTTTGAAACTAAAATATTTTTTTTTTAAAAAAATATTTCACTTCGTTCAACATTTTTCACTATTAATGATTATATTTAACAAAATACAAAAAATATTAAAATAGGTAAAATAATATATCTGTTAAAAAATACTTTTTGTAATAAATAATTATTTTTTTCTATAAAAAATTAATTTATTCTTGATAAAAATTTAGGCCCAAAATTTGAGCTCGTAAGACAATTCTTCGAAGCATGGAGCTGGCCTTCAAGCTCTGAAAAGACATTCTTGACTCTTGAGGATGATAAGTCAAAAGATGAGTTTATTTATATATTTAGAAAATAATGAGATTTAAAAAATCAGACATAAAAAGCAAACGAAAAGAGTGAATAAAGAGACCTATAACGATAATAAACCCAACTTTTTACATGTCAACTCATATCATCATTATTATTATTATTAAACATAAAGCAAAGGACGAGAGGAACATGCAAACCTTGTCTTAATCTCAAAAAACATTAATTAACAAAAAAATCTATAGGAATTAGGAAGGAATTAACCTATACAAAGGGTGTGTTTATTATGGAGGAAAATATTTTTTAGAAAAATAATTTTTTTGGTTGAGTTAATTTTTTTCTTAATTAATTTATTTTCCTCAAGTTTTAGGAAAATTACTTCCCTTAAAAAATTAGGAAAATATTTTTAAAACTCTCTCCCAAGTTTCAACTTTAAATTACAATTTTTTGTTAAAAAAATAAATTTATTTTTGTCCCTATCCTCAAACCAGCCCCATTTCCTAAAGCTTGTTTTTAAAAAATATTTTTTAAAAGTAAACTTTTATTGGAGGTGGAGAATTTCGAAGGAAAGGATAGAAAAATAAAATTTTGTAGTTAAAAATATCTTTAAAAAATAAAAAAAAAATTCTTTTGGGAGGGGGGAGAGAGGCAAGTTAATCGAGGATAGGGGTGAAAAAATAAAAAATATCTTTTAAAAATATTTTTTTTTTGTGGGGAGAGGGGGTAGGGGCTGGCGGCTAGGGGGTGGAGGTGAGGGTGAATAAAAAAAAATATTAAAATTAAAATTTTTTAACTCACCAATCAAACATAAAAAAATTAATTAATTATCTATTTTTTTAAAAAAAACATTTTCTTCCTTACCAAACAAACCCAAAGTTCCTTCCTAATTAAGCTGTTGTCATTTCTCATTGTTTTCTAACGTACTTTTTACATCTTTTTCGATGACGCAACAAACTTATTTTATGCATCTATTATCTTTGTTTTTAATTAAGTCTTCTACTACTTTTAATGTTTTTTGTAATAGTATATAACCATTACTTTTATCCACTTTTACTTATCACAATTTTTTTTAGAGTCAAATGATAATAATTTCATTATATTAATATACACAAATTAAAAATTTATAATATTTTTCATATAATTTTTTAATATTTTTTATGTAAAATATTAAATTAATATAATCTAAATTAATTAAATTAACTTTCGAATAATATAACAATTAGAAATGGATCGATGAAGTATTAGATTAGAGTGCATAACTTTCGCATATGTAATTTAGTGTAAGTTTCCTCCCTATACCAAACTTTTTATCTTTTTATTTTTATTATATTAATCCATAATGAATTTTTCAATTGAAGGGTGTTTGGGAATTAGTACATGTATTACTCGGCCTTGTAATAAAGAAATTACGTTAGCATTTTATTATCATGTTATAAAACAAGTTATAAAAACAAATAAATAAATTTGAACTTGATATAAGTTAGGAAAGTTGGATTTGATCTATTATTTAGCATCTTGATACAGGTTAATGTTTGTCCATTATTAATTTGTTATATTTTGATTTGTTCAAATCCACATCAATCCACCTATTTAATATTGGCATTATTATTTTAATATTTTCTGTGTTTTAATTTGTTTGTCTAGTATTGATTTGATATAATATTTAATTGTTTAAGAAAAAAAATATAAACTCACCATTAAAGTTGTTTTATATTTGCATGAATACACCTTAGCTTTGGAAGTGTTCTATCATCTTACGAAACTATTTAATATCTTTGTAAATAGAACATTTTGACCAATTTTTTGGTGAGAAACTTATATAAATATACTATAAATAAAAAATATTTACCATTTATAGCAATAATATATTTTTTTTCATTCTATCACCTTTAATACATTTATAATACACTTTTAATTCATATTACAAAAAGTAATTTATTATTCACATTTTAACACACTTATAATTCGATCTGTCAACTTCTTACCAAACATGCATAATATATTTTATAAAATAGTTATAATACATATTATTGCATACTTAATTCACTTTTGATACATATTGCAGATTTAATATAGTATTGCTATAAATGATAATAAATTAAAATTATCGCTAAAATCGGTAATTATTTATTAAAAGTATCTGTCCAAGTAATTTTTCCTTTTCTCGTCTGAGTTGTTACCACGCAAATGAGGCACGTGACCTAATCTTTTCATTGTCATAACCAGCCATAAAGTGTCACGTGTTATTTTATTTTTTTGTTATTAATTATTTAATTAATATATATCATCTTCCCCATTATCTTTCACCCAGATTCAAAAATCCAATTATTTTTTCTTCTTTATCAATTTTTATCACTTTTTTTTTGTCTCTTGCTTTTTTTTTGTTTCTTTTTCTTCTTTTATCCTTTTCTTTAAAAAACAAGAAACGTGAACTCTATTGATTAGAGAGTACTATGAAACTCAATTTTTTGTTCTATTACCTTGTTTTAGTAACTTGAGAGTTTGAATTGATTTTATTTAGTGATGTTTTAGTGACAGAAATAATGTTGTAACAAGGAAGCACCATGGAGGTTACGATGAAGGCGACAATAGCTGCTACTTTTGGAGGATTTACAACAAAGAACAAAGGATTTAAGTAATGAAGATTTAAGAAGAAAGAGAGAAATTATAAAAATAAAGTTAATAAAAATAGAAAAAATATAAATAAAAATGAAAGTGAAATTAAATTAAAAATTAAAAGAATTTAATACGTGTCAAACAATCATTGGTGCGTTATTGCACCTCTTTTCTTGCAATTGAGGTTGAGTAAAAAGTGGGATATTTATAACACTCTTAAATTGTTCAATGGGAAAATAGGACACACACAAAGTTAAGGTATCTTTTTGAAAATCTAAAACAAATTCAATAGTGACTTTATGTCTTTTCTCATTGTTTAATAGAGTAAAGAAGACTTTTGAAAGTTATAGTCTTAGATTTAAAATTTACACGTAGAATATATCAAAATATATCTTAGTCTTAAACATGAAATGTGTGAAAGTTGGAGTACTAAAGAGTTACTAGATAAAGGAAGAAATACTATTTTTGAAATTGATTAAAAAAGAAAATAAAATAAATAAATTAGACCGGATAAAATATTCCATTTGTTTATTGTTTCTAAAAACAAAAATAGAATAGAATGGATTCAAGCTATTCAATTGTTGACGTAACTAATCGGAATTGAGTTATATTTTATTTATTATAATTGATAAAGACGTATAGATACCAATATCTTGTTTTAATTAAAATATTATAAATGATAGACTCTTTTTTTTTTTTTTTATCAATTTATTAGGACTAAAACATCCACATTTGAAATTTCTCACCTTTTTAGTATAGAAAACATAGTATATAATCCTTAAACATTATCTTCATATTGCCACTAGAGTAAAAAAAGAACGACCTAAACACACACACCCATGAACGAGGAGGTTACACTTTTTTAATTATAAAAAATGAGAGCAAATAAATGATAATAGTATAAAGAAAGTAGACAGGATAAAAAAAAAATTATCTTATTTAATCTTTCTAAAGTATTTCCAATTAATAATATTACCATTTTCTTCGTCAATGCATGCATTTATTGGGCCATATGCATGGTTTTGTCAAGTCTTTCTTAATCATCCATTTTAGCATGGATCATACCTCTTTTCCTAACTGTTTAGTCCACAATTGAAACATTTGAAATCTTAGCTTGAACATATTAACTTTTGCAATTAATTAAGATCAAAGTTATGATACATTTTGTCGATCGTTAAAAAAAAAAAAATTAATAACATTCACTAGTGTACATAATTTGTTGCGGTTACAAGCAAACTTTGGCCTAGAAAATAATAATAATTTTCCTCTCCGGTCTAAATTAAGATGTAAATATTTTTGTTCTACAATTTTGAATAGATCAAATTGAACTGCTGCATCGCACTACACATTGGCCTTTGAATATTTAAGTTTCCTATATATTAGGAAAACCAGAAGTACTATTTATTTTTTTATGTATAGTGTGGGAAACGGATCAATATAATCTTTGTTAGTAGTAACACGTGACTTTTTTAAAAAAAAATTATATATATATGACTTGGTCCAGGTAGTCATGGTTCATGCTTTAACAAGATGGTAATTTCTTCCTTTGAAAATGTCATTTTCAAAATATGACACCTTATCCATAAAAAATGCAATAAGAGAAATGAAATGAACCATTAAAACATAATATGCCTTGAATTCCATAGGAAAAATAGAGACGTTAACTTAGAATTTAAAGTTTATCGATTATACAGTGATACAATAGTCAATCGAGATTAGAGATTGGAACGAGACATTGATGTAATGGAGTGGAATGATTAATCATTTTTTGTTAGAAAATTACGTGTGTTTTTTTTAATTAATTGTTGAATATTATTAACATAAATAAAGAAGAGCCAAATGAAAGAAATCACATATTTTTAAGATAAAATTACCATTTGTCCCTTATAAGGTTATAATTACAAAAGTCCCTCAAGCTGATACAATAATATAAGCGCTCATACACTAATTTGATGAGCAAGATATATTAATCGTTAAGTAAGATATAGTAAATTTTATACATAATACACTAATATGAAGTACATTTTATACATGATACACTAATCTAATGCACGAGATACACTAAGCAGATGCGCGAGATACACTAATTTGATGCGCTGATACATTAATATGATGCGTGAAAATGAGAAATTGTAAAACTATTAGGGGTTAATGATAATAAGAGAACTTGAATGTGAAATTTCAGTCATTTTTCCATAAAGAAATGTTTACAGTATAATGACAAAGATTTCAAAAAATGTCTAATAATATAAGGACTTTGAATTGTCGAAAATAAAAATTAGGCAAATCATATAGTCTAAGGGACAAATTACTTTCTATCCCTACTCTTTCACTATTTACCAAAAATTCCTTTTTTTATAGTATTTCGGATACATAATATTACAGAACGATACTTTATCAATTAATGCGTAAAAAAGGGGATAAAATTAACCCCACAAATCACGCGGACATTTAATAAATTTAACATCCAGTCTGCATAAACCTCTAACTGATTTGGGCATTTTTGAATTTCAAATTGTGAAACCTTCTCATTGTTCTTTGAAAAAATAGTAAAAGTTTGTTTCAAAAAATTCTGGAACGCCAATTTGTGAAGATTCAAAAATGAATATTTCGATCTTGTTAAGGCATGGATCATGGGAAAGTGATGCTATATACGAGTGATACAAAAGTGATGGGATAGTGGTTGGAGAAAATATTTCGTTCTTGAATCTTATTTCAGCAATTGACGGCTTCGTTGGGTATTGATAATTCGAAAAGAAATATCGAGATCAGATAAGTTGTTGAATGTAATTCGTCTCCATTATATTATTGTTTAATCAAATGAAAAAAACGTGTTAAATATCTCTAATTTATAAACAATTGCAGGTTGTTGCATCTTTTGATTTTATTTTTTTAGAGTATGAAGGTGGGATAAAATACATCGTTTGTCTTGAGAGGAAAACTTGTTCATGTGATAGATTTCAACATGACGAGATGCCTTGTCCGCATGCAATAACCGTTTTGAAGAAGAAAAATATAACAAATGTGCACCCTTATTGCTCTGATTACTATAAACATGATGCATTATCAAAATGTATAATAATACTAAATATATCGAATTTGATTATTTTGTATCAAATGTAATTTTACTAAGATATATCGATAAGCTATTTAGTCTCATTTACATTAAACATCAAATATATTATGTATCTGCTAACAAAATTTTGTTTGTTATTATGATTTAATCAAAGTTATATACTAAATATATTAAGTGAATTATTTTGTATCAATTGTTGCATATACACAAATTTATATTTTTATAATAAAATGTGTATCAAATACTTAATAATTTTATGGATATTGTGTATTTGATGATAATATAGTATCAGACGTTGTGATTTACTTCAAGGCTACCACATGTTAATATATACTACTTAAATTGAAAATCAATTTGTTTAACAGGTGTATAGAATATAGTGTCAGATATTCTGTATACGATGGTAATATTGTATCAACAGTATTTGTGTAAATCATACTTATAAAAAATAATTTATAACAAGTTACTGTAAATTAAATTATATAATTGGAGACAAAAATTTAAATTGAAATACATTTCTTGACAAATAACATTCTTCAAATTAATACTTACTTAGTAAGATTGTGTTGGAAGGATAACTGATAATACGAAATACTAATTAACGTAACTTTAACACAATAAAAACCTAACTATTCTACGTTAATCAGTCCACCTTCTGCTGGCATAGTGTAGCCACTCTTTGGCCTTGTAGAATCTTCAGTATTGCTAACATATCCAGCCTTGACTTTGTCGATATCATACTTTGATCCTTTATTGAATAATTTCATACCTTGATCTTTTATTGATAGTGCTAAATGCTCAATAAAGTTGGAGTTGTAGGTAGGACCAAACTATAGAACGTTCCTTAGAATATATTTAATCATATTCTGCAAATTAAATAAATATTTTTATCAATCTCCAATAGATATAAACATTATACAAAATTTCATTAGTCATGATATAAAGTGGCAAAAATAGAAATAGGCCAAAATGATCCTTAAACAGATATATTAGATACATTAATGTTCATGTGCAACATATAAAAGGTAAAAAATTGCATTAGTCGTTATATAAAATGACAAAAATATAAACACGTCAAACTGATACTTAAAAAAGTATCTAAGATACATTAATGTTTATTTGCAAAACATAAAAGTATCACAAAAATCAATATTCCTTATGTGCATTGAAATAGTTGGTACTTTATGAGTTCCGTTCACTTTTAGATACATCAATGTTCATGTATATTGATACTGAATAACACCTACAGGGCAATATGATACTTAAACAATAATATTAGATACATTAATGTCCATGTTATTTGACACTAAATAAAACCTACGGGGCAATATGATACTTAAACAATAATGTTAGATACATTAATGTTCATGTTATTTGATTCTAAATAACAACAAAACATTAAAGTTAAGCATATATATTACATACATTAATGTTCATGTGCAACATAAAAGATATGCAAATACACAAATTTCATTAGTCGTTATATTAAGTTGTAAAAAAATAAATAGGTTAAATTAATACTCAAAAAAGCATCTAGGATACATAATATTCATGTGAAAACATAAAAGTATCACAAAATTCTTGCGTTAAAATGTGTGCAGTGAAAAGTTGATATAGACAATACTTAAATGAAAAAATAAGAATCATCAAACTAAAGAAAAAGATACGAATGAGTGAAAATGTACATACTATAGATAGTGTTGGTCGAATAATTGGAGGTGTCACCTTTCTACCCCTTTTCTTTGGAATTTTCGAATCTTTTGAAGTTAATGCATGTTTGTTCTTTACATATTTTCTCTTACTAGATTTTGGATTTGTCATGACTATTGGGTCATGTGACTTTTTAGAACTCAATTCTTTGATGTTTTTCATTTTGAAATAAAAACTAAATATTTGTTAGAAGTTAGATTGATATTGTAAACAAAAACAGAAAATACACAAAAAAGGAAAAAAAAATAAAGAAATCAGAATGTAGATGATGCTGACCTATTTTTGACTCTAATCCGAATGTATAGGAATAATGTTTCTTTTGAATTTCAAATTTACTTGAAATTGATAACTGAAAATTTTTGGAAATGGAAAAGAGCTAATTTTTAGTTCCAAGGTAAAAAGTAATGGTTTAAAATGTCAAAGAAAAAGTTATAAATTTTAATAAAAGAGTAGGGAATTATTGAGAATAGGAAAAGTAAAGTTGTGTAGTTATTTTTAGGGAAACTTACATAAATGTGCTATAATAAAAAAATATTTATCATTGATAGCAATAACATTTTTTTTTCACTTGATCACTTTTAATTCATTTATAATACAAGTTTAATACATATTACAAAGAACAATTTATTATTCACATATAATACAAGTTTTAATGATGGATGATACATTTATCACACAATTTAATACACTTATAATACAATTTGACCATTTTTACCAAACAAACATAATATATTTTAAAAACATTATAATTCAAAAATATTACATAAATAATTCACTTTTAATACATATTATAGATTTATCACAATATTACTATAAATAATAATAAAAAAAATATCGCTAAAATTAATAATTATTTTTTAAAATGTATTAATTCATATATTTTTTCCTCATTGCTTGTCTAAAACATATTTGGGCTGAAACTCCACTCTTCAAAGTTGAACCATTCTACTAATATTTAAAATATAGTCACCTTTGTAAACAAGATTTAAACAATAGCATCCCTTTTAACCTTTGGCAACACAATCAACCGTGTTCCTGATTCTTTTCTTCTTCTTCGTCTTCCTCTTTGGCATTTTCCTTTCTTATTTATCTACTCTTTCTCCAGAGCAGTGAAAAATAATGGAGAAATTTGAAAGTGAATGAATACGCTATTGATTGATTGCAATATCGAATTTCAGTAGAGGTATGATGAATTACTCCTATTCTGTTTTCTCCATCGATACTGCACAAGATTGTATCTTTAATTAGATTGTTCCATCTACTTTTTATTTATCTAAATATTTATATAAAGGGATTGAATTTTTCTTCGATTTATTTTTTGTGTGTGTTGTTAGTATAGTTTGATTGATCTTCGTTGGGTCTGGAAATTGGAATTCAACTTTCATATCCCTACTCTCTACTGTTATTGTCAATATTTATCTTAATAAAATGATTCTTGTGTTTGGTCGATTTTTTCTTCCCCTGTGGATTCGAGCTGACTCATACGTCCCTACACCATTGACGTAGTGGGGTTTCACAATTCACACTGCATATGCCGAAGAGTTTATGATGATACACCATTGACGTAGTGGGGTTTCACAATTCACACTGCATATGCCGAAGAGTTTAGGATGATTGATGTGACGTGATGCATATGACACGATATTTGATAACCCCAATGAGATTTTTTGGCTTAAATTGTATTGGAAATGTTGAGGAAAAAGAAATCTTTGTTATGGAGATATGGATTTCCTTGCAAAGACTTCGAGGGTAAGTGACTATTTACTCATCGTCAAGCAAAAGATCAAGTACAATTCGAAGCCTATGGAGAAGCAACATTACGTTGTATTCTTTGTGGAGCTTGATGGTTGTTAGTGAAAATGAAGCGTAATAGAGGGGAGCTATGATTTGAAGTTTATGAATTCTAAACTGTTCTACTAAACCCATAGTTCGTTTTCATTACTTGGTTCGCTGTTAAGTAAATGTTTGTACATATTTAATGGATCTCCTAATACAAATATAAGGACTAAGCAAAAGCTACTAGGTTCTTCCGAACTTGTACCTAATGTTGTAGCTCCGCTCTTTTATGCCATGATAAGCTTCTTTTGGTGCTAAAAAGAAATTAGCGGTCTTATTATCTAAAATAGATAGATCTCTAGATTAGAAGAGCTGATATAGGCATATAGCAGCTGTTGCAAAGACAGATTTGAGGATTGTTGCTAAGCTGTACTTGTCTTGAAAGAAAGGAAATGCTGAACGAGAGCAAGATTCACAACATTTTCATTAGATCTTCTCAGATTCTCCAGAAACTAACACGCCTCACAAGTAACGAATTCCTCATCATCTAGATTCCTCCTCCTTCTCCCATAGTCTAACTAGGTTTTGTTCAACTGGATTAGCATTACCCGTTATACTTGATAAATTGGGTACGCCTAATCCTATCCTAATAACCACCTTATCTGTGCAACTTTTGAGCCTTGAGCAAGTAAATCCTTTACGACAGTAATGCTGCAGAAATTACTCTGGCCAAGTTTTGGATACATGACCCTTGGTTAGTTGGTGTGATCTCTCTCTAAATCTTTAGTGGGGATGTGCGAGCATGTTCTTTTAATAAAAGATATGCTTTGTCAAGGATTAATAACTGAAATACAGAAAAAATGTTAACAGTGTTTGAGGTAAAAACAAATTGTGAGGCAGGTGTCTTACTGCCTCTCCATCCATTGTGAAGAACTTTCTCTATGTTGTCATGTGCTTGTGTTCTCCTATTGACTTAAATATAACTTTTATTGATTGGTAATTTGATTTTCTTTATTGCTAATCTCTATATGTCTACATTGAGAACTTCAGAAAAGAGTGCAGGCTCCTGTTACATTTAACTTAAAGATGGAAATCCATTTTTGTGTGCAGTTCATCTCCATGTTTCTTTAAGTAAAATGACATATTTGCATATATATCTCTATTGCATCTCAGTCCGTCGTCTGACCTCTCTTTCTGTACTCCTTGGTATCTTTGTATCAACCTTTTGTTGTCCAACCCAATCTAGTCTATTTCTCCCTGGAAATAATGATCTCACTGTCCCTTCGGGGTAGCCCAGAGCTTGGGACTTCCATTTTGGAGGTCTCAAGTTCGAAACCCCTTGCCAGCGAAAGCAAGGGGTTTGCCTTCTGGGTCGAGCTCGTCGCACCAGGCTTGCCTAGTGCGGGTTACCTCCCCTATGTGGTTTGCGAGCTATTGCATAGGAGCGGGGTTTTACCTTGTGTACACCCAAAAGGGTAGCGGCTGCGGGTTTCCCATGTCGTCAAAAAAAAATAAATAATGATCTCACTGTTGTTGGTCTGCAAATTCTGAGTATAGTAGTTACTTAACAAATCGATTCAGTGTCACCAGAAATCGTTCAATACAACATACAGATAGATGTGGTGACAACCTGATGTAGGACAAGTCTCATTATACTAGTTTGCTATTTGAGTATAGGGCTAAGCTGATTTTAGATAAAACCAAGTTCATTTGCTTCTATTCTCTGCAATTATGTCGACTGCAGAATGAAGATGTTGGGTGCAATAGAGAAGCATGGAGTGAAATGTTACAAATTTGTAATTTTATTCTGTCCAAAACAAATCTTTACATGTTAAATTCTTCCTAGATTCAACTTTGAGCCTTTCAACCAGCTAATTAAGCGTGATAATGTGTTTAATGACTTCAGTTTCAAACTTTTCAACAAAATGAGACTTTTCTCAGGGCCCAAGTAGGAAAAGGGTTTAACCTTGTTCTTTCTTATTTTGTTTCTATGGAACTGCTTTTCTTGCTGATTAATACCCACTCTGTTTCTGCTCGGTTCCTTCAGCTTCATTTACATTATTTCTCGATATTTGAAGTGCTCGTATTAAAATTCAAATATTGGGGGGAGCATATGAATTGATCAGACATGTACATGTTCAGACAAGTAGCTTCATCTTGTGAAGTGGTCCTTTGTTTGCCCAATGATTGATGAGGGACATTCGTTATCTGCAAACTACTCATCTCTTGCTTGGCCTTATGTCAGAACTTGAATCTCTTATCAGATAACCACCTAAACGTTTAGATCAATATTAGATTTTTTGATTTACGAAGTAATATGATGATTTGTCTTCTGATTGTTGATGATCTAACTTTACTTGACATGGTGCCATTTATTCGATCCAGGCAATTACAGTCACAGTTACTCTGTTGGTCACCTAGCTTTCAGTTTATGAACAAAGGGTAATGGGATCTTTAACCCACCTGCTATCTGCCACATCGGCGGTTACTCTGCGACGTGCATGTCATAAACAGCTACAATTGGTGAAAACCCAAAAAGTGCCAAACCGTATGACCTTTCCATGTATGAGCTGTAAGCCATTCTCTGTCTGCTGCTCAAAGCAGTCTCCATGGGAACCTTCACCTGTCACTTATGTCCCTAGTGACAATATTGAAGATAAATTTCTGGAAGGGTCAAGCAATATATTTGAAACCATGTCTTCCAGTAAACCATCTGAATCTACATTAACTGAGGCTGAAGGGCTCACTGATGCAAAAAACCAGCCACTAATGCAGCTTCAATACCTTCAATGGCCTGTGTGGCTTCTTGGCCCTGCCATTCTCTTAGCCACTGGGATGGTGCCCACTTTGTGGTTACCTATTTCATCAGTTTTCATTGGTCCCAACATAGCCAGCCTTCTTTCCTTGACTGGACTTGATTGTATTTACAATCTCGGAGCAAACCTATTTCTTCTGTTAGCTGATTCTTGTGCTCGCTCACCAGACACCAGTGAAGATTCCACCAGCAAGCCGCCTTTCGGTTATCAGTTATGGAACATGGTCGCGAACATTATGGGTCTAGTCATTCCCTTGGTAGTATATTTTGCTTCTCAGAACAGTTTCCTTCAGCCTCAACTTCCTTTCATTTCTTATGCTGTGCTCTTGGGTCCCTATCTTCTGCTTCTATCTATACAGATACTCACAGAGATGCTGACATGGCATTGGAAGTCACCAGTATGGTTGGTGACCCCAGTAGTCTATGAAGCGTATCGTGTTTTACAACTAATGAGGGGGTTAAAGCTCAGTGCAGAACTCAATGCACCATCATGGATGCTGCATACCATTAGGGGGCTAGTCTGTTGGTGGGTTCTCATTCTTGGCATGCAGCTCATGAGAGTCGCTTGGTATGCTGGTTTCACTGCTCGGGCTCATCAGAAACATCTGCATGCCTTGCCCAGCGCCGATTAGGTCCAAATGATATAACTTCATTTCCGGGTTTAAAGAAAATGGCTGTATATGTAATTCAGTTATTACACACTTCCCTCTTTTCTTTCCATTCCTTGTTATTGTAATGTTATACATAAGAAGTTGGCCTTCAGAGATTACAACAATGATGTATGATACCAGAGAAGAAACAGTAAAAAAGCTTATACATCTAGATAATTGTTTATTGAAAGATGCTTGCAGATTCTGTCTACATATGGACATTGTGCTGTTTGCCTGCTGCATAAACTGTGAAAGGTATAATTCTCATAGAGGTGTTCTTGCTCCCCTCAACACCCACCGCAGCCGAATCTTCTAATTTTGGCTGTGTCGCAAAAATCCTAACAATAACAAATAAATATTAAATAATTTATTTTTATTGTTAAAAAGTTGGAGCTACTTATAGGATAATCTTGGAAGATAAAGGTTTAAAAGATGGTGGGCTGATTGTTGTTGGTTGTTAGTGACTGATCAGTCAAGAATTCAATGGTTGTAAGAAATCATTTGTGGTGGAAATATGACCAAACTATATCTTCCTTCGACTTAAAATGATATGATTGGCAAATGTTTTATTGCTTTTGCTAGCTTTCAAAGTTATCACATGTTTTTATTAATTATTAATAAAATAATCTCACCAGTACATATTAGAAAACTCTAGTTTCTCATTATTGGTTATAGCCTTTATTAGTTAGGTGAGAGAAACATTTTCGATAACCAAAAAAATGATTTTCTTCCTTATAGTAAAGTCATTTTTGTTTGTAAGAGTACTAAAAAGTTATTTTTAATTTGATTTAATAAAAATTTTACTATATATAATATCTGAAAAGGAAGACTCAAAGAAGCTACATGGTAATTAATCGTATTATTAGTTCTAACTAATTTTTATATTTTCTTATTAATAATAGTATTTAATACTCGGAATATTTCATTCAGTCACCATCCAACTTGGTGATGTCAATATCAACCTTTGACAACTAGCAGTATTTTTTAAGGATACTCTTTTTAGCTACAAATCCAATACCATAAATAAACAAGCAAATCACTTATTCTTCCTAAATTCTTAATCAACAAACACATAATTTGAGAATTGTCCATATAATTAACAACTTTTTTAAAAAAAAAAAAAAATCAACAATAACAGCTTGTAAAGATGATGGCTTGGTTTCATTAAAAAAAGGCAGCTAAAAAGGAACCATTAGTGAAATTTTAATACATTAGTTTGTTAATTGTGCTTTTGCGATCACCTTTTGTCTTCGCTTTCTAATGCTAATCCACTGGACCTTTGGCATCGGTAACATTGCTTTTTTACCTAAAATAATTTAAACAAATACGTAAATTGTATGAGAAATAAACTATTAATTTTATTTCGTAAATCAATATTTATCTTACGTTTAGATATGTGATATAAAATTTATCCGACATGTGAATAAAACATGTTATTTAAGAATATTTCTAATCGGCCAAACTCAATTTTTATTTATTTTTTAAAATAATCATGTAGTACTAATAAGTAGAGTAGTGAAAAAATAGCAATTTTTTTTTAAAAAAGAGAAGAAATATAAATATTTTAATATATGCCACCTAACAAGGAAAAAAGCCGCTTACCGAATTTAAACATAACCAGCACGGAAGTCAGTCAAACGACACTATCCCACGTTTCTTACTTGGCATCACTTTAACCATCTCCTCGAGATCCTCGCCCACTTCCGTCGCCGGGAAACCGCTGCTGCTCCGCCCGAAACCGTCATAGAAGTATAATTCCCGGCTGATTTATAAAGTTATAGAAAAGATCCCTGTCGAAATGAGTAACGGGGAGCTACTTCAAATCGAACCAGTAGAAATTACATTTACATGTAACGTTCTCTCTGTTAGAAACTTCTACAACATTTTCTACCTTATTTGAACTTTTCAGATCCGTGTGTTGTTCCCTTTGTTCTGATTTGGTTTTTTTTTTTTGGAAAATAGTCGAATTGAAGAAGCAGATCTCATGCTCCTTGCAATTGAGCAACAAATCAGATGACTATGTAGCCTTCAAGGTATCATGGAAATGAACTGCAATGACTTGTTCTTTTTCTTTTTTAATTTTTTGAGATTACAATTTTGTTTTATGTTTTTGGAACTTTTTGGATTTCAGGTGAAGACGACGAATCCAAAGAAGTACTGTGTAAGGCCCAATACTGGAATTGTGATGCCTCGCTCTACCTGTGAAGTCACAGGTCTTTATCTCTCACACTCTTTTCGTTTAAATAAGTCACAGGTCTTTATCTCTCACACTCTTTTCAGTTCCCTATCTTTTTAGTTTTTTTATAGTTAGTACTTCCTCCGTTTAGTCGTTTGGTTGGGAACAAGTTATGCCAAAATTTAGCTATGCTAGGATAACTTAGCCCTATGGTATAAATGGTGCGATAAGTTATGTCAAACAAGACACAAAAAATTTATACCATTATTATGGTTGGTATAAATGGTGCGATAAGTTATCTCAAACATGACAACAACCAAGCAAGACACAAAAATTTTATCTCATCACTATTTATTTTTATCCCTCTACTAAGCACCCGATTGACTATGAGAATTATCCACTGACTCACTTTATTTAGTGTTTGTTCGTTATTGTGTATGCAATTTGAAATACATCCAAAATCCTGTTTTTACTTCTTTTTTTTTCATTTTCAGCTTTTACTTCTTTTTTTTTTCAAATTTACTCTTAAATTTGTTATTTTTATAGATTACACTTCATGTTTAAATATTGTTTTTAGTAAAATTATATTCAAGCAACCAAATGTTATTTGTAAAACTATAACCAACCGCTACTCCAACTTCAAAATTCTTATTGAAGTGAAAAAGTACTTGTTATGGCATGTAGTAGCTCGTATATTATACGACATTATGTGACTGTCTATTTTGAGATATTACACTTTTAGAGCAGATTTGATGGTATGTTTCAGGTGAATTTTTCAATTTGGATAATTTTGCTAGTCCTGACCATATTTAAAATAAAGTACATTCATGTTCTAAATATTCTTTGCAAGAAGTATGGCCAAACACAATTCCATTTACGACTTCAAAAGTTCCAAATAGAGTGAATAATATTATATTTTCATGGCCAAACGCTACTAAAAATAATTTCACTTTTACTTAGTGTATTAGTTGATGTTGTAATTGTTCTTACAATTTATGGATTCAGTTACAATGCAAGCACAAAAAGAGGCACCACCGGACATGCAATGCAAGGATAAGTTCCTGCTTCAAAGTGTCATAGTAAGCCCCAGAACTACGGCTAAGGATATAACTCCAGAAATGGTAAGATTGTTAAAGTAGTGTTCTTGTTGTTTCAAGTGTTAACTGATAGCAATTTCTGTTCTTATTGTTGTTTCTGCAGTACGATTGATGAGAATAAACACGGTTTTATACATGTTTCTTTTGTTCTTTTAGTTCAACAAAGAGTCTGGGAATCATGTTGAAGAGGTCAAGTTGAGAGTGGCTTATGTTCTACCTAAACCACCATCACCTGTGCGGGAGGGGTCCGAGGAAGGTTCCTCACCTAGGGCTTCAATATCTGAAAATGGTGCTGAGTTTCACAATGTGAGTTTTAGGCATCTTTTTCTCATGTTATTGACAATTAAAGATTTATTTTTGGGGGTAAAAAGTTAGCAGAATTCATTTGGAATATGAGTATGCTGTTGTTGTACAGGCTTCAAGGACATATGCTGAGCCACAAGACAATTCATCAGAGGTAGATTTCCTTTTCCAGAATTCACGATGTTTCTTATGGTGACTGATAAGTTCCATGTTTTCTATTATTGTCTATGTTGACAAGTATATACACACGCCAACAAGAACGACTAAGTTTCTAATGTCTTTTTGTGAATTAAACTAAGTGTCTAATGTCTAGGAATCAATGAATTGCTTAGCGTTCATTTTGCTTATTGTTACTGTAGCACATTGTTGGATATTCAGTATATATCACTTGAGTTCCATGACTTTGCAGTTTTCAAGAACTTCCTACACATTGTAATCTACCATATTGCTTTCTGTGCATTTATGGAGAAATTCTATTGATGTTTATTCATCATAAACCTTGTTGTTCATTTGAGTCCGGTTTGAGTTTTTTTTATCCTCAGTTATTTGCATTTTGGCTGCTTGGGATTTTTCTGATTAACAAACTCTTGTGTTCCGTGGTTAGCTTGAGAAAGTATTTTCATCCTGTCTTGTTTGTTTTAACTGTGAGCACACCCTATACCCTCTCAAAGACAAAAAGGAAAAATAACTGCTATGTTTTATAGATGTTATATAGGAAACATTCGTATATAATAATTAGTTCTCTGAGGGGATTACAGATAGATTTTGGTCTGTATTGGTCATCCAGTGTAGGCTGTTTGAAGATAAAGAGATTAGGATGACACTTTTTTTTTAATGGTTGTCCTTGATGGGAATTAAGGTTCAATATGGCTAGCACTGGACAAAATCTTCCTGAATACTACTTGTTTTTTTTGTTTGATTATTCTTATAAATCTACCATCATCCAATAATGCATGACGAATAGGTAGAGAAGCTTTTGTGTTCTCACCTGCTAAATGGAGAACATGAATAGCAAAATGCTTCATTTGTCAAATTAAAGCAAATGCTGTAATTATGAGCCAAATAACTAAAACTTTACCTTATACAAAACAGAACCAAGTTTCTTGAATTTTAGGGGGGATGGGAGACAAGAATGGATAAATTGCTATGATTACATCAAAATCCAAACTTTCAAAATTGATGACCAAATGAAACAACAGAAGGTAGTTATCCAGTATTTGGATGCATCTTAATAAGGATTCTGAGGGGTGTTATAGCAAAAAAAAATATTAAATATAGCAATCTGCAAGACTTTGTTACCATTCTTAAAAAACGTAGGGATCTGAAGACTACAATCTTTTAGGGCCTCTGTGTTTTGAACATTTAGAATTTGTCTGGTTTGTGTCCATTTTTTACACCTTTCCTATGTTGTGTTCTTATACAGTTGCCAAAATTTATCTTGGAATATTTGATGTTTAAATTTTGAATCTATAATTGAGTTTGTGATTGGAAGGTGTTAGCCTGGCATTGGTTGAGGGGTGGTCCATCTTGTCTTTATGTGGTCTAGTATGATCCTCATCTTACGAGCTAAATTTGGGGTTGGCTCAGGTCCAAGATCTATTAGTTAAACACATCCTCAATGGATCCTTATCATGCTCCAAATATTCAGTCTTGGGCATGCGGGGATGTTTAAGATTTTTACACTGGTTAAGGGCATGGGCAGTAGTCTCCTTTTCTTTTTTCTTCTGATGAAATTGATTGTAGTCTCTTAACATGATTCTGTAACTCACCTCTCGATAAGTAGGATTAAACCTGTCAGCATAAGTGGAATCATTTGGTTCAATCATGGTATAAGACACTGTCATTTTCTTGCATATATGGTTTGCTATATATAACTTTTGAAGCTCCAGTCACTTATTAGGTTTTTGTAAATTACAAGTAGCTAATGACTGCTTGTCCCCTACATTATTTTGGCTTCAGCAAACGTAATACTTGTTTAATACAAGGTGGAGTTATGTAAAGTTTGTCGTTATAACCAAACCGATATTTTACACTGTTATTCCCTTTTGAAAGAAAAAGAAGATGCAGCATAGCTATTCAAGAAAAAGAATATTGATGTTTCCTTTTGTTTTATTTGCAGACAAAAGCACTAATTTTGAAGCTGTCAGAGGAGAAAAAATCTGCGATACAGCAAAATAACAAGCTTCAGCAAGAATTGGTAAGGGTCTTAAGATATAAATTTATCTTACTGGTTTTCTTTGTTAGTGTTTTATCAGAATTTTTGTTACGTTTCACTCATCAGCAATCTCAGAGTTGAAATGTTTCTGTTTTCTTTTTCTTTTTCTTTTTGTCCCCCTTCTCCTGTAATGAGTTTCAAGGTTTTTACCTTTCTCTCAAAAAGAGGGTGGTTGGGATAAATTAGATCTTTCTATTGAACATGGTCAGATATGTTTACTACCTAAATGAGTCTTGAGGTTTGTACACATGCATAGAGTAGCCATTAATTCTGTATGATTAGTTAATTGCTATTTTAAGATTAGTGTCAGGCTTCTGCATTTTGAAATCACTAGTTCTTGAACTGAAATTTTATTGGAAAAATGATTGACATGGAACTGATAAGTAGCTTTGTGTTTGTTAGAGCTGCAAGAAATTTATTGTAGCCTTTTGACGTTATCCTTATACTTCACGAACCTTGTTGAGTGCAGGAATTATTGAGGCGAGAAAGCAGCAAACGTCGTGGCGGAATCCCATTTATGTATGTTATTATTGTTGGACTGGTAGGCCTCCTTCTTGGTTATCTACTCAAGAAGACATGATGGCTAAGAGGTTACTGCTACATTGTCAGTGCAGCCAAACTGTTTAAAAAATTCTAGAACCTTGAAGAAAAAGGTGACTAATCCAGTAAAGCTTTGTATCATTAGTTGTTTGATTGACTTAAAAATGTACAAGACAGGTTTTGATCTGCTTTTGTAATGCCTGAGCTCGAGAGTGTCATCGTGTGACTAACTGCATTTAACATCCTTTGCCAACATGTGAAGGAGACATTTTAGTTTGCAAATTAAGTATACTTCCCGTTTATGGACTTTTGTAACTGCGGCTAGTGTTTGTAACGGCTTGGATTTACTTAGACTAGTTTTACAATTACAACCTTCTTTTCTTGAGATTTCATCCTGGTAAGTCGTGCAATTTTCCGGTTTCTGGACTTACAGTTTGGCTTAGGGTGGGGTATATACCATGCATAGTAGCTCATCTTCTCGAAGAAAACATGTTAGCTTGACGAACTGAAAAAACCAAACTACTGTACTGTATACAAATGGATGTGCAAGATTCTGAGTACCTTCTATTTCACGCTGTCAACTTCTTGGCTAGTCATGTACAATATGGCATAGTCCTCTATTTCTTAAGAAGATTTAACTACTCTTTGGATGCATCTTCAGAACCTTGTATCATATTACATCTGACCACAATCTTGCGAAAATCATCCAGGCTCAACTGCAATATACCATATCAAAAGGTAATAAGGACTAAGAGAAAACATGAACTCAACTTAAAAAAGCATACAGCTTGTAAAACAGACATTTGAGGGCAGATAGTCGTGGATCTTACCAAGTAAAAATGATATCGTCATCATTTTTGTGATCTTGGTAGACAGCACTTACGAAATAACACTAAAGCTACACCAAAAGAACCCAAACCAAAATAGCCACAAACAACTGTTCATGTTTCTATAGGCAGTTTTTGGCTTTTTGCCACTGAAGTTCATGGATTTTTTTTTTTATCAGAGCACCAAACAGGAAAAGCCACCTTTTACCCTTTTCAGTTGCAGATGATTGATAGCCTACCTCCACAAAACTAAATGCTACCAACTAATCTGTAAGTCCCCAAACACTTCACAGTAACCTCCATGGTTTGATGTCCAATGAACAAAACCCATCACAACAACCACAAACCCAGTGTAATCCCACAAGTGGGTTGTGGGGAAGGTAGGAAGTACAAAGACCTTAGTTCTACCTTGATGCTGTAGAGGCTATTTCAGTAGACCCTCATAAGAAAAGTAACTGATGCAGGAAAATAAGACAGAAAAAGAGACACCGAAATAGCAGTGTGTAAAATAAGTGTGGCAACAAGGAACAATAACCATGAGAGTTACATATTGTACTTCCCTTGAATAAAAGAAGGTATACCATGGCCTAGTGGTAAATGAAGTGAGTTGAGAACCATGAGGTCTCAAATTCAAATCCAGTGAATGCAAAAAAAGACTAGGTGATTTCTTCTATTTGTCCAAGCCTTGGTGTACACAATTTCTCAGAATCTGTGTTGGTGGAGGGTAGCAGGTAACCCAAGGAATCAGTTGCAAGTTGAGCCGGACATCAATAGAAGGTTTTAACTTTCTAACTTATGGTAGTGACATTATCATTTTTAGATTCATTCTTGTGTTATATATTTCATAAAATATAATATATGCAATTAATATCTACTATATTTAAGCATTAAACACTTGTCGAGTGTGCCCCAATGGCTAGTTTATGACTAATTGCTTTGACTTGTGTACATTCAACTCAAGCGAGAGAGACATAAAAATTTGGTACTAGTAGCACCAATCCCCCATGATCTGTTCTATATTAAATCTTATCAAATACTTTTTTAAACCAAAAAAAACAAAAGATTTGAAGGAGAGGAGTACCTTTCCGTCTCCATTAGAATCAAAACAACGAATCATATTTGCCATGTCTTCATCTGACCATGTAAAATCATGGGAAACTACCATTTTCTGTAGATCTCTAAAATTTATACTCCCTTTTCCAGCTTCTGTGAGAGAGTACCAACTAATTAATGGGCGTATACAATCAATCTAGAATGCTAGCAAAAAATTGATGGTAAAAGTGCGTGACACATCAGATAATGATTTCAGTTGTGGACAAAAGAACTGTATAGCTTATCACTTTCACATGTACAAGATAAAACCTAATAAGCAGACTCAGCATTACCATCAAACTGAAAGAAATGCATAATCAAGTCATCCTCAGTCATCTGCACTCGATTTCTTGTCTGCTGAAAACATTTGTAAAGTACCCAAGTATGAGGAAGGATTATGAATGTTCAGAATTTTCACTGCTTTTAGTAAAGCAAATGATGAAATATACCTGTTGTTTTCTCTTCCTTTTCCCAGTAACATCTTCCTGATTGCAGGTACCTACCTCCTTTTCATTACTGGCCTCTTTTGAAGAAGCTTTTTCATTGCTGACCTTTTTCAAGGAAGCTTTTCCGTTGCTGTACTTATTAGTGGAATCTGCATCAGTGCCTTGCATAGGCACTTTATTTGCAAGATTCAGAAAACCTGCTGAATCTTGTAGTGACAAAGCAATAGCCTGCATATAGATAAATAAATACTTTACTGTTGGATGGCTGAAGGAAAGCTGCAGGCTTATTGACAAGGAAATGTTTTATTCAGCCTCCCACATAAGGGTGATGCAGATGTATCTCTCTGTTTTTATATATGTAGTAATATGCACGTTAATGAGACTGAATAATAATATATGTCACCTGCATTAAGGCGACGTCATCGTCGACAAAATCCATTGTGACATCATCGTTGACAAAATCCATTGTGTTAGACACTCTCTTCTTAGTTGTTTGAATTTTTTTCTTTGACTGCAACAAGAGATCCAACAGACAGCTCAGAAATCAGATTTACTTGGACTCAATTTTCATAGAAACAAGTTTCATTAAAAGAAGGGCAAAAACAAGCCTGTATACAAGAAGTATACCAAAAAGTATAAAACCTTACAAAATGACATGGTTTTCTACGAAAGACATCAAATATGCTATACAAATAAGAACCTCGTGGGTGAAGCAATATGATCAGATGTACATTCATGTATTGTTTGCCCCAGCTAACAACATTAAGGAACATCAGTTTTCTAAATGTCAACACTCACACACGATAACATTAGGAATGTAGCCTGTTTTCATGAAATGTTTCAGAGCCCAAGATGCATATAATAGGCTCTACTGATAGTAGTTGATCACATCATTGGCATAGAATTCACTCATTAAACAATAATCACAAACATAACTGTTCTAAGATGTTAGATTGTTAGTTAAGATTTTCTAATAGACAGTATAAAAGGAAATGTATGACATTCTTGTGTTCCCTTACTTTTCTTATATACTAATAATCATAAGCACTAAAAACAAAATCACAATACATTCTCCTCCCTGCATCATTCAGCAGTTTTTTTCTCCGAATGAAGGTTCAACATAAAGTGTTAAATTGAACTTCAATTGTGAGTGCTCTATATGTCAAATCTTCAATATCAAAAGTATTTCATCACACACTTGCTACCGATGAAGAAGAAAACTTTATGATCCTTTTTAACTCAGCATATCACCAAGCAGAATAACGGTGTCCTCTCATAAAGAATGATTCATTCCAAAGCAAAAACAACAAACTATAGAGTTTCCTGTGCTACTACAGACACCTAACAACATGTAAATCTATATCAAGCCAAAGCATTCAATATTCTTACCCAAAATGACACAAACAAGTAAAAGCTAAGTAAACATAAAGCATTACAATTCCTTGATTATAATGTGTATTTTCCATCCGAAAAATGGTACCTTTTTCAAATTAAAATGTTCAGATACAAAAAAAAAAAAAAATGTTAGTGCAGGTTTTCGTCAATCAATAAATTTTTTGCTTTAAAAGAAAAAAATGTTGTACCTTTTTCAATTGGGACTTTGAAACTTCAAAGTCCCCATCATCCTCTTCACCTGTATCACAAGAAAGGTCCTCACTTTGAACTGGATCGTAATCTTCATCTTCATCAGCCACTTTCTTTTTTCCCTTTCTGTCCTTGCCTTTCTTCTGGGGTTTTGGGGAAGAACCCATCAAAGAAGTTGCCATTTTGTGCAGACCCATAGCCTCCATTCTTGCTCTGTTTTCTTCGATTCTCTTCATTCTCTGTTTCTCATAATCAGTGAGTTTTCCTGTTCTTTGGGGCTCCGCCGGAGACTCCTCTGAGTCTGAGCTTGAATCTGAGTTTCTCTCTTCAGTTTCTGAGTCCGAGACATTTGATTTTTCCATTTTCAAGAGTATAGTTTGGGATTTTCAATTGGATTCGAAGGATTGCTGTCTCGTAAACGCGGGAACTGCACAAGGGTTGTAACAGTGGCTAATCCGCGAATAGAAGGAAAAAGAAAAATCAAATGAATAGCTAAAAAGGTCCCTTACGTTTAGGCTTATGTTTAAACTAGTCCATTAAGTATGCTCTTGGCATTTTAGGCTGCTTTTAAGTTTTTTTTTTTAATGTTTAGTTGACCAAATTTTTTTTTAAAAAAAAAATCTTTGATCTCAGTACTTTAAAAGGTTTAAAGTATTTAAGAGTGTCACTAAAATATTATTAAGAAGTTTGTTAACTAAAAAGTAATATTTTAATGTGTTTCATTATTGAAGTTATCAAAAAATAATAATTTAAACTTTATAAAAGATCTCAAAAATGTTGGTTTTCAAAATAATTTTGGCTACATGGGGATCCCAATTCAATTTACCATATCATTCTTGATGGATATGGTATGATTTTTATTTTTTAGTTTTTAAAATTTTCATTCCATGTTCACTATTTTAAATGTGCTTTTTAATTTAATTTTAATTTGTATTTATAATTTTTGATTCAAAATGTGTATAGATAGTTAATATATATATATATATATATATATGACACATCCAAAATTTTAAGTCATAAAGCTTGAATATAAATTCAAGATATAATTACATATGAATTTTATTTGAAAAAGAAATCTTAAAAAAAGGAAAGCCTAATCATTATATTGTTCTTTTTTTTTTTGGATTTTTTTTAAAGCTAGATAGTTGAATTCAAATTCAAATTATAAAAAATAATACTAATAATTTTTTGAGCAACTTTCGTATATAGCAAACACAAAATTTATATTTGTATCTTATAGCTATAATTTACATAATTGTATTTCATTGTAAATATGATATGTCTATTTTGCTATATATATAAAGTCAAATTCATCGGTGGCCCGCTAAACTTAGCACTAATTTTCACTTAGACACCTCAATTAGGCAATAGTCATTTTAGACACCTTATGTAGGGTTGAGCTGTGTCATTTTGACACTTTTCTGACAATAAACAAAAAATTAAAGGAGAGTGTAATAAACTCGTTGATGACGTGGCAAACAATAAATTAAATAATTATATGTGTTATTTTCAATTCAAAATAATTATAAAATCTATTTAGTAAATAAATTAAAAATATTATTTTAAGAAAATCTCTTATTTCATTACACTCAAAATTTCTTTTGTGTTTTTTCAAAAAAAAGTATTTTTTTCTTTTACTATTTTTCATATTTATTCGTCTTCTTTTTTTTAGTATTGTTTTTTGGAAAGAAAAGAGGGAGAGGAAGAAAGAAGAAGAGAATAAATATGAAATATCGTGTTGGTATCCATTTTTTGGGCAAAAGATGGAGCGAGGTGATGATAGTCTAAGATAAGTAATACAATGAAGAAGAAGAAAATTACTTAAAAATGAATTTGAATAAAAAATTTGACCTCTGATGAAGGAATTTAAGCTTGAAAAAAAAATGGTGGTGGCTTGAAAAATGGATAAGAAGAAGTGAAAATAAAATTAAAAAGTATAAATTATAGGAACCACATATTATAAATACAAAATGACCTTTTATCCCTTTTAGAATTGAAATTACTAAAAATCCCTTAAAATTCAAGGAAGCGGGATACATCCTAATGGCACGGGATACATAAGTCCTGATACATCATATTTTGCATCTGCTGCTATTAATTAGGAGTAATTACCGCGATTTCTGTTATTTGTAACTGAAATCACGTAATTAATGCTATACAGCTTGTGTAACTGATTAGTAAATTCAAATTTTAAATCAGATGATCTTCATAAATCAAAATTATTCTTGTAAAAGTTGATCTGCAAAAAAAAAGGTTTGAAGATGAATATCTCAATTCTGTTGCGGCATTCTAGAATTTGGTTAAGCGATGTTAATTATGAAGGTTACAAAGTTAATGGTATTGTTGTTGGCCATTCCATTTCATTTGTGAATCTGCAAACGCTGATTTTATCAGAGCTTGAGATCGACACTGTTACAAAGGATATTGAAATACGATACATTGTCGAGGGAAGCTTATGTCCATTGAAAATCAAAAACGACATAGGTGTGAAACTTTATTTCGAAGTAAAAAAGAATGCATCTGGAATCGGCATGTATCCGCTTTGTATTGATACAACTGATAAAATTTTATAAATAACTAGATTCAACAGTGGTGCGTTTTCAATGTAACAGTAATGCTATATGAGTTTGTTTGTGTATGTGATGTATCATATACATGCATATTATTGAAAATATATTATATGTTACGTGTATATTGTCTTTTTAGTTATTCAAGTGTACAAAAAAAATGACTTGTTCAATTGTTTACTATATGATTCGTGTATACAGCCTTATGAGTTATAAATTTGATATATTATATTCAAGAGTGTTGTGTTTCAATGTAACAGTAATTAAAGATGAGTTTATTTATGTATATTATGTATCAGAGACATTCATATGATTGAAAATATGTTATATTTTTCGTGTATACTCCCTTATGAGTTATTCTAGTGTCCCAAAACTTGACTTGTTCAAATGTATACTACATGTTTCGTGTGTTTAGCCTTATGAACTATAATTTTGATATATTACATTCTAGTGGTGCTTTGCACTGTAATATCAATCTGTGATTATTTTGTTTATATATATGATGTATCATATACATTCGTATAATTCAAGTTGCTAAATATATAAATGCAATATTTGTACATGTATATATTATAACTTATGTATCATATACATTATTTTTATAAGTGAAAAATACTTAAAACTCAAAACAATAATGTATCATACACATTCGATCTTAAGTGTCATATACTTCATTTTGTAAATTAACTGTCAAAATTACTTAAACTGAAACAATAAAAATTTTGTACCTTGACGTTATAAAGCAACAACTATGTCTAAAACAATAACTTGAAAACACATAACATTAATAACTAACAAACTATTGTAATACCAATAAGCTTTTAAAAAAAACACAAAAGATAATTGTCTTCAACACAAAACAACATAAAAACTTGTTCATCCCGTCTCAGCTAATTACTAATCTATGTTAACAATGTCATCTTCAGTTGGTGTTGTGAATTACCATCTCCAGATTTACACTCTTCCATAATATTTGTAAACTCACACGATGAAGAGAAAGAAGGAGACTAAAATGTTTACCCTTTAAAAACTTAGAAAATCTGGTTAGAAAGAAGGAGACTTCTACAAAATATCAAATAGATATGGCTGCAAATTTGTACTTGAATTCAAATTTTGTTAAACTGCAAACGTGTGGAATGAGGAATTAAAATTAGAAAATTATACACCTAAAATGTAGGAAAATAAAAAAAGAATAAAAATTAATATGGTAAATTTTAATTGGGGCTGTTAATGGGGAAGTGGGTAGCTTGAAAATATGATTTTATTTTAGTAAAGTAAAACTTGCCAATTGGGTGAAAAAAGGGTGGAACATCTTTATGTATCTTTCATATTTTTTTAATTGGGGGAATAATGGATTTTTGAAATTTTTATAATAAGTAGGGATAAATGGTTATCAAGATAATTAAAGGAGTGTAGTTAAGTAATTTTTCCAATTAAAAATGGCTAAATTAAGCCTTTCACGCGCTATTGTTGAGTGCGTCACACGCACTTTGACATGTCAGCAAAAAGTGTCAAAACGACACAACAGAACCCTAGATGAGGTGTCTAGAATGAACATCATCTAATTGAGGTGTCTAAGTGAAAATTGGTGTCAAGTTTAGTGGGTCAACTATGAATTTGAACTATATACAAAATAAGCAATTGTATAATTCTTTGGCTCCTCTTCAGATTGGTATAATTTCACTGACAGCCATTTGTATAAAATTATTGACAGCCTCTCAATTCAATTTCATGTGTTTGTTTATTTATATAAAATTTGACCTTATATATAATTATCACTAATTCCATTGGGAGCATTATCTACCTTGAGCCTATAATGAACAAATCGAATGAAAATTAATAAGGCTCGGTAAAAAAAAAAAGCTAAGGCAAGAAACAAGGCCGTTAAAAACAACAAAAAAAAGGATGGGCTTATTCTTTATGTGTAGCACACGGTTCAAGAATATCAACCCTTCCCGTCTTTATCACTTACCTCTGTTATTGGACATATCCTCTTCTCTCTCCCCCTTCCCATCGACAATGTCGAATCTTGATTTCTTCCTTCAATTACACTGCTAATAATCCCTTATGAATACCCATTATCCCATTTCATCTATGGCTTCTTCCCTAGATTTTGATAGATTTAAGGTATCCCTTACTTCCATCTGCAGTTGCCACTCTCATCATCTTCCTTCTACATCATCTCAATTTCACCATTCTTCCACAAGAACCTTAAATTTAAGCCGACCCAGATGTTCAATTTCAAGAATTGGCTTATTTCTTGATGGGTCTAGAGTTACAGAGGTTTCGGGTATACCAAGAAGCATCTTCTTGAAACACCCTCGAATTATCACAGCTGTTGCTCGTGCTGAACCAGGCCACCTTTTTGATGATGAATCCAAAGAGGTAAAATTTATTATTATTTTTTTTTTTCAGTTTGTGTAGGGATAAGTATGATTGATATCTCTAGTTTTAAAGAATTCTTGATATGTGACAAATTGCATGTAAGTGAGATAGTAATAGAATGATTTGACTCTAGCTTTGTTGTCTTCTACTTTTGATTGTCCTTTAGATTAAGCCAAGTGAACTTTTGCAAATATCAGGCTAGTAATGGTTTTAGTTGTTTGTCAGGACAAACAAAATTGCCACTTCTCATCTGATGATACTGAGTGGTTCAGATTTTAACATTAGTTATAGTTCTAAGTTGACTGTTGCATTAGCCAATGGGCATGGTGGCTGTTTGATCAAATTAATCATATTAGGGAGCTGCATAAGATTTTCTTTTTCTTATCTTGGTTTGATCTATACATGTCATGGTCAAAGCAAAACTGTCTGGAAAATCTGTCAATGTTAGAGGGGTGCAACTCGAGTGCAGTTGCTTTGGAGAAATATGGTTTAGGAGGACTGGTTTGTAGTTGGATAAACTATGATATGTTTTTTGTTTTCCCAAAGATCCTTCATTTTTTAAAAAGAGAGTTAGTTAATATCCTCATTTATGCACTAGTGTTGTTAATATTTCTTTCATCAAAGTGTTTTTTAATATTTTCTATTTTATCCACTAGTGTTGTTAACATTTCTTTCATCAAAGTGTTTTTTCCATTTCTTTATGATATTATGACGCAGAGGAATAGAGCGGTTATTTTTAGTGGACTTAGAAGTCTAAAGTTTGTTGTTTTATTAGGAGAAGGTCGATAGTCGAAGATGTATCTAATCGGAGAAAGAAAAAAAATTGTATAGCTACCTTTAAGAGAAAAGATCAGGGGGAACACTTTTGAGGATAAGATTATTCATTGGAGAGACAGACGTTTGAGGTGAGAGTTTAAAACAACTACGCTTTACTCCTAATTAGTTTGAGTCAGCCATATGAATCAATTTAATCTTAACGTATGTCATCTTATACCAAATAAAAATAAGTTATATATATATAGCAGTAATAATAATAACACATGGTAAAAAAATACTAAATTTCTCGATATCTTTACTGGCCAAATTCTCTTATCAGTCAAGAAGGGAAAGGGTATTTTTCGGGATCTATTATTACAATTAATGGGCTAAAGGCTTCTGAGTGATTGAGGGATGCAGCAGAGTGAAATGTGGACAAAACTGAATCAACAGGTGTTTATTTTAAAAACTGGTATAATGTTAAATGTAGGTGTGTAAGAGTAGGGGGGAGGGTCCATTATCCACCGAGTTTCGAATGGTCATCCGGTATTTATCAGTTTTTGAGAAAAGGTGTATAGCCTAAGTGCAATTGCTGACTTGATACTCCTAAAATTCACGTGTAATACTAGGTGATTTGCAATGTGATAAACGTTCACGTTTTCCTGAAACTGTAATTAGAATGTGTATGAGTATTAGTGTGGAATTCTGACTAGAAAACTATAAATATCTATAAAGCCTGTAACCATTTCTATTACCAATAAAGAGAAACTATAACCATTTCTTATTCTGGAGTATCTTTGGTTGTGTCAGTTGTTAGTTTGTTGTCCCTTTTGTAATGCTCAAGGGAAAGGCATTAAATATGGGGATCTGCCTTTGCTTTTTGATCCTGTATTCATTGTTTGATTTTGGGTAAGTGTCCAAGTCATTGTTTAACTTCTGGGGTCGCTACTTCCAAGATTAGCATCAGAGTCAATGTAGCAAGACAACATGTATTATGTTCAGACTTTTCAGATAATTGAATTGGAACCACTGAGATAATTATGTTGTAGGAAGTTAACAAATGCAACAGTACACCGGCGGGGGAAATTTCCACTTCTGAACTTGAGGAGAAAAATAGTCAATTGAAGAAAAGGGTAGTCTTTGGACTTGGCATAGGTATTTTAGTCGGAGGTGTGGTATTGACTGGAGGATGGGTTTTCACTGTTGCCCTTGCTGCTGCTGTTTTTGTGGGTGCACGAGAGTACTTTGAACTGGTAAGGAGTCGTGGAATTGCTGATGGAATGACTCCTCCTCCTCGATACGTATCAAGAGTTTGTTCTGTCATCTGTGCTCTCATGCCTGTAGTCACTCTGTAAGTCATTAACATCTTTCTCAATTTTCTCTCTCTAATAAGAAACATACTCCTTATTTTCTGGTAAACCACTTTAAACCTCGGAAGACACTGTGCCATTAATTTCTTGCCACAGATATTTAGGAACTAGAACCATAACAACAAGATTTCATGCCAGCATCATCTTTTGTATGTTGATGGATCATTGTTGTTATCTGGACTGCTTGGGCAAAATTTATTTTTAGCATTTACTTTTATGTTACCAATTCAATATTCATTCTTTTTGGGAATGGTAACATATTATATTCATCAACTATTAACTGTTCTTTACACCAAAAATGAAAAAGAGAGATGCAGGTACTCTTGATTTTCTGGGTTGAGCGGCTCATGCCTTCAAAACATCTTACATTCCTCTCCTTCCAGATTGTCCACCATATGCAAGCTAGAATAATCTTCCACCATTCCTTGTGACCTATTTTTCCCTTATTCCGTTGCAGGTGCATATTAGGCCAAATTTAGAAACGAATGGCCATTGGTTTCAGCTTCCTGTTGGAATAGAAAGCATGTGAGACTGTACTGAAAGCCTCTTCTCTGAAGGATTTCCTGTGTGAGCAAGCTTTTCTTATTACTAGCCATGAAAAATAAACAACTTTAAAAGGTGCTTTGATCTTCCAAATCTATCTCCAGCGCCAGAAGGTGCAATGACTGCCCTGTAGATGATAGATAGTTGTATGCTTCTCTGACTCTGCATTTTGAGCTGCTGTGTCCTGTTCATGTAAGAGAGTCATCCTATAACAGTGTGAGGAATCCGGTGACACTAGTGATTTCGCAGTCATTGATAATTCTTTTGAAAGATATGTTCCAACCTTTCAGCCCCAAGCTTCTTCCATTGTGGCATTAGGTGAAGATGAAACTTGAAAGGATAAATAGATCAGGGAAGAGGTCTCTCCCTATGTTCCATGACCAAGCCAGTCATCATTCTAGAGGGAAATTCTCCTCCCATTTTCCATCTTGAAACTCTGTTTGCTACAAACTCCTTCCAAAGATTCCTGGTGGATTTCCAGTTGCCGACTCCATATGATTGTTCTTACTGGTTTGGTTACCCCAGTATCCCAGTTGCTCATACCTGCAACTTATGACCTGTCTCCATAAAGCTTCCTTCTCAATGTTGCATCTCCAAAGCCATTTCATTAAGAGACTCCTGTTATCTAGTGTTAGATTTCTATGCATATCCTTTGCTAATTAAGATTAACGCAAAATCAATTTGCAGTCTCATTGATCCTTGCCAGTATATTCAAGGGATAGAACCCCAAGAATTTTTTTTGTATATCATATCCCTCAATTTGTGTTCTCTCATTGTACCTAAAGAGATATACTCAACATCTTGAAAAAAGTCTAAACAGCTTATATTCTGACATAACATATGGACGACACGAAGTCTCTTATCATTAGGTCAATGATTGCGCAGCAGAAAGACCTTGCATTTTACAAAATGTCCACCTCCACCATGCATTCCATTTGCTCTTTTCCTTCTTATGGTCGTAAAGGCCTGCATAACTTTGACTGTATATGCCAGTCTTCAGAAAATTAGGCCAATAATGCTAGAAAATGATGAATTGATCCATCATTCATATATTTATTGGACAATAGATTGCTCTGGGCAGTATTGGGTGGAACGTCTTCTTTTCTACTCTTTTTTGGGCTCCAAATGTTTTATGAATTGAGACTCATTTTATCCTCCTCAATATAAACCTGGAGGCTTGAACCTGCCCACTTGATTAAACCCTTTCTGTTGTGGTTGAACTTGCTTGCTTAGACAGTCCATGTCTTTTGCTTCATCGCTTAGGTTAGAAACTGCACGATTTATCACTTCAAGAAGAATTAAGAGATATAAATTTACAGAGCTATAAATGTCATCTTAAAGGTCTTCTCCATGCACCACTTGGTGAAATTCTCTTGATCATGCTATCACTATTTTTGGATATGCCTCATGTGCAAAATTTAAACTCAGTTTCTACTTCTTGCAACTGTCCTGAGTATGTAGCATGACATTTTCTATTGTGAGAATAGATGAGAAATGTATTTGTTATATTTTGGAAAGAAAGAACTATATATATTAAATGCGAGATGGATTTGAAATTCTTCCATTTCAAATTTTCTATGCTATGCATTTGAAGGGAAGAACCCCCCCCCCCCCCCCCCCCAAAAAAAAAAAAAAAGTAAATGGATGGTGGTTTTTCAATTTGATTGGGAGTAGCTTGATAAGCAATCTCAAAGGCAGCAATGTAATATCTTAGAGTTGTTTTAGTTATTATTTCTTTCTTGTTTGTTTATGATTTATTTATTTTCTGGAATTTGTTAAGTTGAAATTTTTCTTATTGATTGATCTTCTAACTGTGTCAGATATTTAGGTCACATTGATGTTTCTGTTACCTCTGCCGCCTTTGTTGTTGCAATGGCGCTGCTGATGCAAAGGCGAATTCCTCGTTTTGCTCAACTTACCAGTACCATGTTTGGGCTCTTCTATTGTGGATATCTCCCTTGTTTCTGGGTTAAGTTGAGATGTGGTTTGGCGGTACCAGCTCTTAACACTAGTAAGAATCTATGCCCTTTGTTCTGATTGTCAAGAAATTGTAGAATATATACGTATGTGCTAGCCCCCATAGCTTTGGTCTAGTGGTAACAGCACAACACATTATGTACGAGTTAGTTGCACGTTACAAATTCGAAAACTGCTGCATATATAAGCGCTTGATATTGAAGTGGAGAAAGGTAGACGGGAAGTACATGCACACACATTGATCTGTATTCAAGTTACTCATCAGTGTGCTCCAGTGAGACACCGACATGTGTTGGACACGCACAAGTATGTACTTTTGAAATTCCAGACATGGTGTCTCCTCCGTAGAACATAAAGTTCCTTAATTTCCGTCCTTCACCCTTTTTTGCATTATTTTTTCCCTTATAAAAAAAAATCCTTATCAAAAAAGTATGCCTAAATGGCCCATCCAAAGGATATTGTGTTTTATATTGTTTTCCTTACTAGCCAAGGGTCTTATCAAAAACTATCTCTACCTCACGCAAGGTAGGGGTAAGGTCCGCATACACCCCGCCCTCCCCAAACACCACATATGAGATCACACTGGATATGTTGTTGTATTGCCTTCCTCCATTATTTAGGGACCAAACTGAATTTTTTAAGTTGTGAAGAAAAAACTAGATCAAGCTGAAAATATTGAAGAAAAATTGTTGGCAGGATGTTAAGAATCCATAAATTGATGGAGTGTGCTGTCTTATGTGTTTTGAGACACGACTCTCACCCTATTGGGCAGACGAGTTCTCCAAAGCTTTTGCTGTTTCCAAAATTTGTTTTCTTTGGGTACAAAATAGAATAATGTTCTTAGAATAAAGGTTCTATATGTCCTCTATTACTAGCTTTTGGTGTAATCTAAATAGTTTCTTTGAGCTTGAGAAACTATTAGAGTTTATTAACTTTCTGCAAGAATAATCTCCAGTCGAGTGTTTACATCCATACTTTGTAAATTAATTAAATTTACTTCATAAAAAACATGTTAGTTTATTATTTTGATTTTAAATACTTTCTAAAAATCTTTTGAGTAGACTAATTTTTAAAACTCTTTAGTCGATATGGCACAAAGTGGAAAGGTGAAAGAGATTTGTCTATAGAGTTGAACACTTATGTTTTTTCTTATTCTGAATGTACTGAGTATCCATTGAATTAGTTGAGATACGTGCTAGCTGGCTTAGACGCTACGGTTATTTAGAATTTAATTTGAAGCCCAAAAAACAAGGTAAGAAAGGTGGGGAACAGCGGCCTCACACAAAAAGATTTGTCTAAGCAATCTCAAAGAGATTTTCAATAAGTCAATACCAAGATTTTCTTTCTGCGCCTACTGATGTGATGATAATTCAGAAGCATAACTTGATATCTGATATAGTATTTGAAAATTCATTGCTGTTGGTTTCTCCAACAGCTGATCAGCAACTGGTCTTCTGACTTTTATTGGCATTTCAATTGGTTTACACAGGACTGGGAGCATCATGGCCTATCATTCTTGGAGGCCCAACTCAGTGGACCGTGGGGCTTGTGGCAACCTTAATTTCAATCAGTAGTATCATTGCAGCAGATACATTTGCTTTTGTTGGAGGCAAGGTACTTTTCACTGTTGATGTTCTTCCTTCAAATCACTTCTATCCTTGTTCCGATGTCTCTGACTAACCCTCCAAAGAAGGTGTTTTTCTTGTTAAAAGTGCAGAACTTAACCTGGCATTATCATAATTATTAGTACATCTGTCTTTGATGTCATTCTATCTTTGATGTCATCCTATCATGAGAAATGTGATGGACTTGATAAACGTTGAATTGGCTTGTCTTGAATCCTCTGCTGTTCTTAACCATGGAAGTATTAGTTAATTATTATAGATTCAAATGACTATTTAGGATCCATTCTAACTATTTAAGATATACGTTCTTTGATTTTGTTTTAAAGTTGCCTGGAACATTGGCCATTTTAGCAACTTAGAAACTAATGCTAGCAAATGAGCACAATACTGTAATAATGATTCTACGAAGAAGTATGCATCTCTTGGTTTCCCCTTTTCTTATCTCATTCCTCTTATTGTCCTTTAATCATTGTATGCTGGAAGTACAACAAATATTTGTTAGTTCTAATGTATTTCTATATGGATTAGTGGAACAAATCCAAGTAATTCAGATGTCTCTTTGGTGGGCTTATGAGGAAAGCACATAACATAGTTGAAATCTTTTCAGGCTTTTGGTCGGACACCACTTACTAATATCAGCCCAAAGAAAACTTGGGAGGGAGCTCTTGCAGGCTTAGGAGGTTGTATAGCCACTTCTGTGGTGTTATCACGAACGTTCTGTTGGCCTATATCCACATTAAGGTAATTGTCTTTTTAATGGTATCATTATGCAGTGCCATCTGTTTGAGACCTTTTGATATGTCTATAGCTGCAGCCTGCAGTAAGAATATTCTCCTTGTAGGAGGGAGTATAGATAGGGTCGGGGAAAGGATTTGATTGGTCTCAAATTTATCTTCTTCTTTTTTCCATTTCAGGGAGGTAAGCTAATAATTTTTTTCTGATGAAACTTAAAGAATGGAATGATATACAGTGGCTCTTTCACCTTTTGGCACAAGCTCTATTTCCATAGCATTTCTCCAAGTGCCATTTCAAGTCTTAATAACTATATATAATTATGTATATTCATGTAAAAGTTGGTATATTCAGCAGGTGTAGTGGGATACTATTAGTCATAAGAACTTGTCATGACGGTAGTATTTTAGTTGCCAAGCGCTTAGAAACCATATTATGAGTTCTATTAATCCAACTTTTGTTTTGAAAATCCATGTTTGGAATTTATTCCATCCATTAATTTCTAAACTAGTACATCATACAGAAGAAAGAGCCTTTTTTTTCTCTTTTATTGTGGGTGTTTCCACATTGTAGATTGGTGCAGTTTGAGCCTTTAAAATTTTATGAACCTCTAAATTGGGAAATTATGTCTTTCTGAATTGATATTTGTGTCTTAACGGCATTTCAGTGCGGTAGCTTTTGGATTTCTGAACTTTTTTGGATCTCTCTTTGGTGACCTCACTGAGTCGATGATCAAACGTGATGCGGGTGTGAAAGACTCAGGATCTCTCATTCCTGGACACGGTAACTACCTCTGTGCCTCTTATTGTTCTCAGTGATAAATTGATCTCTCTAGTGGTGCCATAACATAGTAGGCATATTGTTTTATCCCTAAACAATAAGTATGGACTCTCCGGAAATTGAATCTATTAAACAATTTACCATCTTAAGGTGAACTCTAGCCTCACTGCTATAAAATACATCAGTTACTTGCTGTAATAAATATCTATTCAGAATGAATTGGTCAATGTGTATAAATTTGAGAAAATAAGCAGTATATTACAGTTTAGGTAAGTTCATTTCCTTTTTCTTGTACCTATTTTGTAAGGTTATTTGATTGAAGAAACTACCCAGCGAAAAGGAGACGTTGGGGTGTGTAATTATAGTTACCGAAAACCAATTACTATAATACTTTCAACAAACTACGGAAACATCACTGATCTCTATCATGTATATCAGCCATGTTACACCAAAATGTTTAGCAAAAAGAGATGATTCACCTAATTAGTAACATGGCTTTACTATAAATATCAAAAAAAAGGAGTAAAGTGGCTTTACTCTAACGCCTTAAAGTAATTGAGGAAATCAATTGAAGAACTTTGAATTTACCTGGAGCCTACTTGAAGTACTGACTATAGGCATGCCTTAACTATAGAGATTTTTTTTCCTAATGTTTATAACAGTAATATTTTGAGATTCTTCAACTCCGCTTCATTAGCCTCATAATGTAAGTGTGTCATCTGCGTATAACATGTGGGTCATTGTGACTGGTGTACCACTGATAATTCCAAGTTGATGTATAGTTGAACCAGTGTGGACTTTTTGCAGTGTTCTGCATTCAACTTAGTTTCCATCACTAACAAAATAATAGAAATGTGCCTCAAACTCCTCTAAGAATGAAACGATCCTTATGGACACGTATAGTAAGCCCACAAAACTTAACTTCAGAATCGCAAATTTTAATTCAATCCAGTTTTCTCCTAAAACCATATCGTTGATGAATTTATTCAGAAATCCCCAACTGACGGTGTTTCATGCCTTCTCAAAGTCTAACGTGAACTTCCTATTTGGTCCTTGCATCTAAGAATTTCTGATGTATTACTGTGTCGTGAACGGAGTATTGTTATTCTTCATTTATCAACTTCCATTTAATTTGTTATCAGTGGCGGCTCAAGTTAATTTTTGGCCTAAAGCCAAAAACAAATGGGAGGTTTAGCTTTTATTTTTCTTGTGGTCTTAAACATGTCATGTGGTAGTTAATTTTTAAAATTGACAAAAAAGAAAAAACATTCTTTGATGTTTCGAAATGAACTAAAAGAAAGACATAATATAATCTTTTTTTTGGTTAAAAATACTTATATTAATTCTATTATTACTAAAAAATGGGGCGCTCAAATTTTGGGGCATAAGACGGATGCTTCATTTATAATGACATTAAGCCTCCGTTGTTTGTTATAAACAGGACTAAAAATGGCAGGTTATTAATGATTTTCTAAATGGTGTCATTGCCATCATATGGACTCAGTAACTGAAACTTTTTGGGTTGGCATGGCCGAAGAGCAGTTTAAGACCAACAATTGATGCCATATGTTGAGTTGTCAAACTTGAGCATAACAATCCAGGATGTACAATCAATGTAAACCTACTACTTCTTGTAGGTCTTTTCGCTTTATTAACTTTCTTAATCCCCATCTGATATGACCTTGGGTAGAGCTATACTGGATTCTTATGGAATACTTACCCAATTCGAAATTTATTATCCTTTAGCATTGTTATCTTAGCTTCGCGGCAGATCTCTTGGGTCTTTCTTGAGCAAATTAATGCATTTTTTGCAGGAGGAATACTGGACAGGGTGGACAGCTACATATTTACGGGTGCATTGGCGTACTCCTTTGTGAAAATGTTGTTACCACTTTATGGAGTTTGATGAACCTAATAACAATTCCCTGCAAAGAAAAAAAGATACTCCCATGTCCGTTTTCTTAACTGAAGGAGCAATCACAAGGTGCCATAATCAGTACTGTAGAGCAACATCCGACATATGAGGTTTGATTGTGAAGGTAAGTTAAGTTCCACACGAAAGGATTCTGTTTGCATTGCAACCCAATGAGTTTCTACTGTGTCATATACCTGATTCCTCGATTGAGGAAGTGACGTTAGGGTGAAACAACAGGGAAAGAATCCAGCAATCCGCGTGATGTTTTGAGGATATCAGTGTTGAGTAGCTCCCCATTGTGATATTAGAATCATTGCATCATTTTGATTCTTTAAGTGTACATTTTGTTTCGTATTTTAGAAATGTCCGCAAAAATTATTAGGTTTATATCTTGATTTATTCAGTCTTTGCTTAATTTGTTGATATAATTACAGGTGCCGCGACATCTTAATAATGGAAATGGCAAGATTTTAACATTTTTCCAAAGTCATGTTAGAAAATATTGAATGATTTGAGTATGTTCTGCTCTATAAGCTAAGATCTAAACATGTCTTTTAGCCTGAAATTGTTAATGTCTAAAAGGCATTTTACAATCGAATATAGATTGCAGGATAAATCATAAGCATGTTATGTAGATTTGGGGGGCAACCAACTGCTATGAAATGCATGGATACTAATTTATGAACCAAGACTTTGTTCTTCTTCATGGTACAAATTGTTCATTTTGGCCCAATAAATTTTTAGGGAAAAATTTGCAAACTAGTCACAATTCCTAACTTAATTAGTAAAAACATCTACATTTTAAAATAACTATTGAAAATGTCAATATTTTAGAAAGTGAATTGTATTCAAGTTTTATTTTTCAAAATAGTTCAATTTTGAATCAAATTCTACACCCGTTATTCATTTACACTTTTTCATATGCTTCAGTACTATTAAATTTATTTTTCATTTTTCACTTTTCAATTTTTTTTCTTTTTTATCAACTTTTCAGTTTTCACCATCCTCATTTTCATCATTCACTTTTTCTCTTCTTTTTTTTTCTTTCATCAAAATTTCACCATTATTATCTCTCATTGTTGAAGATGAACTAATTATTCAAGTTCGTCACAATTTGTTTAGATCTATCAATTAATCAAAAAATCTCTCAATTAATAAAGGTATTTTTGAATTCATCATTTATTTTGCGAGATTTTGTTTTTAAAATCACACATTTATTTTTTGTATAAAATACAGAAATTTCATATATTTCGGCCTAAATTGTATCTTATCCTGAAGTTTCCATAATTACAAAAATCTCAGATTTTTCATTGCTTTCTGATATACATTATTTAATGAGAGGGATGTATTCGAGAGGGGTAGGGATGCATCCAAGAGGGATTTTTATTTTAGATGATAGAGAATTTTAGAGATTATGGTATCTTTTAAGTTTGTGAATTTATGAAAAAAAAAATTTCCTTATTTGTATCGCCTTCCTATGGATTCGTCGGAGGTGCATATACACTCTTTCATTTGAAGCTTGTCAGCTTATAAGTCTGTTACGTTATTACTTCTAACGAGCATTCCATGCACCATGAATGTTACATAAATACCCTTTTTGAGGAGCCTCTGTCGTATAACGAGAGTTCGATTCTAATATCATAATTGTTATGGTTCAAGATTGGTACTTATTTTCCACTTTGGCCCAATACATTGAATTTGTTTGTTGGGTCACACATGTTGAGCCTAAAGGCATGTGTATTATGTAATTTCTCTCTTATTTTGATGTAAGATTACTTGAGGTATTCGTTTGCACATTCTCTTTGAAAGTTTATAGAGTCGAATGGTGTCACATGAGTTAGGTCACTTTCTAATACTCAAACGTGTCAACTAAACAATCAAATCAACAGAAAAAGGTGGCAATTTATTAGGAGAAGAAAGAATAATGATGTAGAATATAATGGATCAATTATGCTTCATCTAAGATGTGGAATGTTGACCTATAAATCTATTTAAAAAAAGAAAAAGAGGTTGTGTTAATGGTAACGTTTACGTGGAAAAGGAACATATTTTGGTACTTGTGGTAGACCATTAAATTTGTGTCCAAAAGAAGGTCAATTTCACTCGCAATTGAAGATTGTGAAGAGCATAACCAAATTATTATTATTAACTTTAAAGGTGGAGGTAATTTGTAAGAAATCAATTCAATACTTCATTATTATCTTTCCGAGGTAGATCGATTTTATGTCTCATTACTCAAATTATTTTAAAATGTGGTCTTTCCAAAGGAGACTGATAAAATATAATACGATCTCCGTCTCAATTTATGTGATATATATTTTTTTAGCCAATTTTAAAAACAATTATTTCTTTATTAAGTAAATATTTAATGACACTAACGGCATTATACTCAAGTTAGGTTTCATTTATTTATCAAAGTCTGCAAATGTGTATTCTACTATTTGAGAATTTATTTATTTTAAGATAGTTTTAAAACATGCAGAGTTTTTCATAGTTATTAAATTTCGTGTTAACTATACCATATAAATTAAAACGAAGAAGTATAGATCATAGGGTCATTGTTTTCTGTTCAAATCCTAACTAGGTATAGGAGATCATCACGGATCAAATATCACCAAAATCAACTTGCTTACGTTTTCTTCTAATTCCACTTTTTACTTTGTCACAATTCTTGGAAAAAATGAGAGTTAATAAATGAGACAAAAGAAGAAAAAAATCACATGTTTCGAACAGAATACTAATTTAAAAAAGACTAAATATTAGTGATCAAGTTGACAATAACACTAGAGGAAGAGATTTGAGACAAAAATAAACAAAGCAAAAAAGACATTTATATCATAGTTGACTATATATGATAAGTTGGAGCAAGTAGTGGACATTAAAGAAAAGACGGCACCATGCAAATGGAGTAATCCCAAACTCAATCCACAATTCAAATCTGGCCACCCAAATTCCCTAACATGCAGTCAGTTTCGATTTGTTTTTCTGATTTTTGATTTGACATAAAATTTTAAAAAAATAAATAAAATTTTCACATGGTCCTAAACATATTATATTAAAAATTAAAATTAAAAGATCATAAAAAATTATTCTTTTTGAATGATATTAAAAGAAAATTAAGATAAACAAACTGAAACGGAAAAAAAGAAATGACGTATATAATGAGTCTTGAAGTTGAAGAGAGACATTAAAGTGATGTATCTTTATTTTCCTTTTTGTCATGAGCCATCCAACGAAGAAGCTAAGGAGCTATAGGGGTAATAGGGATGTTATGTTGGCATCAAGGGGCCTACAATATATGTAGATTTTATTACAAGAAAGAAGAAAATGAGTGCTTGCTTTAGGGTTTTGGTATATAGTAGTAAAACACAAAAAGAAATATATGTGGGGAGGAAACAATGCGTTCTTCTAAAGCTGACTATCAAATACTAATGGATTGCAACCAACCATAAAGTTTTCTCTATTTTCTTAATTTTCATATTTTTAAAAAAAATGAAAACACAAAGTTACAAACGTGAAAACAAATTATCATGACTTATAATCTAGTGATACCAATTGGAGGGTAGATTTTATAACCTATTTTCCGTCGTCTCGATTTATGTAATACATATTTCGAATTACAAGATTCAAATATGTCTATTTTACCGTAAATTTTTTATGTGTCTTTTAAATAATTTGGATATTTAACGTGTGAAAGAATTTTACATCAGTGGTTAATAAGATGGGTGGACTCCTAATAAGGTTTGGCAATCCTTCTTCCTTTGAGCTAGCTTTTGAGGTCTGAGTTAGGCCTAAGACCTAATTTTACATAGTATCAGAACAGGGTCTATCTCACCCGATGTTGGGCCTCCAAATTTAAAATTGCCCATGCACCAGATGCTAAGCACTAGGCTTGCGGTGTGGTGTTAAAGAATGACAAAAATTCCACATCGGTGATTAACAAGATGGGTGGACTTTTTATAAGGCTTGGGCAATCCTCCTTTCTTTGAACTTTTTTTTTGGGTGTGAATAGACATAAAAAACCTAATTTTACAACATGCGATTTATAATACTTTTTACGTAGTTTAAGATTTCATTTACCTAAATCAGGACAGAGAAAGTAATTTATATGACACATATTTCGTATTACGAGATTTAAATATATTTATTTTTCAGTAAACTTCTCATGTATCTTTTAAACATTTTGAATGTTAAATGTACAAATTTCATATGCAAATTCCGCTTAAATTCAAACTGTTTGATTTAAAGAAAACGAAATATATCACATAAATCAGGACAGAGAAAGTAATTTATATGACACATATTTTGAATTACGAGATTTAAATATATTTATTTTTACCGTAAACTTCTCATGTATCTTTTAAATGTTTTGAATGTTCAATGTACAAATTTCATACGCAAATTCCGATTAAATTCAAACTGTTTGATTTAAACAAAAAAACAAAATATATCAAAGTAGTTTGTTTTCCATTTTGCCATTTCTTCCCCCACAACGTATAAACAAACAAACAAACAAAAAGGTTTAAAAAGAAAGGGAAGGGAAAATAGTTGGAGAGATATGGTGGTCAAGGCAAGCATCTAGTAAAGTTCATATATTGGTTAGTGAGTGTGTGGGAAGGTGGGAGTTCTTTTGTATTTTAATTTTTAGAGGAGCCAAAAAGCCAAAAGCAAAGAGTCATGATGACAACTCTTTTAAAACTTTACTAACACCCATGCAATATAGCAAGCAGATCATACTTTTATTCCCCATATGCCCTAGCTAAGCTTTGGATGCCTTCACATGCTTCCATTGATCTTGTTACTAATATATATAATCACCGTATTCGAGTCAGTTTATATCTATCTCGATTAATTTTACAGAATATATATCAGTATTGATATCAGATATAACTTTGTTCACTGTGATAAAAACAGATGAAAACAAATCGCCTAATATTTTTATACGTTAAATCACACTTTGTCTTTTTAGTTTTTCTTCTATATTTTAAACACCATTATTGCTTTTGAATAATTAATAATATTATGTACCCCATGTGAGTTAGTTTACATTTGATCAAATATATGTAACACCTACTTGTGCCTTTAATATTAAATATATTTATTAGCATGTGTTATTGGTCGAAAGGTTTATAAAATTGTTAGAGCCTTCCAAGAATCAAAGAAAGATCAAGGCAAACGCGTTAATTAAGTTGATATATAATCTTGAGAATAATTGACTTCGACAATGATTGGGAATTTAATAAATGATAATAATGCATAATTTTAACACATTTATTAAAAAGAAAAGACTGAATTATTTTTTTGTGTGTTATTTTTAATAAAATAAAAGAAAATTGTTACAGTTTCTCTTAATAGCTAAGGATAGAATCATAGAATATATTCGTTAGCACTCTTATCATAATCTTTAACCAAAGACTTTTTCCAATCTATCTTTCCTTTATTATGTTTCTTAATTTAATTATGGGAATTAATTTGGCTTATGAAATATGGGGCTAAAGTATACCCTATGCTTTCTCCTTTAATTTAAAAAAGATATAAAAGTTAAAAATTTGCTTTTTACATCCAAATGTTTTCTAATTATGAATTAAGGTCCCCACTTGTTTCTTTTTTAGCTTTATTTCAAGAAGTTTATTTTAGGGAATTAAAATTTACTTATATATGACCCACATATTCTAACATTTCCAAACATAATGTAATCTTTAAAGCTGGTACAATATAATATTTTTTTTTAATAAAGTACTAACCCTAGGTCATGGGTGGCAATATCTATTTGCATGAGAAATGATATTTTAAAATTGAAAAAAAAAAAAATCCCTCACTCCAAGGAGAGTCTTCCCCATGACAAAAGTAAAGGCACTTGGATTCCTTAATGAAAAGTTATTTATGATTATACTTTCCATGGAAGGATGTTTTTTTTTAAAAAAAAAAAAAAGAGGTTGCAAAAGTGTTGTAAACTTTTTTGGCTTTGTGATGATATGTATGTAGAAGATGCTCATGAGATATTGCTTCAAGAATATTGCTTTAACATATTGAAGTGACAAAAGATATAAGTGGAAACTCCACAAAAATAGAGATGATATTTTCAAGAATGAGTGGAAATTAATACTAGAAGGAAAAGTATTTCTTTTTTGTGGTCCTTTTGTTTCCATCCAAACTCAATTTGGATAATTGATAGTATTAATCATATATTTCTCTAGACCATGTTCAAAGTGCTATGAAAATAAATAAAATAAAATTAGGATATTTTTTTAGTATGAATTAACCTAGATGGTTGTTATATTGTAGAAACAAAAAAAAAGGTAAATTCATGTGGGGCTGTGCCATTTCTTAGAATTAGCAAGGTATATATGTTGTATATTTTCAATGTATAACCACTTTCAATTTACAAAACATCCTTTTCACTTTTGGGGGAAAAATCACCTTTTTCTAAAGCAAGCACATTTATTCATAAAAAACAAATTCACTTTGTTCCAATTTCCAAGAGGACCAAGACCCTATAATGATTTAGACCTTAATTTGACCAGGCTTTGGTTTGATAAAAGGTCTCCATTAGCAATAGGTTTTTTTTCTCTTTTTTCTTTTTATATATCTATTTTAAAGAACTTTGTACATTGTTTGGAGATTTGGAGTAGTTTCATGATTGACACTTCAAATTCGCCCCCATATTAGTAAAGATGTAGTAAGTTATATCATATCTGATAGCTAGTTAGAAAGTAAGTGTTTTTACGTATAAAATTAAGTTATTATTTTAGAAATTCATATGACTTATAATCTAATATATGTATTAGATACGAGAAACTTATGTATCATCTTATACAGGATAAAAGATTGAATAACTAATATCTGCATAATTATAACTCACTATTAAATCTTTAGAGGTCATTAGTAAACCTTTAGGATAAAATACATAATTATTTTGTTTCATTTTTTTAATTCTAACATTGGCAATGAGAATTAATCACATCATAATCCAAGGATTATTTTTGTATCGCCCCCAATGTGGGATAATAATTTCGAAAATGTTAATCCAGAGATAAAAATAACAAAGATGGTCTTCTCTAAGTTTTCCCCAAATCCTTCAAGAAATTTAAAATTAAAATTCCTAACTTATCTAGTGTAAAACCAAATGTATATTTTATATTATATATACTTTGAATATCCCATTTTTTAAGCTAATGTACCAAATATCTACATACAATATTGACAATTTATAGAAGTTAAACGTTGTACACAAAAATAATCTTTCTCCATTATCTAAACTTTGGTAGTAGTATTTTTTATTTATTTATTTATAAAAAAGGATATGAAGATAGTGTTCCACTCTTCCACTATTTTACATCATCAACATTTGTAAGAATACTTGCTAGTGAACTTTTGTAGCTTGAAATTAGGGAGCCAAACTTGACATCAAATTAGAGAAAAGACAAAAGGAAAATTGATCACTAGTTTCAACTAATTATAATAATTCCAAACTTCTATACTTTCTCTCTTCTTTTGGCTTTACTTTTCTTCCCTTTTATATAAAGTTTTTTTAATTTTTTCTTTCTCATTTTCCTAAATGAGGAATCTATTTTTTCTTTCTCATTTTGAACACAACTTGTTTTGAGTTTTTAGCCTTGTAAAATAAAGTATGGAAACCCCACAAACCCCAAATTGGACACTAAAAATAGTGTCACCATGTAAAGCTATAAAAAAAAAGTGACTCTAAAAAAGATTTCGTGAAGAAAGAAGAAAAAGGTCATGCTTGAGAATCTATTTAAATGATAATGATTGTTGTTTGAGGTACAATAAACTCATAGCTTCAATTTCAAAATACTAAGTATAATTCAACTAATTCAAATTCATGCGAAGTTTACCGTTTTTAATTCATATATTAACAAACTCGAGATATCTAGTTAACGATATGTATCTACAGTGTAATTTATGAATTCACGTGAACTTAATAACTTTCGTTTGAATCTGGTATATGTTTTCGTACATTTTAAATTCTAGATCAACATAGGTATGCCTTGGTGGTAATTTCAAATAATATTATAGGAAACTTTTGTTATATAAATCCTTCATTATTTTGAAATCTTTGTGGTTTAGGGTTTAATTATTTTGGGCCTTTATATGGACTAATGTTTTATTGATTTTTTTGGACCACCCTTAATCCTATGAGGCTTCTTTTTATAAAGGGCCTTTGTTGAAAGTCCCTCAAACTTTAAAACATTTATCTATTTTTTTTTTTTATTTCTATGGAAATAAAAAAGATTTTACCAGGGGAGTCATCATTAGTTTAATATATTTCTAGTAATCGAGTGTGTTTATAGAATAAAATAAGTGAATTTTTTACTCATTTTCTGTTTTTATAGAAAAAATATTTTCCATTTATTTTCACCAATAAAAATATTGAAAATTTGAGAAATATTTTCTGAAAATATTCCTCCATACCAAACCATCATGTTAGATGGTTTTCCAATTTAATTTCAAAACGTAAATCAACCATTTTGACACTTTCTTTTCACAATATTTTTTAAATAAATGTTTTTTTTTGTCACTAGATCACGCTAATGGATTTGATGTTCTTACTCATTGGCTATAACATCATTGAGAGTAATTAACAAAAAAAGTTTATTAAAAAATGCCACTAATCTGGGACCTTACCTCTAATCAAAATCTATGAGAAAATCTGAAAGGCAAAAGCAATGATGATAATTAATTAATCAACGAGAAGTATAAAGTGCCATCAATGATTTTGTTTTAAAGGCTATCCCCCACCCACACTTGAACCACAATTAGTTTTGTTTTTCTTTTGAAACATAATTAAACACGGTTCACTTTATTCAATTAATAATTAAAGTACAAGCAAATAAATTCTAATTTAATCATTTTAAAATAATAGTATAATTATATAAGTGCGATATCATCTGAAGAATAACGTATATCTAATCTTATCTCGCGAAGATAGAAAAATCGTTAGAATAATAACATGTGATTATGATTTATGAAGTTATAAAAGCTTCACAAGAAATGGCAAGGAAATGTTCAACACCTAAAGATTACAAGTGATCATTGAGTTCTATACTTTTTCTATTTTTAATTTTATTTTTGTATATTGTTGAAGGTTGAGTGGAGGTATGCACATACAAAGAATCCTATAGGCAGTAGAATTAATATTTCTATATTGTCACAATAGTCAAAGTGGCATTGATAACCACAGGTTTTATTATTAAAAAAAAAAACTTAGTCTAAATGTTAAAGAAAATTATATGATTATGAAAACTAATCGCGGTAATATATAGCAAGTCAATCATAATCCCAATATTTTATGCATGTTAAAATCGAAGAGTTTGTTTGGAAAGTTTTAATTTGGCTTAGTTGATAAGCAAATCTGATTAGCTTATAAATATTTTTTGATTTATTTATCTAATAAATATTAGAAGTGTTTATAAGTCAAAATTAATCGTAACCTATAAATTGGTAAGATCCAACATATATATGGTTTTATTGTAAATAGGTTTTTCTTGATTAATTTTTTTCTGGTAGGAAAAGATTTAGGACTCTATAAATAGAGATATGTCCCTTCTAACTTAATCAACATTCACAACGTAGTCTTAAAGTCTTTGAGAGTTTTGGTTAGAGAAAGCATTTATGCGTCACAAGCTTGATACGTTATCACTTGTGTGAACCTCCCCTGTATTTCGAGTAATTGGTTGAAGTTGTTTCTCTCTGTATTTCGTATTTTCATATTTATAGTGGATTGTTCATCTCCCTTGTGAACATAGGTTGATTGACCGAACCACGTTAAATCTTTGTCTCTTTTGATATATTTCTCGTTATCTTCTTACTCGTGATCTTTCGAGATTTCAGCTTCCACATATACACCTGCTTATTTTCGATCCTAAAATTTACAACTTATCATTATCCTAAAATATTCTTCCAACAATATAATCATTAATGTTTCTCTATTTAATTTCCATAGATTAGCTTCGACACTTAAAATTATAAAGAATATACTAATAAAAGAAACAAAATTTCTTAGTAGGAGGAGGGAGGGGGGTTATTAATTATTGTTTACTCCTTATCTCAAATCTATGAATTTGACTGTTTGATCTTTTTTTTTTTCAAAATTAGCTACATAGTATCTTATCAACGAAGAAAAATAAATGTTGTCAAATCAAACCAAGTAACAGAAACCTAAATCTGAAATAATCTATTCAAATTACCAAATTAAAGTGAGCATAAAAATATAATTCAAAACGTAAAAAAATAAAAAAAAAATTATTCTTCGTGAGAATAGAAAACAATTTTCATAAGTAGTATCTCTTAATTTATCTATTTCTATTTAATACTTACTAAACATAAGAAAATACTCATTTTTAAGAAAACAATTTTCATTCCTTTCAAATACACCCTAGATTAAAATAGAATAATTGATTTTTTGGATAAGATGTATGTCAATTTTGGAAAATCAAAATATTTTGGAAAAACCAAATTTTGTTTCAAATGATTGGTTTTTTAGTTAGTTTAAGACAAGTATTGGAAACTATTTTTGGATGCAAATGGCCTTGGTATGGAGAAAAATGACACCAATAACAAGGATGGAGCCTTAGGTATGCACCAATAGCATGCAAAAACTCTTCCAAAAGAAGAAGCAAATTAAAGATAGGATCAAATTTTATTATGATATAAAATGTGAAATGTGAAAAAGACTTGTCAAGAGTTGTGAAAATTGATGTTGAAGGGACATATGTTAATATGTTGTCTATAGCCAGACATTGTGGGTCAATTTACTACTATTTCATTTGCACACCCTTATAACTTCAATTTTGCCTTTACATATAGTGTACCATTTTAATTTACACCACTTCAAATCCGCAATTATATGTACTAGTACTAGTACCATATCATAAAATTTATATATATATTAGTACATATTTTGAACCTCAACTTGTATCCAAATTTATATGGGAAATTTCGTACACACCCAAGTATTTCTTGTGTAATACACGTTTCTTTAATTAGCTACATGGTATATATGTACTATCAACGTATTTTATACACCAACTTTATTGTAGCAATGAGTGTTAATCTTTTATTAATATTAGTTAATTGTCATTGAATTCAATATCGCTATAGGCTTGAAGAATATTACAAAGAGTGTTAATGTTATCTAAAAGTTACATATTTAACAGTAATTAATTAATTGTCCCTAAAATCATTTTTTGTGTAATAAAACGAGGGATTGAATGTTTAAATTTCTTTTGTTTGAAACCTCAAATATGTCCTTTTTTTCTAATTAATTTTATGAGTGATTGAAAATAGAGCAATTATACCCTTTATTTACTTTTTTTCACATAAAAAACTTTATTATTTGCCAAATATATTGAAAATAGAGCAACTACGTCTTCTTCTTCTTCTTTTAGATACAAAAATGGTTTTATCGTTATAGCTAATTGAACAAATATGCCCCTCTCAAAGACTTGACATTACTGTTTGAATATTGAAAAAAAACAATCTAAACATTATTATTTAGAAATTCAAATTGAAAAAAATAATCTCAGTACGTTTGAAAATCACCTTGAAACAAAAAAAAAGAATCTCAACATAATTAGTGAATTGAATTAAAATATAATCATACTAATTATATTTATATATATATCAGAATTAATTAAGTTTAAAGTTAACGAAAATTAATCCATATGACCAACTCAAACTTGTTTGAAACTATTATTTTGTTATAATATCAACATACTATCAGGTAATAAAACAATTGTGTCCGTGCTTGTCTACTTCCTTTGTCAAATCGATCTTTGGTGTGTTCTGTGAATGTTTAAAGGTACGTGCACACGTAAAATTTGACTCGAACATTATTATTAAAAATAAAATAATCTATCTCATGTACTTGAATTAAAATTTATATATATATGTACTGAATCATATCCTCAATAGTCCATGTATCATTGATTGTAATATATCAATGAAGCCATACATGTGGCATAAGGGCTTTGATTGGGACAAATCGTAGTGAAAACATTGGGTCCTAGCAACTTCAATATACAATAAATATTTGTTTTAAGGTTATCTATTGTCATTTTCATTTTAACAGTGAGATGAGATGAGAAATATAAATAGTACCTAGCCCATAAATATCATAAATTATTTTAATAGCACTATTTATTTAAACATAAATTTATCTCAAACTGACTTTCTCTTTTTGTTTTTACGCAACTCGTGAAAAACACAAAAGTAGCTAAGCTCTCGTGATAACTCTTTTAATTAATCATGTTGTCAAGAACACAAGCAAAATCATGATCTAAGAAATCTTTAACTTCTTTAAATAAAATGAAATGTATTTCAATTTTAATTTTTTTAAAATTCCATTGTAACTAAAATTGAAATATTGAGAAAGATATTTCTCAAATAAAAAGTCACGAATTTTATTTCTATACTATACGCACAAAAATAGTGTCAATATTATGATTATAATACAAATATACCCATTCTCGGATCCATTATGAGTCATAGATAATCAAAAATCCTATATTAAAACATTCGAATTAATTATATTGAAAATTGATATTATGTGTCGGTTCGTCAACTGCAGAGGATAATTATAGCTTAAAGTCAACTATAATTGAAAATTTGTTAGAACAATAATGGTTACTTAAATTGTAATTTTTTTTATAATATCATATATTTAGGTATAAAAAAAAGAATGCGCCGCCGTTCATTTCAATAATTTGGTTTCCATGTGCTTCATGGCTTTGTGGAATTATTTAAACATTTCCACAGTTTATGGTGTTATTTTTTTATGTGTAAAATTAACCATTTTTATAATTAGGAAAAAATTGAAGGCAAGTAAACATCACACCTCATTAGTTATTTTTTAAGATATGGAAAAAAGCTTGTCCACTATCGTAAATAAGTTGCATTTGATTTGGAAAAAAAAGAAGTAAAAAAGGAAATATGAAAAGATAATTACAAAAGTTTCCCTACTTTGCTACGCCAAAAAGTCTTAAGTTGAATTTTCTATCGTCTCAAATTATCTGTTGTAATTTAAATTAAAAAAATAAATATCTCAAAGTTAAGATGTTATTTTAAAATTTTAAGATAAAATTATTTTAATCCTAATAATAATTGTTGTGAAAAGACTACAAACACTATAATTATGAGGAAATGACATATGAGTAAATATTAATTCAGTGAAAAGATATTACATTTTTTATAACATAAATAAGGATAAAAAGATTATAAAGCCCTCTTAAAATATTTTCTTAAGGAACATGTAAAAAAGATGACTTAACACGCCACTTTTTTAGAAGCTGCCTGATTTAGAGTGGATTTAGTAAATCAATTAAATTAGAATTAGTTTAGTAAACGAGACATTGTATTAATTAATTTTTTAATAGAATTCATATTAATTAAAATAAATTTATTTATATTGAAAAGAAATGGGGAGGTATACTTAATAAAGAGGTAATGTGGGAAACGCCAAAGACAATTAGACAAGAGACAGCAAATCCACGTTGAATCCAAATTAAGAAAAGTCACATTTAGAACACCCCAATTGTTAGAACAAACTACCTTTGTCATAAATACAAAAATTATATAGCAAAGCATGTGTTTTACTCCTAAATAAAACTCAAAACCTTATATAGAAACTTATAAATAGTGTGTAAAATTACTAATACAACTTATTGTGTATAATTTAACCAAACGATCGCTTAGGATCAACTATATGTAAGTTAATAACAACTCAGCCGTGTTGCCTTTTTACAATAGTATATCCCACCATATAATAGAATAACTTATCTCATCGTTGTAATATAAATGGGTGGAATTAAATAATTTTGAGACTAATTAATACCCGTAACCAAACGGAAGATAAAAAAAGGAATTAATGAAGTGCAGGTACACAATGTGACGTTGAATCGATTAGAAATAAATACTGTTATAAAAAAAAAAGGGACCCCCTACAGACCAAAGAAAAGTGTGTCCCCAAGTGCTTTAGACTACTAAAGCTAAAGATTTTAAAAAGAGAGCTCATATCATCAAATCTTTGAGTAAGGAGGAGGGTAAACATTATAAAAGAACCATTGTCAGTATGTCACCATCTCTCTATGTTTTAATAATTTAATTTAATTAATGAAACCTTAAATAATACTTTACTACTTTTAAGTGATGAAAGAGGCTGGCTATTTGTTCTCATTTTCATCAACAACAATGAAACAAACACATTGTTTCAAAGCTAGCCTCATAAATGAACATGTTCTAATAACATCCCAACATTTTTGCATTACCACTTTAATTGTATCTCAAGGACCACAACATCCATCACAATTTATGCTTTGCCATTTCAAGCCACATACATAAAATTAGATTCTTTTTTTATTTTCCTTTTTACAAAGGTGATTTCCGAGATACCTCAACTATTCTACGAATACCTAGCACCTCTCACCAACACAAGTATCGAGTGGATGACATATAGTGTACAATAACATTTCATCATCCTTCTCCTAAACACTTGGAAGAAGAAAATACTCTAATGAAAAGGGCATTTCCTTCAGAGAACCTTGAATAAAGGAGGAAGAAAAAGGACAAACAGTGTGACTGCCTCTACTTAGAATTTACAGCTTCTACAGTTCCACAAGTAAAGAATCTCTAAAATAGGTCAAAACTGAAGAGGGAAATAACCATTTTAAGTTCCACATTCAGTATATGCATATGAAATTACAAAGACACGTAACAAAAACAACAACGTAAAATAAATAAACGACAGAGTAACATCCAGGGCACAACACCTCTGTCCGTTTATTGTTCATAAAGAAACATAATAAACGTCAGCTAATCATTTTACTAATAAGAAGGCCAAACATCTCTCTCCATCGACATGGCCGTTCTTGTTTAATATTGTGATTAAGTATAAAATATTGCCAGATTAAAGTAATGAATGCAGCAGAACTTCCAAGGAAATGAAAGAGAGAGAGAGAGATTAAACTACTCATGTGGGGGTCCAATATTGCTAACCCCATGTGATTTGATTAGGACAGGTATTAAACAAATTATAGACTATAAAGAGCAGCAAATTCAATGTCTTATAATGCATATAATACAAGTGTTGGCATGCATAATAACGTGATACATTATACAAAAATAATCAACTTCATTATTTAATACCAAAAGTAATACTATAATGCAACTACCTCATAGATAATTAGCAACGCCGTAGCAAGTAGCATTATAGTTTCTAAGGTTGCATGTAATTTAGGCCAACATCCCACCGTTGTTTCCTAGAACACATCGAAATCCATAGAAAACATGATGAATTGAGTTCTCCAAAAGGATGAGCTAGGATAACAGAACGACTAGAACTCCACATTTCCTAGACAACTGGAGTAGTCAGAAATGGTCATGTATATCCACTGAAGAAAGGAACATTCTATCTGCCCTGCTACAAGTATATGCAATGTGTGGTAGCTAATCACAGTGTGTCAACTTAAGCATATATCATAACCAAATATTCTTAAATCTAAAGGTATAACATGAGGATGTTTTTCATATAACTTCTCTGACCATCTCCTATCTATGTTACGCAATTCCTTCTGTGTCTGAAGAGTGGATTCTAGTGAATAACTAATGCAGATGACATAACTTCAAATTAGTAATAAAGAGCAAGAGTTTGAGCAAATATAATGTTTAAAGAGCTAAAGACAGAACAATGACATGTGTTAGCAACTTAATCAGAAGATTCACCGATATCACAGATATTCCACCCGTGGAATCCCTGGAGAAAATATGAACTCTGGATTCACTATATACCTGGTTTCAGGAATAGCATGGAATAACAACAAAAATATCCAGATCAGGACGTAAATAATCAAAAACTAAAGCATGTCATGCTAGTGGAACAATCAATGCTATATATCACACAGGAGCATCAATGAAATGGGTTAAAATTCCATCTTTTTAAAATTTCTGGTTTGTAATTTTGTCAAGATTACAACAAGGTTCTTGGCATAACTAGAAGCATCGGAGGGCCTACCTCCGGAAAATCATAGAGCACCATGATAGTAATACCATAATTAACATAAACCCTGATATAAGGAACTATAGCATAACAGTTAACAGAATGACTGATTCTTCTTATAATGCCGAAACAATCTGCCTATGCCACAAGAAATTAGCAAATAAAAATTGCGGGCAACAAAAATTGAAAGGTTCAGATACTAAAACAGTGATTGTGACTTATGCAGCACCTTCTTTTTCATGGTTGGTTGGAAACTGCAAGTTTAATTCCTGCTCCTCAGCACCTCCAAGCTGAAGCTGAGATGAGCTCCTTCCGCTGCCAGCAGAGAACAAGTGAAGACTGCCTCTTCTCCACATGGAAACCTCTAACAGGAGTCCTCTTGACTACACACTCGGCCTGTGATTCTGTAAAATTGCTGAGAGATAATGGGGCGAATCCAGATGACAAAAACAGTGACCTCCAATGCTGCGTCTTTTCAGGGGATCGAAAACGACCCATTACAATTCTTTCAATTCCTGGTTGGAGCAAGAACCTTTCAATCTTTTGGAGGGCATCGAAATTCACATTTACAGCATCTAGTGACTCAAGAAGATTTGAGTAGGACTGAAGGGCTTGAATTACATGGTTTGGAAATGGTAGATCAGTCCGGTCACAACCTCTATCCACAGAAACCACAATCCTAGGTGACAACTGCTTCACAAAACGAAGAACCAATGGAAGGGACAACTGATAGCTCGAAAGCGAGCTAACTGGAAGATTGACAGCAATTGCCTCATTCTCTGAGACTAAAGGAGGCAGTGACCATGACGTTGAATTTAAAGAATCAATGCTTAAAATTTCAAACTCAAATGCCATATTGATTTCACTAGCAAAATGGATCAAATTTTCTCTGGTGAGTCCAAGCTCTAGCTGGTCATGTGTGGATGGTGAGGCTAATGCAGTTATTTTCAAAGTAGGTGCGCCACCACTTCTCAAGGCAAGCTCTTGCATAAGGGAGGCCCATTGCCCGCCATAACCGATATCGAAATCTACAATATGAATTCTTTCAAACCCATCCAAGACCTCAAGCAGGGCTTGGTTACAAGTAAAATTAGCAAACTGTGCAACTGGTGAGATCTCAGAGAAGGACTTATAGGCACCAATCTTGAAAATGAGACTAAAAGGCGAAGAGGCCATTGATGGGTTCAAGTTGTTGGTGTTGGCATGGAGTAGCAATTGTAAAGCTTCCTTGCAATAAAAAGCAGCCCTATAGAAAGGCTTACCAATTGGAGAGAGCTGGTGATTGAGCCGCGCCAATATCCCTTGCGCGAGTACCGGATTCCCTGTCTGGACCAGCTCTGCAGCTTTGAATAGCTGGTCAATAATCGCTTGTTGTTGCTGCTGCTGCTGTTGTTGTAGTTGATGAAACTGAGCCATTTCTTCCCCCACCATCTTTGGCTTTGTCCCCATTGCTCCTGGCCTAAAATGGGGAAGTAGCTGGAGCTGATGAGCAAGCCCCTGAGATGGTGTTGGCTGCTGGTGCCCTGCATCTAGAAACAATCCTTTGGAGATCTGAGAGCCCGGTTCAAGCCCTCCCATGGTCCCGGGGTTGTGTCGTTTCGCCTGCGGTGGCAAGGCAAGATTTTGTTCCTGTTGTGCAAATGGTAGTGGCAAAAGAAACGATGGGTTCTGAGGAATCTGTGTTTGGTGCTGGTTTATCAAGAACTGTGAATTGAAAGCATGAGGCTTCAAATCAGTGCTCTCAAACGGCTGTTGCTGTGTCTGGCCAAATGCAATTGGCCCAAGATTGTTAGACAATGAAGGAAAGATTGGATTTTGAGGGAGATTTGTGGGTGGGTTAGAAACCAAGCCAATCTTGTCACTGTTCATTCTGTTGGTAGGAAAACTTGAACTTGACATAGAAACAGATGAGCTAATTGCAGGCATAAAACTACCAATTTGGCCAACTGGGTCTACACCAAAACCTTGATCCACAACCCCAAATCCTCCATTGAATTCATAGTCCCCTGTACCACTAACCTGCAACACCTTATTCAAGTTAGCCATGGATGGGTCATCGACATCTCCCATGATCCACCTTAGTATAGACTGTTCTTGGCAAGGTGAAGCCATTACGGACTCTGATAACCCTCCTTCCCACTCCTCCATAGCACATTTATCCCCTCCCGTGGCAGCAGCACCCATCTCAAGAGAAGATGGGGGTTGAACTTGTTGAAGCTCAGATTCAGCTCCCACATTGGAGCTTGTAGCAGTAGTATTGTCTTGCTGCTGCTGCTGCCATTTAGAAGATGGGTTTGCAGAAACTGCCGCCACACCTCCTCCTGCAGTGTCTGTGGAAGCAGTGCCTCCACCACCACCACCACCACCCAAAGATGAAGACAGTGTTGAAGAGGAATTAATAGGCCTTGGACTCCTTATAGTATCCAGGACAGCACTTGGACTATTTACAAAGTAACAACAACTACTACTTTCTTTGCTGGTATTGTGGTTACTCCAAGAATTCAAGATACTATCTTTATTGAACAAAACGTCTAATTCTAACACCCCCTTCCCCTCAAATTCAAAGGGTAAGGGCATCCCCTTCATCTAAAGTACCAACCCACAAATCAAAACCTAAAAATAAAAACTAAATTAATGCATCAAACTGGAGATGTCCATCTAAGGACACCCACCTCATTCATATACTATAATCATTTACTCAATAAGACCAAATAGCTAAGCCAAAGTTTGTGGAGAAGATTTAGAAAAATAAAAAGGGGTTTTTTTCTTTCTGTTAGCAAGAATTTGGCTTAGCTATTTTCTTCTCTTCTTCTTGTTGCCCTTGTAATACTACTCTTATTTTCCTTCTGATTTCTGCCATGGATGCGTGCAACATAAAAAAGTAGTAAAGTGCCCTTCATCTTCTCCTCTCTCTATCTTTTTGTTTTTTCATTTTTATTTTTTAAAATATATATATATATACATATTTTAGTTTTTGTGGCTTGTCTGGAGACGCAGTTATCTTTTCTGCGAGGGTTTACATACATACTCGCAAATAAAGGCGCGTGTTGAGTACTCCCTGTTTTGGAAGGTAAAGGTTCTTTACTTTATAAGTAATAATATAAACATTTTGTTACCAACAATATTCATTAATTGAACATTTTAATTATATACAATCCTTTTGAGTATTGCAGGAACTTCAAACGTGTCTCTTGTGTTTTGATATAGACACGTGAAAAAGAATATATTTAAGAAAATGTAAAGCATTGAAACTTCGATTATAAAAATTGATCTTTTTATATATCATTAAGTCAAAGAAAAATATAAAACGATAAATAACTATTCAAATTTCACATAAATAAATTTACAGAAGACAATCGATTAATCATTTTATTTTTATATTTTAAATAAAACTTTTTTTTCAATATCAATTTCTGTTAACCAAAACATTCTCAATAAATTCTTTTTTAAAAGTTCATTACATTAGCAAAAATAGGATAAGTGAACTTTCAATTTTGATGTGACTGCTTACCTTTACCTAATTAATTTCCAATTTAAGAAAGAATAAAGAGTAGAAAGGAATTTTCAAAATCACTCCCTTAATTACTTTAACCAAACATTATCCTTTTTTTTTTTAAACTATTGAGAGAAAATATTTATTTATCCTAAATATTTTCACATAAAATGGCATCGTTACCCACGCGCACCCGATGCGCGTGGAAGTGGAGATTTGAGTTTTCATTTGTGCACTATTTCTTACCGATACAGAGAAAAGGGAACTGGCTCAAATGGCGTCGTGTTGTGAAATTCCTATAATGCCCTTGAGCTGGGTGAAGGATTTGAGAAGTGGTTCAGTGTGAAGTGAAGGGCTTATTGGTACTTTCGAGTGCAGCAGTTTCTGATGTACTGTTTTTACTTTTTCGAAGCTGAATCTGACGACACGATATAATGAGAGGCTTTTGTTGTAAGTGTGAGTTTTGAAAATATCGAGACGGATTTTTAACGGTTCAGATCTTGTTTGTGGGATTGAAATGTACGGCTCAGATTAGCCGAGGAAGTTCTAAAGTAGTGATGAAAATCACTTTTATGCTAAACATATGGGAGATTATTTATCTAATTTATCAAAAATAATTTTTATTTTCTTTTTACAATATTATTTAAGTTGATAAGAATTGAAAGATTTTTAAATTTCCATACTTAAACTTATATATTTGTCTGATTAGATTAATAGTAAAAATAATAATTTAGAGTCAAACTTTTTCTAATTGACATATACTTTAGAACAGACAAAAAAAAATATAGTATCACGTATATGGAATAGGGAAAATAGTACTATGGCAGTTGATGGGGGATAAACAATGTATTGTGGGAAAAAAAAAGATACAAAATTGGTTGATTTAAGCAAATACTTTTATTTTCAATTTGTTTACAAAATATCTTTAGACCACGACATGAAAGGTTCATGCATTAATTTTTAAAAATTGTTTGCTATAAAGGAATAACTAAATGAAAGTTTATGCCCTAAATGTCGATGGTTTAGGAAATATATCTAGAAATTTATATTGCTAGACATTGTTAAATTAGATAAATATTTAGTTATGTATTGATGAACTTTACGGACAAAATTGTAATAATTTACAAAATTATAGACAGTACTTCCTAGTCCAGTGTGTTTTCATATGAGTTGTTTCAATTTACTCAAAAAGAAAAAAGGCATCATCTGGTATTCTATTTTTTCAACTTTAAGTACGCACAAATAAATATTTAAATTTGTATAAAATTAAAGAAGTATCATACACGCATCTTTATAAATAAATCAATTTAAATTGCCAGTGTACTTATTTAATTGTGCATACTCAGAACTAAAGATGCAAATATTAATTAAAATCAAATTAATTAGCACATTTATATATTATTTGAAAATCTTTATATTGTGGTCTAAAAGAAGAATTAATTACAAAAGAAAAAAGGGCCTTTATTAAACAATTGGCTCATGATTTCCAAGTAAATTTGCATTGAGAATTCTCGGCCCAGAAGGCCTTATTAAGCACCAAGCCTGCATTTTCAATACAATTATGTAACTTTGTGAAGAAAAAAAAGTTAAAAATTAAGCGCTACAACTTTTTTTTATTTAAGAAAGTTCAAAATAGTAGATTATTTCTTAATACAAAAATAAATCCAAATTAGGGCACCTAATTTTGGAATAGTAGGAGTGATGTAATTGTCACTAAAATTTGATTTGGTTGATTAAAACTAATGTACTTTTATTCTATGAGTCATTCACTAATTACCTTATTTGATTTGGACTTTTTAAATAAATGATAATTATAATATATTATTTATTGGAGAAGTACGTTAAACAGTATAAAAAATGTTTTAAAATAAAAAATAAAATATATATAAGATAGATTATTAGTAATCACTTTCATGTCGAAAAAGAAAAAAAGTAATCGAACAAATTATTAAAATCGAACTAGAAGAAAAGACAATTTGAATGAGGAATTAATCTCATGTAAAACAAACTCCACGTTAATTTAGTTTTTAGTTTTCTTTGCATTTTTCTTCATGACTGTTAAAAATTAAGAAGCTAATGAAAAGTCTAGGTTCAGAGCTTCTTGTTAGCTGTCCTTGGGGCCAAAAATGCATGTTCTAATTCCTTTGGGACCAATACTATAATCCTTATCGACGACTTTAACCTATATTTTTTTTTTTTCGCTTAGCCATAGATTTTTCAAGTAATATTTAGAGAAAAATTTAACGAATAATTTTTGTTCATATAATTTATCATGATTTGTCAAATATTTTGATAAATATTCTCAAATATTGGTTTTTTTAGGACTTGGGCAAATTCTCATTATTTGAAATTTTTTTAAAAGTTAAAATTTCACACCAAACTTTAATTTTTTACAAGAACACGTTCTATAGTAGTTGCTTGCGTTGTATTACATATTCTTTTACGTGAACACCAAAGTAACGATGAAAGTGAATATGAAAGTAATGATATGATTTTTGATGAAAATGATGAACGATCGACTCAAGAATAACAAAGTAATGTGATTTGTCTACTTCACAATATATGAAAGATATTTGTTATATTACTTCAAACTACCACATTACTCCGATCATGAAAATTACTTATTATTTGTTACAATGAAAATCTAATTGATTTGAAATACAAACTGTTAATTTTGATAATTTTAATAACTTATTAGGATATATCTTATTTTTTCTAAAAGGTGAAATATATTATCCAAATATTATCACATTTCACTAGCGTGTGGGAAAGTAAAAATTAGAATTAATATTATGTTGTATTAACATAGTACTTTGCTACGATTCTTATTACTATACTCTTTGTTATTTTATTAGTTCTGTTTAGCTTGTTATTTTGCTGTTGTTGTTTTTCTTACATTTCAATTTTGTCAAAATATTTTTTTAGTTAATGATGTGTAAAAAACAATTTCTTTAATTTGTAAAGTTGAAAGTAAAGTTAACATATATTCTTTTGTGGAATTTTTTATTTGTGGAACTATATTACCTAATATTGTTGTTGTTGTGTAAAATATTATTTCACCTAGAGTGTTAGTCTCGTTAGAGGAAAAAGAAATTGTTGATATTATATACGTTATAATGAAATTGTTAGGGGTGTACAAAATTGAATTAAAAATTGTATCAAATCACAAATTTAGTTAAATTGAAAAAAATTTCGATTAGTGATTTAGTTTGACTTGATTATATATTAGAAAAAAATTAAAGTGAATGTTAGTAATTCTAAATCTCCAATAAAGCTCAAATTAAAATCAAAATAATATCAATGCTAACAAAATAAATCAATTCAACACTAAGAATGACAATAACAATGTTGATATATTCGTTATTTAGTTTAACATTGGTTTAGAGAATTAAAATATACATAATTTTAATTTTTCTTTAATATTTAAATACATAGATTTATTTTTGCATGATTTAGGACTTTTAAATATATAATCATTTTCTAATGACTCATTAATTTGCAATATCTATTTTATGTTATTTAATTTTTGTTGGATATTTTAGCGTCAACCCTTATCTCATATTTTGTGTTATTTTCTTTAGAAGCATCGTAAATAGATATATTTTAATACAATTGAAGAAATATTTGAAACACAAATTAATTATATGTTTGTATGAACTATGAACACTTTATCAAAAAAATATGAAAAAATTGGAAATATGAAACTGAAAAATTTGAATTTTATTAATTTAATTTGATTAATAAATTTGTGAATTCAACACAAATAACTTGATTTAATATTTGGAGAAAAAAAACAAATCAACCCAATCAGGTACCCCTAGGAATTGGGATGGAAAGAACAAAAAGGCAAATGAGGATTAAAATAAAAGGTGTAACAATTCTCAAGTAATCCAATTATAGATCCTTTTCTATTTGCGTTTATTTTGTCTAATTATATCTTAAACACCGCGCTAATTTTTCACTATTACTGGCAAATTTTAGAAATATAATTTCACTAGTATTTTAACATGAAATGGCAGGTTAGCAAATTATAATATGTGGGGAAAAAATAATAATGAACATCCATCTTAATCACCCATTTGTTATAATTTAATTAATTAAGCATGATCCATGAATGATTAACTAACTAATTAGTGCAATATTTTAATAGTAAGATGAAATGTCGAATTTCGATTAGTAATAGTTTTTGGCTTTCACTCAACCATGAGTATGATATAGATGGTGACACTTCCAAACTATCAAGCAATTAAATTTAAATAGATACTATATATTTCTTTAATATCTTTTCAAGTTTCAACAATGTCTTCTAATTTTATGTTGTAATAATTTAATTTAATAATTGCAAATTCAAATTTCGTAATGAAGAACATTCATCATTTAACTGTTGTTTAATCTTATATTTTTCTATGGTACCTACTAAACTATATGTTGTAGTATTAGTGTGATTACTTTTGGTTATTAGGTATATAAAGAATCACGCTGAAGATTTTGATGCATTTTGAAATGAATATGAAATTTAAATCCAAAATTAACTATGTTATGAGTGAGCTGGAATAAATTTCAAACTTTACGCAAATATAATGATATCGAAAAGATAAATCAAAGTTTAAAATGATAAATTTTAGTGAGAACATTGAATCCTAAGGAAGAACACCTTATGTAAATTATACACGACAAAAAGTACAAGAAATATTAAAAATATACATATGTTATAATAAAATATATAGTTGTATTTTATAAAATCTTGTGAATTTTGATTTTGAAACAAATTATTACATTCTTTTTAGCTAACAATATATTTTATAATAACCAACTGAATTATCAAGTTATTCTCGATTACAAGTACCTTTTCATTCATAATTAAACACATTATATTTGAATTATATCAAATATAATATAATCTGCTTTATTTTCTCAATATAACACTTTAAAATATGAATATTGAATTTTAATACGAATATCAATATTTTTTTAACAAATCTATGGAAAAAGACAAGAATCCAACAAAATCTTGATGAATTATAAAGAGCAAATATAAACCATTATTATAAAAAGGTTATTTTTTATATTATAAGATGAAAGGAAAAAAGGAGTCGTATAGGCAATCAATATGATTAGGGGCATGTTGGTCGACAAAATTAACCAAAATTAAAAACTAACATGTCCTTTCCTCTATATACATTGCCAGCCTTTTTGATCTTTCATGTTCAACTCTTCTTCCCATTTACCAATCTTTTTATGTTATACATTAAATATTAGTTTAGTTATTATTATATTAAATTACCCACAATTTTCTGGCTGTAATTGGCTTAATCCAAGTAGTCATTAGTATAATTTATAAAAATAATATAATAGAGATAAAGCTGAGTCATATTTGGATTTTCTTTTTTGGTTATATATAGTCAAACATAAAATTTCAAGTATTACTTTATTAATATCCAAACGCCTTTAAAATATTTATCTTTTCTGGCCAGAATAATTAATTTGATCAGAAATTTTAAAATTTAAAATATCCTTTTTTTACTTTAAAATAAATTGATCTTCCTTTTTATTTTTTTTATATTTAATTAAATTATAGTAAAATTAAAAAAATAAAATAATATTATAATATAAAATATATTATTTTACTACTATGACTAAATATTATTTCGAAGCTATTTAGTTATAGGGTTAATAAGGAATTTATAGGTGGGACAAATGTGGAAAAAACGAAAAGTTGAGTATAACAAGAAGAAAGGTATATAACTGAATATAACAGAAGGAAACTAATGGGGTCAACAGTCATCATTTTTCTACAAATTATAAATTTATTATACGAAGTGTTCTTTTTTTTATTTTTAAATTTATTTCATGCATCATCATGGGTGAAGCCTTCTTCTTGTCTCTCGTAGTTTTGTTTTTTTAGAATTAAACGATAAGAATTTTAATTGATATTTTACAATGTAAAATATTTATAATATTTTTGTACAATATTTAAATATATAAATTTTTTAATTTAAAATATTGAATTAATATAATTTAATAAAACTAAATTAAATTGACTTTTAAAATGCGTAACATTAACAATTAACAATTAAAAGTGGACAAAGAAAATATCATATCAGTACCTCTTTTTCCTAACATTTAGCTATCTGAAATTCATAAGTTTAATTATTAAATAATTAAACTAGAATTCACGTTGAGTAGGTTTATTGAGGAATAAGATGCAATCAAAAGATGTTTGAACATATGAACTTTCAATACTAGAAAATGAGGAATTAAACAGCGATTATTTCATGTTAATCTCATTTAGCGATAGATTATAAGAAAATCAAATTAGCTTAACATGTTTTTAGCCATAAATTAATTAGGGATTGCAAATACATTTCATAACTAATTTCATATTGTATTATTATAGTGTTTGTAATTAAAGACACAAACCAAAATCTAATCATCCTATTATATTTTTTTTATTGTAAGATAATAGTATTTCTAAATGAGACGATGGGGTTGAGGAGGGGGGGGGGGTTTATATGATGAATAGTTTAGGAAAACCATGATTTGTATTTGTCAGGAAGAAGGGTTAACCCCCCATGTGCTAGGGTTACAAACAACCCTCTTTTTCCTCTAAGCTAGCTAGTAGTGCAAAGTGTATCCAACTCAAATCCTCTTTACTTGCCTCTCTCTTGGATTTTTTTGAATTCTTTAATCATAATTTAATATTCATAATTTAGTTTTTTAATAACACTTAATTTAATTAATTAATCTTAAAATAGATTTGCTAGCTTGACATGTTCCTTTCTCTCTTTTCAAGGAAACTTACTTCTCAAGACATAATAAATCCCAAAACCAATTGCTTCCACATACTTACTTTTTAATATATAAATAATAATATCATCAAAACTTAGAAATTGTAAAATTATATGTGTACATATACTACAACGTTCCAAGAACCCAATGTATGTAAATAGTGAATGGATTCATCAAACGATCGTTGCTAATTAGTTTTTAAGATATTAAAAATTTTGAAATAAATATTTTTATGTTTATAAACATGAATAATACATAACTCTGTCGTGTCTCTTTAACTACATCAAATTAATTATTATAAATGACTTTAAGCATAGCTAGCTTTTGATTTATTATGAAGCATTAGTGCCCCATCACTAGGTTCGTTGAAATAATGAAATTTTACAAACAAAAAGAAACAGAAACAGTGTTGTTACAACCTCACCACTTTTCCCTGTTGGCTACAAAGGGAGACAATCTCAACTATTCAACACGTTAAAATAACAAAAAAATAATGTATATGTTCTACAAAAAGAGACATATAATATATATATGTACATTATCTTAAGATATACATAAATTTCAACGTAGCCATCCAATCTATCAATACACATTTTAGAGTTTGACACCATGTGAACATGGCTTTAGTATTTTTTTAAAAAAAATTGGTTGTATAATTATATATATTATTATGAACAAAACTTCATGAATTGTAGGGGAAAGTCAGTAAATATATCACGGGGACCATTTCGTTTATATATAACTGCTACATAAAAAACAAAACAAAAAAAAATCTATCATTTTAATTAGACTTTCATTCACATACATTGCATATATACCTTTCCTCATCTATACTCAATTTATAAAAGTACAAAATATTTACATAATTAATAATATTAAATTTCAAAGTCTTCTATTGTAACAGTAGCCAAGAACGTGTTTGCACCCGTTAGCATGAATCATATGTTAGGGTAAGTTTACTTCAATATTAATAAGTTAAATAAATTTCTTATATGATAACTAAAATTAATCGCATATCTAGTGTTTTATCAAATCATATTCATTCTAGTTCAAAATAAATATTTTTTGGGGGAAGAAAGTTAATTAATCACATCTATCTAAGGATAATTTGTCATATATTTTCCATCTGTTTCTTTTTAGACTTTTCTTAAAACTAGGATGACTTAAAATTCCATTAAAGAGAAAAGTAATTTTAGAAAAAGACCAAAAAAGAAGTGCAAGTAAATTTGTTTTGCACTAGAGGAAGTATTAATTTACCACTGTTGAATAATATGTATCCGCGAGATTAATTTTAAAAATAATAAAATATTATAAGCTTTTTAGCAAAATAATTATACTATATATATCTTATATTTGTTTATTTAAACATTTCTATATATATAGATAGATAGATAGATATAGTTTGAGATAATAGGAAAAAAACAAACTTTATTCATTAAAACAGAGAAACAACTTTAGATTTCAAAATAAAAAAATAAAAGCGAAGCCTCAAATTTATTTTTTGCTTTAGGTTATTTAATTTGAGCTGTGTACCACCACTAAATATGTAATAGCTAATTAAGTAATTATGGATGTTTTGTCATAATTACTACGTTGGAAACATGCCGGTGGAAATATCTATGGTCTAATTATGTATGGTTTTCCTTAATTTTTTATACTTTTTTTCCATTAAATTTTTTCCGTAAAAAAAAATGTTGAAATGCTATTTTCAAATATATTCTTGATTGAGTTGGTGAAATAAGAAAGTTCGATAGCCATTTTTAGTATTTCAATGAAGTTTATTCAGTAAAAAAATTATATTTTATAACATAACTTTATCATTAATTCACGATAAAAAAAACACATGTTTCTAATAATGATATATCATAGTACTCATTTTGAATTCATCTAGCTAGGCTTTTGCTCCTTTTATTGCTTGCAAACAGATCGCAATATAGGTGCTCTCCATTAATTTTTTAAAAAAGCAAACCTACAATAGAAGATATATCATGGATAAATTAAACAATAAAGGGCAAAAAGTAAAGAAAACAAAAAAAGATTAGTTAGGCCAGCACGTAAAGTTGTAATTAAACTTATTTGGCCAAAAGATTGGGCATTATTGTGTTCTAATTGGTGTAGAAACTAAGACAATCTTCAACTTTTTCACTTGAAATAAGAATAACACCTCCAAGATTTGCAAACATTTGCTTTATTTGTCACAACAATATTGATTTTGTTGGTGCAAAAGTTGTGCTCAATTATGATACATATAAAAATGTTTAATTATCAATGATTTATGAATTCCACGCCATTCAGAGGGCAAAAAAAAAAAAAAAGTAGTAGAAAAGTTACTAACGGCAAAAAGGAGAAAATTTCTTAACTTTAATTAATAATAGAAAGCTAAAGGTTTCTTGGAATTACTTTTTCTATAACTACTTAAGCTTAAATTATTTTAAATATAGGAGTACTAATCTTGAAGTGGTATATGGTGCTGGATTTCCTTTCTCTTAGCTTTAATTTTATATCTTTAATTTCTTTCTCTCTCTTTTTAATTACATCAACTTTCGATTAATAATAATATATTTAGTGAAATTCTATCAAGTGACTCCGAGAGAATAGAGTATACGCAAATCTTATCACAATCTCATGAAAATCAAGATTTTTTCTGAAAAGACCATTATCTCAAATGTATCAAATCTAAGTAAACGATGAAAAAGAACATATTGATAAGAAAAGCAATTTGAAATCTACAAAAAAGAAACAATAAAAAATCAAATAGTGTGATAATCGAAACACAATAAATAAGAGTACAACTAGTACTATAATAGATACTAATACACCTAAACCTATGCACAACAAGCTGACACTCCATCCATGCTTATCTTCTATTCTTATACTCGACCTCTTCATAAGGAGTACATTATTAATTATACAAATACAATTTGTTTTGACACGAGAGATTGTTCAGATGATAACACTCACATAATTGTGTTGAAAAGCAGAAACAAGGATTTACAAAACTAAGGCCCACAGGCTCGTGATGTCGAAATATATGGGCTTGTATATGGCCCGATTTGATAGCTGGGCCTACTAATACTATTTTCTCACACACTTATTAATAAAAGAACAAAAATATGTCCCAGTTATGAGTATTGATTGCTCGTTTGAAAACATTCTTTTGAATAACAACTTTAAAAATATTATATTACGAAAGTGGACCTTCACAAATAAAAATAATTGAAGTGGCCAAAACTTTGTAATAACCTTCACAAGTTGCAAAGGAGAAAAAGTTTGAATACTAAAGGAAAAATAATTTACTATTAAAAATTAGTCTTTTAAATTATTACTCAATCGGTTCGAAATTCAATATTTATATTCCATTTTTTATCGTGTTATAGAATTATGTATATCTCATTTGAATTGTAGATTTTAAAACCTATGGCAGCTCTCAAGATACTAGTTGATTCTATGTTTTACTACTAAAAAGGAAAAAAAAACAATTTGATTTTATATATTTATTTATTTATTTGTGGATTTTGGATGAATAGTGAAATGTAGAAATAACTATTTCCAAAACAAGTCTAAGGCTTTAAACAGGCTCGTGATGCAAGCATTTATGGGCTTGTTCGACATGGGCCCAACTTGATTTTGATATGGGCCCAATTTAATGGCTTGACCCGCTACGAGAGCTCAAATATTCAATATTTTTTTCTATAATAATCTATTCTAAATAAGTTTTTGGTATTTTCTTAACTAATTGTTTACTTCATGTCTAGAAATCTTCTTACTTCGAGAGGCCTATTGGTAAATTAATTTCCATTCATAAATATTGTATAACACCAATAAAATACGATGAAAATGATCTTTTATAATTATTTAGTAATAAATTTGTAAAAGTTGTAGTCAATTGATTATTAGTCTACTATGATTTAGAACATTATATTTATTTCGTGGAAGTTGTGCCAGTAGAATTCAAGATCTTATAGTGACGCAAACACCTGATTATATTATGATTCTTGTTTAGGAATCAATAATCACCTCTCATATTTTAATAATCATATCTATTGTAGTATATATAAACTTAGACACACATACATATATATATATATAGTGCATGTATGCTGTAGTTGTTGCATAAATGAAATGATGTCCAGATATATATCTCCAATATGTTTCCATGTAAAATGATTTAATATAGTACTCCGTCCGTTCGGAATTATTTGTCATGATTTTTATTTTAGAGTTAAATTAGCTGTATTTTTTCATCTTATTAATATGCGGAAAATTGTAATTTATAGTACTTTTCATGTAGTTTTAGAATATTTATTTTTTTGTTTAAAATATCGAATTAATATGATCTAATTTACTTTTAAAAATTAATTAAATTAACTTTTGATAAGCGCAGCATGACAAACAATTCTGAACGAAGGGAGTAATATGCTTGGCAGACATCATGAAGATCGAGAAAAATGAATTCATCGATTTAATCTAAGCTATAGTTTTATTACCAAATCCCAAGATATAGCTTTTGTCCCCAATCTTTTGGCTAATCTCTTCTTCACCATTTTACTTTGTTTAAATTTTTTCTCGAAATTATAACTCTAACATCACAAAAATATCTCATACTCTCTTTGTTTATTTTTATTTATTTATCATATTAAAAATAAATATTTATTTTTATTCGTGCAGCAGTTTAAAAAATCAACATACAATTTATTACTTAATTGCTAATTTTTTCTTAATATCATTTCTCAATGAATTTATTATATTCAAAATGATAATATTATTATTATATTTGTTACTCTAAGGACTATCTCAATTATAATTTATAAGGCCACTAAAAAATTGCTTGAGCCCCAAATTTTTACTAAAGTATATCATAATTGAAAAATGAAATTGTATTTAGTTAATTATAACCATCATTTTTCCGTAGCTATCAATTTTGTTGACCTACTTATATCTTGGCTATTATCAGAACCCACAGTACTATTCTTACATTTATCTCTTTTAATCCCCTTTTTATCTTTATTCTCTTATTATTGAATATTTTAAAATCTATCAAATGGTGTAAAAATTTTTATTGTGTGTTATAAAAAGATAAAATATGTTTTTTAGTGTATTCTTTAAATTTCAAGCACGCAACAAACCAATATTATTTTGTCAACACAATATCAATGTATCAACTTTTGACACAACTATTCAACATATATCATTATTTAAACTTTTCAAATTTTTTGAGCTAGGTTTTATTGTTATAACTTTATTTTATATTTTTTTATTAAATTTTTCATTGCTTACATTCTTACTTTATAAAATCTGCGTACATCTAACCTTTTCGAGACTTTACTTGTAAGGTTATTACTACAATAAAAATCATTTTAGCGATAATAAATACTCACATTAACAAAGAGTGTTGAACTTCTTCATTGACAATAGTTAACTATCGCCCAATGTCGTTATATGTTATAGAGACACTTACAAAGAGTGTTAATTGCGTCTAAAAAGTCTTATGTGGCAATTAAGCTATTTTTCCTTCATTAATTGCCAATAAAAATTGTTTTAGGTGTAGTATACATCAAAGTATATATGTTATATTTATTTATTTAAATATGACAACTATATATTTTTTTAAAAAAGGATCTTTGTATAAAGTTTGATTAGATCCTTAAATTTATTGAGACGTCCTGAATTTGCTGTATCAAAAGTGCATCAAACTCAATATTTGACAAAAAAAAATTAAGCAAAAAGTATATAAAAACTCATTGTAGCATTTCAAGAAGTACATATGATCATGAGTAAGATCATTTAAATTTCAACTTGCAAGAACTACTAACATTCCTTCACCAAACCAAAGTAGGTTGGTACTTGTAGTGATCTAGTACTTGTTAAAGCGTAAAACAGCATGCATCAATATCAATATTATAGGTAGTGGTATTTAAAAATGGAAAAATACAAAAAAGAGAAATAATTTATTTATTTATTTAAAAAAAAAAAGGGTTACCGTGTAGACAACGGAGTTGAGAAAACCAAGAATAATGCTTAGCTTTAACAAGACACACGAGTTTGAGAACTCTTGTCAACGCCTTTGTCCAATGAGTCCCCCCACCCCCAACCCCCTATGCCCCACCACTGTCCCGCCGTCACTCTACTCACCACCCACCCTTCAAAAAAATTTATTTTATGGCGAGTTTAAGTTTTCTATATCGAAAAGTAATCAATTGATAACTTCATATTTGCTATATTAATGATAAAAATAGTATTTTTTTATTTTTTAAAATCTTATTTTATGAAAATATAGTGAATATGTTGTTAGTCATGTATAACAACATGAAGAATGAACTAAAGTATAATATATGATATTACACTTACTATAATGTAATGTGAAAAGATTTAAATTAAGAAGTTAGAAGAACACAAAGAAAAGGAACAATGGAACGAAACAAACATTTGGTGGATTTTGGCGGCCTCTGTGTGTGTGGGGAGGGGGGGTTGAACACGTGGCAAGTCTGGTCAGCAAATTTTTGTGCCACGTGGGATGTGCGACCGTTAACGTTGGTTAGTGCACTCTCTTGTGTCCCTTCCAAGAGTAACAATGGAGGGTCTAGCACATGCAACAATGTCCCTATATCCATCTCCATAACACCAATTTATATTCCTTAAATTATATCTTTTCTTTTTTCTTTTCCTTGTATCAATTCATAGTCCATTAACAAAGGCAAAGTCATTATTTCAATAACTCTGATCAAAATTGTAGTTGAACGATGATTTGAGATTTGAAATCGATGTTTGAAAGTTCATATATGATAATTTGAGACTTAATTGAATGATTTAGACGGATCAAAAAAAACTCGGGAGTGATTTTACCACTTAAATTACAAACTAATGAGTCTAAAGATTAAGAAATGATTACGATCAAATATGTGAATTAAACGAATCCTAACATGTTTGTAAGGTGTTTTCAGAGTGATTTTGCATTCTGAAGGATTTAGGTGAGTTCACAAATGGACACACCTTTTTTTTTTAAATTGTTGGTCTTACCATTTGATTTATTAGGGGTACGAGCAAAGAAATTTGTGACAAAATGCAAATATATTGTATGTACCTAGCTATATTCAAATTTCAAGGTCGGTTGAAAAGATAATGAATTAATATCAGTGACTAGTCATATATCATTTCCCCGTTAACGTGTTTCATCTAGTATGTACAATAAATGTAGTGCTAACTGCTAAAATCTTCATGTCACAAATTAAAAATACTCTCTCTCTCTATATATATATATAATATGAAGCATGCATGTGGAAGAAATTAGGGACATGTATAAACGCGACACATAAAATGTTGGATGACATATATCAATGTAAAAAAGGGTTTTCACTTTTTGTATAGTACCTTTTAAATAGAATAATGTTTGTTAAGGATTTTCAAGATTAGAGATGGTGGTACCAAGCGAGAAACCAGGAGCCATTAACCACAAAACCATAGTTTTTAACTTCATACGAGGACAAAGTCAATGAATAATTACCTCGGTCCATACAAATATCGGACAGGCTCTTGCTTCATGGCGTCTCTCTTCCTCTCCTGCTCGATTTGTTTATTAAAAAAAATGATACATTTCTATATATAACTGTTTAAACAGTTATGACTTATTTCAAATAAATTAGATTAGAAGAACGAGATAGTATATATTATTATCAAAATTTAGGTAGCTCAAGGGTTCTGACTTTGATTTGTTTACTAAAATCTATTGAGAGGTTTATATGTTTGGGACACAATATATTTGAAAGAGACATATTTGTGGCCACCCATATCTTTATTTTGCCATATTACTCCTATCTCCCTTACATTTGCATGTTCTCCTATCAAATCCCTTTGAAATTCTACCATAGTTGGCATTAAATGCTCATTTTTCTTGCTTAAAGTATTTATATATTGGTAGTACGCGCAATCTTCATTCAAAAATTCAGCCAAGTTATACCAACAATTAACAATTTTTATTTCATCACAATCAATTTACGGGGATTTTCATTTCAAATGTCAATCACCAAAATCACTACTCTTCTCATGATGATTTTCCTTCTTTTTCATGCATGTAATGCTCGCTCACTTGGTATAATGAACAAGGTTAGTTTTATTTCTATATATCTACATTTGTAGTTAATATTTTCACTTTAATTCTTGATCTCTAAGAAATTAGTAACAACAATAAAATATCAATTAAGTAGGATAGAGGAAGTTGCTCGGATGATAAGCATCTCGCATTTTCGACTTTAAAAGGTCATGAGTTTGAGTCATAAAAAAATCAAGAAAGTGATAGGTTAGGTGGGGGGAGGTTTTGAACTATCTTTGTAACTACAGAAGGGGATTCACTAGTTACTATATACATATACCAAAAATATCATTTTAGCCCTATTTGCTTAGGAGTACAATTCAATTGAACCACTTATTTGATTCTGGCTCCGTCCCTGTCTCTATGTCACGGACAACAAAATTCATATGACTGACCCTTACTTGCCTATTGTTATAACTCTATTGCTAAGATAATTTGTGTGTCAATTAACTATATCTTGATAAATTTGAAATTTAAATAGTTTGTGTCTTGTCTTTTTTTTTTCTTGCAGAATGAAGAGAAACCAAATGTTGCTAGGGTTCCTAGTACTCCATCGGATGTAAAAGCAAAACACTCACCATCAAAGCCAAATAAAAGTGTGAAGGAAAATGATGAAAAAGATCATCACTATGGAGTTTCAGTTAGTTGGAAGGTTCATCAACAGAAAAAGGAAGATCCACCACCAGAGTTTAACCTAGATTATTTACCAGCAAGAACACATCCTCCAGTTCACAATTAATTAATTAACAGGCTGCGAACGACATGATTAATTTTCTAATCGAGTATCTAACATGAATTTTGGAGGAAGTTAATTAATTTTATCGTCATGAAAATTACCAGTTTGAGTGAATTAACTAATTTGATCCCAATTTGAAGTTGTTGGGCTCTTAATTATACTTTTTGATGGCTGAGTATATATCCCATGAACTTTTATATAACTTCTAGTTGTATGTACGTGCGTACCACTGTTTACTATCTAATGTATATTAAATCTACCCTATAATGGAAATTTGAGTTTTGAGTTCTTGAAAAATATAGCTTTTAATTAGCAGTCTTATCTATTGGTTGTTAATGTAATTTTACATGCATTATTTAGTAATCCTAAGAAATGGTGGTCATATCATCCTTAGCTATAACGTTCTCATAATTTTGCATGAAGGCCACACTTTTCACATGTTAAATTGAAGAACCTTTTAATCATTTCTTGTTGAATTTAGTCTCCATGCAGAATGGTACGATTTTTTCTATGCTGATATATAATTGTGTATATATATATACATGGCAACATACACATTCATTTATACAACTCCATCAGAATTTGTTAGTACATATTGTCAAGGTAGTTAATTGTTAGTTTGATAAATTTACTAGGTACTTAAGACTTATACATTTACCATTCATTCTAATTGTATGAAGATATTTTACATTGTTCATATCATAATATGTGAGTCAGTAATAGGACACGTATACAATGGTTTGTTGAAGAGGAGCAATAAGGACAGAGAGGGTAGGTATTGGTTGGCCAATAAAAAAAATGGGTGGTAAAATGTTTGTACACACACACTTCTTAAAAATGTTAGTACATATTTAAGAAGAGTGTTATCTAACATCGCTTTAAAAAATAATATGTATTTAAATTGAAGGTCAAATGCATAAACATATTCCTAAGCTTGTTGGATTTTTCAGCTATCTCAACTATGTTATTTTTCTATTAAATCATTAAACCACTCATAATTTATTCCTTTTAAACACCGTTAGTTGATATGGAACCAAATCTCGTGAGGGGTATTGATAGAGGATACATATGTTGTTCCAGAACTCATTAGTCACCAATTGATAGTAAAACTGTTTCAGAATAATTGTGTATTGCTTCAAGTCATTTGAACACATTAGAAAACAAATGAGGCTAACACACGGTTTGTCTTCATTCCTTCAATCAAAATCATTACAATACGAACACAATTGAAGGCATTTACAATAGAAAAGTCGATCAAAATCAGCCAACATTGTTTAAAATGAACAAATTATGGGTGGTTTAATGATTCAATAGGAAAATGACGTAGTTGAGGTACCTGAGGGAAAAACCCGCCCAACAAATTTTGAAATTTGTTTATGAATTCGACCTAAATTGAATGATACATATACATTCAGTGAAACAAATACCGCATGAAAATAATACAAAAGGAAACACTAACAATTTGTGAGGAACAAAAGCCACAGGACAACCAACATACTTTTAGACTCAAACTCATTTACAAAGTAGAATTGTGATAATAGATGGATACTGCTTGTGTAAAATCCTGCATACACCACTAAGCACATTTAAAGCCTTTTGGCACTTTCTTTCCACAAGAATTCAGAACCACACTGATGGCAATAGGAACTTTAAGCTTAAGTACACCCAAAACATTGGCATTTATGGCAGTACATAGGCATAAAGCAGCTTCAACATCTGCTATTCCTTCTAATAGAGCACAACATTTGCTACTTGGTTTTGCTCCAATGACTTCATGAACCAACCCAAGCCAATCTCCACAAATACCAAACTTTAGGGTATCTTTAGGGCACTTGGATGGTGCTTTTGTTGGTGTTGGAGGGCATGGTATATTATGAGATGAAACACAAGTGAAAAACACTAAATTCAACAAAATAAGAAAAGAAATTACCCTAGCATCAATCATTTTTAAGTAACTAGCTAATTACTAAACTTGTACAAATATTTTGATGAATTTGTGTACCAAATTTAGGTTCATTTTGGGAATTTATAGGGTTCAATTTGTAGGATATATAGGTATCCTAATTAGTGGCTAGTTATGGTTCTGGAGATATTGTGGGGGTAGCATGGATATTTGTATGGTAATGAAGATAAGGAATGAATTGGAAATGAATGAAGTTCACAATTATAGCTTCTTATGTCATTTTTGGCCAACTACATAATATAACCATGTGCAATGTAGGGCTACAAGTCCTACAGAATCAATTGGTTTAACGTGATGATTTTCGATTTTTTATGCTTTATTCATATGGAACTAATTAATAAGAAGTCAAATGTAGATATTTGAGTAGTAGCCTGTTGATGGAGATGTTTATGTCATTATAATATATTATAGGTGATCATGTCCTTTTCTTTATATTTTTTTAGTTAACTCAAACATATTTATCCATCAGAGGATTGATGAGAAGAGGAAAAATATTGTGTAGGTGTAGGTTTGATTAAAATAACGTTACTATAAAACTAAATGGAAATTGGAGTAACAAAGCCTTTGATGGTACACCGGTTCATATTTTAAACCAGGGTTTGAAATACAAATTTAGCTCCTTTCTTATCTTTATCAGTATGTTAATTATCCAATCACCAAACATATACATGTGGAAAGTCAAATATTTCCCTTTTTATTAAGATGGAAAGTTGACTCTTGGAGAAGGGGTTATTATGAACATTATTTTAAGTACAAAAATAAATAAAATGAACTTGGAAGACAAGATATCCAATTTAGAAACAGTTGCATGTATTTCACAATTGATATAAATAAGATAGCTCTCATACAAAACTAGTAACTAAGGCACAAACACAATTAACAAAACTTCAATTAATATCTACAATCATAAATGGGCCGTGGAAGAGGCTTTGCATTCATGTTGGGCTCTTTTTTTGGAGTCTATGTTGCCCAACACTACAAAGTTCCAAGAATAGGTGACTGGGCCCATTCTGGTTGTGTCAAGGCCCGTGAACTTGAACAGGCCTATCGCAGGCCCGAGCAGGAACATCAACGGGCCCACGAGATTGATCGGGCCTATCGTAGGCCCGACTATTTCAATCCTGATGAAGGTCACCGGGCCCATGATTGTTGGTTCCGGGCCAAGCATCATGAGAGGAACTATCGGAGGCCCGATAATTTCTATGGTAATGAAGAGAACAATGAAGTTGTCCATCTGAGCCTGTCTAGGCCCATGGATCTGAATAGGCCCAATACTTTAGATACCAATGAAGAACAAAACAATAATAAAGTTCTCCATCAAGATTGGGCCAGGCCCATGGATCTTAATGAAGTTCGTGAAAACCCGAATAAGAATTATGATGTCCATCCTAGCTGGGTCAGGCCCAGAGATCTCAACAATAAGCCTTATAATAACAATGGGCCGAAGAATTTCAACCTAAATGAAGGTGGTCAAGAGTGATTCATTATTTATGTTGGGGACTGAAGAAATATCTAAAATAAAAAAATAATTAAAGTTTCTTATATAAATCTAGTTAGAGTGTTTTGAGATTGAGAGTGTTTTTTATTTAAGTGCTTGTAACTCTATGTATGAAATATAAATCTTGTTACCTATCGTTTACAATATTGATTTATTATTTAGTTGACGAAACTTATCAAAACAAAATCTAGTTAGGTGGAAAACTTATTGTGTGTTTTATTGAAATGTTTGATTACAATTTAACCGGAGCTCTGCTCTTGTAGATTTATTGAGGTAACATAAGACGGCTAAAGTAAAATTAGTTGTTATCGAGTGATGATTCAATAATTTAATGATACGAATATTCGTTGAATTAAATTTAAATTTTTGCCCTTCAACAATTGAACTTATGTAATGAAAGAACATGTACTTTAGAAACTGAAAACATGTGAAGCATAACATGATAGAAATCATGATACAAAAAATGTATATTAATAATGAAAAACAAAATATAATATCTCCATAATGGACGCAGAATGTTGATGGATATAAACGAGGCCCATAACTATTCCAGGCCCAACTAAACCCCACCTCAATCTATGGATGGGTAAGGGTAGAGACAACATTACCAAATAAGTATTTCACTAAGCTGGCACAAATAAAGGTGGAGTTTTTTTTTAAGATAATAAATTATTTGTTTTTATTGTTATGAAACTCATTGTATAATGAAGTTTATACTAATAAACAAATATTATATTTATTTTGCTGTTATATAACCTACAAATATCATGAAAATTCAATTGGTATATACTAATTAAACAAATTATATATTTTTTGTTAGATTGATATCATGACACAAAATTTTAAAGAAAATCAAACTAATCAAAACAAAATTATTGCAGATACAACAAAATTTAATGAAAAATAAATATACAAAATAAAAGAATAATCTTTGATCAATTTTTGTGTTCGTAGTATTCATTAAATATATAAAATTTGATGATATAGATGATGAAATGAATATCGATGAGAAGTCAAGTAAATCATATATATATATAGGAGAAAAAATGATATAGACGTGAATTTTTCTCCGATTTTCATATTTTGTAGTAAGAATAGATACCTTGAATATAGGTAAACTTCTCAACGGATTCTCTATCACCTCTTTTTTTTCGTTTCATTTAATTGGTCTATGTTATAGTGTTATAGGATAATAAGATGTTTAGAAATCCTTTATTTTTTCAACCTAATCGCTTGTATTCATACTCTCTCGATCTATAGGAAACTTTAAAAAAAAATTTAAAAAACAAGAATAAAAATAAACTATATTGTATAACTCTTCTTAAAAAAGATAAGGCCAACTCAGACACACGTATATAAGTAATAATTAGTATATAAGAAATTTATCTATAACAATGATAATCTAGCCATTTTACATGTATATCTACCATTCACAGTGATTCAGATAATGTATTAAGCATTTCAATGACTTATGCAATGTTTTAAGAAATATCACAAATCAACCTAATAATTTTTAAAAGTTTTATCACCTAACTATTTCAATGTCCATTGCAAAATATAATTATATAGAACATCAAATTTTTTTTAAAATATTTTAATTATTCAAATTTATAGAATATCAAATTTTTCCTTGCACTATCATAAATTGCTTAGTTGTGCCCTGTCAACTATGGTATAGGGTCAATGGTAAATATGAGAACTTTTTCATAACACATTACACATGTATATGTTGTAGGGTGATATTATATATATAAAAAAATTCTCGTTCCTTTTTTCTTTTTCAAACAGTTTTTGCAACTAATGAACCAATAAAACCATGAACAATTTGAATATATAGTTAAAACTATTCAATAAGCCTTCAAATTTGGGGCTTAGGACATTTGTTTTAATAACTTAAAAATATTACCCAACATGGTGATCAAGTTATCAAGAGTCCATGCAAAATCTAATCTAAGGAAAAATATTTTCTAGCTAGTCACTTTGCTGTTTGTGTATAAGTTAAATTAGTAATCAATTTTTATTTTCATTTAATGGTTCTTGTGCTATATAAATTTAACTTGTATGATATTTTGACTTCTTCCACTACTAATTATGTTTAATTTGGCCCATTAAAAGAAAGAGTTCAACTTACTACAAACTATCTGAGTCACAATTTGACACAAACAAAACAAATAATAGTAGTCTAATTTGTAATCTTGGAGAAGGGGTTAAAAAAAAAAAAACTCTTGGAGAACAAGACACCTAACAAACAAACCCCTATAAATCAAAGTCCAAAGTTTTGCAACTAATAAAAGGCAAAGAAACAACATCTCCATTGAAGATGGGATTAATCGGGACGACAGTAACATTCATGGCGGGTACTGCTTTTGGAGTATACTTGTGTCACACTTATGATGTTCCAACTTTCAAACAATTCAAAGAGGCTGCTATTGTCAAGGCCAAAAGTCTTGAAGACACTTATAATCCTTTTGCCAAATCCAACAAGGTTCGCACTCAACAAAAGCCAGTTTTCTTTGAAGATCGAGAACAACAATAGTCGGGCTAAATGGGATAGTTTTTGATTTATTTGTTTTTTTAGAATTATTATTCCACAATCCAAGGGCTTAGTACAGTTTGAAATTCCATGTTTTAGTTTTATCATCACAAACTATTACGTCTTTTTGCATTTTTTTTTTATGTGATATTGTACCTGCACAACCAACGTGACTAGAAAGAATATAAAGTTTATAATTCAAGAGAAGCATCAATTTTTGTTCACAAGAATCAAATAAGTCCAATGAATAAGAAGGTTGCATCCATCATCTACACTAGATCAAACCCTTCGTATGCCCATAATGGACTAATAACATTTTTACACTATAGATGACTGCATAATGAGCTACTTCTAAGGAAGAAGTCTGTGAAGAAAAAAATAGCCATTTAAGTTTTTCTGGGCACGTAAACTAATGAAACCAAAGAGTGTCTCCTTCCAACTATGTCTTCTTGATGAGGTACCCAACCAAAAGACCTATAACACCAATCAGCACGACAAACAACATTGAGACGCCACCAGCATTGCTTTTGTTGATTTCTTTTCTTACCAGCTCCTGCAAAATGGTAATAATAGTAAGAAGCTGTATTTACAAGTGATCATTCATGTCTCCAGCAAATATTCATGTTTCATGGGACACTAATTGTTCTGTTTTTCAGCTACAATTGCTGACTTTTGGAATCTTTGTGGATCCCTTCCTTTCACTCATTTATGAAAGACCAAGGGTACAAAAAACTAATATCAAAATAAAAATTCATGGATATGCTTCTGCTCATTTTGATTGCACCATTGACCAGCAGTTACACAAAGGACCATAAATTTAAGCACAATATAAAACAATTAATTATAATGACATGATAATTTTCGCATGGGTTACAATTCTATCGTCTTAATTGGAACTACACCCTTCATTATATATATAATTTTTTTTTGTGAAATAGCACCCTTCATTATACTTCGTGTATTCTGTAAGGCATAGGGACCGTAGGCATCCTTTATCAAAGTACATAATATCACATAATCTTTTTCTCACGAGTAAAGATCACACCTAAATCAAATTGATGTGCAATTAGCCAAGCAAAATATCATGTTTCAAACTATGGCATGGACCATGCAACTCAGTATCAGAGTTGATAAGATTTTTATTTGCATTGGAAAGGAATAGATCAAAAAGAAAAAGTTGAAAACTTATGTTCTTCCCAATCACATTATACAAGTGAACACAAGCAATATTACATGTAACTGCTAGCATGTGTTCCCAAGTTGGTAATTACACTAGTATTTAAAGCACATCGAACTTCCCAAAAGAACTCCCTAGAACAACTCGTTTAATTGCATGTATATAAAGTCACCTCCTCATCATAAATCCCACTCAAAACTGAAAGCACTCAGAAATATAGTTCCTTACCCTCTTTCCAACCCCTTATTACTACAAGAACAACATACCCAGTGTAATGAGTGGGCTCTGGGTAGGGTAGGATGTAGGCAGACCCTACGTCCTTTCCACTACCTTGAATAGATTCCAACCACTAACCACCGCTTCACTCGAGAAAAAATTCCAATGACGATAATGTCTGTGGTAGCTTACGAACACCCATTTCACTCAAACTTCTATAGTTCCAAGTGTGAACAAGTAAGAAAATCTCAAATTAATATCACCCATGGTTTAACCAATTTACTACCTACACCTAGGGCAAACAAGGAAATTTCACCAAACAGAATGCACTAGACTCTAGATGTCTTCACATCCAAGAAACAATAGCAATTCCTTCCATCATTTCAAACCAGTATTTTATGAAGAGAGAACATCACCATCACAAGGAATAAAGTGGCAAAGTAGAAGCTACTTGAAGCATCATCATTATTATTCACTAAAAGATCATTTTAAATTATCATATTTATCAAAACAAAGATACTTTCATCTAGTCACAATCAAGCTAATAATAAATGAACTTTAACCAAGAGATGGGGAAAGAGTAGAATTCAATAAAGCAAATTCAAAAAGTGAGAAGTCAAACTGGAAGACTCATAATTTCATAATGTCACTAAACGTACCAATTCCTGACGTAATTTCTGATTTTGTTGAAGAGCAGAAGCTTTTTCATCAGTCAACCTTGAAATCAAAGACCATGCCTATAATGAAAGTATTCGTTAAAGATTGTTCATAAACTAATTTGATAAAAACAGCTTTCAGTTGAAATAGATTGTGCCAGGCAGCAGTTGTAGGAAGTAAGGATATTCAATCATCCAGGGGAAATCAACAGAAGAAAATTGTGCAAGCTGCTACAACAGATCATACATGTGAAGACTCGACTTGAAAATTTGTGGATGTCAATATGTCCTTGACGATCAACGAAATCAAATCAGGGTAACAGGAAGCACCAGACTCATTTAACTCAAGTTGGGCCTCTGTTGAAGGCTAAAGATGATGTCACAAATACAATGGGCATATGGTCTTTTCCCAATTATACAAGAGCTAAAAACTGAAAAAGACATCTTTTTATGGTTAAAAAGTTCAATAATTACTCAAGAATAATTCTGGTCGCAATTTTCTCATGCTTAGGTTTTCATTAACGTCAATAACACGATAGAATAATTCTGGCTCTCGCAGCTCATGTTTATGTTTTATTAATGTCAATATCTCTTAAGTTATAACTAGTTCTTCGACTACTTTTATAAGAGATAAAGGTGATTGAGTATCTCCAGCAGCCTGTAAGTAATTCACACAAATATATCATTGTTACCTGGTTAACTTTTAGCTTCTTCATCTACAAGTATCACTACTTCTATTTTCCAAATTTCTTGTGTGGATTCTATGGACAAAATTATAAAGTAGATATTCTTCAATATATCAATAAAATGCCCATGATAAATAATATATTTAATCAGATTATGTGAAGAGCTCGCCAACTGTTTGATGATTTAAGAAAATCTGAAAAAGGTTTTAAAAAAGGAAGGGAAGAGAAAGTGCACTACTCATTATGTTCTAATTAGAATGACTAGAATCTAACACAAGGATAGACACTTCTACTTGTTATCAGCACAGTACCAGGATGATCAGTAATTATTTCAAAGAAATGAACTCCAGAACATGATGAATCATGATTTCATCCTCCCAAGTCCCAGCCTTTAACACCGTTATAGTCTTTATCTTTGTTTTATTAAAAAACAGAAAAGGAAGTATGAAGACAAGATTCTTAAATGCTTGCTCATCATCCAAACATTAGGTAAAATTATTTATTGCATCTGGAACTACATAAATTCTGTGGTCCCACAATGTGTTAACCTTACTTATTACTTCTTTCTCATAGATAAAGGCCCTTCTCAATAAGTCCAAAAACATAATCAACCCATCAGCCATCATCACAAACACAGCGAAATGTGTCAATTCTTGAATAACCATGTGGACTATTGCACTGTGACAACCCTCTGTAGATTTCTATTCACATCAGGGAAAGATATCCAAATTCCAATAAACATATACCTTGCCTAAATTACAGAAACTGAAAATGTGTGTATTTGATAGAGTCAATGTTAGGCATGATTTTATGACTTCGGGAAGATCTATTATCCTTCTGTTATGGGTCAGAGATAAGTATGTAAAGCAAACTAGATGCTCCAGGTAGCAGGGTATAGAGGCGAAGGGATTGAGTCTACCTGACTCTTAGGACTTGATTTTGAAAATTAACCTGTGAACACGTTATTGTCAACATTTGGGTGGTAGTTAGTAGTTACCATGACAAATGTTGGAGAAAGAGCTGAAATCGGTATTGCAGTTCTTGGTTAAAAGTAATCCATATTGGAATTTTCCATAAGGAGTCCCAATGGAAAGCTAAAAAAGTGGCATCGGAAAGAAGTCTGGAGGAAAGGAGAGGATAACGTGACAGTATTGATAAGCAATAGGCTAAATTGTAAGGAGGTATCATAGGAAGAGCAGAATTACATAGACCTCCACGCTAATATGAATACTCCTTTGAGATACAGCCCTTAACTTACACTACATATTTTAAACCACAATCATGTCAACAGAAATTACAAATTTCATTCTAATTTTACCTAACTATATATTACTATTTGCTTTAAACTTTAAGAGACGGAAAATGAAGAAAACCAAAGCTGATTGGTTTCAACCTTTAATGGGTTGACCCAACCCATTCATATCTCTAGGTGGGTCACTAAATTCCCTTGTCCACAGCTCTCATGGCCCAGCAAGGCTCCCTTTTCCTGACTTACTCCATGCCACAGCAAACCTTTCCATCCCCCTTCTTCCTTCAACCTTGTCATCTCTTCTCTTAACCATATCCAGCCCTGCCATCGACCTCCACTTCTCCCACTCTTGCCTATATTCCCAGCCCTCTCTCAGGTCCCCAAAAGTGCAAGTTCCACCATCACCATGTCTATTATGATCAGGAATTTAAATAAATTCTCAACTTGCCGTCTAGTACTAACAAAATGATACAAACTGGGAGTTGCAAAATCAACTTCTTTTTGGAATGAAAGAAAAAGTATTTTTTCTTTGCACTTGTTTAAGAAGGTTAAAGGAAGAGGTTCAGAAAAGACGCTGAAATGGCAAATAGAGAATTCTGAAATCTTGTGCCGACACAGAGAAATTGTGGAGCTGAAGCCATCCAAGAAAGATACCAGACTGATCAGGGTTCAACCGGTTGATGAACTTCACAAATATTTGGCATGGGAAAAGCAGGAACCTGTCAACTTGTACCAAACCTACAGAGCATTCACCTTTAACTTTCAGGAGCAGGTAAGGAGGCATCTGGTTTTTCAGAAAACAAGAGGAAAGGTTCATTTAGTTTTGCTAAATTTATGGGGAAGCACTTGAGCCGGGGATCATTCAGAACCAGTCTCTCTATCTCCATAAGGTAGGGGTAAGGGTTTTGCATCCACTCTACTACCCTCCCAAACCCCACTTGTGTGATTAAACTGGGTATGTTCTTGATGTTAATTCACCTAAAGCTCAATATAGAAACCCAAAATTATCATCCATTCCGTTAGGCATCAAGCTGCTGATAAGGCACTACGAAAGGAATATTTTTGACTGCACTGTCAGGTCACGATCATTATGTTTTAAAAAATATTAATGTGAGAATACCACTTCTTCAAAAGATGGTTTAGAAATCCATTCCAGAACTGAATTGTTCACTTCCCTTAACCTCATTTCCAAGAATCATTCTTCTAATGACCGCTCAGAAAGTCAAAAGTGGACCGTTCTCTTCCCATAACCTCATTTCCTAGAAACATATTAACAGTGCAGCTTCTACGATAATACAGAACCAATAGGTCTGAAGCATGCATGCACAGATTGATGAAATGTTTTATTATGTGAAAGCAATATGTTTCACCTCTGAAGGGGATGATTTTGCTTTGGACTCCTCCAACGATCGTGACACCTAATATTAAGGTCAAGAAGAGAACTTTAGCTTAGCCCATAGTTGGGGAAGAGTCACAAAAAAAATACAAAATTCAGACACTTACTGCTTCCGGAAGTGAAGTGCTTTTACTATCATCTTCAGTCAACGAAGTCCTGGGAGAACCACCTTCTTCAGACCCTTCAGGCACGGGAGACGGAGGGTTTGCGGGAACATAAACAACCCTCAGTTTAAATTCATCAATAACTTTTCCATCCTCCCTATTGAACTAGAAGCAAATGATAAATGCCAATTTCAGTAAACCATAATACTAAAAGAGCCAAGAAAACATGGCTTAATGGTTGTAAGCAACTCACAATCTCTGGAGTGACATCTTTATTAGTTGTACCAGTGGGTGCTATAGCACTCTGAATTAGAAACTTATCCTTACACTGCATATCAGGAGGTGCCTCTTTCTGCCCTTGCATTGTAACTACAAAATCCACCACAACTTATATATTAAAGAATCAATTCAACTACATTTTGTAGCTCGTATCTAATACTGTCTCCTTCAAATTCTATATAATTGCATTGCACAATATACTGAGTTAAAGAAATTCATTTGACTTCAATATTAGGATGTCAAAAAAAGAAGAAATGTGTCAAATAAATTGGGACAGAAGGGGTAATTCAACAGGCGCAACTAACGAACAAATAGAAGGAAATGTTACCTGTGACGTTGCATGAAGATCCAGGCAAAACAACACCAGCATTAGGCCTAACACAGTACTTCTTGGGGTTGGTCGTCTTAACCTGTCCAACACACAAGATAAGAACAACTCAACATTTTACACATCTAACATAACTCTGGTTAATCAAATTAAGCGAATAAATCTTCAAATTAGTTACCTTGAATGCAATGTATTGATCAGTTTTGTTACTTAATTGCATAGAACATGAACTCTGCTTCCTCAACTCAACTTTTCAATACAAACCCACAAACAACAAAAAAATCAATACCCAAATTAATCAAAACTCAGCTAAATAAGCATGATTCTCCCCAATGGTTAACATTCACCAAGAAATCAAAAGGGATAAAACCCCACATTGGTACTCGATTAGTTAAACAAAACCCATCAATAAATTGAACAAAAAATCGATAAAATCTGAAGAAAAAGAAACTTATAAAAGCAAACCATTAAAAAAAACTTACATTGAAATTTGAGCTCTGTGGGATAAATATTGATGAATTCACCGGTGGTCATGGCTACGTCTGAACCAATTACCCAAACTTATCTAGGGTTTTATTTATTTAATTTTTATTTTTTTTTGTTCTTCACTGAGAATGATCGGAGATTTTTAGTCAGCGCCGAAGAACCTGACAATAAGGAAAATGAAATTAATTATTTTCTGGACTTGTTTTAGGTAATCTTATGAGATTTGAATAATAATATTTTCGAGACTTTGGTGGAAGGAAATCTTAGCAAATTAACTTTTTTATTCCATTATTACCCTTATATCATTACTAAATTAACGATAACAAGTGATGAAGGAGATGTGGAACTCGAGGATATAAATGTAAAAACATGTCCGACAGAACTCCTCAATGAGATTGGTGTTTTGAGTTGGCAAAACTCTTTTGCATGTGCTACCAACCAAAATGGCAAATTAATTTTTTTTAATTAATAAGATTAATTATTATTTTTCTTACCTAGAAAATAATAAATTAAAATATAACTTGGTACTTTTTTTAAAAAAACAAATATGGAAAAGGAAGAAATATTTTTTAATAGAATTGTTTCCTTTCTTTGACGTGTATCACAATGGGAAGTCGTCATTCAATATTTATATTAAATGCAATAATTTATTTTTTCATTAAATCATAATAAAGTGACAAATTTATTTTTAAATTACATTTATTTTGTACTTTCTTCATTTTAAAATTGGTGCTTTCGTATTCTCATTTCGTTTAAAAATAAATAGTATATCACAGAATCAAAAGGGGTATTTTTATTAATCTTATTCTCATTTAAATAGGCTAAGTTTTACCTAATCAAGAATTCATTGAAGAGTTATTTCTTTTTTATGGCATTTGATTATATGTAAGTAGAAACTATTTTTATTTTTTAGGGATAATTAATTTCATATATGATGTGTTCAAGCTAATAATATCACTTATTATGAAACATAAATAGAATATAATAATCTGGTGTAAACACTAAAAACTAATATATCTTGCTTCTTATGTAATTATTGATGACCATCAATTGGAAGCAGGTGAAATAGTGATGCATTATGACTAATTTAAACCCTTGATTACCATTTACCAACTTACTATAATTTGTCCAAGAAGAAAAAAACATAATAAATTAATTCAAAAGTGAAAATGTACTTGACCAAAAATAACAAGGACCAAATTTTGAAGTTATTGATATTTGAGGGGACTAAAAGTGATAATTTCCCTTTTTTCTTTTCCCATAATAATCCATTAACTATCTCTTTTCCTAAAAAGTTTTATCATCTGAAACAGGCAAGTTGATTAGATGAAACACTAAACCCAATTACCCACAGCATGTTAAAGGATAAAAGATTAACTCCTCAAGTTAGTTTATATATAGATTTTTTTTATATTTTGAGTTTAATATACAAAATAATGCATTCTTAAATTTTAATTTACAATTCATAAAATTAATTTATTTAATATAAATATATGAGTTTTTAGATGGAGCTAAAGTCCCGTATAAGCGGATATGGGATATGGGTTAACCCTCTCTCAATCAGGACTAACGTGGGCTCAATGTGTGGGCTCTTTCTGGGCATACTATGATAAACAGATCAAAACTATAAGGACTATAAGCCCATCATTGTTCTGCTATTTATTTTGGAAAAGAAATTATATATAACGACAAACTAATAAACCAAATTAATTGTTGTAACCATCCTTTGATTTGATTGTGCCCCATAGCAAACTGTTTGTCAGTCACCTCTCTCCCTCAAACTCTCGCTCGCCACTCTCTTCTCTCGCTCACTTCTCGCTCGCTTTCTCTAACTTTTATACAAACACAAGTGTATAAAATCTATTTTTATTTGTATAAAGTGAGAGAAAATTATATAATACATATATTTTTGTTCCCCTCTCTCCCCTCTCCCAGATCTCGCTCGCCACTCTCACTAATCTCACTCGCCACTCTCGCCTCTCTCACTTATACAAAAAGAAACGAAATGTATAAATTGTGTTTCTGTTTGTATAAAGCGTGAGAAAATTGTATATATACATGCAACACATATATTTTCGTCCTATACACTTATAATTATACAATAAAAATACTCTCCTGCCCAGTTTCTTTTGCCTTTCTCTTTTTCTCGTTTTATACAAATTCAAATTGTACGTAATTTCTCTCTTTCTCGTTTTAGACAATTCGATTCAATTGTATATTCCCAGCCTAAGTCTCTTTTGCCTTTCTCTCTTTCTCATTTTATACAAATTCAAATTGTATATAATCGTTCTATGCACTTATAATTATACAATTCGTTTTATACAATTCTCTGCCCAAGTCTCTTTCTCTTTCTCGTATTAATACACATCATTTTATACAATTCGCTTCAATTGTATACGTATAGCGAATTATACATATATAGGTTTGCTATGGAGTGTAATTATACAAACTTTGCTATAACATACAAATATGAATTTTATGTTTGCTATATGTGAAAGTTGCCTATTTATTTTTTATTTTCAAGAGCATCAATTATTTTAAATATAATTTACATTTCTTTTCTATTTAAGAAATTGTTAATCCACATATATTTAATCTACACATAATAAATATAGGGCAACTTTCACATATAGCAAATAAAAAAATCATATTTATATAATATAGCAAACTTTGCATAATTGCGCTCCATAGCAAACATAAAAACTGTATAATTCGCTATACATATAAAAGTGTATAATTCGCTGGCCTAAATTGTATAATTCGCTGGCCTATTTCGCTGCAATTGTATAATTAGCTTTGCATACAGTTGAATCGAATTAAAATGTATGTATATTGCATAATTATAAGTGTATAGCAAGAAGATATATGTTTTTCTCGCTTTATACAAAAACAGAAACACAATATATACACTTCTGTTGTATAAAGCTAGAAAAAATTGTATTTCACTGCAATTGTATAATTCACAATTGTATAATTCTTTGGCCTTTTTCTCTGCAATATTTGAAGTAAAATGTTTGTAAATTATATAATTAAGTGTATAACACGAAGATATACATTTTTGCATGTGTATATACAATTTTCTCTCGCTTTATACAAAACAGAAACAAAAATTATACACTTCTGTGTATAAAGCGAGAGAGGCGAGAATGGGAGAGTGGCGAGCGAGACTTCTGGGAGAGAGACGCCTGGCAAATTTTTGTCAATATTTGCTATGGAGTACAATTAAATCAAACCCTAGCTATTCAATTTAATTTAGGTTATTAGTTTGCTATTTTATATAATTTTCCCATAAATATACTCTCTCTTTCAAATTTACAAACATATCAAAAATAATTTTAATATATAAATAAAATATAAGCCAAAAAGTGGGGACAAGAAAAAATACACAATCTGTATAATTGTAAATTACAACTTCAAGTCCTCAAGAGTGGAAAAATCCAATAAGAGCTGTATCAAGAATAGTCATGCAACGTATAAATTCAATTTTCGATGGATTCCGAGGTAGATATTGGGCACATCACGAAAACTAAAAAAAAAAGCTTTTTAGTACTCATGTAATAGCATATCATGATATGATATTGTGAGATGAAATTAATGTTTGAATATGTAATTTTATGCGGATTCCATTTTATGTTATCGTATCATGTGATATAATTACATATTCTCTAAAAATCATGATATGGAATTATATGAAATTATATGGAAATACCATATCATGATTTGAGATATTTTAATACAAAAATTGATCCATGAATTTATACTTTGTTAAACTAACCGCATATTTATATTTACTAAACATTTATTTCACATATAAATAAAATTTATAATTATATTACTTTTTAAAATATATCATTCTCACCGACATAAAATTTATTATTCCCATCAAAATATAGTCACTTTAACTCACACTTCACAATTGTTGAGTACTAAAATCTTGAAAAGCCCGTGAAAGGTGTTTCATTTCTACTCAAATATATTAACGAAATTACTTAAACGGAGAACAAATAATTTTGTAATAAATTATCATAGATTTTATAATTTTTTATTTATTGATAAGATTGAATAAATAATTTGGACTATTTTAATAGTTTTAAACCTTATGTAATTTTTATATTTATAAAAATATATACCACATTAAAATTTTATATTGTATATTTAAAGAGAACTTTTATTTTAGCTCATGATATCATATTACACCGTGAAACGGCTCTTCGTCTAACAAAAGCTTAGGCTTATGAATTTGGTATATTAATGAGAAGGAACGACCAATAAGTTTTTTTAATTATTATTATCGATACTTAGATTTGTCGTTTTCTATTTTGATTTATCTAAAATTGGGGAGGTTCATCAATTAAAAATAAAAGGCTTAAATCCAATTTTCTTAGTCATTAAACGTATTTGGTGGTAATTAAATAATTTTTTAACGATATATTCTTGAAAAGTTGAACAAAATTTACTTGAGTTGTGATAATTCTCCCGAAGTTTTTAGATTATCTTTTAATAATTAAATTTATCATAATAGTTTAATGAAAATAGAATATGGACCTAACTCAACATCATAAGCTTACTCAATAGAATAACGATTATTCAAATTTTATAAAAAAATCCACTCATCTCAAAACTTTTGTAGTTCTTTTACACTTTTCTAACTTATCTTCAAATTTTTTAAAAAATAGTGATACAATTATTGTGGCAAATTAAAGACATAACTTTTTTCAACTTATTCTGTCATCATGCACCAAGTGAGCCAAAACTCAAAAGCACTCAGCCTGTAGAAGATCTCAGTAGCAGGCTACCAGCAAATGACTGTATACTACATTCCAAACTTATTTAAAACTAGAATAGTATATTTAATAAAACAAATAAAATTAAAATAAAAAATTTAATTGTTTTTAACTTTTAAGATGGTTCAGAAATTGATATGCATGAAATACTGACAGTATACACAGAACATAGTGGAGTGTGTGTGTGTCTGGTTATGCAGATCAGAGCAGTATTAATATGTGCATATTACTAAACTAGTTAGTTTGCAAACGTTACAATGAGTCTATTTTTCGTTATTATTCCTCTACCCATCTCAATGTATTTGTCTAATATATCTTCACATACAATTTTAAAAAATATTAAATTTAAACTAATAATATGAGGACGTTACTAGGTACTTTTTAATCTTATCTTCCTAAACATGTCAGAAAAGAGTTTTAAAAAAAACAAAGATATTCTTTGTAAATGGAGTAGAAAAAATAAAACAACAAATTGAAATTGAGAGATTATTAGTTATCTTGACACTGTAGGTAATAATTTTTATACACTACTAAAAATCTAAAATTTTTGCCGGCATTAGTTAAATGTCATTAGAACCAATGTCGTTAAAGGCTTAGGATACATACAAAGAGTGTTAATTATCGTTAATTAATTGTCAATAATAATCATATTTGATATAGTATGAGATCAAATCTCATAAACACTCCCATCAAAAATATATTTTTACAAAAATGTTCACACAATTCAACTTCTCACTTTTTTTTTTTAATTCTAAAAAAAATGATACATTTTTATATTTAGTAATTCCTTTGCACTATATTAATTGAATTTCTTGTTTTTGTTTTATTGTTCAATATAATTGAAGTTGTTCAAAATCAAAATAAGTGTTTTGAAATCTTTTTCATATCTGGCCTTTTCTTCAATGAAATTTGCATTTTCTCGAAACCTAATTTGATTAGGGTTCATTCAATCTTCACAGCTCTTATTTGACCTCGATTCAATTGATCTAGTTAATAAGAAATAGAGGGAGTAACAAGTTAATTTTAATGATCTCATTTTTTACATTTAATGAAACCATTTAATAGCCAAAGAAATATCTATTATGTATTTTAGACAGTAAATTTTGAAACTTTTATATTTTTTATAAATCCGCTAAATGAAACCAACAGTTATTAGATTAGTATTATATTTGAAAATTTAGCTGCAGAATGATTTGTGGTTTTGTTTGGAAACTGTCCTTTGAGAAAACAACTTGACAATTTGCGAGCCACTAAAAGACATTCTAAAAAGTGACAACACGGTACCTGACACGTGGCAGATGCCCAGCTAATGCATACAAATTTTCCGTACCTCAGGTGATCCAAATTACATATCTGAAATTCAATTTTCATCCACATGGTTTCTTCTGTTAGGCCATATAAGCCCTTAAAATTTTAAATAAATTGATGTATAACCCCTAAACTTTTCTTAATCACCTAGAAAAATAAATAAATCATGAACATAATACAAATTATACTGGTGGAATTAATTTTATTCATCGAGACATTTGAAACTATTTGTGTGATTTTTTCTGTCAAGAGTAACAACAAACAAATGGTAAAAGAGGTAATATATTCTCTACAAATATAAATAAGTTAAAATTAAACACATATTACTCCTCCTAGTACACTGTTTCTTCTTCTTCTTCTTCTTTTAAAAAAAAAGAAATAAAAAAAGTCCTAAATGCAAATTTTATTTTACCATAATTTCTATAATTTCCAACCATTTTTAAAAAATAAATAAAAAATCTCTTCTCGAATAGATCACACTCATCTCGCTGATATCCTCTCAGATACATCTCTCCCATCTCTGATACATCTCACACCTATTTATCCGGATGTCTGTTGATGTTTCTGGAAATCTATTGAGTATCCAGATGTCCTACCACTCTATAATACATTCATCCCTTTTCGAATACATTTCTAAACTTTGCATCTAAATGTATTCTAATGTATTGGAAGACCAATAATATATTTGAATTCCATAAATTTTAAACATTTTTTATAATTTAGAAAAGATAAGAGAAAAAACGTAATTAACTATTATCATTATGAAATTTAGGTAAACTATCATCACATTTAGAAAAAAAATGTCTCAATTGAATTGCAATCCATTCATCTCAAATAATCCTCATGTTTCACTACTCAAAAACAAATATAATTATTGCATTAATTTAATTTTCTAAAATTGAATATTTTAAAACAATTAAAAAAATTGTAGTTCTTCTAATAACGATAATTCAACTAAAAATTTTCACAACATAAATTTTATTTTACTCTTACAAAATGAATAATGAAAAGTATTATGAGACAAGAGGAGTATCATACATATATTGTCGTTTGGTAGAGTGTATAAGAATAATATCTAGTAGAATGTATTAGTAATGCAAATATTAGCAATGCATACATTAGTTATGCGTAAATTATTTCTTATGCATTGTTTGATTTGGTATATTAAAAATACTATGTGTAGTATAAAAACATTTATTTACAAAAGAAACTTTCAAAATTATGATGGAAAAGATGTAAAAGTACTTTTTGAAGGGTAAGTGATTTTTTAACCATATTAATGCATGCATTAAATCCTTTGCATTACTAGTACTATGAATTTCTAGGTATTAGAAATACACTCCCCAATACACAATAGAATGCTAATTAACCTCGTTAATTGCAAAGTTTATACTCAAGTATCTGTTCTAATTTAGTTGTCGCTATTTTAGGTTTTACGCTCTTAACTTTATTTAGTATTCTCTTGAAGTCAAGTTTTTGATAATTATAAATGAATTAATTTATTTTGATTAACTAATTTGACCAATGAACGTAAATTGTTTTCTTAGTTATTCTATGTTGATCACTTGTAACATACAAATGGTAAAATAAAAAGAATTAATGCATGAATTTCGTAAAATAACAAATAAACAACATCTATTTTCAATAAAAACTATAAGTAAATAGCAACTGAGGGAGTGATAGCTTAACAAGAATGGTTGGTAACATCTCCACCTAATTAATCTTACTCTCCCTACTTCAATATAATTGAATTGTTGTTAGTACTTACGATTCAAAATAAATAAATTTTTCAAAGTTTAAGAAAGTATTAACTATTTTTTTTAAAGAAAAGTTATCCTACTGCTAAATCCAAAATAATGAATATTTCTACTTCATAAGAAGAATTTGAAAAGAATAATATTCACGCAGTACTCATTGATAATTATCTTTAATTATGTGGAAACTTAATGTATTTGGAACAGGCCATTTGACTTGAAAAAGATCCTACTGATTCAACGATTTGGTTATATTTTTAAGAATTTCATCATTTTAGTCATCTTAGGTATTGAAGGTCACAGACTTTGTATATGTTCCATCTGCATTTAGCACCAAAACAACCATATATTATAAATCATTTTAGCAAAGATGGCAGCTGACTTTATACTGTACATCTGCATTAACAAAAAATAAAAAAAGGCAAATCACAGAACACTTTACCAAGATGTTGTAAATTCGGAGATTAATTATATATACATTGTAATTTTACGACGATATAATTTTGAATGGGGGGAGGAGAAGAGACAAAATTGTGTAATGGTGTATTCGAAGGAGTCAATGGATATGTAATTAACCAAAAGAGGGAACAAGTCGTACACTTTTCTGATATATCAGAATGTATATCATGCTTTCAATGATATTCGCATCCAACCAAATCCACATCTATTTATTACCCTCTCTCAACCACTCCTTTTATTTTCTATACATTTTTCAAATAATAATTATTAGGACGTATTTACCCTTAACAAATATACCACCTAATAATCACCACAACTATATGCATGCATCTTTCAAATCATTAATCAACCTAAGAATTACTCTCACCATTCAATTTAAATAAAATTATTTATTTCGTTTTTAAATTATTAACGATCTTGAAAATTTAATAAAATACATTTTTAACAAAAAAAAAAGGATAGAAGTCAAAGTCAATCGAGGACTAGTAAAAGGAGTATAGAAAAAGTATTGCTTTATTGATTGAGTAGCTCAAAAGTTTGTAAGATGAAAACGAAAATACAAAAAGGCGTGATTTTCCTTTTCTTTAGGTATTAAATGATTTGAGTAACTTAAAAAGTTGTAACATGAGAATGAAAATACAAAAAAATTGACCAAACACAATCGACAAAAATATCTAGGATAAATTATATTACTTCTAATAGAAAATTCAAGAACTCCCATTTTCTTTTTTCCTAAATTCGTTTTCTACTCTTTTTAGTCCATATTAAGTAGTAAATTATTAGAATATGTGTTGAGATATAATTAATAACTAATAAAAATATGATATTTGTAATGCTTATGTTAAGTGTTTAGATGAAATGGTCATATATTTCAACATGATATTAGAACCTATAAAAATTCTGAAATTAAATCTCAATATTGTCGATTTTATCATTATCTGGTGAGAGTATTATTTTTGTCCTTTTGATATGGATTATTAATGTGAAGTTTCATGAACCCAATAAGTGAAAAATAAACCAAATTATTGGACGACAAAAGAAAGAACAGATAACGACTTCAATAATTCTAATAATGGAACCTCATACTAATAACTAGGGACAGCTTCATAAACAAGTGACTTAGTGAGAGTTCAATCAGTGTAAAATGATGCAACTTTTTCGTTAAAAAAGTGTAGCAGTCACCAAAATAAACTAATGATACAGTTCTTAGCCAACTAGCCGGAGAAATACTAGCTTCGTTCACTTTTATTTGTTTAATATAACGTAATTTTTTTATGTTTTACTTGTGATATTGCTTATTCTTCAAAGGTATAATACAAAAATATATATTTTTATTTGACTTCACTTCACGTTTATGCGCTCCAACTTTGAATATGTATAAGTTTGAACAAGGAGATACACGAGTCTTAAATGATATGATACACGTTAGGCACCATGTAGGATACAAATTGTCATGTAAGATGTAATGTAGGATGCTTGTGTATATCTATTCCATATTATATAAATGTAAGTGTCCACTTATGTACACAAAGTAAAAAAAATATAAATATTAGTTAAAAGCTAAGTTAAGAGGCGTATTTACTCTCTCCATTTCAAAAATGATGATCTAGTTTGACTTGAAACGAAATTTAAGAAAAGAAAGAAAACTTTTTAATTTTGTGATTCTAAATTAAAGTAATGTCAAATGTTATAAAATGTTCATTAATTTTGTGGTCTTAAACACGATACATGAAAAGTTAAAATTAAAGTGTTGTTAAAAAGAAAAAAGGGACATTCATTTTGAAATAGATTAAAAAAAATAGACAGAGGAAATATGTATTATTCTTCTTCAAATCATTATTCAAAATAGAAAATTATTCTATCGGTGTGCAAAACTAAAAATGGAGAGAAATAATAAAAACATGTAGAGAAGATCAAATGAAAAGACCACAAAGATCCTTTGCATTTATTTCCATCAATATCTAAACCACCCACCATTGCTTTTGAATTTATCACGTCGTTGTGGTTAGTTGCAATTGAATTTTTTTCGACTAAACAAACTAAATATTGCATATCATCACACTCAAATTTTGATTAATAAACATAAGAGTATATATTACTCTCATTTATTTATAGATTTATATGCAAATAATCTATTTCGATGTTTCAATTTTCATTTTGATACCATTTAAATAAAAATTACAAAATTAGTTTTACGTTTTAAAATTGAAATTCAATTCAAGATAGATCACCATAAAAACTTGTCTTGTCATAATAATTGATAGTTACTAGAGTCTTGTACAAAATGTCTTTGGCAAACCTATTGGAATTTTTGATGATAAGAATTTATCAAGATTTAGTACAAATTCATATGTTGTAACACATTTTTTCACAAATTCGAGTGCGGCCCTAATTTAGGATAAGTGTTTTATATCAATTAAAATATATAGAGTATGTGAATAAGTAAATTTAACATTTTGGTAACACATTTTAATATGTGTGGATTTAGATTCAAAATAGACAATATTACCATGGGGTTGTATAGTTATAGATGGTATCAAAGATACTCTTTTGTCATTCTTGTAGATGGATTTGTGATCATAATTCAACTGAATTTAAGCAAATTTTGAAAAAATGGGAACAAACCTCAATACTAGATTTAAGCAAATTTTATTTAACTAGGCAAATTTTATTCAATTAGGCAAATATTAACGAGGACGCTCAACTATGAACAATTTTATACATCAAATACTCCCTATGTTCCAAACTACTTGTTACCTCTTTCTTCTTGAGCGTCAAATTACTTGAACATTGATTGATATTGTAAAATATAGGAGAGGAATTGTAGTTTATCCTCATTTCTTTGTTCACTTATAATTGTCATGTTACGTTTTTCAAATGTCAATTGACTAATTTTCAAAATTAAATTTGATTATATTAATTCAACTTTTTTTTAAAAAAAAAGAAATTTTACATATTCAAAAATTATACGAAAAGTATTAAAAATTGTAATTTTTTACATATCAATATAATGAAAAAATATGTCGTAAAATATTAATCAAAATTCTTATACTTTTAACTCTAAAAAAGAAACTATAACAATTATAAATGGACTAGGGATATACTTCCCTTGTCCACTTTTACTTTTACTTGTATAATTTTGAAAACAAAAGATAATTTCATTTTATATTTATTTTCCCTTGCTATTAAGTATTGGTAGTATTTATTTCTCAATGATTGATATCACTGATTATAAATATTTATTTCTTATATTCATATTGCGTAGGACCTACTCAAAAAAAAAAATTACCCAATCGAAGGAGAAATTTATACAAAACTCGAAACTAAAATCTCTACTTAAAAAAACTTCATCCAAACATCATATTTTTTTATAAAAATAAAATAATAATTGAGTAAACAAGTTTTGAGGACAGCCCATATATAGGAAATATTGTGACTAATGGTCACAGTTCAGTGTGAAAAATGCAGCAAGAGATTGACCTGTAAACTAATGATCCGTTTATTTTTATTTATTCACTTTAATATATCAAGAGAAATATAACTTTTTTCCTATTATTATTATAAAATTTATTATTTTTAAAATTGCTCTAAAATTATATACCAGTTAATATATGTTAAACTAATTATAAACAAGTAAAAATATTTCCGGAAGAGAGTTTGGCTTCTCAAAAACGATTAAGACATTTAGGGAAGAGAAAAAAAGATTTTGTGGTTGAAAATCCATTTACATAAATATTTATAGCTAAGTTTTGTCATTATTGTGTTTGTAGATTTACATGAAAATGTCCCTACTCACTACAACCATTTTAGTACAAAAATTTAAACATAGTTCAAGTGGTAACAAGTGTGAATTGACCATATACTATAATACTCTATTTTCATCAACTTTTTAATAATTGTATTCAATTTTTTATCCTTACATATTTTAAAATAATATCACTCTTTCTATAATTAGGAAAAAAATTAAAAAATTAATTTCAAAATTATCTTATTATGATAATAAAAAATATATATAGAGTTACGAATGTCTTAAATTATTTTAAGATCATAAATTCCAATAGTCTTTCTTTCATAAATTTTGTATTAACGCAGACGAGATAACTTTGCATTATTTTTTTTTTACCAGTTATTAGCATATGAGGAAATTTTGATTTTCTGTCCGTATTTATCAGGGATAGTTTAGTTGTTGATTAGAGTTGAATTATTTATATTTTAAAATCAGCACTGTTAATATTGAATATGATATTATTTTAGGTTCTTACTTCTATGTATAAAAATGAATACATAATATAACACTCTTTCTTTTTATATAAAGTGAATTTATAGATTTTTCTTTTGCATTATTCAAAATAGTTGAATTGTTTAAAGTCTAAGATAGATGTTTGAATTTTTTTCACATCTTTTATTTCCTTCAATGAAGTTTGTTATTTTTGTAAGAAATAAATTACATATATTATGTTTTTCACAAAAGACAATAGTAGAAAATGTATTTTAAAATATGGTCTTAAATATTTTTTTAATAGTTTACATTACCTCTTAAATTCAGATAATGTGGAGTCGGAGATATTTTTTGGTTATTAGATTTCAATTTGGTATTAACTGAAATATGTACTATCACCGGGCTACTACTTTATCATAATTTTTTAATTACACGTTCTTTTAAAAAAAATATTTACTCACTAATCATTTAATAAAAACCAATAAATAATGTGTAGTTTACAAACTACTTTCTCTCATTTATGTCACGATCCAATTTCTCGAGCCATGAAGGCACCTATTATAACCCATCAGTAGGTAAGCTAAACCACAACACGTAATGAGTTGTGGTTTGGCTTACCTACTGATGGGTTATAGTAGGTGCCTTCATGGCTCGAGAAATTAGATCGTGACAATTTATGTCTATTTAATAATTGTTTTTAAATATTAAACATTAGTAAGAAAATCAAAATAGGAGGATAGTTAACATACTCCCTCCATTCCATATTAATTTAACCTTCTAGTCATTTTATATTTTTCAAATTAATTTAAGATTTCACTATTTAAAAATACTTTCAATTTTATCCTTTAACTTAGTATTGGAATTAGTTATTATAATTAAATTATTTTTAATAATAATTAATAAGGAGTAAAAATAAAAAATTATATTCAATTTATGTCTTAACTTACTTTTCTTAAAGGGTGTTAAACAACTCTACACTTAAGTTATTGTTTATATTACTAGAATTCTAAGATAATGATTTTGAAATAATTTTTTAGCTAAGGTTAGTAAAGACTTATATTTTAGATCAAAGGGAGTAATACTATCAATTCTCTTCAATAAATAAAAATTAAATTAACCTAAACAATCAAAATATTAAAATATTGGTATTAGCTCCATTTAATTTTGTATGCTAAACTACTCAATCTATGTTACTTAAAAACTACAAGAATGTAGACCAATATGTCTTGATATTTTCTAAAATGACAATTGATTTGAATCATAGTGTTATAACTTAGGATGACACGCAAAGTTATTTGTAAAAAGCATAATTATGAATGATCTATTTATTATTACGATGTAACTAATCATACATAATTCAAACATTTGAGTAGGGTAAAACAAGTAGTACAAATCGTGCACATGCAAAACCTATAAACTCACCTAATAAACAAGTTAATCAAACATTACAATGACAAAATTTACTAATTCAACAAATATGATTACAACTATAATCATATTTGCAAGCTGTAAATAAACTATAAATTTGGAAGGATTAACAAATTAGGAGGAACAAAGCAGTACTAAGAAAGACTAATCATTGAATTAAATCGACAAAATAAGCATTCAATAGAAGCAAAAGCAAGTACATGTCCCCAAAAATTAGGTATATAACTATTACAGTAATTAATCTCATTCATACTAATTCCTTCCTATTCACTTGATTTCTCTATTGTCAGATAGAAATTTAGCTTCCAATATGTCAGATAACAATAATAAATAAAGAGAAAGAAAGCCATTTCTACAAAAATTGGGAGGTTAAACTTTTTTTTTCTTCCTAATTTGCCCTTGAATTATACTTATCCAAATTCCAATTATATCCCTCCCGACTTCCATTTTACTCTTCCAAGAAAACATAAAATTAGTAAAGTGGAGACCGCTGAGGCGTACCCTTCCTCCGGTTCAGCATAGAAACTGATATTCCAGAACCCGGTCCACAACCCGGTTGAAACACAGACCGGAACGCCGAAAGGGTACTGCGTTTCTTCCTTACCACCTCTGTTGTCGCCGTGCATCCAACCGTCCGGCAACCCACCTCTTCGGCGGCTCCGCCGCTACCACTTGAACCAGACTCGGTTCTGACAGAACCAATCGGTTCAAGAATTGTATCAGGAGTCATTTGACCATCGTCTAAACCCGGTTCAGGCAGTGTCATGTACTCACACCTATAGATATACTTCGTAAGTTTGCCCTCTGTTTTCAGTATGTGTTGAACCTGCAACAAAACCAAGACAAACCCAGATGAACAAACTTGTATATGAAAAATGGGTCGGTGACGAAATTCAATTACTCTCATAATTGGTAATTTAAAAAGAATGATGAATTTACCTTGCAGGAAACGGAGCAAAAGAGAAATGGATCTTGAAGTCCCCTGTCACAGATGATGCAACAATTACCAGAACCTCTACTAGCCCTTGTTTGTGGCCTTTGGTTTAAAAATACCACTTTTGCACTATTTGTAGTGTAAGACTGCAAGAAAACAAAACTTTTATACTACTCATATCAGATAATTAACAACAGAATTTGACAAAAAAAATCCTCACTTGAACAAAAGCACAGTCTAGCAATTTATTAGCATCACCAAGCCTTATGACATCATGATACACATACCTCCTAATCTGCAAGTCAAGAAATTAAACATCATAATTCAATGAAATACCACTGAATATATCATCGTTGTAATAATTCAATGAAAATGAATTGACCTGCAAAAGGCGGTGAGAACGGTGAGGTGACAGGCAATGAGGGCAGATACCCTCACAGCAGTCCAAACAGAAAACATTCTTTTCATTTTTCTTAGCATCTTCATGAATTATACAGGCATTGAAGAATTTCTCTGTCAAAAGTGTAATAAGCCACTGAGGAAGATTTTGTGCGTAGTCCAACTACAAAACAAAAAAAAACCCATCAGCCTATATATATACATATATAAAATCACTTTGTTGAATAGAACTAGAGAGAATAAAATCAAAGAATTAATAGACCCCACCATGTTGTTATATGAATAATAATATTCCTCTTCTCTTCTCTTCTGTTTTGCTTTGAGTATATATGGAGAATGGATTTTGAAATTGTGTTAAAGAAAGAAAATACTGTTTTGGTAGAAAGAGAAGAAAAAGGGTATGGGGTTTGAGGGGATAGAGGAAAAAAAGGGAGGACGGCGCCTGCAAAAAACTAAGACTGGGGCATTACTGTTACCAATGAAAGATGAAGAATAGTAGTAGTGCTGCTATATATCCCAATTTACTAATGGTGTATAGTGTGATATATAGCTACAATTCTTTCAAAAAATAAAAAATAAAATAAAATCGTACTAGTACTAATACTTATCTTGTATATTTTGAAAGATAATAGTAATTTTGTGTAAAATATTGAACTGATAAAACTGAGGTAGTAGTATGAAAAATTTGTCTCTTGTTAGAGAAGAACACAGCTTGAAATCTTCTGGTTTTTATTTATGATTAATAATAGTAAGTAATAATTAGCACTATTTACAAGTTTTATAGCTCGTATCCCAAAGAGCCTATTAAAAATGAGCATTTGGTGGTTTTTGTATGGCAGGTTTCTTGGCTAAGCACTAATAAGCAGAATCAGTCCCTTCATCTGCTCTTTTATTTCTCTCTCTGCCTTCTCAGCTAAATGACAAGACTAAAGATGGTGACTTTTTTTCTTTTTTTTTTCACCCACCAGTAAAAAAACTATAAAAATAAATTGACAGAGTGAGGTTAATTTGAAAAAACACATTAATAATTAAAAAGTGAACATTTTAGCTTTGGTGACTAACCATGATCTTTTTTTGGGATATGGTCAATTTTGAGCTATGTTTTATTAGATAGACAGACTATTACATAGCTTATTATAATCCTATAAAAAAATCTACGTTACTGTTTTTAATCCCTTGAAGAAACTATGCGGGTGAAATAATTCTAACTGCCATTTAGGTGGGCCTCGTTGCTTAATGAAATAATTGAAAATCATGAGGTATTATGTTAAAGTTTTTCAATCAAGAAAAAAAGATTAAGCGATTTTTTTATCTGTTCTAGTATAAATATAAAAAGTAACTTTACAGTTATTGGTGATCGAAGATGATAAATATCTCATATGCTGAAAAACACTTAAAACGTATTAGATGAACGAAAATTTCAAAGAAAGTTAAAAACAGAATACTGGGAAGTCATATACTAGACTTGCACTGTTTATCAAGATTTAGTAGTAGAAATTTCAAGATTTTGTGTATCGCTAATAGATATTGTAATGTATAATTTTAAATTATTTTTTTTCGTTTTACTATTTGTGTTGTGTTGTTATAAAAAAAAAATTGAAAGGATAATAATTGATGATAAAGAAGTCAAAGTAGGTTTCACATTGGAAGAGAAAAAAAGAGCCAAATTTAGCTTACTGTAATGGTCGCATGAACTCGGAAGGCAGCGTTGGAACCATGCCCTATTAACTATAACTAGTCATTTTAACACACAGCTCACACACCTGTGTTATAATTATATCTTACACAAATACTGACCAATTTCATTAATATGTTGATTGTATTTTTTGACTCAATTGTCAATACTTGTCTTTAAACTTTGAACACACGTATATTTATAGTATTTTTCGTAAAAAGAAATGAAAATAATATATAATTATTTGTTATAATTATATTGTCGAGGCAAATTTATATACGATTAGTATAACTTTATAGAGTACTTATTACGTTTCTATATAAACCAAATGCATATCTATAGTGTTTATTGAAATTTATTTAAAATATGTGATCTTATAAATTTTGATCTACTTTTGACCACTAGGTTGCACCAGTTTTCTCAGGTGAAGGACTAGCCTTCCTACTCTCTGATGTTTGATGATTCATTTATTAATTTTCTTGGAGCTATTTGGTAGAGAGGTAATGTTAAAAGAGTAATATAAGTACTAATTGTATTAACAATATATGTATTTATATTAATTATACATAAATTATTATTTTACTTTGTTTGACTTAATGCATTAGAAATAACATGCATAAAGAAATTAATTAAAAATGTCCTTCACTATTACGATTGAAAATAAGTAAAAAAGAATTTTGAGGGGCAAATATATGCATTAAGAGCATTGTATTGCTAATATTAGAAATTCATGAAATTAATAATGCACATCTTATTGTTGTCATTTTCGCACAATTGTATTACTTCATCTATTCCATATTAGTAAATGAATTTATGATGCAATACACTATTAAAAAAAGAATTAGGACATAAATTGAACATCACTTTTCATTTTTTGCCTTTTAGTTATTGTCAAACAATTCTTGAAAATAAAAATAAATCAAAGTAAAATTATAAATACTTGTTCTATCCAACATAGTTGTCCATTATTAACTTGACACACCTTAAATAATGCTTCCTTCGTTCCTTTTTACTTGTTTATTTTTTAATTGATACACCTATTAAGAAAATAATTAATTATGTAGTGAGTTTACTGATTTACCTTATTAATAATGAAGTAGATGGAAAGTTCTACATTTTTCAAAGCAATTATTCATTTTATTGATGATATAATAGGTAAGCAAAATTATTTTCTTAATTTGTCAAAATAGACAAGTAACTAGGAAAAACTAAAAAAGGAATGAAAAATTTGACATGTAATTAGGGACAGAGATAGTAATAATAGTAGTATTACTCAGTTACCTTTTGAATAGATGAAATTTGATGTTTTGAGTAATGTCTTATGTGATGAATACCACTCTCTTCTTTGAACAATAATTATCCACTTTTGACTTGACACATGAATTAAAAAGTAGTAAATGATAAGAGTAAAAATGATAGTAATATTTAATATCAAAGATAAAACAAATGCAAAATGATAAATTATTTTTGATTTTATAAACTGGACAAATAAGTATTGTTCAACACTCAAAATAGTAAAGTGATTAATAAAGATAGATTGAGCAAATAATATTTAATCAAGCATGGTTAAAACATGATAAATGGGTAACCTGATTTTCAAAATTGAACAAATATTATTGAATAACTATCTTCAGTATAGTAGACAAGTTAAGATGGATAGAGAAAGTATAAACAATTCACTCTTTGGAACTTATCACTTCGAAATTTAAAAGGTAAAAATAAGAAAAAATTTAAACATTTATCCAAAACGTTGAAGAATTCATATATTTTAAACAATAAAAAAAACCCGAAATCAGTTAATATTGAATAGGAAAATAAAATATAACAATATCGCTAGTTCATTCATTAACGGAAGATCTGTATAATTAGTTTTTCTACTAAAATTATAACTGATCTTAGGAAACATTTCTCAAATTATCAAGTGTGTACATATATAAGCTAAGTTCACACAAATTAAGTTAATACTTAAACCATAGTTAATTAAGTTATATTTCTTACATATTTAACACTTGTGATAATAAATTAAAAAATATCAATATTATCTTTAAACTATTTGAAATAACTCAGGTATATTTTTTTAATTATGTTTGTGATCAAAACTATCCGTACAGTCTATATTTTGAACTACAAATATCCTTAAAACATTCTTATTGTCATTAGTTGACATGACAGTCCACCAAGCCATCCAACATACGAAAATACCTTCCTCTCAATAATGCTATTCTTCCTTGTTCATCTCTATCACAAAAAGAAAATCAAATATATTTATTTCATTGCTCTTGTTTAAGTTGTTGTTCGGATATTAGAATTCCAATTTCAAAGTGTGATGAAGTTTGTTTGAGATTGCATGTTAAAAGATCGAGTCCATTGTTTGAGATTTGGGGTCATAGATTCACAAAATCAATTTTTAGATTTTCAAATTTTTAATAATAACTCTTTCATATTCAATTTTTCTGGAATTAAAAGAATCGGTTGTTAAATGTTAGTTTCCGGCTTCAATTGCAATATCCAAACATTTTTTAGTAATATTTTTACCAAAGTTTATGTGATTAAATCAAGGTAATAGAACCATTCGGTGGTAGTAAATTCAGAAATTTCACTAAGAATATTTAAATTTTTATTTATGTATATGAAAAATATATTCAACTGGTCAATCTTGACTACGTATAATTAAGCCATTGGAACCAGCTATAATTGCTGGATTAGTAGAAACAGGAAACGTCACTTTTATGTAAAAAAGATTTTATGCATATTAAGATCCGTCTGATCAGAAACAATGGTGAAAAGTAATGAATTGTTTTCTATTCCTTGTCAAATTTCTCGGAGGTTTAGAGTTTTCTTTTTCTTTTAATACTCAAGGTGTTTGATTGTATAAAAAAAAATCTGAGTTTTTTCGGAAGCAAAAGTAAAAATTATTTATTTTAATGTAGAAATATTTTACCATAAATCTATATTGAGTAACTTTCACATATAACAATTATATTTATACTCGTTCCATTTAAAAAATAATGATTTAATTTGATTTGAAACAAAGTATAAAAAAAGAAAGAAGAATTTTTAATCTTGTGATTCTAAATTAAAGTTATGGCATATGTATCAAAATGTCATTTAATCTTGTGGCCTTAAGTATGTCACGTGAAAGTTAAAGTTAAAATTTTGCTAAAAAAAAGAAAGGGGTCATTATTTTTTAAACAAACTAAAAAGGAAATGAGGTCATTTTTTCTGAAACGAATAGAGTATGTTATAGCTATATTTTGTATAATTGCGCGCTATAACAAAAATAAATATGTATATTTCGCTATACATAAAAAAAAAACAGTTATATAAATCGTTATACATATACAAAGAAACCAATTGTCTAATTCGCTATACATATACAAAAGAAAACAGTTGCATACAAAAGATCAATTGTATAATTTATGTATGTATAAAACGAGAAAGAGAGAAACACAAAAGGAAATTGGGTAGAGAATATTTGTATTGTATAATTATAAGTGTATCAAACGAAGATATAAGTATTTGCATGTGTATATATACAATTATCTCCCGTTTTATACAAATAGAAGCACAATTTATATATTTCGTTTTTGTTTGTATAAGCGAGAAAATCAAAGGCGACAAGCAAGATCTAGGAGAATGGTGAGCGAGGTTGTGGAAGAGGGAAGAGAGCGGAACAAAAACATATGTATATATACAATTTTCTCTCGTTTTATACAAACACAAATGCATTTTATACATTTATATTTGTATAAAAACAACGGGAAGCGAGCAAGAGAGGAAGAGTGACGAGCGTAGTTTGAGAGAGTGGTGACTGACAAATAATTAGCTACAAGATACAATTATCAAAATGTGATTATAACATTTTATTTAAATTATTAATTTGTGACCATATGTGATTTTCCTATCTATTTTAGTCAAATTATCCGTCTTCAACTTATCTCCTAGTTAAATATAAAAATATCCTTTTTTTCTATCTCTTCCGCTTCCTCTATGGAATAGTTTATCATAAACATAAACTCTCTCCCTCTTTACATAATCTATAATTACAAAGCATTGCTAGAAATTTGAGTTAATATTTTCTGCACATAATCTTAAAGACTTTTATAATAATTATTTAATATTATTTTTGTTATAACAATTGTAATGCTAGAACGTGTTAAAGGGATCATTTGATGTGATAGAGGAAAAAGTATTTATTGAATAAATATTTATTATGCATTAATTCTTTATTTGGTTACAAATTGTAAGATAACTTATCGCAGGATAAATAATTATGACAAGGATAAGTTTTTGCGGGTTGAATACTAATTTCATGATAATTTACCTTGGGATAAAAATATAAAATAACAAAAGTACCCCTTAAAGCCTCTTTCTAAAAACAAACAACTTATTCTTAAAAATTAAGCCATGCATATTTGACAAACCAAACAACCAATAAAAAATAATAATCTCAACATAATTAATCCTTCATAAATAATAATCTCAACATAACTTATTTTCAAACCAATCTCTTAAAATCTTAACTAGTTGTTTATATCACAATTCAAAATCCTAAGCTAGCGTTTGGCCATAGATTTTCAAATATTCTTGGCAAATATTATTTGAGTGAAAATTTGGGTGAAATTTCACCATGTGTTTGGCCATAAAATTTGGGAAATATATTTCACCTTTTTAGAAAAATATGATTTATACACACAAGTTTTAAAAACTATCAAAACTAACCAAAAGTTTGTATTACAAGTCAATTGAATGTTAGTTACAACAATAACAAATAATGTCCATAACACTGAAGCAATGTGGTAATTTGGAGTGAGTGCAACAAAAATTATTCCATACATCGTGAAGTAGATAAAGTACATGACTTTGTTACCTAAAACCAATTTTTAATAATTTTCATCAACAATCATATCATTATTTAATATTCACTAAATATTTCATCACTATTTTGCTGTTCACGTAAAAAATGATGTAATCCAACGCAAACAAATACTAGAGAGGGTGTTTTTGTAAAAGATAAAAAATTGGGGTAAAATTTTAATTTTTAAAATATCTCAAATAATGATATTTGGCCCAAATACTAGAAAAAACTAGTATTTGGGATATTTGCCAAATAATGACAAATTGTATGGACAAACATTATTTGCCAAATTTTTCCCAAATATTATTTGGAAAATTTATAACCAAACGGGCCCTAAAAATCTTTAGTTAGAAAAGATGAGACCCAAATTTTACTCATGTAATAGATTTACGAATTGATTATTTTTAAAAAAAATAATATTGAATTAGAGAAAATTTAAGACCTACATTGAAGTGACTTTACGACACCACCGCAATTATAAATCATGCATGCGTATGTTTGTATTTAGAATATTGCAGGGGTGCTCCAGCCTCCAGCACGCTGTTGATTTTAGTTTGAAATTCAATTAAATATTTTTTTATTTTCAGGATCATCTATGCATACACAATAAATTTAAGATTTTTTTTCCTAACATTGTAAATATTTAACTTATATATTTGAAATTAATCAAGTATTATAAAAATTGTTTGAGGATTATTTCAAGATAAAGGTTTTAAGATTCAAACTTTTTTTACCATGGACATAAATTTCAAGTACTGTTTTTACCTTCGATTATATCTTCTCTTTTTCAAATTTTAATTTCAACCTCAAATATTATTGATATATATATATATATAATTCTTTCTAAACTCAAAGACTATTGCAGTATTGCTTATTCCTCGATGGGCGTATTTGTCATTGTATAACGGCCCATTTGCATCTCATTCCGTGGGCTTAACACATCATTTGCATTAAGGCTGCTATGTTTAAGAAAGAGAAAATTACGCGGTTAAGTGAACTTATAGTATTTAATTACTTATTATAGCTATATTTTGCTATAATTACTACTTGTAACTAACATGGTGAATTAATTACGTAGGCTGACTTGGAGTTTGTATAATTAGTCACGTTTATATGTATAATTCGGCAGAATATACAAATATATATGTTAATATACAATTATTTAACCTATATACATATACAATTCACCTCTCACCTCTCTCCTCCCTCTCCCGATCCCGCTTTCCATATATACAAATGCATATGTATAATATACAATTATATACATATACAATTCACCTCTCTACCATTCTCTGTCCTCTCTCGCTCGCCTCTCTCCTTCCTCTCTCGATCCCGATCGCCTCTCTCACTATAACAAAAACGATTATTACCAGCAATTAATTATTAACGCAATTGACACTCTTTGTATATGTCCCTAAAATCTTTAGCGACATTGGTTCTAATGACACTTAACTATTGCTGGTAAAAAACTTTAGCACTCTATTATGTCAATATTTAATGCCTCTAAAAGTTATTTTTGTTGTAGTGTCTCCTCTTTCTCCCAATATCTATTGCCATATATAAAAATGCATATATATTTATCTAATCAATATATATATACAATTCACCTTTTTCCCACTCTTTTCCCCCCTCTCTAGCCTCCCTCCTCTCTCTCCCAGTCCCGGTCGTCTCTCTCCTCCATATAACATGTAGTTATGAATCGTGATTATCAAACTATAGTTATGGAGAGTAATTATACTATTTTTAAATGACTATATGTGAAAGTTTCCCTTAAAGAAATTTGTAAAAACAATAACTTTTCACGCCACACAATCATAAGCATAAAAAATATTTATATTACGTAACTAACTGATGTATTTATTATTCTCTGTTAATAATTGCATATTTAAAGCTATTTTTTGTATTTTGTAGAGACATATAAAACCACACGCCTAACTATACTTAAGTCATTTGTTATGTGATCGTATATCTTCTTCTATAGTATATGTTGATTCTTGTATCAAATATTTGAAAAAAATCAACATATATTATATGTTATGTATTGATTATTCCAAATATGAAAAACATCTTTTATAGTGTGTGTTATTTTATTTAGCGATATACATATATATTTGACTAGTTTAGATCGGGGAAAAATATTAATTATTTTTTGGTTTTGTATGAAAATTTATTGGCCCATATTTGAAAGCTTGTTGCAGTCAAATTTATTTGGAAGCCAGTGTTATTCTCCGGGCCAACATCACTACGGTAAAGCCCACTTACAATAGTGAATTTTTTCTAGGGAAAATTGTATATAATAGCAAACTAATAACATAAAATAAATGGAGTAGCTAGAGTTTGATTTAATTGTGCTCCATAGCAAACGTTAGCCAAAATTTTCCAGGCATCTCTCTCCCAAAAATCTCGCTCGCCACTCTCTGCTCGCCTCTCTCGCTTTATACACAGAAGTGTATAATTCTGTTTCTGTTTTGTATAAAGCGAGAGAAAATTGTATACACACATGCAAAAATATATATCTTCGTGTTAGACACTTAATTATATAATTTACAAACATTTTACTTCAATTCAATTGTAGACAAATGCAAATTTTATACAAATATTGCAGAGAAAAAGACCAACGAATTATACAATTGTGAATTATACAATTGCAGTGAAATACAATTTTCTCTAGCTTTATACAACAGAAGTGTATATATTGTGTTTCTGTTTTTGTATAAAGCGAGAGAAAAACATATATTTTCTTGCTATACACTTATAATTATGTAATATACATACAATTGTGCATTATACAATTGCAGTGAAATAGGATAGCGAATTATACAATTGCAGTGAAATAGGCCAGCGAATTATACAATTTAGGTCAGTGAATTATATAATTGTATATGTATAGCGAATTATACAGTTTTATGTTTGCTATGGAGCACAATTATGCAAACTTTGTTATAACATACAAATATGAATTTTTTGTTTGCTAAATGTGAAAGTTACCCTTTTTTCTATGCGTTTTATATAGCAATAGTTCTCTTATTTTGTTAAGTATTTCTTTTGTTGGCAACAATTTAAGTAACCGAATCGATCCATTAGAAAATATAATTACGTTACATTTCTTGAAACTACAAGAATAAAGTTTAAAACAAATAAAAAAAAGATTTATCAAATACTTTTCTAGGGGTTTTATGTAAATGTACTATTGGATTTTTTTTCAATCAACTGATAACATGTATATATAATGTATATATATCATATAAATAACATATAAATGTATATATGATATATAACTATGTAATAGAAATGTATGTGTATTATATACAATTTTTATATGATATTTATATATTGCGCAAGTCCATCATCCTCAACGAATTGATTCCCATAGGAAGCAGACCGTATGACACTGCGAAACAAGAAGGCAGTGACCCTTTTATCTAAAATGTGCATAGTCGAGTAACCATTTCTTTTTTTATAAACAATAATAAAGTTAATTTGATAAAAAAAATTTGACTCAATAGGTATAAATTTTGTCTAATTATTCCTGACGGCCAAGCTCAATACGTCAATCTAACTTTTATACGAGTCTTTGGCTGTCATAATAAATTATAAGTTTATTTATTATGTGTGATAATAAACATGACGTGCTCTTTTCAATCGAAAAATGACCCTTTCAATTGAGAGTTAATTTGACTAAATTTCAAAATTAATACATCTTAAACCTTTATAGTTTGATTCTAAAAAAAGAAATAATGACAAATAATAATGGAGGGAGTACATTGTCTGCTTTGGCCCTAACATGCCTCATGAATTTCTAGGTTGATTTATGCAGAATGTCCCTTTTAAGTTACTTATTTGGATTTTCCCCTTATTTTTGAAAGTTGTACAAAAATAGCCTTGGGAAGATTACCCTTACACATAAGTTGTTAGATCTGGGTGTAGTGTTCATTGATATATTCCTAACATTTTGCAGATAAAACATTAGACTTTCGTCTAAAGTTTGCAATTACTTAAAAATATTAGGTCTTGATTTAATGTTTTCTCGTAAGATTTTCGATTTACTCAAATGTGATCTTTAAGCGAGCGAGATAAAAAGAGAGAAGAATAGCTGGCAAGACTTTTACGAGATTTGTCTCTTGGACAACATAATCATAGTATGTATAAACGTTCATGCCATGTGAACTTATACTATATCTTGTATAAAAAACCTTCTCAATTCTTATTCCATTTTGATATAAGTCTCACTTAAGGTGCCACTAAAAAATGTTTAGGTGATTGGAACATCAACAAGAGGTCATAATTAAAATACATTTAGTCTAAGCACCAAGTTTACTTGTTGAATTCACTTACCAAAAAAAAAAAAAGGTTTAGCAACCGATAAAGTTTGTAGCTAAACAATAAAATTCATCGTTAATCCTAGAATTAACAGCATATATTCTGTAGCCACTAGCAAATTAACAATGAAATTTGTAGCTAAATCGGTTTTTTTTTTTCCATAAAAAAAGAATATTTAAACAAGGACATGAAATGTGAGGGCTGTGGTTAATTATAGTACTATATTAGATAGAGTTTTAACAATGTAGTTGGTCATGATTTGGTTGTCATTTGTCAATGAATGCAAACGAACAACATATATAGATTTGACTCGATCGGCCAGTAACGATATTGACAGTACATGAATTAATGAAAGTACAATTTATAGATAGATAATGCAAGACAAGATTTAAACATCAAAAGTTAAGACCCAAACAGTAAAAAATATAAATAAAGGGATCAGAGTCAAAACCCATCTCACCCAATCCCAATGTTGGCCCCTGAAATTAAATGTGACGTGGAGATACGGAAGGATGACAAAAGTCCCACACTGAATGTTAATGAGATGTTTGGACTCTTTATTATATTTGAGTAATAATTCTCCTTCGTTCGAGCTAGCTTTTGGAATGACCTAATTTAACTGTCTTTACAATATTTATCAGCATACAGTAGGAACAGTATAGAAATTGGGTTATTAACATTAATAAACAACACTGTTTCAACAGAATACATTCCTTAGTACAAACGTTATTAGAAACTAAGCAGCCTTAAATAGTTAGAATGTCTTCTTCAAAGACACATTAAACCCTAGAGAGTGTTCTTCAAAGACAACATACAACATGAACCCTAATTTTTTTTATAGATAAAACTAATTAGATCATAAAATAGATAAGCAATTGATTCGAACAGACACTCCATGACTTCCTTAATCAGTAAGGAGATACACCAATGTTTGCTGGAGCAAGAAACCCTTCCTTCATCAGAACATCCTCCCCTTCCTACACATTTACCAAAATAATCATATATGTCCGAATTCATATGACACTTTTCTTTTTAGTAAGAAAAAAATAATACATTTCTATATTAAGCAACAATTTAAAGTTACGATACTCCTATTATTTTTAATGAGATGATTTACGAATAGGGAGGGAATGACCTATTAATCATTAGTTGACCTTCCCTTGAACCAATCACGGAGCTCTCGACTAAGTGGTTTAGAATCTGAATTCCATAGTCATACAAATATATCTATGACTTATTTACGATCATAAGTTTCAAAAGTTGAACTTAGGGAATAGTATTTTATAGATATATATCGTGACAATATAAATTATTTTTGAAGTGATTTGATAAAACTCTACAATAAAGAACGTACGGTTAACAGTTTTTAAAATAATTTTGTATGTACGTAAATAAATGAGATGTTTGTACTTTAATTAATTAGGTCATTGAAAGAAATATGTAGAGTACCTGTTGACATGCATTTGGTTTCTTCACGGGTTGATCAGGCATAAGTCCGAAATGAATGTGTGGAAAATGGGCCCACTGACAACACAACAAAACAAGACAAACACTAAATTCAAACACTGGTTTGTAAAAATCAACCAAACCCTAGTTAAAAGGAATTCATTGCAACCGCTTCTCCGTCCGTCTCAATTTGTATGACTTACTTATTTTTTTACTCAATTTTGAAAAGAACGATACATTTTAAAATAAGCACTTTCTACGTAATGAAATGATTTATATCCACACAAGTATCCATCCCTTATTTTAAATCACAAGTTTTGAAAGTCTTCATTTCTTTCTTAAAATCTGTGTCAAGTCAAATTATCTCATATAAAATAGGACTGACGGAGGGAGTATTTATATATAATATAGTGCCTAAATTTAAAGAATTTTTTTTTGTGTGTGTGTTAATATTAAATTTATATTGAATAATAAATAATTTATTTCTTACATTCTTTGCAGCAGCACTGAAGGCCTCCCTGTGACTTATATCGGGATTTCCAGCTTTGATACGTTGGATCTCGTCCCTGCATTGTTTTTTTTTTCAATGGCATTTCTTATATAAACAATAAGCTAACCTGAATATTTAAATCTTGTATTATGTATAGGACATTTTGGTTTAAAGATAATTTTTTCTTTTTAAAAAAAAAAGTGAATTTCACGAAGAAAGAATATATATGGTAAAACATACTTGATGAATCGATTGTAAGCAGATGGGACTCTCTGTCGCTTCTCCGGAGCTGTAAGATAATGAGACAAAGAAAAGAGTGCGTTAAATTTAGCTTTACTCACCTCGGGACCAAATAGAATGGAGTGTACTACTTTTTGTGTCTATCACATCATTTCATGATAATTACCTAATCATACATCTATCTATCTAGATTCTTTGGCCATACCAAAATCCAAATCCATCTAACTTTACGGGGGACGACATTATATTTCTCTTTTTTCACCTAAACCCTCAAAGAATGACATACAATAAAAATAAAAAAAGTATTTTCTACGTCTCAATTTACATGATCGAGTTTGACTGATCGACGTACGAGTTTAACATACATTTGAAACTTGGAAGGTCAAAATAATTCATACTGTATGTTTAGATATGTCTATGTCATTCTTTTTAAGACGAACTAAAAAAGAAAGTATATTATAAAGATTAATACCTAACACCTAAAGCGACTTTTCAGCTACAATTTTACACAGTAATTCTGAAAGTACCAGGAGATTCAACAATAGAACCTGCAACTTATATGCACAATATAACTTTTCGATGACACGAATGACAGTTTTAACTGAACCCCTTTAAACTAACCATGTATTTTCACCATTCTTCCTAATGCAGTTGTTTGACTATCTTATTTAAAACTTAAACTGTTAAAAGTAGGGGCGGAGGGAAAATTACACTATTTATGTATGGTTAAAATTATTTAAACTGTTTATCCTACTCCGTGTGTTTACTTCTTGTTATTTAAAACTTCAACATGAAAAACTCTGACTCTATCACTGATTAAAAGAAGAACGTGTTTTAACCGAGAGAGAAGAAGTTCATATGTTAAAACTATCCCTTATGCAGTAAGGATTTTAGGGTTTTCCTGTGAAGATAAATAAGTAAATATCAACATCATGTTAGGCACACATATAGTACATCAAAACAGAAACTGTTGATGAACAATGCAAAAACGTTTAAGTAGGAATTTCTAAATTTGGCTTTTTTGGAAGTACTTTATATTTAGATATTTTTTGAGAAAGAAGGTAGGCAAGAAAAAAAGAAATAAGATGTCTCCTTCCCCAAAATATGAAAATTCATTATGTAAAAAAAATTAAAAACTTTAGAAACTGTTGAGGAAATAATTCACATTCTTTCTTAATTTGCTAAGAAAACCCTATTTTCTAGAAAAGGCTAGCTAGACCTGCATATTATTTTTTTTACTGTTCAAATTTTTTTTTTTTTTAAATCTTACGTCTGTTTGCGACTGGTGGCTTTGGAATTTCATCAACTCCTCCTCGGACTGGCATGAGTGATTCATTTGGGTTAATTTGTTGATTCATCAACAAACTTGGTGGATTATTCCGAATCTCATCCTGAAAAATAAAATAGATTTCCCAATTACATTACAGAAAAGATTAACACAAACAATTGAAAAAAAAAGCGACATATAAAGTAATAACATACATACCAGAAGATTGTGAGGTGAAAAGAAAGAATGTGGGAGATGAAGCTGATTAGCAGCAGTGGGAAGAATAATGTTGACAGAGAGAAGATTGGTGCAATGACCACATCTTACTGTCACATTTTTGAAGAAACTTGAGCAAGGAACACTCACCTGTTCCAAAAAATGTCCATTTTTTTCATAGAATGCAACTAGAAATTAAGTAAAAGTGATGAAAATAGGGTTTTTAAGCCCTCTCTTTATTATTTTATATACATATATATATATATCGCGATAAGAGAGAGAAGTATGTATAAAGAGGGGAAGAAAGTGATGTGATATGATATGATACCGCGAGAACAGTGTCACAAAAGTTGCATTGGACATAACAGAGTTGTTCTCCTGAAGGAGGAGAGAGGTGATGGTGGTGGAGGTGGTGGTCCGGAGCAAAAGCAGCAGATGAAGACGACATGATAAGATTCCTTACTAATTCCTGATTTGAGACTACTTCTCTCTTTCTTGATTTGATTGATTGATTGATCATTGACTCATCAACACTCACATTTTTATATTGGATAATCTCCGGGTCCTTCCTAATAATATACTTTTTATTTTTTTTTCTTTCTTTTTTTGGGTGTGGGATAGACCGACCTAATGTAACAACGCTATAGGGGCATTTGATGGATAAACAAATTTTTTTTCTCTTTATTCACATTATGTGTCTAATATCATGTTAAAAAGTGTGTGATTATGTTATTTAAAAGTTTATGAAATGTTATTTAGTTATATTCTCAACAGAGTGGTCGAATCAAGATTGACTAATGTTATGTGGACCAAAGTGAAAATGGAAGTTGGGGATCAGATGAGGATACTAAGGTGAGTGTGTAAACATAGATTGAGAATGAATTTTATGCAAGACTAGGTACCCGAGTGGCTCTCCGTGGTCGACAAATGAGAAAACGCAAGATTGAGATGTTTTGGACATAAGAGAGAAGTGTGAGATGTAGCTTACATAGGACATGACCTTAGATATGGAGGTTCAGAGGTTGTAGATTAGGGTAGAAGCAGATGTGGAGTCAAAATTAGGAGTTTGGGGGTTCAGAAATTAAAATACGTTATTTTTTAAAATTTTCTAATACAAATATACCTTCTACAAAAAACTAGTAGATTCATCCGAATCCTTGAACACCCACCTAGCTCCGCCTCTGTATAGAAGGTTGGAGGTGATTGAGCATTCTCTCTCTTTCCTCCGAGGTAGGTTTGGTGGTCGCACGTGTACCTAATAATATTAACACTATTCTCGTAATTTCTTATTCTTCTAATTCTATCATTACCAAGTTCTTTATGTTTTGCTTATTGCATTATTTTGTAATCGCAGTACAAGGTATGTTTGGTTTTTTAATTGGTACTGTCCTAGTCGTTCTTAGATGTTATTATTTGATTGTTTACCTCCTATACATTCGTGACGTGAAGTGTTCTGTCCAATCAGATCATGTAAGAGGCTTTATAGTTAACTTTATAAAGAAATAATGAATAGTGAGCCTAACTTAGGTTTTCAAATTTAGTTTTAGAGGTTAGGTTTGTTCAAAGTTATAATTTAAGATCGACGTGGGATTCTTCACACATCTCTTTATGTTCAGACTGGACATCTAGAGTATGAATAATTTATTATGAGGCTAAACATCTGAAGTAAGAATTGTAATAAAACCTATTATAATATCATGCAAAAAAAAATAAAAAAATCTAACTCAACATATATTCAACTTTAAAAGCTAGACCAAAATTTCTCAAATCATATTAGAAAAGCTACCTCTTCCTTAAAAGGAATGAGATGAAACTCTTCGCAGACTCAAACTTGAATAACCTCTTAATAATAACATCCAACACCACAACTAGCAAAAATTCCAAATCTTAAAAAATAAGTGATTAAAGACATTCTTGATTAAAAAAAAAAACGTTTTTCCTTATATGAATTTTATGTGACCGTATTTAAATTAATCGGACTGGTGAATTTACAAGATAATTAAGAGTAGTTTATGTACTATACTCTAATCGTGGTCCCAACACTAAATATAAATATTTTATTTTACTTGCAAAAAAGTTTTATTATCTGTTTTCTCATACCATCTGTTGGAGTATTAAATAACATTGTGAAATAGTGATAGTCAAACTTAAAATTTTATAATATCATTATTAAAGTTAGTTCTCTAATATACGTTTTAAACGATGAACACATTAAAAACATAAATCAAGTAATATAAAACGTATTGAGTAAAAAAAAAGAATGTGTGGTTGGCATTCCCAATGGGAGGTAGGGTTTTTTTTTTGGCAGAGGTGGGGGAAAGGAGTGAGAAAGGGACGTTTGCATGGGGTGATTAGCTTTCCCTCATTCACTTGTAGTTTTCATAGTTATGAGAGGATAGATAGTAACACCCTTTTTTCTTTTGGTTTTTTCTTGTTTCCCCCATATCTTCATTTATTTTTGAGTCTACAAATTCTTAAGTATAATATATATATATATATTATTAACTACACTTGTGTTCGATTAATAAAGCCTTAAATAACGGGTGCCTATGATCATTTTGATTTTTGTGGTCTAAGATATTACACCCAATAACATTAGAAATATAGTTTTGATGAACTCAATTTTATCTCCAGGGGAAAATCTTTTAAAGTCAAAACTTCTTAAATTTGAAGTTTTATTCATGAATAGAGGGATCAAAAGTTTAAAGTCATTTATTTTTAAAATTATTTTTGCAATTAGATATTCCAAGTTCAATACAACTCTCGATTGATTTATCTGGTTAAGAATAGTTGAAAAGTACTAAATGCTAAAAAAAGAAAAAAACACTTTCAAATATTGATACCGGATTTGTAAATAATAGGATTACATGTTTTGATTGAATCTTTTGAACTGATAATAGGATTAGTATTTTCTCTCAACTAAACAATATTGTAAACCTATTTACAAAAAATTTGCCCGAGAGGGCATGGTTGAATGGTTGGGATGTGGGTCTCATGTGGGAGACGGTGAAATCTGATTCAATTTCCGTTTTTATTTGATCATGAGTTCGTCGCATGAGGCTTTTTTTTTGTGAGATTTACATTTTGTGTGCAATTCACGGGCTATTGCATAGAAAGTAAGTTACCACAAAATTCTCACTTGAAAGACATTGGTTGTGGCAAAAATTGTAGCTTTTACTTGGAGTTAGAAAAAGACATTAAATTTAAAAGTTCTTTTACATTTTATATATTGAAATTTTGTAGGACTCTATAAGATATTTTAATTTTCATTAGAATATCTGAAGACTACTCTATCGAAATCGTAGCTTACGAGTCACATCTATATAAAAGGTAACATATTTCATCAAATCGGCAACTCAAATATTCCATAACTCTTGGGTCTTCAAATATCCCATAGAAATCGACTTCTCAATATCCCATAAACTCCACAAATTTCATAAAGCTGTGAGGAATCAAATACTGCCTTTAATTTGTCAAAGCACAAAGCTGCCCAACATTTATAGTGATCACATTCATTACAAAGGTTAAATCATCCTATATTCGAAAAATACACAATCAACAATTCTTATATATCTTCATTGAAAGAAAAATTAAGAAACGATTTAAATTTGTACTCAAAATATAGATAAATTAAATATAATTAGCGACAGAGAATAATTATGGGATCAGAAAAGATATTTAGGATAAAATAGTAAATTACTCAATCAAACTAAAAATACATAAGTTGAAAACTCTTAAATTAAGGATGATTAGTTTATTACTTTTACGTGATATTGGAAAAATTGTCTTTTTCTTAAAACGTCAAATATTTTGAGAGTAATTCAATTTTTCTTAAAAGTAATTCAATTTGAATAAAAGTCACTTAAGAATTATAAAATTTGTAAACACAAATTAGGCTAGTACATAGCATGAGTTTTTCTCCCTAGTTTGTACATACGATACAAGTCAACTAAGGTAAATATTCAGGAAGAGGCATAGTAAAATATCGATGGAGGTAAATTCTGCGTGACCCCACTCTGATATTTTATTTTTATTTTTATACATTATATAGATAACAATTCGTACGGTTTACATTTAACAAAAGTCAAATATTATACTGCTAAAGTTTTAATCTTTGTTACCTAGTTAGTGTTGGACCACTTTCAAAGTCCAGTTGTGTAATATTTGGAAGTGACAAAATACCCTTTGGATCATTTGATACACTATGATTCCCTTACTTTTAGTTCATGTAATATTCTCTATATATTATCATGTTTAGCATAAAATTTTAATTAATCTCACTCTTTGTCAATTTCAATTAAATACTGATAGAGTCCAATAAAATAAATATATGTAATTAGGAGTAGCACAAAACAAAGACTAGAGGTGAATAGATATAGGAATATGTTGTTAGGTCAAGAAGGTGGTTCCAGCTAGCTAGGTATAAGCACATATATAAGCCATGCAGCTAGAACATGCTATACCAAGCAGGGCCATAAATAGGCCAGCAATTATTAATAATAATCCCAAACATGCCCTTACCATCATCGGAATTAAATGAAAATTGGATTCATGTATATTATAATAAAATGTTTCCAATTTCTTAATTAGTCGGGAAGTGATAAGGATATGAATAAACAATAATGAATCACCTAAGTAGCGTGAAAAACACATAAATTATCTCCTTTTCAAAAATTATATCTAATAGGGTGTGAGATTTATGCCTAAATTATTACTTATTAATTTGAGAAACACAATTCAGTATGTCATGAGTATTGTGATATGTGTAATACACTCTCTTTTATTTGTGAAAAAATCTTGTCACGTGGCAATCCACGTGATCAAAGTATTCTTCTTTGACAAAAAGTAAATAAACTATTTAGTTGAAAGCCAAAGATTAAGTATTAATATTTTTTAAACTATTTAATTGAAAGCCAAAGATTAAGTATGAATATTTTTTAAAAAAATATTAAAATATTTTTCTCATTCCACTCCATCACCTCCTTTGGTTCCGTCTATGTCTCGAAAAATCCCATGACCTTTTATTTTTTAGACCTCCCACTCCTTCCTAAAAAAAGTCGATATTATTTTAAAAAATAAATAAATAATTCTACCCAATCAATCAAATCCTCTACACATAATTTTTTTTTATTTTTATATTTACATTTTTCTCTTTTTGATTAAGATAATACGTGAAGCGGAAAAAGAAAATACTAACTAATAGAATGAAATATAAATAATTTAAATTTTCAAAAACAATTCAAAATTTTGGTTCTGACCTAAGTCATTTTTATCCCGATTTCTAAAATTTTTAAATCATAAGTTATGAGAATTTAACGAAACTTTTAGTTGACAATTCAAAATACGAAACTTTGGTGAGAGAATGATTTGACAGTTCAGGCTGTTTCTCGCACACTCATACACGCAGAAATACAGAGATACATAGCTGTCAGTGAAGCAGAAAGACAGAAATCTTTGATCCTTATTTATGCATGCACCTCTTTGTCCTCACCCTAATCCCTCTTTACAATTTTTCCAATATAAAATTATACAGCCCTACTTTTTAAATATTATTCTTAGCCTTAAAAAAAATATTAATTTCTTGCATTATTATTGGAAGAAACTAACTAGGTCATGATGTTGCCAAAGCACCCAAAAAAAATTAAAATTAAAAAGGATATGTTTGCTGAAAAAGATGGCTGGAGAACTATCACATCTATCCATCATATTTTCATCATGACATTGTAAACAGAAATTAAATTAGTCTTGTCATCCCAAAAATTGCCCTTTAAGGTTAACTTGTTCAGACTCTCCGTTACAAAATATTTGTGGTCCAACCCCAATTTAAAATTTTGTTGTTCGAAAAATTATGTTGTAAGCTTAAATTCATGTGATTTTCGGTAGTGTTTATCGTAAAAATTATGATTTTTCAAAGTATCAATATATCACCCATTGTATCATTATTTTATTATAAATTGAATGTTCCTTATCAACGTTACACTTCATGTGTTTTTTTCTCACACAGTGATAGATTCTGTGGATCACTGAACACAATAATTTGATCGGACAAGAGAATATGCTTTAATTCTATAGTCACTCCAAATTTTTGAAGTATATGTATAGAATAAGCATATACTACAAAAAGGCTACTGTAGCTATATGAATTTAAATTATCAAAAACGAATTAAACGTTGATCTTGTAATTTTAGATATTTTCAGCATTTACTTAAACATATAATAAAGTGGTATACATTACTAATCGAATAGGAAATTTACAATAGTTCAGTGACCATTTAATTAGAAATGAACACCTAGAAAAGTTGGAGATATTAGGAAGTTATAAATTCCACTATTTAAATCCTTTAGGATATTGTATGTATGATACCAATTACTAGTATATAGTTCTTATGCAATGTTGCACATTACTAAATAAGCTTCAATTTTGAAACAAGAATTGATCTTTATCTAGCAAAGTCAACTAATTAATGATTAATTAAGTTGTACTAATTAGGCCATGTTATTGGAGCTGCGGATGAAGAGCAACTCTAGAAGTAGCATAGGGTTTGAGGTAAAAAGATTCTACTATTTTACAGTAATTGAAATACTAGTTAGAATGGTTGACTTTTTCTTATGTTAAAGTTGAAAGTTAATCAAGTTACTATATTCTACAGTTATTTTTTAATGTCAGCCTCATGCTCCATAGAAAGTTGATTAAAGTTGCACTACTTGTGATGCTTCTGCTGCTTGTTTCGACAGAAAAGGGCTATACTTATCTTTCGTTATACTTTTTCAACCTACTTATCATTTTTAAAGTCATATATTTACCCTTATTTCGATTAAATCTCAATGTCTCACTTTACTTTTCGCTTTATATTTTGTTGTTAAACTTTTCTAGTTTCTCCATGGGGATAAGCACATTCTATACTTAAAACAAAACCAACGTCATAGTACATTCATAGAGCGCAGCCTACAATCTATTGGTAAAAAAAGTGTACCAATTTCAAAAATTTTGTTTTGAAAGTATACAATATGGTATCAGCAATTAAAGAGGCCTCCAAGTGTGTGAAAACAAACAAGGAAACCAATAAAGCTTATTTAATAACCTGCCAAAGACTGCTTAAATGTTTTGGAATCTAATAAAACACCCACCCATTCTTTTAGCATCTTTTTTTTTTTTTTTTAAAAAAAAAGTACGAACGTTAATAAAAATTGAGTAGGTATAAGGCTATACATATATAGATGGCACTCTCTTTAATTTGTGGCAGAAAAAAAAAAAAAGAGGAAGCATGCATGCATAGAGTAGTGTGAAGCTAGTTAGAATTAATTGGAGGCCAAGACAACATTGTATTGTTGTACTAATAAAGAAGGGGTAGGGGGCCAAGCTAAACCTTTTTATATGTTAGTGTTTTGGCAATGACTAATTGGCCATACTTTTATGTTTTGCTAAAATTGTAGTAGTAAGAAAAATGTCCATGTACTTTGATGATATAAAGACTGTCCACTGTGCAGCGCTTTGGCTTTCTTTCTATGTGTTATTATTGTCTCTTTGCTATTTTCACTGCATATGACTAGGCAATCTCATCAACTACTACCCCACACCACTACTAAATCAATACTTAGGTTCCAAAAAATGTTTTTTTTTTTAATTTCAATCGTCAAGTACTAAATTCTTCACTGAAAACTTTTCGTGTTTGATTATTTTATCATGAGGTTACATAGTTGATTTCAACTAAATACTATAGTTATTATCTCAGAAAATCACAAAAAATACGATTCTCGGCCATATAGACAAGTATAATAGCAATGGTGTTAGTATAAAGTCGTAAATATTTATAATTTTAAAAAGTTAATCATCCGGCAGTCCACTTGTTAACTAATTAGAGGTTTCTACACATTCGAAAAAAATCTCCATTTTAAAAGGTATTACCCGAGAACTCTAATTAAAGACGGAAAAATTCCTACCCATTCCAGTTCTTGCCTCAAGAAATTTACGTTCAATTTCAATGTTGTTGGGCATAAAATCATGTGTTACATTTGAAACTCACGTAAAATTTTGAGTTACAAACTACAACCTGTTCATGGATACAGACATGTATTTACGTCAAACCAATTATATATCTTGCATATAGCCTTTATGCCTTCTCAATTTAACTAGCGACTCTTTATAAACACCAGGTGCAGTTAAGTATTGCCCCTTGATGCCATATCAGTTTTAATTATGATTCATCCATTTTCAGGCAAGGACTAAATCATCATGAAAAACATGAGTTTTGGTCAGTGCATCTAATGCATATATATTGTCCACTGCCATATGGAAATGGATCCAGTTAGAATTGTAATAGATCACTTTGGCACCAACATTCAATCACTGTAATAAAGTTATTTAACCTCAACCATAACTGAAACAAACCTAAGACGAATAGTTCTATACAACACCCAGTATCTGGATTGGTATTATTCTTGCTTCAGCTAATATAATGATTTGCTACAAAGGTAAGCAGGATTTGTATCATAATCTTGGTAGAGCATCAAGCCTTCTAATCTTCTATCCTACTCACTTGGTGGATGTTTCTTAATGTCTTTTGGTACAGAGGCAGCAAGCTATGTAAAGCTATAACTCATATTTGTTCTCTCCGGTGGAATATTCCACGGAACACTGAGTAATATTTCTTAAAAGGAAGTCAGAAGTAAACAGAAAAGCTATATAGTAATGAACTCAAGATTTTCACTTATCGGGGAAATGGCAGTGAGTAGAAGCGCAAAATTCCTTCAAAATCATGATCTTCTGAATTTTCTTGTATCAACAGATATACCTATTACTTCGAGAGCCAATAGATTATAAGAAACAAAGTGCAAGCTGCAATGACTGCTGATAGAATGAGTGTATCCCTTGATTTCTTCCTTCTTATTGAGCCTGCATGGATCAGTATTGATGTCAGCAAGAGATACTTTTAACCAATACAATTTGGTAGCAGAAATGGTCCCAAAAATAGTAGTACCAATTAGCCCACGGATGACAGGAAACTTGTCGCCCAGTTGTTTCACTTTTCCTTGAACATCACCAAATAAAGCTCTTTGTGAACCCAAGGCAGCCCTAGTTGTTTGAGCTTGGTTAATCACATCATCAATCTGGACAATAGGATCAACACGGTTGAGAAGCAGTATTTGGGTACTGAAGTTCAAGCTTCAAATAGAATGTCATAGCTTTTGTTTTACATTCAGTCATGTCATGATAGTTGTTAACCAATATGATCAAGCAGTTTTATGAGGATTGGCATAGTTCTAGATTCGAGGAATGCTCTTAAAGAAAAGAGGGAAAGGGTATCATACCAGGCCATGTCAATAATAGTGTCAACTGGGCCTTACATTACCATATAATTGCTTTTGTTTGTTGCATAGTAGAAATAAAATATACTATTGGATAAATTTAGGAATCAGTAGTTATGCTGAAAGAGCATATAGGTGAACTTAGAATCTCTGCGGAATCTAACCTTGAACCCACCAATGACCTGTTCTCTCATGTGATTAGATTGATTGGCTCCATCTAATGCCAATCCTGAATATTTAACTCCAAGACCACAAGACTATCTCCTGGCTCTCAAGTGACAACTCAGCAACTCCTACCAAGTAAAGCTGACAAGCTCATTCCATGATTAATAAACTTTTCTTTTTATGCTGGTGGCGATCAGGTCATTTGCTACTAATTGGCACTTCAACTAACGCACCAGGCAGCCTACTGAAGACCATAAGCACAGGTGTTACTAGATAAACCTACCCAACAAGGTTGGAACAGCTGAGATAACACTTGAGTGTTGTAGCTGAGATTTGAACCAGGAATTTCTAAATTGTTGCACCTATGTCTTGACCGCTCAGCACTCTTCTTGGGGACCCATGATCAAAGAAAAAATCTTTGACCAGATTATAAAACAATAAATATCAAAAGCAAAAATCAGTAACATATTCTAAATAGTAGCCAAAGCCAACAGTGCTTGGACCTCTACTTCACAATCTTCCTTTTTTTTTCCTTTTAAAAAGATAGGAACTCTAGTTCACTATCGTAACTTTTAGAATTTGAACAAGAAAAAAAAGGGATGAGTGATTCCTAATTCTCTCTCAGATATTATGAAAAGTAGCTTTATCTTTAATTTATCACTCATTTACTAGCTTGCTGATTTCAGGCTGCAATAGAACTCGTAGAGAAACACACTTAAGTACCTTTCATTTTGCTGCATGTTCCTCAAACTTTTAGGTTGTGCACTAACAATCCAGCTTAAAACGTGTTTTCATTATAAAAGGAAACATTCTTTAGTTTCACCCATCAAAAGAATAGTCATAATAGCATCCTTTTACTTTAGGTGTAAAGAAAATAGTCTAGAGGATGTAAAACAGTTGGTTGATTTGTTAAGTTCTTTGTAAATACTCTCTGTTTTTCATTTCTTTGGACCTGAAACTTTTTGGAGGTCTCCAGCATGTCCTTAACGCTGAAGAATATAACATTACCGATCTTCAAAAAGAGAAGAAAGTCATAATAAAATATTACTTAAAAAACATTGAAGTAGAACTTCAAAATAACACTGTCCTGCTAAATCTACATCAGCAATAAAGCCAAATTGGCTGTTCGGCCCCGTATCAAGGCCAGCAACAGAGCTAAGCTGAACTTTCTTCTTTGATATTCATGAAGTATTTCCATGGTAAAATGAAGAAGAAAGAGCAAAGAGATCATGCATCAAGCTCACCAAGAAAGAAAATTGACTCGAGACAGAAACACAAAGTGAAACTTATAGAACTAAAACTAATAGAGAAGGGAAGAAATCCAAGTTAAATCATCATTTCCACATTCAGATATGTCGACTAAACAACGGTGTTAAGACAAAGTAGCAGAAAATCTGGTGGACGGGGAGGAGGACGTAATGGATATCCGTGGAGAGGTTGACGATATGGTTGTTGCTGTGGGTACTGTTATGTGCAGGGATGTCCAAGGTGTTGTTTCACAGCTCATGAAGCCCCTGATGCTCTATCTGAAGATGATACCAAGAATTGATCAGTTTGTGCCCTACAAACTGTTGTTGTTTTTTCCTTTTAAGAAAGGCATGTTGTTGTCTTCATTTGTACACGTTCATGTGTGTGTTTGTTCAATTGATTGACATTACCAATGCTTAAATAAATCACTATTGTTTAGTGAGGTTTTGTTGTGAGGTTTTGTATTTCTTTTCTCACTTTAAATGACAATGTATGCAATTTGGAGTTTTGAACTAGTGAGGTTGATTGTTGCGACTTCAATTAACTCATGAAATATACTCCTCCTGTTCCAATTTATATGAAATTTTGGATTCAAAAGTCAAATTTTTGCACTTTTAGTGTAAAAATATTGGAAGAATTTTTCCTCGTGTTCTAATTTTTATGACATTTTGGGTTTAAAGGTCAATTTTTACACTTTTGGAGTATGAATACAGAACGAGTTCTTCTTGGCAAGCTTAATCGCACGTTTAAGTAGATTATTACGTAATACTAAAAGTGTCAACCTGCCCACCATCTTTTCTGCTACTTGAGAATTTATCATTTTATTGGAGCTCCTATCTACATTTCACAAGGTAGGATTATGTGTTAAGGGCCATGAATTACAGAATTATTATCGAGCTTGAGATGAACCCAGAAGTTAGCTTCAAGATAGGTTTTGCGCTTCACCTCACTTCACTGGCGATGCAGGAACCGAAGCGTTAAGGTGTGTCTCATTGTCCAAGTGTAGTGTCAACACTAAGCACAAATATTTCATTTGATTATAATTATTCCAATCCGTTTGACTATGTAATGGTTGTTACGGTCTATAGTTAATTCGGAAACCTCTTTACCTTCTCAAAGGTAGGGGGGTAAGGTCTGCGTACTCAACCCTCCCCAGACCCCACTTGTGAGATTACACTGGGTTGGTTGTTATTGTTGTCAATTGTGAATTTCTTCATTAAAGCGCACAATTTTTTTTGCACTTAAAAGTCTAATAGACTTCAGGACTTGTTTTCACATGTCACCTTTGAAAACACTGTTTGGAAGGATGTCTTTGAGGTTTAGTTATCACTAGAATACTCCATACCAAGACCATCATAGAGGATGAAAGAGAGCAAACTCAGTACAAAGAAAATGATGTTTGTAAAAACTAAAGAGAGCACTTAATCTTACATGAGATATGCTTCCATGTATAGCAGCTCTCTCCCTCAATATATGCATTTTGGGCGACATACTTCCTGATGCCTGAATCGATACAAATAATAGCTTAAGAGGCAATTGAAACTATTGCATCTAAAAAAGAATTTTGACAATGAAGCTTTCTTACCTTATACTCACTGATATCATCTCTCACAGAACTAAGAAGTTCAGCATGTTCCCTCATTGAGCTTATATTTCCCTTAATACGCCTAAATTCCTGAAGATAAGATGATGTGTCAGTCATAAAAACAGTGACTGGCATAGCCAACAAGCAATTCAAACAACTCCAACATAGCATGCACTCTGAATGATAGCGGTTCAACATTCTTGTTATAACCAAAACTTTGATAGTTCAATTTTGAGGATATCTGACTTTCCTTGGGCTCTACTTACACTACATAAAAAATGATCATTGGTGGCAATTAATTCTTAATTGTCGCTAAATATATATTTTTAGCGGCAATTAACACTCTTTGTATATGTCCCTAAAGCCTTTAGCGACATTGGTTCTAATGACACTTAACTAAAGCTAGTAAAGACTTAAGCACTCTTTATAAATGTCAATATGTATTGCCGCTAAAAGTTTTTTTTGTTGTAGTGTTAAGTACTCTTTTTCTTTATATGTTAAATCACAATAATAGAGGTTGTCTGATTAAAGAGTTCAGCCACAGTTACTTCCAATTATTCCCACAAAGAAACTCATACTTAATCAATTAGCAAATCCTCGCTAATCGATCCTTTTAACAAGTATGGAACGGGATAGCTAGTCTGATAACTATCAGAAATGTTGCTTGCTAAACACATCAGGATTTCTAAGAGTTTAAGTGAATTGACTCAGTTGACATGGGCACCAGTTAAATCTGCAGCCAGGCCAGGGAAATGGATGAAATATTTATTCTAGTTCGTCTGTTATTTCAAATGTTCCATTACAAACACATGTTGCTAGTTCCAAAAGGGGATTGCAGTCTGATTGCAGTCTACAGAATTAGCATAAGCAACAAGAGCAGTGCAGTTACTTTTAGAAACTGCAAATGAGTAGTCGGACAAACAGAATTAATACTAGTTGGATATCAACAAGGCAGGAGAGATGTCACCATAGCTGCAGATTATATATTTTCTTTTTCCCACTTCAGAAAGTTACAATTGTTACCATGTAAAATCATTTATGGTGTATCAGTGAATATATTTAACATACTATCACATGGTTAGTAACCTGGGTAAATTCATGAAGTATGTCCCTGTGCCTTGCGAGTTTCTGAGTAACAGAAGTGGTAGATGCTGCAGATGCCGCACATCTACTCATAGAATCATTTACATCCAGTAGCTTCTCAAGTAATGATTGAATCTCCATTTCCGTGGACTTCCACGACCTGCTGGATCCTAAAGTTGGGGAACCAGCTTCTACATAACCTGAATTTGATAAAAACAAGAATCAGAAACTACACCACAAGCCGAGTTGTTCAACAAGTTCCAAAATCAGAAACAGGCCATATTTGCTTTGTTTGTTAGGTGTGAAGCTTAAAACCCAAACAAACCCATAACAGCCAATTTAAATCTTAGATGGGTAATCAGTAGTGTTGACCCTTAGGTCTTCATGGACAAAGACAAGCAACTAACAAATATCCACTGAAGTTTACCCCTGGTCTGTAACATAATTAGACTAATGATGTGTCCTGATCAGTAACTAGAGTAACAATTTCTGCGATTACAATTTATAGTCATTATCTTTTTGCATTAGATTTGGTAGTATCGTACTGTTAACTCAGCTAGTGGCAGAAAATTACATGATTTCTAAACGTTATAAGTTTTGAATTATTTCTTGGTAACAATTTCCAGTAATTTAGGGGTATATCAGGCCATTTTCCCTTAAAACTTAAATGAACGGGTATTTGGTAGAGAACTTAAAGGTTTCACAATAAAAACCTCGTGTTCAAACGGTTGAGGGAATTTTATATTGAAAAGAACGAAATATGGAAAAAGTCAAAAAGGTAAGTTGGCAATGTAAAATGGACAATCAATGATGCACCGAGAGTGTAACAACACCCTACAGATAAGCAGTTTGGAAGCAGAGAATGAAGCCAACTGCATTTAAAGAACACGTAAAAACCCAGGTGGTAAATAGGAGGAAAACAAGGATGTGGCAGGAGTCAGGACAAATGACTGGAAAGCCAACCTCGTAAGGACCAATCAGGTCAACACCAACTAATGCAAGCATAACTGATTGCTCCAACAGCAGCAACTGGAATCTTAACTTTAGCTTACCTATTACTGAATGAATGGCCTGGTATTGGTAATGAACAAGTGAGATTCTCTGAAGTGGATGGGTAAAGAATGACAAAATTTTCACAATTAAATCAAGCAAAGCACCAAAAGAAGGTGTCAATGAGGCCTTGGAAGCTGAAATTGAAAACTAATGTTCCAAAAACTGGCTGGATTTGGATGGATAGCACTCAATGAGGCCTGTCCCACACATGATGATCTCCAAAGGAAGAGTACAGAACTATAGCAAATAGGGCAGACAACTCCAGCATTGGTTCATATGGGATATCTGGTATATGTTCTCAGTTTATTTGGAGAGTTTGGGTGATGCAAGGGAACTTCAAAGGTACAATTACTAGTTGGAATGGACAGAATATGGACAAATGACAGATGTGGATAAACATTCCGCTTTTAATTTTGGACAGATGGATAGAAAGGACCTGCAGATGTCTTGAGGAAAGCTTTTTTTAGCTTCATCACTTTTTAAGTTCATTATTTATAAAACGTATAATATAGGTGTAACAGAAGATAGATTAGATGCTATACTGGAGTTTTATGGATTCCTTACATGCATGAAGGACCTATTCCGAAACCACCTTCATTGTAACATGAAAGTACATACTTAGCACTACATTCAATAATAAGTGTTACTTTGCATTTCAAAAAATATCTAAGGTGGTTATTTACTTCCCTCAATTAGCCAAAGCTGCAGCAGAAACTTCTTGTCTCCAAAAAAACACTCATTTAGCCATAAATTAAACTTCAACCAACAGAATTGAACATGCAAAAAGGAAGATCTCCTAAATGATCCAGACCAACTCATAGACAACAACATTGAACAATAAACAAAGTATGATACAACGAATCAACATAGAAACAAAGTATCATAGTCTTCCTCAAAAAAATACACACAAACAAAAAGGAGCATGGTATTGATCATTCAATCAAGATAGAAGCTTTACACTCTGGACCAAAACCCACCAACAAGTTGATATAATAAACCAAGGTAGAAACTGTACACTCTCCTAACCAAAACAGCCTCTCTACCTCCATGAAGCAGTGGTAAGGTCTGAGGTCACCCTACCCTCCCGATACCCCTGGGATTTCACTGGATACGTTGTTGTTAGGTCAAGATAAAAACTTCATCACTTTCAACATGAAACCCACTAAGACTTCATCCCAAAATTTGCAATCAAAATAACAATGTAGCCCCTTGTGTACCAAACCATAAACACATAGATATAATGAATCAAGATAGGATCTCCACACTTTCTAAACCAAAACCCATCAACATTTTGACACAATGAATAATAGACACATATATTCCTGTCATTTTACGAATTGAAGTTGAAATGCAATTGGGTATAAGCGATTTAGCAAAAATTGAACTTTACCTCCTTGTGTGACCCTAGCACCAAGCTTTGCATAAGAAGAGAGCTTAACATCAAGATCACCTTCGATCTTGCGAGCCTCTTTGCGTAGTTCTTCCCACCCAGATTCTTGCAGTATCTCCATACTCAGATCCTTAGACATACGGATCTGATCCGGATCCGACCCGACCAATCTTGCAAGGAAAATCCTTGGCTCCTGCGGATTGGGAAAATTGAGTTTGTGATCTGACAGTTATTACAGTTGAGCGTCTATGTCTTTTTCCCCTTCTGGATTCAGCAAAAGCCACCATTCATCCTTTCTCCAATAGCTTTTTTTTTTTTTTTTTTTTTTTTTTTTTTTTCTCCAATAGCTTACACTCTCTGGTTTTTCATCTCAACCCCAAATAAGGGAGAAAATAGTCTATTCTTAATATCATAACATTTTACTCCTTTCCTCTCAATTTATATCATATAATTTTAACAGTTTAAAAAAAAAGATTTTTTTTAATAACTTATGATATAAAATAAATTAAATTTGATATCATTTTAATAAAGATAAAATAGGCACTTTAAAATTGAATTTTTTTATTTATTTTTTTTGATAATCAATATAAATTATCATTAACAAACAAAAATCAAATAGCACGCAATCCCCTAATCACCCTCTAAGAAAGGTATTAAGAGAGTTAAGCCTCATATAGAACCAATTATATTTATTCACCTTTCTAGACCTTTTTAATTATCTCAAGTCTATCTACAAATTCCTTCTTAATTTGTGTCATGTATAGTTATGCCTTTAAACAATTTTCAATTCCTTGCTCTCCAAACCTGGTATATCATCGCTCCGCACAATGCAGCAATAAGTTCTTTGTGAAACTGTTTTCAATTCTTCCTTCTGAGTCTATTTAGAATATGTTTGACTGTTCCAACAAAAATAAGTGTTCCAGGCCAATGTTACATTTCAGTTTGAGCTCTTACTATCCATTCACAAGTAGAGAACAAGTGAATATGGATCTCCTCTACTGATGCCTCACACAAACAACATGTGTCATCTTCCACTGGAATATTTAATCTCTTGAGTCTCTCTTTGGTTAGTAATATATCTTGCACAATATGAATCTATGCTTAAGTTGAGCAAAATCTAATCTATATCAAGTCAGCCACTCTAAGTCTAGCATGTTGCCTCGATAGTGTACTATAACTTTGTGTGAGTGAGTACTTTCCCTCAGAAGTGAGCAAGTAAGCACCACATGAATGCCAAAATCTACATCACTACTTTCAAGGCATTAACGTTCTTCGAGTACCAATGGTGGAGTATGTATCCATATGTTATCATTGTTTTTCATATATACTCCATGTACCCACTTGATTCATAACACATCAAGTTGCCATAGCAATCTACCAACAGAGGCCATATTCCACAACTTACTACCTTGATGTTCAAGCCACCAAACTTATTAGGAATGCAAACTTGTTCCCATGAAATTAATGGCACTTTTTTGCTTCCTCGGTACTTCCCCACAAATAATCTCTACATTTTTTAATATACTTTGAGGTAATATGAATACAAAACTCTAAAAGCTATGTATTGAGAAAAGTACAACATTAATTATTTGAAGTCTACCTGTATAGGACAATTGCTTCAAATAAGCACTACTTATCTTAGATGTTATCTTGTCTATCAATTGTTGACACTTCATCTTACTCCAACGCTTAAAAGTAGACAAAGGTAAGCCTAGATATCTTATAGGAAGAGTACCTAAGACGAACCCGATCTTCCTCACCAATTGATCTTTGGTCTGGTCGTCTACTCCTGCCAGGAACAAATTAGACTTATCCATGTTAGCTTGCAAGTCTGTGACATCATTAAAATGTGTTAGTGCCTCCATTACTCTAGATACAGAATTAATGTTGCCTACCATAAGGTCATCAGCAAATATCAAGTGTGTGAGTTTGAGCTTCTTGCACATAGAATGATATTGAAACTCGGACAATTCTCCCATACACTTCAATGTTCTTGACAAATACTCCATAACAAGCACAAAAAGTAGCGGAGATATGAGATCGCCTTGTTTGAGTCCCCTTTTTCCAGCGAAAAAATCATGCCCTTCTCCATTAATTTTAACTGTGAACACAGGAGAAGTTACACAAGTTGGAAACCCATACCCCATTAGCGGTTCCTCCACAAATTCCCAACACCATGTCAGGCCTTTCTTAGGTAAATTTTCATTAAACATCTAGGTATAGTCTGTTTATTATAATGTATGGGGATGTTAGTCTGTTCATTATAATGTATGGGGATGTCATGACAAAGTAAGATATTATGTAGCATTGATCTTCCCTGAACAAATGCAGATTGATTTTCTGTCACAATAGTTCGTATTACCCCTTTCAACCTTTGATAAATTACTTTGGAGATGCATTTATACAGTATGTTACAACATGCTATTGGTCTAAACTGGCTTGCCAATTCTGAATTTATATAAATCTATTTTTTTTAATGAATTAAAAAGAAAAACGAGTCATATAAATTGAAAGGGTAGAATATATAAATTATTTTAGAAAATACTATAAATAATTTATTTCCTATGAGTAGCTAGTTTTTCTTTTCTTTTCTTTCCCCTTTAATAGCATTTTCCTACAAAAGATTGGATGAATTTGTGTTAGAGACGGAGTCAATATTAAAAGTTTGGGTTCTAAATTTTTTTTCTCTTCCTTATCATTGACTTGTCAATCAGTTTTGTTAAGAATTCACAAGTTATTACTTAATTTTATAGTATAAATATAGAGTCAATGGAAAAACTACTAGGTTTGTTCGAATCTACGAACCTCCACTTAACTCCGCCTTGATTCAGTTACATTTTTATTAAATGAAATATCAAGCATTGAACAACCTATTTGTAGGTCTTAGGGTAATTTCATACATTGAAATTAGAGTAAATACCATACTTTAAATTTTGTAATTGAGACTTTTCTTTTTGTATTTTATGAGATATATATATATATATATATATATATATATATATATATATATATAATTCTTGTTTATGTATATATGTTTAATATTTGTTTTAGCTATTATCACAAAACAATTATTTTTCATGTCTCTTGTTAGTTACAGGAATAATGTGATTTTACGCATTATTCTAAAATTTTACTTCCCAAATATGTATTGCTACAACTCTTTCACGCATTTTCAACTAATACAATGTGTAGATAAAGTATATATTGCGTGCAATTCTTTCGCGCATTTTCAAATGATATAGTAGATACCGCCACCTAAATATAACTCTTTCGTTTATACAATTGATATCCTCCTGAATAACTATTTTGCGTAATACAATTGATATCCTCTTGAATAACTACTTAGCATGATATAACATGAAGTCATTAACTATAACTATGTTTCATAAATATGTAAATAATAGCTACATTTCAAATTACGTTCCAAACTATAGCTATTTTTGAATTTTTCTTTTAAAATAATTCTACATCCTTATAGATGAAGAAAGTAAATGTATCATGCATGTTGCTTGTATTTGTGGTGCTTGAAATGGGCTTTAATCGGACACAAAACACCATTGTGTAGATAATGGGCCAGATGATCCTATATTCTTTTTAAAATGGGCCTTTACATTATCCTCACTTAAAAAGGAAAATTGTATATGATAGCAAACTAATAACCTAAATTAAATGGAATAGCTAGGGTTTGATTTAATTGTTCTCTATAGCAAACATTAGCTAAAATTTGCCAGCATATCTCTCCCAAAAATCTAACTCGCCACTCTCCATTCTCGCTCGCCTTTCTTGCTTTATACACAAAAGTGTATAATTCTGTTTCTGTTTTGTATCAAGCGAGAGAAAATTGTATATATACATGCAAAAATGTATATCTTCGTGTTATACACTTAATTATACAATTTACAAATATTTTATATCAAATATTGCAGAGAAAAAGACCAACGAATTATACAATTGCGAATTATACAATTGCAGTGAAATACAATTTTCTCTAGCTTTATACAACAGAAGTGTATATATATTGTGTTTCTATTTTTGTATAAAGCGAGAAAAATATATATCTTCTTGATATACACTTATAATTATGCAATATACATACATTTTAATTCGATTCAACTGTATGCAAAACAAATTATACAATTGCAGCAAAATAGGCCAGCGAATTATACAATTTAGGCCAGCGAATTATACAATTGTATATGTATAGCAAATTATACAGTTTTGTGTTTGCTATGGAGCGCAATTATGCAAAGTTTGCTATAGCATATAAATATGAATTTTTTGTTTGCTATATGTGAAAGTTGCCCCACTTAAAATTCACGTCCAAAATCAGCTAAAAGACTACTTATTTGTTACGGAAAAATATGCAACAAAGCAAACTTGTACTAATTAATTACTTATTATAGTTATAGTTTACTATAATTACTACTCACGACTAACATTATATATTAATTACGTGGGCTGACTTCGAATTTGTATAATTAGTCATGTTTGTATATGTATAATTAGCCAAAATATACAAATACATATGTATAAGATACAATTATTTAACCCATATACATATACAATTCACCTCTCTCCCACTCCCTGCCCTCTCTCGCTCGCCTCTCTCCTCCCTATCCCAATCTCGCTCACCTCTCTCCTCCCTCTCTCAATCTCTCTTTCCATATATGCAAATACATATGTATAATATACAATTATCTAACCTATATATATATATATATATATATATATATATATATATATATATATAAAATTCACCTTTCTCCCACTCTCTCCCCCCCCCCCCCTCTCTCGCCTCTCTCCTTACTCTCCTAGTCTAGCTCGCCTCTCTCCTCGATATAACATGTAGCTACAATCTGTAACTATCAAACTATAGATATGGAGAGTAATTAATTAATTTTAAGTGGTTATATGTCAAAGTTTCCCTATTTGTTACTCCCTCTTTTCATATTAACCGATATTCTGAAGCGATCATTAAGAAAAATATTCAAGTACATAATTTAAGTTAATTTTTTTTATTATTATCCTTCATGAAATAATAATTTAATTTTGTAAATTATATAATTTATCTCCTAGAAACTACAAAACTTCATTAGAGGTAAGGGCAAAAATGGAAAAAAAAATAAGCATCTATTTTGAACTTTGAACAAAAAAAAAAGTCCCGAAACTCACTTAATATGAAATAGAGGGATAGTTATATTTGTAGGTTGACAATATTGACTTTAAAATGAAATGAGAATTATCCATGTATTATTGTTTTAAGCATACCATTTCCGTACTAAGTTTAAGTGATTTATATTTTAACAAACAATTAATAACTCGTAAAGTAAGTAAAATTTAATCAATATGTTCAGCTAATTTGAAACAATGAAGTACGAAATTGTGATTAACAATCACTTTCAAATTTCAATACACATTTCCCTTCGGTTTCCTTTTCTGTCCACTAGTATTGACTGATACACGTTTAAATCTTGTACGTAGATATATCTAGCTAGTAAAAAAAAACATTAAAAAAACTACTAAAAGTTTATTATTAATTTGAGTAAAACAAACTACTACTACTAGAAGTTTTCAGTTGCGTGACGACTTCAAATGCCACTAGAAAAATGATTTTATGTTTATATGGTGGTACACAAAATATTTCATCCATATTATCCTATTATAGTATAGTTAAAAACTGTAATATCTACTTCTTAAATAATTACTCTAATATCACAAACTATATAACCTCATTATCATAAATTAATTTTGATTTCAATACGTAGAATCTATGTTGAATTATCATTTGACAATATTAATTTAACTATGGACGTATTAACTTATTATTGAATCTCGAATATTTAAATATAGATTTCATATAGTAAAAAAACAAGTGAAACATGATATTTTTTATATTTATTACTAATATAATAAATATAATAAAAATAGATGTAGTTGAAGTTGCAAATCAAACAATATACAACTTGATATGACAATTGACAAAAAGTTAGCAGGAGACGCAGGAGGAAATTTCATATTATATTATTTCGTATATTTATTTATTGTAATGTCATAAGAGTATTTATTTCACTAGTTAAATTTGTTCATAAAATTTCTTAATGAATTTTATTTACTTATGGGATTTATGTTTCGTGGGTAAAAAATAATTTGTGATTTTGTTCAATTTAGTTGATTGATTTTATTGATATGAATGCATATATATTGATTTTATTGATGCAAACAAAGTTTAGTTACTTCACTAGATAAACTCTCTAAATTGAGTAACCTTTTAAGATATTGATATATCTTCTGGTCACTAGACCTTACTTATTTTCTTATATTAATCATTTAATATAAAATTTTATGAGCACCGATATTTAATATTTGTATCGTGTAAAATTAATACAAGAGAAAGGCGGTCCTTATCAACAATTATATATATATATATATATTAAGAATCCATCAATCTCGGGGAGAAACCGAATAAATTATAACAAGAGCTACCAAGTAGGTCACCTCTATGTCTGAAATATTATAAGTTATATGACTAATTAATAATTTAATGCTAACCACTTTTTTAATATAAAAAAAAATAATGAAGCAATATATTGTAAGGTTGAAAATGCAGTAATTTAAATTAATTCTGCTTTTATTTTAAATGAAAAGCCTAAAAAGTCGTCTTACATATTACTTAAAAACTCATTATTTAACATTTATACTAGTAGTATATATATATATATAGCATGATAAAATATATATTTTCGTCCAGCCTATCTGGATTGGGTAGGTTTAATTCAGTCATCCTTTTCAGTTGTACAAGCAACCTGGAGTGGTAATAGTGGCTCATAATTCTTAGGGTGTTACATCGACGGATTTCGTTGAGTTTCATGTTAAAATGAGTTTACTTGATAACATTTTTAAACTAAAGGAATAATTATGTGGTTCACTTATAATTCGATGTTTAGCCAATTTCTCTCCAACTCATTCTAATCTAAGAAGGTTTCATCGGCTTTCTTATAATTTAAGTAACTGATAAGTAATATTTTCTCTTATTTGTAACAATATATAACTCATTTAAACCTAAACGACTTGCTCATGTTATGATTTTATGAGTTGATTTTGCGACCCAAATAGTGGCTAGGATCATGTAATGTAGTGGTTCATTTATTTTCCCTGGTGTATGGTTTGAGACTTTTTAAACCCTCTAAGCAAAATTTCTAATCAAGATCAAGTGGCGTTTGGTAAAATTAGTGAAAAAAGGCTCTTTTTGAAAATAATTCTACATTTCATATTTTAATTCAATAAATTACTTTTCTTCCATTCATTACCAAATACTACTGAAAATTAGAACCAGGGACGGTTTATTTGACACTTCTAGACTTGTATTATTGTATATTATGTATATCATTTGTATATACGAAAAAATCTGAACTACATCTCAACCACTCCAATTATCTAATTGTTAATATATTCTAAAGTATAATTTACTCCATAATAACAATGAGAATTCGAAGGGCCGTTTGGATTTACAAAGTATACATAATAAATATAACCTTGCCTTATCAAACGATTGAAAGGGAAGTGCAAATATCAATATATATATATATATATATATATATATATATATATATATATATATATATATATATAACTAATTAAAAATATTGTTTATAAAAAGAACTATTCTCTCCGTTTCAAAAATAATGTCCCTATTTTTTTGTTAGTTTGTTTCGAAAAGAATGTCTCATTTCTTTTTTTGGCAACACTTCAACTTTAACTTTCCATGTGGCATGTTTAAGATCACAAAATTAAAGGACATTTTAGTACATTGACATAACTTTAATTTTAAACCACGAGATTAAAAAATCTTTTTTCTTTTCTTAAACTCCGTTTCAAGTTAAACTAGGTCATTCTTTTTAAAACGGATGGAATAATTATTATTATAACCAGCAATGTGAAGTAGGTAGCTAGCTGGTACAAACCATCGTACACAATATGATTGACATCAGAAAGAAAAATATTAAAGATACAAACTAATTAAATTGATTTTCAAAATTTGACTTTTATTTAATTTTTTATTAGGTGATTGTATCAGAAAGTGAATTTCTTGCTTAAAAAAGGAGAGAGGGGAAATAAAATTTTGGATAGATGGAAGACTACAATATTTGTTTTATTCCAAAGTCTAAGCCATGTGAGAGGATTTATATAATCATGATAAGTTAACTACTCATCAACAGATGTGTAGCTATTAAAAAATGTGAAATAAAATACAGAACCTTGAAAGTTGTAAAATTTAATAGTATCAACTTTCTTTAGTTTATTCTATTAGTTTTAACTTATTTTCTTTAGTCTTAATCTTCAAATTAATTATAACGTGACTCATAATAATTTTGAACATAATACATAAGAATAAGCTAGGCCATAGTCATATATCATTTTCCAAGACAATGACATATATGATGAATTATTTGATTAGTAGTCCCTTTAAAAAGATAAATATAAGTGTTATTTTAACTCTTTTCATGTTCATTAAAGAAAAAAATTATGTACTAATTTATTCCTATTTTTTTTTAGTTTTTTAATATAATTAATAGTATTTTAATAGTCAATACTATTAAGAAGAATTGACTCTTCTTTAATATAAAAGTAAATTATTAATTACTATGTTAAATTTCTACGACCATAATTATTTTGGGACAGTTGATTTTTTTAAACTAAAACAACACACTTTATGTCGAGAAAATGCCAACGCCTTCGGTTTTTTTTCACAATTTTCTTTTTTCGAGAGTTTATGAACTTTGACTGATATTTAATATATATATTCCAGCATATTAATGTGTGAAAAAAATTACAATTTATAATATTTTTTATATAATTTTTGAACATTTAAATTTTTAGGGATAATGCCTATGTACCCTCTCAACCTATATTCGAAATTTCAGAGACACACTTATACTATACTAAGGTCCTATTACCTCCCTAAACTTATTTTATTAATAATGTTTTACCCCTTTTTAGCTTACGTGGCACTATCTTGTGGGCCCAACGATGGTTGACTTTTTTGTTCGAACTAGTGTTACGTAGGCTAAAAAGGGATAGAAAATTACATATAAAATAAGTTCAGGGGGGTAATAGGACCTTAGTATAGTATAAGTGTGTCTCGAAGATTTCGGGCATAGGTTGAGGGGGTACTTGGGTATTTTCCAAATTTTTATTTTAAAATATCATGTTAATTTAATATAATTTAAAATTAATTAAATTCAAAAGACAAAAACATTGCCAATTATTTTGAAATGTAGGGATTGGAGTAGTATATAGCATGGTTTCTTATCACAATAATTAAAAGTAGCTAGTGCAAAATCATGTCATGAGATGCAAAATTTTATTTTCTTGTGTTGGAAAAAGAATGATTAACGACAATTAAATCTGGACCTATCAATTTTTTCTTTCTTTTACTACTATACTTTTTAATTTATTTCTTAATCAAATCTCATCATATCTTAATCAGCAGATTTGTCAGGGTTGAATAATCTTTTGTTTAAATTAAACGCCTCTTTATGTAAAGCAACTTGCTTTTAATTTGCGTCTCTAAAGTTTTCAGATAAACCAACTGATATATACATATATTTACATACTTCATATATATAATTATGTATGAATCATAATGATAAATTATACGTGTATAATCATATTAGTGCATACACAGATCTTATTAAAAACCACAAAGGATATACATAGGTGTTTTTGATATTTAATTGATATTTTGGCTTACATAATTTTATATTATATGTTGTTTTTGTCTAGTGATATTTGAGATAAAGAAGGCAAGAATATAAGTCCAAATTTGAGAGTCTGCGCATGCATGCATGTAGTACTTAACAATAGAATAAAAGAAGAAAGATTTGAATTATTAATCCAACAAAAAAGCAAAATAAGAGCAGCCATTTTGAATTGACCCACACACCAACAATATCCAATTAAAATCATATATTATTCGTAAAAAACGGAATAGTTTTGCCTTTTGATAATTGTAATTAGTATGTATTTGCATAAATTTTCAAACAGTCGAAAGCTTATATGCATTTGGTGATGTGAATGCATTTTCTTTGATTCACTCTATTAATTTTAATCTTTCGTTTTTAGCTATGAAGTTTATAAATATCGAATAAAATAGGAGAATGACTAGCTTCGAACTTGCAAAATCATGGTACAAAGTAAAATTTAAAATCACCACTTCACAGAATATACATCTATTAGAATTATCTAATTTATATATACATGAATTGTATTTTATAGAAACCAATATTGAGTATATACTTTGACTAACGTGCATTATCATTGATGGTGCACCCATCGTCTTCAAATCTTGGGTTCATAAAACTAAGACAATCCAATCTTGCCAATGATCTTCACACTTAGACTATTTTTTTGTTAATATATTACCTACAGTCCTACACCAATTGCAGAGAACAGAAAATTATGGCATTTTCAAATATTTCACATATATATGAAAAACTCCCATGCATATAAAAATGTAGATATGTTGAAAGGACATAAAACGAAAAAATAATAATTCATAAATGACCTAAAAAAATCAATCAAATGTGTCGTGTCCGTACATTGAATTAGATATCTCTTGGCCATTGTAAATCTAGTAGGGACTTTTATATTTGCATTAGGGGATGGTGGGGTTCTATTTTTTCCAAACATTATATTATTTAAATATTAAGATGTTCGTGTGCATTCTTGGCCTAATTCTACAACTTCACTTTTACATAGATGATAATATATGCTCTAAAAGATTAATAAATAACATAATCTACGGAATTTGTTTTTTTTCCCAACATAATCTAATAGAGATTTGACAACTTGATTCTTCTCTAATCTTGCTATGGTTCTTTTTAATATTTTTAATCCCTCCCCGCAATATCCATCTTTATTAGTTGGATACAGTCCATAGAGTGATTGAAAAGATATGTTTTTAATATAACGTGCAAATGGTAAATTTTTTGCCACTCATCGATAATTATTATTTTTTTAATAACTTAGGAACTTTTTTTATTTAGAAAACATCTTATTATAATCTAAAATTTTGTTAATATTTTTATATTTTATCAGTCTCAAAAAATATATTAGTACAATTTTAAAAATACAAATTAAATTTAACTAATAACCTCAAAAGATATATCAATTTGAATCATCAAAAATTTGAAGCCTATATTTGTACGTAATCACTTTATTTGCATATTTACAATCCAAATATACAAACTGACAAAAAAAAAATATATATCTGAATCTCCTTAACAAATGAAACTATAACCAAAGAAACGCAATTTTGAAATAAACCCGGCCCACTTCCACAATTAGTGCCCGTTTCTCCGAAACTTCGTGATTAACGTGGCCCACGTTGTCATCAAAAGCATCACTACACTAAAGAAAAGTACAAATGGTACGTAATGTACGGACAAACTTTTTGATACTTGCAATTTATTTCTTAATTTAAAATGGAAAAAAAAAAAAGAAAGTTCAATAGGAAGAAAATTTCAAATTCTTGACTATTAATAAGCTGTAGAAAACTTGAATTTTAATTATATTTTTAAAAGGAACTTTGAATCATTCTCCACTTGCGACCTCCCCCCAAAACGTCTCCATTTGTCTTTTTAAAAGCAATTTACGCCTTTTTTAATTTTTATAAGATATGTAGAAATTTTTAGTCTAAACATATAATATTTGAATTTAATTCAATTTTAAAAGTTAGTTAAAAAAATAATCAAAATTCATATAAGTAGATTTTTAATCTATTTCCTAATCTACGTGGGACAATACACTTTAACGCACCCTTCACATCTACGCTCAATTAGAGCATCCAAACAGGATGAATTTTGGCTCTCTGCTACAAGGGGTAGTCAAAGTCAACGTAAGCAAACCAACAATTCATTCCTCGATAAATGTAATTTTTAACTCACTCTATTTCATGACCAAGAGTAACATGATGTCTCTAGTGAAAGTGTTCACCCTTAATCAGAGATTTCGAATCAAGTCCTGAGTATTGATAAAATTTTGTTATGAATATCAGCCCCGAATGATTACGTAGTGCACGATTTAAATTTAGTCGAAGTTCTAATATGAACATCGTACATCGAGTGTAGAATCAAAAAAGAAACACATAATTTAATTGAACTATTATATTCTAGAGGGTACTAGTCAGTAGTAGTTATATTAATTGATTAATGTTAGGGTATACTACAGTGTTCTTAAATTTATGTAAAGAGAGAGAGATTCACGTTTTCCCCTAAATATTTATTTTATTTTTTGAATTGTAATTTATGATGTTTGCACCAATATTATGAATAATTAAGTTGGTCTTTGAAATACCGGACTGTAGTTTCAACACCATGACGAGTCCAAACTCCCAATGAAATAATTGCATTTTTTTAAAAAAAAAAAGAATCTTAATTGGATGAAGAAAATAAGATAATAAAACTACTTTTGTTGATTTAACCTAGGATATTAAGGCCTTTTATATCAACTCATAAATAGAAGAAAAATCACTTTCTTAATTTGACCTGTAAATATTAGTGGTCCAATAATTAACCTGACTTTAGACACATCACTTTATTTCTCATTATCAAACTTTATTTGATACTTTATTTTTTTTCATTCTCTCCAATTACTCATTGTTTTTTTGCTTGTCTGACTTGTAACGATAGTTTATGCCAGAAATCAACCTTTTTTCAATTAAATACTAATGTGCTTTGATGTCTTATTATACTAAACATATACTTATCAAAATAAAAATACATAGGGGGAAACATATACTATATATTAGCGTGCAACCACTAATCAGTTGTTATCTGAACTGCACTTATTAATGAAGTTATTGAAGAAGTCAAACCTTTTAATTTAATTTGGTGCTGCTCTACCAAAATGGCAAGTACTTATTTATTTGTCTAATGGTATATTATTTGAATGTTAGTTTCTTATTTAGCTACTTGATATTTCTTTTATCGAACACAATAGAAATTCATTAAGCTAATTAAAGATTCTGTCTACTAGACATACTCACATTACCTAACAAAAGAAAAAGAAAGTGTATTGGTCAAACATTTAGGTGACGACATGTGAAAAATCAAGTTTAGTCGTAGTTACCTCAAGCAAAAATCAATCAAGATTTTAGTCGGGGTTATAAATACTGTTAAATTAGGTCTTAGGGGTGGGTAATTTACACTTCAAAAGTTACCAAAAAGGAAGGAATATTATTCACAAATCTTATAAAAAATTCACCCATCTCATTAACCACAAATATAAAACTTTTATCATTCTTCAACAATTATATTACGAATTTCGAAGAATTTGAAATTGCTTTGACAATTATATATACCTAAGAGACTCAACATACATAAAACATAGGAACAAATCTAGGAGGGAGAAGGGGCGAAAGTGTTCGCCCAAACCTCTTCGATAAATCATAATCGTCATCGACGTATGGAGAAAAGTTTAGGTAAGATAAGAATTTAAAGCAAAAGATAGTGCAACTTTAAGAATTAAAAGTCTAAACAGCCAAATGCGTCACTAATGAGTAGCCCACAAAACTTTCTCTATTTGCTGAAGCAAAACGCCCACACACTTATTTTACGTATCCTCACCTCATTGGTCTTCTTTGATTCAAACTTATCTTTATTTTTGCCTTTAAATACTTACTAGTATAAATATCCACATTTAATTTTCTTCAGCTTATATATATTTTCTTCAGATTGCGTACATTTTTTTTTTCTAAAATTCATATTGCGTACATAAGCCCTCCAACTTTGAAAAAAAAAAGAAAAAAACAATGACGTGACTGTGGCATGCCTTCACGACCAAATCGTAACCTCCAAGTACTTTCCAACATTCATTTTTACTTATTTATCTAGTATTAGTTTGACATATTTTGTAATAAGTGATAATTAAATAATAATTTAATATATCATTCCTCGAATAATGTAAATTTATTTTTTGTGATATAAATTAAAAATAATTATAGCTAATAACAAAATTAAATTATAAAATAAGAAGAAATTATCTTTTTATTTTTCAATCTAAACAAATAAAATAAACTACACTAATACTCCACAATAAATTTAACATCTATGGAAAACAATAAAAACTTAGTATAAACAATAAAAAGATACTCTATGTGTACCAATATACATGACACTTTATTTTTTAGAATCAAATCGTTTAAATTTGATTGGAAATCTATATAAAAAGTACTATGAATCACAATAATTGATTCAAAATGTTTAAAAGATCTATAAAAAATTTGCGATCAAAGATAAACTTGTTTGACTTTGGAAATCGGAAAGTTGACATATAAAAGATAGTATATAAATTAATGAAGGGATGCTATTAATTACTTTCTTAAAGTCAAATCATATAAATTTTTGACCAATGTTTTATGATATAGTATATTGATATTAAAAAAAATTGTTAGTTGTATATTATTAAATACTTAAATTTTCATTTTAAAATATCAAATTGTTAAAAATTAATTATTAGCCTAATATACCAATTAAAAAGAAACGGTAAGAAAAAGAGTTGAATGTTTTCCGTAGTATACGTACATGTACTATTTTTTTCTGTTTTTTTAGTGACTATTAGCCGCACATTTCCCCATTTACAATTCAACATCAATTGAGTTATCATTTACTATATATAAATGACTCTCTGCTTCACCTCTGAACATCTTCAATTTCACTTTCCCAGAACAAAAAACTGCTCACACAAAAAGTAAATATATCACGACTCTCCTTTACCTTCATCATCTTCGATTTTCTCTTTTAATTTTCATTATTTCAGATGAAAATCTCAATTTGTAATAGCCATGTTGGATATACCAATTTCTCTTGGTGAAATTTGTCTTACTCTTTTTAGATTCATAACTGATCCCTGGCCTTTTTCTTAAACCCCATCTTAAAAATAAAAATTTTTCTGCTACGGTAATTTTAAAATGCGCAGATTTCGAGGTTTCGTGCTCAAACACCGAATCACCACACTATTCCGATGTGTTTACCGGCGACGCCGTTTTCCGGCGAAGTACCGCCGGCTGGACAGACATCCGAGCTGGGGTTCGAATTCAATTTCTAAGTTCATAAACTGGACCCGCCGTCTCAAAACGAGAGCTAAGGCTATTTGCAGCAAGGGTAATTGTTCCGGGTCGGGTCGGGGTTACATACATGTCGGGCAAGACCCGATTAAAGAGGAAAGTGTGCCGAAAGGTCACTTGGCGGTTTATGTGGGTCGGAAAGACGGTGATTATAAACGGGTTTTGGTACCGGTAATTTATATAAATCATCCTTTGTTTAGTGAATTGTTAAGAGAAGCTGAAGAAGAATACGGGTTTAATCACCCGGGTGGTATAACGATTCCTTGTCGGATCTCGGAGTTTGAGCGTGTTCAGACCCGGATTGAACAGGGTCGGCTCGGGTAACCCGGAGAAGGTGTGAACATGGAGGTGGTGACTGGTGATGCATGCAAATATCATTTTGATAATGACGATAATTATTAAGAGATTTTTGTAGTTTTTATTATTTTCTTTTTTTTTGTCTTTTTTAATTTTTAATTTTCGGAGGTTTTATTTGTGATGTAAGAGTAGTTTGTGGATGTGTACAGAATTTATATAGGAAACTTCCGATCTCTTTCCTGTTTTTATTTTTATTTCTGCCTTTGAAACTGATATTTTCTTTCAGTTTTTTGTTTTATCTAAAAAAAAATTCTTCTGTAAATACTATCACCATATATATGATTATATGATATAGGTATTCTGTTTGGCTATTACCTATCTGAGTATTAAGTTAAACAATTTCAAGTTCAACTATTAGCAAAAATAACAAATTAAGTCAAAATTATTCATTTGAAAAAAAAAATGAAATTCTTCTTATAGAATTATCATGATACTTTCTAAAAACCAAAATTCTAGATCAATTTATATAAATAAAATATCAAAGTGGATTATTATTTCAATCTCATACTTGAGGAAAATCATTTGATAATCCCATAGGAAAACCATAAATTCAGTAACAGTAGCTTGGAGTATTACCGTAATTTGTTCACTATATTAAAATTAGATGTTTACTTAACACTTTTAGCATATTAGGTTTAAGAAACATCAATTCTTTCATATTTTCTTCAATATAAATATTATTTGATCTCAAATTATTTTCAAGAGCAAAAATTATACATTAATTAACTTAGATACTATTATGAAATACCCATGTCAACCAGTGGTTTTAAAAAAATGTGCAAAATTGAAAATGAACAGAAAAAGTAGTACTTCTAAATCATAATTTAGAAAAATAAAATAGCGCATGGGGGCGACTATTAAATTAGGACATTTATTATAATTATAATAGTGCAACTGGAAAGATGGAAAATTATTTTTTAAAGAAATTTGGGAGATAATTTACCTCATTTTTATATTCTTAACAATAATAAAATATACACAAAAAATATATTATCTCTTAATTTTTTAAACTGAACAATTATTATTGACGGGAATAATAATCTAGGCAATTGCAGGATTGTCATGGATCTCCCTTTCTGATGTTATCCTTTGAGAAAGACAGTTTGAAACTCTAAGCATCATTTATTTTCCTATGAAATGGGAAATGAGTACATACAAATAATTGATTTTTAATAAAAATGTTTTTCCAATTTATTTATGTATAATTATCCGCATATACATATTCTTTTGAGCACTTGTACCTGTGAAAGTTCAATTAAATGGAGAAGAAAAATTTCGAAAAACGTTACTTACAATCGGTGCATATTAAGTGTAACAATAAGAAGAATATTAAAAGCAAATTGAAGTGATTTAATTAGTGTTAATGAAAATTTAAGGTCAGATTTAAGCAAATAAGGAAGGAAATTTTCAATTTTACCTTTTATTATACTTTGAATTCATTTCTACAGTTTTAATCTTTGTCATTAATAAAGTTCATATTTTATTATTTGAAATAAATGAACTATACATGATAAAATAATTTAAACAGGAAAAAAATTTAATTTTTAAGTATGGTCAAATCTAATCGTGGAACAAAATTACTCAATTTCATAAAGTAGATGAATAAACTGATCCTTTTCCAGAAAGGAATTATTTATTTATGGTAATATTAGAAAAAGTGCCTAACGCCCTTCCCAGTATAGCTTATTAATTTTATTATTCTTTAATTATTTTGTTCCTGTGCAAATAAATAAAAGGAAAAAGGGTTTAATATACCTTTCAACTTTGTCCTTTAGACTTAATATACCTTTTGTACGAGAGTGACTCATATATACCTCTACTTATAAGTAAATGACTCACATATATCCTTTTCTTCTAACGAAAATGAAAAAATAATAATTTTAATCTAATTTTTTTCTAAAAGATAATTTCATATGAGTAAATTTAATTTTCGATAAACATACTTTTTTTACTTTTTTTGTTGCAATGATTAATTTAGAATTATTATTTTGATAATCAAATTTATTTATGTTTCACTAATATTATTGTAAAACTTATTATAGATGATCAAATTTTTTTGTTCGAATAAAAAAATCAAATTACAACAGAGACCAAAAAATAGTTTAATTTTTTTTCTTTAAACTAAGGAATGGATGAAAAAAATAAGAATAAGAAACTCAAATAATTATAATAAAAGAAGTCAAAAAATAATTTATGTATGAAAAATTAAAATATACCTTGAACTTTGATAGAAGAATCATATATAAATCTAAATAATTTTTTTAAAAAATTAAAATTAAAAAATATAAATTTAAAACTAATTTTTTAACTTCCGTTAAATGAAGGGTATGTGAGCTCGTTTTGTAGCGGTAGGGATATATGTGAGTCGTTTGTATAACGGTGAGGGCATATATAAGTCACTTTCATAACGAAGGGTATATCAGCTCTAAATAACAAAGTTGAAGGGTATATCAGACCCTTTTTCCCTAAATAAAAACATTAGAATATTGTAGTTAACAAAACATGCTGCTAAATACTTGTCAACTATAGTTATTATTTTCTCGGTTTTCAATTTATACAACTTACTTTTTTTTGCCTATTTTGAAAAGAAACAGACAGTTTTATACAAAATAACAATTTAAATTTAAATATTCATATTATCCTTAATGAAATTATTTATAAGCACACAAATTTTTATCATTCTTTTTTGACCACATAAATTTTAAAACCTTCTTTTTTTCCCAAACTCCGCATTTAGTCAAACTACCTTACATAAAATAAAACGGAAGAAGTATGAAGTAGTAAAAGGTTATTCAAAAGATAACATATACTCCCTCTGTCCCATTTTATATATCGTATTTTCACTTTTCCTAAGTCAACTTTATTAATATGACAAGATTAGTTAACTACTCTATCAACGATATAATAGGTAAAATATGATAATTTATACATAAATTTTATAAAATAATAAGTATTGTGGTCAAACTATTTATAGAAAAGGATGACATGAAGAATGAATCGGACGAAGTATAATTCATTTAATTTAATGTATATTTTGATACAGGTTTTATTATTTAGAGTTTTTAAAAATAAATTGAGGATAGTTTTAATTACAAAAATTAGAAGAAAGCTTTTCTGGGGGTTTTCCCCCAAAAATATTTCTATGTAGACAAATTTCATTTTCACAAGAAATGTATTAGGTACGTATGTACTCATTATAAAACAGAATGTGTTGTTAGAAATTTGTGGTCATCTTTTCCTATGTGAAATATTGGAATATATAAAGTTCTATAACTAACGATATTTTCTTAAAATTGACCCATTTTTTGAGAGGGAGAAAAATTAAAAAGAATAGGAAGAAGAGTATTTGCCGTCAAGGAGTTTATCTCCACAAGTGTCGTTTTCCACAATAGTGGGAGAATCCACATATATTCCAAGTAATGAACAAATTAATGTAAAAGAGAAACTTCACTTGCTCAAACTTTGATCCTTGTCCAATCCTATTCCGTTTTATTTTACTTAATTTATATTGACTTTGAGTAATTTTTCAAACTAATGAACATAACATAGTGCATTATGTGATTATTATAGAGTATATTTTTATTAATATTATAACATAAATATTCTTTTAATTTGCTAAAATTGACAATTAGGGAGTAACACCTCTATGGAACTAGACTGGACCAAAGAGTAATTAAGAGCTTGAGATAAGTGGTTCTCCATTAGGCAAATAGAGCATAAAGTTCACCTCTTTTTATTTTAGACACCTTTCCCAAAAGGTTTATGTACATTAATGATCTTGAAGTTCTTCGAAGCCACGTGTATTGTCCCAATAAATCAAATCAATTTTACTCCGATAAATGATCTAAGTTAGGTATGTTAAAAATGAATTTAAACATAGGTAATTCGTTCAATTCGTCCAAAATTTTAAGGTTTGAACTCAAAATATTTTGAATTGGGTTCAATCTCTATCCATTCAAGCTTAACTCATTCGAATAAAATCTTTAATTGAGCCCAATTTAATATCTAATTCCAACCCGTTTTAAAACTTTTTATTCAGATATGTTCCTATACTAAAGGTATGAATTATTATCTATTTAATATCTTTTAGGATTTATCTATCAAGTTGTTACTTTTTAACAAAAAATTCTTGAGTGAAAATTCAAATTGTGATTATAAAAGTTAAATATCAATATGATAAAATTACTGAGATTAATCGGGTCAAATTGGGCGGGTCAAGATCCAATTCGTTTTTTAGCCCATTTGAGACCAACTCATATGAACTCAAAGTAAACTTGAGCGGGTCAAGATCCAACGCTATTTCCATTCAATCCATTTTAATATTTTCAATTTCAATCCAACCCCCCCATTTGACACCCCTAATCTACATATAGCAATACGAGAAATTAAAAATAGTAATTTAATTATATCAATTCATATAACCACCACTAATATTTAATAGTAGTTTATTGTGGACAGGAGGAATCGAAGTACAATATTAAGATCAACAAATAACTATTCCCAATTTTTAGTCATATAAGAAGTATAGGTAAAAGTTCATAAGAAGTCAGACCATTTAAGGTCTATTAAAGATGCAAAGAATTTTCTTCATAAAATGAAAAAAAGAATAGTTGGACAAAACTGTGTGTGAAAATGAGATTGTGTTACAGATTACAGTAAATTAAAGAAAAGTCTTGTTGGTGTGGCTGTTTGACAATGGTGAAGAAAATAAATGATCGAAGGCGGAGGCCAATATTTTCTCATATGAACAAAATTAATTGAGTATTTAAATTAAAGCGCCAGCTTCCTCAGTTTCATATTATTTGACTTATTACGATTGTTATCAATTATATGACCTATTACAATTGTTACTATTATTTTATAGAGTTATTTAACATGAAGACACTCCCATCATTCAAAATAAGAGGTGTTTGTAGTTTCAATACACATCAAGCAAACTACTCAAAGTTCCTCGAATTTGACACGTACTTTTAGTCTTAATAAATACCTTGAAAGAAATGTCATACAAAAGACCCTTACCATGTAAAATGTAAAACAATAATTATAATTAGAGAAGAGAAACAACATGGAAAAATCTAAACTTTAGGCAAAATTTTAGTTCCTAGGGGGTAGATGGATCCTATATAGGTGCCATCACTAATCGCTATGAGTTTCTAGGTATTTGAAAGAGTGACAGTGGACCATGAGTTGTCAAATTGATACAATACTACTTTGTTTCTTATTTTAAATTCTTAATGTTAGTACGTCCCTAGAAAATTCTAACGAGGGATTATACTTATAATTTACAAAAATAAATAAACAGCTTGATCCCCCATAGATTTCCCAAAAAGGAAAAAAAAAAGATGCGAAAAGGTGATTACCCAAATGGGGTTCTCAAATTCCAAATTATTAATATGTTTTCCGATTGCAGTTTATTGCACGAAACATACCTAATGTGATAATGACGGTAAAATTTCTTAAAATAAATATTTTCTCCGTTCATAATTATTTGTCAAGAAAAATTTGATATATAGTGTAATTTGATTAATATAATTCTACTATATCAAGAATATCAAAAATCTGCATAATTTTTCAATTGAACAAAATTAAGTAATTATCAAGGATAGAATTAAAAAAAAATAACTAATTATTTTTTAATTGTTGAAATTGACAATTAATTTTGAATATCTATTTTTAGTATATCTGGCTAAATAATTACGAACGAAGAGAATAATTCAAATTGAGCAACGTGTGATAAACAAGATTATGACCAAATGAGCTGGTTAAGGAACAGACACTCATTACTTATCATTCATAAGTCTTCAAGTCCCACTTGATATAATCTATCACCAAGGATTATTATTACTACTAGTACGGAACCGTGCCAACGGAAATTCATTTTAATTTATTTAAGTGATATTCTCTCCATACATTTTGTTATTTATTTCAACTTATATGGTATAGATGAAATTTGAAAGTTATTAAATTATTCCTAGCTAAAAGGAGGCATGTTAGACTAATGATTTGTTTTAATCATTGTTATTCATTATTTCATAATGTATTATATTATATTATACTCTATTGTACTGTATTGTATGGTAGATATAATGTTTGGTTAGATTGTATTGTTTATTCTTGTTTAGTAACATTTTAATTGTATGGTTTGATTGTATTGTATTATAATTTATAAATTTACTTAAATATCCTTAATTATTCTAGGGTAGGAAATCTGACTAGATGTAAATACTTAAGTAAAGGGTAAAATAGTATTTTGAAAAAATTATGTAAAGATATAATTGGAAAAAGAAATTAAGTAATAATGGGAACACATTAAATTGGTTATTCTACAAAATAAGAGTTTTCATTCTTACGGAACAACAAAATTAAACAATATAGTACAATAAATTTTAAGAAACAATCAAAACAAACATTATAAAAATTGTAATAATACAATACAGTACAATAGAGAACAATGATCCAAATATAGTATAAGTGTTGCCTGCTCGTAGCCTCTTCTATAATATAGTAAAATAATTATTTTCATGGGTGTTCATTTATTAAATTATAATTTTTTTAGTTAAAACTAAATTATTAAGAATAAAAATTTTCATTTAATTAATTATTTTTACAAATTATATATTTATTCAATATTAAATGAATAATTTTGTTTGGAAGATTTTGAAAGTGCTAATGTGAAAGAAAATCTATATCTATATATCTATATAAAGCTGAATATCAGCTCGCTGATATGGCGTATTGCAATGATCAGAATCACTACTTATCTATATTTTCAGAATTTTAAATTTTTACTTTCATTTTTTGTTCAAAAATATGTTTAAAAAATTATTATTGTTTAATTGATTAAGTAACCGCTAAATCGTCAGCAACTAAAATTAATCAAAAAAATAATGTTAATTTGAATATAACATTAACTTAAAAAGGAACATGAATTTTGCTTAATTTAATTACTACTAAAATCGGAGGTAACTGAAACCAAAAAGGAACATTAATTAGATTAGCCGTAAGTTTTCTTATACGAAAATAACTAATGACTAGATATTAGCACTAATTAAGAGATTTTAATTTTTCTTAATTGTGAAACTAATGATTAGTGGTGAGTTTTCTTCCTTTTCTTTTTTCATCTAACAATTTATTTATTTTCAATTATTAATTGTACTATATATATATAGGAATGTTTTTTTCTCTTCGTGTAGTAGCTTGCTTTTTACTATATTTTATTTTATTTTATTGGTTTTCCATCCGGTGTTCATAGCCCACATTGAAATTCTGACTAAATTCAGACCGCACACTGCAGGGTCCATTCGAGGGTGGCGCTCCCAATAGGATTTTCTCCATACCCAAGGTTCGGACCCGAGACTTCTGGTTAAGGATGAAGCACTCCACCAATGTACCACAATCCATGTTGGTTATATTTCATATTTGTTTTTAACTAGATAGTTTTAGTCTAATATATTTTTTTTCAGAGTTGATCATTATAATAGACATGATTTGATGATAAGGAATTAGATTCTAAAAATGCGAAAAATTCGATTTATTTCAAGACAAAAAGTGATTATTAATTTATAAATTTTCACTCTTTTGCATATGAAACTAAGATACTCAAATTAAATTCTCTTTTGTATGTTTAATTTTTTATTTGACTTCTTGATCACCTTAATTCTCACAATGTATTATGAAATTATGTATATTGAAGTTTTTGAATAGAATGTCTTTGACAAGTGGACTGACTAATGTGAAATACAAAGGCATCAATGAGACAATTAAAGAGCAAATTCAGATGATCGGCGTAAAAAATTGTGAAAAAAACTAAGAAATCACGTATAAGTAGGAGTTGAGAATTTATCTTGATAGTAATAAAAAATTTCCGCAATATTTTCATTTGATGTTTGTATGATAATTACATAACTTTTTTGGTGAAGTTATTTCTAAATTAGAGGATCAATCACTCGCTTTATTGTCACCATAAAAGTTTAGGCCATCGGGTAATTATGATTATTTAGTCTAACTACATCACTATACATTCATCAATTCTTTTGAAAAAAAAAATTTGTGCTCTTTTAAATGTATTGTCTCAAAGCTTGTATTAAATATCACTATAATAGAAATAATTTTTAGCGATATTAAATATTGATATTAATTATGAGTGGTAAAGTTTTTATCGATATTAGTTAAGTGTCATTAGAATTAATGTTTCTAAAAAACTTTAGGAACATATACAAAGAGTGTTAGTTATCGCTAAAAATACATATTTAACAATAATTAAGAATTAATTGTCGCTAATAATCTTTTTTATCGTAGTGTATGCACTTCACTTTGTTAAAAAATATGTTGTGCTTGTGTTTTTATTATTTTAGTTTTATTAGGTTTTATTTCATTTTTTTTAAATGAAAATACTTATTTTTAAATGCAGTTCATATAAAACTAATAAAATATTATTTTTATGTTTTAATCGATATAACGAAACTAAAATTTAGTTTATCCGATATGAAGTTACAAAAATATTATTTTTAATTTAATAATTTTTTATAAATCGCACGGATCAAATTCACTAGTTAGCATATAAAAAAAATGAAATTATATCCTTATTTATTAATGATAAGCTTGTATTGTTTGCCGACTCGCATAATTTATTATGTGAAATGAGACGGAGTAATCTTTCCTAAAAAAAATGGTGAAATACCTCAATTTTTTAAAATAAACAAACACTTTTCTAAAAAAACATTTTTGACTTTCTAAAAGTTTTGGCCTCCCCCCCCAAAAAAAATAAAAACCTTAGAAACTGGGTCAAACAAACTATTTTTGATTTATTTATTAGCAAAAATAATTTTTTTTACTTTTGTGACAATTCCAAATATGTCTGGCTCTTTTATTCTTCAGATTACACGTATAAGTTTTCGAATAAGAAGAACTAACCAAAAAGATAAGGATTTTCGAATATATATCTTTCATACTTTGATTAAAAAAGAAATAAACTTATCTACTGTAATAGAATATTCTTTTAGTTATTATACTTTTTGTGGCGTTAATTCGTGTAATTTATTACTTTATTTCATTTTTTGTTTGTCTTCAATAAGATAATTGAAGAGCTCTAGAAGCTAGAGGACATTTTAATAGTTGTCAAAGAAATAGGAAATGCAGATATAACAAGTCTAAATAGTTGAACTTACCAAACAACTCTAATTATTGAGAAAATTCATCCACTTAATTAATTAAATTAATTTGAAAGAATTAATTGCATTAGGCCTGTTACGACTGTTGACTATATAACGTCTCCATCAATCGTTTAGTAAACAATTCATTAAATTTTGACAAAAATTCTAATTTATATACTACCATTAGGGTTCTTTTGGATGAGCTTAATAAAAGTAGCTTTAAAAAAATACTTTTGAAAGTACTGAAACTTATTTTTAAAATATGCAGTTATGTGTTTGGATAAAAGTGCTGAAGTTAAAAAAAAAAGTTGTTGATGTGTTTGGCAAATAAGTGTTGATAAACAATTTTTTAAATCAAAATGTCTGAAATACCCTTAAAAGCTGTTAACATAATAAAAGTTAATTAATTTATATTTTACAGTCATAAATAATTATATTTTGTTATCATTCACATATTTCTTTCTCATCACAAATTATTTATAAGAGAAATTTAAACTTATTATAGATTTTAAAGATATATACTTTGAATAGATCAAAGAACGATTTAAGATTTTATTTTAGTTTCATCCATAGATAATAATAATTGTCTATCATTCACATATTTCTTTATTATCACAAATTATTTATAAGAGGAATATAAATTTTTATTTAAGTTATATGTGCAACTTATTTTACATTTTAATAATATATAATTTGAATAGGTCACTTGAAAGATTTAAGTTTTTTTTATTTTCATTCATTAGTAATAGTAATTGTCTATCATCCACACGTGAAAAGAAAAAAATTGAAGAAAGAGATGTTAGAGTTATGTGGGTAATTTGGAAATTATATAAAAATATTAAGGGTAAAAAGGTAAAAATGTAGTCAACTTAAAATAGCTTATGAGCTAAAAAAAAAAAAAAGCACCCCTACCCCAGCTTTTAATTTTTGACTTAAAATAAGTTTTTTTTTTAACTTAAAATAAATTATTTTGAGTATTACCAAACAGCTAAATAAGTCAAAAATCAGCTTTTAAATTAGTTTGACCAGCTTTTAAGCTGAGCCGAATAGGCTCTTGAAGGTGTGCTGAATTTTACCTTTCAAAATTTGGAAAAGACCGAAGAATTACACAACAACTATTGCCAAAATACTTTACATTCATGGTGGCGGAAATAATTAATGTGATAAGTACTTTAATTACATACACATAATTTGAATAAATAATCTTACCTGATATGTGTGAGAAAATTTTATAGATATATTTTGATCTTTATAATATCAAAATCAAACATTTTATAAATCACTTCATACGATTATAGGATTCTATTCTCTTTGAACCACCTAGATTAAAGATGAACCAAAAATGGGTCAAAAGTGCAAATGATCCTTCTTTTAGCCCTGCTATTTTCCGAGGAAAAATTAATAAACTAGTCAAAATAAATAACATATTTAGTAAAAATATTCATACTTTATAAATATTAGCAATAATGTCAAAAATGTCATTATTTTAAAAAAATTATGTGTGCTAATTTTCTTCTTATTTTATCTCTCTTTTTCAATTAATTCTATATATCTTTTTTTTTTAAAAAAATAAATTATTCTCTCTCATATTTATCTTTTCAAATTGTTAATTCTCTCTCCCATTTAATTTTTTCTCTCTCTCATGCTTATCTTTTCTGATTTTCCTCCAACATTCAAGTTGCAAATATCTTTTTGCCATATATTTTGGTTGTTTTTTTAATCCAAAATTGAATCAACAAGAATCCCTTTGATTAAGGTATGTCTAATCTTTATCATATTTTCAGATTTCTTTTCCAATTTTATTTTTGTTTAAATATTAAAAAAATGTTATTTGTATTTTTCAATTTCCGATTTACTGTCCAATGGCTGAATCAAAGAGTCTTACTAGAGGTATTCATCTTAATCAACCAATTTCTGGTGATTTTTCATCCTTTAATTTATTTACTACTTAACAAATAGTGTATAATGTATGATCCGCTGCTAAAATAAGGAAAGAAAGAGGGTAAGATCATTTACAAGACTCATTGGTGTGCAAAACCTTCCTCAAATTTAGAAAGCAAATGTAGAATCTTTGTCTACTCGTGAGGATCTTGAAAAAAACGACGAAGATCGCGAACAATTTTTTATTAGTTTGTTTTGTATTTATAGTTCTTTTTTAGAATTTGGTATGCTTTCTTAATTTGTATTCAAATCACTATGTATACTATCAATATTTGTATTTATTAAAAATTTCATGTTGCATGGTTTATGAATCTTGTATTTGTCCCTAATTTGTATTCATCCAAATGTATGTCAACTAGTTTATTTGTATTCGAATACAAATACAAATAGTAGACATATTGGAATGAATACGACTTAGAAAAGGAAACAAGATCTTGAAAAGAAAAAAAAATACACAGTGAAAAATATATACGAATACAAATGTATTTCTTAAATAACTATATTTTATTTGACATACATATTGGAATGAATACAAACTAATAAAGGTGTGTCAACTGAATTTGACATTTTTTTCTAATTTGTATTTATTCTAAAGGTATGTCAACTAGTTATATATTTTATTTAAGAATGAGTACACCAAATATTCAATTATTTCTTTTCAATTTTATATTTCATTTACTTTTTCATCATACTAATTTTTTGTATTTTATATATTATTATACAAAATTCTAAATAAAAACTAGAATAAATAGAAATACATATTGAAATGAATACATACAGGATTTTTGAATAAAAAAATAACTATATAGGGAAAAAATATATGAAAATACAAATATATTTTTTAAATGACTATATAGATAAATTCGGCATACCTATTGGAATGAATACAAACTAATAAAAAACTATAATAAATATAAATAGAATAAATTGTGGAATGAATATAATTTAAAAAGGTAAAAATTCTGAAGAAAAAAAAACAAAATTTAAATTTTATTTGAAAATGTAACTGATGAGAAAATTAAAGATGCTTGCCATTTTTTTGAAATATTCCCCCCCTTAATTTTCTCTTATTAAATAATTATATTCTTTAAATAAAAATAAATAATAAAAACATACATAACAAACTAAAATGACATTTTTACTAAATATTGAAGTTGTTGCTAATGAGTCCTCTTAAATGCTAAAATATTGACATTTTGAAAAAATTTCCCATTTCCCGAAGCTTAATATGAGATAGGAAAATAATGTCAATTTCAGCCCAACTGGATTCAAGCCCAAGCTCTTAACCAAACAAGATCCAACGAGTTTGACTAAATTATTGGGCTTGGAATTTTGTGGGTTTAATTATGAATTGATGTATACATGATACAATCAATTGACATTCAGCAATTACAAATAGTAATTCTTTTTTTTTTTGAAAAATTATGCAGGATAACAAACATTTAATCTATATAAGGAACTACAGCTATAATTTAAGAAAATTATAATTTGTAACTATGGTTTTTCCAATTATTGTTATTCACCAGAGTTGTATAATTTGCTTGATTACAAATCCATTATTTGTATAATTTCGATTTCTGATTGTATAAATACAAAATTTTATATATGCTTACCTTAACTATTTGTAAACGATTTATAAAATATTCATAATAAATCACCTTATTTTTATATTGACAAGCGAAATATACAAAGAGATTTTGCAAATACATAATTTATATATACTTAGCCTATTTGTATATTCGCAAGCAATATACACAAACTGACAGAAATATACAAACTGCAATCTCCATAGCAAACAACACTATAGCTATGAAGCGTAATTATCGAAACTATAACTATAGAACCTTATTATAGTTGCTATTTTTGAAATTTTATCGTTTTTTCTATGCTCCTTATGTTAGTTGATTTGATCATGATATTTTAAATGGGCTAGCCCAAGTTAATCCGATGAGTCTAGAAGGCTAACTAGAACCGTCCTCATTTAAACAGGCAAGAAAATTTTGTAACCTCATCCAATTAGTGAATTACTGGTCTCATAGACCTAGCTAATTTTGAGGACTACAACAATAGTAAGATAGGAATACATACAGGTTCCTATAGAATTTATTCGAAAGAACAACTCAACCTGGAATAATCTAGAATCCACTTGCTTGGACTTATCATTTGATTATCAGAATGAGATAGATAAAAATATTTTATGAAATTAACTTATTTGATTGATATAGCTAATATCACAATTTTAATATAAATTAATTAATATCATTATCAAACGCAAGATAAAATAATTTCTCGATTTATTTCGACATTGTTATTGGTTGTAGCATCAACCAAACAATTCATGTATATGTACTAAAAGAAGAGCTAGCATATAAAGCTAAAAACACAACACTTTAATTTGTTTAATTTACTATTTTCCTCGAAGTCCACAAAATCAAATTAAAGCATCAAAACCAAAAAAATGAACAATATAAAAGGAAGACAAATTCCATAATATCCCAAATGAAAAAAAAGAAGAGAAATGCTGATCATCACAAATCTTACACAACATTTGTTACATTTATTTAAACTATCTTCTTCTCTTTCAATTTTCTTCCTTTACTTCTTCTACACTTTCTCACTTCTTAATAATAATAATAATCACCTTGTTAAAGCTCATAATTTTATCTATGCAGGTTGTTCACAAGACAAATATCAATCAAATTCTCCTTTTGTTCCAAGTTTAAATTCTCTACTCTCTTCATTAGTTTCTTCTTCTTCACAATCTCTTTACAATAGTTATGCTTTTGGAAATGACACTTCAGCCCCTCAAGAATCGTCTATTTATGGTTTGTATCAATGTAACGCTGACCTACAATTAAAAGATTGTTCAACATGCGTCGCTAGTGCTGTTGGACAAATGAACATAGTCTGTCCATACAATTTTGGTGCTATTTTGCAATTAGATGATTGTTATGTCAGATATGAACATGAAGATTTTATTGGAAGACCCGACACGAGTTTAAGGTATAGTGGGCTCACCTAAAAAAATTTAAAAATTTACGATACTTTTATTTACTTAATTATATTATGTCATTGATGTTAACAGGTATAACAAGTGTAGTAAGAATCAACTACGAGGAGACGGAGAGTTCATTAGGCACAGGGATGAGGTTCTTGCGGGGTTAATTCAAGGGGGTGGTGGGGTGACGGGTTCTAAGGTTAGCGGGTCGGGTTCAATTGAAGGATTTGCACAGTGTTTGGGTGATTTGAGTCCTGAAGATTGTTCTGCTTGTGTTTCTGAGGCTGTTATGAAGTTGAAGGACATGTGTGGTGATGCTGCTGCTGCTGATGTTTATTTGGCTCAGTGTTATGCTAAATATTGGGGTTCGGGTTATTATCACTCCTTCGGTAAGAGTTTAATTTCTTTATGCTGATAGCATGATAGTATAGTAAAATTTTTTTACCTTATACAAGTAAATAGTAATTAATTATCTTTTTTCATCGTGAAGAGTTTAACTTTTCTATGCTGATAGCATGATAGTATAGTGAAATTTTTTTATCTTATACAAAGTAAATAGTAATTAGTTATTCTTTTCATCGTGAAGAATGAAATTATTATTTATAGATAGTTAAAATAAAATTGTATTATCAGTACAGATGTTAGTTATTTTATTTTTTTGTGTACGTTTTCTTTTAGTAATACAAGGATAGTAAAATAATTTTTAAGTGATTTAATCGATAAAGAAATTTAACTTGAAACTCACGCATGATGTTTAAGGGTATTGACTCATAATAAGTCGATTTTCTTGCTATCTTAGGGATAGTGTTATAACTTTCTATAGGTAAATTAGACTATTGCATAAATTTGATATAAAACCAAATTTTAGACTCACAACTTCATGATGTAATTACTCCCTTCGTTCCATGTGAATAGTAACTTTAGCTAAAAATATGATTCCAAAATATCATCATAGGAATTTAAGATTTGAATTTGTAATTACTCCCTCCGTCCAAAGTTAACAATTACTTTAAGCCTGTAAAAAAAATGATTCTACATATCATGTTAGAAATTTATGAATAAACTTTGCAACTTTTTCAACTATAGGCTTGTAATTCTTTTTTAATGTTGATCAATTTTTTTTAAAAAAAAATTCTAATCAACTGGATATTTTAATAAAAACTGTCTTCTATTTTTTTTTATGGGCGTACAAAGAGCTAAAACAATAATTAAAATGAAACCGAGGGTTGTAGAACTTTGCTATAGCTAGGTTTTCATTAAATTGATTTTTTTTTTCTTGTGTGATTGTTTATGTTTTAAATTAACAAAACTCTTCCAAATTAATTCATGAGGGACTTTTCAAGCATACACCATAGGATAGAAAAGCAAAAGAATCAATCACATTTTCCGAAAACAAATTATATCCAAAAATATTCTTTTCCTATAGCATATATAAAGTTAGGAATAATTCACTTTAATTTAAATCTCTAGGGAATTTGTCCAGTGGGATATCTTTTTTTTTGTTTTTAAAGTTGTTATTCCCTCTTTCTTTTAAGCTTCACCTTCCACTTTGTTCCTATCGTACACACATAAAGTCCCTTTATATCATATCAAAATTGCACAAAGTAACATTTGTACAAGAAAATAGGTCAAAATCACTATAGTATACAGAATTCATAATGCTTATCATATCTTCTATGATTTGCCTCTAAAGTAGCACTTCAAATATCGTCAATTAAAAAAAATAAAATAAAAAATTCTCTTAAAGCGTCTAATAATTCAGGATCAATATTCGACCACTCTTGCGTCAGATATAAAAAAGGGCTATTAAGCAATTCAGTAAAGCTGTGAAATGTCAAAATACATAAAATAAAACAAGGAGAAATCCTTTTTGGCGTATTTATATTATAATAAAATTTTTCCATGTTAATTTTATGCTGTAATTATATTAATAACCATTTTTTGTCTATTAAATGATGAGTTGGGACTTGTTAACATTATTTTTTGAAAAATGAATTTTGACTATATATGTTTACTCAATTTGTGAACAGATCGTACCAATGACGATGACGTAGGGAAAACAGTTGCAATAATCGTTGGAGTATTAGCTGGCGTTGCTGTTTTCATCGTTCTCCTCTCAGTTTGCCGCAAATCTATAGGTCAAATTTCTATACTAAATTAATTTATTATCGTATCAGAATTTCTATACGATGTGATCTTAGATTATATTTTTCCGTCATTATCTAAACTTTAGTAGCCATATCAAAGTATGTGAGTTCTTGAACTAATTTTTGTAATTGAGTTAGTATCAGAATCAAAGTTTAATTTCTTTAACGTCTTATTACTATGTTATAAAATTTTATTTTATTTTTTTTTGCTTGATTCTTTCTAGGGTAAAAAGAGAAAAGAGAAGCTTAAGCATGGTCAAGGAAGTGAAAGGTCGAGTTATGTAGTTTTATTTGTTTGAAAGCAATTATGAGATCCACTTTTATTTTGGTTAATTTTATTATTGCAAATTGTTAGGTGTATGGACTTCTATTTTTTGTTTATTAGAAGCTATAATCATGAGTTCCACTTACTTTTATTAATCTATTTATATTAGACACAAACTTTAGGTTGAATTTCATCTTTTGGCATATATTTTAAATTTAGCGACTGATGAAACCAACTTTGGCATAAACAGTCGTCATCCTTTAATTTATCAAGCATTTACATTTCAGTGAGACAATCTTTAGTGGGAATATTTTAGAGATTTTCTTATCGAATGTGCAATCCAGCATATTGTTAGATTTTTTCTACGACAAAATATTACTTGAGTGATTAGGTTTTATTTAGTTTTCTATTAAATTTTAATTGAATATTCTCGTAACTAGTTTATGTTAAAGAAGAACAAAAGTCCCACACGGTGATTAATGAGATGGGTGGACTCCTTGTAAAGCTTGGAAAATCTTCCTCCTTTGAGCTAGCTTTTGGGATGTGAATTAGGTCTAAGACTTACTTTCACATGGTATCAGAGCAGGGTCCGTCTCACTCACCGCGTGGGGTGTTAAAGAATGACAAAAGTCCCACATCGGTGATTAATAAGATGGGTGGACTCTTTAGAAGGCTTTTGGGCAATCCTCATCCCCTTGAGCTAACTTTTGGGATGTGAGTTAGGTCTAAGACCTAATTTCACAGTTTAGGCATATTTCGGTTCAAATCAAAAGTCTGCATTGCATTTTTAAAAATTGGGTTTTGGTTTATTGGGACATCAATTTTAATTTTTAAGAATTCAATTTTTCAGTTTGGTTTTTTAATTTTTTACAATTTAAATTTTATTAACCGAAAAATCAAATCCATTAATTAAATAGTATTAAGGTTGGCTAAATTTGTAATAGTTTACATTAATGTGGGTACAACCAATGAAATTGGCCCAAGACAAATTCCACCAATATCCAGCGGACTTCCCAATTTACTTTTGTTTGATTTCAACTGTAAAAAGCCCAATTATCACACAAAAAGGCCTAATATGGTGATATACATTTGCAAAATGAACCGAAATTGTAAACAACTGCACTGAGCTGAATATATTTCATTTCGATTCGGTTAATATCATCGAAAAATGAAAAATCGAACTAATTTCTAACCAGGTTGAACTCATGGAACACCCAGCCCTAGTTTTAACTCTTCTTCCACCATATTAACATCGAATATTTACAATTTGCTCTTCAAATAATTTTATCTTTAATTTTTGTACATTAAATAAGTTGGTTTTTTAAAATTTTATCCTTAAAAAATTGAACTTATATCTAATTGGGAACATATATAAATTCTTTAAAGTAGCGGCTATACAAGTCTGTTAACTGGATTGGATCAAACATAAGATAATGCTTGACCATAAAATATGTATAAATTAAGAAAGAGACGTGCATGATGATACAATGGGGAAAATAAAATTTAATTTAGGTATTATCATGATAGAATATAGCAAAAAACATAATTGGTCTAATTAGCCAATAATTAAATATTTGAAATCTTTGAGAGAGACTTTCATTAATCCCAATCAAGTAACTATTTTGGTTGGTGACCTATGTAATACATGTTGTGTGGTACGTTAACATGATAATGCGCACTTAATGTGGTGCTCTTGACTTAATATACATACTTAAATTTATAACCACAGTTTACTTAATTCTTTTTCGAAAACTACAATTGAAAAAAGTGCTTGTCACACTCTTGTATTAAATTATTTTAAGTGTTTAATTAAAGCGCTACATGTAGCTTATCAATATTAGTCAATGTTTCTGCCTAAAATGTAAGCTGATTATAATGTTTCTAATCACATAATGTACCAGAAAGCTGGTGAGGCATCATGGATATTGATGGATCCCTATGGGGGCCAATGAATTGAGATTATATCACTTTAATCCCAAGTGGTTATGATTAATGAGTTTGAAGTAATTTTACTTTATCATGTATTCGATACAGAAAAAAAAAATTATTTTTCATTTTTCAGTTGATTAAAATTTTAAAATTTTATCTTCGTTATATATGAATATTTAAGATCGATATTTTTTGCTTTTAAGTAATAATTTCAAAAAAAGAAGAAATAAAGAACTTATTATTTCCTTAGAAGAAATATTCATGTTCATACCAAAAGCATCCTATTATTATCTTATAAATAATTAAAGGCGCATTATAAACTAAAAATGACACTCCTCATATATGCTTTTTTCGGAGTTGATCTCCTAACTACCTCTCCCTATCACCATTTAGTTTGAATTATCTCTCTTTTAATATGTGTAAATAATATAATCTAGTTTTATATTTGAAAATATCTGTAATTTGTGACATATATATCATTGCGAGCCTGTTAAAACAAATAAAAAGTAATATGATGACATATACTTTTTGAAGTACACTAAGTCACTAACTAAGTATTAATACATATCCCTTTCACGCGCCATGTGATACTGTTTGACTTGATAGATATTTTCTATAAAAGTTTTTAATAATTTGTGATCTATAATGATCCTTAAATATTTATGTGACGGTAAAACATTTCACTAAAGCTAAAACGGAGAATTTTAAAGTTAACTTGGTTTAAGTTTTAACCATAGTAAGGTGATATTTGTTTTTTAACAGACTAGAAAAAAAAGAGTGTCATATAAAATGGAATGAGGGAGTATAACTTAAACTCAACTATAAATAATACTCCATGCGTCTCATTTCACGCGACATCATTTGACTTGACACTATTTCTTTTAAATTTTTTTTTTTAGAACTTGTGATCTAAAACAAGTTTGTACTGAAAATCATTTTAATAAGTGTAAAAAGAAAATTTTAAAGTTAAATTATTACTTTTATAATAAGGTTACATTTTTTATTTAAACCGCCTAAAAAGAGTGTCGCATAAAATAAGATAAAAACAGTAATATTTGTTTCCAAACAAGTTTGTGGCCTAAAAAAAATCTAGCTAACAATCAAAATGACATTGGTCATGAACATTGAACTTTAGTATACAATGAATATTCTCAATTCAACAATTTCCTTGCTAAAGAAAGAATTAGCTTGGGAATACAACAAAAATCAAAAGGAGGACACAATTACAAATACAAACTAGTTGCTCAATTACACATTGTTTTCTATAATTGAGCAACATGAATTATTATTATGTCCATGCTACTTACAAATTGACAATTTTCAAATCAGTATATATGATAGTCCACAATAACAAACACATTATAGATATAAGATATATACTAAATCAAAGACCAGAAGTGAATGGCACATTGGTAGCTGGAATCCATGAATTTCCAGCAATGAAATTAGCAGGGGTAAATTTCGATGCCTCAGCTGAACTCGTAATAACTCGATAACCTCCCCAATTAACTCGATTTCCAGTCGATGAACCAGGTCCCGTGTTCAAATACTCTCCATAATATAACGTATTCAACGCAAAATTACCACTCCATGGCAACCATCCTTCAGAACTAATCAATCCATCAAGAAATGTTTTCATCACAACAGTGCGTGAATATTTTTGCCATGGCCTTCCTAAATATGTCCTAGCTGATTTCGAAGAACCAGCTCCAGTGATTCTACAATTATGTATCGAAATTCCAGTGTTTTGATTCGGGTCGGTTCGGCCTTGGGCTGTCACAGTGTTGATTTTATTCGGAGGGTCTCTAGCGAAAATATTACAATTTTGTAATACAACTGCTGCGTTACCAAATATAAAATCGACCGTACCATAAATATCACACTCTTTGTAAAATTGCCTATTGGAATGAACGTACAAAGTGTCTTGATACCCTTCGAAGCTACATTGATAAAATACTGAAAGATCAGAGCCAGATCGTAGGGCTACTGCTTGGTGCTTTTGGGGTCCAGCAGTGTTTCTAATTGTTATGCCTTGAGCAATAAATCCGTCACCAGAAGCACCTAACATTTTCAGAAATTAAAATAGTATTAGCATATGCAACTAATACAAGTTACATTAATTGGTACTAATTAATACTTTTTTTTTTAACGTACGAACCAAAAATAGTAGTAATATGTAGTTGACTGTCAAATCGGTAATAATGTTTAAAATAAATTTAATTAAAATATTACAAGTCATAATAGTTAACAATTTAAAATAGTTCAAAAGTGTTTTAGTTTTGACCTTTCATTTCAAGTAAATCAAAACAGAGGAATACTCTGTTGTTTAGAGAGAAAATTATTCTCTCCATTCCAAGTTTACGTGCTTGCTTTTTTTTCTAAGTTGAAATGTTCTAAACAGAATGTTATATACATTTTTATATTTAGGAGGAACAAATACACCTTTAAAATTCTGTTTTACACTGAATAAGATAATTTATAGCTATATAAATTTTTAGGATTTGCATTGTACCATAAATATCTTTTGAAAAAAGTCATTTTTTCCCCTTAATTTCTTCCTGTAAGTTAAATGATGCTACATAATTGAAACATAGTAGTATAAGTACTAGCTACGTTGCTATGGGTCTTTGCCCTCCTAATTATTAAAGTCAATAAATTATTCAATGCTTTAAGTTACCAATTGGAAAACGTTTTTGCACAAACACAGAGAAAAAGACGGTAAAACCCAAACTCATAATAGTTCCTTTTTCAGTTTTGCCTTTTGGCCTAATTTTTGTACGACATGATCATTTTGTGTTTTTGGTTAAAAATATACGATGTATGTTTATCCTAAACTAGAAAACAAAGCACAAAGAATTTAGTATTGTCTATTATGCAATGTTTTTTTTGTTTTACCTTCTGTCTCAATTTATATAGTATTTTTCAATTTTGATATTAAAAAAAGTATTTATTTTTTTCTAAAATATTTAGTAATGTCAATTATTGTGGCATATAATTTTTCTTTCACTATCAAAATTAAATTGTTTGACTGTGTAAGAGTATACTTACCAACTGTGGCTGATCTAAAGGTGGTGGATCCACCTCCAACACTTTTGCTTCCAGTAATAATTGTCTTTCCAATGCCATCTCCAATCAACATAACATTTTTCACCTTTTCTCCAATCTCCACATTTTCATTATAAGTCCCAGCTTTCACATATATCACAAACCTCCCACTTCCTTTATTCTTGGCAGCAGCATCTACAGCTTCTTTCACTGTCTTAAAATCCCCTGAACCATCAGTAGCCACCACTACATTCGCCTGAGAAGCCGTTGACGACGACGACGACTGCAACAATTTTCTATCACCAGGGGATACCCAAGTTGGAAATCCATCTACTTGAGTACTAGTACTACTTTTAGTAGGTTCAGTATAATAACCATGATTTAAAGCCAAAGCGTTACTTATTAAAGATGACACATTATTATTTGACATTAGTGGCATAACATAATCCGTAACGCCTAATTCTTCGAAACCTGCTTTACATGTTTCAAGATTTGTTAAGGCTGTACTTAACCATGTTTGAGCATCAGTAGCTGAGCATTTTGTGTTTGGATCAACTGTGCTTTTGATTTTGTTGATTGAGTTTTCATAGAGTTCAATACAATCAGCCCATGCGTTTTTTTCGCGCTCGTTACGACACTTTGGACCTAGTGAATATGTGTTCAGTTGGGCACGTAACGCACGGTCTAACACTAAGTCTAGTGACACTTTTAGAAAATCTGATTTTTTTACGATAGGAGATGTAATTTTGGGATTTTGTGATAAGAAGTATTCACAAGGTTGTGGATGAGGTGTTTGGGTGCACCAAGCTTTTATGATTGCGTTGGAGTAGCCATTTGTTGTGGATGGGAAAATGAAACAAGATATAAATAAAAGTGGGAAAATCAAATGAATATTAGCCATGGTAAAGAGTTTGTAATAAATTTGTAATTTTTTTTTTTTTGAGAGAGAGACTGTGATTGTATTTGGTGCCTTATTGGGTTCTTTATATAGATATAGGAATATATGAGGTACAAAGGAATGTCAAAAACTAAGTGATGGGGATGCACCATCCTCTTTTTTATTTTTTCCTCAAGGCATGAATAGTGAGAACAATACGTGTGGCTATTTCTTAGGTTTTGGAAGAAAATAATCTAATCATAAATATGATAATTTAAAAAAAAGTGAAATTCTGCGGGCAATTATGTGTGTTTGATGACTTGACAAGGAAATTAAACTGATGAAACAAGGATCCAACTTAAAAAAGTGAAAAACAGGAAGCTAGAGAAGTCGTATTCCTATATGTATTACCACACGTTATATTTTAACTAATTAACTAACATTAAATTATCACTTAATATATTAATAATCTCTTAAAGTTACTAAAAAAAATTTCTTTTAGAGAATGGAATCACAATTTTGTTCTTTCAATTGAGATCTAAAAATATGATAGATAGAGTGTTTCTATTAGACATTTTCAATTCAAAATTTTGAAAAACTTTTGTGTGTGTTCTCAAACATACCAACTAAATAGTAGCTAAGTTAAGCTTATTCCAGTTAAGCTGGTGTCTAAACATGTTACAATCTATAGTTTATACGCAATATTTATTGTTATAGTAATTCTTTTTGACAATTGAATTAATTTCGTTGCATAAAAAAAATTACTAGAACTTTTAATAGTATTTATATATACTGTTTATTAGAAATATTTATATGTATTATTTTTATGTATCTATCTATCTATCTATATATTATTATTATCGTTAAATAACTGTTTTACAATTTATTAGGTGTTGTAGTGGATATATTATTGGCATTCTCTTTTCTTAAATTCTTTTTTTCCAATACTAGATAAGGTGCTCCACGAACTTGCCGCTCGTTCACATTTATGATGGGATATAAATATAATTGGATGATATCATTTTTATTTTTTGTTTTTTTCCTTTAATCGTATCGAGAGAAAATAAGCAAATCTTCGCTATGTAATACAAAAAATTAGGAATTTTTTTTAAAAAAATTATTTTCTGTCTAATTAATTACGGACCAACACACAATCGGTTAGTGTAGCAAACTTATTTCAAACTGTCTTAGCTTCTGTAACTAGCTTGAACAATTTAATATTTTATACATCAAAGTGAATTGGGAAAATTATTTTCTCGAATCAATAGATTGCAATGCGAAATTTTCTAAGTAAGCTATTGTTACGTTTGGTAATTAATCAAACTATAACTATAACTTATTAGAGCTCAAAGTACGTCTGTCTGATGTAATTTTCTAAGATTTGCTTAAATAAAACATTTTATAAGTTTCAAGTCATGGTCGATATTCCTTATTAAAATTTAATGACCAACTCTTAAAATGAAACTTTTTCAATCGACTTAAATTTTAATTTCTAGTAGCTAGCACCCCCATATGGCATATTTTTCTATGGGAGCGTTGAGTGATGGTTGCACCTTCAAATTAGTGTATATCATTTTCAAATCATCGGCCTTAAATGATGTCCTAATCAAAAGATCAACTTATTTCAATTGACTAGAAAGTACAAATAATTTTCTTTTTACAAAATTAGTAGAGTCCAGCTAGTCATATATAGAAAGTCGTAGAGTTATTTTCTAGCCAAAACCCAAATTAACGTCCTTTAGCAAGTAAAATAACATTGTATACTTGTACAAATTAATTCCTATACTTGATAATGTACTAGTAGTAAAAAACATTCAAATTAAGTAACATTTTATTCACGTTTAATTTATTCAAGTATACTTTTTATTATAATACAATTTAGGAAGCTCCATATAAAATAAACAGAGGGAGGTCATCAGGTTTACGTGAATCCATAATTTTTTCTCCAGATCATACATAATAGTGTTATATTTTCAAATAAATCTTGAAATATAGATGTGTGAATCCACACTTGGAGTATCACATAATGAAACGATGACCGGGTGTTCCTCTCTGCGAGGTTAAAAATTTGAGTCTTATATTTATATTGTTTTATTTTTCTTTTTCAAAATCAGATATCACTTCTCAAAGTGGTAACTGGTAGTACTTTTGGAATTTATATATATATATATCAGAATTGATTTTAGACCTATAGTTTTACCATTTTAATGATTTTCAGTAGTAAAAACTTAATTGATGAACCGATCAAATTTATATCATTGATTAACTTTTTGACAATAATGTATCTATCATATCAAAAATCGTGGAAAATGCACGCACCTCTTTAAAAAGTGAAACCATATGAACAACTATGTATGTACTTTTAAGGATACGGAAAACACAAAAATGGAATTCTCATTTGACTCACACGACAAATTAAACATAGTTGTTCTGTCCTACAATTTGTAGTAATTAATTGCCTCCAATATGAATCGTGTTATTTTGGGTAACATCAAATTCATGAACAACGTTTAAAAAAACATAAGGTGATGGGGATAATAATGGTAGAATAGTTAGTATTGATGAGAGTGTAAAAGAGAATAAATGTTGAAGCCATATATATGAAGGCCTAAATCCTTTAGGATAAAAGTGTGAGACACATTCGTGTGAACCTCCTAATCTATTCTGAATGAATTGTATTAGGTTTTTTTTGCTCTCGATATTTTATACTTTTATATTCATAAAGTGAATTGTTCTTTTTTTTTTTTTGTGAATGTAGATTCATTGAATGAATCACGTTACATACTTGTATTTCTTCTGGTATTTTTTTCATTTGTCTTCTTATTCAAGGTCTTCAGAAGTTCACTTTGCTAGTTTTTACATCACACCTAACTATTTCGATCCTAGAAGTTACTCCCAAATTATTGAATGCATGCCCTCCTCTCCAAACACATTCTGCTAACAAATAAGCGTTTCGAAACTTTGATAAATAAATAAAAATACTGATAATTCCAACTAAATATCATTAGTTATACCATATCAACATTACAAATATAATTATTGTTAGTTAACATTATACTACATTTAACGACCATAATTTTCGAATGTCATGAAGATCGAAGACTTGTTTAATTAATTTATTACTATATCATTAACAGTGAAGGAACCAGGGGTTCAAAATCTGAGCAAATAGACACGCGAAATAGTTGAAAAGTGTTCGACATACTTAAAAATATATTTTAATAATATACAAATAATATAATTTTTCAATAGAAAGAATCTGAATGAACCCCAAATTACAAGGTGGCCCCGCCACTGATATTGTATATGCATGTGAAGATAACTTTTACTTTTTGGGGAGTATACATGGACAATATCGTACGTAGTTTAAATTTTTGTCGTTACCTAACTTGAAAATGACAATTAAATAAATTGGCTACAATAATTTTAACAGTTTGGAAGGGGGGGCTGTTTCAGTTGCTAGGAATTGAAATTATTGGGTGCTTCAATTATGAATGAAAGAAAATATGTCAAATCATCATAACTGAATTATTGAATGGATAGAGTTGTTTTATTTTCTTTATAATCACGTAAAAGCACATCAATTTCATGCAACTAATCTTTTGATTGCGTGTGTGGTACACCATTATTATCGTTAAATCGTATACATATTTCATATAATAATTACTATGGGCTTTATAAACAAATTAATTAGAAACATCTAAATCATATTAATTACATGGAAATAAATAAATTTAAAAGTGTTCATACATACATGATTATTGGTTGATGTTATAATTATTTAAATTAGAGGAGGATGTAGAATTTAAACTTTAAAAGTTTAATATTTGAGGGCGTATTTTAGTTGTTATAATTTTAAAAGTTATGAATTTGTGTCTATTATTATGATTAATCTTGCATTTTGTTATGAGACTGTTATTCCTTGTCCTCGTATCAAACGATCCCTTAGATTGCATTCTGAAAGGGGGAAAATTTGACCTAATTTTTCTAGGAAAAAAGTGGAGTTTTACTTATTTTTTTGTTTTACATAAGTAAAAAATATTATTCTAAAATAAAATCTAGATAAATCCTATAGGTATGGAGTGGGTGGGGGTGGTGAGGATGAGGGTGGAGGTGGAGTGTGTTAGAAGATAGGAAAAGCACACAAAATCAATATGAACTATTTAAAATAAATTGATTAATCAAACAAAAAAAATTAGAAAATATTCATCGTAAAATATTTTTCTTCGATACAAATTCACTTTTAGTTAATTTTTCAATAGAGTGTCCGTTAAGATATGACTTATGAGTATTAGAAAAAGAAAATTATGATTTTTTGTAAGAGATAAATAATGAGGTGAATGTAAATGGTGCTTTGCTGCCTTATTATCAAGAAAAAATATTAAAAATAAGAAAAATATTATTTAGTGGCAACGACGAAAGAGGAAAAAAAATTTAACTAAGAAACAAGCTCATCAAGATTCCCTTATAAAAAAAAATTAGTAAAAGAGAATAATATCGTATAAATATTAGATCATTAATAACAGAGATTTCTTTGTGTATAATGCTATATATAAAAATAATATAACACAACACCAATCAGTCGGAAATGAAGAGAAATCAATTGTTTATAATAATGTATTAATTAATAATTAGTGTAATTATTGTTATGGTTGACTAGTTTATTCAGGGATTGATCTAATCCAATGGAATAATAGTATGAGAGATGACTATATGTTATATATCCACTAATTAATCAGTTTTGAATTTTGATACGTTAATTAATTAGTTTTGAATTTTGATACGTGAGCTAAAAGTCTGCCTTCTTTTTCCCCTTCAAAATCCAGATTAATTTTATGACCATAATGTATATTTTTCTACTACCTAGTACAACTCATTTTAATAAAAATTGATAGGCTGCCTTAATTGATATTTAAGATCGGCATAATACTTTCTTTTGATGAACTTTAGACGAATAATTATTATATAACTTTTTTTTCAACTCTCTATTTTCGTATATTACAATGATGAATTATCATAATTTACTTTGCAACAAACACGGATCATAATGGCACACAATAATAAGTGACATAATAGAGAAATATAATTAACCCACAGTTAAAAGGGTTTTTTTTCCTATTTATTCTAACTCCATCCCAAATCAAAAATAGAAGAGATTTTTAGTAATAACAAAAAAATTTAATAATGAATTATTACATCGAAAATCGTTAAATTTTTTAGCAATATTTATATACATTATAAATACTCATGATATTCCATAATTTACGAGACACTGAAAATAATATAGCAACAATTTATGTAACTGCCACAATTTTTTATATTTGTTATAGTGTCTAGTAACTGCAGTAATAGTTCATCCAAAAAATCATGAGACTAACCAAGTGATTGGTACTGATGGCAACATGTTAACTGCTTTAGTTTTGTGGATGACACAATTCTAAATAATTTTCAAGCATAAATATTTGCTTTAATAAAATTTTAAACAAGTCACACATAGAGAACAATTATCTCTTTTAGTTTCTTTTTTGCTTTTTGTGGGGTCAATTTTTTTTTTTACTTTGATGGAAACTAAGGAAATTTGTGGAAATAAATACTCCCTATTCCTCAAATTATTTGGCCTTTCACAAGCGTAAGAAAAAAATTATATTTTTTCTCTATTTTATCTAGTAGTAACTGTCTTTCAACACTATAAATACTTTAATAGGATAGAATATTTAATGAGCAAAATTAATACTAAGACACAAATAAAAATAAAATATTGAAACTATCTTTGAATTAATGCTTTAGTAAGAAGCATATAAAAAAGAGAAATACTACAAATATAACTAATTATCGCGGTCGTTTAATGGAATTATGAGGTGTTAGATTGGAATTTTGGTCATACAAAGAGGTAGAAAAAATGTCAAACTAAAGAATGAGATGACTTGGCAATAATAACGTAATTAAGTAGCAAATTTGTCTAATTAGGACAAGGATAAGGACTGAAGTCATCTAATTATGATGAAAATCTTCATATCTGTACTAATCATGTACTTACGGACATATTAAACAATAATCCCTTGTAAATTGGATTTTAAAAAAAATATTAATCAAGTCTTCTTGGAGACTTTACCAGTAGCGGGAAATTAGGGGTTGAATTACAATGGGGAAAATTAAACAAATCTAGGTAATGACTTATTAGCACCTAGCTAGCGAGTGTTTAATTATTATATTAATGATTAATCTGTTATCCTTATCTATGTTCTGCTAAATTAATTAAATCATGTTTAGGTACTTGATAAGTAAGCGACACGTGTGTCGTGTTGCATTTATCCTCTTAATACATACGAGAGTTGTTTGGTTACTGGTTAGAGTTATGCAGATATTAGCTATGCAGATTTAAGTTATGTAGGTATTAGTTATGCAGGTATTAGCTAATGCAGATATTAGCTATGCAGATTAGTTATGCAGGTATTAACTATGTAGGGTTTAATTATATTGGGTTTTATGCAGGTATTAGCTATGTGTATATTAATTATGTAGATATTATTTAGTTACGTAGAGATTATAAAACATCAATTATTAACTATTGAATATTAAACTTGTTGTAATTTATTAATGTATGTTATTTACAAAATAATACATGCTAATAAAATGTAAAATATATTCAATAATATATAATGTTAATATTTGATTATCATATGTACAGTTAAAAAATAAACAATCAATTTCTAATATTAAAAAATATATTTATATTTGCATAATCAATCAAAATGGTAAGTATATAAAAAGAAAAAAATCTATATATAATAAAAATTAAAAACGACACATGTTGAAAGGAAACAATAAAATTTCTAATTAAAAAAATAAAATAAATTAAAAAAATAAAAATGATCTAAATATATAAAAGCAACAAACTTATATATATGAAAACAATAAAGTTTCCAATTAAAAACAATAAAATAAATTAATAGAGTACATATGTAATTTATCACTTTAATACATGTATGACTAACACCCACATAACTTATTCCACCCTCTACCCTGCATAACTTTATACATAAGTTTCCTAATAAGTTATGTTGGTATTAATTCTGTAGGACTACGAAAATGCAATCAAACATGGTATAAATTATGTTGACTTTTATACCTAATACAAAACTTCTACCAAACACAGTAAAACAAACTTTTTATACATGAATAAGATGTCTCTTATACAGTAACCAAACAGCCCCATACTACACAAGTATATGGTTGTTATCTATCGTACTGTATTGATAGTTTCAATATATTGTTTGTTTTGAGTATTGTTTAAAATTCTTGTATCATATTATTGTTTAAATTTATTGCTAGGTAGTAACAAAATGTCTCATTTTTTGTGACGATCGATCTAGTGTAATTATGCTATCACCTTAGTATTTTCTCCTTGCTTTGTTTTAATATATTTATTATTGTTAAAATAGTTTTATTTATCCTTTACCCTATACGTAGCATTATCTCATATCATATTCTCTGTTTTGTAGGTTTATTAATCAAATTATAGATGCATGACATTAATATATGTAACATTACAACATGATACAATCTAATTAATCAAATATTGTATTTAGGGGTTCACAAAATCGAATCGAAAATCAAACTAAATCCTAAATCGAATTAATCCGGAAAAAAATCTGACTAGTGATATGATTTGACTTGGTTTGGTGTTAGAAAAAAAATTGACTATAAAAATCCAAACCAACTCAGTCATGTACAATCCAAATTATATTTATTAAAATAATATAATATGATACAAAATAACATAATATATATAAATAAATACGAATACATTATGAAACAATAATAACGCCCGTACAAATGAAGTGCAAGTATTCTTCGATTATAATTAATTCTTTGACACCTGTCTGATCTTCTTCTGGCCCCTCTCTGCTAACTAATTAGAGTTCTTCCATCTGGATGATAATTTTTCTAGTTAAAGCTGTTAGTTTGTCCCTTAATTGTGTAATAATTAATGCCTAAACTTGAGTTATCATTTGTTGTTCAACATATTTTCACCTAAAATGGAAAAGGAAACTTATAGCGGAACAAACCCATAAATGGTTGAAGACAAATCCTTGTCTGTCTTAGCACATTATGATAAGTTTTGCTTTTTATTGTGTCAAAAATAAAAATAAAAATAATTAAATATGTTTCTTTTTAATGTTAGCTCAACTATTTTCGATAGACCTTGATTCGATAGTCGATACCATACCACCCCTTCGAACACCATAAATATGTATACACGTTGATTTGCTAAGACTAAAATATTTTGAATGATTTACTATGTTTTGCACTCTTAATATATGTCTTTTTGGTAATTGATATTTTGTTCTTTTTTTGTTTTTTTTTAATGTTAACCTCTTTAATTTTTTTTAGAAAATAGTAAAATTAATGTTTCAAAAAAAAAAAAAACTCAAGATGAAAAAATTGGAGTACAAATAATTTAATTTTTAAAATATGCTCAAATCTAATCTCATCCTACAACTAATTAGTCATCGTCTTTTGTCATCAATAAAAATAAAACGAATTAAAAGTTACAAACGTACTTTAAATCCGTCATATATGTAAAATTCTATATTTCTTAGCCGTATAACTATGAGTAGTCTTCATCAAAATTACTTAGATATGTTTCTAATATAAAAAATGAGAATTTTCACAAATAGTCTTTATATACTCAATATCTATAGTTTGCATGTTTACGGGTTGTAGCTATATTTAAGCTGTATTATTTGTATAATTTCTATGTTTATATAATTCACATGTACATTGTATAATTGAACTATTTTTATATAAACTCAAAATAATGAATTTATACAATTACAAACAACTGAACTTTAAATACCTATACAAATTATATAATATAATACAACTTTACATTATACGAAATCTATACAAATTATATATTTTTTTTCTTAAATACAGAAAGATTTTATTTATATTAAAGAATCAGTCAATACAAAAGAGGAACTGATCTATAAATTACAGTTCTCATAACATCTCTATCTAGTTCTTTAGTTACAAACAATGGATATATTTTTTTTTATTTTTTTTCAAACAATGGATATGCATAAGAAAATATAAGGTTGAATTCTATCTAAGCCTGGATCCACTGACTTCCTTTCGTGGAGTGCTAGTCAGCAACTCTATTAGCCTCCCGCTGAACATGATTCAATGACGGTATATTATACAAATTATGAATCATACAAAACTTGAATCCATGTTCTACGTAATTATCACTGAATATTAATCGCGTGTGGTAATTAATGTTATGTCTCGAGTTTACACCTTGGATGTGACTAGCTTTTGAGAACCATTTCTGATCCCCGAGCAAATCCTTGGTCTGACTACATGATTTACATGACATTAAACAATATGTGGAAGCTTATATTTGAATAATTCAGCATTTAAGAAAGTCTTAAAATATTGTGTTTGCAAAATGCTTAACATGAACCATGACTTAAACAGATCCTGAGAAAACAATGGAAAACATTTACTCAATCTGTCTATGAAGCCTCTATCACTGTGAGATGGATGCCGGAACAAGAACAAAACACCTTCTAAAGCTACTAACTAAAATAAAATAGTCCTTTAAAAGTAAGAAAGTCTCACCAAATGTTGTGTGCGAGTAGATAATAATCTCAACGATTCGTCTGTTGATAATTCTGAATACATATATCTGCATCATGAAACGATGCAGGTCACATGACGTCAACATATTGAATGTACTGGTACGTGAAAATGTTAAAGTAAACAATAATCTGCTTTGAAAGACTGAAACAATATAATTGGATTAATATATGAATGTGAAGTGAAAATCATTTAAGTTTACAAGATAATATGCAATGAAAGCACCCGAAAAATAATATATTTCACTTGTGTGGAGGTTCTCTAACCAACAACCATTACCATAAGCCTAACAATGATATAACGTTTCTCCTCATGTTACCAGGGCCACCCAATACTTTGTCGGGATATATGGTGACTATAGATCCATCTAATTGGTCTTATCAGAGGCAGTGAGGAGTCACATGAAAGAGTAAATTCTATCCTATCCTATGTTGGCTACATAAGTTTGTACGACTTTCGAATCATAAGAGACTATACAATTCGGTGCACGATACTACTCCCAAAGTAATAGATATAAAATTATGCTTAATTCACCCATTACAAGAAATGAATTTCTTATTTGATTGAAATGCTTTTCAAACATTAGATGTATTTACTGTAATATTCTGCTTTAGAAAAATCTAAATTCAAAAAGCGCTAAATTGAAAATAGCAAAATCGACAATTTTGCAAGTTATGCTTAAATTGTGAGTTTTGGGTTAACTTTAAATGATCATAAATTGAGGTGCAAGATGATTTAGGTGGCCGAAAGATATCAAATGAAAGGTCTTGGAATCCTCTTTCTAACGTCATCGAGTTTGTTAAGTTTCGAGTTTAGATGAGGGTGATATGCTTGTTTGAAGTCATCCTGTCTAGTTAAAGAAAGTTACCAAAATTATAAGGGGTATTATTGTCTTTTCCCAAACCCTTTCATATAAAGGTTTAAGGTGTCTAAATTAATTTGGTTCAGTTTTCACAATTCTAGTTACACTTAGGTTTTAGTAGAGAATTCAAGAAGAGAAAAGAGGAGAAAAGAGGGAAGGTTCAAGGCATTCATCAAAATTTCTTGCGGATCGAGGATTTTTTTGCTAATAATTTGATCGCTAAGAGGTATCTAAATTCTCATAGTGTTGGGTTTGTTCATCCACACGCTAATCATGCGATTTTAATGCAATTTCGTTCTTGAGTTTGAAGCTTTTAAGTTCTTGAGAAAATTTCTTGAAAACTTTATTTTTAATCTTGATTGTTGTTTTAAGGAATTCTTGAGATGAATGTTAGTAATTTGAGGGTTTTTTTGAGTATATTATTGTGTACTTATGTTGGGTATTCGAATTTAAGTGAGTTAGGAAGAAACCATTTGATTTTAAGACGAATTAAGGTTAGAGAACGTGAAAGAAAATTCGTTGGAAAAAATTGGGGTAAGCGTTTGGCGCACAACCCCACCAGTTCTTTAGGAAGAACTTCCTGTAGTTAAGAGGTTCGCGCCACTCAGTGAGCCAGGTTCGCTGCCCCCATAATTTTTCGACGTTTTGTGCGTCTGAGTTCTTTTAAAGAACTATTTTTTATTTTAACTATTCTAAACTACAGATAAAAATCGAGCGATCATTCATAACATGAATCATAACCTTGAATTCATAATTCAAATTCAAAGTAGAGTTAAGAGTTAAATCTTGTGAGTTCTCTCAGTCATTTTGAGGAGTCTTTTACAATTTTTTAAAACTTGAGTACTTGAGTATGAGGATGAGTTGAGTTTCATTTTTTCAAATGAATGTACGAAACCTAAGTATTTCTCAAAGTAAATTTTTTTATATTTAAAATGAGGAGGAAACTATGATTTCCAAATGATTTATAAGGAGATTTGAATACTATCTCATCTAAAACCTTTTGGCGTAATAATCTCAAAGTTTGAGTATGAGAATTTTTTTTAAACATATGAGCTAAGTATATTTTGGGAGTAGTATTGAGTACTAATATGGGGCGAGTTCATACAACTCAATGTTGTCATAAACTATGTAGCCAATGTGGGTAGAAAGGATAATACTTTTTAGATGATTCCTTATTGCTTTTTAAGCATAGCTTAGAAAATTCACTTATTTAAAGAATTCTATACCCCAACAAGATATATGACAGTTCTAATAGCGTGATCGAGACACTGTATCATCACATAACTAAATATGATGATTGTGGTTTAGAAAATCTCTCAAACAAAGTTTCTTTTGTATTTTACATACAAACTAATGAAGGCTCGAGAAATAAATCGATTGATGCCGTCGTTGAAACCCTAGATTTTATCAACCAATTGCCTGAAGAACTACGGCCTGAAATTATGTCACTGATGTCTACGAAAGTCACTGTCATAACGTGTATTCTGTAAAAAAAATGGCTTTCACTATGAACTTTACTGATTAAGTTCACTTTCACAACGAGAAAACAATCCCCAAGTCCGTTCTCCATTGAAAAGTGTGTATCATTCGGCGAACTTATCTCACATTGAAAGTGGTGTTAGAGGATTTTGATTTGAACAACGTAGTTGATCTTATTGGAGCTTCAACTTGTCTCGAAACTTTGAAGAGAATACTCAAAAAAAATCGCGATGATCAATTTCCCTCAAGTGTTTATGAAATATATACTTTCGAACTTATCTTTTAAGTCATTTAATCAACCTTAATAATACATTTAGTTATATAAATAGTATTTGAAAACTCTTAAGTGTTTATAAAATAAAATCTTTGAAATTTTTTTCTTAACTGTACCTTCTTTTGAAAATATAAATTTGAAAACTTTTCGTTTTAGGGACATATACAAAGAGTGATAATTGCTTCTAAAAGTACATATTTAGCGGCAATTAATAATTAAATGCCGCTAATGGTCATTTTTGTTGTAGTATATCCTCTATAAGTTTTATAAATTCCTCATTTTTCTCTTAAGTAAAAAATGTCAATGTGATCTTCTTTATAAGGTATCACTACTTTAATTTTTTGGCCATTAGTGTATCCAACCCTCTTTTTAATGTATCAGTGCTTTGATTTTTTGCCATTAATGTATCCAACACATTTTTTTATGTATCAATACTTATATTATGTATCAGTTTGAGAGATTTCTGTAATTATAAATTTATGAAAATAAATTATAATTTTACCGTAAAAATATGTGATTTTTTAAATTTACCTAATAAAAAATCACAAAAAATTTCTTTAATAACACAAGAATCTATAGTTGGGCTTTTGAAGCCCATATACTTGGGTCTTGGGCCAATGCTAGTTCAAGTAATAATAGGTCTTTCGCACACAACGGTCAGAAGTTAGACATTGTTCAAGTTCAATACATCCTTTGTTGAATTGTTTCATATTATGTTTACTTTTTTTTTTTAACGATACATAAATATTTTAAAGGAAAAATTACATAAATTAGTACATTTCAATAAATAATTACTGATTTTAGCAATACTTTTTATTTAGTATCTTTTATAACAATACTATGTTAAATCTGCAATATGAATTAAAAGCGAATTATGTATGCAATATATATGAATTATAATTGATTTTTGAAATGTATTATGTTTCTTTGATAAAAATTTGACACATTGTATTATAAGTGTATTAAAATGTGATAAATGTATTATCCATCATTAAAACTTGTATTATATGTGAATAATAAATTGTTCTTTGTAATATGTATTAAACTTGTATTATAAATAAATTAAAAGTGATCAAGTGAAAAAAAAATATTATTGCTATAAATGATAAATATTTTATTATTTTAATATATTTATATAAGTTTTCCTATTTTAAATACTTCTTTTTGATAAATAATAATAATTGACATAAATATTTTGTCATAACTATTCATATAAATGGTGTTTAAATTTAGATTTTGAAATTATTTTTAAAAAAAAAGTAAAACATAGAAAAAATGCATTTCTTTTGATTTTGATAAAAGTTTTTAAATAAAATTAAAATATAATTTTAATATTATAAACAAATAAAAATAAACGGACGAATAATCGGCAATTCGAAACCTCGTGAAGTAGCTAGCTAGCTGTCTCTTGCGTGCATACCTCGACTTCTAAGTAACGCCATCCTCTTTAAAAATTTATAAAACTTTCGAAGTAGCCAAAATATAAAAAAAAATTATATTTCTCAAATTAACAATATGTGTATTCTCTAATGTTATAATACACCAATAACTTAAAATATATTTTAAAAACCATTAAGTTACGCCTATAAAGTTACCCCCCTCCACAGCCTGTCTCATAATAATTGTCATATATAAATTTGATTATTTTTAATCCTAATTAATTCGAGTAAATTTGATTTAGTATTTTTTAAATTAAACTTAAATACTAAAAATTAAGTATTAGAAATTGCAATCCTTGTAATACTAATATTAATATAGCAAATAAATATATCTTAAAATATTGATTAAAATTTAAATAATTTAACTCTGAAAAATAAAATATAGTTAAGTATTTTGGTATAAGAGTGATTATGTTTAAGACAATCTTGTTTGGAAATATTTACTTATAATTAGTTCAATTGGAAAAAGATAGTGCATTTTTATATTTTCTTATTAAGAGACTTTAAAGTCATATATGTATAATAAAATATGTACTAAATCACAATTTTAAAATCAATATTTCCTTTTAGAATTTCTTTTATTAAAATCAAACTAGGACAAACAACAACGTGGAGTGAGTAAAATAATAGTATTATGTTATTAATTAATCGGTCAAACATACATAAAATAGGAAAATTTCAACTTTTAGCGTATGCAACTTAAATCCTAATTAGCTAAAATCTAAGGATGGATAAATACAACTGTATAAGTATGACGTACATACATATGATGATGCCTATGTTTTTCTTCTATTTAATACATATATACTCCCATACGATCTTATCTTTAATGTTGAACACACCAAAGAAAAATAAGTTTTACTTCATGTATCAATATATTAACAACCTACATTTGTACCTGTATACATGTATCTGTATTGTAGTTCAATTAATTTAAATTCATGTCAGGTAAGATTTTTTTAAAGATAACAATTTTTTACCTAAAAAAAGAAAATCTTATTTAGAATCTGAACTTGAAACCTCACTTTCATCGATTACGACAAACTCTTTGATGTAAACTTTTTACCCCAAAAAAGAAAATTTTATCTAGAATTTGAACTAGAAACCTCACTTTCATCGATTACGCCAAACTCTTTGGTGAATACATTTTATATACATCATATATCAATTTATAAAAAATGTACAATTGTTGGGTATGATCGACAACTATTTATGACAATTTTTTTTCTGGTAAAAATGTGTTGAAGCTTATCATGGATATATGTATGCATGGCTTAGCTACTTTCCTACCCTTTGTTATAAGACAAAATCTGACTTCAAATAGTTAGGTTTCATATATAATTAATGAGTCTTTAATCATGTTAAAAAAGTGGTATAGAAATTAAGAACGTCGTGACAAAACATATATAGTATTATTGTATGTCATATATTCGAAGATTTAATTAATTAATGTACACCGTTTCCATAGAAACAAACAAATTTCAATCTTCACTCAGCAAACTAGCAAAATCATGGACACATGTCTTAGACTCCATCCCCTTTATCTATGAGTAACCGTTTACAATTCTACCTTTATATATATATATAAATAAAAACATGTCTAACTAGTCCTTCTAACAATTAATTAATGTCTTCAAAAATGTCCACTTTCACCACCTTTATTCTTCTTCTTCTCTTAGCAATTATTGTTTCTAATAATATTAATAATGTCACTAGCAACCAAGATGTTTTAATTAATAATAAGGTGGTGAGGGTGTTAAGTGCCATGAAATGGGCTAAGGGTACTCTAAAAGGACAATTATTACTTAGTAAAGAGGCAGAGGACCAAAGCTATAATGAATGTGTGAAGCTTTATGAAGAGACTGAGCCAAGGCTAGCAAGATTAGTTGTGTTTGGTGGTGATAATCACAAGTATAATTACAGCCATGATGATGCTATTACTTGGTTAAGTGCAGCATTAGCAAGTCATAGGAGTTGTTTAGATGGCTTAAAAGAGAAAAGTTTAGCTACTTTTATTGTAAGTAGAAATGAAGAAACTCAAAACTTGACTTTGTTGCTTAAGGATGCATTGTTTCATTATCGACAACTATCGACTCACACAAGAACGGGTGAGTTTCATTTTTTTATTTTCATACTTATCACTTTACGGTAATTCTTAATAGGTGATAAAATTAGCTCAAAATAATGCATAATAGAATTTTAACATATAAATGATGCATGATAGAATTTTAACTTGTATGCATTAATTAATAGTATGACGTAATGTTTATTGTGCTCCGTCTCTTTTTCGTTTTAAAATATTTGTCATGTTTTATATTTTGAGACACAATTTAATTAATTTTTAAAGTTAATTTAATATTTTAAAATTAGTATTTTAGATATTCGAAATTATGCAAAAAGTATTATATGTTATAATTTCTCTTATATAAAACTTATATAATTTAACTCACGTGACAAATAAATTAAATTTTTAAGTTAATTTAATATTTAAAAATAATATCTTAGATATTTGAAAATTATGCGAAAAGTATTATATGTTATAATTTTTCATATATAAAATTTATATAATTTGACTCTCGATAAGTGTAACATGACAAATATTTTGAGAGGAATAGAATATAATTTAAGCCGATGTGAAAAGATATTTGCCTTATTGTATAAGTTACTAGTATTAATTTTACTTTTCCCTTTTAATGGTCCTTTTGGGTGGGTCCACATTTGTTTTATTTAATATTTTTTAATACTTAATTTTTATCAATCGATACCCCAAATTTCATACTATTTGGTTGTCTACATCATAATTACATATATAATTGTTCGAAAACGTATAGAGTAGATTTACGGTAATATAAATTATAATATGACAATCAATAGTGACAAGTAAATGTTATTTATTCTTGGGATGATGTTTGGTTCATTGGAAATAATTTTTTAATGAAATCTATGGGTATAAATATAAAACGTCTTTTGTTTATAAATTGGGAAATCATTTTTTTATTTTCAATTTAGCCTTGTCACGGCGAAGCGAAGTTCAGCATACATGTTTCATTGGAAAATTATATGATTTACTGAAGTTAGATAATACGAGCTATTATGAATGTATATTTAATTTTCACACCTTTGAAAAGTTACACACTCTTACTCAAATTTCCAATTTGGCCAAAAAATTGTTTTTAGAGTAATTATGTCATTATCTTGTTTTATTCGAGAATTACTTATCTCGGAATTGTTATCTCAAGCATCTAAGTGCTAGTATAAATAATCCGAAGAATGCTAACAAAACTAACCCTTCATTCATATACATGTACTTTTAGTGACGGGGGAACAACTAATACCAATTAGCTCCAATAAAGAAGGCAAAGGGCTTTTGGCATCATGGAATGCAGCTACATCCAAACCTGATATAGTAGTTGCACTAGATGGTTCTGGCAATTACAAGACCATCAACGACGCGGTGGCTGCGCTCTCCAGTATGACACGGTCAGAAAGAACAGTTGTGTATGTCAAATCTGGTACATACCGCGAAAATGTTGAAATTGGAAAAGGACTCGATAACTTAATGTTTGTTGGTGATGGCATTGACAAAACTATCGTTACTGGTTCTAAAAATGTCCCAGATGGAGCTACCACTTTGAACTCAGCTACATTTGGTAAGTCCTACCTAAACTAGAAAAAACATAGCACAATGACTTTTGTTTATATAACAATGATGTTCGAGCCAGTTTGTGGATATATTGATAATTTCAATATACATGTTGTTTCTCACTAGTCATGAACCAAACTTTAGTCATATATAATGTTATTTTTATCATAGGTGTGTCTGCTGATGGATTTTGGGCCAGGGACATGACATTTGAGAACACAGCAGGACCACACAAGCATCAAGCAGTGGCACTAAGAGTAAGCTCAGATCTCTCGATTTTCTATCGTTGCAGCTTCAAAGGTTATCAAGACACGCTCTTGGTACACTCTCTAAGACAATTTTATCGCGATTGCCACATATATGGTACCATCGACTTCATATTTGGTGATGCATCTGCCGTATTTCAAAATTGTGACATTTTTGTTAAGAGACCAATGGATTCCCAATCCAACATGATAACAGCACAAGGGAGGGATGATTCAAATGAAAATACAGGGATTGTTATACTAAATTCGCAAGTTTCTTCATCTTCGGAGTTCACTGCTGTTAAAGATAGTTTCAAGAATTACCTAGGCAGACCGTGGAAAAAGTATTCAAGGACAGTGTTTATTAAGACGGATTTGGATGGATTGATTGATCCGAAAGGGTGGAAAGAATGGAGTGGTGATTTTGCACTTTCGACGTTATATTATGCAGAGTATATGAACACAGGGAGTGGAGCTAATACAGGAAACAGAGTAAATTGGCCTGGTTTTCATGTGTTACATGATGCCAATGAAGCAAGCCAATTTACAGTAAGAAATTTCATTCAAGGTGAATCTTGGATCCCAGCAAGTGGAGTACCCTATTGGGCTGGCATATGATATCTTATTTGTCAAGTCACTCAAGAATGTGGAGGGTATTAAATTGAGAAATGTGCATGTTACTAGTAGGGCGTATACAAAGGTAAAATAAGTAAAGATAGATGTATTAATAAAAATAAAAAGTATGACATAATTTCTAGAAATATCGTTCGCTTTAAATATCTCCACCAATATGTACAAAAGGATGTGAAAAAAGTTATGACTAAGAATATACAATTCTTTTGTTCTTTATGTAGAAATAGTTTCCATTGAACCTTTTGAATAATACACAAAGCCAAGCCATTCAACATTTTGAATGTCAGTCATCATCTCTATTACATGAGCCACTCAACATTTTGAATAATACACACACAAGAGTATATATACGTTTGAAATTATGTATTATCTTTAATTCAACAATTTAAATATTAATTAAAAAATTATATCAATATATCTAATTGTGTTTCCGAATGGTACGATTATGAATGTCATTTTTCATATATTTTCAAACTGTTTCGTATTTAGTTGTTCTATGTGATTAATATATTTTTATAAGTCAATTTTTTTTTTTGATATTAACAAATTTATATATTTTACAACTTCTTCTCTTTTAACAAATACTAGATTTTAGATAAATTTAACTAGACAATTGATTAGGTTGTAAATATATGTTAAAAATTATTTTTTTATATTCATCAAATAAATTAAAAGGAATGGAACTTCAATGTATTTTGAGAGAAATAGTAACATGATTCTTAAAAGTAAAATCTCTAATCATATTACACAATTTTATTTTCATAAAAGTGATATATAAAAGAGTTTTGTTACATTATCAAATAGCAATATCAAACATTAATAAATGTTTTAATTACCTTTGTAACGAAAACGAATACAATTTGTTGGAAATTTAAAATGTTATTGCTCGTAGGAGTATATTAAAAAGTTTTTTTTCGTACGTACTATATGTAACATTTTTGTTCTTTTTAAAATTATTTTTTCGAGTTGATATATTAGTCCTTTTTCCGCTAGAAAACCCTAAACTGAAAAACCCCTCTTGCTATTCTCCACTCCCATAACCATTTTCAAAGGTCAGTTTTATACAGCTTCAAAGATTCAACCATTTTAATCCATAGTTTTTATTTAATTTAATTTAATTTTTTTATATGTATATTGGGATGATTAATAATGATTTTGTACTTTGTAGAGTTATTGAAAGAATCCATGGCAGGAGGATCAGAAGTGGTTGAAGCTGCTTTATCTTGTGCGAAATGTGGCAAGCCTGCTCATCTTCAGTATGTATCCACTCTTTGTAATTTATATATGAGTTTTTAAGTTTTTCTGCAATTATTAAAAAGTTATAGTTTGTAATTTCCTTTGTTGAATTTGAATATTTGGATACAAATAAATGTTTTCAAGTATTCTACTGTGTTTGAGCTTATGCGAATGGCTTATTTGTGTGTAGGATTTGAGAAAGAGATAATGTTTTGAGGGTTAAGTGGATTTTTCAAGGAGTTAAGATGAAAGAGGATTTTCTAGTTCTAGTAGGTAGAAAATAGTAGTGTTTTTAGTATTATGACTTGAAGATGGAATGGAGGGATTGTCGTTAGCTCATACATTTAAATACAAATGATCTTTCTCGTAACTTGGGGATTTTTGTGCCCTTTATGTAGCGGTGATAGGCTATATTCATTCTTTTCAGTTTGAGTGCGGTCTATTGTTGGCAAAGGTTATACGATGGGATATCAAGTCCCGAGTTTGAAATCCTAGCTGGTGGGAGCAAGTTTAGTATCTAATGGTGCTGATAAAAGAAAGTCTAGTATCTAAGTGGTAAAGATTAGAGGGCAGGCCCATTATCCTTTGGGTTTCTGAAGAACCAGGGGATTTCTCGTTTATTAAAAAAATAGTATAGGTTCTATGGTGGTTTAAAGCTGAATGGTTGATGATGCTGATGATGTCTGGATGTAACAGAGTATTTTCTGTAAGGATATCATCAGCTTGCATTTCTGGACTTTCTTAATTATCCTTGAACTTTGAAGTTCAATGCATCCAACAACTGCTTGCAGTTGCAATGTGTGATCTTTTAGCTGTTGTAGTTTGCAATTGCTGTGTGTGATCTTTTAGCTGTTGTAGTTGTACTACCTATAATTGTTTTATTCAGTGCTGTTACTTTCAGACAAGAGTTTCTGCCGGTGATATCTTTGTTGAATTATTTTTTCTTTTATTTGAAGGTGTCCTAAGTGCGTGGAGTTAAAGCTTCCTCGTGAAGGAGCTGCTTTCTGGTTTGTAGCTTTGACCATTCTTTTTTCTGAACTATCTTCTCCATTTTTCATTATGTAGCTGAAGCATAAATTTGGCATTACTGATATGTATAGTTTACAACTTTATATCATAGCCGAAACCATCCATCTGTGGGAAATAAGCTAGTCTTCTTTTTAGCTGTTTATTCATGGTATGTATTAGTTCGGTGTAGCTGTTGTGATGTAAGAGAGGGATAAGGGTGTACCCACTGCTTGTTAAAGATTTGATATGTGAATAACCTGTGCTCCTTCATGCTATGTTTGCAGAACTTTTAGTAATAGGTTTATTGTCTATTATCTATTAGAAAGCTGGACTCCCTGTTTTCATTAGTTGTTCAATGTCAAAAACTCAGGTTTCAGTAGTGGAAAGTGAAACAACGAGAAGACATTAGAAGAATATAACATTGTAGCTACTAGCTACTAAATAAAATGTTTGGAGAACTGCAACCTCCTGTCTGATAGATAAACTCAAAGTGGATTTGGAAAGTTATTAGTGCTTAAATGTGAACAGAACAAAAAATATGAATTGCTAATGGGACGAGAATCTCTTCCTATGATAATAAGTTAGATCTTTATTTTCTCTGGCTATTAGCCTAATACCTTGATTTTAATGCAAGTTACTTCTTGTCAGCACGCAGGACTGTTTTAAGGCATCATGGAGTTCTCACAAGTCTGTCCACTTGAAGGCAAAATTATCATCTCTGGCAACTGAAAGTTTAGGTGAACAAAATGCAGCCTCACCTAGTGATGGTTGGCTTTATTGCTTGAGGAAAGGACAGGCTCGAACACCAAAAATTCCGCATTTTGACTGGACTGGGTATGTTGGATATTGTTCTTAATCTTCGACCTTTGCTGATGTAATATATACGTACTTCACATCCTTGTTTGGATTTTCATGGTTCCTCTCCAATTAGAAAAGTTAGAACTATGCATTTATTCTATAATGGACTACTTTCTAATTTGATCCTATCATGTCTTGCATAAAACTTAAAAACCCCCGGTCATATTTTAGTTGGTCCCAAAGCATCTAACTCTGTGAATGACAGTAAGACACTGTTATGGCATCAGTGAATTGTCCTTAGAATGCATTTCTCACTGACATTTATTTCCAGCGACAGTTTCGTTGAACTGTCCTGCCCTCAATGTAGAATTAGTAAAGGCCCTGACAAGTTCTTGGTGAAAATAAAACTGGCTAGCACAGTGTATTTTGGAGTCAGTCTGTTCATTCTTCTCCTTTGCTTGTTCGGATGCTTGTCTTTCCTTCTTGTCTATTGCTCCGCTTGAATATTTTTTTTGCTAGGCGCAGCTGCAAGGATGACGGAATCACTCTCCCTATTCTTTTCTTAATCTTTTCACTCTTATTTTCTGGAAGTTGGCGTTTCCATTTGTTTGTTGTCCAAAACCTAAGGTGCTTATGTTTTTCAGGACACTAAGGCCCTATCCAATATCAGAAAAGCGTGTTGTACCTGCTCACATTGATCTACCTGATTGGGCAAATGACGTGAGTCATCTTTACTGATTTCTGCATATTTCAAGTGTTAGTCCCCGTTTAATACACACACACTCAAACTTTACACATACACAGGCGCACATGCACACATGTGTTTTGCCCTGTCTCTTGTGGAGCTGGATACCAAGAATGTTGACAGCTGCTTCAATTAATTTGCTTATCATTAGGAACTTTGGTGCCTAAAATTGCACGTTTCACTATGATTATCAATTGTAGAAAATATGTTCTTTATCTTAGTTCGTTTCTGTTATTTTTGTAGGGTATCCCAAAAATTGAACCCAGTAGTGATTTGCAGCATGTTGTTGAGGTACTAATTATGTTGAGTTAGTAATGATTTGCAGTTACACTAGATCTCTTTGTAGTGGCAAACAAGGTTTTTGCTCACCACCTGCTTCTTTTCTCTTTAAATGTTCTGAAGATCAAAACTCCAGAGCTGATTGAGAGAATGAGAGAAACTTGCCGAGTAAGTATTGCCACTTTATGTCTCTTGATTATGTTCTACCAATAAATTATCTTTTAATTAGTTTTCCAAAAGATCATTGTTGTCACTTAATGAAGCATAGACATTTACATTTGCTCCGTCATTTATTAGATACCATGTACTTCTACAACACCAATATTGCAAGACAGTTAACGGTTTGTGAAGTTGATATGAATTAATTCTTGAAGAGTTCATACCATTCTTTGGAGTATTAATGTGGCCAAGGGAACCTGTCGGACTTTTGGAAGATGTGTTGACATTTATGACTACACCAACCAAAAGGGGACGAAAATAATGAGGAAAGGAATTATGCTAATGGATAATGGAGTTGAAGCAGATTGTCAATAATATACTACTATATTATGCTCTGTTATATTTTGGTAATATATGCAATTGCTTCCTGGCAAGACTTTTGTGGAAGATCTGAGTGAGATTGAAGCCTAGAAATGTATGAGTTCACATTTTATTTTTAGAGATCAGATAGAAACCAAGTTAGGAGGACTTGTGTAGGATGTTACAACTAGGGGGTAGTTTCAATCTTATGTGTGAATTTTGAGAGATCAATCAATAACTAGGAATCAAAGTCTTGAATGTATCTCTGGGACTACTGTCAGGTGCTGTTTCCTTTCTGTAGCAATGCTTTTTAGATAGTAGATTACTTGGTTTTACTAGCACCTAAGTTTCTAGAAAAGCTATCTTTTCCATCGTCTATTGTCAAGTCGACAACACTCAATCACCCATCACTTATTGTCTAATCAAAAGCACTCAATTCAATGACATCCCAAGCAACAAAGGAGTTGTTACCTTCTCTGCATTAGTGTACGATGCCTTCTATGCTAGCTAAAGCACAGCTGTACACTTGAACTGATAGTCGTCCAACCTAAGGGGACACCAGATACATCAGCCTCATTTGCCAAGTTCTCGTGTTTCATTGAACGTACTTGTCCTATTATACTCAACTAGGCTGGGGACTTGATCAATTAATCGAAAGAGATGAAGGGTGGTTAGTGTCCTAGGTTATAAAGTTTTCATGCCCTGCTGCTTTGGTGAAGGACCATGGTGTAAGCATGTTTACTTGGTTCTTCATCAGTATTTTAGATTCTGTGCGATACCTTCTAATGCATTATGTTAAAGAATTCAATTCTGTATCAGAAACAGGGATTCCTACAATATTTGTGTATTATACTGTTAGTTTATGATTTTTAAGTACCTGGTTGAGAGATGGTGAGGGGATAAATATCGGGCATTACGGGCAGTGCTTTGCTCCTTCAGCTTAATTGTTTTTGTTTGTTTAGAGTTGTTGTTTATTATTATACATATATCTTCAGATAGGAAGGGAGGTTTTGGATGCAGCTGCTCGTATGATTAGACCTGGCGTGACTACTGATGAAATTGATGCAGTGGTCCATGAGGCTACTGTTGCTGCTGGTATGTTGATAAAACTCTTATTATTAATTGATTCTCATGCTTGCATACTTTAGTTGGGGTCGTTTCCACTTACCAACATGTTACATTTAGTGTTTTTGAGTTTATGTTGATATGTTCATAGATTGAATCACTTAATCAAGTTATTATGTCAAAGCACAATCCTTTAATTCTTTTCAACTAGTGTATCTAAAGCTCAAAGGTTCGATGGGGCTTTAGGCGCAAATAAAGCGCGGGTCTTAATGATAAAAAGTGCAAAAGGGAGAAAAAACAAATATATATGGACAGTCCAAGACTAATTATAGTCAGGATTCACAAAATATATGAACAAAGAATTGGAAAAAGAAATTGATAAAGTCAATTATCAATTATCAATTGTTTCGTGTCGCCTGTTCAGAAGAGGCTCATCGGCAAGGAAAAGTATGCCTTAGAACCTTGATGACAAGACTGAAGCATACATTAAGCGAGGTGAAGCTCTTAATACATTTTGAGCCTCCCTTCGGGGCTTACGTGCGCCTTTGACAACATTGCTTTCAACTTGCGCATATTCACTTTAATCACATAAATTATGATACACTGATGATACTGGTCTGTATACTTGGTACACGATGTTTTCTTTGCTTCCAAAATTGAGAACCTATGTGATCTAAGTTATTGGTTCCATAAAACTTGTTACTTGCCCTTTTCTTTCAGTATGATGCTCTGTCAAGATAGGTTGGCATATTATCCTAGCCGAAGTTTGTTGGCTTCATATTCTATCAATGACAGCTCACAGGAAGTCCTGTTCTTAGGGATATTGCTATATATGGGATCACTTAGTCTTCTTATATCTGGATCTGGTGCCTTAACTCTTTTTTTTGGTTGCATATGTAGGTGGATATCCGTCTCCCCTAAATTATCATTTTTTCCCCAAGTCATGCTGCACGTAGGTACTTTACCTTGCAAATGTTCTTTATGCACTGTGTAGCAGGTCCTAGAAATTACTAAAAGATGGAAATCTGTCTGCCTGTTGCAGGTCGGTCAATGAAGTGATCTGCCATGGGATTCCAGATGCAAGGTAAGTCTCAGCTATGAGACTAGTCTTATTTGTTCATTCAAATTAGGTCTAGTATGCCCTTTGGTTTTTAGTGAGGAGGAAAGAAGTTACCGCTCTTACCAAGTTACACTTTCTGAGAGCTTAATAATACTGAATTACCAATGGATCTGGACCGTCTTTTGTCAATTTCCGCTCGTGTTTGCCCTTTCCTTGGCGCATTTTACTGTGTCATATGTGCTTACTGTATGTATCGTTCTGAAAAGAATTTGTTTCTGCTGTATGTCAATTGGCTTCTCTTTATTTCAGGAAATTAGAGGATGGTGATATTGTCAATGTTGATGTTACTGTATATTACAAAGGGGTTCATGGTAAGAACCAATTTTCATGTTGATCTGTAGATAATGTTTCAACTTTTTGCAGAATTGATGTTTAACTAGTGAACTGCTGATTATGCAGGCGATCTGAATGAAACCTTCTTTGTGGGTAATGTTGATGAAGCATCTCAACGGTTAGTCCAGTGCACATATGAGTGTTTGGAGAAAGCAATAGCAATTGGTAGGTGTTGTATGTTATGCCTTGGATACTTTATGTACATAGATTTCACTGTTCTAAGAACCTCATACTTGATTTAGAAAAAGACCCTCATACTCAATGCCCTCGATTCATGCAGTAAAAGGTCTTACTTCTTAGTAGGGGTATTCATGGTTCGGTTTGTATGGGTTATTGATTAAAACCAAAAACAAACCAATCTAGTCGGTCTTTAAATTTTTAAAAACCAAACCAAATCAAATAAAATCATTGGTTTGGTTCAGTTTTTGGGTTTATGACTAGCTAATGATTAATTGATCATAGTAAAACAACATACACATGAGACAACTATTTCAAGTAAGGCTTAGGAATAACAAATGTCTCTTTCACAAGATGAATATGTCTAAATCTTCTATTATGTTTTAACACTATTCCGAAGCTTTTGCATGGAGGTTCCTCCACTTCACATGTCTAACATCCAAATCAATATACAACTCTAAATAGAATGATCAAACCCTTCACAAATCAAACGGGCAAATCATTGAAGAGTAAACGGATGACTTAAAAATTGGCAAATACAATACACCACACAGCATACTCACACTTAGATAATTAGACTTAGAGACTACAGTGTTAGACAATCTAACTTTTAGAGGGTTGGGTTTGGATGTTTTTCCAAGAAATGGGGTTTTAAAAGTGCTACAATGCATGTGAAATAAGTTGACTAAAACCAAATTAATATTACAAGGTACAAATATTCATAACTATTTACGAATAACTAATATCATATATAATCATTATAAAATTAATTTATATAATTTATCAGTTTGTTTGGTTATTTTTTAGTAGAACCGAAGCCAAACCAAATATTGTTGGCTTTTAAAATTCAAAATGAAACCAAATATCAGTTTGGTTTGGTTTTCCACTAAACTGTGAAAACCCCTACTTCTTAGAAGGCATGTCCAGTAGCTTTTACAAACAAATGCATTATGACTCGTCAATTTGACTCATTAAATATGTTTTCTTCTTTGCTATTTGGCCAGTGGTTCTCTTTGCGCCTGTCTATGACAGCTTTTACCTTTTTTCTTGCATCTTTCTGTATATATTTACTTGGTTGTGATGAATGTTCTTGCTGAGAATAGTCTTTTCAGTATGTTATCGAAGAGTTAAGGAAGTGAAGTTCTTCTGTTTTCATTTTTTAATCGTTCCATTTCATTGCAGTTAAGCCTGGGGTACGGTTTCGGGAAATTGGAGAGGTCATCAACCGACACGCTTCTATGTCTGGATTATCTGTGGTAAGATAAAACAAAAAAAGGATTGCCTAACTACCCCATCAATTGGACCAGGGGTACTCAGTTTTTGTTTGGAGCTGACATGTTTTGCATGTTCACGTTTTATTGCAATCTTGGGTGACAGGTGAAGTCATATTGTGGTCATGGCATTGGAGAGCTTTTCCACTGTGCCCCAAATATTCCGCATTATTCAAGTATCCTCAACAATTTCTTTAAGATTTTACGGTTATTCAATTTTTTTTTTAATATTTAAGCCTATGTGTTGGGTCGAGCATTGAAATGTAAATGCATCATATATTTCCTGCAATATCTAGCACTATAGAAACAGCAGTACTGATTTAAGTTATGGTACAGTTTAGTACCTTCTAGGATTGTGGCGATCTGAGTAAACGCGGTTTTACTTCTGTTAATCATTTGGTTACCTTAGCCCTGATCAGGAAATAAAGCAGTTGGTGTGATGAAAGCCGGCCAAACATTTACAATTGAACCTATGATTAATGCTGGTAAGTTCGTCAGTGCTAAATTCATTATGTACTATTCAATATAAATTCTCTTTCCCCTGTGTCTTGATTAATTCTATTTCAGGAGTTTGGCGTGATCGGATGTGGCCTGATGGATGGACTGCTGTGACAGCAGATGGAAAAAGAAGTGCTCAGTTTGAACACACACTCCTGGTATTATTTTATTATACATCCTTTATGGCAATCTGAATGATTAATAGTAGCTCTTTGTTGCCTGATGTCTCAGATTGAATTGAGATACTTGTTTTGATGAATTGGTCTTGTTGCAACTGAACACAATATAATTTACTAGAGAAAACTGTCTCATCTATTTTCTTGTTGATTGATGTGTTTATGGTGATGGATAATTTGTAGGTCACAGAGACTGGAGTTGAAGTACTGACAGGACGCCTACCGACATCTCCCAAGGTGTTCCCTTGGTTGAGTTCTTGATTTGTCTTTTGCATTCTTTTGCCAGTCAAAAAAAGGTTTCAAGTTGGTCTGTTTGTGTAACACATGTATCTTTTTTTTAATTGATGAATTTTCTGAAATTTTGGTCTCAAACTATATGAACAAATGAGCTTTTATCGACTCAGGTGCTATATTCAAAGCTGATACGTTTTGGTTACCTGATTTCTATTATAAATTTAGCTCTCTACCTAAGGGCTTGTTTGGTTTGCCATTAAGAAAAATAACTTTGTATAACTACACTGATAATTCATATTTTGGTATAAAAGTTTGTTTACTAAGCAGCTTCTGTGTTATGAATATTGCGATTAGCTCTTCGGAAGTACTAATATAATGTCTGGTTTAGGGCATGAAATTTTGCATTATACGCAACACATGTGGGAAGTAAGACGTGACACGTGAACATGTAAAATGGATATTGCTATTCAAGTTGATTATTTACTTTGATCTTGCAGTTTTTATCCACTGTAAAACAGTATTAATACTACTATTTATGATTATAATAATTTGCAGAACTAGTATCAACCAACGGTCCATTTCACAAGGTTACTATGGCTTTCTTAATAAAAGGTAATGGTTGAAATGATCTGCTTTTCTTCTGTCCCTTACCACCCGTGATTGTATAACCACAGAATAATGTAATATGGATAAATAACACGTTAACAGTGAAAAATAACTTCCTGTCGACTAAATTATCATTTTCTACCAAAAAATATTTTTCATTAACCAGTGCCCCTACTCTTCCAGCTATATTGCAAAAAAAAGGTAAGAATAGTGTATAAAGAGTAACTTGGTGCAGAATTCTGCATTGAAGATCGCGTGAGTCTTTACATTTTCTACTAATAACAGAAGCAAGATAGCTCTTTTGATTCAGTTGAATTTAGAAAGATTGAACAGTTAGAAGAATCAATCACCTTGCCAATCCAAATGAATCATTTGTACATTCGAGACTGGGGTACCGTCAGAGTAGGAATACACCACACTTGAGAAAACGGCAATCACCGTATCACCTATTTAGTGAAACACTACATTTCAGCAATTTGCAATAATGTTACAAACCAACCCCAGACGAACTCTTTGTTCCCAAGAAGTGATTTTGAACAACACAGCCAAAAAGGAGTGGGGGTGGGGTGGAATCCAGAGCAGTGGCAACCAACTCTGTGATAGCACAAGGTTCTGATTCTTATATGCATCTGCAAGGAACTAAAACCCAGCTGATCCAACAAGTGAAGAGTATGCTGCATTTTCATCACCGGTAGGTGCCTGTTCAACAACTCTGCGGGATGTTCCAACATCTGCTTTCGAAAATGTTCCAACATCTAGCTTGCATGCGGCACAGAGTTCTAAGCGCTTCTCTTTTGCTTCTGCAACATCACCGTCCCAACAAGTTTCAGAGATAATCTCAAGTGCTTTCTCTAGCTTGTCTTCTGGCACTAGAGCGTCATTTTGTTGGAGGACAAGATAAACTTGTTCAGCAGCGGCCTTCCTGACCTGCAAAATGGTCGCAAGCAATTTATTGAGAAGGCGTCCAATTCATTGTTTCATGTTCTTCATTTATCTATTCACTCAGACTAAGTTTCTCTTGTTCAGGTGCTTTCTGGTACCTTTGGAAATCGATGGGTGAGGAAAGTTAGTAACTGACTGAATGCCTGGATATTGATCTGTTCTGGTACTGATGAAATATATCCAAGTATGGCAATTCCAGCATACAGCTTACTGAAGTCTTTTGATCCTTTCAACTCTATATTCAGAGCTTCTAAAACTCCAACACAAAACACTACAGTCTGCGCCTGTTCAAAGAAATGAGAGGGGGTAGGGGGCAAAGTCACATCATCAGTACAGCAGTGTTTTGCAGAATAAGCCAGTACATATAAGAACAAAGGGGAAGATACCGTACATGAATGATTGGATACTATAAAAAAGACCTAGAGGGAAGTAGACTAACCTCCATAATTAAGAAAATCCTTTTGCTGAATAGGTTCTCAATAGTCTGCAACAAAATAGTAACACATCAGTGTTAGAAAACCCGTTCCACATTGGATGTTTAAGGTTTAAATATAAAGATACAGTGTCTTAGTTTACTTTTTCTTTTTTCACAACTAAGGTGTTGGGTCAACTTGCACACACCTCGACTACGCTTAGTTTACTTTTTCTTTTTTGACAACTAAGGTGTTGGGTCAACTTGCACACACCGCGACTAATTACACATACCTGCCACCTCCCACAAACAACAGACATCAAGTAACTCTGTCCACCAAGGCTAGGATAGAAGGGCAGAGATCCCCTACTGTTTTGTCTTTGCTGGGGTTTGAACCTGAGACCTCATGATTCTCGACCCCACTTCACTGACCACTAGGCCACACCCATGAGTGCGTTTCTTAGGTTACTCCATCCATGGACTTAAGATTGTGCGTTGGATACTGTAATTCTTTCACATGGTACCAACACCAAATACATTCCTAATATCAGTTACCCAATGTTAGGCCACTCATAAAATGTATGTTATCGCACACCCCATAGCCAATTCTGAATGTGCGAGGATGTCAAAATGCCACATTAGTTAAGCGTATGAGCTTTTGGTCTTCTTGTATGGTCTTGGTATATTCTCACCATTGCACTAGTTCTTGACATTGGGTTAGACTTAAGGCCCATTAACATAGTATAAGAGCCAAGCTTTGGTTGGTTTGTTTCCACAACTGTCTTGTCTCGACATATTCTATCACTTGGATCTCTCTTCACTTGAGCAAATTGAGCCATTAACTCTCATGCGCAAACCCTATAGAGCCAGGTTACACATACAGAAGGGTGTTATAGAACTTCTGGGATATTGGCATAGTAAGAGTTTTCAAATGAGCAAATAATTGCCCCTGGTTTCACCACCCATTACTTTACGATTATAGGTAGGATGCTTAGATTGTTTTTTAGCCAAAATAGAGGAACTTGAAGAATAACATAAAGAGTGCTTGAAGTTTTCCAAAAAATGAGATGTGCAAAGGACAAAACAGAATACTGACTTCTTTTACAAATATCCAAAAAATAAAATCAAACTTTTTAGAAGAATTCGAGAAGGATTTAGCAGAGGTTCCTGCAACAAGCCTGTCTAAAGATGAAGCATAGATATGAGAAATATCCAGAGTTGAATTTGATCAGAAATGTAGTTACAAGTCAAAGGGGTGGAGAGCGTGAGATTATTGGCAGGATTCACGACTACCAGACTTCTATTGTGATGGCAGATTTCACTACTTTACATATTAATTCAACTATAGTGCACACTGTCTAGCAAAATCATGTATTACATATAGCTCTGAGATGCTTCGACAAATTGTTCAGTTCACCACTAAAGATCCTTGTAATTGGAAATAGTAAGAGTCACTTGGAAGGTGAAGCGCCATTCCACATTTTTCTTTTCAAAGCAGCTACAAATCATAATTTTTTAGAAGAAATTTTTTTTTACCAATAAAAAGGAGAATAGATAAGCTCAGGATACTGCATAGACTGTCAAAAATGTAAATTCACCAGAATGCCACAGTAAAAAATTATGATTAACAAGCATCTTCATAACTGCAAGAAAATAACTGCTTCATAAATCATAATGTGGTGATTCTAGAAAGATAAACAGTGATCTACAGTTAAGGAATGAGCCGACAATCATCATTTGCAGAAACAAAATTTCCAATCAAATTTACCTTCAAAGTGGGTTCCACAACTCTGTCACACCTTTTGTATTTCTGAAGAACCCAAAGAATGTCATTGGAAAGATTGTACTCTTTAGAGTCATTTCCATTTTCATCAGTTGACTGAAGAAATTCAAGCAAAGCATTGAGTGATGGCTTCCTCAATGAATCTTGCAAGCCACCAACGGAAATAACCAACCCCGATATCACATATTTGCTATAGCAACTGATACCAAGTAACTGAAGAAACCTAGGATATGAAAAAGTAGGTACCTGCAGGATGGCATAGAAAAGTTTGTTTGTCAAATACCTTAAGATATAGCAACCAACAAGACAAGCAATTTTCACCTACCCCCCATTTCAGATCTGCGTCGTCAGGCACTATTTGTTCTAGTCTCTCTCGATGGGGAATGAATGGTACATAAATTGATTTATTATGCAAAATTCTTTGAAGAACCTTTGCAGCTAACTCTCTTAATTTATCCATCTTCTCCACTGCTTGTTTAACAATATTTCCAACTAAATGGGTTGCCATATTTTCATCAAAAAGAAAATTCATCTGGTTTGTAACATCTGTCTCGTCCAACTGAGGAACAGATCCAAGTTCCATTTGTTCTGACTTGCTTGAGACACCCTTGAGTCCTCTTTTGCATAGAATATATGTGCATCTCTCAAGGCCATCTAAGGCAGCCTCACGAACCCAAGAACCAACATCACCTCTGTTATCTTTAGAGTAATCATCCAAAGCTTTAAATAAAGTCTGCATAACCTCATTCTTTATAAAAACATACAGAGATATGCATTCTTCGGCAGATAATAGATGAGAATGATCTTGTGTATTGGTTAAAATTTCACATACAGATACAAGTCCTTTGACAGCATTTACCCGTGATTCAACATCTCTTTCTTCAGGGTTATCCTGTAGAGCATAAAGTTGTTCCATCAACCAAGATAATGTGCAGCTTAGTTTCTCCATCAGCAACAGCTAAAACAGAAGCACTTCCTTACCTCAATTTCACAAGCAGCACAAAGCTTACGAAGTATATCCTTCCATCCTACACAGAGAAACTTAAATGGCAAAATACCAAGCGCAAGTGAAGATCCTCGTCTAGCTGCCACATTAGGATCACTCAATTGCTCAAGGTATCTTAATGTAATAGCATTGAAGCCTTTACTTTCCAAAGGCACAATGTAAGCAGGAATGAAGCTCTTTAAGGCTGCAACAGCGGCACCCTATAAACAAAATAGAAAATCAGCCAATTCACTCAGAGGAAGCTAATCAGCAGGAAATTGAAAAAATCATAAGATAAACCTGTATCTGAGAATTAGGATGTCTCAGATTCTCGTGGAGCGTATCAAGCAGACTCCGTTTTATTTTGTCTGTCAATTGGACCTGAGCTGATGAAATGCATTCAATGAAACGGGAAACAGCAGAACGCATTATTTCTCCTCCCTTTCCACGATATAGCCGTGCTTTCTCGATTGCAAGAACCACACCAGCAAGTTGATTCTGCAGATCTGTAACGGAAAAATAGAGGGACCACAATTAGCTTTTGCATAATAAACACAGAAATAGACCATGTCATAAACCTTAACCAGATGATATTCTCTTTTATTAATTTAAACAAGAATTGTGGTAATTAAAACTTTAGAATGGCTCACATGGTAATAGCAACGTCACAAAAAAATAGGTCTCCAGTTGTATGTGATGGAAAGACAATTAAATGCATGGTACAAAAGCAATGAAAAATGAGTACTATTGTCTTAGAATGTAATCCTCTTTCCCAAATTCAATGTCCATTACATCTCGACTTTCCTGCTAATCCAAACTTGTGGAACTGAAAGAACACTTCCATTGTTCTTCTTATAATCATTTCTGGGAATTACATACTTCAATCAGTAGCTCACTTCTATTCAAACTGTATAGCAGGCTAGCAGCTATCACTCCCATAATATTCTTGTACTCTTTCCCTCAGGATGATTAATTAGGATTGAGGGACTTTTTAGCTATTGAAAGAAGAAGAAAAGGGCAGCTCAGTGCATGAAGTATTCCATATCCACACAGGGTTTGGCAATGGCAGCCTACCTGGCGCAAACTACAATGTTGATTCCAAGGCTAGGAGCTGTGACCAATAGGCCACACGGTTAGAACTTTACTGTTTCTCCAAGGCTTCCTTTTTTTAATACGCGAAGAAATCACTCCAACAATAAGCACTGATAGGGTCTAAACATCTATGACAGAAGTTAGACAAATAATTTCACTTGGCATTCCTGATTTGATTTCACAATGAATAAGAAAAAAAATCATGTTTCATACATGTATAAATATATGAAATAACATGTAGAATTTACTTGCACAGATTGAGTACAAGTCATCATTACAATCTCATATATTTTAACAATTAAGTTGTTTTTTAATGTAGAATAGTTATAGATTTCCAGTTTACGAGCACCTTTTATTTTCTAGTATACTGAATAACTATTTAACTCAAGTGAGGCGTAGAAAAACTAAAACTTATAAACAAAGAGGTAAAACAATCAAATGAATTAGATCTTTAAACTATAAACCAGTGCCAACCAGCTTGAAATTTGATCTCATCTCACACAAATAACTAAAATCTTGAAGCTAAATGGAGACACTAACCTGGGGGAAGAACATATTCACGTTCATGTAGAGCCAATATAACCTCCCCAATAGCTAAAGTTGCACCATGACGCATGCACAAATCAGAAGACAATGTGCAAGGCAATAATTTCCCCACAACGGTACTAGAAAAATGTCCAAGATCATACTTAGCAAGAGAAGAAAGGGCATTTGCAGCAAGCTCTCTCAAACTCTTATCCTATATTAGAACAGTAAGGTAACGAATCAAAAAGACTTATCAATGATAGAACTAGCAAGTGACAGCACATGCCAAATTAGTGCACAAATAGATAAGTACATTGGCCAGCTGGTATGATATTAGCAGGGTCTTAATTCTCAAATTTAGACTGTTCTAAAGCTCAATAGGAAAAGGAACCAGAAAAATTACAAGAAGAAGGTGAAATATCACTAAATGACCCTATAGTTTGCCATAATGAGGGCTACACCTTTAGTTTCACAACTAAAAGATCCTTAGCAGGATCAGCATAACCTCCTCTGCTACTATCTTTTCTGAACAGATATGTCGTCAAATTTGTATATATGAAAGAGAGAGAATGATATTTGGAAACAATATCGTTGGAGGGGGGTGATTAGATCGGACAAGACACAGTTTTAGCTTACAGAGGACACAACCTTAGATAGAAGGGTGTGGAAAAGATGGATTAAGGTAGAAGGTTAGTAGGTTGCAGTGCGGTTTCTGTAGTTGTCTTGCTGTCCATTCATATTAGTAGTTTCTTGTCCTTCGATTTCTGTTACTATCTATTGTTTCTTGTACCTTGATCATTGTATAGTTTTGTTTAAGTTTCTTTTCTATTACAATCTGCTATTTTTTGTTTTGTTTGTTACTTCATGTACTTCTGTTACTTTTCTTTGGGGACTGCTTTGGACTGTTTTTATTGAGCTGAGTGTGTATCTGAAATAACTTCTCTACCTTTGAAGTAGAGGTAAAGTCTCTGCGTACATTTTACCCTCTCCAGACCCCAATTTGTGGGACCACACCGGGTATATTGTTGTTAATATTTGTAAACAAATTCCTATCACATTTATAATCCAATTCCTACCATCTTTTTTCAGTTCCATGATATGACAAAAGTTTTCAGTTGTCACAGTAGTGCTTTTGCCAAGACCTCAAAACTTCGGTGAGGAATCAGCTATATACATCTTATGTTGATAACAAACTTATATAATGCACCTCAGTGAACCACAAATAAAAGGCACACTCAAGCAGACCATAAACATTTTATAAAAGAAGTGTTTTGTCTAAGTAAAAGCTAGCAATCAAGCAACTAGCAAGTATAAACGTACCCAGTGACAGATTTTGTTGTTCAGAAGCTGATCAACAAAAGTATAAAGATAGCCATCATATTGAGCAATGCAGACGGCAACGTGAAGATAGGAGTTTGTACGTGAAGAAAGTGCAAAGTAATCAGCTGTATTCACTATATCGATACCATGAGGATAATTTCCTTGTCGTCCAACATTCTCTTGAAAAGCAGCAGCAGCTGCTCTTCTACAATTTACCTGGAAAGTAATAACAATGTTGCATCATTTTAATCGGAGGAAGAAGCACCTTGACTGGGCAAGGAATGATCCCTGCGTTTTTGGTACCTCACGGTCATAGCAGGCCACAGTCAGAAGGTGTGGAGCAAGCTGTTGGAGTATACTTTTCATATCTGCATGGCAATATGCACGGCCAAATGCCCAACAAACATAAGCAGCAGCATCACGTACATGGGATCCAATGCTATGTGGACCTCTTCGAATGTCATAATGTAATGCCTGTCACACCAAACTTTCCATCATTATTAGGCGACAAAAATCCAGCTTCAACTAGGGAAGAATTGCATGAGTGGATAATGCAAGTCTAATGCATTCCATTATCTCGATGTGGTAGTCTACATTGAATATGTTTCAGTAACTCATCCCCAAAAATTAGGTCCACCCGTATATCCATTTGTCATGCATACCCATTAGTAAACATCAAAAGAGGATGATATGTATTCTGGATGCTAAAAATTGAATGGTAATAAGGACTGGTATTTCAAAGGTGAAGATTTTATGGTCATAAGTACACAATAGAAACATCGTAAATGACATAAATACTCAATAATGTGATTTGGACACATAAACACACAGCAGTCAGTAAACAGGAGTCCTATGGGCATCTGTGCTTCTGATTGCCTAACCAGCATGGTCATCATGGGTAAACAGGGATGCTTTCTACTTTCCTTTAACCTCTTCTCCTCTTCTCAGCTGTAAGTAGGCAGCAGGCCTTATCTATCCTATTTCTGCAGTAAGAAACAATGTTTTCTGCGACAAAACTAAGAGCGACAAATTTTCTGAAAGAGAGATCTGTGTTAAGAAGTTTCACTCGAATATCAAAGTGTATGACGTACATAATTCCAATTAATATATTAAATTTGTAGCGATCGCTTGAAGCTGGAGGAACAACCGAGAAACATGGAATAGAGCATAGTCAACTACGGTTGCCTGCTTATCATAGCCTATACATTTCCTGGAAGGTAAGATATAAGGAGAAAGATGAACACTGATGCAGCAAGTTGTGTATCATTAGCAAGTTTTGTATCATTAGCATTTATAAAGAGATAATTAATTGCTCAATCGCAAGGTCCAACATATAGAGTTAAAGAGAGATCAAAAGTACAGAAAAAATTAGGGAACTTCAGTAAGGACAACCTTAATAACAACAGGAATAACTTTGTGAAAACTAATAGGTAACAACAATCCTCTACGTGCCAATTCAGCCAGCGCCAAACAGCCACCATGCCATGAACCATCGCCCTGTAACACTAGAATACATAAGCATAACCTAAACAAAAGAAGACTCAAGACAGATGAAGTGCAAGAGAAACTATTAGCTTTACAAAATCTTGGTCTCGTTAATTAATATTCTGTATTCAGACATAGTGGCTATCTCATAAGATAACAGAAAAAAAAAAGTTGGTAAAAAACAACAGCAGTAACACACCTCGCTAGGTGAAAAGAGCTCCAGGACAGATGAAAGGATTTCATCGGAAAGCAAGTAAGTTAACCGTGAAGTAACACGACCAATGCCTTTTGCAGCAGACCAACGCACAACAGTATCCTGTAATGCCATGATAAAATATCTAAGATGCGAAGTTGAAATTAAAAAAAAATAGCGGAAATGTGAAAAAATAAAAGGAAGCTGTTGTAGCAGTAATATACTGAAATGGAATCAAATGATGCCAATGCATGAGAAGACATAAACCTGTTTCAAAATAGCAACTGCAGATGAATAAAAAAAGAGACCAGTTAGCCTGAACAGAAGTAAATAAATGTTTGTTTCTGTTCCATAATGTGAGTTTCACTAAGAATCTCCTAAAACAGTAAGGCAATGACGCTTTATGACTGTTCAGCTAGAAGAAGTGTCATTTATTAACTGCTTTAGGAGATTCTTAGTGTCAGTCACATTGTGGAGCAGCCAGACAATTATTTACTTCTGTTCAAGCTAACTGATCTCTTTTGGCACATGTGCGCATACACGGAAAGAGAGAGACACAACCTTGCATCAACATATCAAGTTCCTTTAAATGCACTAACTCAAGGAAGAGAAATATATGTGGATATTCAACTTAAATTTATCATGGTTCTTCCATGGCACATGAGGAGGAGGTGAAGGAGCTTTACCAGATAAACATATAAATAAAATAAACCATCCAAGGAAAACAGATACCAACTTGAATTTGTCTACAGGTCTCGCTCTAAATACTTAAGATTAACGAGGACAATCAGATAAGTAGAAGATGGAAGCTCACCCTTAAGACATACCGTATCACGCAGTCCTGACAGCAGTAATTCAATTATCTCTTCTACTATATCAGGGACATCCATGTCTTCTTCGTCATGACAGTCCGGTTCTTGGTCGAAATTTGATAGATCATTGTTTCTATAATTATTGTATTGGTTCGTTTCAATTCGATCAGCAGTAATATGCCCTCCAAGCGTGCTGGTTCTACCCTACATGGCAAAACAAGCATTGCTACTAACTAATTTCCCACACTCTATGGTGAGTTTACCAGCACAAAGTATTTTCAGGGGAATACTGTAAAACACAGGAATGAAAAAAGAAAAGTAACCAGTAAATGAACAAATAATGAAGGAGCTGATAAACATGTTGCTCTTTGATAAGCATCACAGTACTGTAATGTTTTAAATAAGAGATAAATATTGACAAGGATCAAGAAGAGCAAGTAAGGATGACAATGTTTAAAAATCACATTAAGATCAGTGAGGCAACATAAAGAAAAAGGATGCTACCAGACAAAAAATTACATAGACGCTCATCATCCTGTTCCCCGCAAATCGTCATAATTTTTTCTTTTAGAAAGATGGTAGGACAACTGGCTCCTAGTAAATGATACTAAGCTAGTTAACTACACGAGTTTTGAAGCAGAGTAACCATCACTCTGTAAAACATTTAAGTCCCATCTTTTGCATAATTAGCAGTCTTACCACATATCGCCATGACTGATGACGTGGAGGGAGACATATCATCCCAATCCTTTGAGTTAGCTTCACAAGATACTTGCGAAGTAAAGGACTACGCGCTGCAGTGTTGGACTTCATCAGAGCTGATGTGTCATTCCAAACACCAGGAACCACACTAAGCAACACTTTTGGGCTTCCATTCTGTATTAAGGAAAACAATAGTATTCTAAGAAGTACACATACTAAAGCAGGACTGCAAGATCACCAAATAATGAAGGGGTTAAATAACATCTTGCACAACTGTGCCACTCCATAGTGAGTAGACTTTGTAACATGATCAATGTGTATCTTTCAATCAGCACCAGGTCTCTGATATAATGACATCAGGAGATGCTTTCAAAGATAACTGAAACTTAAACTTGGCATTTACTTGATAAATTTAAATTGATTTTCCAACCCTGTCTATTTCTTTTAGACTCGAATTTTACCACACACTCACAGATAATTACCAAAAGAAATGAAGAGCAGCTACAAATACATCGCGGTCTGAAGGACGAAGGATAAAAGATGAATTCATTTCATTCAAATTTGAGTTTTAAAGTAGAATCACAGATTCCACAGATAACGATTGCACATAAAGAAAGCTAGGAAATAACCAAAGTTGGGCACAAAGAAAAAGATTGAACCTTAAACATAGCACCTAGTGCTTCAACTGCACCCAATAGCTGGAAGTGATTGACCACATCATTTGACATACATGACATAACTTCATGCGTCCAGTCCACAAAGCTGAAAAACAAAGTTATGGGGGATGCAAATATGCAACTCAAACATATCGTGTGAAACAATTTGCAAGTGTTAAATAATTATCAAAGGAGGCATAAAATAGTTAAATCATACATACTCAGCATATTTTATTGTAGAAGATTTTATTCCTTTTTACTGCCCACACAAATAATATTTAACATACAGAAAAATGAAACAGAATGTCTCAGCAGGCATTATGACAATTTGCAAGAAAGGACGAGGATTTTGTCTGCTGATATCACATACAAGTTAATTGCATGTGTCACATAACAAGCAAAGTGAAAATGCAGTAAATTATACTCCAGTGAGTATCATGTCATTTGCATTCACAAATATAATGTGCATGCATGAAAATGACCAGACAATTTCATCTATTTTTACGTGTTGTTTCCTTTCTCCTTTTTTTTTTTTTGGTTGTTGATAATTTCATCTGCTTGATTGCAAGATTTTAAATCATGAACTGTTAGAAATGGCAAGGGTTTTGGCAGTTGGACCTGGTAAAAGCCTTTGTCATATCTGGGCGCGTAAGAAGCCTTGAGAGCAGCAAACCCGATATGGTTCGCATAGGACCCGCATTTGAAAGGTAGTCTTTAGAGATTTCCAGAATTTTTAGAACAAGTGGAGGTGGCTCATCACCTCCAGCATAGTTATTATTCCCAGCACTAGTATCCATAGAAGCTATATCAAAAGGGATCAATACAAGAATGTATAGCCACAATAGTATCACACACTTTGCCTCCATCTCTCCAGTACTTTCTTGTCGTAATGATGTTCCAGCTTGTGTATTATGGCATTTCTCCAGGAGAGATACTGCAAGCTCCAGGTCAGAAACCTGATGAGGGAAGAACTTGACAACAGCCTTGTAGCCACAGACTGTCACCAGAGAATATATTATGATACACACAGGATTAATTACTTCAAGAATCTCTTCCGAGGCAGCAACTCGTTCGACAGCTTTTGAACGGACAATGGACATTAGGGGTGAAACCATACTCTCGAGGTAAGGCTCCAGTAATTGACCTTGCTCCTGATATTTGTCCATCTGCAAATCATATTTAAACAAATAATTAATGTACTACCAAAGAAAAAATATTTTTTATAAAATTTCCTTTAGCTCTAAGCAACTGGTGTTTTAGGAATTCTGAAAGCAAAGTACTCAATCATTAAGTCTTCTAAGAGTTTGGACTTGGCATCATCAAGAGTGTAGTGTCCAGCATCAACACGAGTAAAAGATAAGCAGAAATTTGAAACAATACATTCTTCAAATTCCTTCTCAACAAATACATCTCTTCACAGTCCCCTCTCAAAAAACTAAATCTCTCCACAGTTCCTCTACAAGCTCACTTTTAGGCTCAGTCATCAAGACCAGCAAAATTCAGATATTTTCTCACCGATGAATCATATCAGTTAATCATAGAAATTGTTAAGAAGTCCCACATCAGTAGAGGGATGGGAATTTGGTCTCGTTATATGGGCTTGGACAAAACCTCCCTCTTGAGCTAGCTTTTGAGGTTGAGTTAATCCAGGTGTCATCTTTACATGGTATCAGAGTCAGGCCCATCCCAATTCATTGTTCACCGATGTTGGGCCCCATTTAGAAGTGTTCACGCTCCAGTTGAGGTCTGGCCGTGCAGGGGAGTGTTAAAAAGTCTGACATTGGTAGAGGAATGGGAATTTGGTCTCCTTATATGGACTTGGACAAAACCTCTCCTCTTGAGCTAGCTTTTGAGGTTTGGCTAGGCTAATGTTTCATATCTTTACACAAACAAATTTTCCTTAAAACACAAAATAAAAAAAAAAGCTTCCTGCAATTCAATATAGAAGGTGGTGTTCGACTGAACTTGGAATTTAAGAAATAGAATAAGACTTTTCACTCATAAGCAAAATATATAGTCCTACAGAAAGTATCCTCAGAACTAGTGGTCTTCAACGTGCCATATTAATTTGCATAAGAGCATATCATTAAGGGCAAAGTAGAAATGTTAATACAACAAACTTCCAAATATAGATAGGAGTCGATCTTTTCAAGAGAGATCAAGGACGTATGACTGTCATATAAAATAGAAAAGAGAGCATAATTATCAAGCTTGAAGTTCAATAACATTCTTCAGTCACAAATGTAGTTTTACAGCTCCTTTAGAAGCTTAGTTTCTAATCAAATCACACAAAGTTTAAATCTTTTTGTCTAAATATATTGCCCAACAATAACAATATCCAGAATTATGCCTCAATCTCAAACTAGTTGCAGTTGGCTATATAAGTCCTCTATATATAATATGCTCTATTTATGTTTCTTACATTCAACTACTCAATTGTTTGTCGTATAGGAGAAATTAGGAATTAATTTAATGAAAAGTATTTTTTAAAATCTGATGCCTTTTCTTAGACTGTAATACAGTCTTTAACCAAACTTAAAAGACTCCATCAAACACCAAACCAATGTAAATGTGCTAATAACAAAATATCCCAATCCCAACTAGTTGGATTGCCTATCCATACATTCCTCCTGCATCATATCTTACCCTTTACTAAGTACGCAATGATCCGAAGAAATTGAGGTACTTTAATACAACTTACTTCCATCATGTGATCTGTCATGTACACGTGTTCCCTTTTAATACCTTTAATCATCACGGTGTCACACCAATGGGCCAATGTCCTTGGAAGTCTACGTAAGACACAATTAAAGCATCTCACATAACCTCTCACTTTATGCTCTATATGTGCTATTGTACATCATGTTAATCTTTTTAATCTTGTACGATCACACGAGGTTTTAACATTTCACATTTTTGCATTACTCGTCTTGGATACGTTAGGCACTTAGGCCTTAGAGGCCAAATCTCACTTCACATAGTATCATTAGGCTCCCAACCATTCTATATCACATAAATCCATCCTACTCTAGCTCTATGTGTTCTTTCATTTTTCATGCCATTCTCTTAAGAAAATGAGCCAAAATATCTGAACTATTTGCATTTATATTGTCAAACAACAACAAAAAAAAAATTCAAAAAGGCAAAGTTAAATTTTACAAGTATTTTAACTACAAGCATAGCATTGAACTAATAATTATGCAGTTCAAACAGACAAAAGAGATAGAGAGAGATTACAATAGATCGGATCTTATGAACAGAGGAGATATCAGAGACACGGCCATTGGAAATGATATCGTCGAGGAGTGACTTAACAAGCTTCCATTCCTGTAAAAAATATCTCTGTAGAACACTCTCTTTAGAATCGTGTTCATCGTCTTCTTCAACTTCGGTAACTCCCATTTTCAACTGTTCCTCCATCTTCGAACTTTCTTCTACTCCGTTAGCCGCTAACAGTCCCGAGACACCGAGAAGATACACTGTGACGATTTGCCTCAAAAAGAATCTACTAGTATTTGATTTGATTTTGCCGCTGCTATTGCCGGACTGAGATTCATCTGCTTAAAACAATTATTAACGTCGGGGTTAACTGATAATCGCTGTCCAGCCCACAATGATTTTGCTATGTCCAATTTTGTTTAGTTTATGGGCTCATGAATGTTTGAAGCAGATTAGAATTTTGTTGGGCTCTGTGTTGGTAGAGAAAAAGCACTACATTCTAGAGCCCAATTATTACAATAGTTTCTTTTCAAAATGTTTGTAGCAATTTTTTTAAAGAAAAATTATATATAATAGCAAACTAATAACCTAAAATGAACGGAGTAGCTAGGGTTTGATTTAATTGTGTTCCATAGCAAACGTTTGCAAAAATTGTCAGGCGCCTCTCCCCTAAATATCTCGCTCGCCACTCTCCTCCAATCTCTCGCTCACTTCCTCACTTTTTATACAAATACAAGTGTATAAAAATTGTTTCTAATTGTATAAAGTAGAGAAAATTGTATAAATACATATATTTTTGTTCCTCTCTCTCCCCTCTTCCAGATCTCACTCGCCACTCTCCCAAATCTCGCTCTCCACCCTCACCTTTCTCACTTATACAACCAGAAGCGAAATGTATAAATTGCATTTCTGTTTGTATAAAGCGTGAGAAAATTTGTATATACACATGCAAGTACATATATTTTCGTCCTATACACGTATAATTATACAATAAAAATACTCTCCTGCCCAATTTCTTTTGCCTTTTTCTCTTTCTCGTTTTATACGATTGTCAAATTGTATCTAATTTCTCTCTTTCTCATTTTATACAATTCGATTCAATTGTATATTCCTTATCAAGTCTCTTTTGTCTTTCTCTCTTTCTCATTTTATACAAATTCAAATTGTATATAATCGTTCTATACACTTATAATAATACAATTCGTTTTATACACTTCGTTTTTGTACAGTTCTCTGCCCAAGTGTCTTTCTCTTTCTTGTTTTATACACTTCGTTTTATACAATTTGCTTCAACTGTATATGTATAGCGAATTATACAGTTTCTATGTTTGTTATGGAGCGCAATTATGCAAACTTTGCTATAGCATACAAATATAGATTTTTTATTTGCTATATGTGAAAGTTGCACATTTTTTTATCATCATACATTTATAAGTGCGACAATTATAATCTTTGTTAATTGAATCTGTTCGCATGACAAATCAATCTATGTTAATTGTTTTCATTCGTACAATGTGCGCAACGAATAACATCAAGGCAAAATGCATTGAATATACAAGATACAAACAATAAAAATTCTGGTATAAACTACATAACCACAAAAATACAATAAGATAATGATACACCCATAGAATATAGTCAAACAAGAACACGAACAATAAATATTTATCCCGTATCTGAAAAAGTTAGATATGTGGTATATATATATATATAACAAAATGTGGATGGTAAAATTGAGTGATTTGTGGGAAAAAATTTCATTCAAAATACAAAAATACAATTTAGAACAAGAAAAGTTCTCGATGCCATAAACTTTGTCCACAAAAGAATATAGTGATTTGGTTGAGGTTTCGTATAGAACAATCAGTTTCTCCTTAATTAATTTACTCTTTAAAATGATCTTAATAATTTTTCGACTTGAATAATCTTTTGAAAGAAATAACAAAAGATAGGTGACTTTCATATTAGAGCAGAATAATTTTTTCAAGTAAAATAACAAAAGATAAATGATTTTTCTCATATAAAAAAAAAAGGTGACTTTACTCACTTATTTTGAATAGTTCACATCATTTAATATAGCCATGAAGTACTCCTAGAAAGAGATATCGCAACTTAACCAAACAAAAGTATGTTCCTTTCTTTTACAAGATATGCAAAATATCATATTCACACATTGATCGATCATGATATTATTCAAGTTTACAAACATATAGTATATGCTATGTATACACCACCAAGACTCAAAAGTTCCCATCACCACACTAGCTGACTAAATCACTCTCATAAATATTTGGTTTTTTTTTTTTATATATATATGTAACCTTGCTTCTTGCTTTAAGGTTTACTTTTAAAGCCACCATTAGAATTATCTCTATGCCAAGCTGCAAATCCATTAAACAAAACCAAAGTATTGCTAGTAACTTGTGCAACATTAAGTACCCTAGCTTTAATCATAGCCATCATTTTACCACTCATTGGGTACCCATAAAACCCATCCATACAAATATATGTATCAGTCAATACAGTACTTAGCCAAGTTTGCACATTACTTTGACACCAAGCAAAATCCCTTTCACTATATTCTTCACTCTTCATGTGTTCAAACTCTTTGAATGAATTTGTAAGCTGAGAAACACTGTCTGATATTTGATCTAAACAATCTTTAACCGCTTGATATTCCTTAGCCTTTTTTTGTTTCAATTCTTTTGATGCTATTTGCAAGTAATTTTTTGTGTATATTGCCTTAACTATACTCACTTTTAAAGCAGCTTGAGCTATTTCTTGAGGATCTTGTGAAGTTGGATTTAAATGTGTTGCTAATGAACTCACACATAGACCTGGATAACGAGTGTGCTTACATTGTGACTCTATGAATTTAGGTACGATTGCACTTGATTCAACAATAAAGATAGAAAAAATGAAAAGTAAAATTAGGGGAAGAACAAGTTTTTCCATTTTTCTTTTTTTCCTTTGGAAATATAACAAGGTTAGATATAATTATATGAAGAGAGAAGGGATTTACGTTATTGTTTGATGGGGAAATTGTCAAGAAGGTGCTAAGGTTTATATAGAAGCTAAGGGCTATGACATGAATATAAAAATCATGAGGAGTTTAATTAGTGCACACAATACTCCTTCCATTTAATCTTTTTTCTTTCTATTGACCTGACACAATAAGAAAATTTTAATCAGGAATGTATTTTATTAAATTTATATTGTTTGTGAAGCTTTGAAATTCTAAATTTGATTCCTTTAATTATTACTAAAGGATAATATACATAGAAAAAAGTACTCCACAAATGATAAAAACTCTCTTAATTTGTTAAAGTGTATAAATAATTAAATATGCTCCCTCCGTTTTAAAAAGAATAATCTCATTTCTTTTTTAGTATGTTTTAAAAAAATTATCTTTCTTTTTTGGCAAAATTTGAACTTGAACTTTTCACATGACATATTTAAGGCCGAACATTTGATACAATTGACATAACTTTAATTTAAAACCACAAAATTAATTTTTTTTAAACTCTGTTTCAAATTAAATTATATTTTTTTTAAAAAAAAACAAAAGGAATAATTAATTTTTATTTTGATATAGGTAAAGGTCAAGTAAAATGATACCGAAAGAGTAATAATGGAGTAATGTATAATTATTTTATTTTAGTCAATATTTTGGGGAAGGTGTTGATGTAGGGGTTGTAGTAAACACAAACCTTAATTCTTGTCGGAGCAATTTCCTATTTACGTAACTTATTATTTTAGTTATTGCTTTGACACCTAAAAAGTAGGAAAAAGTTATCTCTTAAATTACCTGTCTTTATTTTAACATTTTTTCTTAACTAATTTGATAAAACCAATGAGCTGACGGTAAAATTATAGTGAATTTTTTTTACCAACATAGTACTGGCATTTTGGGCATTGCGTTCTATAATATATAAAAATGTGATTTTTTTTTAATAAATAATATAATAACAAAATGAATTATAACACTAATAGTTATGCATATTAGTAAAGAGTGCTCATTAATTTTTATTATAAAATTCAATGTCGTTATAGACTTTAGAAATTTTATTTTTATTTTAGTTTATTTTAAAAATAATATCTGGTTGATTTTTGACAACTTTTCAATTTTTCCTTTTCATATGATACGTTAAGGACTTAAGAGAACAAAACTAAGAGATATTTGTATATTCTATAGTATATTGTTAATTTAAATCATAAAATTTAATGTATTTTTTTTTAAAATTTTGTATCAAATTAAAACCAAATAATAAATTGAAATAGAAGATAATAGCAAATTGCATTTTTATGTTCCTTTTGGTGATTTTTAAGCAATTTCAAATAACTTATCGAATCTTCTTGCCTTTATTTTCGATTGAGAAAACACACTACTAGGTCGAGGAAGAAGGGATCTTTTCTTATAATTCAATCAACTAATTAAAATAAATTACTATAATTTGTCGTTTAGTATATACATCAGTTAATTGTCCTCGTTATATGACAAATTCAATTATCTCTATACATTAATCTCAACGTTACCAATTATTAGAACACACTACAAACAGTATTTAAATCTCAATGTCTATCCTTCAAAAATAAACAATTATAGTACTCTGATCACTGATTCATATAAGTAAATTATTGGGATATAGAATATAAATACGTAAAAGATTATTTTTATTCTTTTATTATACTCTTTTGATTTTTTCTAGACGATTCTCTTAAAAAAATGCAAAGCAAACGATAATGAACAACAATTGTCTTGTAATTTTAAAAGTTTATTTATTTTAAACTACATAAAAAAATTACAAAAATTCACTTTATATATGGACTAGAAAGAGTAATGACGAAGAAATAAATAAATTATTTGGAAGTGAAAAGATAGGGTCAAGGATTTTTTTTTCAAGAGAAGTAGAAGAATAAATTGATAGTGCAAGATAAAGCCAAAATGACAAAATAAAGCAAATGATATATGGAATTATGGAGAGACCAGTTTATTTCCAGGCTAAGATAATAATATTACATGCGATTGACATCTCTATGTTATATATAAAATATATTTTAATGTCAAAGGACCGGATCATTGTTATCTATTATTTTTATAATATATTATATTGTAATTTATAAGTTTATTAACATATACTTAATTATTCTAGGGTAGGAGGTTTGACTAGATTTAAATAGTTTAGGTAAAGGATAAAATATTATTTTAAAATATTATATAAAGATATAATTAAAAAAATAAATTAAGTAACAATGGGAACACACCAATTGGTTGTTCCATAAAATAGGGTTTTTCATTGTTACGTAACAATAAAATTTAATAATACAGTATAATAAATTTTATATAACAATCAAAACAAATATTGTAGATAAAGTAATGATACAATGCAATATAATGAATAACAATGATTCAAACATAGTATAAATTATGTCCACGCGAATGAGAAATTGACTTTTATTTCTGTAACGTTGTGCCATATGCATACAGATCCAGAAGACATAGTATTCACAATTGTGATTTAATTAATTAATCCTTCACGTGCAATTGATTATTATTTTATTAAGTTCATATTTTATAACTTAGGTGAACAGGATTATTATTCAACGTTTTACTAGCTTGTGCTGAGCAGGCTTCCTTATCCGTGCACACCGCAACTTGTCTTACACAATAATATAATACAAATAAATGAAACATGGACTAAATATTGGACCAAATTATCAAGCTATATTATTAATTATTTCATAATACATCTACAATTGTTTATACAAGACTATATACACAGAATTTTTACCTTTTTATCTTTTCGATTACGTTTGTAACGGTTAATATACCTTATTTTAGAGATTCAACTTTTTTTTTCTAGACCAAACCTATGGTAGAATCTATCTACTCTAATATAATGTTGATTAATATGCATGATTATCCAAATTAAAGCTTAAATTATTTTTAAAAAAAGAGTAATACATGACACATCTATTCTATGTTTTCAAACATTTCAATTATATAAGAATGAACCTGTTTTCAACAACATTATATCCAGCTAATAATATCTTTATAAAAACAATTAATAGAAGTAACACAAGATCTTTATAAATCGTTATAAGAGACATATGATGGACCAAATATATTCTCTTTAACACTTCTAAAGTACATATGGACTAACAAATATTTCTCTTTAGTTTTCTTTCCTTTTTAATTTTTCCTTTGTCTTTTACGTATATTAACTATAGAGAAAGTCAAATAGCTCATGAGCTAGTGAATATAAGTTGGTACAGGATATTCAATAAAGTAATCGGTAAAGTTATTGTTATATGATCAAGATGTCATGAATTCGAGCTGCAAGAATAATCTCTTTTAGAAATATAGAATAAGACTGTGTATAATAAATTTTTATAATCTAATTTTTTTTTTAATTTTACACATAACAAAAGCTTAGTGTATTAGACTCTCTTAATTTTATCGGTTCGTTTAATCTCGGTGAGTGGTGCCAACGGTATGATTAGCTTGTGTTAGTAAGAAGGCAGCTTTGTCACCAATTCATGTGCCCACTTGTATAGACAATATTAAACAGACAAAATCATGCTGGAGATTGTTTGACCAACTTTGTGCTAAGATGATGGTAAATTTAATTCTACAACCTTATAATTATATTGTACCAGCCTACCAGAATATCTCATAATTTAGATTCTACACCATTAATATATTATTTAGCCTACGTACGTTACATATTTCTTTAAAAATTTATTTAACCAAGCAGACAACAAATTAAACTTTCTCCACTAGTACTATCGCCACCCACAAACCACCCGAATTTGAATAATCAGCTTCAACCAAAATGTTAATCAGGAGTGTTGTTTTGATTGAATTTGGATAGATTAAAATGAACAGAGTAAATAATGAGTTATATTATATATTCTATATTATAAAATTTTAAATAATTTTAGTAAAGTGTAAAATAAAACAAGATCGCTTACCTCTTACATCAATTTTTTGGTTTGAAAACTATATTAACAAACCGTAACGGTTAAAGTTAATATTGTCTCCGTCTCATTTTATATGTCACTTTTCAAATTTCAAGAGTCAAACAAGTCTTTCTTTGACCATAAATTTTTCATCGATCTTATAAATATTTTAAATTATCAATTATTGTGATTTATAGTACTTTTTACATAGTTTACAAATATATGAATTTCATTTTTAAAAAATTAAAGATTTCATGAGCAAATTTCTGATCAAACTAAATTGTTTGACTCTCAAAACATAAAAGGTATCATATAAAATATGATATAAAACTACGTCTAAAAGTAAAAGGACGAAAGTCGAAATTATCGCCTACTCTAATATCATTAAATTGTCAATTATTGTTACCATTTTATTTAAAAATTAGACCATTAAAATGACACTTTTTTAATTTAATTTGTTTTCAACACCCCTATTATGATATTTGTATAGGATATCTCATAATTTAGATTCTACACTACCTAGTTGGTCACATAAATAATTTGGGCATAAAATAAGGCGATATGCAAGTTGAACGACTTTCCAGCAAATTCTAGAATGGTCTTGACTTGACACAATAATTCAACCCTTTTAATTAAGATTTATGTCAGTTATCTTTTTAATTTGTAATTTAGATGGTTTGTTGAAAGAGAAGAATTGAAGTTGAAAGTTCGATTGATTTTCTCTCCGACAATTAATTTTATAGCAAATAATACAAACTTCAAAATTTAGCATAAAAGTTTTTCTAAAAGTAACAACACCTAAACTCTAGAAAATATTATACTATTCAAAATTCAAAAAAGAAATCAATTTCTAAATAGAGTGCTCAAGTGTAACTTAATAAAATTAAGGAAAAATAACTTAAATAAATAACTATAAGTTTAGTATTCTCTAATTTTCCCTTCTTTTTTTAAATATTACATAATTCTTTTTTTTAATTTTAGTAGAAGTTTAGAGATACATAGTCTTCTCTCTCCTATAACACACACTTCCCCATATCATGCCTATTTTTTCTCCACTAAAACACTCAATCTTCTGAATTACTTTTTGAATTTTGAATTATTAATTTTAATTAAAAATGTTTCACAACATTTAATATGAAATTCTAAATTTCAAAATTCAAAAAATTTGAAATTTCTAAAAATTGGATGCTTATGCTCATGTGGTGCTTGGAAAAGACGTTTTCTCTCTCTCAATAAAGTCTGGGTTTGATTGTGCCTTTGCCACGGAATTAGTACTTGTGCTTGATCAAATCCAAGTTGATGAACGTTTTCTCTCTCTCAATAAAGCCTGGGTTTGATTGTGCCTTTGCCATGGGATTAGTACTTGTGCTTGATCAAATCCAAGTTGATGATTTTGCTGAAAATCGGTCGATGCCGACCCAATTATCACAGACGATTCCAATTCTTCTTCTTAATTTTTCTCTATGAAAGAGTTTTAAATTATATATATTTGTTTATAGTTTTGAACTCTTTGAAAAATCAATCTGTTCCTTTTTGTCTTTAATGTTAAAAAAAGAATCCTACTAACTGATTTTGAAATTATTTCCAATTTTTACCGTAAATTTTTATCATGTATCAGTGATTAATTTTAATAACTGCGTCATCAAGTGTGCTTGCTGATACATTTTGAATCAGTGTGTATAGTGTTTTAGACGATGCATTGATACATGAAGTGTTTGCTAATACATTTTGAATCAGTGTGCTTGCTGATACATTTGGAATCCATCAAGTGTGTATAGTGTTTTAGATGATGCATTAATACATTTTGAATCCATCAAGTGTGCTTGCTGATCCATTTTGAATCAGTGTGTATAATGTTTTAGACGATGCATTGACACATGAATTTGTTGTGTATCATAATGTTTTCTATGTATCATGCGGTTTTGAAAATTATATTCAAAATAGATGATATAATCTTTGATTTTCAAAATTTGAAATTAATATTCAATTATGTGCTAATTTAATGCTGATTAATGATCTGTTACCGTAAATTAAGCTATTTTAATTAACAAGTTTAAATGTACCTTTTTTTCCCATTTTTTTCTTAACAGTTTAAATTTACCATGTATCACTAGAGTTTAAAGTATCACGGCACAAAAATTTTAAAGGATTTTTAGTAAATACTAAACTTGCCGGGATAGAGTGTAATTATTGAATTACACTATGGGATTCCTTAAATTTTTACTAAAATTAATGTAGTAACAAAAGGTTTGCAATTCGAAAGAAAAAATAATCAACAAATTTGAGAACAACCAAACTAACGGAAGGGAATGAGACCTACTAACGGTATTATCATTAACTCTTTGAGAGTATATATTTCTCTGCTCGTTTCAAAATATTTGTCATGATTTTTTTTTAAGAATCGAACGATATGAATTTTAATTAGATCAGTAATTTAAGATGTATTTTTCCATCAATTGATATAAGAAAAAATTACATTGTATAATTTTTTTAATATCCAAATTTCAACTTTAAAATATCAAATAAATTGAATATAATTAAGCTTTTGAAAATTAATTGAATTAACTCTAGAAAACAAAACGTGACAACTATTTTGAAATAACTAACTATACATCTTAGTGCTATAGATCATTTATAGGGAGTTGTATTTTGACGTGTTTTTGAAAATGCAAGAAAAAGAAAAGTATCAAAATCTATTATACAGATAGAATTAATGAAGTTACATACGTTTTGACATACATAACAAAAAAAGAATAAATATAAAATCAAATACAAAGATTGTAAATTCAAGTGGCCATATATAACTTCTAGTGCTTGTTAATTTTGCCAGAGTTTGAGTGATGAGAAGCCTTATGCCTAACAGCATATCCATTGAACAAAGCTAAAGCATTGCTAGTAACTTGTGCAACATTTAGAACTTTAGCCTTAATTGTAGCCTTTAATTTATAACCACCAAATTTGTAACTAGACATTCCATCCATGCAAGTGAAAGCATCCGTTAACACTGTGCTAAGCCAAGTTTGAACATTACTTCTATGCCATACAAACTCACTTTCCTTGTCTAAATTCAAATGTTGTAGCTCTTCCACCGAGTTGAAAAGCAAGTTAACTCCATTTGAGATTTGATCTAAACAATCTTTCACCACTTGATAATCTTTAGCCTTAGTTTCTTCGAGTTGTTTGCATACGTTCTTCACGTAGGTTCTAGTGTAGATAGCTTTAAGTAAACTCACTTTCAATGCTGCATGAGCTAGCTTTTGAGGTTCAGATGCAGTAGTGATATAATTTGACAAAGATTCCGCGCACAACTTTGGGTAACGTGTGCGCCTGCATTGTAACTCCACAAATTTGTTGGCACGAGGTTGTGCGCTAGCGCCCTCAACTGTTGCAACAAAGGTAAAAATAAATATATTGAAGAGAAATAAAAATAGGGAAAGGGTAATTTTCTCCATTATATTTTTTGGAAATAGAAGGAAGCAAAATCTATAGGTATATATATAGTTTAGTTTTTTTTGTGAAAAGAGAATGATTGATAATCGTGTTAGATTTGTAGTGTGGAAATGTGAAAAGAGAATTGGTGTTTATATAGGGAAGTATTTGTCACATAAGAGTTGACTTTGTTTCCTTTAATTTAATGATCTACACGTGCAAGAACCTTCAAAGAACTAGGTGCAAAAAGTTTGATATTAACTCTATGTAAAGCAATTGGTTTATTTTCTTATGATTTACTTAATAGTTGCTTAATCCATTTGTAAATATTAACAATGTTATACTTTCCGTTCATTTTTACTTGTCGACTAATTTAAACAATAGATTTCTTTATGAATAAAGTTACGACCACATCAATTAATATCTATTCTTTAACAAGTTTTCACTTAAATTGTTTTTAATTATACAAATATAATATTTTCTAAACGAGTCAAAAAAAAAGTGTCACATAATACGATAACAATCTACGATAGTAAGTTGAATAATGTAATGGTATATATAAGTTAGATTGGTTGTCTGGTAAGTGATGCCAACTGTTTGATTAACTTGTGCAGAGAGTAGGCGTTTTTTCATCCATGAATAACGCAACTTGTCTCAGACAAATTAAATAAATTAATATAACATAGAGTAAACTGCTGACCAGAATTAATGCTTGTATCAAGCTAAATTATTTATTAGATTGTACCATGTTATAAATCTTAAAGAATACTATTAAAGTATAATGTAGAGATCTGAGATCTCATAATTCAGATTGTCACTTTTATTTTGAAGATCAAATGCACTCATTACACGGTAGCTGGAGCTTACCATTTTAGAATCCTTCCAGCCAATTTTTCGTCTTAAAATAAAAACTCAGCAACAACTTGCTAGGTTGAAAAAACGCCTAATTTAATGTAATCTCGCAAGTGAAGTTTGGCGATCTGCGCAGTCTTATAAGGTAAAAATATTGTTTCCATTTGCCCCTAGACTCAAGTTGTGCAATACAAAAATCAAATACGTAAAACAAGTACATTATAGTAAAAAATCTATACTGAAACAAAGGAGAAGAAAAATAATAATAACAATAAATAATATGATCATCGAAATCAATGAGACAATAAGATCGAAGAATAAGATAATATAAAAGTAACAGATCAATACCGATACGAAACTAGGCAACACTCATCCTAATCCTAACCTACAAAACTCCAAGTCATATCATCAATAAACTACAAATACGTCATCTAATCATCTCTATTAGTATTCTTCGACCTACTTTATCTCTTCTCTTAGCCAAACTATATGGTCAACTAATTGAGTTAAAAAAAGAAACACGTAAGGATAAAGATTTTGTGCTTGACCTCCATTTCATAGGTCTGTAGGAAATTTGCTAATCAAGATAATAGGCATAAAAAACTTGAAACTTGTTGAATTGGTAGCTTTTTCTCAAATTATTATTATCATTTCAAGAAAAAAATATACTTTACCCTTTCGTTAATTTAGGTTGGAGAATTTTGTAGAACACAAATCAAAAGATTGAAAGTGAGACACGACATCAATTTAGGTAGAATTGAAGGAAAAGGTTTTCCTTAAACCGTCCAAAAATTCAGAACAAAGTTAAATTAATACTCCTAAAATATGCATGTGCTAAAAAAACTTGAAGCAGCTAAGATGACGGTCCATGCATAACGCATCTAGGACATACTCAACCCCATGATCAAATCGCGATCACTTTTATCGCGAAAAAATAATACTTACAAACTGAACAGAAGAAAATGACCTTTTTCATATCTCTTAAAAAAAAGATATAAAACTAAAACATTGTAAGAATCTATGAAATCATAGACTTATAGCTACTAAAGATTCATTTCCATATCATAAAACTTGCACAGATAATGTACTATCATTGACATACCGGCAAACATATATGCGATACACATTCAGTTTTGGAACCAAAATGTATTTTTCATGAATAAACGCAAAAGTTCATGAGAAAACTTATAGTCGGGATACAGACCAACTTACAATCTTTGAGATATCTAGGCATTAGCTCAAGACACATTTTACATCAAACTGACCAGCATGTTACAAGAAAAACACCTGCTAAAACATAAATGATAAAGCAGAAAACAGGATAGATATAATATCATTCGGTAACCTTCACGCCAGTTAGGTAGACTTGGCACTTGATCGCACTGCCCCCGACATAGAAACCAGGCATTACCATTAGACCAACCTTAGGCTTCTCGTTTTCATCTACAGTGAAATTTTCCAGAACACTTTCCATATAAACCTCTGAGAAGTCGGTTCCCCTCTGGACTTGGAAAACCCTGACTGGAGGATCAAATGAATATGCCAACCTATGCAAAAGCCAAATTGACTTGGTTAGTTTCAGAAAGGCCTGATAGAAAGCTGTTCTTGGGTGTCCACCACTCATAATATAGTTTCGCTGATCCAAGTTCCCAAAAAATGCAGACTCCATCTTCGAATGAACCACCTCCAAATATTTCTTCCGGCAAAAGTTCCCAAAAAGGGACTTGGGATTTTGGACTACAACATCCAGTGGATCTGATTCCCGTAATGCAAGATACTGGTGGTAAAAACTATCATTGGGGACAGCTGAATTCTCATATTTCACAGAGAAGAACTCATTCTGAAATTCAGCAAACATTCTTTGGCAGATATGTGATTCAAAAGCATATTTCTTGTGAGCTCTCTTTGCATAAACTAGATCTGGCTCTATGGAGTTTGCTGCAGCATCAAGATCCCAACCAGCAGCTTTCATCATGTTGATCAGTGGCTTAGAGAAGTCGTGAATGGCCCTATAAGCACCTTCCACGGCTGACCTGAAAAGCTCAGGAGTTAGGTCCACAGAGAAATGCCCATCCTCGTTAACTGCATTCTCCGATTCTTTCTCTGACAAGCCCCTGAGCTTAAGGTTTTTCTCCAATTTAATCCGCTTCTGACTGGCCTCTAGTATCTGCTGCTGCAGCTGAAGAATCTCAGAATCTTTGTTCTGAATCTCAGATTGAAACTTCTTCACCATAACTTCATATGTTTTCAACAAACTCTGCTGTTCTTGGATCTCTGCAGCCAAGCGAGAATCCTGAGGTGAAACACACACAGGTTTGGGATTATGCTCCCTGTAGAAGTGCTTCAGTTCAGAGAGATTCTTCAGCTCTGAAATTACAAGTTTATCGGCAGCTTGGATTTTGTCAGGGTCATAAGGAGTATGAGCAGATTGGAGTTGAATGTAGGCAGATTTCAGGGAAGAGATATTTGTAAAAATCCTAGATACCACAGCTTCAACTGCTTCAGGATTTTGGTTTGCGGCTTCCTCCATAGGTTGTGGATGGACCTTCTGGCTGTTGCTCTCACGGAGTTGTGTATCTTTTGCACCACTGGGTTGCATAGCTACTTGTAATGAGAATAGATTAGTCTAAAGCCCAACCCCTAAAAGTTTGCAGTGATTAACCTGTAAAACCCAAACTCCGTCACAGATGCATCATGAACCAATCACAAAACAGGCAAATAAATTTCCAACACCGAACAGTTGCAGCGTCCAGAAAAATCAGCCAATGTTGAAAACAAATCTTTAAGCAACTAGCAGGAGAGTACACTTGGGTAAGCAACCAAACAGCAAGAAAATAAAAGGCTAGGCGACACCTATGGAAAAACAAAAAACTGGTACATCAGCATCCATTCTGAGCAAATTTTACCATGAGATCTCGCAAGGAGATGTAAATGTTACTAACACGTCCAGATCATAGCAGCAATTCACTAGTGTCAAACAAAGCAAAACTACAGGGATCCCCTATCTTCTTTTTTTCCTCTGACCCTGCAAAAACCCAACTGCCTGGTGTTGGATTGACACAATATGGGTGCGAGTGTGGGACACACACCAGATTTAGTCAACTTACTTTGGGTGCCTTGACTACATCTATGACCAAGAATTTTAATAGGTAAAGTATTCGTTAATAGGTAATGACGGTAATAATAATCAACTGACATCTTCTCTTCCACCAATTTCACGCACAACTGCTTGGAGTGCAGAAAACATTCAAAAACAACTAGTATTTAAGTGAGCACAAGATAGAGTGATGACTCATGTCCCGCCAACCCCCAAACCCCAGTCCCCCCACGGCCCCACCCACGCCTCCACACACAAAAAGGACCAACTGAACCAGGTTGGGTCAGCTAAGCTTCTCAGCTAACCTGGAGAAAATATATCATGTTGGCCCAACTAACTTAGAATTCTCTCTTTACCCCAAAACCTAAATGAAATGAAATTATTTTCCTAGGACGATTACATATAATTTACAGTCTGAATCATTTTCTATTCTTCTTTTCCAGATTAGTTAAAAGGATACGCGATATTGCTGTTCCAGCAAGCTGTAGTCCTGTCATTGCCGATCTTTGGTACTTCCATTCCTCCATCACTTGTCCCAATGTCATCGCACAACCCATGAAATAATAAACAATTTGAATACTTATCCATAATTGTGATGTAGACCTACAATGGAATCGTATACGGCATGTGTTTTCCATGGTTCCTTGCGTAAACTGGACCAAATCACCATGATCTGTCTCCTTTCCTTAGAAGTTTATTGTTGGCATTGCATCTCCAATTGTATACAGTATACCAAGTTCCCTTCTTTCCAGGGTCGGGTGGGGGGGATAGATCAAGAAATCATTATTATACACCAAGATCATCTTAGCAGTTGAAGATGCAATTATAAGTGTTGTTTTTACCTCACAAACATCAACCCCGTTCTATGCAATTACCTACCAAGTGAAGAACGTGAACTTCCTTACTTTACCCTGTTCCAACAAGTTCTCTATAGAAGGAACCCACAGAGAAAGATTTGAACCCTTTTCCCCTCCAAAAATCCTCCCCCACCCCATGCCCCCATCTACAAGATAGATATCATAAATTCCATAAGGAATTTTTCCCAGCTCCGTCCATTCCCATTTGAATGGCCTTTTAACAGTTTATAAACACGTGATACCCTGCACAGGGCTCCTTGAGTACACCTGGACTCAATAGCTTCTTTACTAGTCACCAATGTATACAGCCACGGTTATTCATGTTTCGGTATTAGTCCATGATAATACATGTTAAACCAAAATCATGTACTCCTTCCACAACCAATACCAAAGTCAACCCACTCAATGAATTCCTTTTATTTCATAATTCTTCTCCATAAACTTATCCCACCGGAGTTGACATTGTGAACACTTAATTTTTGCACCATTTTAATTCATCCAAAAGTTTTTTTTTTTTGAAAGGTAATTTCTCCAAAAGTTGACAATGTTTAGCTTAATTGTAGTTATTTTTAATTGATTTCCCAACTTTGATGCATTTTTTAATTGCATCTCACATTCACACACACGCGCGCGCACACAAACACACACCCCCCCCCCCACACACACCCAAAAAAAAAAAAACTTCCATTTAGCTTCAATAGTCTTTAGTTATCAAGTTTAGTGTGATTGTGAACACCTAATTTGAGCATGTGTTTCAGTAGTGGATTTGGTGTGAAAAGCTTAGCATTAACACATTCTCCCGGTCAACAAAATTCCTTAACCGGTTTAGTTTTCAGTCTAACAGAATTCCTTACCAGATCACACACCAATAATTCAATTTTGCCCAGGCATTCAAATAAAAGTGACATGGAGCACCAAACTTAATTCCAAGTGGCAACTCCAAATAAATAATTCCTTCTCAAAACGTCACTTCAAATAGAAAAACTCTTCTAACTCATTCCTTTAAAGGGATGAAAACAGGGATGTGACGGCTCAAATAAACGGATGTGAACATAAACAAACAAAAACCTAACTAACCCTTGTCAATGACACATGATATACGAAACCAAAAAGACAAAAAAAAAGGTAGAATCATAGGCAAAGGCTTGAACAAGACAAATAGGAACAAAACAAAATCTTTGCACTGGAATGTAACATTCTATCAAAGAGATAACGTTCAATACCCACCAACAAGCTAAACATTTAATCCGTCTTTGATACTAGGAAAATTAACATAACAAGGTTTTCAGATTTACCTTTGAAACAAACAGCAATGAAGAACTCTGTTTTCCACACAGCAAAAAAACAAGCACCACCACCACAGTAGGAACAACGAAAGAAGAGCTTACACACTCGGATGTTTTTTGCTACTTTTGAATCTAAAAGTTGCTTCCCAGATTTGCTAGAGAAAAGAGATATTTTATAGGGTCAAAGAATTAGGGTTTGGCAGGAAATTCCAACCCATGCCCTCCACTAAAATCAGCCAAATAAGCAGGACAAGTATTAGCCAATAGGAGAATCCCAGATTTCAATTTGCTCACTCTGAGACCCTTTTATCCCTGCTTATTTAAGCCCTAATATTGTTCTCAAACAGGCTCAAAAAAAGAAAATAGCTGTGGTGTTTAATCCTAGTTTAAGTTACATAAGGCTAACCAAAACAAATTATATTGAACCCTACTTAATAATCTATAATCATACTGCCAAACAGGGCTGTTCAAAACCAAATTGTAACCAATAACCCGAACCGAAAAAATGACATGGTCTACTAAGGTTATCTTTTACCGGGTTATCGGTCTAGAACTTGAGTTGTCCAATTTTCTTAACGGGTGAACCAACAACATGGTAGTAAAAATGACTTCATTCCAACCACCATCGGTTAGTGGCCACTTACAACCTTCCTAGACCTTTGTTCATCGACCAAAGAACACATGATATTCCATAAGATGTATTTTTCCCTCAACTGTGACAAACTTGAATCCAGCGTTTCAGTTAAAATTAAGATGGAATAAGGTCAAATTAAGAATGTTATTTTTCTCAATTGTGATTAAATCCCCAATTTAGTTCAAATTAAAAGGGTTCACTTGGCACAAAACAAATAAAAGCAGCTAATGACCAAGACTCGAATAACCAGTAGCGGTGATACAGTAGTGGAAGGGTGATCAGTCGAACACCCTTTGCTGAAAAATTACATCGTATATATAGATCAAATATTGTTGCAAGGACTCTAAGATTAAAATAAGAAACAAAACTATTGCTAGCTAAGGAATAGAATTATTTTTAGTCTTTGCCATTAAAATATTGATTCATAGGCATAACAAAAGTAGGTGCAAAGCAAAGACACTTTTTATTGTTTGTGGATATTTTGGTGACAACTACACAACGGCTTGGGCTATATTTTACATCCTTTTACTGTAATGATTTTGTCTTATACTCGCTAAGTTTCAATTTGTTTGCCTACTTTCCTTTAAGTACTTTTAAAAAAATGTCTCTCTTCTTTTTTGGCAACTCTTTACTTTCAACTTTCCATATGGCATGTTTAAGACCATAAGATTTAAGGATATTTGGTACATTGTACATATCTTTAGTTTAAGACTCTAAAACTAAAAAGTCTTCTCTACTTTCTTTAACTTCGCGTCATGTCTTAAACCATACAAAAAATTTGAAATGGAGTAATTATTTTTCTAACTAGAGTGCCTTGAAAGCAGTTAGAAATTTCAATAGAGAGACATTTGCCTTAAATACTGAATAATTTTAATTTTACATTACATCCGATAATGAATGATGTTTTTTTAGACGATTTGAGTATATTTCGAGAACAAGAAATACCTCGTATTGTTTCTAACAAGACAATTATTAAAAAGAAGTCAACATATGAAACCTCCTTGCATATGATTGGAATGACAAACACAAACAAAACCCAACTATCACTTAAAAAGGAACTCAAAAGACTTTATTTTAGGACAGAACCAATTTTCAGAGGAAAAAGCAAATACAGAAAGAAAGAGCACTAATTCCCCAATTGCAGCAGAGCTCAATAAGACTCCCTAGAGCTCAAATACTGGCTTCCTAACCTAAGGCAACCAGTAATCCTCTTATCTTAGCCCACCTTCATTCCCCGTCTATGATCACCGCAACATGGTTCGGCATCAGTTCTCGCCTGAGTTCTGGAGGCAACAACACTTCATCCACCGAAGAATTAATTGAACTGTTAGCAGCACTGTCATCGATGTTGCTAGCGGTGTCGTTTCGATCAGAGGCAAGTGGATGAATCAACAGTCATTTTGTTAAATTGGGAATAATTTGAGGGTTTGTTGATTATGGTTGGGAGCAAAATCTATATAATTTTTCCTTTCAGGCTTCAGCTATATCAAGAGATTTCTTACAACAGATTTTTTCTTAATCAGACACTCATTCCTACATTGACATACAATCTCTAACCAAAGACCCTTCATAAGCATCAAATCCTTTATCTATAGTCCTGGAACACGCCTAACCTAATGATTGCAACATCAACAACTAAACCTTAACGCTACCAGTTGCTATGCCTTTAGGGATTGCTTCTATTATGTTTTATCCTCAGTAAAGTCAATATTGATTCACAAAGATAGTAGATTTTTTTGAGAAAGCAGAGTGTAACTTTTATATATCACCTATTAACTTGATGTTACTACATGGTCTTTAAAATTTCAGAAACATGAAGCTCTTTTGACTTGACTTGAGTATACATTCAAAGAATAGTTAAAAAAACTACATGACTTAGGTCAGTTTTTAACCTTTCCCTGATCATGAAAATGAAGATGGTTTCCACTTTCCACACTACAAATCTTAAAACCACTTAAATTCACAGCAGCCCCCAAAAGCAGAGGTTTTTACTTTGTATGACAACAAGTTAGGAAATGTTTCATCAACTCATTTCCATCATCACGACTTCACTCCAATTTTTGAAAGGACATTTTAATATATATTTTTACACCAAAAATAAGAATAATTATGTTTCTTGACCAGGCACACTCAGGAAAATTGATGTTGTTCACTGTAATTCCATAAATCTAATCCCACTTACAAAATTTGGGTTCTCTTCATATCACAGTGAAGATTATTCTACCAAATTATCTCACACATGTTCTTTCACTCTTAAGTTGAAAAAAAAATAGTTCACTTCTCGCGGAACCTTGATAATTAAGAAAGACCTTCTTATCAATGAGTTTCTTGAAAGTTGATTAAAGACATATCACCCTTTCCACACGAGTCTTGAATAAATTTTCTATGTCCAGATTTGGCGTGGTGAATTTTTTTACATTCTACAATGATTTAGCACAAATGCTTTATTGAAGTACCAAAGTTTCCCTGAATTTTCTAACTTGCTATCACGATTCCCTCAAGAGGTAGCTTCTTCTCAAAGTTGACTCTAACATATTGGCAGATCAAAAGCTTTGATACTTAATTTAAACCACGATGACCATTGAGATAATGAACAACCTAGAATAGATAACACAGGATGTATACCTGAAAAGTAAAAACTAAAAGCAATCCAATGTTGAATAGCCAGAAGGTTCCAAAATAAACTCAAAATCAGCACAAACTTGCACAAAACTACATGAACAGACTCAGGTAGATCAAGAGACCCAAATCATATACATATAAGGAACGTAAGCAAATTGCACGTAAAAACACGCGCACTACCGTGAGAATTAAGCAAACATAGACACGGTCTTCTAAGTATGATAACAAAAAAATAGAATTATCTAAATAACATACCTAAAAAAACTACACATCAACGATTGAAGGTGTCCAACATACATAATAACCTGAACACTGCAAAAAAAAAGAAGGAAAAAATCAAACATAAAAAAGCAGTCTTGATTAATCTGCAAGATTAGCAATATAAACATCAAACTGACACAATTCTTTCACAAAACAAAAAACACCCATCACCCCATTTGTTTCTGCAAGGTCAAAAATCATATTAACCCCTCCCCCACCCACCCACTTCTTTTTCTTCTTGTTCTTGAAATGGATGTGTTAAGGATGTCCTTCTATGGAATCACCAAATCAAGTAAAATCCCAATTGTTTAAAACAATCAGAGATTAAGGCAAACTCCTTTAAAAATCTACATAGTAAGCAAAAAAATGTTGCTTTTTTCTTCTACATGATGGTAAAACCCTAGGAGATGTAGACTTAAAAAAAAAAAGATAAACTTTTTTTGAAAAAAATGTGATGTAGTGTTAATTTCTTCAAGAAAAAAAAAGTTTGGTTTGAAGAGAAAAAGCGGTACCTGATCGGAACAGAGTTTAAAAGTTCGATGGTGGTGGAGTTTTCCGACAGTATCTCAAACATTGGGCAAGCATCTCTTTTGAGTCTTTCGGTGCTCTCACGCCTTGTGGGTTTGGTACTTTCTATAATTGATTGCCTTACCCACTTGCTATAAGTATTCTAGTACTCCCTCTCTCCCTTCCTTTTTAGTTTTTTTTTTTTTAATTTAATTAATTTTTAAAATTAAATTAAATTAAAAAAATTTTATTTGTATTTGATATTTACATCAAATTAATTTAATTTTTATTATTATGTGATTTGATAAAATAAAATACATGTTAATTAATTAAGATTAAATAAAATAAATAATAAATTTAAATACATAACATGCATATGTTGAATTGATGTAAACACCCGATACAAATAATTAAATATTTTAAAATAAAAATACTATAAGTCTCGACTCTTTAAAAAAATAAATTATAGCAACTAAAAAAAGGATGGAAAGAATAATAAAATAGTGTCATGATTATGAGACACTTTAGTTTGTTCACTTTTACTTATTGATAAAACACACAAACCTTTTGTTTTTTAAATACGTTATAACTGACAAATAAAGATGAATATCTTTATTTATTTTAAAAATATTTTAGATAAATTAACGGAAATAGATGGAGAGATTGCTAGTAATAATAAAAATACTACAAAGATAGTAAAATGTAGAGAAAGAAGTTGGGGAGAAAGGTTATCTTTCTTTTGAGATTAATTAATAAATAAAAGAGATTTGAGATTGATTTATAAATAAATTAATTTAGCTTGTGATTTATAGAAAAAGAGAAGTTATTATATAACCTTTTAAACTGCTTGTAAATTGTTTAATTGAGCTATTTATAACTTGTAAATTATTCATTTGAGATACTTATATATTATTATATATGTTTGATTTACAAAATATTTCAAAAAGTTATTTATAAAATATCATCAGTTTTCCTTCTTTAAAAGTAATATAGATACTCTTAAAATTTGAGTATGATCTCAATTTCTGAATGCATTTGATGTCTTTTTTCTTTCTTGTAATGATTGAATGGCTGACCTTATACAATTGACTTCAAACTGAAAATTGGATAGTGAGAGCTCTCTTACAAAACCCTACCCTTGATCAGAGGCATATTCAAGAATTCAAAATGATAGTAACTATAGTATAAAAAGTGGATTTAATTAGTTTGACATAGATTCTTATCATTAAATTTTTATTTTTTTTAATAATTATAGGTCCAAGGTTTAAATTCTTAATTAATTAAAAGGTCAAAAGTGCTATCAAATAACCACTGGAAGAGATGTTACATCGAATTTTAAAATAAAAACTAAAACAAGATAGACACAAAATTCAAATTTCTAACATTCACTAAGAGGTGCACCCAATCATCGTCGCAATATATATATATATATGGTTCACGCGTCTATATTTTTAACAAAAAAAATAAAAATATAACAATACTATAAATGATTTCAGGAGAAGAGCATGGGTCACGTGAATCCGGTGACCCCCTATTACAGAAACCTCTGCCTTCGACTCTTTTGGGAAAAATAATTTTGACCAGAATAATATTTTATCTATGTTATTTTACTATTTAAATTTTTTTTATTCTTTTGATTTTAATACCTTTTTTAACTAAAAATAGGAAAAAGAACAATTTATTTTAATATAAAATCTCTTTTGTTGTTTTTGAAATTTTGTGGCCAAATTTTCTGGCCATTGCACTTGTGACTCCTTTTATCTTTTTAGTTAGGCCAACAAGAAATTGTTAAATACTTTATACTAGTCGTATTTGCTTTTCCAACATTTATAACCCAGTAACTATTTCCAACAAAAAGAAAATCTAACACTTCTTTTTTATCTATATATATAAAAAAAATTAAACGCTGTTCAATTAGAATGTCTATCATACCATTGGGTAGTGAGACAAACTTTTTGTACACAATATATGTTTAAAATGCCATTCATGATAGTAACACCAACAGCTCAGGCAACATTTTGATTTAAGCAAAAGAACTTATCATTCTGATTTCTGACTAAAAAAAAAACACCGACCACCATCAGTAACACTACCAATAAATTTAAACTTAGCATTGCTGTCTGGCAAAGAGAGAAGAAATCGCGAGAAAATAATGTACAATATCAATGTTAATGACTTGAATATATGAAACTACAATTTTTATCAGTAACCTGAACGTGTTCACTATCTATGAATCGAAAACAATCAGTAAATGTACACCCTTCAAAGTCTTTCACCTCATGACTAATATCTGCAATGCCATATCTTATACTCAATGATGCTCTAGAGGTTATAGAGAAAGACCAGAACCGAGAGATTAAAAAACAGAAACTTAACAAGCCACATATGGACGGACCCATGCAGACTATAGAAGAGACGTTGCAATGCTTGAAAGATGGAAGAAGAACTGTACAATGACGGAATTGGCATAAGCATAAGTTGATAACATTATGGGCATAGATTCAATTGTGGTTCCTAGCTATATAATGTAACATGTCAAGACATACATATTCTTCTATCGTTTAAGCTTGAGGATTTTGTTTTCTTCCTTTTTCTCTGAAAAAATATGAGTAGTGAACCTTCTTGCTACCTAATTTATGTGAAAATCAACGTGTAATAGCTTTTTATGTTAATGAAATTGGACATAATGAGTCAGATAACCTTCACTATTCTTCAGATCATGCATCATCGCTAGTGCCTGGGTATGCTGGCAGACTCATTATCCTCTTGTCAACAACTGGACCTCCAACTGTAAAATGATAGAGGCTCTGAAACTTTGATCCTTTCAGCCCAAGAACCTCATGTACTGGCAACGATCACAAAAAAGGTAAAAGTTTAGTTGCACTAAAACATTCAATTAATCTAGTTGAATAAAGTTATCAAGCCAAAACACGATACCACTTGCTAATTATCTGGGAGAGGAAAGGGGATGATAAAAAGGGACACAATAGAATGAATAGGTATATTCACACATGTCAAATGACAAGATCCTGAAGGATGATAAATGCATATGTTCAGGTTCACATTTCACTAATACAATTACTAAGATGTTTTGTACTTCAGAAGTAGTACATACGTAAAGTTTTTTATGTGACAGATCGAAAAAACAAGGTGATTTAAACAGAAGTTGATGAATTTTCTTTACACTAAAAAAGATATACAGTATCAACCACAGTAAGCTAACCCTACAACCAGATTATGATAGACTAATGCCTGAATATATTTATCAGAAAAAATATATATAATTAAGTGTTCACTAATAAACCTCGCAGTCTCCAACTCTACCTCAAGAACTGATTGCTCTGCAATTCTAATTCAGTGTTCATGATTCTCCAGCCTCTTACATCTAAATATTCTAGAAAAGAGAGTGGTGGCGATACTCTTGCTTCAAGTAGACAGTGACCAACTCATTCCTTTTAGAGAAGAGATGCTAGATTTTTTTTTTGAACTATAGTATAGTTATACACAGGTGAACCACTTACTGATAAGAATTTCTTCTTCTTCCGGGTGCCTATCTAGTTCAAATTCTTTTATTCTTTTCTTTCCCTGTCCGTTTTTCTTTTGGGGGAAGGGAGTTGAAAGAGTGTCATTGGTGAGGGACTGATTGGTGCATCATTATGCAAGTTCATAGCTGGTTCAACCTGAACTGGAAGGATATGACATGTCAAGTTCAGGTGTCCTTTATCTTTTATCTTTTTAGGTGTCTTTTTGTCTTTAAGACTGGGAACGGGCAATATCTGAAATCAGATCAGTATATCTTTTTATGCATCTTAAGCAGAAATTATAATTCTAAGATGTTACTGAGTCCAAATTCCATGAAATTATTAGTAAAAGAGATTTTGCAAGGAAAGAGACTAATTTATCTTAATGGTTTAACAGTGGTCATTTTGACTTTGATACTTCTCTATAATTTCTGCCTAATAGAGTTTGCTGGAAGCATGAACTAAAAGGATATCTTTAGATAGCTGTACTTTTCATGGAAAATTTTGTAGAATAAAACATTACAACACAATAGCAATCCAATTATCTGATACTTGGCTTCATTTAAATTTTAAGCTCATTTGCCTTCAAACTTACTGTTATTTATATGGAGGAGATAGTTAACATCTATATAAATAACTCAGAAGCCTATTTTTTAATAATGATGTTAATTTGCGGATATATATACTGCATGACACAACATCCACGTGCAACGCATGTGCTGTGAGACTAGTACTTCTATTACAAGTCAAAGAGAAAAGAGAGGGTAGGGAGGGTATACCAGGATCATCAAAGAAACAACCAATCCCGGTAGCAGAGATGCCAACAGCATGTGATTCAAGATACAAAACTTGTCCGAGCACTCCTGTCTCCCAAAATAGCCGTGGGTACATCCAGGAACCCTTGTTGCGCAAAGTGGGCTCGAAATGCGCAATCATGCCCAAGCTGAAGCAGCCATCACTAGCAATGTCCTGTATAATAAATATCCATAAAAAGAGGTCACTTGAAGCATCACAAGCAACGAATGAGCTTGATCTGACTGTAAAGTTCAGCTAGCATCACAATTCTACATAATATGCCATTAGATAGAGAGAAAACAAGTAAAGGATCATCTCCATGCTACCATGATCCTGCCACGGAGGAGGAGAAAGTTCACTGTTTTGTACGTGGGTTGCGGTACTGCTTGAGGGTCAACACAGAGCATTTGGTTTCAGCCGGCCATTCATTTCTTGATGTGGCTGACCATGCCATGGAGCATATTCATCGTGAGGCCCAAGGGGGCAGCGATAAGAGGGCACGCTACCAGGGCAGCTACACTAATATGATCAAATCAAAGAATGAAAAATACATACCTGATGGCATGACAATCGTTTTGAAAGCTCCCTGCAGTCTCCACTTGCAAGCTCATATAAAGGAAGATCATCCGGACAACCATCTGGTTTCACCCATTTAAACTCGGCTCTAGTATCTTTCTTAAGATCATCCAGATGGTTCTCATTTCTCACCAAAAAATATAGTCCTTTTGGCAAGCCAACAACTCTATGAACAAACAGAGCAGCATGGACTTCACTATCCCAAGCAAGTGATCTAAATGGCAATGTGAGTTGCCTAACATGTTTCTTTCCACCGTGTGAACCAGACGGCACACAATGCAATAATATCTGATAAAATGTTTCTTTGGACATCACGGTAGAACCATCCATATCAACTGCGCTCCTACGCTTTCTAACTAGTTCCCTTAAACTTAGATCCTTATAAGAGCTTTCACTAAATGTTCCACTACTCTGAAATGGATCAACTACTGATAAATTAGACATTGTTAATGGCTTTTTCGCTGCTTCAGCTGTTCTATATATAATATCCCAACAAATGTGCTCTTTACTAAGCACATTAGGCTTGCCCTTCCAATCCAAACCTGAAAAGTCTGAAATAGCGCAGCTTAACTCCTTATAAGCCACTTTAAATTCACTCAAACCACTAGGGAAAACCAAAAGAACACAATCTGGATGCTCAAACTCAATCTCTGGCATTGACCCTTTCACGGGCCGAGATGGGATTTTAAACTTGGGAAAATTTTCAACGCCCGTTAACTTCTCTAACTCCTCGTAACCTAATCCATCTAGAACTTTCACATCCCATCCAAGCCCTGCTGCTGCCATTGAAACAGCAGCAATAGCATGACCCACATCATGATTACAATACCTAAATGCCCTTTCACCATACTTCCAAGCTTCCCTCCAAAAAATAGAAGATAACCCAATAAGGAAAGAATTTTCAGGGAAGAATCTTGTGAAAATCCCAGAAGAGAATTGGGCTCTAATTTCCAAAGAATGTTCTTTTGGCGCATAATGAGCCACGAAACCTTTGTCTGACACTGATTCAACAGGTGGACAAATAATACACGCTTCAGTTGGATGGAGATTCCCGCTACTAGGGTTTACCCGAAGGGACCAAGTTGAAAACCCAGTCGATTTCCAAGCTGATAAGGCTAAAGAATCATAGAAAAGCTGAGAAATTGTGGAATCCGAAAGGGGTTTGGGAAAAGGGAGAGTCTTGAACAGTGACGAGTAAAGAGGAGATTCATCAGAATATGGAGGGTGTAACAGAGAGATAAGTGGAGAAGAAACATAACGGCGAAAAGGGTTGGGCTGATTTGCCCAATCAAGACCACGAGGGCCACGAGCGTAGTTGTTGAAGGAATGTTTCGTTTCCTTATGGTACTTCAAGACTTGGGCTAATGAAGCTTGTTTTTCTTCATCTTCTTCTTGTTGATGAGTTGTTTGTGATGACGAAGTGGACATTGGGATTAGTTTTCTGGTGGTGGTGGGGAAGAAAAAGAGAGGTTGACGGTGAAAGGGAAGATGAAATCTGTGATGGAGAAGAGGCATATTTCTTCTTCTGTTCTATTTTTGTTTCTGCAACTGTCAACCATATTCTGGAGTAAGAATTTTGGAATAGTGCTGGAAGTTTTTGGAATGTTCCAATTTCTAGTTTGAGATTCCAAATTGGAATTTACTTGCTACAAGTCCTGGAGTTACCTTTCAAATACTACGTGACATTAAGTTTTACCTTTTAATAAAATCTTGAAAGTAACTCAACTCTCTATTTTCCTAACACACAACACGACACTAAAAAATATTTTCTTTAACTTTGTTTTATTAGTATGTCTTATTATTAAAATGAAGTGTCTTTTAGTAAATTATTCAATTTAATATACACATATATCATTTTTTTGGCTAGAATGATATCTTTTTTATATTATGTTACATTTAAAAATATTTTTATTTTTTTGACTTTAATACCTTTTAACTAAAAATAAAAAAAAGAATAATTTATTTTAAAATAAAATCTCTTTAATAGTTTTTGAAATTTTCTGGCCATTGCGCTTGTCGACTCTTTTTATCTTTTTAGTTAGGCCAACAAGAAATTGTTAAATACTTTATACTGGTCGTTTTTGCTTTTCAAACATTTTTAACCCAGTAATTATATCTTCTTTTTTATCTATATACATAAAAAATTTAAACGCTGTTTAATAAGAATGTCTATCATACCCTTGGGTAGTGAGACAAACTTCTTGTTGACAATGTTTAAAATGTTAATTATGATAGTAACACCAACAACTCAGGCAACATATTGATTTAAACAAAAGAAGTTACCATTCTAATTTTTGACCATAAAAGAACAGCAACCACCACTATTAACATTACCAATAAATTTAAACTTAGCAAGGCTGTGGGGAAAGAGAGGAGAAATCGTGAGAAAATCATGTAAAATATCAATGTTACTGACTTGAATATATGAAACTACAATTTATATCAATAACCTGAACGTGTTCACTATCTATGAATCGAAAACAATCAGTAAATGTACACCCTTCAAAGTTTTTCACCTCATGACTAGTATCTGCAATGCCATATCTTATACTCATTGATGCTCTAGGGGTTATAGAGAGAGACCAGAAACGAGAGATCAAAAAACAGAAACTTAACAAGCCACATGTGGACGGACCCATGCAGACTACAGAAGAGACGTTGCAATGCTTGAAAGATGGAAGAAGAACTGTACAATGATGGAACTGGCATAAGCATAAGTTGATAACATTATGGGCATAGATTCAATTGTGGTTCCTAGCTATATAATGTAACATATCAAGACATACATATTCTTCTACCGTTTAAGTTTTAGGATTTTTGTTTTCTTCTGTTTTCTCTGAAAAAATATTAGTGAACCTTCTCGCTGCCTAACTTATGTGAAAATCAACGTGTAATAGCTTTTTATGTTAGTGAAATTGGACATAATGAGTAAGACAACCTTCACTTTTCTTCAGATCATGCATCATCACTTGGGCCTGGGTATGCTGGCAGACTCTTTATCCTCTTGTCAACAACTGGACCTCCAACTGTAAAATGATAGAGGCTCTGAAACTTTGATCCTTTCAGCCCAAGAACCTCATGTACTGGCAACGATCACCAAAAAAGGTAACAGTTTAGTTGCACCACAACATTCAATTAATCTAGTCGAATAAAGTTATCAAGCCAAAACACGATACCACTTGCTAATTATCTGGAAGAGGAAAGGGGATGATAAAAAGGGACACAGTAGAATGAATAGGTATATTCACACATGTCAAATGACAAGATCCTGAAGGATGATAAATGCATATGTTCAGGTTCACATTTCACTAATACAATTACTAAGATGTTTTGTGCTTCAGAAGTAGTACATACGTAAAGTTTTTTATGTGACAGATCGAAAAAACAAGGTGATTTAAACAGAAGTTAATGAATTTTGTTTACACTAAAAAAGGATATACAATATGAACCACAGTAAGCTAACCCTACAACCAGATTATGACAGACTAATGCCTGAATACATGTATCAGAAAATAAAAATATAATGAAGTATTAACTGATAAACCTCGCAGTCTCTAACTCTACCTTCAAGAACTGATTGCTCTGCAATTCAAATTCTTGTAGAATAAAACAGTACAACACAATAGCAATCCAATTATTTGATACTTGGCTTCATTTTTAAGCTCCTTTGCCTTCAAACTTACTGTTATTTAGACGGAGGAGATGGTTAACTATATATATAAATAACGAGCTCAAAAGTTTAATTTTTAATAATGATTTTAATTTTCAGATATATATACGGCATGACGCAACATCCACACGCACGTGCTGTCAGACTTGTACTTCTATCACAAGTTATAAGAGAAAAGAGAGGGTAGGGAGGGTATACCAGGATCATCAAAGAAACAACCAATCATGGAAGCAGAGATGACAACAGCATGCGATTCAAGATACAAACTTGTCCGAGCACTCCTGTCTTCCAAAATAGTCGTGGGTACATCCAGGAACCCTTGTTGCACAAAGTGGGCTTGAAATGTGCAATCATGCCCAAGCTGAAGCAGCCATCACTAGCAATGTCCTGTACAATAAATATCCATCAAAAGAGGTCACTTCAAGCATCACAAGCAACAATGAGCTTGATCTGACTGTAAAGTTCAGCTAGCATTACAATTCTACATAATATGCAATTTGATAGAGAAAAAACAAGTAAAGGATCATCTCTATTTGCCATCAAGATATATTAAGTTGCGCAAAAAGTTTGTTTAATCATTTTCTTTAGCTTTATTTCACTGGAAGACACATATTGATATATAGTTGAAGAATGGAAACCCTTCATTCAAATATACTTAGATTTCTAGTTTACATAATAGAAGCACTTCGTATGAAGGCGAGGAAAAGAAATAAGATTTTTCGGCTACTCAACCATGATTCTTTTTTCAATGGTAACAACTATTCATAAATCTTACTATTAGTTTTATAATGACAACTTTTTCGGAGAACTCCACAAAAACAATATTATAGGAACCATAACTGTAATATGGATCTGTGAGCAAAAGCACATAAGAACGAGATAATAGAGAAACGGGGGATGAAATTGTGGATATGAAGTGAAAACATGTTACGACACTATATCTTTTGGTCCTGAGAATCAGATCACAAAATACGCACTGAATCACGTATGTAAAAAGTTATTTACAAGTATGATCATATATTCATATCAAAGAACAACAAACAACAAGAAAAATAAAGCTTCAACTCAAACAAATTGAGCAAGCTCTGTGAATTTCCAATATCTGTTCGGATCCATTTGGTCCTGTTTCTTTCCAGAATTTATTATTGTTTGTCCCAGCTAATATGACTTGTAAATAATCCTCGCAAATTAATCATATCAAAGAGCAGAAAATAAGTACCTGATGGCATGACAATCGTTTTGAAAGCTTCCTGCAGTCTCCACTTGTAAGCTCATATAAAGGAAGATCATCGGGACAACCATCTGGTTTCACCCATTTAAACTCATCTGTAGTAGCTTTCTTCAGATCATCCAAATGGCTCTCGTTTCTCACCAAAAAATATAATCCGTTCGGCAAGACAATAATTCTATGAACAAACAGAGCAGCATGGACTTCACTATCCCAAGCAAGTGACCTACATGGCAATGCCAATTGCCTAACATGTTTCTTTCCCCGTGTGAACCAGAAGGTGTACAATGCAATAATATCTAATAAAATGTTTCTTTGGACATTGCGGTAGAACCATACTCCTCTGCTTTCTAACCACTTCCCTTAAAGTTAAATCTTTATAAGAGCTTTCACTAAATGTTCCACTACTCTGGAATGGATCAACCGCTAATAAATTAGACATTGTTAATGGCTTTTTCGCTGCTTCAGCGGTTCTATATATAATGTCCCAACAAATGTGCTCTTTACTGAGGACATTAGGCTTGCCTTTCCAATCCAAGCCTGAAAACTCCGAAATAGCGCAGCTCAACTCCTTATAATCCACTTCGAATTCATTCAAACCACTAGGAAAAAACAAAAAGCACAATCTCTGGCATTGACCCTTTCACGGGCCGAGATGGGACTTTAAACTTGGGAAAATTTTCAACGCCGGTAAACTTCTCTAATGCCTCGTAACCTAATCCATCTAGAGCTTTCACATCCCATCTAAGCCCTGCTGCTGCCATTGAAACAGCAGCAATAGCATGACCCAATAAGGAAAGAATTTTCAGGGAAGAATCCTGTGAAAAGCCCCGATGAGAACTGGGCTCTAATTTCCAAAGAATGTTCTTTTGGCGCATAATGAGCCACGAAACCTTTGTCTGACACTGATTCAACAGGTGGACAAATAATATACGCTTCAGTTGGATGGAGATTTCCGCTTCTAGGCTTTACACGAAGGGACCAAGTTGAAAACCCAGTCGATTTCCAAGCTGATAAGGCTAAAGAAACATAGAAAAGCTGAGAAATTGTGGAATCCGAAATGGGTTTGGGAAAAGGGAGAGTCTTGAAAACTGATGAGTAAAGAGGAGATTCATCAGAATATGGAGTGAAACAGAGGGATGAGTGGAGAAGAAACATAACGGTGAAAAGGGTTGGGTTGATTTGCCCAATCAAGACCATGAGGGCCATGAGCGTAGTTGGTAAAGGAATGTTTCGTATTCTTTATGGTACTTCAAGAGTTGGGCTAATGAAGCTTGTTTTTGTTCATCTTCTTCTTGTTGATGAGTGATGGGGAAGAAAAAGAGAGGTTGATGGTGGAAGGGAAAATGACATCTGTGATGGAGAAGTATTTCTTCTGTTCTATTTTTGTTTCGGCAACTGTCACCATATTCTGGAGCAAGAATTTTGGAATAGTGCTTGAAGTTTTTGGAATGTTCCAAATTGTAGTTTGAGATTCCAAATTAGAGTTTGAAGTTCTAGAGTCAACTTTCATCAGAGTTAATCCTTGTGCTAGGGCTGTTCCCAGATGCTCCATCAGTCTTCAGCTTAAAGTCCCATTTCTTGGCATTTCCCACCTGATTTTGGCTGTTGCAGTAGTGTGTTTGGTGGTTTCCGACCCATATGACAAGAAATGGTATTCCAAGCCCATGTTAATGACGTGAGAGGTGTCCACCTGATGGTTATTTCCGTTGAAGACGTTGTCGATTCTGCTAATCCAGAGATTCCAAAGGGTGAAAGGGAGGATTTCTTGTCATGTAAGCCAATAATTGGAAGGCCTACTCTTCATGCTACCCCAGATGGTGTGGATATCGGCAATGTCTCTGCTGGTCCAATCCTGGACTGATGTGGTACAGTGTGCCCCATGATTCCATCCCAATAAGCTATTGCCTTGGGACAATTGAAGAGGATGTGATTAATATCCCTGATAAATTATATGAGATATGCTTCCATCTATAGCAGTTCTCTCCCTCAGTATATGCATTTTGGGGGACATACTTTCTGAAGCCTGAATCGATACAAATAATAGCTTAAGAGGCAATTGAAGCTATAGCATCGAAAAAAGAATTTTGACGATGAATCTTTCTTACCTTATACTCACTGATATCATCTCTCACAGAACTAAGAAGTCATGTTCCCTCATTGAGCTTATATTTCCCTTAATACGCCTAAATTCCTGAAGACAAGATGATGTGTCAGTCATAAAATAGTGACTGGCATAGCCAACAAGCAATTTAAACTACTCCAACATAGCATGCACTCTGAATGATAGCGGTTCAACATTCTCGTTTAACCAAAACTTAGATAGTTCAATTTTGAGGGTCTGACTTTCCTTGGGCTCTACTTAAGTATTCCTTTTCTTAATATATTAAATCACAATAATAGAGTATCTGATTTAAGAGTTCAGCCACAGTTACTTCCAATTATTCCCACAAAGAAACTGATAATTGATCAATTAGCAAACCCTCTACAATTTATTATTTTAAGAAGTGTGGAACGGGATAGCTAATCTGATAATTATCAGAAGAGTTTGCTTGCTAAACACATCAGAATTTCCAAAAAGTTTAAGTGAATTAACTCAGTTGACATGGGCACCAATTAAATCTGCAGCCAGGCCAGGGAAATGGATAAAATATTTATTCTTGTTCGTGTTTTATTTCAAATGTTCCTAAACAAACACATGTTGCTAGCTCCAAAAAGGGATTGCAGTCAACAGGATTAGCATGCAACAAGAGCAGTGCAGTTAATTTAAGAAACTGCACATGAGTAGTTGGACAAACAGAATTCAAACTAGTTGGATATCAACAAGGCAGGAGAAGATGTCAGCATAGCTGCTGATAATATACTTTCTTTTTCCCACTTCAGAAAGTTACAATTGTTACCATGTCAAATCACTTATGGTGAATCAGTGACTATATCTAATATACTATCACATGGTTAGTAACCTGGGTAAATTCATGAAGTATGTCCCTGTGCCTTGCCAGTTTCTGTGTAACAGAAGTGATAGATGCTGCAGATGCCGCACATCTACTCATAGAATCATTTACATCCAGTAGTTTCTCAAGTAATGACTGAATCACCATTTCCGTGGACTTCCAAGACCTGCTGGATCCTAAAGTTTGAATTCAACAAAAACAAGAATCAGAAACCAAACCACAAGCCGAGTTGTTCAACAAGTTCCAAAAATCAGAAACAGGCCATATTTCTTTGTTTGTTAGGTGAAGCTCAAAACCAAAACAAACCCACGACAGCCAATCTAAAGCTTAGGTGGGTAATCAGTAGTGTTGACCCTTAGGTCTTCATGAACAAAGACAAACAACTAACAAATATCTATGAAGTTTACTCCTGGTCTCTAACATTATTAGACTAATGATATGTCCTGATCAGTAATTAGAGTAACAATTTCTGCAATTACAATTTACATTAATTATCTTTTTGCATTAGATTTGGTTGTATCGTACTGTTAACTCAGCTATGTGGTAGAAACTTACATGATTTCTTAAACGTTATAAGTTTGAATTATTTCTTGGCAACAATTTCCAGTAATTGAGGGGTATATTAGGCCCTTTTGCCTTAAAACTAAACTGAACAGGTATTTGGTAGAGAACTTAAAGGTTTCACAATAAAAGCCTTGTGTTCAAATGGTTGAGGAAATTCTATATTGAAATGAAGGAACCATGGAAAAAGTCAAAAAGGTAAGTTGGCAATGCAAATGGACAATCAATGATGCACCAAGAGTGTAACAACACCTTACAATTTAGCAGTTTAGAAGCAGAGAATGAAGATGAATGTATTTAAAGAACTGTTAAAAACCCAGGTGGTAAATAGGAGGAAAACAAGGAAGTGGCAGGATAAATGACTGGAAAGCCAACCTCTTTAAGGACCAATCAGGTCAACACCAACTAATGCAAGCATAAGTAACTGCTTCAATGGAAGCAACTGGAATCTTAATGAACAGGTCAGATTCTCTGAAGTGGATGGGCAAAGAATGATGGAATTTTCTCAATTAAATCAAGCAAAGAAGCACAAGAAGGAGCCAATGAGGCCTTGGAAGCTGACATTGAAAACTAATGTTGCAAAAACTGGCTGGATTTGGATGGATAGCACTCAATGAGAACTGTCTCACACATGATGATCTCCGAAAGAGGAGTACAGAATCTTGCAGCTTATGTTATTTTTGCAAATCGGACAGACATCTCCAGCATTTCCGGTTCATATGGGATATCTGGTATATGTTCTCGGTTTATTTGGAGAGTTTGGGTAATGCAAGGGAACTTCAAAGGTACAATTACTAGTTGGAATGGACAGAATATGGAGAAGCGACAGATGTGGATAAACATTCGCTTTCAATTTTGGACAGATGGATAGGAAGGACCTGCAGATGTCTTTTCCGACAACAAAAAAGCTTTTCTCCCCAACCGAGGTGAGAGGAAAAATTTTTTAACTTCTAACTTTTAAAGTTTAATTATTTATAAAACGTATATTTTAGGTGTAACAGAAGATAGATTAGATGCTACACTGTATTTTTATGGATTCCTTACACGCATGAAGGACGGGATTCGACGGGATTCCGAAACCACCTTCATTGTACTTAGCCACTCAATTACTTAAAGCTTCAGCAGAAACTTCTTATCTCAAAAAAAAACATCTCATTTAGCCTTAAATTAAACTTCAACCAACAGAATTGAACAGGCAAAAAAAAGATCTCCAAAATGATCCAGACCAGAGATTCAACTCATAGACAACAACATTGAATAAGAAACAAAGTACGATACAACGAATCAAGATAGAAACAAAGCATCATACTCTTTCTCAAATAATTACAGACAAACAAAAAGGATCATGGCATTGATCATTCAATCAAGATAGAAGCTTTACACTTTCTGGACCAAACCCCACTAACAAGTAGATATAGTAAATCACGGTAGAAACTGTACACTCTCTCAACCAAAACTGCCTCTACACCTCCACGATCCACGAGGCAGTGGTAAGGTCTGAGGTCACCCTACCCTCCCGAGACCCCTGGGGTTTCAATGGTTATGTTGTTGTTGAATCAAGATAAAAACTTCATAACTTTCAACATAGAACCCACTAGGAATTCATCCCAAAATTAGCAAAATCAGCAATCAAAATATTAATGTAGCACATTGTGTACCAAACCATAAACACATAGATATAATGAATCAAGATAGGATTCCCACACTTCCTAAACCAAAACCCATCAACATTTTGACACAATGAATAACAGATTTAAACCTTACAAATATTTTCCTGTCATAGTTACTATTTACAACTTAACTTTATCAAAAAAATAAAAAAATAATTGAACTCTACCTTCTTGATTGACCCTAGCACCAAGCTTGGCATAAGAAGAGAGCTTAACATCAAGATCACCTTCGATCTTGCGAGCCTCTTTGCGTAGTTCATGCCACCCAGATTAACATCACTACAGAACGCCATTGGGTAGGTAATGGACCAATTGATCCTATATATGTTGAACTAATTTGAAACAATGAATTAAGAAAATGTGATTTAACAATAATCACTTTCTTTTCTTTCTAATACATGTATTATACTCGTATTATAAATAAATTAAAAGTGATAAAAAATATATTTTTTGTTATAGTATATTTAAATAAGTTTTTCTAAAAAATGTGTCAAAGTCAAACGAATATATGTACACATGGTTAATATATTCAAATTCTAAATATGTTTTGAAAAAAGTATAGCCAAATGAAACCCGACTTCAAAAATTTCAAATAAAGTAATTATTTTTAAATTTTCATAATTAAACGCGTAGGTAATTTCACTAATTTTCCATTATTTCTGTACATTGTATGAAATGTGAATTGCATTATACCTATAGGAGCCGTTTGGTTATTGTATAAGAAACATCTTATACATGTATTAAAAGTTACATTATTTTTACTATGTTTGGTAGAAATTTTGTTATTCATGTATTAATTTATACGGTGGTTGATTGCATTTTTTGTAGTCCTACATAATTAATACCAACATAACTTACGAGATAATATATGTATAAAGTTATGCAGCATAGAAAGTAGAATAAGTTATGTGGGTATTAGTTATATATATATATTAAAATGAAAAATTACAGATTTATCCTATCAATTTATTTTATTTTTTTAATTGACAATTATACTGTTTTCCTTTATATGTTTTTTTTTATTTCTTTTTATATTAGGCCATTTTTTATTTCTTTTAATTTTTTTAATTGGAAAATTTATTATTTTTCTATCATATACTATTTACATCACTTTTTATAGACTTATCATTTTTATTTATTTATGCAAATATAAATATTTTTTTAATATTAAAAATTTGATCGTATATTTTTTCACGGTACATATGCTAATCAAATATTATCATTATATATTTCGCATTTTACTAGTATGTATTATTATTTTGTAAATAATATATATTAATAATTTACAACAAGTTTAATATTTAATAGTTAATAATTCATGTATTATAATCTAAACTTAACAAAATAATACCTACATAACTAATATCTGCATAGCTAATACCTGTATAATTAAACTCAACATAACTAACCCTGCATAACTAAACAAAAACAACTTTTAGCGACATTAAATATTGACACTAATAAAGATTGATAACGTCTTTACCGGCATTATTAAGTGTCATTATAACCAATGCCGCTAAAAGTTTTAGAGACATATACAAAGAGTGACAATTGCCGCTAAAAATATATATTTAGAGGCAATTAAAAATTGAATGCCGCTAATGGTCATATACAAAGAGTGACGATAACCGCTAGCAAAATTTTCTTTTTTCTTCTCTCTTAGTAAGAAAAAGTATCTTTTTAAAAAAAAAAAAAATCTTCAAGTTACTTGATAAGAAATTAGGTTTTGTGATTTGAGAAAAAATGTAATTTCGAAAGAAGATGAAGTTGAAAGGAGAGGATTTATGATTTGAGAAAGAATATGTTTTGGGAGGAAGATGAAGATGAAAGGAGGTTGGGGTTGGGGTTCTTAAAATAGGTTGACATTTTCATTATTTATTATTTTTTAAAAAATAGATATAAAATGTGTTTAAAATAATTTTATAAATTTGGAGGCTCAGTGCCACATGTCATTGATTAATTAGTTGTTTTGTCAGCGCAAGTATATCACATATTTTTCATATTTTTTTATGATTAATAAAAAAATGCTTAATAACAACAATTTTGAATAGGTAAAAGTGTTCAATAGATACGTCTTAATTAAAGTATCTAAGTGAATATAAAAATAACTTTAAGAGTTCATTGATAACTTAAATCTTCATTTTATTTCATTAAATTATATAATAATAAAAATCGTATTAATTTGATATAACAGTCGATCCAGATAATTTTTTTTTCCTGCCGATAATATTCAACCATGATGTTAACACCTAACAGAGAAGCTGGCCAATGGGCGGGTGTCAGCGTTAATGACACATAGAAGTTTGTGATATGCATTGGGAATTGGATTCGCCAAATTTGTAAAAAAAAACGGCTAACTTACTAAACACAAAATAATCTGAGATACATATATTTTTTCTTATTAAGCAACACTAAGATAATTATCCTAAGATTATTTAAATATTAATTCTGAAAATGAATTTTGCACGTTTATCTCAAAATTTTAATTCAACGTATCGTACATGATAAATTCCATATATTAAATTAACTGACTTATCTGTGTTATGGATTAAAAATCAAAACATACAAAAAGAAGAAAAACTAAGTTATATTCTTTAATTAGTCTATTAATTCTAACCTTAGCATATACATATATAATTGGTTTTAACTTATCTATATCAAGATCTTTTGAAATTTATCAATTATTTTACCACGATATGACACACAAAGACTTTATGATAATGCTAAAATTTTGTACTACTAAATTATCTAAATTTCGCTATTACATTCATTATTTAGTGATTTTTTTTTATCTTTATTTATCCCCTTGTCACCTAAGCTTGGATAATTTGTTTGAACAGTAAGTTCCTATAGTAAACAATTTACTTTTTCTATGTATTTGATAATTATCACATGGATTTGGTTAATACTATTTAATATAATATTTAATGCAACTTTTTAAATACTTTTTTTTAGTATACTGATGATAAAAAGTTATAGAATTAAAAGATGTAATTGAAGCTGGATAAAACCTCACAGAAATATGGAGGCATAGTTTGGATTTCATGATAAATTATGCTTTAAAGGCTATAAAATAAATTAGCTAAGTTGAAATATCAATAATTTCAATTGAACAATACAACCGTACATATTTTCTCAGTTAGAATATCATCCTTTTCTATTCCAGGTATATCATATACTTGGTCATCTATATTATTATTTTCATTCGATTTTGGAATTCATATTGAAGCTTAGACAAAATTCAGATCGTGCTTTTAACATGATTTAAATCATATTTAGGGCTCGAATCTGAGATTTATGATTAAGGATGAAACACTCTCACTAATACATCACAACCTAACATTAATGATATATGCTTTATTCATAGTCAATTAGATAATTATTTGACCTCGCTGTAACGTTAAAAAGGTTATGTAAATATTTGAAAAATAATTTTCAAATTTAATATAATAATATCTTTCATTTATCATTCGGCTTTAAAATACTCTTAACATCAATCTATTAACTATGAAATACCTCTATTTTTTTACCATAAAAATAAATTTCTCATTTATTACATATCACGATTTATAATTAACCTAAACTAATTAGATTTCAACCAAACCCCAATTCAGGTAATAACCTTATATCCGCCATCTACAAGGCTACAAACCCCATAAAATTAAAGAAAAAAATTATTATTTTAGTATGTTGGTTGGATAAGTCCCCTTCACAAGAGAAATGGATTGGCTTAATCAGTCGGTGATTACGTGTAAATTGTGCTAATCTCCGTTGCCTAATAACAATATTTCCATTTTCATACTCCACCCGCTGCAAGCACCAAATCCCATTATATTACTACTAAAAACGACTGCATGTCTTCTTCTTTTTTAAACTCAGCGATTGCCTTCTTTTTTTGCTCTCATCACTCTTTCTTGCAGTTGTAGGTATGATATGTCACTTTCTTGCTTTGTTTCTCTTGAGGATTAACCTTTTGTTCTTTAATTTATTGCTGTTCTTTTAATCCCCAAATTTGGATATCTTTACTAGTTGTGGGACTCTGTTTGGTTGTTGAGAAAAGTTTTAACTCTTTTATGAAAATAATAATGGGAAATTCAAAGAAAGTTGCTTTCTTTTTTCTATTTGGTGATACTGGAAATTGTATGGGGGTATATATGGACATGGGTTTGGGTTTGAGGAGATAAAGTCTCCTTTTTGGGATCTTTTTTTTTTTTGGTTTTACACAGGTAGATTCGCTGCAAAATCTTCTTGATTCCCTTTTGCTTTAGATGTTGCGCGTTTGCTTTCTTTGACCAGAGTGTTTATTGGAAGCGACCTATACCGTAGGGAGTAAGGTTTGAGTAGACTTCACTTGTGGGATTATACTGGCACGTTGTAGTTTGATGACATGATTCAACAGTACTATACCTTTCTGTATGTTAACAATTTTGTAGACAACAAACTTTTTTACCAGAAACTAATGCAGAGGTGACAAGCTCTTCTTGAAAGAGTAAAGACTTTTTTTTTATCTTAACATGCTTGTGGAGGATGCAAAATAAATTGTGCTCTCGATATCAATAGGAGAGGACAGGGTAATTTGTGTTTGCTCATACACTATTGAAGATAGATAACATACTAAGTATATCCGGTTCATTTCTAGTCTACTTTGCAGATTTGGATTTCTGGGTAAAAGGAATTTTATTTATTTTGTTGGGGTTTTGTAGGATAATCAGAATAAACAAATATGAGGAGTGCTGGAAGAATGGGAATCCATTATATGCAGAAATTGCACGCGTCAAATGTTCCAAAAGAATTGGTGGAAAAAGGACAGAATCGTGTTATAGAGGCATCTCTTACACTTATTCGTGAAAGAGCAAAACTTAAGGTATGTTATTTTGAGTTGGGCTCATAATGAGATGCTTCATATTAGTATCACTTAGTTCTTTCCAATTACTACATTTAACTGATTAATGAATTAATATCGTGAATAGAACCTTTGTGTAAAAGCTCTTGAACCTTTTGGTTTATCTTGGTAATCCTTGATGGTGTGGGTGTGTGCATAAATTCAGCACTGCTAGTTCTCATGTATATTAGTTTACCTGTGGCAATAGTGTCAATGTCATTTTAAAAGGAAGTTCTATATGTGATTGGAATTGATAAGCATGACTAAACATTTTGTCAGCACCAGAGATATTTCAAGAATTTTTGTATTGTTTCCTCACAGCATGATCTGTGTCCCTGCACTGTCACTTAATCTAGTCACACAAATGAAATGGACAAGTGGTAGTTGTATCCTAGTATGATAATGGGCTATTTCTTCATGATGGTTAAGGATAGATGGAACATAGGTTTGTCAGGGGAGAAGGGAAAGAAAGAAGACAACCAACTACTTCGGTATTCTCTTACAAGACATTAGCTACCTTTAAGGGTTGTTGTTTCTCATTTGGATTGACCTACTGGTTTGCTGTAGTGAATTTTTCCTATAAGACCATTTACACGTGAATGATTGATTTGTTTCCTGATCTTTTCAAGTTACTTTTATAGGGAGAGCTTGTTCGTGCTCTTGGAGGTGCTGTAGCCTCAACGTCTCTTCTTGGAGTTCCTCTGGGACATAACTCTTCATTTCTCCAGGGGCCAGCATTTGCTCCTCCTCGTATACGAGAGGCTATGTGGTGTGGCAGTACAAACTCTACAACTGAGGAAGGTAAGTAAAGTTATTTATCTGTTGAAACAATTATTCTTTACATTATTTACTTTGGACAAGATGAGTTTCAAAACACTAATTTTGTTTTAGGGATTTATCAATCACAATCAAATAATCAGTAAATAGTGGGTTAAGCTTTATACTCATTCTATTCAATATTTATCTGTTCTGGTTATGGAGGAAACAAAACAATGCAGTTATTTCTTTTGTGCAGGAAAAGAATTAGATGATCCACGCATCTTAACTGATGTTGGTGATGTGCCTGTGCAAGAGTTACGAGATGCAGGTGTAGATGATGATAGGTTAATGAGTATCATAAGCGAATCTGTCAAGCTAGTTATGGAAGAGGTAAAGCATAATTTATGTAATAACTTCTGGGGAAGTATTTGTCTCCTTTCTGCAGGGAAAGCATACTAATCATAGGCCACTGGCTACTTCATCCATTAAATTAGAAAATTTACCAAAATCATTTTTATTATAATGATATATCAAACTTCTAGACCCCCATCCTCCCCATCCAAAGCCAGTAAAAACAGAAATTTTATTGCCGTGTCAGAGTCCATACTGACATTTTGGCTTTTATTGTATCTCTTCATTATATTGTTCAGAGTTACCAGTGTAAAGTAAGCTTGCTCGCCTTCATCCATATGTCTATTAAAAGTTAGAAAGGAAAAAGTGAATTGTCTTCATGACCTCATGTGTTGTTCAAAGGAGCTCTTTTATCCATAATATGATTTTTGAAGCTGGAAGGACCTGCTCAAGACTGTTAACAGATGTATATATGTTTAGGCATCAAACTATTGTGCCTTCTCTACCCTGCTACAGTAATCCTGCCAATTTTTCTCATCTCGTAGTGAACAAGAGAAAGATCTTTTGTTGCATGGAAGATCTTCTGCCCAACTGTTATTCAATGAAGAATCAATACTCACTGTTATTTTATGACTTCCCTTTGCTTCTGAATCGAAATATTTTTTACACTATGATGACTGAATAAAATATTATTATAACTAGGAGCTCTACTCAAAGTATTCTCTTCTTAGCAAGGCCTGTATGCTTCAGTTCTAACATTTTTTGCTTATTTTAATTCCCATTTTGACTTTTTCAGAATCCATTGCGCCCCTTGGTGTTAGGGGGTGATCACTCTATATCCTATCCTGTTGTAAGAGCTGTGTCTGAAAAGCTTGGAGGGCCTATTGATATCCTTCACCTTGATGCTCATCCTGACATTTATCATGCCTTTGAAGGAAACAAATACTCACATGCATCAAGCTTTGCACGGATAATGGAGGGTGGTTATGCTCGACGGCTTTTGCAAGTAATATATGTTCTTTCTATAGACCAGCTAAGCATATATAACTTTGTATGCTATTTCTTGGTTTAATCAAATACAAAATATTTACCAGAACACTTGATCTTATATGTAGGTGGGAATTAGATCAATTAATAAAGAAGGTCGAGAACAAGGAAAAAGGTTCGGTGTGGAGCAATATGAAATGCGAACATTTTCCCAAGACCGACAATTTTTGGAGAATCTGGTCTGTATATCTTTACCTTCGCTTTCCTTTACCTTACCCTCTTGTATTTTCTGTCCAAATCATATACTTGCAAATATGTTCATCACTTCAGGAATTCTGAATATGATGAGTCTATTCCAGATGCCTAATACTCTCACATTTCTTTCTGTCTCAATATATCCTACTATAAGCTATGATCCCCTTCAATTTCATTATATTTGCTGTTACTTACCAAATGTAGCAACTGCTAATCTTCCATTGTCTATACGCTGGAATTTTGTTATTTATTTGCTTCATTAATAATCTCAATTGTTCAACTATTATTCTTGTACATTCAGAAACTTGGCGAAGGTGTGAAGGGCGTGTATATCTCAGTGGATGTTGACTGTATGGATCCAGCATTTGCTCCTGGAGTATCTCATATAGAACCAGGAGGTCTCTCTTTCCGCGATGTTCTAAACATACTGCATAACCTTCAAGCTGATGTTGTTGGTGCTGATGTGGTTGAGTTCAACCCGCAGCGTGATACTGTTGATGGCATGACTGCAATGGTTGCTGCGAAGCTGGTAAGAGAACTTACTGCCAAGATATCCAAGTGACCTGCAGTAATTTCTAAAATTATGAAGGAAGAATTACCATGCATCCAATAGAGACCACTAGATTTGTACTCATCTTTACTGGGGAGGTTTAACAGAGAATAAGCACCAAAATGAAGTGTTTATTCACCTTATTGTAACTCTAAAACTAAAAGCTATATTTGCAGTTCATTATGAGGACCCTGTGATTCTTATAATCTTTTAAGTGGTGCAGATTTTGATGTGTTCTGTTAACTTGTGTAGGGATGTTTTGAATCTTTTATAGTGTTTTCAAATAGCTGTAGGGAAAAGTGTGTCAGTGAATTTTAGGCAAAAGCTAGATTATGATTCTACTCTTACACTATATTTAAATATATTATAAATATTTAATTAAATATTTATTCTTTTAAAGTCTGTTAACCTCCTACATCTATTAAGAAATTATACATTGATTTAGGAAGTGATACATTGAATCAGTTATTAATTTAATTAGCACGTAATTAATATTTATCAAGAAATTAGATAGAACAATCAATTTATAATAAACTGGATTCTAAATATTTTTTTGTCATATTAATATTGCTTAATGAATTAGCCACAATAATTTTTTAAGTTATAATATTTTAAAAGTCACATATCTTACCTCAATCTTTTAACCTTCTATTATTTGTGGTGAGAAAGATCAAAAGTTGTTTTTTTAATTTAATGATTTTAATGATACTGGACAAAGAATTCAATGAATCTATAAGTACAATTATATATGGAGTACTCATTATATATGTGTCATGCTTCTCTTTTACTTCCACAAACAACATATTTCTCATTTGCATCTCAATTTTTAGTTATTATGATATTATATTTTTCTTTTTATGCTTTAGAATAATTATTAATACTATTTTGCATGAATTTTATATGGGCAACTTTCACATATAGTAAACATAAAATTCATATTTGTATGCGATAACAAATTTTGCACAGTTGCACTCCATAGCAAACATATAAATGTATAATTCGCTATACATATACAATTGAAGCGAATTATATAAAACAGAGTGTATAAAACGAGAAAGAGAGAGAGACTTGGGCAGAGAATTGTATAAAAACGAATTATGTAATTATAAATGTATAGAACGATCATATACAATTTAGTGTAAATTAGGTATATAACATTTTTTATAGTAATATTCTCAAGTTAATAGCACTAGAGTTTGAATTTCATTGTATGACATTTAATATCTCAAGTTATAGCATTTTAAAAAAATATATAATGTTAATTTTAAATTATTAAAAAGAGTTGTTAAAATAAAAAATAAATTAAAAAAACGGACAAATTAATAATGGAAAATGAGATCTTTTATTAAATAAATTAAATATAATTATTAATTACTGTTAATAAATTAGCACGTTTTAAGGGATTTTAAATTTTTTTAGATTAGTTAGTTGCCTTAATTCTCTCAAATTAGTTTAAATGATATTAATTTTTGATTTAATTCCTTGAAAAGCTCTACCAAATTGGCATGCTTTCCAAAATTTCACAATCTTTTTGAGATTTGCAGATTTTATTTTCATTTTTTATTAGTAGTTGAATAAATTTTGGCGTTGAAAACAATTTGATTTGATTTGATGGAGAACAATGTGTCGATATTAATAAAACATGGTGGAAAATGGAATTCATCATATTGATTTTTGTTATGATTTGTTGTTTTAATTATGAATTGTTGGTTTTAATTATATTTATTGTTTTGTACATGTATAAAAGTGTTCGATTTTTTTTTAATTATTGTTAGATCTAAAATATACTTTGTATGTTCTTTTCTTGGATAAACAATCAAGTTACGTATGGCATTTTGAAAAACGATAAGTAAATATAAATGTGTTTGAGTTGTAATTAAATTGAAGATTCGCGTGTTAGTTGATTTGTGAAGAAAATTATAAAAATGTACATTTATTAACTAGACAAATAATAATTAGATATAATTCTTTGTACAGGTAAAGTATTACAAATGTATTACAAATGTTTGAAAATTATATAAAAATTGTATTTAATGGTAAAACCTGCTCAGATAATATTCAAAAAGTAAGAAGATATAATTTTGTGTATTGGTGAAGTATGAAAATTGTATTAATTGTGTATGAAATTTATAAGAACTTGTATTAATTGTGTATGAAAATCTATATTTTGTTAAACTCACAATATATGTTTCTGTTGAAATTATAATATATATTTTGTATTAATTTTGTACAGAAACTATATTCTTTTTGTTTAATTGAAATAGTGTATATGTCAGTGAATGATATATTAAATGCGTATGAAGTTTGTACGAATTATTTTGATAGGTACAGATACAAAATCAGAAATTGGTCCACATTTTAGACCGGTTACAGCAACAAATTCTTTTAACCCAAGATGTAACTTTGTACCATTTACATTCATAACAAACATGTCATCCCTGTCATTTTTAGTTTCAAGAATTAATATATGTCATAACATCTGACATTGGATTTTTATGTCATGCAAATCGTAAAAAAATTCAAATGGTGTTTCTTGTAAGAATTGTTGAAACTTGTCTTGACCTAGGAAGGTCAACAGATCCGCAAACACATTCATGTTAATACATGAAGACAAATGTATTTGTATCTTCTTCTCCTATAATATTGGTAAATTAAATTAATACATTTATCATACTATATAATGTCATATAAAATCATATATATACTGGTATATTAAATGGACATTCAATTCATACACAAAGCATACAAAAATTGTACATTAGTTCATACACAATGCATACAATATCAATACATATTTAATTTTTAAAAATAATAATAATTTATGACTTTTAAACTATAAACTACTACTCAAACAGTACCAATACATTAATTCATACATCAAAATCAGAACATAAAATATACAGCTTTAATACTTTTAATAATAGTAAAAAATATACAACATACAACACTAATACATTATTCATACACTGATATTGTAATAGACAATATAGCATTTCATACACATAGCATACAAAGTTAATACATTAATGCATACATTCCTATAGTGAAATATAGTAATTATTTTATACACAAAATCATACAACATTAATACATTATTATTTATCAAAAATCATACTTTGTTGTAATCCAATTATATATTCACAAATCATACAATATTAAATCATACAATATTCATATATAATTATAATATACAATACTAAAAACTCAACTGATATATAAATCATACAAATTTCATGTACTATACTATTGACAAATAAAATCAAAATTAAACACACTTAAATCATACATTTTAATTGAAATTTGAAAAAATCTTTTTACTGACCTTAACAACTTGTTTAGGTTTATTTGTGGCTTATCTCTGACCTATCAATTTCAATGCCTTTTGCTTTTTTTGATTTTGTATTACAATATATTCATACACCGTTCATACATTGTTTATACATTTATAATGTAATAAAGTAGATGTAGCATTTCATACAAACTTACAACATTCTTTCATATACAATATATTCAACACTAAATATACAAATCAAAACATAAAGTATGTAATTTTATTATGGATATTAATATTCAACAATATCATAAACTTGATACAAAACTTAATACACAAATCAAACAAATTTAATATACATATCATACCAAATTAATACATTGAATCATACACAATTCATAAATGTTTCATATATTGATATTGTAATATAAAAAAATGTGTAATTTCATACAGTGAATCATACATAATTCATACATAAATAAAAGAACATAAAAATGTACTATACTATTCACAATTAACTCGAAATTAGAATAAAATTAAATAGATAATTTTAATTTAATTTTTTTTAAATTTTTTTTTTACTAACCTTTAAATTTTTTTTGAGTTTAACTGTTTCTTCTTCTTCTTGTAAATGCGAAGTATCGATTTCAGAGGTTCTTGATTTTTTTTATTTTGATTTTATCAATTCTTCTACAAAATCAGATTCAGAATCTGATGAGTACTCAATTTGTTTTCCTTTCCTTTTCTTTCCTCTGTCTTTTGCCCTTTTCTCTGATTCGTCTACTTTCTGCTTTTCTTTCCCTTTTCTCTTCTTCTCGGATTCCTTTGGATGTTTGTTTGTTTTTTTTTTCATTTTTGATTTCTCTGATCTAGCTTTGTCTTTTGCATATGAAGGCTGAGTTTGTGATAAAATTTTGAAAGATGGAGCATGAAATTCGTCTGAGCTTTGTTCATCATTCAACCTTTTGAATTTTCGCAGGATTTCATTGCCTCTCTTCGACATTGAACAATTTTTTAAGTGCAAGAGATGAAGATTTGAGTGCAGAAAAGGAAGATTTGAGTGCAAAATAGTAGAATTTGAGAAGATGACTGTTAAGATTGAAAATTTTTTGAGCATGCAAAAGAGATGATTTGGTAAAAAATTAATTGTTAGGCGTGCAAAAGAGATGATTTTGTGAGGATTTGAGGAAGAACAAATGGGGCAGTGTGACAGTTTTAAAATAAAACTGTAATTATTTTAGATACTAGTTATTAATTATGGAATGATAAAATCCCTATTATTTTGTAATTTTTTTGAAAAAGGTAACTATATAATATTTATTTGAATTTACACTAATTAAGAGTTTTGTTTAAAAAAGGTAACTTAAAATAATTAATTTAATTAACTACATTGGTTTAAAAAAGGTAACTGAATAATAAATGTAATTATTTAAATAAGTTTATTATTATTTAAAAAAATTAATGAGAATAATATGTTTTTTCTTGATATGCTATAACTTGATAGTAATATGCTATAAATAGTTTATTATTAAAAAATATGTTTATAACTTGATATTTATCATCTTAAATGTGTGTGTAGTGTTATTTTTATTACAATTTAAATTTGTACAAAATGAGAAAGAGAGAAAGGCAAAAGAGATTTGAAGCAGCGAATATACAAAACGAGAAAGAGAGAAATTATATACAATTTGAATTTGAATAAAACGGGAAAGAGAGAAAGGCAAAAGAACTGGGTAGGGGAATATTTTTATTGTATAATTATAAGTGTGTAGGACGAAAATATATGTATTTGCATGTGTATATACAATTTTCTCTCGCTTTATACAAACAGAAATGCAATTTATACACTGCGCTTCTATTTGTATAAGCGAGAGAGGCGAAGATGGCAAGCGATATTAGGGAGAGTGGCGAGCGAGATCTGGAAGTGGGAGAGAGGGGAATAAAAATATACATATTTATACAATTTTCTCTACTTTATACAAATAGAAACAAATTTTATACACTTCTGTTTGTATAAAATGGAGAGGAAGCGAGCGAGAGAGGAGAGTGGCAAGGGAGAGTTTGAGGGAGAGAGATGACTGACAAACAGTTTACTACGGGACACAATTAAATCAAAGGGTGAATTTATTAATTTGCCATTATATACAATTTTCCCATTTTACATTGTTAAGAACTAATTACATAATTTTTTATTCTTTTCAAAATTACAAATATTATATCAAAGTACTTTGAGTCAAAAACTAATGTAATTCAAAAGCAATACTTGTACGGTAATTGACTTAACTATCTAGACATAATACTGTAAGCACATCATAAATTAAGATATCAATTTAATAATCTTAGCACAAAAACAAGTTTAGTATTTAGAAATACTTAAAGAGAAGTTCAAACACAAAATGTTTGTCCGAATAATGTGGCATAATGTTGGTTGGTTTTAGGCAAATATCTTTATGTAAGTCATTAACTTAATATAGGTATGACAACGATAAAATTATTGCTAAACCTGCAGTGGGATTAGTGTTTGTTCAAAATCGATTTCTCTTTATTTTTTTATTTTCTCTAAGTTTCTATTTGAAATGCTGGCACATAGCATATAATTAAAAACTAAATTTAGCCATTAAATTAACTATATGTCATCAATACAAAAGAAACTTGGAGAAAATAGAGAGAAGGGAAATGGAGAGAAGTCGGCTTCTCCAATGTTTACCTTGTTTGGATGGATACCCGTAGTATTGTATGGTGTGAATACTATTAGTCACTTCCTCTATTTTATATTAATAGAATTTTTGAAATATATTTTATTATTCAAAGTTTAAGATGGATATTCAATTTATTTTTTTTTGAAAAAACACATAAATTTCCTCTTGAATCTGTCTTGAAAAGTCAGTTGCACGTTTAAACTATTGTCGTAGCCTATTACACACCTAATATTATTCAAAGTGATATTAATACCTCTTTGAAGGTGACGTGACAAAGAAAATATCTTCACCTTCTCAAGGTGTGGTGCATGAGAAGAAAAAATATATATTAAAATGATAAATTTAAACACAATAAACTTTTTTATTGGTCATTATATAGTTAAGTATTATAATTTTTAATATATTAATTATGTCAATTTTTTTTTACATCTTTTTATTGGTGGCCCAAACTTTTTTAAATTTTTAGATTTTTCTTTATTTTGAGTTCTTCTTCGATAATCACTGTAATTTGTATTATCAATTATTTGATGGCAGCATATTTAACACTCTACCCTTAAAAGGGAATTCTTAAAAAGTAATAGAAAGGAGTAAAAAAATATGATTTTCTTATTAATAATTTTCAACTTAGGGAATTCTTAAGAAGTAATAGAAAGGAGTAAAGAATATGATTTTCTTATTAATAATTTTTAATTTAAAGTTTATGATTTTTTCGTTCGAACTAGCGGAGGATTCATCAAATCAAAAGCTCACCAAAACAAAATTATGATAATGACTTCAATTAAAAATTCTGTAATATTTATGCATAAAATTTATGATTTTATTATCTAAATTTATCAAAAGTTCATCGAGAATTTTCTTTTTCATTATTTATCTTTTCTATTCTTGTTGGAGCACTACCTACAATGACTACAATATCATTTTTCTATCTTTGATCATCATCACAAATAGAAAATACTAATGAAATATTTGATTTACAGAGTTATCAAGTTTTTAAAGAATTTTACAGATTTTTGAAATTTTTTATTTATTCCACTAGCAAAAATGATGTTGCCCGCCGCCGCCAACATTTGTATACTTCATAATCGATTTACTGTCTCCTATTTTCTCTTTAAAATATATTTTTCCTTCCATTTATGAACAATGAAGAAAAACGAAGAAATGAATTTTAAAGAGATATGTATGGTTAGAGCAGAGCTAGGTTCTTTTTTTTGCAAAAATCTAAAAAATATCAAGGAAAACAGGTTTAAAAAACTTTAAATAATATTCTTTACATGTAAAATTGTGTGTACAATACATTTTAAAACAAAATTGAAAATTGTCTTTAGAAAACAAAATTGAAAATTGTCTTTAGAAGGTGACATTAATGTCAAAAAATTATGTACTAGGTCGCTACAATAGTTACGTGTTTTTTTTTTTTTGGAAAAAGTTCAATAGAAAATTCAATTTTTTTTCTATATTTGATCTTTCCTTTAATTAAGGTTGATACTCCTTTTGTTTCTATTTACATATTGATATTTCTAAAAATAGATATTCTTACCCCATTTTTCCTATTTTACCTTTGACGAGTAATTAGACCAATATAGAAAATTGAGTAATTTATTCATATTCATTTATCCAATAAATAAATTCATATATATTTATTAAAAAAATAATTTAAGAGAATATATTTAATAAGAATATAATGATAAGCTTATGTAGTTTAGGAGGAGCGTATTTCAATTTCTAAGAGAAAAATAAATCAACCACCTGCAAAGTTAACTTCACAAAAAGACAGTTGTGAAAAATATGATTGAAATGATGTCTTACTAAATGTGCATTGCGCGACAAACCTTGGGAGTAGAGTTATCAAATTTTTATTGTGTTTGTATTTATTATGAGATTGAGGACATGTTTTTTTCATGAGAGAAATGATTTGGCGTTAGTAACCATCAGTCGCAGTACTGCTAAAAAGGACTGCAGGTCTTATCGTCTGTTTGAATTTGTTATGAGATAAAGTAACATGTTTTTTTAGTGAGAGTGTAAATTGTGATAAGAGTTGAGTCTCCAGTCTCCATCCATTCGCTGTAATCAATTCCATTACTACTGAAAAGGAAGTTCTTAGCTCTATTTAACTTCAATTGCCTTTTTTTTTTTTTCTCTCAATCACACTTAACACTGCTTCATTTCTTGTGTAGTCACTTCCTCCTTTATTCTTTGTTTACTTTAATTTCCAGCTCTTTCGGTTTCTGCATTTTTTTTTATATATTTTTCCTTTTTGTTGTGTTGAATCAGAGTAAACAAATATGAAGAGTGCTGGAAGTATGGGAATCAACTATATGCAGAAATTGCTAACGTCAAATGTTCCAAAAGAAGTAGTCAAAAGAGGACAGGATCGTGTTGTAGAGGCATCTCTTACACTTATTCGTGAAAGAGCAAAACTTAAGGTATGTTATTTTGAGTGGGACAGAGGCGGATCTAGAATTTTATGGGTTTCATATTCGTAATTTTACCACCACCATCATGGAAAATGGACTTTTAAAATTGAAAATGTAGGATTTAAATTTTAAGTTACTTTGATAGGGAGAGCTTGTTCGTGGACTTGGAGGTGCAGTAGCGTCAACGTCACTTCTTGGAATTCCTCTGGGACACAACTCTTCATTTCTCCAGGGCCCTGCATTTGCTCCTCCTCTTATACGAGAGGCTATTTGGTGTGGCAGTACAAACTCCACAACTGAGGAAGGTTAGTCTACCTTTTTAAAATTACTTTGGACAAAATGAACATGTAAAAGATATGAGATATCTTAACACGCCCAGACCATAACTGGATTATAAATGTTGGCTATCATCAGTGAACAACAAATTGGGATGGGTCTGATACCACGTAAAGATGGATCTACTGTGTGTAGAAAAGAATAAATTAATAAATGCAGTCTAATTCGCTAGACCTCTTGAATGTTAAAATACATAATGGAGTCATGTATTCCTTTATTTGTATTGTGCAGGAAAAATATTAGATGATCAACGTGTCTTAACTGATGTTGGTGATCTGCCAGTACAAGAGTTACGAGACACAGGCATAGATGACGATAGGTTGATGAGTACAGTAAGTGAATCTGTCAAGCTAGTTATGGACGAGGTAAGCCATCACCTATCGGAGAGTATTTTAATACAGTAGACCTTTGTTAGGATGCACCCATTAAATTACTAAAATCATTATAAAGGACTCACCCTGTATGCTTCAATTTTCTAACATTTTCAGAATCCATTGCGCCCCTTGGTGTTAGGGGGTGATCACTCTATATCCTATCCTGTTGTAAGAGCTGTGTCTGAAAAGCTTGGAGGACCTGTTGATATCCTTCACCTTGATGCTCATCCTGACATTTATGATGCATTTGAAGGAAACAAATACTCACATGCATCAAGCTTTGCACGAATAATGGAGGGTGGTTATGCTCGACGCCTTTTGCAAGTAATATAACTTATTTCTTGGTTTTAACAATGAATACAAATTGTTTACCAAAACAGTACTTCATCTTCTGTTTGTAGGTTGGAATTAGATCAATTAATCTAGAAGGTCGAGAACAAGGAAAAAGGTTTGGTGTGGAGCAATATGAAATGCGAACATTTTCCAGAGACAGACAATTTTTGGAGAATCTGGTCTGTATTTCTTTACCAGATTCGAGATGCATACTACTCTCATATAGCAACTGCTAGTTTCCATTCATGATTTATTTGCTTGCTCGATTGTCTAATACTTTTCATTTAAAATCAGAAACTTGGTGAAGGTGTAAAGGGCGTGTATATATCCGTGGATGTTGACTGTTTGGATCCAGCATTTGCTCCTGGAGTATCTCATTTTGAGTCAGGCGGTCTCTCGTTCCGCGATGTTCTAAACATACTGCATAACCTTCAAGGTGATATCGTTGGTGCTGATGTCGTTGAGTACAACCCACAGCGTGATACTGCTGATGGCATGACTGCAATGGTTGCTGCGAAGCTGGTAAGAGAACTTGCTGCCAAGATGTCCAAGTGACCTGCAGTAATTTTCAATTTTAACAAGCAAGAAGTACCATGTATCCTATTAGTGTACTCATCTTTATGCGAAAATAAGTGTTTATTCACATTAGGTAGGTCTGGCAGATGCTCAGTTTCCTATGGCAAGGGGGATTGGGATTATCTGTAAACTTGCCTCCCAAAATAAGCTAGTATATTTGCAGTTCCTTATGAGTAACCTGTTGTTGTAAGTGACACTTGTATCATTTGGTATGGAGTTTGTTGTGTATGGATGTTTTGAATCTTTTATACTGCTTTAAAAGGCATAGCTGTAGGGGAAAAGTGTGTAAACCCCACGAACTCTTATGTTGATAATTAAGACATAAAAATTGAAACTAAAATATTAAAAATTCATGAGAAAAGTTAAGTATTTGCAAATACTTGAGAGAACTTTTGAGGGCGTACATGCCCGAACAATTCAAGATGCAAGGTGTGCATGAGGCACACATGGCTGATAAATCATGCCATAATGTTATATGGGGCAAATGTATCATCTATCCCCATGTTAATCCATGAGACACTCTGCTCCATGGTTGTCTCACAATGTTTAGAAGCTCTATCGCCCCTAAGGGAGTCCCAGATTTGCATTTTAGAACATTTTCTTTTGTGGTGAGTTCTTTTGTGAAATTCCTAACGGATGAAGTTGCCCTAAGATAGTTATGAAACTCATTAACTTGATATAGTTATGACAACTATACAAAGTATTGCTAAAGACATGCAGTAGGATTAGTGTTTGTTCCAATGTTTGAAAGATTTCAAGTCTTGCACTAGGAGGTTATGAGTGGAGAGTGAACTCTGCCAAAGCATGAAAATATGTCTGTTCTGTCATCAATATGATCCGTGAAGAATTATAAGCAAAATCAAGATTGCAAGTGAGGTTTTGGTCAATGCCAAGATTGACATAAAACATATAACATTCAGTAACTAAAGCATGCTTTCTATTTAGTTTTCTTCTTTCCTCGAGTAATTCTCCACAATGCTCATCTTGATATTTTGTGTTTACTTCCTAAACACTAGAACAATTGTTGCGCTGAGTTACATTTTTCATCAGTTCAAGCTGTAGCTTCCATATCCTGTCCTACCTCTCGTTTTTCTAGTGCTATAGATTTATACCTCTTAGCGCACATAACGAATAGTACAAGATCTAGTGCAGTCAAAGCAGCTGAAAGGAAGAAGAACCTATCCAAGTGCCCGTCGTTTAAATTTGCAGGTACCCAACCTGGCTTTCCATGCCTTGTTGTGATCTTCATTACTACAGTAAGTATGATGCTGCATAAGTAGCTACCTAGTGCTGACGAAGACATGGACAAGCCAAGCCCCATGCTCTTCAGACTATCAGGAATTTGTGATGCAAAGAATTCCCATTGAGCAACATAGATGAATGCTTCCCCTACTCCTACAAGCACATATTGTGGTGTTTGCCAGAAAATACTCAAAGAACTTGTCTCTTCCCCTCCTTCATTAGCAAACCTTAGTCTTTGTTGTTCAACAAAGCCTGCAATCACCATAGCTACTGTTGAAATGACCAACCCTATCCCTATTCTTTGTAGCTCACTCGGGAGCTTAGGCTTACTTTTGGTTAGTTTCACATACAGAGGAATCAAGATCTTCTCATAGCAAATAATGAAGGTGGATGTGCTTATGATGTCAAATGCTGTCATGCTTGCTGGTGGAATGTGAAAGCCCGAGATCATTGTGCTTGTGTTCATTGCAGATCCTTGCTCGACGAAGAGAGATAGCACTTGCACAAAGACAATGGATGCCAAGATTGTGCAGAACCATATTGGCAGCAGCCTTAGCACACATTTGACTTCTTCAACTTGTGTCACAGTACAAAGCCTCCATCGGTTAGGAATTTCACTTTTATCTGGTAATATCAGCATGTCTGATGGGGTTATAACTGCAGCTCGATCAAGAAACCTATTCATACAAGTTCCAAAAATGTGTAATATATTTGAGTTGATGAAATTAATCAGCATTATGGAGAACATCACTAAGTATTAAGATCCAAAAACAAGGCAAGCTAAGCTTACTTGAAGTCATCTGTATGTGAGATTCTTCTGGTGCTGTCCTTCTCATTTCTTCCACGAGCTTCGTATAATCCGTCTCCATTTGTAGGAACTGTAAGCTTTGTTTTCCTGATAGACGCGACAATTACCTGAGAGAACCTGGAAATGGGGTTGCAACTAGGTCTAATGTGTCGATATCTAGGGGCACCACTTATGATTGAGAGCAGAGCAACAAAGCCACAAGCTGTTGATACCCAAAAGGCAAGAACCCATCTTCCCATATTTTCCATGTAAACCAGAAGTGTCTCAGCAACCAATGATCCAAGGTTTAGAGCAACATAAAAATAGCTAAAGAATTTCGTCTTGGAACGACTTTCCTCTGGATCCTCCTCATCAAATTGATCAGCTCCTAGTGTGGCTAGTGCTGGTTCTATAGAGCCACTCCCAAGAGCTAGCAGGTATATCGATAAATAAAACATCGCAACCTCAACTTGTGATTGAGGTTTACATAGCTCTCCCAACTTTCCACATCCTTCAGGTTCAAGCATGAATGCTTGAGTTAACAGAGACAATACCACCAAACCCTGCAAACAGCAAGTTAAAGGTCGGCTATATGAATCCTTACTGTTCGAAAACGCCAATTATTATTGTGGGGCCAGAGTGGTTTGTGGAAAAAGCTAACTTACAACATTCATAACAGCTAGAAATACAACAGAAGTAAGGTATCTTCCAAGATAGGAATCACTTAGGAAAGCTCCAAGTAAAGAGAAAATATAAAGTGTTCCCATCCATTTACTGAACATGGTTGCTGCTTCAGCATTTGACTGCCTTAACACAGTCTTTGAGAAAAGAACCATGTTCACTTCCACTCCAGTAAATGCAACTGCAGCTAATCCTTCACTCACTGCATCAATCAAAGAACAACAAGCTAATTCATCTAAATAACCGTCCACTCAACAGATTAAACTAAAAACAACACGTGCATGATCATGTATAGTCAATGTATATTGGCTAGAAAAGTAAACAGGAAATCTGTCCTGCTGTTTGTGTGAAGATCCCTATTATCATAAAGAACAACAATGCTTTCAGCTTATAAATTATGCAATTTGTGAAAATTTCAAGTAATAACAATCTATTTAGGACAATTCCTCATTTTCTTCTATCCTCTAGATTATACTGATAGTATAAAAGTTCTTTACATCGTCAGTCTACGGCCATATACAAAATATTAGTACTTTTAATTCTTTTGTTTCCTTAGTATTAGAAATATTATTAATTGGAACATATGATATAAGTGGTTGAATGTTGTGGGTAATGAGAGTATAATTAGTTAGTATATAGATAGACCTAATAAGAGATATCCAGTTTTCCATCCACCAGTTTTTGCCTTGATTGCTGGTTTCCCATGCCTGTCTGTTGATCCATCTTTTGTACAACAATCCAAAAGTCTCTTTTTCCCTTCCTGTTGGCCATCCATAAAAAGACTTCAAAATATTATTATATCCTAACATGAAATATGATGAGGTTTCACATTATATATATAAGCATGCTCCCTTTATTTTCAACCTCACCCCACCAAAAATTAATAAATGTTGTAGGAGATTTTCTTTTGGTACTTGAATTAACTTTGACTTACTTTATTATCTTTCAGTAACAATAATTTATAATATCAGAGTAGGACCATAAAGTAGATAATGCTGCCTTGTTATTGGTTCAAATTCTAGTAAAACAGTTTTTTAAAAAAATTGAGTCAAAAAGAGGGGTAACTTTTGTTGGATTATGTTAGATATGAATGTAGACACAATAAATTGAGATAATAATGGAGTATAAATTAAAGTTGACAAAGTAATTTTGACATTTAGTTACTTTTTTCAAAAGAAATTTTGAGCAAAATCAAAGTGCAAATCTTAATAGCAACTAGATATGAGTAATTTTGAATAAGGAGAAGAAAAAAACAAATCTTGGTATTCCGTTCATTTCTTTTAAGTTGTCATGTTGGTGTTTTTACATAGTCAATTGTTGATTAATTTTTTAAAATCAAAACTAGATTAAATTAATTTTTGATATTTTAAAACAAATCTTAGATATTCAAAAATTATAAGAAAAATAAATTGTAATTTTTTTTCATATCAATATGATGAAAAAAATAAATCTTAAAATGTTAGTCGAAATTCATACCATTTGACTCTCAAAAAGAAAACTATAACAATTAAAGAGGAATGAGAGGAGTATTAAATTTAGCTAATCTTGGAAGTATAAAGTGTTTTTTAAAAAATAATCTTCAATTGGCTTGATTAATTTAAATTTATGTAGTGTAAGATTCATTGAAAAAAAACTTTCTATATTAGATTTTTTTATATATCAAAACTCGATCTGGAGACGTCTAATTAAGAATTGAGTGATCATATTTATTTCACGACAAATATTATCGATGATAGAAGTAAAATCTTGCATACGTACAAGTCCATTTTTCACCAAATTACCCTTTACCCCTAATTAACCTCCTTTTTTCGAAGAAGAAAAAAACAAACGCATATTTTATATTTTGTTGATGGACACAATACAAATTGGAAAAAAAATGTAGTACAAGTTATGGTGTTTTAAGTATAAGTTTGAAAAGAGACAGATTTTTAATTTATTATCTGAGAGTGGAAAAAGAAAAAGAGTTGATTAAGAAGACAACAAACACAATGAGATAATTAGTTGTTTATATATATATAATTAGAAGCTAACAGATGATCATATGTATTTACTTAATATCACACGAAACACATGCACGAAAAGATTAGGTGACTTTGCAATTCGGTGTATTCACTAACCTCTCCTTTGTCTCAATTTGTCTGTTTTACTTTTTTTATATAAATTTATTTCAAAAAATATATCTCTTTATTTTTTTTGGAACTCATTAATCTAATTTTTCACTTAACATATTTTAGACAATAAAATTCAAAATAGATATTATTTTCTTAAACTCTATGTATAAGTCAAAATATTTAGACAAACAAATTGTAATGGAACTTTATTTTAAAAATTTTATAGCCAAAGTAAATATATTCAAAACTGATATGAAGAGTGAAATAGAAAACAAATTATTGAGTAAAATAAGGTAGGTGTGGAATCCATCATTATATTTTTGAAAGTTTGCATTTGCATGATGGACGAGAAGAAAGCATGCATTAATAAGAGACAAATAAGATTATTTTATTTTCAAAAAATAAAGAAAGAAAAAGTTAAAAGTTCATTTGTTTAATATTTAGTTAATTAAGCATGCCTCTTAGTTATTTCTGGTATCGTTTATTTGATTGATTAAAATTACGCGGCTTCAAATTGAATTCATATATAAATAAAGTAAAAATATGTATCAAGCTTTTTGGATTTTTGGTCACATAAATAAGTAACATTACAATGATGACGATGATTACCATTAATTTTTCATCATATTTACGACAAAACATCGATCATACTCTATACACCATACCCAAACTTTTCGGTTAATTTTTTAAAGTTATTTTTCATATCAAATCGACTACAACGATCGATCTAAATCCTTATCTAGTAACAAAATCATAAATTAGACATTGAAAAGTCTAAACCTTTCGAGACAATAAGTAATATATTGCATATCCATAGATATATAGAATTCAATTTAGATAATGAAAGTCATGTAACTCGATCATCTATCTGATAAATAGGTTATGTAGTACTTATTTTCTCAAGAGTCGGATTTCTTAAAAAGAGATAGACAAATTAGATGCATGAAAAACAAACTATATAGTTCGAAGAACTAAATCATTAAGACAATCTACGTATATATATAAAAGAAAATGTATATACCTCGGATTCGGTCATAGTAACTGAAGATTCATCTCTTACAGCAGACATTTGTTTGAGATCCATGATTCTTGGATATAACTAAAAGAAGAAGGGAGCTAGGTAAGAAGTAGAATGAAGTAGTAAAACAAGAAATTTATAGAGATGAAGAGGCAGGGCCTATTTTTGGTGTTAATGATATTGTTTTGTTTTGTTTTATCTTACGTGGGAACCATGCAAATCAATGTCTATTTTAAGTGACGTTATTATAACATGAAAGTCTGTGAAATTGAAGGGAGGATTTATAGGCATAGAAAGTGAAAACATAGTATTGGCCCACAAGTTTGGAATATAGCTAACAGAACAGTCAAATAGAATTCAAGTAAAATTCCTCTTTTTCCTCTTATCTTTAATTTTCTGTTTTTAAAGATTGCTTTGGTCTAATTTCCCTTTTTTATTTGTTTATTTGGACTAATCAAAAAATATATAAATTTGTTTATTTGAAATTTTTAATCTATCAACTTCATAATTAATAGAGGCAAATGATAAATTTATTATATCATTCATTATTTTTATAATAGATGTCAATTTAAAATTGGATAAGTAATTAAGGATAAAAAAAATATTACGTTAATGTAGATACTTTCTTTGTTTCAAAATAAGTGTCATATAAAAAAAAAACTAGTCTGATATAATAATACCTAAGTTAATTTACAGAGCTATATATCTTAAAGAAAAATTTCTGATCTATTGTAATATTTTTAGATATGATGGATCTAAAAGTTTTAGACCAGTATCAAGATTGTCATTGAAGGTAAAGTTATCCAATTTTTCTTGGATATTGTTCAAAATAAATCTAAAAACATCCTTAGACAAGTAGACATGGCAAAAGGCATTTGCAAATTGCAATCAATTCTAGTTATTCCTTTACAAAGCTCTCTTACCAAAAATCCTTTTTTTCCTTCCTAAAAGATAATATATTTTTAGATATTTTTTATTATATAAAAGAGCCGAGTTGAGTCCGATTAAGAGTAAATTTGTCAATTCATAAAGATTCTAGAATGTTTGTTTATATATTATATTATGACATCAAGAATTTAGAATTATCTTTAGAACTTAAAAATCATTAGTATACCGTGAAAACAAAAATTTATTCTACATTTGCTTAATAGATATTTTTGAATTAATGAAAATTTTATTTATAGTATATAGAAAATAAATCTATACGAAGTGTAACATCTCATTAAATAGACTAATTATTAGTCTATATTCAAAAATTTAAGAAAAAAAATTGATTAAAAATGTGGGTTCATATATATTTGATTGTTTTGTCATTAAAAATTTAATACCACTTTCTTGATGTCATAATATAATATAGAAACAAATATTCTAAAATCTTTATGAATAGACAAATTTACCCTTGATAGTCTATATAATAAAAAATATTTATTAAATGTAATTGGGACCCATTGAACTACACTTTTGAAGTTGTGTCCGTCAGTGTTTCCTCAACCTTTTGCCTTATTTGTTTTCCTAATACAAACACTAGCTATTTTGTTTATGAAGTGTTCATTGATGAGTTTGTAATTGGTTCTAAATATTTTTAAAAAGAATGAAGTATTACTAATTCAGATTGAAAATATGTATATTACTATATAATAATTTTTCTGAAGTGTTATATCAAATTAAAAAAAGTTATGAATATTAAAATTTTAATAAATGGACTTATATAATTTATAATATGTTAATTATAAATATTATATAATAAAAATAATAATAATATGATTAAAAATTAAAATAAAGAGTATGAATAGTAATTCTTCAGTTATCTCTATAAATGATGAATTGAGAGTGAAATAGAGAATGAATGAAGAAAACATTCTTTATTTTACCCTCCGAATATAGCGTAAAATAAAAATAAATCGGAGATAATTGTACATGTTTTTATTTTCAAGATATTCATAATACGATCTGTAAATGAATTATGATTAAATATAAATAATAAATTTTAGAAAATTAAAAAACTATTGTATTAAATAAAATGAAAAAGTCGATAGACTCCTTAAGCTTTGAAAATAATTTATTATGATTGAAAAACATCCTCTTCTATTATATTTATAATTTTATAATTGAAATTATTCATTAGAATATCAATAGTTTGTAGAATTTATAATTATGCATAATTTTATTCTAATATTGGGTCCATGTTAGTACGGACTCATTTTTACTAATATATATATATATATATATATATATATATATATATAATATACGTGACAAGTTTAACTTACAACATTTTTAAAACTATATTCAATCCTTTGTATATCTTTTTTTCTTTAATCTCTTCCTAAAAGCTCTTCCATTTATATTTTTGTCGACTCAAATTTATAACCGCAAAATCGAAAATGAATAAGGCAAATAAGTCTTTTGTATATTGCAAAATGTGTTTTTTGTTTATTGCTGTCTTTCAAAACATGATATATATATATATATATATATATATATATATATATATATATATATATATATATATATATATTCGACACCAAAGTTGAAACCATTTCAACCTGTAGTTGTTTCCATTTTCCATATTTATTTCAATAATCTTCGTTACCTATATATAACCTTGATCAGAACATTACAAATATATATATAAGAATAGTTACTCCTAAAATAATTTGGAACGCTTAATCATGAATTATTAAAACTATTTTTGAGGTTAAAACTCAAAAAATATATTTAATCGTAAAATATTTAAATTAACGAATACACGATCGAAAATAATGTGCATAAAGTAGTAATATTAATGATTATAAGGTGGCCATTTGCTTAGTGTATTTTGTCGTATGCACGGACAGTACTTATCATCTTTGTCCTAAGCTAATCATCCAAATTAGTACTCTTTGACACAAAACATTAATCTCATAATTTTCCTTTTGCTTTAATTACCTTTTCATGTATTGAATTAACCTTCAAAAATTACTGTCTTGATACACAGCAAACTAATAGGTAGTGACCAAGCTTCAAATTTTCTTCATTTTTATAATAATTAATTGGAATTTTAATTTTTAAAAGGTATATAGATTAATAATCTAACAAGTAGTTATATAAAGTACCATTTTGGTCATTTTCTCCACATATTTATGCACTTACTTGTTGCCCCTTCACATTAGTTCAATGTTGGACTATTTGGTCATAATCTCTCAATTAACCTGAAAGTAACGTATTATGTTAGGATTGAAATTATATGTGTCATATAAATATGAATCTCAATAAATCAAACTATAAAAGAAAAATATATCAAACGAGATACGTGTTCGATCAATTGATTTAACTCTCCTCTTTGAAATGAGCAATCATAATTTAAAAAAAAGGGCAACTTTCACATATAACAAATAAAAAATTTATATTTGTATGTTATAGCAAAGTTTGCATAATTGCGCTCCATAGCAAACACAGAAACTGTCTAATTCGCTATACATATACAGTTGAAGCGAATTGTATAAAACGAGAAAGAGAAAGACACTTGGGCAGAGAATTGTATAAATGAAGTGTATAAAACGAATTGCATGATTATAAGTGTATAGAACGATTATATACAATTTGAATTTGTATAAAATGAGAAAGAGAAAGATAAAAGAGAATTGGACAGGGAATATACAATTGAATCGAATTGTATAAAACGAGAAAGAGAGAAATTAGATACAATTTGAAAAATTGTATAAAACGAGAAAGAGAGAAAGGCAAAAGAAATTGGGCAGGGGAGTATTTTTATTGTATAATTATAAGTGTATAGGACAAAAATATATGTACTTGCATCTGTATATACAATTTTCTCATGCTTTATACAAACAGAAAAACAATTTATACATTTCGCTTCTATTGTATAAGTGAGAAAGGCGAGGGTTGCGAGCAAGATCTGGAAGCGGGGAGAAAGGGAAACAAAAATATATGTATTTATACAATTCTCTCTGCTTTATGTAAATAGAAACAATTTTTATACATTTGTGTTTTTATAAAAAGTGAGGAAGCGAGCGAGAGATTGGAGTGAGAATGGGAGAGTGACGAGCGAGATTTTTGAGAGAGAGGCGACTGACAAATTTTGACAAACGTTTGTTATGGAGCACAATTAAATCAAACTCTAACTACTCCATTTATTTTAAATTATTAATTTGCTATTATACATTTTATCCCCAAAAACAAAATATTTTGGGGCTAATAGATTCATAAGGGGTGTACTAGTATAAACACTTCTCCTTCTTATGGATTCCGCAAAATATGAGTAAGTTGTTCATTTTATTTTTTATACAAATAAAAACTCATGATAATTTATTTATACATATACAACCAACTAAGGGCCCGTTTGGATGGGCTTAATAAAAGCAGTTTTAAAAAATACTTTTGAAAGTGTTGAAACTTATTTTTAAAATAAGCAATTATGCGTTTGGATAAAAATGCTGAAGTTGTTATGCCAAACGTGAAAAGGGAAAAATGGAAGAAAGAGATGTTAGGATTATATGGGTAATTTGGAGATTGTATAAAAATATTAAGGGCAAAAAGATTAAAATGTGGTCAACTTAAAACAGCTTATAAGCTAAAAAAAAAAAAAGCACCCCTCCCCAGCTTTTAACTTTTGACTTAAAATAAATTTTTTTTTAACTTAAAATAAATTTTTTTGAGTATTGCCAAACAGTTAAATAAGTCAAAAATCAGATTTTAAGTCGGTTTGATCAGCTTTTAAGCTGAGCCAAACAGGCTCTAATAAGAGAGAATATTTTTTTGCAAAATAAGTAGTAATATAATCAGAAATAGACAAAATTCATAGAAGCAGATGTCTGTTGTGAAAAATTAAGGGATGCATTTTGCAAATTGTGACAATTCAGTCAAATGCACAACTACCCTCAAACCTCAACAACTCTTGATGGCTTTTGAAGAAAAGAATTCAGAGACAAAAGGTGGTTGGTGAAGCTGACATTGGACTCCATTCTGCTTAATTGCCTAACCCCATCTCCCTTCAATCTACCTACCATAACCATTTTCTTCAAAATTTTCTCAAAAAAACAATTTGGTCTTCAAACAACTCCAAGAACACAGAGAGAGAGTGGAAAAACTGAAGTTTTTCACAAGAAATGGCACAGATTAGTAGCATGGCACAAGGGATACAGACCCTTAGTCTGAATTCCTCCAATCTTTCTAAAACACAAAAGGGTCCTCTTGTTTCAAATTCTCTCTTCTTTGGATCAAAGAAAGTAACCCAAATTTCAGCAAAATCATTAGGGGTGTTTAAGAAAGATTCAGTTTTGAGGGTGGTGAGGAAGTCATCTTTTAGGATTTCTGCATCAGTGGCTACTGCAGAGAAACCCCATGAGATTGTGCTAGAACCCATCAAAGATATATCTGGTACTGTTAAATTACCCGGTTCGAAATCCCTTTCCAATCGTATTCTCCTTCTTGCTGCCCTTTCTGAGGTAAAGTAACCGACTTTTCTTTTCCTTTGAGTTTGTGATGGATGCTGAGTTATGGGTTGCTATATCTTTAATGGGTTATGAACTGAATTGACTTAAAGATTTGGTCTTTTTATCTTAGGTATAGTTAATTGAGTGTGTGCATGGTGTGTTTGCTCTGTTATTTGGCATATTGGTTTACATCAGAAATGTTTTTTTTTCTAGTATTTGCTTGGGTATGAAAGCAGGTGACTTATAGCATCCAAGGATGTTGTCTAGTGGTCAATGACATGAGCTAAGCACCACGAGATCTCAAGTTCAATTTCAAACTGAGACAAAACAATAGGGGATTACTTCCCATCTTGTCTAGCCTTGGTGGAAAATATTATCTAATACTTGTTGCTTGTGGGGGGCGGCATGTATCCCATAAAACTAGTCGAGGTGCTCACAAATTAACTAGGGCACCACCATTATAAGAAAATGTAGGTGTCTTGTGGTAGTTTTATATGGTTTAGGATAAATGGAATAATCTTTTTGTGATATTTTGAGATATTAGAAGACTATACATTGATTAAGACATGTAAGTTAGACAAGAGCTAGGATATAAAGGAAAATGCACCATTTTGGTGGAAACATTGAGGAAAAAACTTTCCTGAGCTTAAGGTAATCAAACACTAATAAACATTTTCTTTGAGATCTGTCGTACCAAACATACTGAGTTTATATATTTGGTTCCAATGGTTTTGATACTTCATTTAAATACCATGTCACCTGCAATGAGCTTAAATATGCTTTTTACCACTTCAAGAAACATTGGTATTTAGCTGATTTTTGAAGTGCTACTTGCAATACTAATATATTAATATGTTAAAAGACATAAATTGTTTGCACATCTTATTTTTTGCTTTATGTTTTGTTTTTATTGAAATGATTGCATTTTGTCAATCTGTCTACCAAATTGATCTGCCAAATGTTCAACCTTTGTGACATTTTGTTGTGGTTCTGGGGATTCAGCAATTCCCTTTTTGGAGTTTCTGACCCTACCAGGTTGGCATTAGGGTGGGTTACTTATAAATTTGGACAATGGTTTTTTTTCTTAATTAATTCAAGGAGATATTTGTTAGAGTACCATCATTAATGATTTATGCAAATCAACGCAAATTAAGTATATGGTAAAAACTGATGCTATAAGTGTGAGGAGAGGAGCTAAGGGTTGAAAGAAACACTTAATTCTTAGTATAAGCTGTCCTAAACGACTGGGAACTCTCTTCCCAAGCTCATGGTGTCCTGAACAACTCATACAGTATAATACACTCATAGCCATCGAGTGTGCAACCTTTTTAAGCTGACAACTATATTCACGTTCCATTGTTCTTTAACTTATCGTGTACATTTTCATGCTTTCATAATCTTGATATGAGTTACTTACAACCTTGTGCTGCCATTACATGTCACTGGCACTTGAATTTCAGGGAAGGACTGTTGTTGACAATTTACTGAGTAGTGACGACATTCATTACATGCTTGGTGCGTTGAAAACACTTGGACTTCATGTTGAAGATGACAATGAAAACCAACGAGCAATTGTGGAAGGTTGTGGTGGGCAGTTTCCTGTCGGTAAAAAGTCTGAGGAAGAAATCCAACTATTCCTTGGAAATGCAGGAACAGCAATGCGTCCGTTGACAGCAGCAGTTACTGTAGCTGGAGGACATTCAAGGTCTTTCAATCGTTCCTTCTTCGTGCCATTTGTTTTTGTCTTCTTTGCTTTTTTATTTTTTCTTCTTTTTTTCCAGTGTTGTTTCTTTGTCTTTTTTTTTTTTTTTTTTGGGGGGGGGGGGGGTGCTGTTTCTTTTGAAGCCATTTTGATAGTCTCATGAATTTGTATTTTTGGGAATGGTGGAAAACTTCTGAAATGTACATCGATAATTTAATTTTTTTTTGTTAGATAATAGTTGCCCTGGTGATAAATTACATGTCAGTTAGCTCCTCAAAGGTTCAGTAATCTGGATGTGGTGCTTTGAGAGCTTCAGAAATGCATGCATACTTTGTACGTCATGTGTTTTACCATCTTTCTCAACGTGACAGAACAAGACAGGAAACGAGCATATTTTTGTTTGCTTCTTCTTTAGTTAGAGTTGTTTTTCTTTTCTTTTTTTTGGTCTAGAAAATATTACCTTGTGGTGGGTGATAACTCTATGAATAATTGTGTGCTACAGATATGTTCTTGATGGAGTTCCTAGGATGAGAGAGAGACCAATTGGTGATTTGGTTGATGGTCTTAAGCAGCTTGGCGCAGAGGTAGATTGTTCCCTTGGTACGAATTGTCCCCCAGTTCGAATTGTCAGCAAGGGAGGTCTTCCAGGAGGGAAGGTGAGGATTATGATTTTATTACGTATAATGTTAGTGATTGGCAGCCTGTTACTGCAATTTTCTTAACTAGGAATAGTATTATCACTATTATTTTAAAAAAAGAAAAAAGGCATAGTATTGTCACTATGATGAGTAATTTTTTAAATGCAATAGCATTTTTTCTTGAAAAGTTAAACATACCTTAAACTTCGGAGAAACTGGCTTACATTATCTTATTTTAGATCCTGAGTAATAAAGCCAAAGATCCCTCTCATCAGTTGGATACGATGAGTTATAGATGGAAATGAGTGGTGGTGAGACTTGAACCTGAAACCTCAACCTTGTTCTGGTACCATCTTGAATTATGTGTACAGCCTCTCTATAAAGCTTCAGCTATAAGAGAGGGCACACCTATATTTCATTTGATTGTATTGTAACAAACATATTTTTTAATCTCCATCTGATTTACCTTCATTTTATTTCATTTTATACTTTTTCTTAGAACTACTGACCTTTAAGTCTAAGAACAAGTATGCACTCACTCCCTCGTGCCATAGGTTAAATTAGTTTATAGTCAATATGTCTTCTTGCATGTATCAAGCTCGTATGATAACAAGCTATTCAACTCTAGTATCTATCCACTTAACGAGAAGTCCTAAATGGGAAAGGCAGACTTCCAATTTTTCAAGTAACTTGCTGTCCTCCTTTATTTTGTCTTTGTTTCCTCCAAAAGTCTCTTGTCCCTCCATTTGATCTCTTCCACATTCCTTGTCGCTGCCACTAAATTAAAGAAGATGCATTTGATTCTGCAATATTATTTTATATTGATGAATCATGTTCATATGTTGTCTGTGGTTTACTTGATCAGCTTCTTTCCTAGCATGGAAAGATGTAATATAACCGTTTTTGAGTTCTTGCTAAGTTATACTCCCTTCATATCTATCAGGTAAAGCTCTCTGGATCCATCAGCAGCCAATACCTGACTGCTCTGCTTATGGCTGCTCCCCTGGCTCTAGGAGATGTGGAGATTGAAATAATTGACAAACTGATATCTGTGCCTTATGTTGAAATGACACTGAAGTTGATGGAGCGATTTGGTGTCTTTGTGGAGCACAGTAGTGGCTGGGACAGATTCTTGGTAAAAGGAGGTCAGAAGTACAAGTAAGTCGGCTTTCACACTGTTTTAATGTCTTTAATAATCTGGTTCCACCGATCAATGAAGCTGACAGTTACGAAAATATCATAGATCTCCTGGGAAAGCATTTGTTGAAGGAGATGCCTCAAGTGCTAGCTATTTTTTGGCGGGGGCAGCAGTCACAGGTGGAACCGTCACTGTTGAAGGTTGTGGAACAAGCAGTTTACAGGTATTTCTCATGTCATTAAGACCTTGGGGGCAATCACATTCTAGACTTTTCCATCTTGTGCTTGTATTTGTGACAGCGCCATAATACGTTCTATTTCTCTTCTGTTCACTAGCTTAATTTGTGGAAGTACTAAAAAGTAAGAATTGCACAGTGCATGGCCTACATCTTAGTGTATAACTGCATAAGGTAATTTTCTAACAAGGGACTTACTTTGAGCTTTATGTTTCCTTTGTGAAGGGAGATGTTAAGTTCGCTGAGGTCCTCGAGAAGATGGGGGCAGAAGTTACATGGACAGAGAACAGTGTCACAGTTAAAGGACCTCCGAGGAACTCTTCTGGAATGAAACATTTGCGTGCCATTGACGTGAACATGAACAAAATGCCAGATGTGGCCATGACTCTTGCCGTAGTTGCACTTTTTGCTGATGGTCCTACTACCATAAGAGACGGTATGGCTAACCTTGTTTCCCTGGTATCAAATCCTATTGAAGCACTTCGTTTAGATTAAGATATTATTCTGAAGCGATTGGGACCTGGGGCTCTATTCTCCAATATGAAAGCATTTCCCTGCATAATTAGTTTTTTTAAATGCTGTGATAACCTGACTAAAATGTGCAAAGAGGTTTTCCTGGTAGTTTAGGGGTCTGAGTCAGAAGGGAAGAAAATTGTCGTAGCTTTTGCAATTTCTTGTTAATACAAGAGGAATGGCTCCCTGCCTCATCATTTCTGGGTTGATGCATACACTTTGTAAACGTTTGATGTCCTTTGTCATGCTACCCTTTGATACACTTTAAGACTCAATTTGGCATGCATCATATAACTTTCTCTAGAGAGATTTGCTTTTGCGTCTTAAAATTTGGTATTTACAACGGTTAATGCCTGTTGGGAAGTTAAGGGGGAAAAGAAAAAGGAAACATTGTTTAAGACTATCTTTTATTTTTCACTTGACAAGGAGAAACATCCTTTAATCGCATCATGTTTACCATTTTGCTAAATTAGGTTGATGAATTTCTTGAATTGAATTTTTAACAGCCTCTGTGAAATACAGAACTGTCTGATGGTGAACTTGTCGAGTCGGCTATATGCTATTGGGTATTGGATATCAGATTTGATAACGTATCCTAATTGTTAGGCTTGATTTTTTATCTAGTTCCTAAAAGTATTCAAGGATCCATACAAAGTAACCAAATCCATGTGCTACACATTTGGGTGTGTTTGAAAGGAAATGAAGAGTTCCAACATTATATAAGCCAGTGATTGTAGAAAGTAGTATAACTCAAAAGTTTATATATATATGAGAACTAATAAATTAAGACATGAGCTATATATGTATGGATTTAAGATATAGTAGTAGTGTTTTCCGAGTCTGAAAGATCTCTCTAGTGCGGAGTAGATTTGTGTAGTTTCTCGTTGATGTAGTATGCATCCTATGAGGGTATCTGTTTTATGATTCACAACAACTTTAAATATTAAACTGTTTGAAGACCTTATGAGAATAACTTTTTTTTTGGGAATAAAGTATTTAAACGTTGCAGATGCTTTGCCGTCATATTATTTTTCTCTCTTTCTTTCTTTATATTGTGCTAATACCCCTCTTTTGTCTGCTCAGTTGCTAGCTGGAGAGTAAAGGAAACTGAGCGGATGATTGCCATATGCACCGAACTTAGGAAGGTAAACATCTTTAGCTGGTTTCATGATATTTGCAGCTTATATATAGTCTTCTTTCGATATTTCATTGCATCAATTATTCTGTTTTTTCTTACTCTTTGACATTTCTGGATGAAAAACTTCAGTTGGGTGCAACAGTTGTTGAAGGGTCAGACTACTGCATAATCACCCCACCAGAAAAGTTAAACGTAACGGAGATTGATACATATGATGACCACAGAATGGCTATGGCTTTCTCTCTTGCTGCTTGTGCTGATGTTCCAGTCACTATTAAGGACCCTGGCTGTACTCGCAAAACCTTCCCCGACTACTTCGAGGTTCTCCAGAAGTACTCTAAGCACTAAACCACTTCACATGTAGAAGGAATTATTTTGTACTACAAGAGAAATTATGCACCAGTTTGCAACCAAAATGGTGCCCATACCGGAAGAGAAAAAAGCTTTCCAACTCCTTTTTATATGTCTATGTGAGATCATGTTCATTGTATTTGTTGAAGTTGAGCTTCTTTTTTTGTTTCTCGTGTAGAAGACATGTATACTATATAGTTAAGTACACTTCCTTGAAGAATATTTACCATTGATTATCACCGTTTTAGTTATTGCATTTTGGTATTCAAAATAAATTTGTTTCGAGGATTAAAGCTATTATTGTGATTTATAGAGCTAAGATAGGCCATTAGTCTATATATTTTCACTTATTAAAGTTCATGATTACATAAGATGATTATGTTTATTTGGTACGGTGAAATTAAGAATAAACTACCTAATTCCTACCATATGTATTATTTTTCCAATAGTTTGTCTAATTATTAGTTTTATGACAAATATTCCTACCATATGTATTAATTTTCCAATAGTTTGTCTAATTAATAGTTTTATGCCAAATTTGAAGTTAAATATACTTAGATACGTGTATTTCTGCAACCTAATACATTTTAAAATACAGATATATCCTACCATATTTATTAGTTTTCCTGTCTCACTAATTAATAGTTTTGAGCCAAATTTAAAGTTTAGATACGTGTATTTCTCCTACCAAATACATTTTAAAAATACATATATTTCTGCTACCAAACACATTTTAAAATATAGATACACATGAAGAGAAGCAAGTGGTATAGGAGGGAGGTGAGTGGAAGAGATTGTGTATCGCATATACATGTGAATCCTACTAATTACATATACCTGATACATAAGGAGAGAGACTAACGAAAGAGTCAGATACCTGTGAATACATTATATTTGAACCACAATGGTAATTTTAAAAATCCCAAAAAGAATATATAATTTACAATGAAATTTATGTTATTTTATCGTAAAATGAAGGCATTGGATACCAATCACATGCTCTTTCAGAATGGAGTGTGACACCGGCCTATCAGAACCCACTAAAATAATAGGGTCATGCTAAGTTTGACATTTTTGAGCCTGGACAGAGTCCGGCCCAATGATTAATCGGCCCGATGTGACCTACTTACACAACATAATACAGTCGAAATATATGAAAAATCTAAATAAGATAGAAAAACTCAGGATAAATTACAGAAAAAATAAAATTGAATCAAGGTTATAATTTAAATACAGTAACTTGAAACTTAAAAGAATTTTGGAAGACTCAAAGTTTGCTACATGACTCGAGGTGAGATCCAAATGGAAGTGTTGACAAGAATGAATAATAAGGTAAACACATGATAGCTACTATTTCAATTGACAATTCATAAAATTGTATAGTAATTATCCCAAATTTGTTTCAATTATTGTAAGTTTTTAATCTTAACAACTAGGAAGTCTCAATCTTAAAGGAATAATGATATACATCATCTACCTTTTTTTAATCTATATATGGTTGCAATGTGCTTATAAATTAGCTTAGAAATTTAACAACACTAAAGATAAATAATACTACTATAGAATTGGCTAATTGGTGTCCACCTTTCAATTAAAATATTCTAGTGAGGAAGTATTTTGTTTACGTTTGATTGGAGTGTCCCTATTCTACCATCAAATGTTTTGATAGTATAAATAAAATTACTAAATTCTTATTAGAGATTGAGTTCGAATCACATGGATCTTATTAGACGCAAATATGAATTAATTGAGGTACAGATACAGTGGAAAAATTTAATTAAAAAAATATGAGTATTACCTATTTGACCATGAAAATTTTCCACCTTTTTCGAAAAGAATTTTTTACTTTATTTGAAATTCGCTGTTTGATGATAAAAATTTCAAGTTTAACTTGAAGTTGTATTGAGAATTTGGAAAATACCCCACGTTCTTTTTTAAAAGATGCATCAATCGTTACTCCACGATTCAAAACTAACCGATACCCAAAACCCTATTTTTACTTCTTCACTTTTACAAATTTTCTTTGCAAAATTCTATCCAAGTTATTTTTTATTTATATACGATAATCCTCATTTAAATTAGTATTACATTTTATGTTTGAAACGTATTTCATAATTTTTTAAAAAATACAATCGATATCTAACTACTTATTGCACAACGTATGACCATATACAATCTTTAACTCCAATTCCAACTTTAAAAACTAAGTAATATCTTTTATTTTCATTTTTCATGATCAAACGCTCACTATAGTCGAAGATTAATTATAATTAAGAGATATGGTACTTTTTAAAAAAGAATATTCGAATTAAATATATAGTAATAGGGAACAGGAAAATAAAAAATAAAAGAATTATATGGGAGAGGCAACCATGTGAGCAAGTTGGCAAATAAGTAAGGCAAACCATGTCCCAACAGTTGTTTTCTTTTTATTTATATAACCTGCTGCCATCATGTTCCATGCTTTATTACTTATTACTATGCTCACTATACATTAAAATAATTATAATTTTTTTTTATATATTAAACTGTTCACCCTCCTTCTTTGTTTTTTTTTTTATATTTTTTTTAAAAAAAATTCTTTCCACCGTCCTTAAATCTCTGGATCACAAGATTCTATTAGCTCTAATTAAGGTCCCTAATTATTCTATAATAATGTTCAAGTGGATGGATACATTATCAAATGGTGTTACCATCTTACCAAATCTAAATTTGGTTATGTAATCAAGTAAATTTGACTTAAATATAACATACATTTCACGGATTAGGAAGAGTCACATGTAGAAATAAGTAGGTACACTATACTAAAAATAATCTCGATTATTAGTGGCAGTTACATTTTAGTATTCGTACTTTTAAAGTCTGTAACGATATTAAATCTAATGACAATTAACTGATGTTATTAAAAATTTTAGTATTCTTTATTAATGTGTTTCGCTAAAAACTATTTTTATCGTAATTTCGATGGATATAGAAATTGATCACAGCTGGCCTAACAAAACTTTAGAAGAAAAGCCACTGATTATAAGGGGAGGTGTTAATTGAAAAAAGAGAGTTTTATTTGCCTTGCTTTCAAGGTTGCCTTATTACAAGCAAACTTATGTGAATTTTCACATGACTTTGTCTGCTTTTTAGGTATTTGCATTAACTCATCACCACCTCACCCTCTATTTTTTATACCTCCACACTTCTAGGGCTAGATGCAAAGTTTGTACGAAAGGAAAATTTTGACGTTACGATACAAAATTATTACGTGGATAAAAAATTATATACTTATTTGAATAGCGAAAATAATCTCTCGAAAAATGTATTATAAGAATAATGATTCGGAAAGTACTCGCATCTATTATGGTACTGCCTCTAATATTTACTTTAGTCATTTGCATTTGGCCTTTTTAGAGAACAAATGTCATGTGGAAGGATGTGAAAATTAAAACTTTTTTTTTTTTGTCATTATCAATGGGTCTCAAAAAATGCAATTAGTGGGAAAGCGTATTCTTAGTCATACACATTTCATATTATATTTTCCCTTCATCTTTTAATAAATCAAAGGTGAAATAAAAATTTAGTATACTCAAAGAGAAACTCTGACTCGACGAAAGGTTTAGTGTATCAATCTTATTTCAAATAGATTTTAGTTATTATTATCTCATACTTGTCAATTTTAGTTATTATTTTATGAAGTCTTATTTTTTATAAATTTAATTTTCTTTCAATAAAAAAGTTGACTTTTCGAAATAATAATTAATTAAGTAACATCTTCTTGCAAAAGAAAAAAAGGATATGGAAGTTTAATTCATTGCATGAAGCAAAATAATTTTCTGATCTAGAAAGATAAGTTCAAAAAAGGTGAAAAACGTGAATGTGTGTTGGAAAATAAGTCAAAAATTGTGAATTTTATTAATATATATATTATATATATATGCAATCTAACAATGGAAAAAGAATAGATTAAAAAAGGTAAATAATGTTTTATTAATAATTATGAGGCATTAACTTTTCTAAGCAAGTCATAATTCGTTTTAGCAGGAGAATTACTTTATTTTAGGTATACATATATGCCTTTCATGTTGAGTTAAATATAGCTTTCATTAGGTAAAATAAAGTAAAATTTTCCAAAGTGAAGAGGACTTATTAGCTATTTGATTTGATTTTTCTACAAAATTTACTTCTCTAATTCATCACAAACCAAAAATATATGAATATTAAATATTACATCAAAAAATGGTAAGAAGGAAGTCCTTATTGTTCTCTCATGGCAAATTATAGTATTAATAATGCAATAATTTTGCCTTATTAGCATAGTTAAATAAATAACTATTCCTAAAAAAAATCAAATTTCTTTTCACTAAAGTTGTAGAAGGCATTTTTAAAAATTAAATGCATGTTATTTTCAATTAAAATAATCAAATAACGTATAATAAATACTTTCAAAATAATTAAGTAAAACCAAAATAATGCTTCTCTAATTACTAATTATTCCTGTTTATAGAGTGTGTTTTTTCTTTAAAAAAAATTAAGCAGTATTAAAAATAATGCTTCTTTAATGTTACAATATAATAGGAAATGTTTGTCAACTTTACTCTTGAATTTTAAAGTAAAACTGTTTTGTGATTATTTTAAAAATAAAAATGAGATGGATGAAGTGTAAATTTCATTTCATATCAAATGGTGATTAATTAGAATATGCTATAAGTAGAAAGGAAAATCTCAAAATAAAAATAGATATAACTTTTATTGTTTTCTTTAATAAGGATGAAAAAATTAAAAAACAATCGTTAAAATAAAACGAAAGAAGTATATGTAAAATATAAATTTTTTTCCTATCGTCCAAAATTGGTAAAAATTAACCACCTTTCATAATTAAATCCAAGCTTTTGTCACCAACAAACCACCCCATATTTACTCACACTTCCAAACACACAAAAACCTTAATGACTTTTCCCCAAATCAAGAAACTCCCCTCATTAAAATTTGGCTTAGTAAAATAAATTTTATGAAATAAACTACTAGCTTTTATTGAAAACAAGGCTTTAAAACTTCACAGCCTTTGTTTTTTTCCACCTATCAATGCATTAACCAACTACCTCACACTTTCCACAATAAGACAAAAGCCAACTCTTCCCAAGTTGAAATATACTCTTAACTTACTAAATTATATATTACATTTATAAATTTACTTAAAAGAGCATGAAATAAATTAAACTAACACTTATTTTTTTTATAAAAAAATATTATTTTCGTCTATTTTTTTAATTTGTCTATTATATTAAAAATAAATATCTATTTATTATTTTATATCTATTTTGTCCAAATTATTAAGAATTAATTATTTTAATTCACATGTAAATATAATAACTTAAAATTATTTTTACCAAATCATATTCAAATATATAAGAACTAAGTAAATATGGATAGAAAGGAGTAGTGTTTGTGAGCCTTTTGCACTTTAATGTGACAAAAATTAGGGTTCTTTAAATTTTTTTTTTACTCAAAGTAGGTTAATCCATTTTTCATTAACTACACTCTTGTTTGACTATGTCCTTAATATACCTACCCCATCCCCAAAACTCAACCTCTTAGCTATTAGTCCACTTCCAATCTTTCATTATTCCTTTTTTTTTTAAATTCTTCAAACCACATTCTTCTCCCTCCTCAAATTTAGTCTACACTCCAACCACACTCTCTCTCTCTCTCTTTCCAATCACCCGTTTCTTAATCAATCATCAATATTTTTTTTCTTCTTCTAAAACCAAAGGCAAAGAAACCCCTACAAAAGTTAAAGAAAAAAAAAATACAATAATTACTTGCTACTACCATTTTGTTCCAACAACAACCAGTGCCTCCAAGAAACCAGAAGATTCCCATAAATATAGGCTAAAGTTTCAATATCCTCATCTTCTTTTTTGTTTGTTTGATGATACCAATACCCTCATCATCACCTTCATAGCCACCCCTTTTCCTTTATTTTGCTTCTTATCTCCATTTCCACTATCAACAACCAAAAGGAAAACAAAAAAGAAGAGACTTTTTTTTCAAACCCTAACTCTCGCCTTTTTCAAGAAAATTTGGAGATTTCCTTTGAAAACAAGAAATAGTCAAGGTGGGTATAGCTCAAATATCCAAGATTTGGAAAGTGTAATGTCCCAAATGATGCACATTGACAATATCCCATCAACCCCAGGAAAGTTCAAGATGGAAAAGTCTCCTTACAATAGGCTAAGGATGCATTTTTCTCTAGCAAAGCTCACATTTTGGTCATTTGTATTCTTGGGGTTGATCTTTGTATTCTTCTACAGATCTCCAGCTTCTTCGTCCCCTGTTTCTTCAGATCTCTCAAGAAGATCTCTCAGAACCAGCTCCTACGGTGGCCCTGCTTGGGAAAAAAGGATTAAAGCTTCAGCTAAAGTAAGGTCACGTAATGGTATTTCTGTATTGGTTACTGGTGCTGCTGGCTTTGTAGGAACTCATGTTTCAGTTGCTCTTAAACGCCGTGGCGATGGCGTATTGGGTTTGGATAATTTCAATGATTATTATGACCCTTCCCTCAAAAGAGCACGACAAGCGCTCTTAGAGCGAACAGGGGTGTATGTTGTTGAGGGTGATATCAATGATGCCACCCTCTTGAAGAAACTTTTTGATATTGTTCCATTTACTCATGTAATGCATTTAGCTGCACAAGCAGGTGTGCGTTATGCCATGGAAAATCCTGGATCATATGTGCATAGTAACATTGCTGGTCTTGTTAATGTTCTTGAAATTTGTAAAAGTGTTAATCCTCAACCTGCTATTGTGTGGGCATCATCTAGTTCTGTATATGGATTGAATACTAAAGTACCTTTTTCAGAGAAGGATAGAACAGATCAGCCTGCTAGTCTTTATGCTGCAACTAAAAAGGCTGGTGAAGAAATTGCTCATACATATAATCATATATATGGGCTTTCATTAACTGGATTGAGATTTTTCACCGTTTACGGACCATGGGGTAGGCCAGACATGGCTTACTTCTTTTTCACAAGGGATATCTTGAAGGGAAAATCGATTCCTATATTCGAGGCTGCTAATCATGGCACGGTAGCTAGGGATTTTACCTACATTGATGATATAGTGAAAGGATGCTTGGCAGCATTGGATACTGCTGAGAAGAGCACTGGAAGTGGTGGGAAGAAGAAAGGCGCTGCTCAACTGCGGGTGTTCAATTTAGGCAACACATCTCCTGTGCCAGTTTCAGATCTTGTAGGCATTTTGGAGAGGTTGCTAAAGGTGAAGGCCAAGAGATTGGTGATGAAGTTGCCAAGGAATGGGGATGTGCCTTTTACTCATGCCAATATAAGTTCAGCCCACAAGGAGCTTGGATATAAGCCTACGACGGATCTACAGACGGGATTGAAGAAATTTGTCCGATGGTACCTCAATTACTATGGTAATGGAAAGAAGAGTGCCCAGTGATACATTCTTTGAATTGTGCGGTAGGATCATTCAATTCTTGTTCATTTTGATTCTATGATTGTTTTTTTTCAACACATATCCGATCAAATTGCCCCACTTTCTTGCTTTCTAAATCTTGATGATGCCATATATGGAGCACATCAGATCCCTCTGATGATGAAGTTTTGTGCTGAGCAATTTGATCTGTGTCAAATGGAACCTGAAATCAACTTTTATTACTTTTGGAATGTAATTGTTGTAGTTTGTTCAATTTAGGATTCAGGACTGATAGACCACTGCTGATTGATGGACAGCGGATGTATCATCTTTATTAAGTTCTAATAAGAGTAGCACATGATAGTTCCACATTTGATTTCTTGCATAGATTCATTTCGTTAGGACATTTCTGAGATCATCCTTTTACATGAATGTTGAGGTTGTATATTTCTTATTTTGGCGGTTAAACAAGATTCCATACTTTGTGATTCATATTTTGTGGTTTATTACTGGAAGTTGATTATTTAGATTCGTTATAATAGATTATTTCTGTTGTCCTTTTCCCTGTTTGTTATTTCTTTATGAATGAAAGAAAGGCAAGGAATAAGTAGCACCGTTAGAAACTGACAGTTAAGAAGCCTGAAGAGAACCCCGCAGTGCTCCAGCTCCTCTAGGTTCTATGTTCCTTTCCTTGAGTATGTGAGACGCTAGAGTTTAACCAGAAAATTAGTTAGTATAGGATCAAGGAGATATAATTTGCATTTCATCTACTTCTGCCTACACAATTTATGTCTGCAAGCTAAGAATGTTTCCTCCCTTCTGAAGATGGTCTTCAGAAGTAAAATGCGAACTCTAACTTCAAGAAGTGTGCTATATCAATGAACAACTAGTCTTTTTTGGAAATTAGCTTTTACAGTCTTTCTTATGTTGATACTGTACCAAACCTTGTTGATGGCTCATACAAATTATCTGGTCCATCTTTACCTTCAGATTTAGAAGTGAATTTATTGTGTAAATGTCCATTTCATTGACTATTTGGGTAGTTTCAGCACTAATTCTGTTTGAAGAAGTAGCAATACTATAGAATGGGCTCTGAGTATGCTTCTCTTAGAGTTACTAGCTACTGAGACTAATCCTATTTAGATATTATCATCAACTTAAGCTTTAGAAAGTTGCACTTCTGGTTTATGTGACGGGATGGATCAAGATGCTGATGCAGTAATGTAAATTTCTGATCTTTCATCTGTCAAATATAAAATGAGAATTTCCGAATTGGGCACTGAGGTGTGAAAGCTTGAGTGCTGATTTTACCTCTTCAACCCTGATCATAGGAAGTGGGAACTAAAACAGATAGCTAAATTGCTGGTCCTTTCATGAGGTTTATGTTGTATCAGAATTCATCGGAGCACTATAGTGGAAGCTATCCCCATATTTCATTCTGTTTCTAAGCATATGTACACACAATTGGGGGTTGTGATCCTCTTGGAGCCTGTGGCGAGCTTTTCTTGGATTTCATTTTCTTCCCATTTTAAACATTTGGAAATAACTTGGCATTTTTGGCATCTGCAGCAATGTACAGAAAAGTTTGTGCATCTTCCACGTTATTATTGTTCTTGATATTCTGTTTGCGGATCATGTCTAATTGCATGAGTTCTCGTTTAGCAGCCTGGATATTAGGAAAAGTATATCATACACTGGAGCATCTTGTTTTCAGTCTGAGAAGCTTATTAGTTAAAATGAACTTCAACCAAAAGACTTGTACTGGTAGTTTCTGTTTCCACTAGTAGGATGAAACTTTGACAGTTACGTGGACACAGCATTTGTTTCTTATCTATATGGTTGATTTAGCTTGCCATTCCCACTCTGCTTTGGGGTCTTGTTAGTAAGATATTGTTGCATCATTGCCTCTGTATTCGAAATGCAAGTTCGAGTTCGGTGTTTGATGTAAGGTTAAATGTGAAATGAGTAAAGTTGTTCAAGGAATTGCTTTGAAGTTATTTATGGGCATATCCTTAAGTTGAAAAAAGAAGTAGGTGAGGTTTGTTACAGTTATGACTTATGAGTGAAAATCATTTTTTCATTTGATATCTTACCAATACCAGTATTTACAGCATCTTAAATAGGGACTCATGCATTCACTGGTTGCAGTTCAATAAGGAATAATTATTAGCTTGTGGGATGCTTTTGCCAGTATTCTTTTCTTTGATTGAAAGTAAGCATTTGAATAACCTGCCTGTATTCTGAACCCTTCACTGTGAATATACAACCCGACCCAAGGTGGGAGTTCATTTTTGTGGTTACTAGATTTCACTACATAAGATGATGAATCCAATCACAATAAATGTTTTAAGACACTAAAAAGGGCGCCACTACTCTTCCTCCTGGGAACAGAGGGGCAAGTGTTAGTTGCAAGAAAGTAAGAAGAAAAAACAGATGAAAACGGGTGAAAAAGTGGCATATTCTATAATGACATAGGTCTTCTATCTGGCCATGACTCCATTTTTTGGAAGTACTTCACTGGCACCACACCATCAATACCCTCCGTCAAGATAACTCTGTTTTCAGAGATATAAAGCTTCATCCCATCTGAACCAATGCAAGAAAACTGTGAGAAACAACAAAAAAGTAGGATTTTCAAATATTCATGACTTCAGCACACATATCAACTTCTGAATATACTTTATTTGGTGATTAGTGATTGAATCTAGAGAAAGGACAGAGAAATAAGCTAAGACTTCACTTTGAGAAAAGAATATTCTTTCTTGACCAACTTATACTTTGATTCGTTCCATTATATTGGAATTTTCATAATACTTCAGAGAACTCGACTAGAATTCGACAAATCAAAACCAATTACCTTCCAAAGCTTTTCTCACATCAAGAAAGATGAGGACATTAACATCCCTCCTCATTCCTGTACAATAACAAAGAAACTTTAATCATCCAAGCAAGCCAAGACTGTTGAAGTTCAGGTAAATTGTCTAAATGCAAGAGTTCTCTGCTGATAGAGGAAGATCTGAAGGTAAAAAATGAACTACAATCCATAAGTTAACACATGGAGATCAGAAAGCCCAATATCTAAGAAATTGCAGGGAATGATTCGAAGTGCACCATGTCAGGATTCTACTAGATCAATAACTGTATCTTTGATGGTCCAGTAGAGAAAATTTGTGTGGAACGGGAATTATACATGCCAGGAGAAAAAAGTTTCAGAGTCTATGGATTTATGACAGTAGCATGTAATCCAATGAATCCGTAAATAATAAAAATAGCAATAGATTCAAGGTGCTATGAGATATCTTACCACTAATTACTTCACCGTCTGTTGGCAAGCCACATGAGAAATGAACATGTAACCTTTTCATGCGTTTGAGCCCATGCTCCAAAATTGATTCCAAATTCTTCTTGTAAGTGCCATGTACACAAACTGCACATTGCCGCAAATGAAAACCACAACTTCAAATATAGAGAGAAATTTTTTAAGGACACAGGGAGACATTGATGCTAAAATTGTTCTTCAGCACCAGACAAGGAACTGATATCATGTTATTATATACATAACTATCAATTGACGTCAAGATTAACCATTTTTCGTGTTGGTTTTATAATATTAAAGACGAGAGTTTAAAAATGAAGAACGATTCTCTGAACTTATATTGTACATTTCTACAAGGTCAAGATCACTCTTTGGTATTGGTACTACCATATATAACACTAGAGCTTGACAATGAAACCCGAACTTCTGTTAACATATATTAACGCTAATACTGAGCTTTATGTACATTATCCTGAAATGAAATTTACTGTTGGTAGCTGTTATTGCATTGTAAAAAGGCATGATCTTTTCAGGATAACTATCAACAATTTGAGATTTTGTCATACAAGTTAAGGTGGAAGGAAGATCCAAAATCATTCTCTTTCAGCCCAAATGTGATATTTTGCAAGTCTGTATCAAGGAAAAATATCAACTGTAATATATTCTTAACATTGTTAAGTCACTAAAAGTCTAAACTATATTTAACTAACTGTGTTGAATTTTGTTCCAAAATTGGTCAACAGTTGACCTTCAGATCTGAATATCACAGATAGAGGGAATAAACTATATTTAACTAACTGTGTTGAATTTTTTGGATCCCGTGACCTGTCAACATGTTGTTGAACAGGATGCTTAAAATGTATAAAACAGTTACATTTTAGCTCAGACAGACTCAAAATTAGAGTAATTTTTCATTACTCCAACTAGGAGTGTTTATAAGTTATTAAATGCACAAATTATCTTACCTGGAACTTCATCAGCTGAAACGATCGGTTTCAATAAGCTTTCAGTTTCAACTATCTGCAAAGTTGCAAACAAACTTAGAGAATAAATCTCCAACTCATAGACTATGATTTGATATTGGGTGATTACATATGTTTATTTTAGGTAGTGCCATTGTTTGCATAGTCAATGACCGTATAAGATTCAAATTGAGATAATGAAATATGTGCAGAGGCCAAAAAGAAGGATCAGTCAAATAGTAGGCCTACTAATTATCCAAGCACTTCGGAAGGAATCGTATTGGACGGAGTTCCACAACAAATTGATGGTAAAAGGGAGATGGATCGATATATAAAAGATATTTGGAGAATGTTAAAAGGAGAAAGAGCTTAAAGAGCCAGAACAGATTTGAGACACAATATAGAGGGGATATTAAAAGGACATCCCCATGGAACTCCAAACTCTCTCTCATCACTGCGATAACTTGCTATTGATGAATGTAAGACTACATCCATTTTCTTTGCAGAGTCAAATTCGTAGATTGATATAATGTCATAGACATACATTGAAGAAGAAAGCGGACAATCAAATGAAGTTTCTACAAAAACTAGAAACACAAGGTTGGATCCAGTCGTACAAAATAGAAGGAATGAAATACTTAGATATCAACTATGTTCAAGAAAAAAGAAGAAAGCTGAAGTAGTTGTATAGTTTTTAAAAGACCATATATTTGAACATCAACTATATTCAGCAAAAAAGCTGGATCTAGTTATTCAAAAATGAAATTTTGATGTCACACGCTCGGAATAAAGAAGAAGAACGACAAAGAAAGCTGGAGTTTCCTTCACTGGAGCAATATATTTTCAACTACTAATAAATCTGCTAACTCCACTAATGTGCTTTTAAAGGTATCCATGTTTGATCTCTCATTTCCCAGTCTTACATTCTCTCCTTTTCCTTCGCATTTTCATTTATGTTGAGAATTTACTTCTTCATTCATCAGATTTCTAGAATTTGTAAAACTATAGTAGAAGTATCCTCTAGAGGCTCTCCCTCTTAATGCCATAACTTATTGACAGACTATCCAACTAAAATTCCATCTGGAATATACAATGAAATAACACTACTCAACTTCAGGAGGAAAAAGTACCTTCACTGTATGGCCTTGGTTGGCACGTATCAGAAGCTCTCCATTTTCTTCCAAAAGGCCGAATCTTTGCTTGTTATCCTTTCGTACTGCCTATTAGAAAGCAAGCAAGAAATCATCTATATGAAACAAAAATGACAAATAAAAGAAAGGAGCAGTCATTTCAATTGAAGAAACCAAGGTCATTTAAAGAAAGGAGCAGTCATTTCAATTGAAGAAACCAAGGTCATTTAAAGAAAGGAGCAGTCATTTCAATTGAAACAAAGCAAGTTCATTTAATAGTCAGTTGTGATAATGAAAAGATTAAAAGACAACCACTGTCAAATTTCCACATAGGACCAAAAGGTATCAATCTTTTCAACTAAACTAAAAATTTCCACATAGGACCAAAAGGTATCAATCTTTTCAACTAAACTAAGTCAACAACCTTTTGCCATCATAAGAAGAAGCAATTCAAACTTTTCATCAACTTAATACAAGAAACAGGGCAACAAATTGAAGGAGCACAAGGCTTCACACAACTAACCTCTTTGACATCATCAACTGTATGTGACCTCAATGGGACATTCGCAAATGTTTTTAAGTTTAACTTTAGCAGATCTTGCACCTTCACATACCCATCATTCCTCATATTCAAGTTTAGCTCAGAGGCCATGTGCCGCAAAATGCGTGTCCTAAGGATAAACAACATTTCAGAATATTCCAAAGATCATATTTACGGGTCCTTTGGTGTGAAGGATTACACAAAATAGTCATGGGATTAAATTGTAGTGCCATTTAAATTTGTTGTTTGGTTGGCATTTCCGAGATAACTTATCTTGAGATTAATAATTAGTACCGGGATAAGTTATCCCTCCCATTGGGTGGTATAATAATCCCGGGATAACTAAATTGTTCTTAAAATTTATGCAAAGCCTATTATATAGAATTCAACAAACCAAACACTCAATAAAAAATATTCCCAACATAACTTATCCATCATAATTTATCTCATCATAACTAATCCCGTCATAACTTGAATTCAAACTAAACGACTCCTTAGTTTAGACAAAGTTTGGCCTTTTATAAGAGAACATAGAAAGTTCAAGGCAAATGACACTTGGTTTCGCAACAAGAATTATTGGTCCCAAACCAGGATACTTGTAGTAAGTTGAAGTGTCTAGTGTCTAGTGTCAAATAGTCTGCCTATGAATTATACGAATCTTTGAACAATGAAGGCCTGAAATAAAGCAACATAGGCAGAGAGGATTCATAAAGCCCCACGCCAACTAATCCATAGCTACTGCCATACCTAAAATACACACAAATTCAGGAAAAAAAAGAAAGAAAAAAGAACCTGTTTCTTATCAAATAAAAGAAAACAGGTGAATGATTTTGCAATAAACAGAAAAAGAAGAATAACAAGAGGTCTTCAAATAACAACCCTAATTTCTCCTTTAAGCAATCATACTTTAAGGGACAACTAATAAAGCCCGCTAAGCTGATTGTGCATATAACTTTTTTTAAAAAAAAAAAAAAGCTATACTGTGAGTTACTTCACTAGATCTCGACTCTGAAAACAGCTGAATTTCAAAAAACAAAAAAACTTTTCCTCTAATTAAAAGTTTGCATTTTCTCCATTTTTAGTTAAAACACGAAAAACACCAACTCATAAGTCAGAAGAACTCCTTGAAAAGAACAGACAGAAACGCATACATATCCTTACTGTCTCTAAGCATCATCATGGTAGATACTATTTTGTAATTATGATCTCCAAACACTACAAAGCATACATATTCATACACTATCATGGGTGTGACATATAAACCTAAACATAGAATTCATATAGCTTACCCAAGTAATTTCGAATTGAAGCGTAGTTGATATGATTGATTAGCATGGGTCACACAATAAAAAATAGATCAAATACCAAAATCCTGAAAGGAGAAGAACACATATACATACAATAGTCTACCAAGAGCATCAATTTTATCTTTGCCGGCACCACCGCCACGGCCCCCTGATCTTTCTTTATTGTCCCTCGTGTCCAGTCCTCTTCCTCTTCCTCTACCACCGCTGTCATTGATTCAAAATCAAAATTTTCAATTAAAGATTGAAATCAACAATAAAGAAGATTTTTCGTTTTACCTCCTATTGGAATGAGAAAAGGCAGAGTAGGATGAGGATGAGGATGAGGATGAAGGTTTGTTGAAAGCAGTGTTGTCCATTGAAGCAGGGAAACCAGGCAGCAAAGAAGAAGAGAGGATGGATGTGAAAGGAGGTGAAGGAAGAAAAAGAAGGCGGCAACGTACTAGTCGGAAACTGACCACAAAAGTGAACATGGGTGGGTTAAGCTCCAATTACATAGATCTTCCCGTATAAAATTCAAAGTATGTCTAAACAAATATAGGCAATTGAAATAGTTATTAAATTAAATGTAACTATATGATGAAATACGCAAGGACATTATTTTGAAATTAAAGAACCTTATTTTTTATTAACACAAAATCTTAAGTGATAAAGTAATTAGAAAAGTTAAACTTATTTATAATTATTATTATTAAATAAAAGAAGATGGATATGTAAGGCTAATTTTCAAACAATAAAATATAAAAGCGAAACATATGTGGTGATCTTTAATTATTTTTGGCATCTTAATCCAATAAAGATGACCGGTTAGCCTCTGTGTGAGAGCAAGTATGGTAGAGTGGGTTAAGGTTTATTTGATTGGAATTGCATTTTTATTTTGGATCAAAGTGAAGCTAGAATAAATACGAAATTGGATAGCAATAAATTAGATAAATAATTTACAGGGAGGTTACATGAGCTGAAATGAATTGCTATTTGTTCATTCTTACAAGACTAACTAGCTGAGCCGTGTCCTTCAGATCGTCGATGCGCTTCTTTGACAATTGAATTGCCAAGTATTATGATGAGACTATAAAAGAACTGGAATATTTTGTCATATATTCAAAGTAGAGCACCAAATTTCAAAAACCAAACGCCTTGAAAGAGAATCCAAACATATGCACTAATTCGAATGATAAATGAGCAAGATAAACAAAAGACACATAATTATCTTGTTTCAGCAAAAGCATAATTCAAATTCCGCAGTTCCATCTATTAGTTTTATGTGGCACAATTAATAAGCTCATTTCCAAAACTTTAATAACCACCGAAATTAACAGCAGCTATATATATACACGACTAGTAATTAGAGAATTGGATGCAAATTTAAAGTAGGAAACGTTCCCCTTATCATCTCTCATAAAACAAAATTTGTTCCATTCAAAGTTTCAAACAACCTGGTCTCTCATACAAAAACAACTTAAGTCTGTAATTATGAAGATGGGACTTGACCAACAAACTTGTAATCCCAATCCATGACCTTCTCTAAGCCACAAGAGTACTCGCGGTGGTAGACTCGCTGCAAGGCAAAAATTGACCTTAGTACTGCAATTCACTAGATTGTACGGAATTTAACAGAAATTGAGGAAGAGGAGTGAGTGAAGAAGTAAAAAAGCATTATAGTGGGGGCACACAGGAGAAGCATGCTTTAACTGACATAACTCGCGAACTATAAACACAGACAGCAATTACAATTTCAAAAAGGTGTCCTACACTTGTGGAAGTAAAAATATTTACTGTTGATGTTGCACATCACGCCAATGAAGTATCCAAAGGGAAGCATCAAGTAGTTACCAATTAAATCAATGGAACAATACGAGTCCCCAAAATGAACTTGACCCACCAGTTCATTCCATAAACCTACATAACTCGTTTGGTGGAACTACAGAACATTTCCAGCTTAGTAGTGTTCCCTAAGACAGTTATTTAACATGCCTGACTGCCTGAGTATAAACAAGTTATTTCAGAACAGAATTTTAACTTGCACACGTGAACTTGTAACACATGCTAAACAAAAATGAAACATGTTTTAGATAATTAAACCAGAATCAGATCACCACGAAATAAAATAGGCAACAATGAGCTTATAAAATAGGCAAAAACAAAATGAAATGTACGTTGGATGATGAAACTAGAAGCAGATTACCACCAAGTAAAATAGGTAAGAATGAACTTACTACTTCCAGACTGGTGGAAGCTTCTTTGTTTTCTTATAGTAGCGAGCAAGTCGATGAATCCTGCTCTCAACAAGAATCAATCTAAACTTGGAGTCCTTGTCTTTTCTGTTCCTCTCAAGATGCTTCCTGATTGCCACTGCTTTCTTGATAAGGTGGTAGAGATCCTCGGGAATCTCGGGAGCAAGTCCTAATTGGAAAGACCAATAGGTTATACAAGCATTCTTATCGAAAGTAATTGTCAAACGAGCAAATTAAATACACAAAAGACAAACAAGTACCATGAGCCTTCAAAATTCTGAGAATCTTGCTACCAGTAACACTCTTCACCTGAGCAATCCCATGAGAATCACGAAGAATAACACCAATTTGAGAAGGTGTCAAACCTTTTTTGGCGAACTTGCATATGTTATCCTCAACCTGGAGCAAAAGATAGTACTGTCACTACAGAAAAACTGAATGAATGGATCACATTTCAATGGAGTATGACAGCATCAGTTAGGTAACTCCAACAACCCATCTTATAAACAGCCAAGTGACATTTACTGAGCCGCGTAAAAGAGGCATTTTAAGGAAACACAATCCATAAAACAAGGTACAGCCACATTGTCTTTCTTTAAGAGCATACATAACATTATGCTCACTAGGCAAAATTTAAAAAGTAGAGACTGAAAAAGGAAAAGCAAATGTAGTTACATTCCGCTCGCAGGCGCAAAGCTAAAAGTACGCAATGTATGTAAAGTTACACATTGAGGTTCCGCAATCATCACCAGAAGAAACTGGATATTCAAAATTCTTGAAACATATATTAATCAAACAATCAACTATAAGCAATGTGAAAAAATATTAAGGTATTTTCTCTTTGTGGTGGCGATCAATAAGGGAAAATTAGGATTCAAACAAGGCATCGCTACAAATTTCTACATTTTTCTTATTTTTCAATTAACTTTACATGCGATAGAAACAAAAGAAATAAAGCTAATAAGCAAGCAATTCCTTACATCAGGAGCAGAGATTTTCAGCCAACTTGGTGGAGTCCTCTTGTATGGAAGAGCTGAAGCTGAAATACCCTTACTGAGCAACAAAAAAAGGATTAAAAATTATCAGTATAAATGTAGAATGAACAAAATAAAGATGAAAAGGAAGAAAGAGTAGACGAACCCTCGACTGTGCATACGACCCATGGTGGCTGGTTGGTGGTGTGACGGTGGCTGCCGCGCTCCGATTGGCTATAAGTAGCAGCGAAATCTCTAAAATGACAAACTGAAGGTGGTTAGGGTTTTCGCCATATATACGTTCTTTATTTGCACTGAGGTCCTTTGATTTTTAAGATGATTTACATAATACACCCCGATGTTAAGTGATTTTCCAGAACCCAAAAAAGGGAAAAAGAAAAATTCATGTCAACCTTTTTTACATTACACTTTTGAATATAAGCATATCTCTATACAATTTATATATCTAGAAGTTTGAAATTAATATTTGAAAATAACTAGGTCTAAATCATATTGATTTTAAAATTTATATATCTTGGTAATTTGATTTAGTACATTTTAACAAGATATTTATTTATAAGTTTTTTTTGCTCCACTTAAACTTGTTCATCTCAAAAATTTATTTTAAAGATCTATCTTATAGAAATCGAATAATCTTATTTGATAAAACACCCATAAATCATAAGTATTTGTATTTCTTTCATTTACAATATCTAAAACGAATAATTCTATAACAAATATAATTTCTTTTGTCATATGATATAGATTTTGATGATTGTTACATTAATAATGAGAATATCGATACCAATAGTAGTAATTTTGAATCAATGGCTAATTGTGATGATATATTTGTTTTTAAGTTAAATTTTTTTTTTATAACTTACATATATTTCATAGTTTTAATATGAAATTACAATGTATCCCTCTTTAGTTTATAATTACATTAATCTCTTAAAAAGTAACATAAATCAGATACATAATATGTAATTCGAATACATTAAATAGAATCTCAGATACATTATAACATAAATTGGATTCAAAATATGTAGCTCAGATATATTAAAAACTAGCTCGGATACATAATATATAGTTCGAATACATTAAAAACTAGCTTAAATACATTATAAAATAAACTGAATACATAATATATAGCTCGAATACATTAACAAATAAGTGATTTTTGAGAATTTTACGAAAATAGAAGATAATATTGAAAATAAGGAAAACATAAGATTTGAAGTAGGGTTGGGCTACCTCTGGGCCCTTTAAAAGTGATGCTATATAAAGCCCACTCATTTGGCCCACATGTTGCATCAATAATTTTGAATTGTTGTGCTGTAGGGCATCCTAACTCTTTTTTTTTTTTGAATCTTTCATTATACCCCAAAAAATAGTGTTTTTATTTTGTACCTATTCTCATTTGTCATCAACTAAGATATTTTTATTTATTAGAAAAAATATCAAATTTACCCTTAGCATCATTCAAGAACAAACAATTTCATACTTCGTTATTTTCATTTTTTTAATTCGATTAGAAAAATCACTTTTCGTCTTCAATTTATAGCAACGTTCAATCAAAGAGTAACTATGTATTATTTTTTCCTTTAGAGATTTTGGACTTGTAACGTTCGTCCATTAGTAAACTACGTATCTTATTTTTTCTTTAAAGATTTCATTTCTTTTCCATTAGTATAATCACAAAGGAAAATATATAATGGGAGTTCTTAAAATTATGAATGAACCAAGAAAAACATATATAAGTAGAGTACAAAATTAACCAATTTTGAACAATACATGAATACATTTAAATATTTTTTTCCTTTAATACTACTATTATTTTGTCCAACAACCAAAACAAAACAAAAAACTAGAGATACCATACAAAATTCTTTAGGCCCCCAAAAAAGTTATCATAATTTTTCCCAACTGTGAATCCACATGAGAGGACTGCTGGTATCACTTCTCCCCTGACAAAAAAAAAAGTAAAAATAGAGTTAATGGAAATTGCTGTACAATAACCATTATTGTGTTTCTTCTTAGGTCATAGGTCACATCTAAATTTCATTTGAATTTATACATAGTTCATTATTTATAATATCATTTTATTTTTAATGTTCTAAGAATAAGAATGATTCAAATTTATCATTTTTTTCAGTTAACTTATCCATTTTTAATCAAAATGACACGTCAATTCAATATATCGAACTCTTTACTTTCATTAGTCATCAACATCTTCACTATTCTTAAATGAGGTAGAAGAGTTGTATAACTTATCATTTCGTCATATAATGGATTAGATTGAAGATGAGATGAACGCATAATAAAATTTATCCCGTACATTTAATGAATATATGATACATATCTTTGTGTATACTATTACTAAACAGTACTTCATTAATACATGCTCTAAATCTTAATTTCTCATCTAACCAATAATATAAATTATTACAATATGATGTAAATAATAAGTGCAGATAATTTTATTTTATTTTTTACAAATGAGGAGTGGTTTGGCCATCTATTAAATGTGAAATAGTTGGTGGGTAGTACATTGATTATAGAGCCAAAAAGTTGTAATTTCATCATAAAATTTGAAATAATGCAATACACAGGGCCTCTTTGTACTGTGTTTGATAATTAAATTTGGTGTAATAGTATATAATTATATTGTTTATTACGTTTGATTGTATAAATAATTATCTAGTGTAATTGTATATAATTATATTGTCTATTATGTTTGATTGTATAAATAATTATCTAGTATACAGATAATTGATGTAATTAACATAATTAATTACACTCTTCAATTTTACTAAAAATATGTGAATGATTGGTAATAATTACCAATGGATTACTTTTTATTTTTTGTTTTAATCTTTTTTTACTTCTATTATTTTATGTTTTTTTACTACTATATTAAAAGTTTCTGAAGTTTACATTAATTTTCTGTTTGAATTTATAACTTATATTATTTTTGAGTTTAATTTGTTTTGATAATATTGAATTCACATTGTAAGTTGTTTATTAATTAGACTTGATAGATTATTTTTTTGTCAAACATTTTAATACTAGACATTTTATTTATATATTAATCTTTTTTTTACTAAACATGCATTTCAAGAATTTGTAGAAACTACGTACTTTTAGTTTTTATGATCAATTCAATTAAAATGTATTAATTTTTTAAAAAAATAAATCAATTATTTTTTCATTATATTAGTTAAGAACATATGTTTATTAATTGATATATTCTCAAAATAAAAATATATATCTTAAATATTTAATTTAATAAAAGTTTCTTATTTGTCTGCTATAAATTTTAAATAATTATTTTTTATTTTAAAAATTAAATATAATTTTATTATCGCGCATTCAACCAGAACATGTGTAATTACACTGAAATAGATAAACATGTCAGTGTAATTACTAATAAACTGATAATTACTATCTTAATAATTACGCCAATTCCAATTACCATGTCGCTTTGAGAACATACTAATATAGAATTCACAAGTTCAAATGTGGAATAATGGATATAGCATTCACAAGCTGTGTTTTTATGTGGTTGGTAAGGACAATACACCAGCAACACCTTCTTTTTCACTTTTTACTATCAACTTATATGTGAAAGCCAAACCAAAAAGACAATCACTACTCCTCCACTTTCACAAAAAGTAGCTTGGAAGTTCATACTTTTGTTGAATTAGTGATACATCACTCTCATTTTGCTTTTTATTTTTCACATTGCTTGTTGCTAGGCCTAGATAGTGTTTCCAATTCTATACAAAGTATAATTTCTTTGACATGTGCTTGTAACAAAAGTAGCATGGTGCAACATAACATTTCGTTTCTAAACTTTAGGTCATTCTTTTTGAGTTCTCGTAACATGTTTGACTTTTTAAAATTATGTGTCTGTTTAAACTTTAGAGGTTCTTTCTACTGTGATTTTTTCAAATATAAATAATCTTCGCTCACAACAATTCAAATGTTAATTGGTGATGTAATTATGAGATTCTTTTATTTTTGATTAATGAATATTAGACACGAGCCAGAGAGTTTCGATTTCCATTAGACTATTGATTATGAGTGATATAAAGGGAAATAGCATTTTGATTCTTAAAAGTTATTCATAAGTTTTACTTTTGATCCTTTTATAAACTCCAAAATATACTTTCCATCCCTTCATGTAAAAAAAGTATGTTATAACTAACTATTAATAAAATTATATTACTATCAATATACTATTCGTATATCGATGGTAATATAATTTCATTAATACGATACTAATATAAATTTAATATAATAAACAAGTAGTTAAAAATTTATCTGGTTATAAATATTGCGAGTACTTTTGAATTTTGTTTTGGCAAAAAAAAATTTAGCCTTGGAATTTATTCTCTTTTGAAATTTTTATTTTGACAAAATATCCAAAATTTCAAAATCTACAAAAAATTTATTTTTGGGATGAAATATAGATGAGTCCTTAAATTTTTTAAAACCTACCAAAAATCATTATTTTCATCAGATTATAGTGTATTCTAATGCGTAAAATATTGAAATTAGTTATGTCAATTATATTTTCTTGGGGGTAGATGTGACTATAATTTATGTAATGACTTTGAATGATGTACTATTTATAATTCTTTGTAAACACAATAATTTTATACCAAATTTATGAATATTTTTATAGTGTTTAGATTTTATGGATATAAATAATATTGCATGCTTTTTATATATATATATATATATATATATATGTTTTCAATTCTATACCTTGTCATGGGTCCTTTTCTATGCTTTACTCCATCATTCTTCCTTTTTCTTTTTTATTTTTCCCACAAAGTAGGCATTGGAAAAGAATTGTCAATATAGACACAATATCTTCCAAACATGAAAATGACTATCCCATAAACTTTTATTCACCAAAATAAGAAAAAATATTTCATGTGATTACCTTTACTGAACATAATTAATTTACTACTAATTATATTTTGTCTTCTTGTAATTTCTAGTCAAATCCTGAAAACAACCCAACCCATGCTTGTTTATATATTTCTGTGTTAATTGTTTTTTTCATATCAGAACTTTTTTTTTCTTTTCTTTTAATCTCTGCTAAGATTCCCTTAGTTTTGTTTTGTTATATGTATATGATTATAATTTTTTTGTTTTGCTAGATATATTAAAAAGAAGAAATATCCACTTTCCCCGGTCAGTGGAAATATGTTAAAAATGAAAATATTTGAAATTAGCCAAAAAAAAACTAGTATATATATAAACTAATAAAGAAAAGAGTTATAGGAACTCTTTATTGGACTTGATTTCATCAGTTGTAGGTAATTAATTCCATGTGATGCTTTTGTTTTTTCTTAGACCAAATTTATTTTAACATATGGTGCAATTTATATTGATTTCAGTCAGTAACTATTATATAGCTTTTATAAGATTGATAAGAACTACAGTACTACACCTTATTATATAGTTAACAATATATGTAGAAATAGTTGTAAAAAAAATATAATATATGAACATGACTTTTAATTTAATTTCAGTTGATAACTATAATTTTTAATTTTGAATATGCATAAAAAGACCACACTTATATATAGGACACATTCGTCCGACATGACGTCCTCCTACATCACAATTTTATGTCATACATGACATCTTACATATATTATGCCTACATAGAACAATGTGATGAAAGATATATTTATAATTTACTGTAGAAATTTTAAAATTACAGAGGTATTAAATGCCTTGAGCAATAATTTTTTTTAAAATTCAAAAACTAACCTAACCTGTTCCCTTTACATACATATACACATTTATGAGAAGTACCAGTACTTCCTTACTGCTAGTCAGAAGACAGTAGTCCTCCATTATTTTTGACTTTATTAAATTTTAAAAGAAGACATAAAAATGAATAATTCCCAAACTTTAGTACCCTCGAAACCTTTTTGTTCATCCTCATAAGGAAAATCATAACCTTATCAACTCTTCCATTTTTATTTTACATGTCATTCTATTATTAGTTAAAAAATTATTTAACCAATCTTTCATATACAACTCTAATGTAAATTTGTCTTTTTTTTTAAGTATTTCTTTCGTTCCAAGTTATATAATTAGTTTCACCTTTTCAATTTTTAGAGATTATGGTGATCCTAATTTCCTTTAATATTTTGAATATACGATTCAAAAAATTATTTTTATTCTTTTTTAAAATTTCATATCAACGGACAAATTTGATTCAAAATTTTTTCTTTTGTTATTTCCCAAGCTAGCTAGTTACAGGTTACTGGTTATACCAGTTACCAAGATTCAAATTGGATTCTTCTTTCTTCTTATTATTTTATCACTACACATTGCAATATATCTTCTTCACACTAAAGCCAACATTCCTTTCTTGAAATTTGTCACTTAAAACCAACTTTCCCTACAAACTTTTCCATCCATTTTTCTGGCAAAAACCAAAAATGGGTTTTCTCTCTGTTCTCTCTTCCATTTTCCTTTTCATCCTAATCCTAACACTCCCACAACAAAGAGTTTCTTCTGAAACCATAAATGATAGTACTAAAACATCTTTATCTTTGCTTATGACTATCAAAGCTTCTTTGGACCCAAAAAGCCTCATTCTTTCATCATGGTCACCTACTTCTACTGACCCATGCAATGATTCTTTTGAAGGTATTGCTTGTAATGAGCTTGGTCAAGTTGTTAACATTTCTTTGCAAGGCAAAGATCTTACTGGAAAAATTCCACCTGAGATTGGTCAGCTTCAGAGCTTGTCTGGATTGTACTTGCACTTTAATAAGCTACATGGGGTTGTACCTAAAGAAATTGCTAATTTAACTCAGCTCTCGGATTTGTATCTTAATGTGAATAATCTCTCCGGTGTTATTCCTCCTGAGGTTGGCAACATGTCTAGTCTTCAAGGTAGGTTCTTTTTTGCTTTGTTGTTTTGGTTAGTTATGGTAAAAAGCCTCAGTCTTGATGATGCTTAGTTTTGAGTTTATTTGAATGGGTGTTTGAACTTTGCCAAATAGATCTATAGCTCTATTAATGAAATGGGTAGCAGTCCAAGAAGTGATAATGCTGTTAGTTATTGAGTAATTTCACAATGCCTATGTTTTTTCTTGAAAAAAGATTTGATTTTTAGTACTCATTAGGCATTGTAAGTCCATATTAAAAAGGTTTCTTGAAGTATCTTTTATGGGGTGATTTTTGTTCCTATGTAGCTTACAGCTAGGTGCTTAGAACGTGAAACACTTGAAAAAGCCTCTACCTTTGGTTTTATGTTAAGCTTTTCTGTGTCATTTGTTCCTTTCTTTATTGATTTGAGCTTCAATATGGGCTAATACTTGAAGAAAGTTTTAATTTTCCTGTCAAACTTGCAAATTTCTTAGTCTCTTGTTTGGGTGGCTTTTTCTGCAATTTTTGGTGGAATGAATCTCAAATAAAAGTAGCTGAGCTCCGATTGTTTTCTGATTTTACACAGTATTGCAACTATGTTATAACCAGTTGACTGGAAGTATACCTAATCAACTTGGGGTTTTAAAGAAACTCAGTGTTCTTGCTTTGCAAGTCAATCAGTTAACTGGAGCAATTCCTGCAAGCTTGGGGGATTTGGAGATGTTGACCAGGCTTGACTTGAGCTTCAATAATCTTTTCGGGTCTATACCAGTGAAACTCGCGGATGCTCCAAAGCTAGAAGTTCTTGATATCAGAAATAATACCCTTTCTGGCAATGTCCCTCAAGGTAGTTCTATTTGATTTTCTTGATGGTACCTTTAACCCTATTTCATTGCTTAATATGCTTATGAAATGTAGAAATCTTAGGTTTTCTGATTCCCCCAAATACCAATCCAAATGTTTACTAATATTAGACATTATAGTAGAACTAACTCTCTTTTTGGTCTTTTTGTTTGGGGCAATCAATGAAATGAAGCCTTGAAGAGACTGAATGAAGGATTTCAGTATGCAAACAACCCTGACTTGTGTGGAATTGAATTTTCTTCCTTGAAACTCTGCACTGTATCTAGTCTAAACCAAAACAGACCACAACCATTTGAACCTGGTTCGAATCGTCTCCCCACAAAAGACATTCCAGAGTCTGCAAATGTACAAACAAAACAAACGAGTCAGTCAAGAAAATCACAAACTGCTGTGGTTGTTGGTGTTATTGCACTTTTTGTTGCAGTAGCTGTAACTGGACTTTTCACATTTTCGCTGTACCGTCGAAGGAAACAGAAAATTGGAGGTACTCTTGATACCTCCGATAGGCGACTCAGTACTGATGAGGTGAAGGAGATTTCTAGAAGAAGCGCGTCGCCCCTCATCAGCCTGGAATATTCCAATGGCTGGGATCCTCTAGGGAAAGGCCGAGGTGGAAGTGCTTTCTCTCAGGAAGTATTTGAGAGCTTTATGTTCAATTTGGATGAAGTTGAGTCAGCTACACAGTACTTTTCAGAAGCAAACTTGTTAGGAAAGAGTAATTTCACAGCTGTTTATAAAGGGACATTGAGGGATGGGTCTGTTGTTGCTATTAAGTGCATTTCCAAGACTAGCTGCAAGTCAGATGAAACTGAATTTCTCAAGGGACTAAAACTCTTAACCTCATTGAACCATGAAAATCTTTTGAGATTGAGAGGGTTTTGCTGTTCAAAAGGTAGGGGGGAATGCTTTCTGATCTACGATTTCGTCCCAAATGGAAATTTGTTGCAGTACCTTGACGTGAAGGATGGAAAAGGAAAGGTTCTTGATTGGTCTACCAGACTTCGTATAATCAAAGGCATCGCCAGAGGTGAGCTACTGTTTGATTATTGTCTCATGTTTGATGTTTTCATTATAGTTCTTTGACACCAGATTTGAATAACAACATCTGTTATCTATTGTTAACAGGTATTCATTACTTGCATGGAAACAAGGGAGGCAAACCTGCTCTAGTCCATCGAAATATATCAGCTGAAAAAGTACTTGTCGATCAACACTACAACCCATTGCTCTCGGATTCAGGTCTGCACAAACTACTAGCAGATGACATTGTCTTCTCAACACTCAAGGAAAGTGCTGCAATGGGCTACCTAGCTCCAGAGTATACAACCACTGGCAGGTTTACCGAAAAGAGTGATCTCTACGCATTTGGCATGATCATATTTCAGGTTCTCTCCGGAAGATGTAAAATCACCCCTTCTAACCATCAAGGGGCAGAGTTGTGCAGATTTGAAGACTTCATTGATCCAAATCTTTGGGGAAACTTTGTTGAAGCTGAGGCAGTTCAGATGGCAAAGGTAGCTCTACTTTGCACGCACGAGTCACCAAATCAGAGGCCAGACATTGAAATAGTCATGCAAGAACTGAATGATGTAACCTTCAGCAAGTCGTGAAAGCTATTGCAACAACATCCAAATTCTCAAATGACCATTAGGAGCCTGATACTAATTTCTTACTGATGCCACCTTTTCCCATCCTTTTGATCCTGCATGACTTGTGCTTGAGGAGGACACATGAATGTCAGGCGCCTGTTCTATATAGTTAAGTAAGTACTAATGCACGTTGACGTAGGTTAGCCTCAAGTGATCAGTTCTCTTGTATTATGTAACTTAACCATAATTCTAAGCAAGTCTTCTCCACTTGCAAACTAGTGTACCAGAAGCTAGTGCAATTTCTATTTAGTTCATATATGACCTCTTGCTAATGGAGTACTACCTTCATAGTACAAGTCATGTAGTTAATAACAAAGCGATCACAGTCACATTTCACCCTTTCTTGTTATCAAGAAGTAGAAAACACAAAATCATATGAAATACAACAAAAAACAGTAACTCTACCCCATCTGCAATCAAATAAAAGGGAATAAAATAAAATAAAGAGAATATATAGATAAATGGAGTATCCTAGGCTATAAATTTTGGACATATGTCAAATTAAGCACTCCAAATTGATCATACAGAATGGTCCAATTTACTCTCCAGAATATGATGTAACCAAAGTCAAGATGGCAAAACAACTTCTTACTTTAGCTAACATCCAAATTCTTCTAATCCCAAACATGTGATCTTCTGACGTTTGATTCCACCACCACAAATTTCCAAACAAGTAAATAAGTATAAAGTGTTGGCTGGAACTAACAAGTACATAATGTCCATCATCCAAGGGTGAAGTTCACAAACTTGATTATGTGGTTTTCATTCTTTACGAAACAAGAACAGGAAATAATACACGTTTAGTTTGTATTTAACTTGTATACAATGTAAAATTTTAGCTATTTTCAGCTAACAAATTCCACTTATAATAGACAGTTATCTTTAGTGTATAGAAGTTAAGCTATTTTAATATTTTAATACGAAGATAGGCTCTCGTGACCACTGACCAGAGAAGCTACTTTTTATCTTCCACCACTTTCTACTCTTGAGTTGCCTGTGAGTATTTCTTGTCCTTGGCAAAGTTGTCACCCTTCTCTTGGACCTCCTACTAATCATACTGTAGGGGCGGGGCTCCTTTCTGTCTCAATTTATGTGACATTATCTGATTAGATAAAAAAATATTTAAATAAGAAAAAATACTTGAAATTTGTGATCCAAAAACAAATCTTAAATATTTTTATAATCGTAGGTATCTCAGGGGAAGATAAAGACGAACTAAAAAAAGAAAATGTCTAATAATTGCAGTATGATTTTTTTTTTTTTTTTTATCACTATGAGCTAAAATAATTCTTGGGAGTGGGAGCCTATGGTGGCTAAGGAAATTCATAGGTGTAGCCTATTGGAATAATATGACTTTCTTTGGCAGGCTAACTCTAGTTTCCTACTCAAGTTGATATCATGTATAGGGGTGGCTACACATGTTTGCCTCACTGTAATTTGAAAAATTCACCTACCTGTGTATGTCCTAATTGAAATAGTAAACCTTGGTAGGATTCCAACTTGGTAATTCTGAAATAATATCTGATCATTTTAGATCCTTCATTGATAAATAGTTTGAGAATCATTGTTTAAGGCATAGGGGAAGTTCTAAGAAATTGTAAGTAATCAACTTCAGACATACGAGTTTGAAGAAGGTAAAAGAGTGTTTAACTGCAGTTCTATTTCGAACTTCTCTTATTAGATACATTGACTTAAAAATTTACAAATTGCAGGATTGTTTTTCCTGGTGCTTTGCTAATTACAGAGGGACAGCTTTAAATAATTTCCCTGTCCAGAGCTAAAAGATGCTAATGACTAGTTAAATTTGGATTCCTGAATGGAGGTGAACTCCTCGATCACGAAGGAGAGACCTCACAGCTATACACAAACCATCTGTAATGTGGAATAGATTTCCTCAACTTGATCATGCGACTTGTCTCCCACAGAGAACTCATGGACAATTCCTTGGAGCTCAATCCTACTGCTGCCAACAGTTTTCTTCAGGTCCTTTTCTTTCATTATTGTTCGAACCCTTCTAACATAGTCCCACTTACCAAATTGAGCATATATGTTAGACAAAAGCACGTAGGAACTTGAATTATGAGAATTTAGTCCAACTAATTGCTTATCCATTGGGTCTCCAATGTGGACGTTTTCTTGATTCCTACATGAACTTAGCAATGTTCGCCAAACTACATCATTAGGATGGATGGGCATTTCATCGACAAATTTTATGGCCTCTTCTACATGCCCTGCTCGACTAAGGACGTCAACCATGCATCCATAATGCTGGAGCTTAGGTTCCATATGATGTGCCCTTCTCATAATCTCAAAACAGATCATGCCTTCCTTAACCAGTCCAGAATGACCACAAGCATTCAAAACCGCGATAAATGTGATATCATCTATATCTAGTGAAAGTCTTTCCATCTCCATGAACAATTCAAAAGCTAGGTCCCCAAAGCCATGAATAGCCAAACCACCAATCATAGCATTCCAGTGATCGACGTTTTTTTCTTGGATGTCATTGAACACACCCATTGCACTATCTACACTGCCACATTTTGCATACATGTCTATCAAAGCTACACCAAGCTTTCCAGCCACAGGAAACCCATTCTCCTCTATATAACAGTGCAGTGCAATCCCTTCGTCAATATAACCTAACTCTGAAACTGCAGAAAGCGCAAGCAACGCGGTGGTACTATCAGGAGCAGGACTACTGTCACTTAACATATCATGAAACACTTTTAATGCTTCAAGGCAGTGGCCATTCTTGACATACCCAGCCATAATAGCATTGCAAGAAATCACATCTCTTACAGGCATGTCATCAAAATAACGTCTGGCAATATCAATCTTGCCGATTTTTGCATACCCGTCAACCATTATTGCCCAGCTAACAACATCCTTCTTCGGTATCATGTCAAACAAAGCAGTAGCCTTTTCAGCATTTCCACTTTTAACACAACAATAAAGCATCAAATTCCAAGAAACCAAATCCCTTTGGGGCATTCTATCAAACAGCTCCCAAGCAACATCAAACCCTTGATCCAATTTGACGTACCCAGTCAGCAAAGCATTCCAAGAAACCAAATTCCTCATCTCTATTGGCATAAAATCAAACAAACGACAAGCAACATCAAGCATTCCACATTTCACATACCCATCAATGATTGTATTATACGAAACAGAGTCTCTCATACACATTCTATCAAACACGCGGTGACCATATTCAACAAACCCACACCTTACATACATGGAAATCAAACAATTTTGCAAAAACACATCAGACCCAAATCCTATTTTCCTCAATAACCCATGAACCTGCATTCCTCGCGTTATAAAACCCATTTTGGAACACGCTTTCAAAACTATAGATATAGAATACTCATCCACAAAAACCCCATTTTCAAGCATCAAACAGAACATTTGAAAAGCCTTATGTGGGTCATTTCCATGTGAAAATGACTTCATTATCACATTCCAGAGAAATGGGTCTTTTATATTTCGCTTTGAACAACAGAAATCGGCCGAAAAGAAGAGAAACCGGGCAAATTCAACGATGGGTGTGTGAGGGGAAGAAGATAACTTCAAGATAAGTTTTGTGGTCAGAAATGGATATTTTACAAGTCCTGTGGTTATCAATTGAGCATGAATTTGATCAATGTCCTGTTGTGTTTTGCATTTCTGGGAGAAAGTCAGTGTTGGGTGTGCTAAGTTCCATGATTGACTTGAATTTGCTACAAGAAGCATCAGTTTTGGTGCTTTGAATTCTTTCTTCTTGAGATATGTATAAAGAGTGAAGTGTGTGTTAATTTGCTACAAAGGATTGATGTGTGGATTTTGTCAGTAATTGGGCTATAACGACTGTAAAAATATGGGAACTACGTAAATAGGCGGAGCAGCTCTACTAAAGTCAAATTCAAACCAAGAATTTAAATTAAATTTGAATATATATATTTTTTTAAATTTGAATATATATTTTTATAAAGTTTATTATAATTAATAATTTAATTTTTCTTGAGATATAAGTATTCATAATTTATCAAAATTTTATTGCTTCTTTAGTTTTTAATATATAAAAATTATTTTCTATAAATAATATTCGATATTATTTTAAAAAAAGACTTATAACTTATTAATTTTTTTAAAAAATGAGACCCCTCAAATTTGGGAGTCTAAGGCTACAAAGTTGTAGAGCCGCCCATGTAAATAGGCAGCAAAATACAAAATAATTACTTTCCGTTTCAAAAAAAATATCTTTATTTCCTTTTTGATTTGTTTAAAAAAGAATGACTATTTTCCTTTTTTGACAATACTTTAATTTTAATTTTTCACCTGACATATTTAAAACCACAAGATTAAAGGACATTTTGATACTTTTGGCATAACTTTAATTTAGAACCACATATCAAATTTTTTCTTTCTTTTCTTAAAATTCGTTTCAAATCAAACTAGGTCATTCTTTTTTAAACGAAGGAAATATAATTTTATGCTTGAAATGTTAATTTAATGTCAATCAACTCTTATATATTACATGGTTGATCTTTTTTTAAATAAAATATAACCTAAAACAAATAAGCTTTAATTATTTTTGTAAAAAAAAATTAAAATATTAATTTTTAACCTAAAACAATTATTGAATTTGGACGGATTTATTATTTTTGTAAGTGGAGTGTTCTCTGCTGCAACTTGTCTATTTCACACAGTGCAACGTTAACCGACGCATTCCACATTTGATGATCAAAACTTACATAAATATACTATAACAAAAAAATATTTATCATTTATAATAATAATAATTTTTTTCACTTGAACAGTTATAATTCATTTATAATACAAGTTTAATATATATTACAAAGAATAATTTATTATTCACATATAATACAAGTTTTAATGATAGATAATACATTTTTCACACATTTTAATATATTTATAATACAATATGTCAAAATTGTTACCATACAAACATAATATATTTCAAAAAACAATTATAATTCATATATATTGCATATATAATTCACATTCAATTCATATTGCAGATTTTACAAAAAATTACTATAAATGGTAATAAATAAAAAGTATCACTAAAATCAGTAATATTAGAATGTACCAATTTATGTAATTTTTCCAAGGAAAAATGGTATATAATAGCAAACTAATAACCTAAATTAAATGGAATAGTTAGGGTTTGATTTAATTGTGCTCCATAGCAAACATTAGCTAAAATTTGCCAGCGTCTCTTTCTCAAAAATCTCGCTCGCCACTCTCCATTCTCGCTCGCCTCTCTCGCTTTATACACAGAAGTGTATAATTTTGTTTCTGTTTTGTATAAAGCGAGAGAAATTTGTATATACACATGCAAAAATGTATATCTTCGTGTTATACACTTAATTATACAATTTACAAACATTTTACTTCAAATATTGTAGAGAAAAAGGCCAACGAATTATACAATTGCAGTGAAATACAATTTTCTCTAGCTTTATACAACAGAAGTGTATATATTGTGTTTCTGTTTTTGTATAAAGCGAGAAAAACATATATCTTCTTGCTATACACTTATAATTATGCAATATACATACATTTTAATTCGATTCAACTGTATGCAAAACAAATTATACAATTGCAGCGAAATAGTCCAGCGAATTATACAATTTAGACCAGCGAATTATACAATTGTATATGTATAGCAAATTATACAATTTTATGTTTGATATGGAGCGCAATTATGCAAAGTTTGCTATAGCAAACAAATATAAATTTTTTGTTTGCTATACGTGAAAGTTGCCCTTTTTCCAATTCTGAATTTCAAGGGTTTGGGCCTGTAGGCCTACGGGCGAAGTGATTATGCCTGTGGGCCTAATATCTATAGCCTATGGGCCTGATAACTACTGCATATGAGTATAATATAATATATGTTCTCAATGCCATGCTTGTCAATAACTTTTTTTTTTTTTGTTGTATATATGTGTGTGTAATCTTTTAATAAATACAAATTCTTGTTACTTATAATTTATATATGTTTTATATGAGTATATATGTACGTTTTTTATATATATAAAATCTGTATCAAAATAAAATTTTGTATTAATCATAAATTTTATATGCATATGTTCTTCTTTGTGTTAGTTTTGTCAATTGTATATGTATAATAATATTTAAATCCAATCGAATGACAAGAATTGTGAAATAGAATTAAATGATACAGTGCTATAACATTTAGTTTAATTTAAATAGTTGCTATTTCAAACAATTTTTCCTTTTTACTATTTTCTATATCAAAAATAAAAATTCACTTTTACTTCTCTATTTTAACATATAAAAATAATTATTTTTTTCTTGCTTAATCCTTAAAATTATTTATTCATTCTCCAAGTCCAATAAAGTTACATATAATTAGTATGGATATTATGATAAAATATTTACTTTATTCATGTATATTTCTTAAAAATAGTGTAAAATCTATTATATTACAAATAAAAATAAACGGTTGAAAATTATATTTGTATAATGTATGCGACGAAGCAATAAGTGCATGCCATATACAAGTTTCTGAATGAAAAGTTTATCCTTTGATCGTTTGATTAATTCAACTTTCAAAATCATTCTTTCTTCTATTTTAATTCATTTATATGAAGTAGATCATGATATGAGCATTAAAATACTAAGTTAATTATAAAGCATTTAATGTAACATAGCTAATAATTAAAAAATAAAAATTTCAAGAAAATTATGATCAAAGAAAAAACCATTTTACTTTTTAAATTAGTAACACATTATATTTTACATTAAATAATAGGGAAGGAATTTTAGCTCTTTTAATCACTTAACAGTGGTAACTAATGATTTGATGTGACATGCCAAATAATTAGTTGTTCCTATATTTTATATGTTTATGTTTCTTCCACCAAATTAATTATGGTTAATCTTTTAGATACGTAGTTATTAGGACGACGAAAGGTTACGTTTGAAGAAAATTTATATCATAAGCATAAATTAATGATTGAAGAAAACATATCAGGATGTGTAACAATAAAATAAAACATAAAGGAAAAAATCGACCCATTAAATGTACAGTATCTCCCTAAAGAAATTATTCCCCTCTACTACTTGAGATTTAAAGGAATGAGTCACCTCATGATGAAACTTTTCTATTTACCAGTGTATTGATACAAAAATAATGGTGTCAATGAGCCACTCAACATGAGCAAAATACACAAATATTTAATAGCGCAAAAGAAGAAAGAGAAGTAGTTCATATAATTCTTTGTTTTAAAATGAGAGAAAATTTCTCTATTCATAGACAACAAAGAGTAGTGTGAACAAATGTTTATTGTGTCTCACAAATCTTTGAAAAAATTACAATCTTTCAAAAATGTCACAATCTTTCATAAAAGTCACAACTTTTCGTAAATTTTTTTAGCTAATTTTAGAAATAAACAAATTAAAAGGAAATGCTAATTAAAACAACTTAAAAGTATTTTTGAGGAAAAAAAAAGAAAAGCAAAAAGCTACGTACTAGCAAACAACTATAGACACTATAATTATCAATTTACCTTCTTATTTACAAAGTCTAGACTACTCTGAAAATTGAAAATTGGATGTATATTTACAACAAAAGCAAGCGGTCAACGAAGTGAGACGTACAAGGTACATATAAATTCCGCCTAATGCAATAATGCAAAAATATCTTGCGAGATAATCGAAGCGTGAACAAAATCAACTGACTCGAACATCATATTATAGTACTTTTAATTTGTATTTGGAGAAGTGCTGACCCTGTAAAGATGTTGCTCCCCAGTGCATTCATCAACTTCAACAACCCAATGACTCCTCCTTCCAACACCACTATTTTTACCTTCTAAAACCCTAATTTTACTAACTAATAACCCTTCTCCAATTGGTAGAAAATAACCTTTGTGATCAAAACTTAACTTATGTCTTTCATGTAGGGCATTGTACCCTACAATAAATGCACTTTTAACACTAACACCTTGTTGTGCTGCTTCAAACACTTGTTGAAAATCCTCCAATTTGCAATCAATTAGTACAAAATCAGCTCCTTCATAGTTACTAGCCAATAATGTTTTAACATCATCACCAATCACAAATTCAACAATTTTTGCATAGTCTTCCAATATTAATGTTTCTTTTATTGCATGCATTTCTTCGTCGCTACGTAATATACACACTACCCGGCCACCCGTTTGATGAGCCGCTGCTACTAACCCTAGTAGCGCGGATCCAGGGTGGCCGGTACATGCCATTACCATGAGTTGTGAATTATTTCCACCCGCCATAGCTGATATAAACTCCGTTACATCAGGTGCTTTTCCTCTTTCACCCTATATTTTCCATAAATTCAAAACATATATTTTTTTTAGTATATAACTTTTGAAGATATATACAAATTGTACAAACAACATGGACAGTAAGGATTCATATATTCAATTCAAACGTGTATCGAATTGAGCTATATTATAATAAGTAACAAATGATACTTACCATTTTGAGAGTTGTGAGAAAAGCATTGGTAGCATTTTCAGTAGACCAGCAATCCATTCTTCACAATTATGTTTTTTTGGATTGTTTAAACAAAATTTATAGGAAGAGCTTGATCTCAATTTATAGTCAAGGAGACAAGATTAATTAATTGTGTTCCATCGATTCTTAATAAAATATTTTTTTTAGGTTAAGTTAGAATAATAATTGCGTAGGAACAACTGAGGAAGGTATTTATGAGAAGATTCTGCCATTAAATTATTGAATCAAGATTTCAAATTTATTGACTAAACTAGTACTTTCTAAAATAGTGTGTTACTTAGCAGTGTATTTTAAGCGTTCATTTTTATTAATTCATTATATTAAAAATAAAATATTACTTTTACCTCTCGTACATATTAAAAAAAGGGAAAAGGATCTGATATACCCTCAACTTTGTCATTTAGAGCTGATATACCCCTTGTTATGAAAGTGACTCATATATGCCCCTACTTGTAAACAAATGGCTCACATAGACGGAAATGAAAAAAATTTAATCTAAATTTTTATTATTTTTTCTAAAAGATATAATCCCATATGAGTTATGGTTAACCCATTCGATATGTAGTTATTAGGACGACGAAAGGTTACGTTTGAAGAAAATTGATTTTATAATATTTTTTGGTTAGGTCAAGTCACATGATTCAGCTCAACTCTTTTTTTAAGAAAAAAATATTAGAACTTCTATTTGTTCTTTTTCTCATGCATGCTTTCATTAGATCAAATTAAAATTGTGGTCTTTTTCTTATTGAAAAAAATTAGTCTCTGAAAACGGAAAGTCTCTTTCTTCTAATTTTGATTTTCTATTGCATGGCAATAAAGAAAGATATATATTTGGAGTAGATAACACCTAGCTAAATTACTAAAGTATTTATATAGATAATTCTTTTTTAAATGAATTAGGTTGGTTTAGACTTCAACCAAGTAGGTAATGCAGCACTAATAAGTAATAAGTGCTCTTAATCCACAATTACGTACTTCTCAGTTCTCCTAATTAAATGACACATACAAAACTTTTAATCTATTACGTATTCTATTACCTTTTCCTTTTTAACTAAAATATATGACAATACTTTAATTTGGCTAGGGCTAATTTATGATGGATATCGATTTATTAATTTTTTTTAATAATAAATAAGAATGGACAATTGGGCACACATGAACTCTCCAAAACTACTATATTTTTTAAAATGATGGTAGTATCCCAGCTAGCTTGATGCATTTCGTCGATTTTAATGAATATATATTTATTCAATAGATAAGATTGAAACAAGCTTAAGCAATTTCAAAAAATAGTTTAAAGAGATGAGAATTGTTAAATATGAGACAAATTTGCCTTGCTCGCATTCATTGATACGGGATAATTCAATATCATCTAATTCAACATATGCAAATCTGTCAATTTAAACGTAGATAAATTTTAAATTGGATGAAACAGGAATTGACTGAGCCCTGTTAAAAAAATGAACACTAGACTAGACACGATTCAGCCACAAAAACTAATTCAAAAGATGAAAAATATCCAAAAATATATATGTATAAGAGGACAAAACCGCGAAGGATAACTCAACAATTTAGGTAGATCAAAAAAATACTTTTAAATTTTTTGTATCAATTACGATACAAGTCAAGTGAATCCACATATAATTTTAATTCCAATGTTATTGACATCTAGAATCATGAACTTTTAAATGACATGAGTAGTGACTACACAGTATATGCCTAACGCAAAATGCTCCAATTTTCAAGTGTGAATACGATTATAATAAAAACATACGATATTATGTGGCTATTTTCAAAGTCACACACGCATACATAAATATAGTCATAGTATATTATTTAATTAGCTATTTACGTAACCCTAATTAATTCAAACATCTATCCTTTTTACTCAGATTTGGTAGATATTTTGTTTTAGAATTCTTTACTAAGTATAAAGGATCTTTCTATAATTTTCTTCTGACAAGCAACTTGAAATTGGTCTACATACACTTTTGTTTTGACTAAAACCTCTGCTATTTACTTATAGGGAGGCATGATCTATGATTCTATATATTTATAATTGATAATTGATTAACCAAAGTTCTCAACTCTGTGGGAACCTAATGCAGAAATGTTCTAGAATTTCAGTGTTTATTTTTAAAGGAGAAATTTATCCGCATTAGATGTTCACACTAAGTCAATGCAATACATGATTTGATGAATTAAACACATATAAATTAATTACGATTAAATAAAATAAACTATTAATATAAACACATGACAGTTAGTTTGATGTAAACACGCAGTGTGGATAAATTTAATCCATTTTCTAATATAGTCTTTTTGTTTAAAGAAATGACTCTTAATAATTCTTTAATATCAACTTTCTGCATGATAATAACAGAAGAAATTTTACTGCTATAAATTACAACTTTCATTCACTTAAAACTAAATTTTGGAAGTATGATAATCAATTGATTATTTCTCAACGGACAACTCAAAACTAAAATTCTCGAGGTACGTACTCTCACGTGTAGTTTTAGCTGTAATGTTATGTAATTTGTTCCAAGTGAATCATACTATATTTTGCTGCAACCTAAGGGAAAAACAATCCTCATATTTTAATTTTCTACTAATTTTTCTCAGACAAGTTAATCAAATGTCTACGTTATTGTATGCACAACCCTACCTGCTTGGATCCTGTCATTCTTTTTTTTTTCTTCACAATCCAATATTCAAAATTATCTGACTCGATTAATTTATATTCACAATACAACTTAACTATTACACCAAAAGATAAATTATAATTGAATTCCTAATCTAAACTTCTAAAATCACTTTTGGAATCTTTGACCAAAACCTGGTTTCCCCAAACTTTACTAACCGCTTGTTTGAACATTCAAAATTTGAAAAAACAGTTCGTCTTTTATATTATTTTTCCGTATTAAGTTCTATTTGATTGATATTAATTTATACTAAATTAATTCTCGTTGAATTTTGTAATTAGGTGAAGACTGCAATTCATAATATTCTGCTTTGACTAATTACGTATTGTCTAAGCTTAAAGTACCATTTTATATGATACACTAAATATATATAATCTACATTAAGTACAAGAATAGAATCACGCTATAAAATAGTATCATTATTGCTATGAGATAGCTGTATTTATTATCCAATGAATATGGAAAGTGGCAAGGTTCAGCCACTTCATTATCATTTGTCAAAAAGCAATCACAAATTCAATGAATGATATAATTTTATATTTATATTATTTTATCTTTGGCTGATTTAAATCTTCTAAATATACACAAACACATCGATAAGCAGAGCCACCCCTCTTTAATTCTTTCTAATTAGTTCTCAGCTGGTTTTGCATTTTTCTATGTAATTAATCGAACTTAGCCTTTGTGTTTGGTGTCCATGTTTACACATATTATCTTTTATATTTACTTAACAATTAATGTAATAAATTTCTACTAGTAAGTATCAGGAAAAATGAAAACAACGCCAAAAGAATCCCTAAAATTCGCAGAATTCGTTGATAATTAGAATAGATATGTAGATCACTCACACAGTACATTTCTCTTCTTGATCAAATCCAGTTTAACAGTCTTACTGAATCATGCTCAATGCGAACCGACAACAGACACTAAACTCTGATAATAAAACAGGTCAAAACATGCAAGTAGGCTATACAGGTAGGATATAAGTAGTACCACTAATTTCATCATCAAAGGAAGCCTCCCTCTACTCCACTGGGACTCTTCTTGTGGCTCTCCTAGAAGAATCTTCCCCTGATTCACTGACTTGCGCCACCGGTCCTGCATTTCCGTAGTACTCCAGAGCTGGACTTTCATAACCACCCAAACCCCTCCAATTTGCAAACTCATCCCACAAGCTGCTAATGGACCCTACACATGTTGAATACACTGTCAAATTACTCTTGCAACATATCAGTGCAGTCTGGTTACACAAGAGATTTAGCTCCTTCCGTCAACAGTAGCATTCTTGTGTCTAATTAGTTGAATAGATTATAACATATATTATTGACTTCTGGGTCAGAAATTATACAGCATAAGCATAATACTCAAACAAAATCTGGACTATAGTGAATAGGGGAGCTCATATAATCGACGGTAACTGCATTGGGAGATGTTACATTTGTCATTGAAGCGATGCTGCACATTAATCAGGAAAAGATACGTATTCATGGCCTTAGTAGTCATAGTTCAGTCACGAAGTTGGTCTTGTTTTTTAATGTAGAAGCTTCACGTCAAATATGGTCTTCTTGCTGAACTCGAGTGGCTAGATAGTTCTGTTATCAGTAAAAAATACACTTTTTTTGTTTTGAATAGGTGCATTTATGCAGGGAAAGTTTAGACTTATCATCAACTCGTATAGCTGGTTTAGTGTTTCTAATCTGAAGCAGCTATAATTTGCTCATTTTCTTTAAATGGAAGTCTATGGTAAAAGGTACAGACCTATTGTAAGATGGAGGCAAGTTGTTTGGACCAAGCCTGTGACCGGAAGAATCAAGTTCAACACAGATGGAAGCTATATGCAAGAAAGTATTTCCAGGCTGGCATTGGAGGGGTTCTCAGAGATGACACTGGTCATCTCATTATGGCTTTCTCAGTCCTAACTCAAATGTAAAAGCAACAATCAGGTAAAAGCAATAGTAGCACTCTATGCAACGGAATGGTGTAATCGAGCTGTATACGATCTGGAGTTGGACTCAATGGTGGTTACAAATATGCTCGAAGAAAAAGACACCAACAATGTGAAGCTGAAAAACATTATCAAATGAACTGTCAAATGCCTATGGAAGGGGTAGAAGTGAGCATCTCACATTGCTATAGAGAAGCCAACCAGGTGGCTGACTTCCTAGCCAAATTAGCTTCATCAAGTGGAAATGATACCTTCAATAGCTCCCGAAAGAAGCGAAGGGACTCTTTCAACTAGATAGATGGCAACTAACTTGTATAAGAAGAAGATATGACAAATGCAACTTTCTTGTTAGTTGAATCTTATATTTTGCTTATTGAATAGAAGGTTATAAATTTGTTGCCTTCCCTTCTTTGATGTCCTAATTTTCACTTTCTATTTTTGCCAGAGGTTAGTACATGCCCCCCTCTGTTTTTGTATGACTTATCTTGGAAATTATAGACATGGTAGGGGTCAAGACAAACCTCCCACAGCCAATAGCTTTAAGCTGTGATGGTGATGGCTTAAATTAAAAAAAAGGAGAGAGTCTATGGTAAATAAAGCGGAGAACCAATGCAATGCAAGGAGAAGCATGTTAGCATTACTTCTTCTTCTTGATAGCTAATCTTCATGAAGACACTGACAAGCATATGAAAAAGATGCAGTAAATCTTCATATGTCTAAACACACAAGAAACTAGAGAAGATTCTCAAATAAAATAACATATTAGCTGTTTGAGACATGAAAATGCAAAGCTTTAACCTTAGGCATGTGGTCGAATTTTAGGCTAGAGATATTTGTGCTGCACACTGATCTAAAGTGGCTTTGATCCTTTAGATGGAGTAAGGATCAGCTTATATAGCTAAGCTGCTCGAGGACTCGTATTATTTCACCCACTTGTCTTCTTCTGCTCCTGAGCAGTGTTCATTCACATTTTTACGGTAAATACATTGCTGTCAATTTACACTATCACAGTTCCGAAGTAGTACTACCACCTATTTGTTTCTTCTGCCTCATAAGCAGTGATCTATTACCAAACAGATTGGCCAATATTTACTCAGACACAACGAATTCATATGGACTTAATCAGAATACCCATTTCTGTTCATTCTCTAAAATGTACCCCATCCTAAACAGGCCCTAAATCGCCTTTTTTTAATACAGAAGTTAATTGCTTCTGCCAAACTGTTCTAGCAAAATGAACTGCCTGCTTTAAAGAAATATGATTATAGCTAACTAGAGCGTCCATTGGCTGCAACACCGTTCTGCATTTATCTTGTGAAATGCTGAACAATTAGGTTAACTGGAAAATCATGTTCACGGGACAGAAGCAGCAAAATTTTAAAATATCTTGGCCTTGTATTTATGTATGATGTCTGGATATGAATGACACAAACTCGAGAGATATAAATCAAACAACCTACCTTGATTCTCCAGCAAGCTGAAATTCTTATCCCATCCAGGCAAATACTTATCAGCATTAGCTTTCCAATTTTGTTCAAAGTCGCCAAGCTCGTCTAAATGTAAACCAAATACTATTATGTTAGATCTCCTGTAACGCATTAGGCATGTCATCTATCATGCTATTGAGATATAAATACCTTCATTGAGATTGTGCAAAGTCTGCAGTGTGTCCTCTCGCCCATCTGAACTATGCTTTGTTGTGACAGAATGGCCCTGCATAAAGCTCATGAATTGATGAATATAATCAGGAAGCACTCTTTGATCAATTTTTATAACTTCCGATTGATAACAAACGAGGCACTTTGTAGAATCCGATAACCTGACAAACACCTAAACGAAGAATTTCAATCTCGAAAGAATTTACATCTGAAATAACCTAAAAAGTTGAAGAAGACCAATGAATTGTGCTCCTTAACTATACATTTATTAAGAAGAGAAATACCTTGTTGTGAATCCCTTTGGAGATTGTGTGCAGGGACTCCCCAATAGTCTTGTCCTCTTCTTTCATTTCTGCTAGAACCACCTACGCAGAAAAACAAAAACATAACAATCTGTGTTTGAAACAATGTAATAAACTAATAATCATGGAAGAAGTAAGAGTAGCTACTGATCCGATCTCAGTAAAAACTACTCACCCCATCAGGACCAATCATTTTGCCTTCGGAGCAAATATAGTACATTCCATTTAAACCACCATAAGAAACTCTGCGGTAGCTGAAACTCTGGCTCCCTGTAAAGTAATATCACAGACATTCCATAGACCCTAAACTTGAAGAATAATCAGCTAAGCTTAACACTAAGGAGTCTTTTGGTTGGTGGTTCGAGTTATACAAGTATTAATAATATAAGAATTAGTTAAACGCGGATATTAGTAATGCAAATATCAGTAACGCAATGTCAAATTATTCGAGTATTAGCAATACATAAATTCTTTCGTAACTTAATGTTACAACGAAACACTCAGCCAACAAACCACTATATCATTTTATACGGGGTAATTTTATGCTGGGATTAATTATGTCGCAGAACCAACCATACATACAACCCCCACGTTAAAATAAGAGCACTAACCATTGGATTTTTTACTAGGTTTCTTGTTCTTAACAACCAAGTCTTTTGTTGGTTCAGAATTTTCCTGAGCCTGACCACCATCACCTTCAGGATTTAACTCTTCAATGGTGATTTGCTTCCGAGAATCTTGCTGTACATCAAACGGGTCGTTCCAACCAAACCAACCACCAAATGGTTCAGTGAAAAATGGATCATCAAAAGGGTTTTTTCCTCCAAATAGCTTTGACATCGTTCGCTGTTCCAAGAAGATGATCAGTGTGAACAAACCCCATAAAAAAAAAGTAGCTACCTTTTCACTTCTTGAATAAAAAATTTAGAAACTTCATTGCCACAATCCTAAGTAAATTTCAAGATTCAGAATTGGAAAAATCAGTTGAAAGAATTCACCTTTTGAGAGCTTCTGCTACTTGCTTGCTTCTGCTTCCTAGTGTGTGAAACAGGTTAAAGGCAAAGGTAGTGCTAAGTGTATAATATATGGTCCCCATAGTGATTATTAGTGAAGCTTCTAGAATTTGCATTGTGCCAATATGGGATTATGAGTGAAGCTTCTCGAATATGCATTTTGCCAAATATTTTGACCAACACTGGGCCCCATAAATTATTTTATTATTTCGTAGAACTATTTATTTTGTATTGGTTTCTAGTTACACCAAACTCTTTTGGAGGTTTAAAGTACTGTTGCTTTGTAAAAGTCCCAATTTTTTATATTTCATACTGAACTATGTAATGTGTAAATTTCCTACATGTTCATTGGAACATACCTCAACTATTACTTAGTTGTTCACTTTTCCTACCTAAATGATAAGATGTCACTTTTCCTACCTAAATGATAAGAGAAGTAACAACTTACCATTCAAATATGTTCCAATAAATATTTGAGATAAAAAAACTCACACCTAGTAGTTAACTATAAAACTCACAAAATTGAAATACTCTTAAATTATGTTTTCGACCCTTTACTCTTGTTCTTTTGACATCCCATAACGGATACTTTCACTAAATATACTTGTTTTTTTCTTCTATATAGCTTGAAAGAGTACTATTTAATCAATTGTATGATGTAAAGTCGAACAAATACAAATACAGCTCTGGATAAAGCATTAATATTACAACCGAACCCAGATACAACAATCCCTTCTTTATAGACCTACAACTGCTTTTATTACCTCTCACCAAGACCCTAAACCATCAAATATAGTAGTCTTCTACCTAGGAAATTCACCATTCCATAGCTCGATATCAATCCGGTGAACGCGTACATTCACTCTATATTAATCCGAACAACCTTCTTTGGTCTTCCACTTTGCGTCCTTCGCTGAGCACTCTGAGCACTGTTGTCACTTGGTCTCGCACCACTAAATGGATCTCGGAATCCAGCTTCCCAGTTCGTCAGCCAATTACTGCTTGTTCCTGCATAACCGAGATAGTATACTATTATGAGGATCATTGAAGCTTTAGTTCCCTTCAATATAAGAAGACACATCATGCCTAAATATCTGAATTGGTAACAAAAACCTACAGGACATTGGCTGGTCCAAGCTCATTTTAGATTTTTGTCGACTTGGGGGTAAACAGTTCTATCATCGTAACTAATAACCCATTAACAGAAGATTTCAAACAGATATTTTCTGTGCCAGGTTCTTAAAGAATTGATATTCAACAGATTAGCAACTTTAGGGTGCAGTAAATTATGCAACAAATTTAGAAGCAGCTCTCCTCATCTGTACCAAATGTTGACGAAAGGTGACCAAATTGTGTCCAAGTAATTCTTCAGAGTGTTTGTTGCCGTTGCTTGTTACATTTGTATGTCACTACGAAGTTTGATTAAACACTCTTCCTTATAAAGAGGAGGAAAATACAGGATTTTAATTCTATGGGTTCACGACTCGTGATCTAACCAATGAATCTATCACCTAGTTTGAGTTCTCTATAGGTTCATAGTATAGTATTTTAAGCAATTAAAAAGATTTGTGTTTAAATTAACCCACATCCATACTACAAGACCCGCCAGTCTCGAAGCCAGCTCAGCTTAAGTCTGGTGGTAGGAATGCAATAAAATAAACTGAGAAGACTGCAGAAATCAATCAGATCTGTGCAAATGCAATCTGTTGATGTACGTAGTCCTATTTAACATGAGTAGAGAAAGGCATATCCTTTTGCTTACTAACCTGCATTTGCGTGGAAATCAAATCCACTATTCCATCCAGGGATTTCGTTATTAGCATTGCCATTCCATGTCTGTTCAAAGCCAGCTAATTCATCTGCACAATAAAGAAACAAACAATACAAGATGAAAAATCTGCAGTCCAATGGAAAACAAATACTGGACATCTAAGCAATCTTATTTGAAGATGCTACCTTCTTCTAGATTATGCAAAGTCTGCATTGTATCCACCTTACCATCTGAGGCAAGTTTCCTTGTCAACGAGTGCCCCTAGGAATGACAGAAAAATTTCAATAAGAAACATCTTTGTATCTATCAAAATAAGGTCTCTGTTAGGGCAAAACTTCAAATACCCCCAATATAATACACATGGAAACTATGTTATAGAATTTCACATAACTGCTACCACGGACAAAGTGGTGCCAGCCTAGGAAAAGATTCATTTGAGAAAAATCTGACCAATTAATGTTCTCTGCTTGTGTATCAATACAGTAACAGAATTATTAGCATCTCTCTGGCGCAAAAAACACAAGAATTAGAATCCACTAAGATGCACATGGCAATCTAGAGCTCAATAGTTAGTTGCCAACTCTTTTAATCCTCGAAACCACATATACTCTCCTGTTCATTTTATTCTGCCATTAAAAGGTTTTTGTCTACCTACTATGAAAATCATTTGATAGCATTAATCATAAGGAGCATCTAACTAAATCACCATCAACTCTTCCTTAAATAAGTAAACTAATGATTATATGCGTTCTTAGCAACATAGGTTCTTCAAATATTTTAAGAACACTGCCTAATATCTAAGACTAATGAAAACATACATTATACCTTATCCTGAATTCCTCTGGAAATTCTATGTGTTGCTTGACCCGTTGTGCTATCTGCTTGCTTGCTCTCCTCTAACACCCTCTGTTTGATAACAATACACTGTTAGAACCAGTAAGAACAAGAATATCAACCCAGGATACTAATAAAAGAGAACATACTCCATCATTTCCAGCTCTCCGTGTGGTCGTGGCAGTGTAATATGTCCCGTTTATTCCACCATATGTAACTCTTCTATAGCTCATGCTCTGAGGCTTAGACTGTGTTCCTTCCAATTTCATGTCTTCCATTCCACGAGTCACATCTTTGCTTATGATCTTGCTGCTCTTGCTATGGTCTGCAGCATAAGTCGGATTAATGATGATAACCAGCATGAATTCTACTATGGAGAGACACCATAAAAAAACGCTTGAACTTGTTTCTAGAACTAGCTATACCATTATCAACAGTGAGGAGATCAAATTCGTCAAGGACACACAGTGTAGCGTAATCTATTTTATTGAATCTAGTTGAGGATACAAAAAATTAGAAGCAAAAGTTACCATCCGTTAGGTCTTCAGGATGTTCAACAAGTGGATTTCTGTTAGCATAAGCCCTATCTCTTTCCTTGTTACAGCCATTCACGTCCCCGCTCTCCTCATCTGGTTCTAGCGGTGCATCTTCATCATCATCCTCCGTATCAATCTCTTGAATGACTGGCCTATTAGATTCATCATCATGAGGAGTTGTTGGATGTAAGATGGAGGTCCGAGACAAGTTTGGAAAAGGGCGAGAGAAGAATGGATCATCGAATGGGTCTCTTCCTCCAAATCCAAATATACTTGACATTATCCCTCCAAATGGACTGTTGAAATTGTCCCCTCTTCCTCTCTGCATATTCTCACAAACAGCAGAGTCTAGAAATTCAAAATTGCTTTAAAAAAAATTGTATTTGAAAAGGAGCTGGTGTGAGAGACACACGTGTTGGAGGCCTAGATTCTTCCCTTTTTCACGTCAGAACCTTCCAGTTCTCTCTATTAAAATGAAAATGAAAATTGTTAAAAAAAAAAAACATTATTAATTAACGGAATATTTATCAATGATTTTGGCAGGCTGTAAAATAAAAAAAAACTTTATGCCAATTCATTCTGGTTAAATAAATTTTATGAGTGGAAATATCATTTGTGTATCTTTAACTTTATTAAGTAAAAATATACACATCCTTGTATGCAACGTAGATAAGAGTGACAATACTGGGTGATGCAATTTTAAGACAATTCCAAGAGATTGGAACCACTTTCCACAATTACGAACAATGAAATTACATTTTAACTCTGAAATCAAATATTAAAATCTACATTTCTAATCAAACAGTTGTGATGATCTTACAAGAAAACCTGTTGTCAGACTTGAGACATAAGAAAAACTTCTATCTTACAGAACCCATTATCAATACATCAATTGGCTATATCCTTTATGTAGTGTCTGCACAACGCCAGCAGATGCAATCGCGGGATGGGCATCAGTAGGTACTACTACTCTATGATTGTTACAAAAAAACATACTCAGCTTGGTAATGTACTTGATGACACCTAAAATTCTTGGGATTCGAGTTCGGGCTTGGATGGGTATTCAAGACCATGAAGAGCAGGCATCCTTCTTAGATCTTCTTCCGAGTAAGAGGGGATAAACCAGTGCTGCTTGTCCAGGCCAAAAACCTGATGCATAAAGTTACAACCTTAGAGATGGATGTAGATACTCAATAAAGAACTCTAGCTAAAAGACATCAAACAACTGTACATGAATCTGAGGAGTCAGAAAAAAAACAGGCATACAGCCTAGCGGGAAAAGCTAGGGATTTGGTCTTCCCTAACAGTCACTTGTTTTCCTGTGGCCTCCTTTCAAGACAAACGTTTGAATACTCAAAGGCCCCTAATGCATTCTTTATAGGCTCCATATTAATGAAGAAGGGATTCATCAAACTGATCCTGTGGATCTTTAAAGGAGAGTGTATCAAGGACCAATACCAAGTGTCTGGAAAGTGTCAGGCAGGCTAACTAAGTTCACCTGAGTGATTCAAACAACTAAAGGTATGTGAAGGTGATGGTCAACAGAAATACTTTGGGTTAAAGGTTAGATTAGTCAGATTCAGACACCACCACTTGCAAACTCTCTTTCAAGTATTTTGGTACTGAGGTTTCATGCATATCTTGTCTCCTTGATTAGGTTCTCCATATCCCTGATCTTTAATAAAAGCAAAACAAGATAAATAGAAGTACCGTTGTTTTGACCAGGTTGGTTCCCCATATGCTGAGGCATATCATGGACTCTAAAACTAATGTGATATAATACTATAAAACAAAGACAATTGAGATACAACAAGCAGGTTAAGAAGGTAGAATCAACTTTTGCTCCAAACTTTTCTATATTACAAGTACAAGCAAACATCGATGTACCACTTCTTTTTTTTTAATGAAGTAAGATGTTGTATTAGAAAGGCATCAAGGAGATTACATCAATGTACCACTTCTTTATATGATGTCCTCACTTTTCAGAAATTGATTCAAGCACAGGTGGTAAGCATGAGTAGATATACAAGTTCTGAGTAACAACTGAATTGGTGTTAAACTGCTTCCTAGCCCTATATAGAGAAGTATTCCTCTTTTTCCCTTTATTGCTACGGTGAAGCTTTAAGTTCGGTTCTCTACAAGTATATGTTAGATTAAACATAATTGTCATGCGCAATTGGAAGTAGTCGACCCAGTCTCAAACATACAGACCCCAAAAAATGGAGAATATGGAGAGCACCTGGTAAAATAGATCACCTCACTAGCAACATTACCAATTTTATTTTATTCTTAAAAGAAGAGATTACCTCCCTTGATATTGTATCTTCACACGAGTTTTTAATCTATAATTTAGATCATAATGCTACATAAGATGCATCAATTTTTACCGTGCAACTGAGAGCAACCATGGTAAAAGCAGACAATTGACAATCTCAATCTTTTCAAACTCAACTAACCTGTTCAAAATTCCTCTTTCGACCAAGATCATAACGCCATTTTGGAGTTGTCTTCTTCTCATACGCCTGCAAGTATAAGAAGTGTTTTAATGCGGCAAAGAATACTCAGAATCTGTCAGTAAAGGGGACAATTAACTACTGAAACTTCAAGTTCAAATACCAAGGTAAGCACAATCAGTGGCCCCAAAGTAGCAGTTTGGTTCATGATAACCTAGAATCCAAAAATATGAGGTTGAGCTTCAAGCATCTAATTGGAGGAAGGCTTATCATTAGAAGATGTAAAGATGTGGTTTCTTCAGGTAAACCATATAGTTTGGTGCAACAGCCATGGCAAATGTATTTTCCACCATTTCAGAATGGAGTTTGAAGGGCCAAAGTCAGATTTTAAGTGGCATCGGCAGCAGATGGTTCTATGCAAGGAGGCGGACTCTAGTAATGCATAGCGATAAAAAAGAATACAGTCCAAATATAGATAAGAAGCCTATTAAAAGGATAACCAACTTTGTATTTTCCTCAACTATCCTGCCCAAGTCTGGCTGAAGAAGAGTTATGGATCATTTTATCCCTTGGGAAGACACCAAAGGATCCTCCGGGTAAATGAAGGCTCTTCGTAGATTTGAGTTTTGAAAAAAAAAAAAAGAATGTGGGGAAAAGCAAAATGGACGAGGAATCACTCTACTTCAATTTTGTTTGTTTGTTTCTTTCGTGGGGTGGATAAAGTATGAAGAGTATGACCTCCATGATTTTGCAAGAAAACGACTTTTATGAGGTGGTCAATCAAAACGAGCCAAAATAAACATACTTAGCCAATTGATCTAGCAAACAAACTTTCCTTAACGACTAAACCCAAGACACGGAGAAACACCAATTTTTAGCAATAGTTTCCCTTTACAATAAGAGATAGCAGTTCACCATTAAACTTTCAACCCAAAAGTCAGAAAGGTGTGATACCTCAATGGTTGTGGTATTACCAGCCACCAATGATATGTGCATGATCAGAAATCCCAATACACTCAGAGCAAAAGCAAGATTGAAGACTGCGATTCACAAGAATTGTGTAAATAAATAGGAAATCGCATGCCTATGTAAGAGAAATCACAGGAGGCAAAGTTTGGGAAGCAGGGTTTCTACACCTTACCAAATGCAAGGAACGTGGTAGCAAGAGTGCCCGGAGTCCCAGGTATCTCCCCATCACTGAAGAATGCAATAAACTGTGGCAGTAATGCTAGAGTCACAAGAGTAGTCTCAAGGAACGTGTAGAACTGCATAAAGGAAGACATAATTAATTTGGGAAGAAGGGTCAATAAAGTATTTATTGTCAACAAATGGAACATTAATAGTGGATAAATATATCCATTGAGAATTGATAAATACAATCAGCTAACAGGATTTCACAGGCATAACATGCAGAAATAAGATGGAAACTATTAACTCAATATCACAATGCAAGTTAATTGGTCAATCAATTAAGCATCAATGGCAAACTAGTAGGTAGGCTGCATCATGATTTGATTAGTTTTAATCTACCAACAACCTACACAACTCTGTTTTATCCAGTCTTGGTGCCAACTATGCAAAGCTCACACAGGCAGAGTTGGTAATGTAAAAGGAAAGTAAAATTTGGCAAAGAACAAGGTTACAGAAATATGAAAATAATTCCTCGCTATATAGCCAGTTCTTTCCACACTTGTACAACTAGCTGGATAAAAGAAGTCACAGCTCCTCATAATAGTGCACTGTTGGATCAATAGGTGAATATGATTTTCCAGTCGCAGTTCTTTCCTACCTTCTGTTTAACTTAAGAAGTTGCTCGAAAATAAAACATTTACAACTTTGTGGTATATCCATTGAAATACGGAAAAGCGTGCAAACAGAGCAACAAGGAATAAATTGCATAGCAGAAGGGATAATAGATATTAGAATAGAAAGCTAACAGCAAAGGCAGTCAGTGCAGAAAAACCACAGAGAAGTTTCATATTTGCTGGTACCCTATCAATTTTGCTAAGGTTGCTGATAGTAGAATATTATCAACAACTATAAGAATAGTGAAGCTTACCAGAAAAAGAAGGAAATACTTGTAGTTTAGCGCTCCAACACAATTGACAACCCACACGCAATGATGGTCCATCTTTAGAACACATCTTCCACCTAAAACACGGAAACATAAACAACTCAATCTCGAATTGAAAAAAAAAAGATACAAAAATCGTCACAAAAGGCGCATAACAAGAACTCACAAACAGAACAATGATGGCACCGAGGTGGTTTCAGCTGGTTGCATTTTTTACAAAACCGCACTCTTGGGTTTGTTGAATCAGCTGGTGAAGCCCCAAATTCAGATGTGGTTAATGGATCAGTGTCACTTCTTTCTTCATCCAAGTCTGGCTTCCAATTTGGAGGTACACTACCAGGATCCGTAAAAACGACAGAAAAGTAACTCCACAAAAGCATCACCAACTGCAGTTATTAAAGAACAGCAACTCCTTCAGCTACAGAGTATAGATCACTATGCATCCATAGCCTCATTTGACTTTTATATAAATTCCAAAATTAGAAGATACAGAATTGCTAAGCGGAGAATAAGATTTTCCATGATGGTTGATGAACACTACTTTTCCCAAGTAAAGTTTGTGAATAAATGATTATATAATCACGAGCAAGGAATATCATCTTTATGCTAACGAGAGAACATCAAAATCATATTTTGAGATACTTTCTGTGAATGACGACCAAGTATTGCAAGTGTATTGTCGATCTCCATCGACGTAAAAAGACCGATCCCAAGTGCTTCTTCAATAATTGGCATTTTGCATTAACTATGATCGTCTTCTCAATGTTTAACATGACCTAACTTGACATAGAAGGTGCATTTCTTGGGCGCACGATTATTGATACCTACTACTAGAAGTAGAGAAAATTTACCGTCTAAAAAAGAAACTTAGAATTCTTCAATGCAATCTAAGCTACAAAATGAAATTTGCGGACAAGTATGTCTCAATCTCAAACTAAAACTAGTTGGGGTAAGCTATATAAATCCTCTTACCCTTTCAGTATCAACAACATATATATCGACAAATGAATTGAAAAGAATTGTTCTCAATGGAATAATTAGTCTAGAGTCATCCTCTTCAAGACAAAGCTCATGCATGATGAGACACGCGCTTAGGGGCTTTGGTGCCTTAAGTGTTATCTAAGCGCGTGAAGAGCTCAGCTTATTTTGCACTTGCTTTAGTGCTTACACGTGACTCAAACCGAGCCTTCGATAACACTAAACATCCACTCCATTTGGCCGTGTTCCATCTCGCTACTCAATATTTATCTTTCAGGACAAATTAGGAGTTCTGTGAAACATATCGAATTCTGTGAATCTCACACATTATCCCTACACTATAATCAATTTCTGACCAAGCTAAACACATTAATGTAAATTCAAGTAAGCATGATACATAAAGAATAATAAATTAAACTAATATTCTCAAATACCTTGCTTTACAAAAATCCCAAGAATATGCTCGTACATCCCATCCTAACCCAATATATCCACACTATTTAGCACCATTCTCAAAGAACTTCGTCAAATAAAACACCCAAAAAGAACATTCTTTCCAATTTCCTCACAAACCCCACATACATAAAAATTCCTTTCCACCCATTGAAGACCAATGATCAATAAAGGAATCCCCAATACAATAGAAGTCAAGAAATTTACCAAACAATGGAACAAGACAAGTACGGCAAGCGCGATGAGGGCATCCAAGATTCCAGAGCCACTGACGAGGGAGGGACCATAGCTGGTCAAGACGACAGCGTAATATGTAACACCGACAACGCCTAGGACCAACAAGATCATAATTGATCCCAGTCCTCTTAGGGCCGTACAGAATCTGAATACGTTCCAAGCCATCACTGTTCCAGATCTATACATATTAAAATCTCTCCAAAAAAAAAAATCACAAGAAAAAAAAAAAGAATTGTACAAATTAAGAATCAAAGGGATTTGATTTTTTTTTGTTCTTGAGTGTGTTTATTTGATTAAATTTGGTTTTTATTTCTTTAAAATTTCTTATTTTTTTCGAGTTTATGGATTCCGAGCAGAAAAAGTGGAATCCATGGTTGAAGAGAAGTGAAATGATGGGGAAGAAGGAAAACTGAGAAGGGGAAAGGGTAAAATTGTAATTACAGCGCCCACTGTATTGGGATAGTCCAGCAATTACTTCATCTTAATTACTACTCATTATAAATCAAGTGTAAACAAGTTGCGTAATATTTCATTTTTTATAATTTGAATATACTTTTTATAAATATGATTTATATTGTTTTTAAAAATTATAGCAAATAACTCAATTTAATTTTTACAACTCCACTATAATATAATATAAAAAAGTAGTATACACTATTATTCTTGAACATTGAAAATAATCACTTTGAATTTTATTTTTATAAATTATGATTTTTGTTATTGTCACATGTTCGAAATATAATTTTTATCAAGTTGTAAAGTCTATGAAACAAAATCAATTGTTAATAAATCAGTGCAGATCTAGACCACTTTAAATTCTGGTTGTACTTGGCTTTTCTAAAAAAAAATAAATTGATTGGATAAAATAAATGAGATATTTTTTTAAAAAAAATTAAAGATAATTTTACTATTTCACCCTTAATTATTTATTATAAGTGAACTAATTAATAAAATCTACATATCAGTAATCGAGTATATTAAGATAGAGTAGTTAAAAAGATAAATTAAAATTACATATAGAAATTACTTATACATTTAATTTTATGAAATTTAAGAAAGATAATAAACATTATTGTGATCTATTTGAAAATTTTTATTCTCACCCTATTAAGAAAGAGAATTTTGGGTTTCAAAACTCTTACAAGGAAATAAACTTAAATTATTCAACAATAATGTTAATTTATTAGTAATATAAAATCCGTGAGAAGGACGTATAAGTTTTCTAAGAACACAAGAATAACAAGTGTATAATGTTGGGTTTTTTGAAATTTGATTTCTGTCGGATTATACGTTAAATATTTTTAATATAGTCTATATATTGATTAATGTACCAGGAGATTATTTTTAGAATTACTTTTTAAATAATTTCTTATATTTTAAATATTTAAATTCATAATATCTGATTAAACACCATATCGTTATGTTCCGTAAAGTTGTTAATGCACGATTAGTTGGTCGCCAATTGCAGCATATTGGTCAGACCATCATGCACGTCCAATTCTAAACAATTATTGGTATAAAAAATATAGGCTTAAGTTATATGCGGTCCCTTAAAATTATTCGCATAATTCACTTAGACACTCAACTAAGACTATTATCTATTAGACACTTTAATATTAAAGAATATGTATCTATTGAACATAAAATGAAAACTTTTTTTAAAAATATTTTGTGTGTAGTTCACGCGCTTTGACTTAAAAAAATGACAAATAAAATTATGACTTGGCACATGGACCCAATCTAGCAATGAAATATAATTTTTTAATTTAAAAAAATGAAAAATAGTTTCCCTTTATTTATTAATCACAAAAATATTAACAAAAGAAAATCTCCACCCCCACCTAGGGGTGTGCATCGGTCGGTTCGGTTCGGTTTTACATATAATCGGTTCGGTTTATCGGTTTTCGGTTTTAAAATATTCTAACCCAATAACAAACCAATAAGAAATTTTTTATCGGTTTATTGGTTTATCGGTTTTTGATGTTATCGGTTCGGTTTAGGTTAACCCAATAAGAAAATGTCGATCAAATAATATACAATAGTATGTATGTTATAATTACATGTTACCAACTTACCGTCAAAACATAATAGAAAACTTTGAATGTTGATCAAATTACTAACATTCACAAACTTGCAAAAGCTATCGCCTACAATTACGAACTAGAATTAAAACTAAAATAAAATATTTCAATGAGACAATTTTGAACAGTTGCTTGATCCACCAGATAATCAACAAAGTTCTCACAAATTTCCTAACCAAAAAATCACATAGCCTGAAAAGCTAATATTGAATCTATTTATGTATTAAATTATGTATATTTAATATTGAGGAAGGGTAAAGTAGTAAATAACTATAGTCTTATTGGGTTATCGGTTTACCCAATAACCCAATAGGAAAAATCGAAACCGACCCAATAACCCAATAATTATTTTTTCTAAACCCATTAAAAACCCAATAATCCAATAACCCAATAATAATAACCCAATAATATTTTATCGGTTCGGTTTATTGGTCGGTTCGGTTTTTGCACACCCCTACCCCCACCTAACCCTTTGACCTTTCTTCTTCCTTTATCCATTCCTCTACCCAGTAACCACGACCACCATAACAAAAATAAAAACCTCCCTTTCAAATTTAATCTCCTATCATCTGTTATTCTCCATTTGTTTTGAGATTTTTGTGAAAATAAATAAACGTCAATAAATTGTTTTTAAGATTCATGATCAAGAAAAATTGAAAGTATGTTGAATTTTTTAATATCATCTTTAATAAATTAATGAGTGGCGATGTTTGTTCAATCGGAGTGATCGAAATAGAGATAGACGAATATCGATCAATTTTTAACTCCAATGTTCGAATTTCTCTTCTTCACATATTAAATTAGCAGATTTTTTTTACAAAAAAAAAAAGAAGAATGAAACAAAATGCTAAGAATTTTGAAACCATTAGAATGGTGGGGGAAGAACATAACCACTGATGCTAAGAATCTTGAAATCATTAGAATGGTGGGGAAGAAGATAACCATTGGAGCATGGGTATGGGGGTTGTGTTGGGTTGGGGTTGATAGAAATAGGGAAGAAGAACAAATCTTCTTTTTTGTTAATTATTTTTTAAAAAAATTAACTTATGGGTATAAATTTAAAAAAAAAAAGAAAAAATATTATTTTTAATAAATTAACGCGCTTAAGAAAAGTGAATTACACGTTTTTTGCCATATCAGCATTTTGTGTCTAATAGGAAGGACTTTTGAACAAATAAAGTGTTCAATTAGCACAAGGATTAGTTGAGGTGTCTAAATGAATTATGCGGACAACTTTGAGTGGCTGGAGATAACTTAGGCCAAAAATATACTACTATAAATAACTTCCTCGTATCCTTAACTTTATTTCCCTAACAACTTTTAGTATATTATATGTAGTACTAAAATAAAAAGTAGTACCAATAATCACAAAATCAAAATAAATAAGTAGATACAACTGAACGTGCTAGATAATGTGATTTATACATATTCAACTTAGGGATTAATGGAGATAGAGAATCTTAATAAATGTTCTACTTCCTTGCTCTATCAATAAAATTTATTTTTTAATGATACAAATACATAATAAAAAAAATGAGCAGTATATAACCGAAAAATGATAACATACTTAATATAATTTCGAATATGAAAAAAAAAGAAAGAAAAGAAAGGCACGGTTAGAGCTCTTTGTGCGTCCCCACGAAGTTTTAACGACCTTTTCAGACTCTCTCGATTCTCCCCTTCAAAAACGCCTTCCCACTATTTTCTCCCTCTACTCTCTCTCTCACTAAATTTCAATTCAATTTCTTCATTCCAAAAATTCACTGAACAGAATTTCCAACGACAATGTCTTTTTCAGATTCAGAAACTTCCTCTCATGGAGGAGAGTATAAGAATTTCAAGCAAATCAGCCGTGATCGTAAGCTCGCTCTTCACACATATTGCATTTATTTCAAATTTATCACTTGACATTTCTACTGTAATCAATATCCAATTTTTAGAATGTGGCGATCGTAGCATTAATTCCAACTAGTTCGTGATTGATGTGTATGAGGATGCGATGCGTTCTGGTTGCTAGCTATTCTTGTTGCTTAATGTGAACAGTGCTTTCTGAATCATGAATCCAGACATTTAATTTGTATTTTTAGAAAACTAATTTGATCAAAACTAATTGAAGGGAGCCTTGATGTAACTAGTAAAGTTGTTGTCACGTGATCAGGAGGTCACGGGTTCAACAGCCTCTTATAGAAATGTAGTGTGAGGTTGAGTAGAATAGATGGTTCGGCCCTTCTTCAGACCTTCTGAATAGCGGTAGTTTAGTGCACATACTTCCTATTTTGATTTGACTAAAACTTTCTTGGATTTCAAGTAGAAGTTGATAGGGTTCGAAATTTAGTGCATCCAAAAAGAGGATTGGAGTGATATGGGGAGAGTTGAATTTGTTGCTTACATGTGGAGGCTTACACAACTTGATCCCTTTACTTTTGGGGTTGAGTTAGGCTCAGGTGCCATATCGTTACATGGTATTTGAGTTAGGTCCTTTCCGTTTGGGCCCCTTGGTGCATGTTCCAATCAGGCTTGAACGTGGAGGGGGGGTTACAGTCCCACATTGGTTGGGAGAATGGACTGGTGGTTTGCTTCTATTAACTTGGGCAATCCTCCACTCATGAGCTAGCTTTTGGGGTTGGTTAGGCTCAAATGCCATATGTTTACACTTTGAAACATCTCATACTGTAATAAGTGATTGGTGCCTTCCTAATTTTTGTGTATCGAGATGAATCGTTAAGTTGATGCACAACAATGAGTAGCTGATGGAGAAATGATCTCAAGCAATACAACTCTTCAGGAAATGAGTAAGGTGACTAAGGTCATATAGTAAAAGCCTTTTTACCCATGTGGAGTACAACTCATTTAGTAATTGCAGTGTGGATTCACCTAGCAGTTGAACTACTGAAAAATGGAAGAACAGAGATGCAAAATAGGAGACTTTATTAACCAGGAAAATCATCAAACCTTTTGTTAGCATCTTTTCAATCTAGCAACAAGAAGTATGTTTCCCCAGATTACTGTTTCTACTTGATGCATCAAATGTTTTATTTCTATTGCGGCATTGAATTATGGTATTACCACAAGATTACTGTTCCTGATGCATTGAACTTGTCCTTTGATCTCTGTGGGTGTCTATGGCATTTCACACTGCATTAGAGATGAGTTTGGACTAATGTGCTGTCTGTCTTGATGTATTTTTGTTCTAGGACTATTACATGAAATGCTTCGAACTTCAGATTCAGGAGATTCAAGATCTTCATGGAAGGTATGTTAACAGGAGGAATTTATTACACAAAATCAGTTTGTTAAATTTTGTCTTTTGTCCTTGAAACAATTTATATTTCATAGCTTTAAATACTTTATTCAAAAATCTTATCTCTTAAAGAACGACTCTCATCCAGATGTTTGGGGAAAGCTAGTATTTTGTTATGATGTTTTTTCCTCTAGCTTCAAAATGTCTTACCTCGTGCACAAATTGCTTCCTAACTAGTAGGGGTTAGGGGGAGAGTGGTGTATACAGTACACAGCCTTCTCCTTCCATTTCTGCAAAGAGGCTGTTACCACTCATTGAACTTTGAATCAGGGGGAGCAATTTTATCATTGTGTGAAGACTAGTTCTCTGTCCTGTCAATGCCAAAATTTCTAGAATGTCTATTGTTTACCCATCTTATCAAGTTTTGACATACATGATTTGTAGTAAAATATCTTCCCAATATGAGTTAATTAATTTAACATGAATAGTCTAACTTGTTATCTGTGTCATTACACAATGATTGATCATGTGTCAGCATCAATATGTTGTAGCTGTGTTCATGAATGACATTGCTTGGTACTGGTTTGCGAGTTAACGCCAGCCCACGGTGAGATTGTCTAATAACCTCAAAAGGTAGTGTTATGAGAGAAGAAATGCACATGCATAAGAATTTAAGAGTCATTGTTGTTATTGGCTTCGGTCTCTATTTTTCCTTTCAGTTATGTGCTGCCTTTATGTCTTGACAGCATGGGAGACTTGCAATTTATGAAATTATGCTGCTTAACTACTTCTTTGCAGGTTCTTATCATGGATAAAGTAACGGTAAAAGTGATGTCTTCCACATGCAAAATGGCTGATATCACTGATCAAGGAGTTTCATGTGAGCTCCGCATGCAATGAACTCTTTAAGTTTATCTGTGTCATTGTTGAACAAGTTGACAATCTAACCTCACACAATTATCAAACCCCTTCAGTAAACCAAGAACAAAGAGCGTTTTTCAATGAGAAGTGAGAGATGACTAGTTTCATTAGGTTATGTGTATACTCCTATTTGTATAGAGAAAAATAAATGTTTAAAGGCACCACAAAAGTTACTCTGTGATATCTAGTTCTACTCAGTCAGAAATATAAGGTTTATTGACTTTGTCACCAAACCTGGTGGAATGAGTCACAAAGTCCCATGTAGAGTACTTTAAATGGTTGTTAGTTCTAGCATGTCTTAATGATTATTTGTATTTATTGTGACAGTGGTGGAAGACCTTTTCAGAAGAAGACAACCTTTGCCAACAATGGATGCTATATACTACATCCAACCGTCAAAGGAGAAGTATGATCTTTTTCTCAAAATGCATTCTCTACATAATCATCATGTGTTTGATTTTGTAACAAAGCGCGAGAATTGTGTATTGACTTTATACATGATCTTGAATGTCCTATTCGAACTAACAGTTAAAATTTGAGTTTGCAGTGTTGTCATGTTCTTGTCCGATATGTCAGGAAGAGAACCTTTATACAGAAAGTATGGACAGGATCTCATTCTCCATAAAATTTAGTGTACCGTAGGTTGATCAATTTAATTGAATCCTCTGGTTTATCTTACTTCTATTATTTACCTATCTTTTCAGAGCATATGTATACTTCAGTCACCCAATACCTAAGGACCTGGTTGCGCGGATCAAGAATGACACAAGTGTCATACCCCGTATAGGTGCACTAGGAGAGGTAATGATCACATGTCTCTATCTACAATACTGCATGCATCATGAAAATGATCTCTTCACAAGTTTAACTGAATCTTCTTTTTCCTTTTTTTTTTGGCACAATGCAGATGAATTTTGAGTACTTTCCAGTAGACAGCCAGGTAATTTGGCAAATCTCTATGAACACCTTTTTTATTTACTTGGAGCATTTAGTTCAATATCTGTTTATAAACTGGGAATTATATTAATTTTTTTTACAATTTTGACTAAGAAATATTATGAAGACATGAAATGGACCTGAATTTAATGGAATAGATGTAGAAGACTCACATAGCGGATCTCAACTAATTGAGTATTCATCTGTTGATTAATTGAAGAATTATGCCGATAGCGACTTTTTTAATCTGTCAGCTTTTATCACAGGGATTTGTTACTGACCATGAAAGAGCACTTGGAGAGTTGTTTGGTGAAAGTGCTCAAAATTCCCGGCGTGCTGAAGCGTCCTTGAATGTAATGGCCTCAAGAATTTCCACTGTCTTTGCTTCACTGAAGGTAATTTGAACTTCACCAATGCTCTTTCATCTGAATTTTGTAAACAAACCAAAAGACTACTGGTACAAGCCTTGTATTAGTTTATGTTGCAATTATTCTATCAAAAAACAAATGTTGAAAAGGTTGGTGCAATTGTGATTCTCTTTAGGTAAAAGTAAAGTATTTTGGTGGTGTGAAAGACATTGGATTTTCACCAATGTCTTTGATTTTTATTTGGGTCTCTTCCAGTTACTGTTCCCTGTGACCAACTTAGTTTTGCTAAAACTGTCTTTACATCCAGGAATTTCCTTTTGTGCGTTATAGAGCTTCCAAGGGACAAGATGGATCAACAGCAACAAATTTCCGTGAATTAGTTGCTGGAAAGCTTGCAGCAGCCATATGGAACAATATCACTACGTATAAGTCTAGTATACCTAACTATCCACAGAAGGAGACATGTGAATTATTGATTCTAGACAGATCTGTTGACCAGGTTTGTAATTGATTTTGTTGATAAAATAATATTCAGCACTATCTTGTTTCGTTTTTAACTTGATGAAATGATAAATTTACTCGTTTAGATTGCTCCTGTGATTCATGAATGGACATATGATGCCATGTGCCATGACCTGCTTGATATGGATGGAAATAAATATATACATGAGGTACGCATTGCTTCATTTTCTGGATTCTTATATCAATATTCTCCTGAAGTTTGACCGAAATGTATTCACATCAGGTTCCTAGCAAAACAGGTGGTTCACCTGAGAAGAAGGAAGTTCTTTTAGAAGATCAGGATCCTGTCTGGTTGGAGCTACGGCATACTCATATAGCTGATGTATGTTTCGTGAATTACCTTATTCCTTTGATGCTTGTGCATGTCATATGTACTTCAACTCCTAACTTGAAGACTTTATCAGGCTAGTGAACGACTCCACGATAGGTTTACAAACTTTGTTTCTAAGAACAAGGCAGCACAAATGGAGCAGAGGTTGGTGTTTCTAAAGCTGTGAAATATAATTTTACTCCTTTGAAAACTATGTGGAAACCTGCATCTTTATCAGTACAGCATGAACGCTGCTCCATGTCTGTGGATGATGCAGCATCACTTGTTAATTGTTTTAGTTGTTACCAATTGATTATAGATGTGATTTGTTAACTACAGATGAGTAGATTTACAGAATTTTATTCATGAAACTTCCTTCTGATGATTCCTCAATTCAAATTTATTTTTACTTAGAGATGGAAGTGAATTATCTACACGAGACTTGCAGAAGATGGTTCAAGCATTGCCACAGTATAATGAACAAAAGGAAAGGCTATCTACCCATGTCGAGGTTTGTTCCTTGGTCAACTGGACCCATGCGTGGACTTCTTCGTTTATTTCAAAAAAGCAAATTTAAAGCTTTAGCCCTTCACATTTAAAAGTTCTTATGGAGTAACACTTCAACAATTAAAATCGTTCTTGAATAGAGGTTGACTATAAGAAATTAGACTTTGAGGTACTTCTGGATATACGATTCTTAGGAGCTAGTTTCATTGGTTCAGGTTTGTATTCTAAATTTGTATAATCCCTAATAACAGCCAGCATCTTACTGATCCCTTCTGTGGTAGAGCTCATGGGGATGGTCATATCTTATTCGAACACAAAACCTGCTGCAAGTATTTAAAAGTCATAGCATCTTCCCTGTCGTTGGTCTTACCTATGTTAATATTCATACAGTTATTCTTTGGTTATTTAGGAACAATTGAATTTGACAATGTGATGAACCTAGCATGCAATAAAATGCTGAAGTTTATTTCATTACTTGATTGATCAGATTGCTGGAGAGCTTAATAAAATTATCCGAGACACGGGTCTTCGGGAACTTGGACAGCTAGAACAGGATCTTGTCTTTGGTGATGCAGGAACAAAAGAAGTTATCCATTATCTGAGGTCGAAGCAGGTGGAAATTTTGTGCTGGCTCAGAAGAAATATTCAAACTCATCGTAATTTCCACTACAAGGCATGGTCTAAGTAATAACTTTTCTGCATGCAGGATACTTCAGGTGAAAATAAGTTACGCCTGATGATGATTTATGCATCTGTGTATCCAGAAAAATTTGAGGGCGACAAAGCAGCGAAACTGATGCAGGTATTTACTACATGCTAAATTCTTGAAACAGTCCGAATTCCATCTAGCATATCATTGTTGTTTTGTTCAAACAATCTCATGGTAGATTGGCATAAGTATGTGGATACATAATAAAATAACTGGAGCGTAGTAGTTTTGTCTGTTGATTTAAGGGGAAGAATGAATCTTCTGAAGAGCAACTGGAATGATTTCGTGATGCATCAAGAAAAATGATGCCCGAAAATCACTGAAGAATCCATAGAATACTTAGTATCAGAAGAGTATGAATAGGATGTTGCAAACAATATAATTTTCCAAGTTCAAATGTTGGGGTTTCAATGCATTCTTCCAAATAAGTCAAGAACAATAAAAAAAGTAAAAGAAAAAGATGGTTTCTATGAACAACAATGCAGTTGGCTTAATTGAGGCAGTTTTCTGTTGTGATTTTTCGAGCATTTATTTTACCACGTACAATTATAATGTATCACTGGATGTAGTTTAGAAAATGTGACATATGAGAAGAAAATTATGGAGCGAGAACAATAGATCAAGAGGAGAAGTTCTAAGTTCTGTAACAATTTCACCATGTGGACCAACAAAAGCTATCTCCTCTACATCAATGCTCTCAGGATTTCTTGGCCGCCTTGTTACTATTTATAGAATGAACCAGTTTTGGAGAAAATAGTTCTCAACCAAATGTTTTTATGCTATAAGAAAAATATGGCCATTCCTAGTTTATCCATATTCAATGTCCTAGAATCAACTTGTAGAGTTGTTATTTTTTGTCTCATGGCTATGTTTTGTATTGGCTCATTTGTACTGCTACTTGAATCTAAGGGAAGTTTGAAAATTTTAATATAGATTCTTTTTTCCCCTAGTTAGCAAAACTGTCACCTGAGGATATGAAGGCTGTGAAAAATATGAGAATGCTAGAGGGTTCAGAAAAACGGAAGCCAAGTGGAAGCTTCTCCCTGAAGTTTGATTCGCAAAAGGTAAACATTTAAACTTTCCTGGAGTCTTCAGCTCTCATAATGACTGAAATGAGACTTGACAGTTGCTAGATTTTGTTGTTTGCATATTAGAAAGGGAATGCAGCTAGAAAAGATCGAACTGGAGAGGAAGAAACATGGCAGCTATTCCGGTTTTATCCCGTGATAGAGGTTTGCTATACTTTTCAATCCTCCTTTGTATATAATTTTTCAGAATTGAACTCGGAAGATATTTCATCTTTGTTTAGTGCTTATATGATTGGTAGTATAAGAGGGTTGCAGTTTTTGTTTCCAGCCATATTATTATATCTTCTTCATTGTCTAGATTAGGTTGCCTTTTAGTATGGAATAGCAAATTAACTGCCAACTTTGCGACCAGATAGAGATTAACTTCGAATTTCTACATGAACTGTAGGATTTAGGTCCTAATTTACTGACTGAATCCACTAAATGACCTAGCGATGAGAATATCTAAAAGATCATATGACTGGAAGATCTTATTGCATGCTCCACATAGAGGATACCTTCCCAGTACTTTTTTGAAATGGAAATTGCTCAAGGACCAATTCACCTGCTTACCATTGAAGGGTTCTGAATTATATTCCAGAGAACTACCATGCTTGGAAGCGGGTCAATTGCCATTGCCTCTCTTTCGAGAACTCTATTTTTGAATTTGGGGACTACAATGCTCAAAAAAAAAAGAAATAATGCTTTTATGAGAGATGCTTCTTTAAATTGCCATTGTGTGAAAGCAGAATACATTCAGCTTTGATTACATTGTAGACTTCCCAAATTTTTCATGTTTAATCAATAGCTCTTTGAATGCTTAGCTCATACATCATGCTTTCTGAATGATATAACCAATCCTGCTTCTTTCAGGAGTTGATTGACAAAATGTGTAAAGGTGACTTGTCAAAAGATGATTATCAGTGCATGAACAGTTCTCAAACTGCTCCTCGTGAGTTCAATGGATCTTCTGCAAGGAATGTCCCACCAAAGGCCACTACTGAATCTACTAATCCACGTTCAGTGAGATCAAGGAGGACTCCGAATTGGGCACGTTCTCGTACTTCTGATGATGGATATTCAAGGTTCTCCTGTGAAAAAATCGTTATTAGAGTTGTTTTTTTCTTTTTAACCTAGAAGATCCAGGCCTCCTGGACTCCCATATGAAGAAACTGTCACTTTTTAGTTAAAAGAGTACCATGTTTATTCATTTAATTTTTCATTACTATTTTCCATGGTGTAGGATTTGCATAGCATGCAGCATCTAATTTTATATATGTTCGAAAAATTGTATTTATTCCTCATCTTGTATTGTGTTTTTGTTGGAATTTTCTCCAGTGACTCTAATCTCAGAAACTTTTCAACTGATTTTAAGAACATGGGACAACGGATTTTTGTTTTCATTATCGGTGGTGCAACTCGATCTGAGGTAATCCGTAACTTTTGAGTTCCATCACTGTCTTTCCACTTAGGCATCTGAAATGGTATATTGTTGATTTTCTTCTACGCAGCTTAGGGTTTGTCATAAGCTTACAGCAAAGCTAAGGAGGGAAGTGGTCCTTGGCACAACTAGTCTAGATGATCCACCTCAATACATCACGGTAATAATATTTCATCCAGGAGTTTTTGGTGAGGTGTCTTTGACTTCGATTTTCTAGAATTCAGATAATCTTCCTCTCTTAAAATAAAATTAAATTGTGTGAATAATTCTTTAAATGCTTGCAAAACATTCATCTTAAAATGATCAATCTTGGTATCAATCACTCGGAGACTTCTCTAGATATCATTCCATTATTCATGAGCTAAACTTTTAGTTTTGCATAGATGAGTTGATTAATCCATGTCCGATTAACCACTTCAATTTGGGTTGTATGAGAATATTGGATCTTTTAAAAGGGTCTTTTGTGAAGGCATGCAAGCAAAGTTACCTATTAATCTCTGATAGGCCTTCTCATCATTTCAACATCCAAATTGTTTGAAGTGTAATCTTACTGGAGAAGCAGCTCAGGCTATGAAAGTGTTATAAAAATTGTCAAAGTTAGAAACTGTGGTGATGGCTGAAATCAGAAAAAGGAATTATTGCATCACTTCCGTAACCCTAATAGTCAAGTGAAATATATACTCAGTCTGAACTCATCTCATCTTGTTTCACAGAAACTGAAACTGCTATCAGAGAAAGAGATTGCAGTAGATCCTGGCCTCGGAATTTAATGTAGTATTTGGGATTTATAGAGTACCTTTTTTCATTGACACCCAGAAGGTCAGTGAGAAAGCTAAACCGATTATCGCTTTATGTTTTTCCTCTCCTTTTTCTTCCATTTAAAGAAACTACTTGATCCCTGCATCTAAAACCAACTTTCTTTAAATTTTAAAAGTTCAGGATGCGCATGGCAGTTGCTTAGTTTCTGGTGCTTCTTTTATTGTTTTCGCGAGAAGAATTGATTCACTGCAAAGGTATATATATCAATTTTAAAGAAGGCTTCATGCTACTGGAGTCTGGATTTACACATGGCAGTTGGTTGACTGCTTTAATACTAATCTGCTGCTTAGGTAGAAACCTATCTATAAAAGAAGATATTATAGAAACTTCCTTCCATCATTCATGAGGCTGTGAAGGAGTTAGTACAAGTTTGCTTTTTGTTTTAAACTTCAAACACTAAGCATGATTACACTCTTGAATTATTGTAATTGTATTAAATGTAGTTGGCCAAGTTTGTCTTAAAAGGCATGTATTAAAAGAAGAAAGATTGTTTGTATCTGTAAAAGGAAATTTTCTGTTTTCATATACCATCTTCAATGCCTTTAATTTGGTCCAAAACTGGAGTCAGTTGGTACCTTCTCAGGTGATCAAACTTATATATCATTTGCTTGCTACTAAAATTTCTAGTTAAATATAATTGCTGTAACATTACACTTACTAGTGCTGAATGTAATTCTTTTCAAGGCACAAAATTTTTATAAAGAATTTCATATGGCAAAGGAGTTATTATTAAAGGATATGAAAATCAAGTTAACAGAAATCAAATGAGAATAAAATGAAATGTAAAATAAATGTTAGCTTTGATATTCATAACAGTCCAACTGCAAGAGGAGATTATCAATAAGCAAGCAAGATACTTAAATAATATACCTAGCAGTTATTTACAGAGATTATGGATGTTCTGGAAACTCTGTTTGTTGAAGAGTAGTTATGGTAATTGAAAGTTGAAACAGATAGTAAGTTAGTTCATCAAGCTCTTGAAGGAACAATTTGTTTTCCATTTTTCTAGTTAGAAAATCAGAGAATCAAGGTGTAACTCTTGATGTTTTACACCTTATTTGGAGGGTTGTAATTACCCATTGTGTTGTTAGTTTAAATACAATGTTTGTTATAATTGTTAATTAAATTTTATTGCACCCTATTGTTTAAATTTATCATTAGGTTACTGTTGGGTATGTAGCAAGAATTGATGGGAAATAGAGGGAAGGAGAGGAATTTGAAAAGTTTAGAACTTGAAAGGTTGGGAACTTGAAAAGTACTCTAATGCTTTATTGAAAAAGGCAATAGTCCCTCATCGGTAATGGAAATGAAATAGGAGAGTTTAAATAAATAAACACTCCTATTAATTGTTAAAAGGGTTGGAAAGAGGGACCCGAGATAATTTTTTGGACAAAATTTATTTTAATTATTTATTAATTAATTTAAATGGCCAAAAATTATTTTCAATAAATCAGTTGATAACAGAATTTAACCGAAATGTTTTCAACTTTTTAGTTAACCCGACTCGGATTCGAACAGTCAATACCATTTGAAAGTTTGCAACCTTTCATTAATGGTCGTGTCAATTCTGAAAGGGTAGCAACCTTTCAGAATATATTATTCTTGCCTATAAATACCATTCAGTATTCAGAATATTTCCTAACGAATTTTCTGATCTTCTTTCTTCTTAAAAATCATATATTTCTTCGTGTACTTTCCTGCTGTGGAATTGATTCGCTGACAGTAGAGTTTTTGGTATTTTACTTTGGGAGGTTATATTCCAAATCAAACCTCGGATACTAGAGGGGAATAATTTCCTTAAGGGGACACTGTGAATTCAGTGGACTTGATTTTCTTCCTAAAAAGAAAAATAAAAGAGTATTCAACATTCTATTAAGTTTTACAGATTAAATTATTTTTTACAAATAAATTTCTGTTCATCTTATTTACTGGTTCTAAAAATCTCAATTACTTCGTGTTTCTGAATGATTTATTACAACCAGTAATTTCTGATTTTCTTAACACAGATTGACAACAGTTACAACAAAGACTCAATTTATAAAACGATCGAATTGATATGATGGTGTCATTTCCTTAACATTTTCTTCTCATTTTATCTTTATTTCTTAGTATTTAATAATCATATTTCATCTTTTATCCTATCTTTTCATTCTAGCTCGACCCTGTAATATCCAACTTTTTTTTATAGGTTTATCATTCAAATTATGAATATGTAATATTATGTAAGGAAAAAGGAAAAATATACCTCCGAACTATCATAAATGATATGCAGATACCTCTGTCATACTATTGGGACATTTGTGTCCCTAGCATCAAAAAAACTAGAGTGTATATGCCCTTTACTCTAACGTAAGACTAAATAGGGACATGTGACACAATTTTATCCATCGATCCGATGTCGGGTCAATTTATAAGATTATGACACGTATATGTTAGTTAGTATAAAAGGTATATATGCTTTAGTTTTCGGACGACAGCGGCACCAATGTCCGTAAAGTGGGACGGCTGCATATCATTTATAATAGTTCTGAGATATATTTCTCTTTTTTCCCTATTATGTAACAACGAAGAGCAATGCAATCTATCCAAACATTATATTTATTAAACACAATATGATAACGATACGATACATCTTTTTATTTGCTAACTAATCTTCTAAAACGGGGTTTGTCCAACCATCTTTTATTTGTAGACATTTTAATTTATGTACTAATTAATATTCGATTCTCATCACCCTTCTATCAAGACTCATATTATGTTTAAATAATCAATTTATCCAAAAATATTTCTTAGGCACATCTCTACCCATCCTCAAGCCTACTAACGTGAGTGGCAGATGTTTTTTTTCTAACCCTGGATAGTAAAATTATACTATGCAAGTACAATAGTAAATTTGTTATTAAATTTGTTTTTACTGTTAACAGTGTTTATAGTTTATAGTTTTTTTAATTCTTCTAGAGATATGTACACACTCAACGTGCATTTAGCCGCAGCTTCGTGCTTGAATTGATAACACTTGGGCTACTAGTTGAAAAATTCGATTCAGAAATCCATTTTCGAGATTTACAGCATTCAACAATGGATTCGGTGCTTCCGATTGCGATTCTGTCGGCGATCATCGGAATTGTGATTGCTTTTCTAGTATTCGGGAATTATTTCCAAAAGAGGAAAGCGGAAGTTGAATCTGTAGCCAAGCCGGAGATAATTCAAACCAATCAGAAGACTTCAAAGCCTCAGCAATCTCACAAAAATACTTCGAAGAAATCGCAACCTAAATCACATTCTCACACCACCGATCATAAGGTAAAATTGACCGCTTACATTTACGACTACTATTTTTCTTTTTTTTTATTTTGAAATTTCTCTCTTTTTCCCCCTGGCTCTAGGGTTTGTTCATGTTTTGGCTACTGAGTTATTTGAATCTCTTAATTTTGCGTTGAGAAATGAGCAACTCTGTTGTGCAGCTTTGAGATTCTTTAGGTATTCAATCAATTAAGGACGCTTCAATCTCAAATTAGTGGAGTTGGCTTCTTTATAGACATATCTGTATCAGTTTAGCTCTAAGGCGCACTTTATTTAGCATTTTTATCATAATTAGACTATTTTTAAGCAATCATCCTGCTGCAACACCTTTTTTTTTTTCAGTTTTAGGACAGGATATGTCCCAGGCAAGCAGAGATGGAATGTGTAAACTGAAAAATTTATTTTTTACTAATATTTCTGGTTTTCAGAAATTGGAAGTTGTGAATGAGTAGAAGTTTGCTCTAGCTGCTCTTTTTCTTTTCTTCCTTTTTATCATATGTAAAATAATACAACCCATGAAGTGTAATATTATGATTAATGTGAAACTTATCAAACTTCTTCCTAGTAGTTATGCTTTTTTTCTTCTCTTTCGTTCTGACAAGATGACAAACTTATAGTCAAATTACTCCCTTAGCACTAAGATAGGGCTGGACTTGTACATCAGTCAAAAAGTTCAAAGATTTCGCATCTCTTAAGGCAATATAAAGGCAAAAGATGGAAGAAAATTGAAGAGAAAGAACAAAAAAGTAGCTTGAAGTTCAAAAAGGGAATAAAAATAGATGCCGAAATATGTCAGAAGCCCAAAATAGGCTGAACAGAACAGGACTAATCCCGTAGCTATATATGTTAAAAAGGGGGTAAAGATGACAATATGCTGTTGCGGAGGTCTAAATTTGCTGCAGTAGGAAGCTTGATGTGATATGTTAAACCAAAAAGTCAAAGTTATCGAGGAATTCTCTTCTTGGATATTTTTCACCTTCTTGCAAAGGAACCGTTGAACCTATATAGGGTAGAATCAGTAGAAATGGAGACCTCAATTGGTGTATTGGCAATTTCTGTAGTTTCCTTTAATAGCTTCAATTTGCTACATCCTATTTCTTCCCGCAAAAACTTCACTTTGCTGTGAGCTCACTTTTTTTCGACACTACACATAAATAACTCTCCCTCATTTCTCATCCCCAATAATGTTTCAGCAGACTAGCCAAGTTGCTTTCATCAGTTAAGGTTTTTCTGGATTTCATTGCAAATATAACCTTGAGGTGTGTATTCAATGACCAGGCAACTGAAAAGTGACTTTTGGTACTGGCTATTTGCCTATTTCTGCAGGATGCAAACAAAAGGCATCACCCACTGGACTTGAATACTCTAAAGGGTCATGGGGATATTGTCACAGGAGTTTGCTTCTTACCCAATGCACAGTCTTTGGCAACTGGTAATTTTTGGTTTTATGCATTTGTATTGTTTGAGCTCAAATCATTCTGAAACAGTGAGGGGATGCAAGAACCTTTACAAACATTGTCTCACTTATATTTTTGGTCTGTAAGAGAAAATACCTGTATGTATAGATTAACTAGGTAACTTAAAGATATGACTTGGCTGGGCCACTCATTCACATTACATACTTTGATGGCCTTGGTGTGTTACTAATGAAGGACACTTTTTTACTTAAACAAAATATATATGTTATCCTTAAACTTATAATCAAAGAGAACATGCTTTAAATTGTAGTCATAGTTACATTGTGCACATCTTCTATCACTTCAAAGGATCTATTGTTCTAGAGATAGTTGTTTACATTCCACTTACATATTTTGGTAGGAGGATGATGGAGATAGATGTCAATTTTCCATGCTAATGTTTTTCTCTTGCAGCTTGTGCTGACGGTGTTGTTAGGATCTTCAAGTTGGATGATGCTTTGAGCAAAAGCTTTAAGTATGACTCTTACTGTTTTATTATTATTAAGACAGTAATCTAATTTTTATTAAGCTTCGAGCAAAAGTTTTATTGTTACTATTATAATTATTGTTAGGTGAATTTATTGCAAATTTCTAACTCTAATCCATGGTGTATCTTATTCAGGTTTCTGAGAATTAATTTGCCTGCTGGGGGTCATCCAATTGCAGTTGCAGTTGCTGATGAAACTTCCTCGGTTGCAGTGGCATGCCATGCTCTTTTTGGTTCTTCTCTCTACATGTATGGTGAAGACAAACCTAAAGCAGATGCTGATTCCAAACAGGCCAAGCTTCCTCTTCCACAAATCAAATGGGAACAGCATAAAGTTCACGACAAAAGAGCAATCCTAACTCTAGTTGGTACCAAGGCAACTTATGGTAGTGCTGATGGGAGTACTATCATTGTTTCATGTTCTGAAGGTAAGGTTGGATAATTTTAATGAACTTCTTTTCAACTTACCCAGATAATTTTTGAGTTAAAGCTCAATGGATATCCTGATTCTAGAAAAAGCTTCATTGGCTCATATTTGTAGCTGGAGAATGCATGGTTATGGGGTAGCTATCACGTATCGTATTGATTTTTTAATTCTATAATGGAGTTCTAAGTTTATTCAATTTCATACTGTAGCCAGTGCTGATTGGCCTAACAACTACCATGGGTAGCTTTTATCAGTACGTAAAGTTTTATTGAGGTAGCAAAAGACCAACACAAAGTTAGTCCTGGATTAACAAAGATTCCATCCTTTATAGTACTATGTTTTTGAATATTTAAATTAATTCTATCTGGATGTCTCACTGTTTACAGCAAGCGATTTACACTATTGTACTAATAAGCTAAGGCATGTGAGCTTCTAATACTGGTTGATATAGTCTTTCCTTAGAAGCATCTACAATTTCTTTCAGCTTAAACTTCCCAAACTATACATGCTGGAACTGTCGTACAGATTTTCTTAAGCTCCCTTGTAATATTCCATCCTTCCCAGAAGTAACACAATTCTTTTAGGGTTCTTGGCAATTGGCATGACCCTCCTCAAGCCAAATATCTGCAAAAACATTCTGCCTAGTAACTATGCAATGCAAAAATAAGTGGTCAGTATCTTTATTATCAAACCACACAAATGTTACTTGCTGCACATGTGAAATCCCCCCCCCCCCCCCCCCTCTCTCTCTCTCTGAAGATCTTGCTTCTTTTTTTATAATGACCGTGGTGTCCGAGCCAGCTTTCGCGCACCTCGACTAATTCCACAGGATACCTGCCACCTCCCACCAGCAACAGGTACCAGGCTTTATGCACCAAGGGTGGGACAGATGGGAAGAATCACCTAGTGTTTTTGTCTCCACTGAGTTTTGAACTGGGACCTCAGGATTCTCAACCACTTCATTAACCACTAGGTCACACCCTTGGGTGCAAGATCTCTCTGTTTTATATAGGCATCATGTGACAAAACCCAGCTGAAGAAGCTACTTTACTTGGGTCATATACTTCCAAATCAAGGTTCTTGGCCTTCGAGCAGAAAAAGAGACATCCTTATTGAGTAACTTATAACATGATTCACAGTGAATTTTCCGTTATTATTTGCAGTCCATCTGAGCCTGACAGGAGTACCATTAAGATGTGTTGACTTACCCAACTCCAAAAGAAGTTGGACCTTTGGGCCATGCTTTCAACTTACCACTTGAAACAATTCCTTCCAAACCCCACATTCCGTTTATTTTCTTATAGCTGTCATGCTTAATTTTGAATGCTTTTTGGCTTTGTAGGAGATTATTTGGTCTGAGATTGGATGAAAGTTCGTGGACATCATATCTAATATCTTAAAAGTTTGTGTATATCAATACATCAACTATCTCGTAATTGAGCGTGTTGGTAGATAGACAAAGTCACTAATTACTGGAGCTGTTAGTTACCTACTTCCCTAACATATTGTCCTTAACTACAGTATCGTGATTGAAAACGTTACAATACCAAAATCACTTTTCAGTCCTGCACCAAAAGGCTTTGCCATGCCAAAACTTGATAGTTTTTTTTTTTTTTTTGAATAAAAGATGATGAATCACATTCTACCATAAAGTTGAGAATCTGAAGCCTTATTAGAGTTTCAGATGCAAAATTCAGATGGCAATGAAAAGTCACACACAATTCATTCCAAGTGCTTAAGTTTCTTCAACTTTAAACCATTTAAAAGTCACAAGTGTTTTGATATAATAAATTTGAAATTATTGCACGACAAAATGAATATGGAAATGAAAGCATCGAATCAAGTTTCAATTTATCAGTCAAAACTTCGACTGGATCTTAAGATCAAATGGGGATTGTAGAACCGGGTTGAAGTTGTTTCACTTAGTCCAAATTATAAAGTTTGATGACACTACCTTAGCTTGGATGTTTGGTCATTCTTTTTCTCGGGTTCTCTATGCGCTCTGGGATCAAACACTTCTGCTTTTTTTGCTGTATTTGCAGAACGAACCATCACAGCAACTCAATATTTTGTTTGCAGAAAGTTCTACTGTACATGTCTTTAACTGCCAGAACAAGATAAAGATCGTATGATGCAAAATCTTTTTAAAATGTTATCGCTTTAAGAAATATGTCATTTTGAATTTTGTTTATTGATGAAAGTTAATGATATGATCATAGACGTGGTGACCAGCTATTTTGTAATGCCTGAATTCCAGCACCTCTTTGTGTCGTAGTTCGTTTCTGCTTGCCAATTTTGTTTCTGTGATCTCATATCCACAAACATCTCTACAACCACATTCTTCTTTTCCTTTCTTTTTTGTGTGGAAGAACCTTTTTTCCCGTAGAGCAAAATGACAAATGTAATAATCTACATCTGTATTTTTTGGTGTTTTAGGTACTGATATTGTGCTTTTTCATGGAAAAAGTGGCAAGATTGTTGGAAATGTCGATACTAATCAGCTCAAAAATAACATGGCTACTATATCTCCCAATGGACGTTTTATAGCTGCCGCAGCTTTTACTGCTGATGTCAAGGTGAAATAGATGTTGCGACCTTATCATTTTGTCAGACTGAATTTCTTTTATCTTTTATAAAGAGTCTCAACAAGTGGTGTGCTACATTTTGTGTTAAATTTCAATGTTAATTTATTAGGAAACTAGTGTAATAAGAGATATTGGAAGATAGAAGAAAAGGGAAATGCGGGTGTCTTTTTTCCTGTTCAGCTTTTTTGGGGGTGTTGCCAGTGTGGTTAGATAGGAGAAACAAAGACAGCGGAAGCTAATGGTTATACTAAACTTTTGCATCAGTAGTTTCCTGAGACATTAAAAATGTTTCTGCAGCGTCAGCTACGTTCTTTTCAATTGCATCTTGTTGTTTATTGTCAAGTGTCAGGCAGTCTGGCATGTTAGTAGGACTGTTATGTACAGTCTTTTCAACCTGGTGGTTTGAAGAGCATTTAGAACAAGTATTTTGTGGTGGAGCTGTTCAAGTAAATAGAACCTATGGTTATCACCTGGTTCAAGTCATCCCATATGCAGCTGGGCCAAAGTTTGGACACAGATGGTCAAATGGTGTTTGCCATTGATTCACTCAAGAACATCTTTCAGAACCATGTACACCCACCACCCATCTATAAAGGGAGATCCAAAGGTTTCTCCTGTGTAATCTGAAGAGAGAGCTAGATGGTGGATCTACACAAAATATTTTTCCTTATGTGTTCTGTGTGAATAGCTAACACTTTCCAATCCTTCCTAAGAAAGGTGGAGATTGCATCGTCGATGTTTATTTAAGTATTACATTTACTCTAGGAGATTGTATTTGTCATTTTTCCAAAAGAGTCAACTAAACTGGGATAAGTTATGAAGGAAAAGTAGGTTATATAAATTTGTGGTGGGGATTCAATACTCTGTAAAGCTTTCATATCTTATGGTGTGGTTTGGGTCCTTTTATGTTTTATGCAATTTACATCACACTCCTTTGTCAACTTGGGAAGGATTTTTTCATATATTTCTGACTCGGTTGTTGGATGTCATCAAAGTAGAGTTCTTGAACAAATTCTGTATTTTTAACAGGTTTGGGAGATTGTGTACTCGAAGGATGGTGCTGTAAAGGAGGTTTCAAGGATTATGGAGCTCAAGGGGCACAAGGTAAATGATATCACGTTCTTGCACTAAGAAAGTGTATTTTCATCTTCTCTTTTTGTATCCTTCTCTAGGGTTCTAGATCAATATTATCTGAGTTCAGGTGTTTCCGATGATATTTCTAGGGTGAACAAGATAGGAACAGGCTTATTATTGTCCTAATTTGTACTTGAGTGAAATTTTTTAGCTTTATGTTAATATTTTAGGGAAAGGAGAAATTTTAGAAAATTATTATGGGAGTATCAATTTGAAGTATGCTGTTTCAGCAAAGACCTCCGAAGATTCAAATACTTTGTGGTTGATTGTAGATTGGGAGCATCTCTTTCAATTTGTGTTCATGATTCAGCTGATGAATGCAATCTTGATTTTATTATAGGTGTAGAATGCTCTCTCCACAATTGACAGTGTCATTTAGTTTCAATGAACTTTTGCGATTGACCTTTTTTTTGTATTTGCTGTTATTTTGTTGCTTTTTTTAATCATTTCTGTATATGTCTAAATTTTATGTGGATGCTATACAGAGTGCAGTGACGTGGCTATGCTTTAGCCCGAATTCTGAACAAATAATCACTGCATCGAAGGATGGTACCATCAGAGTGTGGAATATTAATGGTATATCTTCGCCTCCATAGCTTTATTTTGTTACTAATTTACCATTATTACCTTGTCTAATTAATTTTCCTTTGGCTCTTGCATGCAACATTCTTGTTCAGTACGTTATCACCTTTCTGAGGACCCCAAGACATTAAAGGTGTTCCCTATTCCCCTTAAGGATGCAAGTGGCACAACTTTACACTATGATCGTTTATGTGTATCACCTGATGGAAAGATATTGGCCACCACTCATGGTTCAATGATGCAATGGCTATGTATGGAGACTGGGAAGGTTCTGGAAACAGCTGAAAAAGCACATGATGGTATTCTTCTCAAATAACTTGATGCCTTTATCAAAAAAAATGTTCAACCATTTTCATCCTTTTTGTATGTGCAGAACCAGTCTGTAGAAGTTCTTCTGTATATGAAGCAGCTATGAGCCTATGACTGGGTGCTTCTTGGCAACAGTTCACAAATTTTTGTTCCTTCCCTAATAGATAAGACAACAAGAACCTGAACAGAATACATTAGCACATCCTTGGGTAGGAAAATAAACTGAAACAAATAGCAGATTATGAAAACTATAAAAAATGATCATTCTAATAGAAATATTACAAAGGAATTGAAGCCTGGGCCCCAAGTATCACAATTCATTACTTAACCTGTGCTTTACAACATTTATTGTATGTCTAAACACAAATTACTACAAAAATAAGAAACGTATTAGAAAAAGATAAAAGAAGATCTTTGACAAAGGTGCAAGTAACTTGTTCATGAACTTGTGCACCACAGTGCTTTTTGTCTACTGGGTGGGTGAACAACGGTGGAATGAGTCTGATTTACAAGAAAACAAAATATGGGGAAGTAGCAAGGGTTCCTGTGAACCCAGAGTGTTCAAAGTGGCTCTGCCACTGTGGCCGGTAGTCCAGCCATACCAGTCATGCTATCAACTTGAGTTGATTTGAAAATTTATTTTCTTCCACTTTTTTACAGGTGATATCACGGACATGGCATGGTCGCCTTCTCCAATTCCAATGGGTAAGTCTCTCCCATCCCAAGTGATGTTCTTTTTTATGTGTGATTCTACTTTATTTTATTTTTACTGTCTACATTAGGTCATTAAGAGGATAAGCTTTTTTTTCCTCTTTTTTTTTTCAAACTCTTTTGCCATCAAGGCAAACAACAGTTTGTCTCTTTTGGCTGGCATCTTGCTTTCAACGTGTATTCCTCTTAGTTTAAATGTCTTTTCTGAAGTCTTCCATTTTTTTCAAGTATGGAGATGAGACTCGGTTTCTATCATAAAAGCTATGATGGAGAAGTTTGAGAAATCGGAGCAAAAAGGAAAAAATTAATAGTAGGAGCAAATCCTTGTGGTTTAGGAGGAAGCTATCAATTTACACTTCTTCCTGCTGTTGAAAAAATTGTACTCCCCCTGGTTCAATATGTTGTCTTAATTTGACTGCCCACTGAGTTAAAGAAGTAAAGAAGACTTGAGAATCTTGTGGTCTTAAACTAAAGATATGTAGTATACATCAAAATGTCCTTTAATCGTGTAGTCTTATAATTTTTTGGACTTAAACATGTGGGACTAAAGAGTTGTCAAATTAGGAAAGAGGAGCTCCTTTTTAAAACAGGCTAAAAAGAAAATTAAGACCAACAAATTGAAGGGGAATGAGTAGTAGCTTAATAACCAATCAGGCTTTAAGTTCATGGAATGTGTTTTAGCAAAGATTTCCAATGGCAGCAGAAAACTATTAGTATTTATTTTGTGCAAAAAGTTTCAACAAATTTTGATTTCTGGAAACGGTCTTAACATTATTAAGCTTGGTTTTCTTTTCAATGTATCAGGTGACAAGAAAGTTCTGGTGTTGGCCACAGCCAGTGTCGATAAGAAAGTGAAGTTGTGGGCAGCTCCATCCCTGAATGCATCATGAATGACAAGTATTTGATGTCTCGCCTAGTTTTTTGAACGAATAGATCAGAAGAGGAGAATACAGCCGAAGTTCGAGGATTGAGTGCTTACATCTTTTAAGGGCTTTGTTATTTAAAGAGAGACTTAACCAGAATGTGGTGAAGCTAGAGAAAAATTTTGATGTTTAATTTAATGTTATATATACATGGGTGGTAGGTAGTTTTCTCTGCCAAGCTCCAAGGGATTGTGAGGTGTTACTGATCTATTTTAGAGCTTAAAACCTACTTTTTTCTGTTTCAATTTAAAAGAAAATTATATATTTTGCAAGTTCCCTTCTACTTGTGAGAAAAAAGGAGTCTCTTTTCTGTTCTTTTTTTTACCAAAACAAAAATGGGGGTAAGGTAGGGGATTATAAAAACCTTTCGCCTTCAAGATCCCTACTCTTTCTTGCTTTAACACAATAAAAAAAAATTTAGTACTCATGTTCTAAAAAATAAGTTATGAAGCTTTGTGCGACTAATGCAATAAGAAATTCAATGGAGTATTAAATTATTTTTAAATTGCATTTGACATTGGAGAGTAAAGAAAGTTGGAAATTAAAAAGAAAGTTAGAAATTTTAAAAAAAAAAAAAAAAACCGCCCACCGTGGGGCTCGAACCCACGACCACAAGGTTAAGAGCCTTGCGCTCTACCAACTGAGCTAGACGGGCTTGTTGTTAAATATTGTTAAAGTAAACACTCTATGTCGAAATCAAGTTATTACAGGTTAATTATTTTTGCAGTTTTTTTTTGTTAATCATGTAAAATTAAACTAATTGGAAGCTAAAATTAAATATGATCTTCAATCCAGATCCTCAATTTTCAACCTTTAAGAGAGTTTTTTCTTTTTTTCAGAAAAAAATAATCAAGAATGGTTTATTAGTCTCAATTTTAAACTATATTCTATAAAAGAGAAGTATTGAAAACACTCCTGAATTCGGAGTTACTTTCGTCTCAAAACTATTGACAATCTTAAAAACACCTTTCTACTTGACTAACCAAACTTAGATACACACCGGATATGCAACATGACATAACAAGTGGTCTCAAACTCTTGTAGGAGTATGTAACTCTTCTTAATAAAAAGCCAAGCCAAGAAACCTGTTAAAAACCCCATCAACAAGAATTTATAGGTATATTTCACTCATCTTACAAAATAGGAGGTGTATTTAGGTCAAGTTGATCCAATTAAATGGTAATTTTTAAGGCTGTCAATAGTTTAAGGATGAAACAATAGTTTGTGTCAAGTTTAGAAGTATTTTCGATACTTTTCTCTCCTTATAATGAATAACAAAGTACTTTGCCATGCTTTTGCTAATTTATTTTATATTTTTTGAAAGAGCTCTATGCTATAATCCTCCTTTCTATCGGATATCCTCGAAAAATATAGGAATGTTTCAAAATTTAATTAAGTTGTTAACAATTGGTGCAATGTTAAGTACACTTTGTTTTGATAAACACATTTAAGAAAATATAGATGATTGTTATAGAACTACAAAGCGTTACAATTTAAAGTTTACATTAACTAAGAAAAGAAAAAAAAAGACACAAACTATGCAAGCACTATAATATATATAGTGCTTGATAGAGCAACACAACACGTACATTCACATTACTTAATTAATCCAACGTTTTACTAAATCAACTTGTCTCGAAATACAAAGAGAACAGGATTACATGATTTTTTTAATAGAAGAACAACAAAAAGGTTTCAATAAAAGTTATTGCATTTATTCAGATTTGAAAACAGGTGCTGATCCATTAACCTTCTCCTCCATTTTCAATTTCTCTCTTCTCTGTCATTATTCACAACACACAAGTTACATAATTAGACGAATTCGTCCGTAACAAGTCATTCTTTATAATAACATTACGTTATAGCAACCAAAAAATATCTAAACAAATAACATTGTTTGTTATAAAGAGATTTTACTGTATTTCTTTCTATCCTAGGGCGGAAAAAGATTGATTTCCTATATAGTTGCTCAACTAATAGCTATTATTTCAGAAAGTCACATTTTTTCTTGATTTTAATGATTTAATGAGATCATAATCATTTTAGAAATTAACTCAAAAGCCAATGAACTATTGATTAGATAATTACATTTCACTAATTCTTTTTTGTTTCTGAAAAAAAAAACACAACATTTTAACTGTGAATTACATGGAAAATTTCCTAGGAATTAGTATGAAAATCTGTTAGGAAACTTATTTTAATCCCCTGAAAATCCCATGTAATTCACGTTTTTCTCGTAAAAAAGAAATGTTTTATTAATTATATCGAGGTTTTCTTTTTTCTTTTTCTTCAATTTGGTCGCATTATGTTAAAGAAAAAAAGATGTTATGTTAATACCTTTTCGAAGACTTCCTTCTGGTATCGATATCCCTGCAACAAAAAAAACAAAAAAATATTACTCCCAAAAAAAATTAAGAGTTTATGAGTTATAAACTTGTCACTCGAACTCATAATTTTTCGTGTTCACGATTAAATATTTATACGTAACGTCGAACTGACCTTGTCAGTTCCATAGATGTAATCACAGTAAGTGAAAACTGAAGCAAAGTTACTGTGACAACTTTCCCCAACAAAGTGATGATAATCATGGTATATAGCTCCACCATAAAATGGTATATACTTTGATGGGCTCCATGGAAATTCATACCTACATGATTTTTAAAAATAAAAAAAAATGAATCGCGATGCGACTATAGTATGATATAATAATAAAAAAAAAAAAAATTATTGTGTGTACGTTATAGTATATAACGCACCCGCTGTGAGTCTCAATTGCTTCAATTTGTCTCAAGACAAACCAAAGCAAAAATGTAAACATGTGACAAGGAACCAAAAGTGGGCCAAGAAAAGAAGCTAAGCCCAATATAATAATTTCAGCCCAGTGGGCATAAGGTGCTGCAAAACTAATTGGGGCCACATATTCATGATGAACTCTGTGGATTTTGTCATAACCCCATTTGTAGTGATGGAGCATTCTGTGAAGCCAATAATTTGCATAATCTTCAACTAAAAAATACACAACTAATTGCCAAAATACTTCTGAAGCTGATGGCAGGGGTAAACTTGTCCTTATTCCAACCCACTGCACAAAGTACAAAAATTTAATAAATCACAAACAAAATATATATATATATATATATATATTACTACTCCACTATCTATTTATTTTTTCATTTTTTTTGCATGGTGTCAAACAGAAAATAATATAAAATAATTGAGTTGTGTGTTTAAGGTTTATTGAATTATTTATTATCATATTATAGACTTCAGTGAAAAAAAGATTCTACTTTAATTTAAGACATGCATAGGATACCTTTGGTGTCCTTTATGTTCAAAAACATAATAAAAGTAAAAATTAGTGTGTAAAATGTAGCGTTCGGTGTTTTAAAAGATGGGGGCGAGATTTTTATGGATCGCGGAATGAGACATAATCCTTAAAATATGGGATGTGATTTCTATGAATTTACGAGATGTATGTCTCATGTATTTTTAAGTATTATTATTTTATCACTAAGAAATAAGTAAAGGTAATATTTTTTTTTACTAGTTCTGTAATATAAAAAAATGATAATAATCATCGGTCTTTATATCATTACATCAATAATAAAATAATTAATGTACAGGTTGTATACTTCAAGTCAAATTTTAGGATATACGCCTTACAGATCTACATTTTTCGAATTCACGTCCCAAAGCGTTTCTAGCATGTCGTTGTGTGTTTATTACACCTTTCATTTACGTCCTCAAGTGTTTCTAGCTAGCCCCACCCTAGAACGCACATGATGTTGTGTATTTATTTTGACTTTGAAACTGATGGCATCTTTGAATCATTTAAAGTGACACGACTTATTTCGAATAGTTCAATGGTAATTTTGATTATTACATAATTTGAAATAATTGACACTTCTTTCTTTTTTTTTGTGTAAAATATGAAGAAAAAAAAATAAAAACAGTGCATGGATAGATACATACCTCAATGATGGGATAAGAAAAAAGTTGTAGAGGACCAACAGCAAATACAAAAGTGATGAGGACTTTTCTGTAACATTCCATCATTTCAGATAAAGTAAATGTAGTTTTGGGTTGAATCTTGTAAATTTCAAACTTTTTGGACCTTAATAGCTCAATCATAACCATTGGTAAAGGGACCAAAGTGTAGAAAATGATCAAAAAGATTGTGTTATGGCAATAGAGATAGAAATCTGATTTATTTGCAGTGTAATTGAACCATAATGTCTCTCCGTATGTCAAATTTCTCCCTAGAGACATAGAAGCCTCTTCAATACTCTCAAAAGGCAACATTTTTTCTTCTTTTTTTTTTTTATGAAAATGTGATTGTTTTTTTTTTCAACAATGTTGGATCTTATACTTGTTATTGTTGATGTTTTTGGTTTGTTTTTCTCTCTCTATGTATGTAGAGAGAGAAAAAGAGAGGGGGGAAGAGATGAAAGAGAGAAAGAGGAAGATGTAGTAATGGAGAAAGGAAACTAGACTTGTTTAAAATTATAGGGAGAGAAGAGGTGGGGAGAATTAAAAGGATTATCATTAGGTGTACTAAAAATGTGAGATGTGTAGTGTAAATATTTTAAGGTAGAGATTATTATGAGATGAATAATAAATTTTTTTTCGTTTTAGTTTATCTATCTGATTTGATATGGATCGAGTGGAAAAAATAAATAAATAAGTTGTTATTTTAAAAATCTGTAAAATCTATCAGAATGTCATTTAATTTTGTGATTTTAAACGATGGTGAATTCAGAATTTATTAGTTATTGATGCTCAATTATTTTTTAATTTAAAACTGATATTAAAATTGGGTGCCCAATTTACATATCCATACAAACTATTGACTTTATTTTATAAATAATAGCGTTGGCTTCAAAATGTAATGGGTGCTAGCTCAAGCACCCATAAACTAGAATATGCATGTCACTGATTTTAAATCATGTGAAAAATTGAAATTGAAAAATTAACCAAAACGAAAAAAGACGTATTTTTTAAAGACAAACTTAAAAGAAAAGAATGTAACATGATTACTTTCTTTATGTTAATTCGTGTGATACAAATTAAATTTCAAAAGTCAATCGATTCTTTTTCAAGTTGTTTTTGATATTTAAGTTATTAATTATAATGATTTACAATGTATTTTACATATTTTACGTAATATATATCTCCCTTTATTCTAATTTATGTGATATAAATAAAATTTTGAAAATTAGCATACTTTTCATATGTTTGAAAATATTATAATTTATAATTATTAAGATTTATAATATTTTTTACATACTTTTTTAGTCTATATAAAATGATAAAATTTTAAAGAATAATATAGTAGAATTACCAAATTGCCCCCGATATACAAGCAAAAATGAAGTATATTATTTTATTAGTAATAAATGAAGTAGCATGCTTTTGAGTAGAAAAAATAAATACACCAAGTACATAGTTATACTTCTTTCTGGTTTTAAAATAACTGATATTTTTAATTTACGAATCTTTTTTTAAAAAAACAATTTATTCTTATAAATAAAAGGTGTTTTTACTGATTTATTTATCATCAAATGAAATCTAATTAGTACTTCTTAATCATATAAACAATAATAATTTTGATAATATTAATTATTTCTTAAAACACTAAAATATTACTTAGCTAAAAATAAAATAAATAAATTAAAACACCACTTAATTAGAACGAAGAAAAAATTAAATAATATATTTAGATATTAATGTTGAAATGGTATAGTTTAATTTAATTTATTAATATGAAGAAATAAAAAGACCTACTACTAATATTTGACAAGGGAGTAAAGAGAGTAAGAAATAATTAAAGAAAATTCAAACGTAACCAATAAATAATAATAATACTCATAATAAATAAATAAAGAGTGCCAAACTGAAAAATGGTGAGCAAAATTCAAGGGCCTAAATAGGTCTTTAGCCTTTTATTTACGGATAATGCTCAAGTACCCCCTCAACTTATGTTCGAAATCTCAGAGACACATTTATACTATATTAAAGTTCTATTACCCCACTGAACTTATTTTATTAATAATCTTTTACCCCTTTTTAGCCTACGTGGCACTATCTTGTGAGTCCAACGATGGTTGACTTTTTTTTTTCAAACTAGTGTCACGTAGGCTAAAAAGGGGTAGAAAATTACTTATAAAATAAGTTCAGGGAGGTAATAGGACCTTAGTATAGTATAAGTGTGTCTCTGAGATTTCGGGCATAGATTGAGGAGGTAATTGTGCATTTTCCCTTTTCTTTACAACTATTTAATTTATTTATTGGAATTCGTTTGAAAAAAATATATTTTTATAATCTCAAATTAGAAATATATTAAATGTATTAAAGTATCTTCTATTTACTTATTATGAAAAGTTATATATGATAAATAAATTAAAATTGAAAGAAGTAATTTTTTAAACTTTTGTTTTTTATATTCCTCCCATTTCATTTCTGATATGCATCTTATATTAATAACATGTGTGGTGGGTAGAATGCGATTAAGCTCTATTTTCTCCATACAATAAAAGATGCTAAAAAATCTCTTATTATGATATTTGCACATGAAATGTTTGATTGATCAATGTATGAGTTGAAAATTATAAAGTTTTAATTTAAATCTCATTAGAGAATTTATTTTTAAAAAATGTTGAATAATTTAATTACATGTCTATTAATTTTGATAGACAGAATCATTTGTTATTAGTTGGAGGATGCACTATCTCGTGAAATAGTCCATTATCAAGAAACACGAAAGAGAGAAATACTTCTTATCGTAATATTTTATTTATTTATCATCATATTTAGTTTTTGTATTAAAGTTTGATTAATATAAATTTGCATTGCATAAGATTTCTTAAAAAAAATAATCTCTACCGAAAATAATTACGTATTCAATATTCAAAACTAAACAAACTTATTAACGAAAGAGCAACTTCATTCATCACACCATGTCCTCTTATTATAACCACACCATAACAAAATGTATAAAGAGTAGAGAATCCTTTTGTTGCCACACCGTGCTATAAACATTAATAAATATATACGTATATTTCTCCATTCATTTTTTCAATTTTTATTTTATAAGAGTTAAACTGATTAATTTTTAAAACTCAATTAGGTTAATTTAATATTTCTAATATAAAGTTTGAATGATTGAAAACTATTAAACAACAGTACAAATTGTAATCAATTTTATATTAATAAGATGAATAATATAAATTTTAAATTTTATATTAATGTGATGAATAATATGTATTTTAAATATTTATCAAAATTTCTATCATCTAACTATGGAAAAACAAAATGCGTACTAAACTTTTAACTCCTCATAAGTTTTATACCTTTTGTGGTCACGCAATAGCCACTCATAGTATGGTGGGAGATACGGGATAGCATAATCGTATATATGATATTTTATTAGTGTGATGAAATAAAAATAAATATTTAGGTTATAGTATTTCATTTTTTTACTGTATAAAATAACTTTTACCATCTTAGTTAACTAAGATAATTTTAAAATTATTATTAGATATAAAATAAAATTATTTAATAAAATATACATCCAAAATTATTATTCTTATTTCATTAATCAGACTACTTCCTCGAGTTTTAAGTCATTAACAAAAACAAATATAATACTACAAGCAATAGTTTCCATTTTATCATTTTGGGGCTAACTTATTGTAAATCAAATAACTCACAATTTAACAATATTTTTATTTATTTTTATTTGTCATATTTAAATTTAACATGTTCATTAAAAAACACATTTAATTACCACAAAATTCTAATTAATTGATTTAATATTAGCTTTTTGAAAATTGAGTAATTAATACTAAAAAAATAATTATAGTTACTTGAATGAAAGTGAAAGATCAACCCCTAACATATACTTATTTTTTTTACGAATAACTGACATCAATAAATGTTGTCCGTACATGATTCAATTATTTCACCGAAAATAATTTGTTTGTTTTAATTACTTGTCAATTTTTAAATTGACACATCTATTGAAAAGATAATAAGTTACAAGTTAAATTATTATTTTATCTCTATTAATTAGGAATGAAAATTTTTATAATTTTTAAAGTAATTAATTATTTATTAAGGGTATAACAGATAAAAAAAAATTATATTTTTTTATTTATCAAAATAAATAAGTAATTTATGACAACTATAAAAAAAAGCGAAGAATTAATCAGGGACAAATATCTCATAAATTGATTAATAAGTATTCCCTTTGTTTAACTAGTTGTCAATTATACTATTTTGAATTATCCAACAATTTTATTCATTTTATGATTTTTTTAATAAATTTTACACTTAATCTATTATTTGTTCTTTATTATACTTTTCAAGATATTATATTTAAAAAATAATATAGTAAAATATTTTTTTATTTATATTTTATAAAAGAAAATGTGTAAATTATTAGAGAACAAAAATCATTGACCAAAAATATGTCATAAATTTATAAAAATAAATAGAAATTTTACAATTAAGGTGAATTACATGAGGCACAGAGTTTTTTTTGTCAAAGTTAGTGTCAGAGTTACACAAGATTCGAAAAGATTCCCTTCTTGATTTTTGCTTCTATTTTGGTTGAGAAAGTTACACGTAATTTTATTCAAATTAATTTATTTACAGTCGTAAAAAGAATAAGTTATTTTTTAAAATTACGTCATGACGATACATTATTATTATTTTTTTTTAAAGAAAGCACTAGCATAAATCACGTGTTTAATTCACGCCATCCACAAAATTTGGGTCCATTTGCAAACCTTAAATTACTAAATTGCCCTAATTTATTGAGTCATTTAATAGTTGAATAAGATTTGTGTTATTCATGTATTAATTTTGGCAGAATTATTTTACGTTTAGTACGTAGATAGAAATTATGTTATTTATGTATGAATTAGTATTATGTTTGAATGATAATTTATACATATGTATAGCTAATATATGTCTATATTATTTTATACGAAAAAATAAAACAGTTGATATATAAATAACTTATTTATGTATAATTAATACTTCATCTGTTTAATAATATTTATTCACTATACTAAAAGTAGTTGTTCAATAATATTCTTCAGTTTAGAAAATCAAGAATTAATTTATTTTTTGTGTCTATTTGCCCCTTATTAAGTAGTGTAAATACTTCCTCGTGTTTCTTTTTATATGACCTCTATTTTTATAAATAATTATCATTTTATAAAAATTAATTCGTAAATTATTTTATTTTTCTTATTGTACCCTTAATAAAGTAGTTAATGAATCTCGAAAATACATCCTTTGACCAACCTAAGAAATCTATGAATAATGAATATTTATTGGAGTACTTTATACATAAACTTCTTTTTCCATTCACTATTAAAAAAAAAAGATTTTGAAAAGGAAATATAAACAAACCAATAAAAAACGTTTTATACAATAAATAAATAAATAAATAAATAAATATATATATATATATATATATATATATATAGGAAAATTGAGGTGGAAAAAATTTAAAAACAAGTGAGGAAAAAAATGGCTCCAAAAATTACATTCAAAAATTTAAATAGTTAGCTAAATGCTTTTTAATTTTTGAAATCTAGCATATTTATCATTTATTATAAAGTTGATTTTTAAAAAAAGTAAATAAGAGTAAAAGAGTAAAATTACTTAATTTTTTTAATACAAGTGCAAATTAAAAAAGTAACATATAAAAGTATGAGTTTATTATTTTATTCTTATTAATTATGAAGTGGATGACTTAAAAGATTAAGGTTTTCAAGAAATTCTACCTTTCTCAAATAATTAATTGAGAGTATTAAATAATTTTTTTTACATTTTTTTAATTTATTAAAATGAAAAAATAATTAAAAACAATTAAAAAGAAAAATGGAACAAATAATTAAAGGCAACAAATAACAAAAAAAATATACTTGACAAAAGAGTAATCAGCATAAAATAATACATAAATGTCCATTAAAGACTAGCTAATTAATCTTTGATTTGTCTGATTAGAGCAAGTGGAACCACGAGGCTAAATATCAAGGGAAAATTTACATAAACTGTCCCTCTAAACAAACTAATTACCTAAATTTATTAAGATAAAAATCTTTTTTGGCTAAAAATTTTGGTCAGATTTGGCCAGATTAGAAAATTAAAAAAAATCAGTTCATTTTAAAATTAAAAATTATAATAATTTTTTTAAATTTCTAACTTGAATTTCAATTAAAATTTTCTAATCGTTTAGTATTAATTATTTGTTCAAATACTCGTTAATTAATTAATAGAATACCCATAGGCTATAAAATATTTGGGATTACTCAGATATCTCCTCGATTCGCACACTGGAGCAGTGGTTTATTTTTTCTTTTTTCATTTATTGTGTTTGTTTGTCCATTTGTTATTTTTGTCTTTATCTCATTTTATTATGAGATAAATTGGTATCAATTAAACAAAAAAATTTAAGTTACTATTTATATTGATAACATACGACAAAGAAATCAATTATTTTTAATCGTATTCATGCATCCTATTTGATAGTATAAGATAAAAGAAAAAAAAACAAAACATAAAATAGAGTTTTTGAAATGATATGGAATAAAATATAGTCTAAAACTCGTATTTTATATAGAGATGAATTAAATATTATTTTTGTTTCTCTTGTCTTATTCATTTTGTTGCGTGTAATGTACCCCTTCGATCTCTTTTTACTTGGCTAATTTTAATTTTTTATTTATCATTTTAATAAATTAAGAAAAGATAATATTATTTTAATAAGTTACGCTCTTATTTTATTTAGAGAGTTAATATTTAAATTAATTAATTTTAAAATTTCATTACTTAAAAGATAAATAAAAAATTTTCGAAGTCAATCATTATATCTTAAGTCAAATAAAAAATAATTATCTAAATAAAGACGAAAAGAGTACTAATATGAACAGATACACTAATTTAAAATTTAAAAGTAATAAATTGCGAATGGACTCACCTATCTTAAAAAATTTCAAAATTCAAGTTTTGTCCATTCCCATGGTTATTACCTTTGCTTTGTTTCATTAAGCTAGTGTTTTTGCCTCAAATTTTTAAATATTTTGGATAAATTATTTTTTGGTAAAGTTTCACCATATATTTAATTATAAGTTTTATGAGAAATATTTGATGATTTTAAAATATATAATTTATATCCTTATAAGTTTTAAAAATGATTGAACATGCCTTCAAGTTTGTATTATCATTTAATGAATATGTTTTCAAAAAATAATTTTATAACATAATTAATAATAATCAATAACAATAAAATAACAATATGAGCAAAAAAAAATACTCTAATCATATACTTAAATTTGTCAATGATTTAGGATGAATTATAATCAATTAAAAAGAACTTTTTTTTTGCCACATTTTGTAGATAGCAGAGAAGAATAATTATCACGTAGTTATTAATCGAGTAATTTGATAGACAAAATATAAAAGTTTTAGAATAATTCTTAAATTTTTAAAAATTACTGAGTGTTACAACTTGGCCTGAATACTAATTTTTTAAAATACTAGAAGTCTTGAGATATTTGACAAAAGAAAGTGGTGAATGACTTGAAAATTTGGTTGAATGTGATTAGAAAATTAAAAAATTATAATATTTTTTATTTTAAAATAAACTATTTTTTAGTTAAAAATATTAAAATTAAAATGATAAAAGTATTTTAAAAGATGAAAAAACATTAAAAAAATCATTCTGATCAAAAAGATTTTCCCTTTGATAAATATATTTATCATGTAATGATAAGTTATATAATCAAACACCATTTATCAAATATTTTTTTCTAAATTCACCGAATATATTTTTGATCAACCAGTCTAAGAGTTTGTCCTATCGATTTTGTCTTAATTGTCATTCCTAATTATTCATGAATATATTTCAATTAGACCCCTAAAAGTGATTTACTTGTACGTAGCAGAATTATTTTTACAGAATAAAGGAGTCGAGGTTTTTAAAAATATTTTGGGCTAATATTTAGCCACGTAAACTCGGAAAAATTATATAAATTAATATATTTTAGAAAATAATTATTAATTTTAGCAATATTTTTTGTTTATTACCATTTATAGCAATGATTTGTTAAATCTATAATATGCATTAAAAGTGAATTATGTATGTAATATATATGAATTATAATTGTTTTTTAAAATATATTATGTTTGTTTGGTAAAAAATTGTCACATTGTATTATAAGTGTATTAAAATGTGTGATAAATGTATTATTCATCATTAAAATTTGTATTATATGTGAATAATAAATTGTTCTTTGTAATATGTATTAAACTTGTATTATAAATAAATAAAAAATAATCAAGTTTTAAAAATATTTACCATTTATAGCAATAACATTTTTTTTCACTTGACCACTTTCAATCCATTTATAACACAAGTTTAATACATATTACAAAGATAAATTTATTATTCATAATACAAATTTTAATGATAGATAATACATTTATCACACATTTTAATACACTTCTAATACAATATGACAATTTTTTACCAAACAAACATAATATATTTCAAAAACAATTATAATTCAAATATACTGCATACATAATTCACTTTTAATATATATTACAGATTTATCACACAATATTGCTATAAATGATAATAAATAAAAAAGTATCACTAAAATCAGTTTTTATTTCTAAAAATATATTAATTCATGTAATTTTTCCTTTGTTTTATTCGGCTAATCAGAGATTAATTCAACTTTGAAAAATAGTAGTAGTAAATATCCCATGTGTATTAGAAATGACCAAAAAATTGAATTAAATTTGTTCCTATTTTATCTACTAGATTAAATTATCATACCACACTAAAAATAGTTTATCCTCCTTCCATGTATTAAATTAAATGTTAAGATTATTTTTCAGCTTAAAATTGCCCTTCATAAACGAAACAATGATTATATATAAAACTTGATTAATACACAGACTTTATTTATTAATCTACGTAATATTAGTATTTTATACTATGATATTTAGATATAGATGTTATTAATTAGTGAAACATATCTTTTATGATCTCTACCTGTTGGGATGTTAACTAATCTATAAGTTATGAGTAAAGAGAATATATTTTTATTACGTACTCATAATCATTCACCTATGAATAAATTAATATTTTAATATAATGATTTTTTGTGATCATGTTTATTGGTGTCATTTTCAGTGTATTTGAGTATTTAAATACATCAACAAATAAACAAATTATTTCGACACTTAAATTATAAACTGCAAATTGCAACTAAACATCTAAATTCTTTATACAGTGTTCATATTAATATTTTCGGTTTAAATTTCGATTGTAAATACATACGATCGTAACAAGTAATTCTTTAATTTTTTAAAATTCTTTTTAAACACTTGAATTAAGTTTTTCTATTAAGCATTTAATTAAACAAAATATTCTTATTAAATTCTTTTAGTTTACATATGTGTTCTCTATCATCCATTACATGAATAAGTTAACTCTTAACCAAAAAAAAAAAGTTAATTCTTAAAATATATCACCTACCCTTAAATATATGTATTTATCTTAATAAACTACAAAACCTCATACCTATCTCAACTAAGATTAATGTGTATATTTATGCTGGGGATGACATACTAGACTTAATGTGTATATTTAATTATGACTTGATGTGTATATTTAAGAACATGACATAGAAAATGTATTTTTGTTCTTCCCATCTAGTGTTTCTCAATTCATATTAGATGTCAGACTAAATTTGAATACCTTAAATTCATAAAAATATGTCAGTCATGGTGAATATACTGTTATGTGTCTCTTCTTGATTATATAGTATAAAATATAAATAAACGGCTAATAATAGAGACTACTAATTAATAATCTGTAACAACAATCAAGAAATATTAATATTATACGAAGATCATACTCCCTCCGTTTTTAATTATTTGTCAATATTTTTAGTTATTTTAATTATTTGTCTTTATTTTTTATATTTTTAATTATTTTGAAAAATATAAAACTTTTTTAAAATTTTAAGTTTTTAATTCATCTACTTCTTAATCAATATGGGTAAAATAATAAAAATTCACAATATCAATTTTTTTAAAATAAGTATAGCAATTTAAAAATGAAGTAATTAGGGACAAATGAAAGATACATTGTATTAATTAATGCTACTCAACAGTCAAATACGTTTTCCCAAATTGGATCCAAGTACAAACTGATGTGGGAATTAATTTAATTTACAATGATTGCATATGGTTATGCCAAAGTTTCTTTTGAGATAATCACATTCTATTTTCAACGTCTAATGTACTTTTATGATGAAAAAATATATATATATTTAAAAATTTATTTCTTAAAAATAATAAATTTTTTCGATTTTCTTAATCAATGATCATAACAAAATAATTGAAAAATAATATTTCTCAAACCTTTTGGAAGATCAAACTAATCACCAATTTATGAAGTGTAACATTTCAGTTGAAATATGGAAATTATCACTAAAGTTCATAGCCTCTTCATTCACATGATAATATCAAATTATAAAGGAAACGATGATATTTTAGAATCATTATTATGATATTAAAGACGTTTTTGATTAAGTAGATGAAAAGGGGGATAATTAAATTCTATAAGCGAATTGAAAGAATGATATTTGTGCGTAACTTTTAATATGTTAAGCACAATTCTTTTTTTTTTTAATCCTTTTTCAATTTTCATTTCAAATTCTATAACAAAGAACCCTTATAAGTAAAGCACATAAGAGTAAGTTACGTAAATAAATCAATTAGTAACGAAGGATATGAATTGAACTATTTTACTTATTCTAAGAATACATTAAAGTTTGTCTACTGTTATCTGCATATGTTTCATAAACTGATAATTTTTTAAATATTTTTAATGAAATTTCATTTAAACACTTGTAATTGAATATTTAAACACATGATAAAATATTTCTATTAAAACATGTTCGGACTTTCTTTTCTAAAAGCAACGTGTGTGGATGGTAACCCAGACACTGACATAATAATAATAATAATAATAATAATAATATAATAGCAACGTCATGAGAAAACTTAAGGGCCCGTTTGGACAAAAAAGGAAGGTCCCAATCGAAAGCACCTCCTTTGCACCCCATTTTCTCAGCCCCCCATTTACGATTTACGGCATGTGCTTTAAACGTTTTATTTAGAGGAGTTTTTATATTTATGAGATCTGGAAAATAAAAATTCGGATTGTGAATTAGCTAACAGATTTTATAACTTGTTTGGTTAATTTTTTGGATGATTAAAAAGTATTATTTTTTTAAATTAAAAAAATGCGATGTGGTTTAATTAAGTTTTTAAAAGAAAATTGAGAAAATGCATAACTATCCCTTTAACCTATCTCGAAATCTCATAAGCACATTTATCCTATACTGAGGTCCTATTATCCCCTAAACTTATTTTATATAAGTAATTTTCTATACTTTTTGGCCTACATGGCACTAGTTTGAAAAAAAAATCAAACAACATTGGATCCACAAAATAATGCCACGTAGGTCGAAAAGAGTTAAAATATTATTAATAAAATAAGTTCATAGATAGTAGGACCTTAATATTTGTCTGCTAATAATTTTATACACTTTTAAAAAACTATAAGTAAAAGGTAATTTTACTATATTACCCACTGAACATAATAAATGTATTGATCTCATAAAATGGACAAATATTATAAGACATTCAAAAATAATATAGTGTCCAATTATTATTAAACAGAGAGTAGTAAACATTGTGAGTTTTTTTTTTAATTACTAAACAGTATAAAAATCAATATATTTGCATAGAAAATGTGGACCTACAAAATTAAAGATTAAGATATTTACACCTTAGGATCACTCTGAGCTTTTGACACATTTTATTCCATGCTTGAATTTCCTTACGCATGACAAAAAATGTGAATAACCTAACTTCTCAGTCATAGCAAAACAACGATTATATTAATATACCCAGTGAATATTACAAGGGAGATACAAAGACAATAAAATATATACAGACCTTACCTCTACCTCGTAGAGATAGAGAGACTGTTTCCAAAAGACAGTCGACTCAAATGCTTCTCAGTCACATAATAGAAAAGTTCCATATTACAATATTCGTCAACAATATTTTTTCTTTCATAAGATTTTCTATTAAAAAGAAAAAGATACTTTATAGTTTCTTGCAATTGTGCATTTAACACTTCACCCTTAACCAGTACGAAGAAAATCTTGTTGGGAGTGTCAATGGATCCTGCAGAGTGCGACTCGGATTAAGTCGGAGCTCTAACGTGAGCTCCGGACACCGGGTGGAAAACCGAGAAAAATATAAGCTCAGGGGGAAGCATCAGGCTGTCGTTCTGGCAAGGAAGCTTGGAATTCTGGTAATGCTTCACAAGAATCATATATTTTCCTCAAGGTTGGAAACTCAGACTGAACATGCACAATAATGTCAACATCAAAATGTGAGATTTTTTTTATCTGCTAGTGAGGCAACATAGGGGGTGGGGTAAAAGACAGTAGAAGATGCACGTTAGGTTCACAAATATTAAATGAATGTGACAGTATATATATTCCAGAGGAGAGAAAACAGGACACATGTTTCAGTTTTCACAAGTGTGATGTAAAATGTTAAGCCACACAAAAATATACAAACAAAGGCTATATATTTATTTTTCATATATGATTGTAAACTATGATAGGGATGTCGATGGCGCGAGTGTGGTGTGCGTTTTATCTCAATCCACAAATTTACAACCTATGTATAGTAGTTTTTATGCAATTATTATGAAACAAATATAGCAAGATTTTACTTAATTACGAAATGTAGCATTATTTTTAATTTTAGAGTCGAGGAAGACACTATATTCACACAATGTATAATGTCGCTACCTAACTATATCCATGTGTGCCTGATTGCCTGCTATAGAACTCCAAATTATCGTTACACTGATAATTTTTTAAACCTAGTGCAATTTTGAATAAACAAAGGGCCTTAATTCGCTGTCGTGTAATTTTTCCTAACATGAAATGATAATGAAATCTTGTCTCAATTAAGGTAAAGATTCGATGAATATGATCACGTAATCTTAAGTGAATGCCATGAAAATGGCATTCAATTACCTTATTGTCAATTAGCCATCCCTAATACTATAGCTTATTTTTGGTGGGGAAGGTGAGATTCAGAGCCAAACTCATATCAACTAAGTTCACTAACAAGCTCACACTTGGTTACTTAGTCAAATAAGATGTGCCAAGCTTGAGCTCGTACTTGAGCTTATCTATTTAAGTGTTAGTCCAGAGCTTGATTCAAGTTGGCTCGTTTTGTAGTTAAGGACAATGAAGTTTGTTTAATCCAAAGCAGAGAGACTTGAGGGATCTCAGAAGATTTTTAAGCTAGTTATCATGTTGCAGTCAAAAAAAAAGAAGACCCAAATACATTTAGTAGCCACATAAACTTACCATGTCAATGTCAAACCTTTTAGTAGCTACTGCAATTTGAGGTGCCAAAAACACGTCAGCCTACAATGTTCACCGCGTTATATCAGCTGGGATCATTTAGGAATAACATTGTCAAGATTATTAGTAATCATTTAACTGTTGACATGATATTATCTCCACTACTTTCGAAGCTAAAAGAATTCAGGTGCACAATAAAACAATGCTATCAAGAAAGCATACAAGCGCTAGACAAAATACCATATATACTTCATCTCCTGTAGCATACTTTCCAGCAGAACCTGTCAGCAATTTTTCAAGAGCTGCTCTAAAACAAAAGAAATTTCTTCAGAACCAATGAAACAAGAGGTTCAAGAACAATACTGATCAAGGAAACAAAATTCACTACATCAGGCAACAGAAGGAGTCCTAGTTGAATCTTATAATCTATAGAAACATGAGGATAGTGTCATCTTGTCTAATTTGAATACCAGACGCCTAAGCAAACAAAACGAGGATATTGAACACTGCCAGGCTAAAAAAAACCATACAGAACTAATTTTACTCTTTTGATACATGAAAATCAAATTGACTACTAATTAAGGCAAATATGATCTCTATCCAGATATATGAGACACCCTTTATGACAATTAATCCAATAAATGTTCAATTGGATTTCAAAAAGTTTGAACATGTAAAAACCATAAGCAAAGTTTTATGGAATCAAGTATTAAGAACTCAATTGATAATATAGAAGATCGAAATCCCACTCATTTGATGATTTCCCTATTATACAAGTTATATTTACAAACCAAAAAGTAGTCCGCTACATAGAAAATATCTAAGCAAAACTAACTCCTTGATAACCAATCCAGTGAAACTATGTCAAATAAATTAGAAAAAGAGACTCCATGATGATGAAATTTCTTTTTTTTTTTTATGAGTACAACATGAGCATTTATGTACCAAAACAACTCAAAGCTCAAGATCGAATTAACTTGAAAGCTTTATTGGTGACTTTTCTTTTCTCACGTGGACTAAATGAGTATGGTAAATAAAACATGCCTAAAACTTATCTGACAGGAGAACATTTCCTGCGGTGGATACACAAGCAAGCATAGCCTGCTTGGCTTTACATAATTTCCCATTTTTACCTTCTTTTCTTAAAAATCAATGGTAGTTTCAATTTTTAAAACCTAGGCAAGGAAGAGATTATTCTATTAAAACATTGATAAAACCTCAAATACAAAAATGTCTTTGAGGACTGGAGGGAGGAATGATATAATTCCCTAAAGCTACAGGTGAAGTAGCAGAAAATTGTTAGGAGATGGTTAGGAAAAGAGCAAAGAACAAACTTAGGAATCGACAGGAAAATTCTAAAGAAACTTACCTCCAAAACCTTTTTGAATGTGAAATTTTGCCCATAATTGTTTCTCTTCAGGACCAACCCTTTCTTCCATGTACCTCTGAAAATTGAATGGCAATTATTATGGCCCTGACAAAACAACATCCTTAACAAGACAGAGCATAAAACGGGACTGCTGGAGCAAGAGAAATACCAGCACTGATAACATATGAAGTGGCTGCATATTGGAGCTGACAATACTTGCTGCCTGCAGAGAAAGACAAGGGGTGCACAACTTTTATCCTAGTTGCAGCCAAACTTGCTCCTTAGAACATATTTTATGAAAAAAGTCAATGTTCATCATCCATAAATTTGGAGATAATATATATCACCATTCTTCGAGATATCTTGCCCTTATGGACTCAAGATAATGAGCATACACATGCAACACAATTCAAAATGCCCTTTAAGGACTTCTCTTTCAGATTAATTCATAATGCCCTTCAAGGACTTCCTAAGTGAAAGGATCCATAGGCACTTGGATCTAACCTGAAGATTGAGAGCTCTTAATTGAGGTTTAATTGGCAACAGGGGTCTCTGATGATACTTCTCTTCCAAATACTACCCAAACAGCAAAGAGATTAACACACACAACTGAATCATTCATGACGGTGTCAGGATTAGGAATCAAAGAAGATCATATAAGCTTAAGAGATCCTACCAGTAAAATTGCATAGGAGTCTGAAATTACCACATCACCATCTACCAAAACAGGAACATAATGAAGAGGATTTAATTTATCAAACTCTGCAAACATGTATAAGACATTAGTCAGAATTAGCGGTGCTACAAGAAATTATGCATATACCACCAATATTCATTCTGGAAGCATTGCTCAAACTCAGAAACTATACTAGGTAATTCACTGAACACTGATTGCTATGGAAGATTGTGTTTATGCTCGTGTTAGGTAAAAAATTAATGGATCCAGAACTTCATCACAGTTCTCATAACTGTATTGCAGAGGCCGGCTGCCGGTATCACAAAGTTCTACAATCTGAAGTTGAAACTGGCTTTCCCCAACTCAATCAAGAGAGAATATCCTTATATCATCAAGTAGACCTATCTATGCTTCATCTTTTTTTTTACCCTGGATAAATTTGTCTGCTTTGACGCTTTCAACAGGGCAAGAGCTTGCATGTATACAAATGCTTAAATAAACTGACGCTACATACACAATATTATGGATATCCCATAGTAAGACTTCCAATTATTTATACACCTTTAATCCTTTCTTGACTTAAAAAAGGTCTTATATTACAGGAAGATTTAGGCACCAATAACCAGAGAGCTAAGTACTTAAAAAGGCTACTGGCTCAGCATCCTTACCAAAGGAAGTGAACGATTAAATGGGCATATATTTCCGTCGAGAAGGGTGATCTTAATCATATCACAGAAAATGTTGATTGGACAATTTTATGCTGTCTTAGAGAGGAGGATAGTTTGAGCTACAAAAACTAGAAATCAGAACCCGAAACAGCTGCTATTTTAAGATGATTTGGAAGACATGCTGCGTGAACGATGTCCTATGGATAAAAATGGGTAAGATGAGATCTTATTGGTACCAATTAATAAAACACTTCAGAAAAATATTGTAAATCATGAATGTTCCTGGGGTTGTAGAACCCACTTACAATGAGTCTTTCTTTTCCCTGATCAGTCCCACTGAATATGAGACATCTCTCATTGCCTATTGGCATAATAAACAAAAAGCAGTCACCTCAAGCCTAAGTTACAGATATGCATAGGCTTTTTTACTATATCACTGGCTAATGAGATTACTGTCAGGTGAAGCTGGAAACGTCACAAGGAAAATGCCAAGGGAAATGAATAATTTTAGGGATGGGCCTGAATTATTTAACCTAAAGCTGAACACTTGCATGAAGTTAGATCTATTTCTCTTAAACCCTGTCAGTGTTCAAAGTTCAGATATTTGGTACCCTGCCACGGGGAGCTCTCTATTATAAGCAGGCTAGAGAAGCAACGGGGCAATTCACAACTGAACAATATGTGTGTTATACTGGGGAATTCGGCATAGAGCAATTAACAAGAAGTTTAAGATATACTTTTTCAGCTTATTGGTTCTGAACCGTACATAAGCTAATGTTATGAGTTATCCAAAACAGTCGAACGACTTCTCTTACTTGTCGCGGAAATAGTTTCTAGTTCTACCCAGTGCCCATCACTATAGTAATCATGAGGTATAAGCTACTAGTGTTATACGTTTCAAAAACAGCCAAAAGGCTTATTCATACTCTTAACTGAATGACTGCTATTTCTGTTCATCACTACACTAATCAAGGACTATTCACTATACGAGTTCTGTTTAAAAGTAATCATGGCTCAGGAGCTATAAGCAAAAGCTTCACTTAAAGGGCTTACATAGACTCTGAAGAACCATGAAGTTGAACCATCAATAGCATATAGTAATGTTCACATTCTAACAAATATGGCAGCAACTAGGATCTCTATGTCTAATTAAGCAGATAGGAGCTAGATTAACCAATCTTCAGACTGTCGGACTCACCGTTATTTCTATTTAAAAATCTGCAGAGACATCTCGCCCAGACCACAAAGAATAGCTTTCTTGGCTGGAGTTATCCACTACTTATAGTAATTTCTATGGGAAATCTTCTTTTATCAACACAATATTGCCCTCAAGACAAGCCTTTGGTAATTCTGAATTCCATACAGGTGAATGACTATCAAAAAAATCAAACAAAATACCTGAAGTGAACTGTTCTCCTTTGCCAAGGTTGACTGCTCTATATTCATAAGAAAGACCTGTGAATCCCAGAAACCAAAACACAAAGTTAACAATCAAATAATTATTCAGTTGAAGTCCCCAACCCCAACACTCACCCCCACACAAAAAAAGAAAGGATATTAAAACAAAAATTCAATCTTGGGATTGACCAAGAATAGACCTTTGAGATTTAAGGCGAAGCGAACTCTCCAAGAACATGAACTTTGCCAGAAAGAATACAATACAATCTTCGAAACCCATGTTGAATCAGTTGCCTTCTTCTGCCAAAATGCATTGAACTTGGAATTTATTACATAAAAATGTAAGCTTTCAATTTCTCGTTCAGCTCAAAATTAGCTCCTTTCAAGCTTTGTGTTTTTTGGTTGGTGTGCGTGAAGACAGAGAGACAGAAAGAAAACTTACCATTGAGTTATCGGATTCCATGGAAGAACCCGAAATGGGAACAGCTAATGAAACATCAACAATGGAGTTGGTAGTTGGAGTTACAGTGTTAGAAAAATGTCTACCAAACCACAGTTGAAAATTGTCAGCTTTGACTAGTTTAATATAGGATCTGCTTATTTGCAACAACATTGGCGGATTTATCTTCATTTCTACTCACTTTTTCGGAAAAATTAACGTTTCTGCTCTCTGTTGTACATCTGAATTCGTATAGGAGAAAGACATATATATCTAAAGATAAATTGTGTTAAATTATTTTGATAAAAAAAAGAAAGAGATTTTTTTTAAAAAAATAAAGAACGGTTTATTTTATGGTTAGGACAAAAAAACAATATTCCCTCGATCTTAATTTATGTCACTTTTTTTATTTTAAAAATTAAATAGTTTAAGTTGAATTATAAATTTGCGTATAAAATTTTATTTTTTAAAAAAAGGTAAAATATATATATTTGTAAATCACGTAAAAGAATACTATGAGTCCCTATAATTAATAATTCAAAATATTTAAAAAATTTATAATAAAATATAAATTTGTTTAACTCTTGAAATCATAAATAGAATATTTTTTTTAAGTATAGCACTAATTTTTATCGAATGGTAATATATATTAAGGATTAAATAATATTATACTTAATAAATATATTAAATATTAAATATAAGTAATAATTTTCTTGCACTTTAAAATTGTAGTCTAGTTGTAATTCTCATCTTATTTTCACAAATTTAATTATATTTATGTTTAGAATGATAATTATGATTTATCATAATTCTTTTTGTTGTTGTTAATTTATTATAAGTAATAATATTATATTATTATGTTCATTAAAATGATATTCTTTTACCTTATTATTAGAGCATGTTTTCATATAACAATACCAACATAAGTTTGCTCCCTAATTATTACTATTATGATGATGAATTATCATTTTGTTAAAATATATTTTTGTAAGTAATGATAATTGTGAGTGATATATTTCTCTTTAAATACATTCTATATTTTTAGAAGATCCATTTATTTTTTATAAATAGTATTTTAATATTATAGTACACACAAAAAAATCAATTTTATTTATTATTCATTAACACGGAGCACATGCACTTAACTTCACTTCTACTCCAATAAAAGTTTAAGCGCGCTAAGTAAAGCAAAGAAACAAACTCCCGCCCAAACTCACACGTATAAATAGTTTAGGGTTTGAGGGGAAACAAAGATCACCGCTTCGCTTCGCTTCGCCTAGGGTTCACCAACCGCGAAGCTAAAACAATGGCGTTTTGGGGTAAAATTTTATCAACTGTTTTCTAAAGCTTTTTTTGATCGATCATCACAAGATCGCTTACTTTTTTTTTTTGGTTTTATAGGTATTGAAGTGAAAGCTGGTAAGCCAGTTACTCATTTGTCCAATAATGAGAGAGGAAGACTACGAATTTCTCAGGTGATTTATGGATGAATGAGATCTTCTACAATTCCCAATATTTTTAGATAAATTAGTGATTGACACAGTGAATTAGAAATCCATGTTGTATAGGGTTTAAAGTTTAAACTACTATAATCTCAAGATTCATATGAAAATATTTTCTTTTTGGGACTTCAAATTGTTTGGTACTAAGGCTGATGATGATAGGAATGCACTTAATGCAAGCTGATCCTGGGAATATGGAGATACAACAGCAGGAGAGTTTGAAATATCGAACCTACATGAAGTTTCTTATCTGAAAGAGTAAAGCAACTTGGTTAAAATTAGGACATGACAATACCAATTACTTTCATTTTGTGATCAAACATAGAAAACTCCCGTCTTTCTACAATACAAGTTAGGGATGACCAAGGTGACTGGAAGAATGACCCTGAATTAGTTGCACAGGTGTCTGTAGATTATTATACTGGTTTGCTAGGAAAAGCAACTCCAACAAGAGTTAAGGTCTCCTAGCTTTATTCAGAATGGTACTCTTCTAACTATTGATCAGCTGGTTGATTTCGTTAAGCCATTTACTAGACAGGAGGTAACGTCTGCTATTATTAAAGTTACTAGTATTAAGAGCCCTGGGCCTGGTGGTTATGGTAGTTGCTTTTCCAAAGCAATATGGGGTATTGTTGGAGAGGACATCACTGAGGCAGTCATGGACTATTTTCAGAAAAGGTAACTGTTAAAACATTCGAACTCCACTATCATTGCACTTATCTTTAAAGTTACAGAACATAGCCACAGAACAGAACCAATATTGACCAATCTCTTACAGTAATGTCTTGTATAAATGCATCTCCAAAATGATTTGTACAAGATTAAGAACTATTGTAAATCATTTGGTGGCTGAGAACCAAGCAATGTTTATGCAAGGGAGATCAATGATCCAATTTTTTTTGATTTGTCATGATCTACTTGGGCACTACTAGATGAAGTCTTCACCTAGGTACCTACTGAAACTTGACTTATAGAAGGCATATTACAGGGAGTGAGTTGGAAATATTTAGGGGAAGAAATAAAAGGCTTTTGATTTCCTGGGAAATTCATTAAGCTGGTGATGACTTGTGTGACGCCAACAAAATTCTCTGTTAAGGTAAATGGAGAAAGCCATGTTTTTTTTAAGGGAGAAGAGGACTTAGGCAAGGTGATCTTGCCTCACCAGACACCACTGTTGTTTTTCTTGGTGATGAATTACCTTACCAGGATTTTAAAATTAATGAGCTTGTTGCTAAGTTTAAGTTCCGACCAATGTGTAAGGACATACAGTTGACTCATCTTATATTTGGCGATGATCTTGTGCTATTTCATAAAGAGACAGTTTACTTAGTAGATAGGATCATGGAAGCACCAACAGATTTCAGTGATGTTACTGGGTTGGGTAGCTAATATAGACAAATCAAGAATCTTTTATGGCTAGAGTAACTTATGAACTTAAAATCCGAATCATTGCTTAGACACAATTTTCTATTGAAGCATCCTTACAAGATATCTTGGATTTCCCCCTCATCCAAGAAATAGAGTAAAATGCAATGCCAACAAGTAAATTGACAAAATTACCAACTAAATCAAACTGACATACTCCAAACAGTTATCCTCTGCAGGCAAACTTTAGACTAGAAATGTTGCTTTCTTTTCCATTCATAGTTTTTTGGTAGAAGTATTTACTAGTGAATAGGAGGTGTAGGGAGTACATGAGGGGAAGCTCTAAAAACAGAAGGAAGATCTCCTTGGTTTCATGGGAAATAGATTGTTTTCCAAAGAAGTTAGGGGGGCTAAATATCAAGGGATGTAGAACTTGGAATATTGCTTCGGTTGATAAATTGTTGCGACAGCTTATTCAAAAGAAAACTCACTATGGGTCAAGTGGGTCCATGGTGTATATATGAGATCTACTGAAACTCTGAAAGCATATGGGATTACCAGACTCCTCCAGATAGTAATTGGTATTGGAGGGAGATGAACTCTTTGAAAGAAAGGATGAAAAGATGGTATGTGCAGGGGATGTATTGTCTGACTCCTAGAGGTGAGTATTCCATTACTTGTAACTATTTAGATCTGACAGGAGAACAACCTAGACTTGCTACTACTGAGCTTATATATAGAGTCATTATGTGGTTAGCATCTCAAAATAGACTGCTTACAAAAGACAGGTTATTGAAGCTGAATATACCAGTGGAGGAGAGTGACTGTTGCCTGTGTGCCCATCAAGTTCCTGAGTACCCAACACATTTGTTTATGGAGTTTAGCTGGATCAATGTAGCGGACTGGTGCTACACTCTATGATAGATAATTGATAAGAGGTTTGATCAACCTGAAGAACAAGTAGTGGAAGCAGTTCAAAAAGGGGATACTAGAAGCTGTATGAGGAGCTATGATACACCATGCATGGAGAGTTAGGAAATGGAAGATATTCTAAGGAAATCATGTATAGCCGGATGAAGTGATTGCACATACAAAGAGAAATAGTCGTACGCTGTGATTCCAAGAAAGCAATCAGATCTAGAGAGGCTTTACATAGATTGGAAATGTAACTAGTTGCTGTTTTTTTGTTTACTTAAGACCTACTTTTCACCATCCTTCCTAGAAGATGGCTGTGGAATTAGGTGCCCTTTAGGTTGTGATTTGTGGTTGTTTGTTGATGGTAATCTTTCACATTTAACCAAAAAAGTAACGATAAATTGTTTGGCATCATTCAATTGCTGTACAAGCTAAACATGATGAAATGTTTTCCCTACCAAACTAATTTTTCAACAGTTTGCTAATCCTTTATTCCACAGAGGTCAATTTAATGCTTATTTTAGCTTTCTAGTTAGTCAAGTACTGTCATATAGAATGAAATGGAGCAACCGTGCGAGTAGTTCAATTTCAGGCAACAAAGCAAAAAGATGTAAAGAAAGGGGAAAAGTTTAAAAGAAGCTCAAAATCTAGATTAAGCTTTCATTTGAGTTGAATTATATTTGTGATGCGTATTCATTTCTTATTAAGGATGACCGGGAGATTAACCACTTTAGCTTCTTGCTTTGCATGTTGTGTCCTTTTAGGCAACATTGGGAATTGGGAATGCTGAAACTAAAAGTTTGGTACAGTGTAATGTGGGGAACAAGAGTCCTGTTTTCCTCTGCGCTTTGTTACCTAACAAGACAGAGTCGTGCCATTTGGATTTAGAGTTTGAGGAGGCAGAAGATGTGGTTTTTTCTGTTCTTGGTCCTAGAACTGTTTATTTGACTGGTTACTATGTGGGAAATAGTCGGCGAGCAAATGTAAACAGTGATACAGAGTCATATGGAGAGGATATTGCAGACACGGAAACAGGGGAATCCTGCCATGACAGTGATGATGACAAGTATGATGATAGCTTTATCAATGATGCTGAACCAGAAATATCCCCACCTTCACCCGCTTCAAGCAGTGGAGGTATCTTTTTAACTCCATGTGATCATGTAAGGTTGAAGCTATCAATTGTCTCTTAAATGTGATTATGAGTTCTGCACCTATCCTTTTCTGCTGCTTATCTCCATGAGTGTGGGTTGTGTTAGTCCAGTGGGATATCTCCTCTCTTTAGACAAACTAAGCTTACGTTTGTACATGCAATTCCATATCATGATTTCATATCCCAAATTCTCCAAAAAGCATGCTTTGACATTCCAAATCATGATTTCAAATTTTTATAAATGTCAAAATTTGACCCATAAGTTAATATTTTGTAAAAAAAAAATCCATCACTTAAAATTTTGCAAAAAATGTCTCATGCTTCCAGCTAATTGATTGTCCGTACCTTGTGAAATGATTATATTCAAAAAAATAACTGGTTACTCCTATTGTTTACTAGTGGATCTATATAAAATTATGTGTATTTGGAAGTTTGTAATTATAAGACTTTATTTTTAAAAGAAATATGGAGATATGCGATTTATCAATGCGGTGTCTTAGGATACTCCAATATCTTGTTTTTGAACTTTGGTTGCTTATTTGGTAAGAGTTCATAAGAAATGAGAAATTTTGATGGTTTTCACAACTTGTGGGGCTTTCATTTATATGAGGAAAAAAATACAACTTAAGAAATCCAAATTGCAGGGATTGGGGGCAGTCGACAGACTGCTAATCCCCTCTCTCTGCCTCCCTCCAAATCAGCACGACCTGGCAGTATATATGTTGATACAAATGATCCAGCTGGTGTGCTGCTCCTATATTAGGAGCAAGGTATCGTAATGTAGCAGGGGAATCTGCTGTTTCGGCTACCACAATAGTGTATTCCATTGCTCCTATTATTTTTCTGATAATGGTCCACTCGATACCCACATCTCCTACTAGTATAGGTAACGGGTAGTTTTGTCTACCAAGATTAGGAAGATTAAAAAAATTCCCTAGCTTTCTTTGTCCCTCTTTGGATTCAAACTCTGGTCTCCTTCATTGACGGTTACGCCGCACCCATGGATGCTAGTGTCTCTTATCTTTATGCATCCTGCACTTCTATTCTTCTGATAGACTTTTTGGCATTTTCAGTTCAGGAAGATGATGAGAATGTGTCAGACAATAAACTTATCAACAACAAAGGCGGCCATAAAAGGCTTAGGAAGAAGTACCAAGTAAGTGAGTCAGAAAATGAGGATATATTGCAGGAAAGCGATGATGAAGATAGTTGTCTCTTATCTGCTCTTAAGAAGAAAACAGACGTGAAGGTTGTAGTAGCATCAGAAGATGCTCAGAAGAATGACATTCCTCATAGGACAGAAAATGGTGGTGCAGTGGAGTCTAAAAAAGCTAAGTAAGTCACACAGAAGCAACTACTGATTTCTGTTATTGCAGTAACTTTTTGGTCTTGGACGTGGTTCATTATAAGCATTATAAGGAACTAAGGTATCTAGTATGATAGGATCTTCTCCTTTGAAAACCACCTTTTCTCATAGCTGGATTTTTTCATGAACTCCACGAAGCCTTGCTGAAAGTTTTCAATGTATAATTGGTCTATTATCCATCCTAGGTACCCGATCTTACCAAAGGAAATTTTACATTGAATCATTTCATATTTTCTCTAGCTTTGAGTGTTACCTTGAAGAATTTTTTAAACTTTTCTTTTCTTATATCCATTGTTGGCATTTAGACCTGTTGCCAGTTCATGATTGTTTACAAAAGTAAGCTAACAATTAAGATTGAATAGCATCTGGCAGGCCAGCTCTTGAGTAATCCTGAAAAGGAAAAACGACTAGAAACTATTCCTTCCAAGTGCATGTTTCATCTCTGCTTTGTGGGCATGCATTCATGTGGAATGTTCTTCTCCTTTATTTTGTCCATTCAAGGGAACATTGCTAATCTCTAGCACAAGTGTCTAATCTTCCAGCTTATTTTGCTCCATCTTATTGAACACAGACATGAAAACAGCATTAACTCAAAGAAGAAGAGGAAGCAGCCTGATGGCAATGGTGGTAAACTTCTTGAAGCAAATACCATCAGTGATAGGAAGGACAACAGAGAGGATAAAACAAATTTGGTGGATGTTGGGTTCGCAATGACAATTGATATGTAAGATGTTGCTTTATTTTTGAATTAAGTTGTTCTGTTTTTGTTCTTACTCATGTTCAGATTGCTAGTTTATCCATTATATATGTGCTGATCAAGTTTCTCTTAATTTTTTTCTTACACCTCATCACCCTTTTAATTTTTTCAAGCTATATGCTCTGGCAGGAAAGATGGCCAATCTGATTCTCTGGAGCCCCTTGCGGAAGAGGATTCTAATCATGTTCCAAAATCGAAGAAAAGAAAGCATTCTGTGGAAGCCAAATCTGTTGAAAACCATGATACAGACTGCGCTGTCATTCTTAAAGAGGATCAACTGAAACAAGATCCTCTAAAAGCTGGTCACCTGGGTGAGGATCCAATTGCAATAGATGAAGAAGATCAAAAACTGACCATCAATAAGTGAGTTTTTAATGTTTAATTAGCCAGGCTGTTTTCTTGAGAACTTCACCAAATCTCGATGCTTCCTACTGCCTAAAAAGGGGACCCTACCTTTATCAGAACTCTTTTTTTGCCGAGGGAAAATAGGTTGGGAAAAACTAAATCTGCTGCGAATTACTACTCCTGTTCACTTTACTTGTCCATTTTTGGACTTGTACGCCCTTAAGAAACAATGATTATATGAGTAGTTTACCACAACTCATATTAATTGATGTGTAGTCCTAGGTCTTGGGAAATGATTTTGGGGAATAAGTAATAATGTTGAGGGTAAAATAGGAAAAAGATAATTATGTTTACGTGATACATTGAAAGTGACTAGTAAAAGTGAATCTATTTTTGGAATAGTGGACGAGTAAGGTGATCGGAGGGAGTAGTAGATATGTCATTATTGTCAATTTGATGTACATACTCTGATATCATGCACTTGCCTTATACCTGCATTCTCTAGGCAAGATTGTAATAAAATTTGTTTTAGGGACGACTATTTGGTTATAACATTTTGACCATCCATGCATGCAGTAGTAGTAAAGATGGAAAATCTGACTCTGTAGCTGATGAGCACCAACCGGATAAGAAACTTAAAAAGAAAAAGAAAAAGAAGACGAAATCTCAGGACGACTGTTTGGTAAACAAGGATCTTCCTGTTCTGCAAGAGAATGAAATGAATAGACAACCCGTGGATGTTGAGGACAAGAGTCTGAAGGTCAAGTCTACTGTAATAAGGACCTTGTCTAATGGGTTGACCATTGAAGAGCTCGCTGTGGGTGAACCTGGTGGAAAATTGGCCGCTCCGGGAAAGAAGGTAATTTAGTTGAGAATTTATAGATATCTTGAACTATGAATTGAGGCGACTTTACCTCAAGAAAAATAGAGTCTCATTTTTTTTTTGATGTTCGAACTGTTGCACAGATCAAAGTTCATTACACCGGCAAGCTAAAGGAGAATGGGCAGATATTTTACACAAATATGGGAAAATCTCCATATAAATTTCGTCTAGGTATTCACAGGACTCTTGGAAGAATTCATTTTGTTTTAATGGACTTTTGAACTCAGATTTTTCCTTTTTCTTGTTTGAAGGTGATAAAGACGTCATAGAGGGATGGAACCTTGGTCTTGCTGGTAAAGATGGCGATGAGTAGATTTGATATGTCTGTAATTCTTTTCTTTAATTGCTGCAGCTGCTAATATAATATTGTGTTTTCCATAACAGGCATGCGTGTGGGTGATAAAAGAAGGCTCACAGTCCCACCATCAATAGGGTATGCTGCATATTCATGTTCTGAATTTATTTGAAGACACAAGATTCCTCTCCCTGCTTCCCCTCAATCCTTCCTCTCCTTTTAACTTTTCCCTTCATTACTTTCCCAGTATGAGTTCCTTCCTCCAGAATCCTCGACTCTGCTACTGAATGCACATGTAACTTCCTTTTCCAACTTTGCTCAATTCTTGCTATTTCTCTTTTTTGCAGCTACGGCAGTGAGGGAGCTGGGGAGAATATCCCACCAAACTCATGGTTGGTGTTTGATATTGAATTGATTGGAGTCCGTGGGTAATTCAGCTTAACTTATCATTCCTGGAAGGAAAGTCACCTATGCAGAACTTATCTTTTCCTCTTGAAATTTGAGACTTGAACTGTCTATTGACATTGGCGCTGAGGCAGGATTCAGACAGAGAGATAGAAACTTGGGGCACTTTCTTCATTACCAGGATGGAGTGGCTAATGCTTAAAAGGCAAACTTTTCATAATTTTGTGTTGTACTTTGTAAGCGTTGAAAGAAAAGGAAAGTAGGACAAGCCAGCCTCCAACCTTTCCAGGTGGGGATTTTTGCATACCTGGCTCTGTTCATGATTCTCTAATAGAAAAATATACTGTGAATGGATTTTTGCATACCTAGAGATCGTATGCATTGAAGGATAATACATTTTATAGTGTTGAATTTCCAGTATAAACTCACGTTTAGTATGTTTAGCATTAAGAAAAATGTTATTCATGTAAAATAAATGCTTTTTCTGTCGTAATTTTAAGTGGTTGGCAAGTAAGAAAACATTTCCCAAAAGTTGTTGCATAGGGTTGTGAGTGGAGGGTAGGGGTGTGCAACGCTACTTATGTAACTTAACTTATTTTTCTTAGAGAATATTTTTCATAACTTAATTGGGAAATATTTCCTCCAAGAAACTTCCTGTATAATAGTCGAGTGTTATTATAAGTAGCATCAGCTATTGTTCATCCTTTTAACAATCTCAAATATCATTAACTAGATTGTAAATCAAGGGATCCCTAAAACAGTTTTCTATTTGTACAACGGGAGACATAGTATTACATTGTTCCTTTTCTGTTTTTGTGTTTTGACACAATCAGAAAAACAATGTTCCATTCGCTTTAAGCCAGTTGAGAGGAGTTTCTAGTTGAAATAAGCTTCAATTGCTGCAAGTACGCTCATTGCCAGTTGTTTAGGAGTCAACAAAAGACGTGTAATATAGTACTAGGCAACACTTTACTGCATAAGTTATACCTTCTTAATACCTACCACCCTGCTAGCAACAGGCATGGACATAGAGACATCTATAGAATAGGTTTAGACATGACAAAGATAAGCAAATAAAAGAGAAGCCTTTGAATGACCAAACAAACAACTTGAGGATGGAGTAACATAATGAGGCTGATTGAGGTCTAAGATACAATCTTTAGCAGAAGCCTCAAAAAAAGATCTTTTCAAGTCTACATTATCATTCTTGCCGAAAATGCTGATTGCCTGTACATCACACAATATGCATATCTATCTGGGTTTCCTTTTCTACTTCCCTCCCAGGTATATACTCATAATATCATCCTCTGCTTTAGCCTCTGATTTCATATTTTGCGAGTCAAGTTCAGGCTTGACCATAAAGCTTCTAGCCTCATGTTCTGAAATTTCACTGATAAATACAAAGTTACCAATAAAGAAATCAGCATCAAGGAAAGAAAACAAAGGAGGACAGAGCAATATAAGCAGTTCAACATATTAAGGATATTACAGACCTGTCTGGAGCTTCTGCCTTGGTTATCAAAGTGATTTCATGAGATGTGAGATATAGACAGAAACTTCTCAGGTCTTTTTCTTGGCAAAATTTAGATAGGTGGCACAGGAAATCATTGAACTGCTTTGGTTCCTATGCAGGTAAAATTGACGTTGCTATGTTAGTTTGTTTGGGTGTGTGGCACAGATATTTGATATTTAACTATAGGACATAGAGAGAGAACCAGAAAACATACCTGCTCAAGGATGCAACCTTTGCGTAGAGCCACCAAACATTGCAATGCTTTATGAAATGTATCTCCGTCACAAGAATTTTCGACGAGATCAAAGATCCTATTTTTCATATCCTGAATGGCCTTACTAATCCATTTTGGATTATCTCTTCGAGACAGCATATCCTCAAAGTCTTTGACAGGATTAACATCTCCAACTTTCTCAACTTCTGTTTTGGCTGAGTATTCCATGGAGTCTATAGCTTTGACATCAGCATCTTTGTTGAATTCTTCTATCTCCTCATCTGATCCTGAAGGTCTCTCTTTTATTCTTCTTGCTGATTTTTTCAGCTGTGCATTAATTATATAATAATTGGTAAGGCATAAGCCACCATGGTCGGACTATTCTAGAAAAGTCCAATATGAATAAAGGGATAAATATTGAAAGTTACCTTTGGATTATCTTTTAGTTCAAAAGACCTACGGAGTTCCTCTATGATGGACTTGTTTTGAGAAAGAAGTTCAACATCAGGTTCTGTTATCTTTCTGAGGGTTTCATCAAGTGGAGGAACAGCTGCATCTGGGTGCTTTGACTTCAGGTTAAGATAGCGGTAGTAACGCTGGATATTTATATAATACTAATTAATTAGAAACTGATAGTGCAAAAGGCAATTATGGAGCAGAATTAGGATTCTTATGTTATGATTTTTTTAATTTCATATTAGGACTCAGAGAGTTAATGCACTGTTTATAATCTAAAAACCCGAATCTCCAAAGGTTTCTATCACCAGCATCCTGTTACGCACATTATTAAGCTGAAGTACCACCTAGGTCAAATTATCAACATATATTTAATATGAAATGATTAATCAAATCAACTTATCCAACTTAGCGGTGAAAAGGTTGTCAATACCAACTTAACGACAATTACAACTCACCAACAATGTCAACGAGAATCATAACAACTTCTAACCAAATTCGGCGACAGAAATGTTTTAAATGTTAATACATCACTTTGCTGCGATGACCATGACCAACTGGAAAGAAAATATCCTAAATTCATGAGCTCTTTACAAAATTAGTTTAGTTATGTCCCCAATGAGCGATCTAAGTGCAAAGGTAAATGTAGTTTCACACTTAATATTTAAACAATATCCTGCACGACGTCATACCTCTAGAACAGGATTAGGTGTGAAGTCAGGTGATAACACTTCCTGTTTTCCAGGTGGTGCAAGATCCAACATCTGAACCAATTTATCTGCTGCGTCTTGTTGCTTTTCATTTGGCTGCATTGATGAAGGTAAATTGCTGAAAGAAGGAAACTGGAAATCCCGAACATCCTCAGCAAAGGGAAGAATATTGAAGTAAAATGAATCAGGCTGCAAGCAGTGGTCAATGGGAATGTCAACAATCTAAGAGTGGAATATCGACTAAAAAAAGATAAGAGAATAATCAAGAGGTGAAAATTTGAATCATACTTACAGTATTATCCTTGTCAGAGACATTTGGTGTAAGGACCCCAACAACAACATTACCTTGGCCTTGCCTCCATACACATCGGACGATTGCTACTTTGTTCATTTCCTTCATTGCCCTTGCCAAAGCAGAAAGTGCAAGGATGGCATTTTTGTTGCCAGGTTCGGCTATGAAGATATTTACATCTTTCAGGTAGTAATGCCTGAGTAAGTGGAATATGACTAAGAAGATTGGAAAGATAAACAGCACAAGAGTTCCCACCTATCCCAAATATTAACCTGAAAAAACTGTATAGTATTCAAGAAACTAAAATTATACCGCATTATGTTTGAAGAATCTGTGAATCCTAGTAGCTTCACACTTTTCTCCGGTTTGAACTTTACAGCCTCCAACTCAGCAGAGGATATAGGAACTACTTGAGGTCCATACTGAAAACCTTTAATCCTCTGTTCTGGTGGCACAACTTTATTAGGGTCTTCTATGATTTTATTTTCGTATTCAACCTTGATGTCATGAGCACCAAATTTATCAGTGGTAGGAGTCCTTTCGGAGTACTTTTTCAGGGTAGGAAACTTCTCTTCAGATGTTTTCTTGTAAACCCACACCTAATAAAAAGCAATTATTAGTTCCTTTTTTCTTCCGAGAAAGATAAGGTTAAAAGAACATTTAGTAGTAACTAAACATCCACATCAAACTGTCTCCAAAATAGAATAGGAAGGAATGAAAAGGAAAACGAAACATGCACATATGATTAGCAAATTAGGGACCAAAAAGGACATACATCAGGTGTTCACTTTTAGCTACCCCAACTTGTTTCGGATTGAAGCATAGTTGTCGTTGCTTACTTCTAAAGTTACCAATCCTACTCATTTGCTAGACTATTGTAAAACCCCTACAATCCCCATAGACTTAAATCAGATACAACAGTTTCTAGATGAGAGTAAACTATCCAATCTGATTATCACAATATCTGTTGATTGTGTAAATATGAAATTCCGGGAGGATAGTTTTATTGACCCTAGTATTGATGGTACTGGATATTTCCCTCTTATATAAATCTGTCTCCAAATTAACCATTCTAGTAGCTGCCTGACACCATGATAAAATACTACCCCTCATGATTAGATCATGTCCCAGACATTTGATATGATAGACTCCTGAAAAAAGTCACAAAGAGGTAATGCAAAAACATAATCAGTCAAGATTCCTTAGGAAGGAATGCATATGTTATCACTAAATGCTCACTTGAACATAATTCAGTATATAGGGCAAAACAAAAGAAGAAAAAAATAAAAAGACTAAGAAAAGCTATTTTTCATTAACAGAAGAAAAAGGTAAAGAACCAAAATTGAAAAGAATTGCGTAAATCAGCATAAATTTCTTAATTCTCACCTTGATCTTCAATTGTGCACTAATTTCAAGATCACCTCTGTATATCGTGACTGGCGATATATTACGAGTTCTAAGTGCACCTAATAAAGAAGTTGGACTTTCCACATATACTACTTTTGAGGAAGATTTGTTCGAGAATACTGACATTAAAAAATCATTTTCTTCCATAATGCTCCTATTTGTTTCCCGATCTTGTTTCATTCTGACAATTACACAGTCCATCTTAATGCCTTGTGCTGTCATCTGGGTAGCAATGGTGTTTACTTGATCTTCCTTTGTTCCTTCAAATGGATCTTTGATGCGAGAAACAGCATTTGTAATAAGGCAAAGACGTCTCTTTGCCTTGTTGGTTCGTCCAAACTTAATGAGCATGTCCGTACCAACAACAATCGCATCAAGAACTAATACAGACAGTTAAAGAATCAAGAACTCAAGATCATCATGAGCACATAAGAATAACATTGAAATTAGAAGTCAACAAAATCACATGCCACAACTACTGTAAAAAAGTGCCAGTGCAAAGGCTACAATAGAACTAAACCAGTGCAGAAATATATTCCACAGCTAAAAACACATCCTATGGAATGAGAAAAGCTATTATACCTCATAAAAGCCTACTCTATTCATGGAAATCCTCATTTGTAGCTCTCATAGAAATTAACTTATAATGTTTTCTTTTAGCGCCTGATTTTGGTTACCACCAACACTTAAAGTTGTGTGCACAAGCATGCATTTTAAATGAATCATAATAGAGTGAGGCAGATGAATTAATATAGAGGAATAAGTATACTGAGGGAAGACGGACAGTGACTTGAACAAGGATTGCATGCTTAACAACTGAACTAGTCTGAACTATCACAACCCAGTAATTATAGAGGATACAATCTCCAGGAACACTTCCTCGTGGAAGTTTTTGCAGAGCATCAACAAGATCTTCATCTACAACTTTGATATTTCGCAGAACTGTCACGTGTTCATATCCTCCTATTTCCTCTTTCAATTCATTCTTGGTGTCTGGGAAAAAAAATACATATACAGGTCATCTGATAAAATTCCATCACCAATGCTAAGAAACAGAATTTTTTACCGCAACAAATTCCAGAAAGAGTCGGGTAATCATATGAAAATGATATGGACAGGCCAGTCCAACAACCCATTCTCCTCTATTAAGAAAGGGGAACAAAGGACACACAGTGTGTATGGTATGATAAAAAAGGCTTTCATTGACGAAATAGGTTGATTAACTTGAACTTTGATAAGTATTTTCTACCAAAAGTGCAAAAAAGATTTCATTTGCTTGTGGATGAAAGTTATTTTCCTTTACTATTATCCAACTCTTAGTTTATGTCATTTCTTTCAGCTAATACTTAGACATTGTTGTCAACCTTCAATACACAAAAGTATCACCAAAACATTATGTTCATACTCTATTCAGTTAGGTTAGAAGTAATTAGGTATCAGGAAGAAATTAGAAAACCACCCTTCAATGAAGATAAATGTATGACAAAGGAGAAATATACCGAAAGAGACACATAATTTAGCATTATCAGGTCAGTTAAGCAACAGCAAGCTGAAGATCTGAACAAATTTGTTATATAAAAGAGAGTACAAAAATGTCGAGGGAATAACCTCATAAGATTCACTCTTAAAGAGGTAAACACAAAAGATGGCGTCACACAAATTTTCTTCCCCAATATATATAAATGAAAATCAGGGTAAACCACTAACAAGCTCCCCCTGCGCTAGAATTTTATGAACCAGCTCCACCACAAAATTTCCAACTAGTTGAATCTCAACCTCCTCCATAAAACCTTAATCAGTTAAATCCTTCACTTTATACTATGACGATTTCTTCCCAATTATATCCAACCAAACACCAGAAAATAATAATTTCAAAAAAAGTGACTTGCGGATAGAAAAACATTTTCCACTAATGTAGGAAAATTTCACTCCATATCAAATACATCAGCAGTCACTATGCAAAAGACTCACCTGCAGTTCCAAACAAGACAAACCCCACTTCATCATATCTGCTGAAAACCAGCTACATACACCAAAAATAGGACAAATATGACATTTTTCTTAACGGGTATGTAATGTCGGAAATTAACAATTCCAAACAAAAATTAAAACCAGAAGAAACCCAAAGTGGCAACATGTTACCTTCTTCTGTATCAACAATGAGCAAACTTTTTCAATCTCAGGTAAAACCGAGTGCATGGAAGGACCCACATCAATTACCAATACCAACGCTTCCTGTTCACCCAAAAAAAAAAAAAAACTCTCAGTTGCAAACCCCTGAACTAAGTTTAGTATCCAGTACCAAAAAATCTAATCTTTTTTCAAGAATCAAAAGGAAGTGATTCAGTGAAGCACAAATTGAGGAAATAAATAGTGGGTATGAAAAAAAAACTGAAGTTTACTACCTTATTACGAGCCATTAGAAGGGAAATGAGCGTTCACGGCTGTTTGGTTCTTCTTCTTCCCGCGCCCTTAGTTGAATACTTGGCAGTTTCTCAAAACTTGCACTGGAATTTTCACATAGTGCTTCTCCAATTTAGTATTTGAAAATTGAAGAAAGGGAGAATTCACACGTCGGCTCCCCTTTTTCTTGTTAAGTCTCTTCTTTCCCCATAAGTTATAAAACTTATAGTTTTGTATCTCTTTGATTACTGACTTGACTCCAATCGTGACATTTAATTAAGAATAGAACGATTTTAACATAAGTTATGTTAGTTTATTATTATTTTTACTTTATGTAGTACTTTTTGTTTTAATTAGCTAGCATATGAAAAATTAAAAATATATTTAAACATAATTTTTTTTTAAAAAAAAAAACACAACATGAAACATGATTCATATTAAAAGTTTTTTAAACTAGTAAAGATATTCAACTACACCAAATGTACATACTTATTGATCTTAATTCTTATGTAACTTTATTAATAACTTTCATTATTAATGAGTCTCTTAATAAAATAAGTTTTAAAAAATTAGATAGTTTCAACAATTATATATTGATCAAAAAGAAAAAGTCTAGAAATTTTGGGATTTGAGTATTTAATTTAATTGATCATTAAATTTTTTTAAAAAATTAAATTACTCCTTATTTATGTAGCTGTGAAAAATTTTCAACTAAAAGTGTAATAAAAAGTTTTAACTCCTTATTTACGTAACTATGAAAATTTATCAACTAAAAGTGTAATAAGAAGTCATAAAAAATAAATTATTTTTCAAAGTATTTTCTAAAATGGGAATTTATCTGACCAAAAAAATAAAATAAAAAGGGATTTTCTATTCTAAAAAAGTATTTATTTTCAAGGTCATAACTCATAACTAAATACAATAAAAATTGTGATATTTTACTTTTTCCCAAGAAATCTGCTACTACCTTATATTAGAATTTTCAGTCACTTGGGGCCAAAATAATATGTCTTAATATAAAGAGAAAAAAGTTGTTTTATTCTTTTCTTTCGCTCTTAATTGTCATGTTATATTTTATTAAAATTAATTTATTAAAATTAAAATTAAATCACATTATATTAAAATTATATTTAAATATTAAATTTTTACATATTGATATAATTAAAAAGATATTATAAAATATTGATTAAAGTTCTAATAATATGACCTAAAAAATAATGAAAAATTAAAAGGGAAGAAAAGGTTCCATGTGATAATTTTTTTAAAAATGCTTACGTGTCATTATGGGAAACTAAAGGACTATCCACAAACTTTTCTCCTATGCTCTAAAAAAAAAAGCACCATTTTTCATTTTAAGGATTCAAGAAAAGGGGAAAAGCAAAAACCAAGAAGAAAAAAAGCAGCTCCCATTTTTTCTTCCTTGTTCAGTAATGGCATCATTAAGTAGCCACCATTTTTACCCTAACAAGTTCATAAGTAGAGTATATACTAGTAAATCTTCTTTCTCCCATTTCATTGTTTCATGTAAGGAGCAGCAGCAGGATGAGAGCAACAAACAAGTGGGGCGCAGGTAGTATTCCCTATTCCAACCCCTCTCATCAAAATGTTTCCTTTTGATGTGCATGATACTAAATCTAGCTCATTGCTAATATATGTAGGGAAATAATACTAAGAAGCAGTGAAATTGCACTTATTGGAGCCATCTTCAACTTCAGGCATGTATTCTCCTTGCTGCATTCAAATATATATGTTTGGTTTTGATTACTTAAGTCTTTTGTAGTAACCCCTTTTTCAAGATTTTACAATTGTTGCTATAGTCAAGCTACTCATTAAAATTTTGGATTTTCTTTTGTTGAGTTGAGTAATTTGTATAGAGATGGATTTCTGATCTGTGGGGCATTTGTTTCCTGTTTGCTCATAGATTTTGAAGTTGAAACTTGAAAATTTGAGTTCTTGCAATTGTGTTTGGATATGTATTTTACTCGAAAAGAATTTGAAGTTTTATGACCAGAAGTAACAAAAACCCCCCAAATTGGCTATTTGAATATTACATTGTCACAAAAAATATTTGAAGATACCTTTTCAAAATCTATGGCGAAACGCTAGCTTAGAAATAAGATGATTTGAGTAGAAAAGATTGAATCTTGTTTTTGTGATGCAGTGGTAAAAAGCCAAATTACTTGGGAGTTCAAAAGAATCCACTTGGTTTAGCTCTTTGTCCAGCTACTAACAATTGTGTTTCTACTTCTGAGAACATCAGTGATGCTACTCACTATGCACCTCCTTGGTAACTTTTCTTTTTCTTTTCCTTTTCCCACAGTAATTTGTATGTTTTATGTTTGGTCTCTATCTCTATCATTGATAAAAAGTGCACGAAAAGTAATCGACTTTTCTATATGGTGATGATGAGATGATGCTTCACGTTTAGTCTAAAGCAACAGTATCTATGTGCACATGGAAATTGTGCACATTAATAGGATAGCTACTAGTTGACACATGAATCACAAAAGCCTCCTTTTTTTGACCATTTCTATTTGACTAGAATCACTATGGGTGATCTTGTGTGTAAATTAATATGTGGGTGTGGCCCGGCATGGTCCTGGGTAAGATGCACTCTATCTAGACTATCAAAAACTGACATGATGTTACAGATAATTTTCAAGATGAAATGGATGTGTTAGATCCTTTCTATCCAAGAATCAGTATGCTCTTGAATATAAACATCTTTTTTTTTTTTATAACCGTGGTGTGAACTTCATATAAGCATCTTGGTGGACTGTGCTTTTAGAATAGATCAATATGCTACCCCGACAAGGTCTTACTATTTTCGTCAATGAAACTAAGGAAAGGAATATGATAAAATTTTGAAGGTTAAAAGATTAGCCTTTAATCTTTATCAATAGGGGTACTGTAGAGAGATGGTAAAATTTTGGTGCTTTGATTCTCAGGAACTATAACCCTGAAGGGAAACGTGGTAAGGTCAGCAGAGAAAAGGCAATGGAGGAGCTACTTCAAGTGGTAAAGAGTCTTAAAACCAGTTTCTCATCATAACAAATAGTTGAACAATATATTTCACTTACCAACCTATTGATCTGCATCATTTTGAAGCTAAAATCAACAAAACCAGACAAATCCTCTCCAAGAATAATGGAGAAGAAAGATGATTATGTGCGTGTGGAATATGAAAGTCCTATCTTGGGGGTAAGTCCTCAAAGTTGTAATTGCTCAGTTACAGACGCAGCATTTTCCTCAGCCACTAATGAATAAGTTCATGTTACTACAGTTGGTAGATGATGTTGAGTTCTGGTTCCCTCCAGGCAAGACATCAATTGTACAGTATAGAGCAGCATCTCGCATGGGGAATTATGACTTTGATGCTAATAGAAAGAGAATCAAGGTATGACTATACATACTATTTGCTGTTCTTGTGCTTTCCAACCTCGTTTAAGTCATTGGCTAATCTGGTCATATAAAACAGGCACTGAGATTGCAATTAGAGAACAAGGGATGGGCATCAGAGGACACAGTCTGAACGGCATGATCATCTACTGAATACAGATTCTCATATATTGAGCTTCTTTAATTTGTAAAAGCTTAATAGAACAGATGAAACTACACTAGTATTACTTCTGGGCAACGTGTTAGCATTTAACACTAACTGGTTAGTGAATGGTGAAGCAGTTTCATCACTGCACCACAACCCACATTGGTGACTTGGTGTGGGTAGTGATTTACTTGGTTGTATGTCTCACTGTTTTCATTTCATCAAGAAACCATGCTCAAACACGAAATTTAGATTGATGGATGAGTTGAAAGTTACTAGGTTAATATTTCGCCACTATTATTTTCTAACAATCATCAGTTCAATAATTTTTTTAAAAAAAATTATTAGAAACAAATGATAAGCTTATAAAATGTACAATTTAAAGGGTTACAAAGGATACATGTAGTGCTAATAATAAAACATACTTTCTGTGATAATATATATTTGGGGTTAAATTCCTGGACATTTTGTTTTATTATTTGACCATATATTTTCTCTGTATCTAACGCGCTCTGGTTTATAATTTTGTTCAAAATTGCATTTTTGTCTTAGGTTCATCGATGAAAGGAATCTTACTGTTTGTGGATGGCCTAGAGAAAACATATAGACAGTAGACTATTAGGATACTACTGATGCTATTTATGTTTTTTCTCATAAGACTTCGACAAATAGAAAGAAATTAACAACTGATATTGTCCTTGAATCTTAAACAAGTTCAACATCAAGTCATATAAGCTTGATAAACTTTGATGTAATATCAATTTGGCTTGATAATGTAAATCTGCTCAACTTTGAAGTCGAGCTTTATGTTATATACTTGTTATACATATTTAGTAGCTCATACACATTTCCATTTTAGCATGATATTATTAGAGCAATAATAGCTACAGTATTTGAGATAAAAGGTTTTTCTGAAACCACCCAAAAGAGAGTAACAATTTGAGTGTAACTACAAACCTTCAACTTTTTGACCAAACACGTTAAATGTTAAAGCACTCAAAAAGTTCCCTACAACTACACCATAATGATAGATGCTCTTCAGATGAAACAACATATTCTACCCTAACAAAAGTTATTGCCGATCAGACAAGTTATACTATTCAGGTACTGGGCGTATGAAGTGCTTTCACAATCTGGGAATGAATTCACGTAGAGGGATCAGATTACTCTCCTTGCAATGATATGTTAATATCTGTAGTAGACTTTCTTGAATCTTGAACAGATGGCATGGCCGTCCAGTGATTTGGTTGAATGGAAGAAGAAATAACATTTTGAGTTCCAGCTGCGGGAACATTTACAGTGTGTGCATTGGAACTTCTAGGCTCCATATTAGAGCTATGGGGCGCAGCAGGAGAGAGCGTTCCATAAGTTATTGCTTTGAGTTCTGCTTTCTGTTTCTTGGGCTTGACCTCTTGGTAGTTGCTTGGTAGAAAACTTCCCACTACAACCTAGTATATATTGAAAAAGCAAAGAACTTGAGCACTCTCAATCTCTATACTCCTGACTAACAGTAGAACATAAATAGGAAATTTTATTGTGAGAAAATGTCATGCCAAAGATTGGAATTCATGCAATAGAAAATAGTTTTACCTGGACAGGACTAGCAGCTATTAGCAGTCCTGCAAGTGTTCCTCCGACAACACGTCCATCCGGACTTGCCAAAGAAATGCTCATTCCTCCGGTTCTGCTAGTAGTACGAGAACCCCCAAACTCTGTTGGAGTAAAGGATCCAGACAAAGAAAGGATTTCAAATCGACCCTACACGACAATATTACACAAGGAATTTTGATCATTCATCAAATGTAATTGAGGATACCAAAGCAGGAACGAGGCTTATCCTTCTTTTCCCTAATGTAATGCACAGCTGCACCTCAATCCCCAACTCGTTGGAGTCGGATATAAGAAAGCTAATAACCACCACGATGTGATGCAAATTAGAGTCACTGGATGTTGAACACACAAGAAAAAAACCAACCTCATAAGTTAGAGTTCCCCCTGATGAATTTGGCTGGCGTAGAGTGACATTTGATATCAAACCAACAGCAGAAATAATGCAAATAGCTCGAGGCCCTTGCTGAGAAAATGAGATTATCTTCATGGTAACATCCTAAACAACCAACGAAAGAGTAAATACGTTTCTGATCTGAAGAAGTAATAGAGTAATAAACCATAACAAAGTGTTGTGTGGCGTTACTAATTCCCAGTTAGAAATTTGCTAACTGGGAAATGAAAGGATCACTCCTTTATATTAAATTCCCAAACAAGTATGAATTATTATTGGCAACAAAGCTAAAGTAGCTATAATATACAATTACACTAAGTCACTATATTTGTAATCTAAAAATATAGATTTTTTTTTTTTAAAAAAACATTGTGGAGTTATTTAGTGCATTTGGAAATTTGCAATTGCCAATTTTCCCCTCACACCAACAGAAACAACTCTATGTGGTTTTTTTTAGAAAGAGAAACAACCCTATGTGTTTATGATCTTATTCTTACATTTCATTTTTTTTTATCAAGCTATTCTCAAATGGTATTTGCAACAACATTATCATTTGAGATCTAATCCTACACATATACATCTCAGACTTGGTGAAAGACCTTTGAGAACCTTTTCCAAACATGGCTGACTGTGTAGAATAATTGCATGATCAACCATATCCAGTTTGAAAATTCACATCATCTGCAAGCACTTAAATTATACTAGTCATGTGTATGCAAGTCACCGATCACACAGCCGAATACAAATGATAGTTACAGAACCAGAACTGCTAACACCATTGTGCCACTAGGACAATTAGTACAATACTCACTTATACAGTCATTTGTTAAAACACTGTTGGATCACTCTTTACTTTTGTCTAAGCAAATTTACTTGATACCTTTTTCCTTAAGTAGTTAAACTCTTTGATAACCAAAAACTGACAAGACTTGTTCACATGATTTTAACCTTTGGAAATAGTTTTATTAACATTCTTGTACAACCAAACATACCTCACCAGCTTCAACTGTGATCATGTGAGGCAAAAAGTTGCCACCTGTGGAACATGAAATCCATTCACCTACAAGATGAGATCTAGGTGATTAGCTGCAAAACTTGCATGGCTAACTGGAAGCATATCACTTAAGTGAACTCAACCAATAAGGGAAAAAGATTATTTTTCGTCTCGACAAGGCTACTTAAGTTCTCCTGCCAAAATTCAGACTTATTTACATGCAACCAAAACAAAATGCAGAAAAAACAACTTCCTTGTGATATTTTTCCTTACAAAACCTTAGATTACCTACCTCAGAAAAGCTGGCCGAGTAAATTTAAAAACAAGAATTACATTTACTTTTTCATTTGCACCAAGAACAAGGGGAAATTGAAGAATCTAGACCACGCTCCTCATTCAGAAGGAATCCATGTATGTTTCAAACATAGATTCTTTTAAAAGGGTCATAGTTTATGTTGTTTGGATTCTTCAAACATGCCAATGGGTGCGTATCCAAAAGTAGTGTATTTATTGAGAATCCGAGACGGGTGCAACATGGAAAGCGAAGAATCCACCTAATTTAGGCCATAGTCCATACAAATCATGTCCCCCTGATGAACTAATGCTAAATCAATCACTAGTAGTTTATAAAATCAAGTCTCATTATCTTCATTTGGCAAAATGTAGAACAAGCCACGAGAAGACGAAAACGAAAGGAAAAAAGAAGAAGTTATAAACTACAGCTATCATCATGAAATCAAGAATATATGGTCCCCTAGATAGCACTAACTAGCCAAATGAACAATTAATTCAAGCCCCAATTCTCCAAAGGAAATTGTATTTAACTTCATTCATATTAAAAAAACCTCAACAGTACTACTCCATATCCAATATTCCAACATTCCAGGTCCCAACTGAAAACACACTAGTTAGAATCAAAGGCATAAAACTTGTACATTACCTAAATTTTCAGCTCCCACTTTGTTTCGAGCCTTTTTCTCCGATTCAGGACGGGCAACACTCACTTTCTTCGACAAGAAGTCTGCTGAAATAGGCGTAGGTGAAATTGTCCTTGCAACTGCTCCATCAGGCCCATACTTCCTAGGACGTCCCCTTTTCTTCTTCTCTGAGCTAATTGGAAAGGCGGTAGCCACCGGAGGGGGAATCACCGCCAATGTACCAGGTGGTATAGGAGTAGATTCTGTTCTAGATACCATATGATAGTTTGATGGAGCTTCTGGAGCTATAGCTTCCCTTGACTCCATTTTTTTCAGCAGATATTAATGCTTTGCAACTGTAAACAAAACAAAAAGAGTCAAAGAAGTGAGCTTTCTTACATTTTCCTTCAATGGAAAACTCAGTTTGAAAACAGAATCAATAAGTACATTGAACAATCATCACAAAATTATATAAATATCATCCTTGTAATACTCAACTATGTCGTTCGAACTCTTCAAAAATGTGTACCGTATCCTTCAAAAAGCAGTGCATTTTTTTAGGATTCAACCTCATTTTTGAAAAGTCCGAACAACGTAACTATTCAACCAACATCATTGCACATCTCAAGTAACACATCAAAAAATAACCCCTCAAAAAAAAAAAAAGACAACTTTTTTTCCTCTTTGCTGAAAAACACAAGATGGCAATTCAATATTTTTAAAGAAAAATACAGAGAAAGAACAATATGAAGAGCATATTATAATAGCTTAATATGACTTCTGGAAAAAAAGCCAACATTTTCTAAGCCTTTAATTTTCTATTGACAAAAATTCAAGAACCAAAGTACAGACCAGAAAGAATGTTCTTGTTTGTTTTAAAGATCACACCATGGCTGGCTAAGTAAAAAACTAATCTTTAGACCAAAAAGCCAAAAAGAAAATTTAAGACTTGCAAAAAAAAAAAAACAAGAAAATTTTCAAAGTTAGTAGTCATAAACAACAGATTTAAAAACAAACAAACAAAAAAAGAGTGAGAGTGGAGTTTGACTTACACTGCTCTATTTCACAGATCAAATTAAATTTTACAAAAGAAGAAAAAATGGTTATATAACCAAAATATTAATAAAGTTTTAAGATGAAAACAAATAGCTGTTTCCCAGCAAGAGAACCAGTTTTCAGGTGAGCAAAATTTCAAGACAAAGACACAACATGTAAAACAAAAAAGTGGAAAGCAAATTTCTGAATGCAATGCAAATTCACAAAAAAAAAAGAAGGAAAAAAAGAAAAGTTAATTATTTTTTCATATTAGTTGCAATAAAATATTAATTGCACTAAAACCAAAAAAAAAAATGTAATATGATTAAGATGAATTTCAAGTCCGAGTAAAGAAATTAATTAAAAAAGGGGTTCATTATGATTATTGAGAAAGGGTATTTTGGTAAAATGGTGATGAAATAATAGGTATTATGGGGAAAAAGATAAAGTTTCTTTTTGAAAATTGTATTAAATATTGTAGAAAATAAAAGCTGAAAAAGTGAAGGTAGGGGACCAAAAGTTTGTCAGAGCGGTCAACCTTTTTTGCCGCTGACCTACTTTTTGTCCTTTTTTTCAAACCAAGGGTATTTCTGAGATGTCAAGTTTATGCCCTGGAGAATTGAATTAATTACTAAACAATGCCACTGATATTTGATTAGTTCAATTATGTCCAATTTGAATAGACATTAATACGTACTTACTATTTTTCTGAAATTATAATACTCGTGAAAATGGCAAAAAAGAAAAAATAAATTACCAAACACAAAATTTAATGAATAAACAGACTTTTGATATAAAGCAACAAAAAGAAAAAAAAAATATAAGCGCAATAAGATGATATGAAATATGTATTATAGACACAAATATATTTTTATCTTATAAATAGATATAAAGTACTTTTATCTTGTGAAAGTAAAAAAAATAAAATTATTTCTGATAAATTATCTAATCAAGAAAAGCACAATAACATGTATTTAAAGAAAATACAATAATATTAAGTCTTGCTGGAAGAAAAAAAAGTAAGAGAGAATTATAAAATATATAATATAATAATTGAAAAAAATTATAATATAAAATTAATAATATTAATTATATGAGAGAAACTAAATAATATTCGATTACTTAATAAATTTAGAATAAAATGAAAAATATGTAGAAGAGAAATGAGGGTGGCACTAACATGTAAATAATCAAATTCTCACTAATAAATTTAAATACTTAATCAATTAAGCTATTCAGCTCTTCGACGAAGAAAACAGACTTTAGGAAAATGATTCAGGTAGCTCAGATTCTAACGTAAAAAACTACTTATAATAATGAGTCCTAAGAAGTAGTATCATCAAAGTAAAACACACATAACAATAAACTATTTTTTTTCATAGGAAAAGAGAATGTGATATTTTCTTGAGAGTATTGAACTATCACATAAAATGATGATGGAATAATAGTATATAATATTATTTTCATTTATATTGGTGGAAGTAATTTTTCACACGTGGGAGACATGCAATCGGATCTACCAAATTATTAACTTGAAAACAACAAGAAATTATATTTACATGTTTAATTCCAAGTGAAAAATATTATACATAACATAAAATATTGATTAGGCATATAAAAATAAAACAGTCAAATAAAAAATAGATTTAATTTTTAAACTTTAAATAATATCACATAAATAGAGTATTACGTATTTTCTACGGCACCAATGACATTATTAAATTGCATTATTTACTTTATTTTATAACAACACAATATATACATGTCAATATAATCTTTTTTACATATTTTCAGTTAATACAATATACATTAAACAACTGATAATTATTAATACTTAGCTAATATCGTCATATACTAGTTGATACTCTATCGTTTGAATACGACTCTTTTCTAATAATTATAACGCAATATTTTGAAGATATTAATATCGAAACAAGATTTTTTTTTTATATTATTATTAAAATAGCGATAGTAATCAATTGTATAGATTTTGTGAATCTAATTCATAGTGACTTAATCCAAAAGTTACGCACTAAATGACAATTCTTTTGATATTTTGGATCGAAAATCAAAATATAAAAACCCAATAGTCAATGAAAATTCATTGTTTCCTAATAAGTACCCTACATTTTTTCTGTCAAAAAGTAGGCTACATCAATTTTGAATCACGGGTTCAATCAACAATGATTTTCAAAATTAATTATGGCAGATTTCAACTAATTCCGCAAGAGACAAAATTCAACATTTTAGATTTTATATACTATACGATAGAAAAGTTTTTTTTTTTTCTAAAAAAAGAAAATAGTTAATTACTGATAAAATATTATTAGTAACTTACAATATAAATGTGTAATAATACACATTAACAATTCAAAATAATTTATTTTTTACATTATCAATGTTATTTGACTTATTATAAGCGTATCTTTTTTTTTTTCAAAGTTAATATCTTGCACTCAAAAGAAAAATAATCAAAACAAAAAATAGAAAGAAAAACAACGTTAAGTTAATAACAAAAAACACTCTGATAAATAAACAAACATGTATGCTAGTAAAAAAACGGAGGATAAGATCTCATGTGAAATAATTAATTAATACTATTCTCTCTCTGTTTCATTTTAGTTGATTATTTTTTAATACATATATTAAGAAATTATTTATAGGAATTTTTTTTTATTAATTCACACAATAAAAAACATTTTGAGAACTTTACAAACAAATATAAACACTTCAAAAAGAATTAATTACAAGAATAATATATTGAAATTTCAATGAATTTTTGATTTAGTCAGATAGACAATTAATATGGCATGAAACAACTGTTTCAACTAATATGAGAAGAGAGATAAGGTCCGTTGTTTAAAAACATTAATATCTATATTTTCCTATGACAGCCATGTTCTCAATTAAAAATATATCATATTCTATCTAATCACGTCTTTCAATTTTTCTTCGACCTATATCGGCCATGTATACCAAAATATTTGAGTGAGCTAATTAATATATGAACAACATAAGTGAGGCCTCTTCAATGGTATTTCCACATTAATTCAAACAGATGAGTGTTTTATCAAATTGTTCCAATTATATTTATTTATTATTGCAATCACAATAGCAATGCAGAATCAAATTAATATACTGAGGGATGAAAAAAATCAAAAAGGAAAAAGGACATTTGTGGGACCTATTAGGCTTTTTGGGGCAGTCATGGCCCATCTTTGATAAGTTGCTGAAATTTTAGTCAAAAGCTTAAATTATTGTTATTTTCGTATCTGTTTACCTTTTTTTTTTTTTGGCGGTAGGAATAAATAAATTGGTTAGGCAAATAAATTCATAGAAAATATGATCTTTTGCACTTTTACAATTAGAACATAAGAAAATTATCGGTCTGCATCTCTTAAGTGTTATATTAATTTTTCATCGTAAAACTAAAACATTTTTTATTGTCAAAGACTAGCAAATCGTTTATCCATATCAGAAAGATATATTCATTTAACACCTCTCAATACTTTCCGTTTTAATTTATATGTACACTTATTTTTTGCTTCAAATATATAACATTTTATGAGACTAAAAACTATTCATTTTAGATAAAATGAATAGTTCAAATTAAATTGTCATTTGGTTGTCTTTTTTTCAAAAAAAAAGAAAAAAAAAGTTGTGGACCGAAGAAGCTTGAATCAAAAGATACTTGACCTTGACTTAAAATATGTTTCATAGCTGACTAATTTTAGCTACCAATTGAAGCAATCCAATATTCACATAAACTTACCAGCAAATTCTCTCAAAAAGTAACTTTGACTGTTGGAAAAGCAAATCCCTATATTCTTTGGCCTTGGAGGACTCTTATTGAGAACATTGGTTCAATTCACACCACCACATCATCAGAATAAAATAAAACAGCACATCCCTCACACCTCGTATCTGTACAAATGACTAAAGAAAAAGCGCAGATCAGTATGTGCAGGGTTCGAGTGGAACCACGTTAAAAAGAAAAGGCATTGGCTATAAAACCAGATGAGTATCCATTGATACTAGTTGTACCGCTAAATCAAGCATTTGGTAATGACGTTGGCATGTGGCAATGGAACGTAACCAGTTCTTCTCTCCTCGAATGAGTACTCGATATTATCAGCACAAGCAGAAACATGGCGACTGGATGGGGTCATTGCAGTCTGCATGGCAGTGGAAACTGATGAAGGAGTTGCTGGCATTGGAATGGGCAATGTTTTTGGGGTAATACTTCCTTCAACAGCAGAGGCAATCTTTGTTGGAGTTATAATTGGAGTCTTGTTGAAAGACACTGTTTCCTTGAGTCTTCCTTCAGCAGTAGTAATCTTGGTTGGAGTCATAACTGGTGTTCTGTTCAAATACAGTGCTTCCTGGACCACCCCGCTCTTTAGGGTCTGATTCTGAATATTGATGGTACTAGCATTTGATGATAACAATGACGACAAGGGAGAAAGAGGCTTCCTTGTCTGTGTTGTTGCATTTTTAGGTGGATTTAACGGGCCCTTCCTTATCTGTGCTGATTTAGTTCTAGGTGGATTTAAAGGGGCCTTTCTTGTCTGTACTAATTCAGTTCTAGGTGTACAAGGGGGATAGAGGTTTCCTTGGTTCTTTCTTGGTGCCAAGATGCTATCTCTTCTGCCTACAACAAAAATTCAAAAGTTAGACAATTTGAATATCAATAGCGCGGTCCAATTTAGAAGCCTCAAAAGCTCAATAAACATAGACATAGAAATGAGTATACAACAATTTTGGTGGAAAAGTAAATTCAGATACACTAGAGGACAAGATCACAAGCCTACCACTTTGGGGAGTTTGCTGTTTCAACGAGCTTGACAGTCGAGAGGATGGTGCAGGTTTACCAGCATATGGGATTTGAAGCATTGATCCTCCAAGCGATAGTCTTTTATTGGTCAAACCTCCCATTGATGGTCTAAAATTCTTCTTTGCACTCTTTGAAGGACTAGGTATTGAACCAAAAAGTGCTTCTTGCTCCACCATCAACTGTCCCTGAAGCTTCTTCTGGTCCTTGAATAAAAAGAAGAATCTTATAAACAACTAATACACAGAGAAGTCATTTCATGTGTAATAATAAAATGGAAAATCCATACCCTCTGTCTCTGACGCTCGAGCTCCCTCTCCTGCTTTAGAACACAATATTGCTCAAGCATATAAAGAACGGCTACCTGGAAAGCAAAACTGAAGGCGTAAGTAAACAATACAAGAGCGTTATCATCAACTTCCAAGAGTTAAGGCAGCTGCAGATGTGGATTCAGGGTTAGTCTTGCTTAATATTGCTATAGCAAAGTCGAGTTAGGTGCTTACACCATCATACAAGAATTCATGTCCTCTTTCTTTCTGCCAAGCGCTAGTTCTCAATCTCAATGTCTCCACCATAGCTGCCACAAATTCAATTTTAAGATTCTTACCAAACTAGAAAAGTTTAATTGGCACACTAAACAGCCATGCAACAATGTAGGTGATTTGTTAATGATAAACTATAATTGATTTGCATAACAAATTTTCAGAAACCACACATATGATTTAACTCTTACTTTCTGGTATCTGCATTCTTAGAGTACACTTGTTATGCAGTAAGCTAACTCAAAGAAGATTAATATCAAAATCTAGGCAGGTTATTTGTATTAGCAAAATCAATATTTAATGATGGGAGACACGGGGAACAGAAAATAGGTTCCGTACCAGGTATTTTGTTGACAAGAACTCGAGCTTTCTCAGCTCGCTTCAAATTACGATGTGTACCTTTTCCACCATGGTAACGATTTTCATCCTAAAATAAAACATATTAGAAACAGAAGTATGGCGCAGAACATACAGGAAAAAGGTCAAAAAACAGAACATAACGTCCAACCCTGTTGTATTCCTCCAACCAACACTCCTCATCACATGCAGCCAACCACTTCTCCAACTTTTCAAGAATCTCTCTCCTACTAAAGGTTTCCTCTTTAACCTTGGCAATCTGGACCTCGATTTGCTCAAGCAGATATGAAGGATCAATTGTGCCTACAAATTATAGCTTTACTACTTGAGAAATACAACAAAAACTTCACACGTATTGGAAAATAAATAAATTTCTTTTAAGAAATCAATTTGCTTAAGCATACAATAATCCATAAATTATGACAAAATGATTTAGTTAGAATGCATTTGGTTAGAAGTAGCTACGTGTAATCTTGATGACTAATTCATGACAGGAATAAGTTACCAGATTCTATAGCTTCAACAGAAAAGTCAACTGAATTTTGTGTTTCAATAACCAAATGTGCTTTCCTACAGATCTCCTCCAACTCCAGCCTCTTTCTCAGAAGAACCTCTTTCATTTTTGTTGATTTCATTGCCTGCAATCTTGACACTTCTGCCTCTGCCTGCATAAGTATTATAGAATTGCAATAATCATTACTGCTATGAAAGCATCACAACAAGCCTAGAGAGCTCTCAGTTTCTGCTAGAAATTAACAGCCTAAAATAATAATTGAAGAGAATTAGTTTATGTATTTTATACATGTTGAAGACTGTCGGCAGACAAAACATTAGGCTCATTTATTTCATTTTCTGAAGCCGCTATGTGCCTGGTGAAATCATAAAATTTCTGTTGCTCCTCTAGTGGTGTATCCATCAAGCTCCACAGCTGAATCAGGGTAGTTGCAAGATCTTGAAGCTAAACAACAAGAAGAACAACATCAGTAGGGAGACAAATATGTGGTTTGGAACAATTAAATTGACATTTATACTAACCCTAAGCAATCTTTGTTTCTTGAGCTCTTCCAATCTGTTGATCATAGCAGAAAGCTTAAAGATCATATCTTTGCTTATGTTTTTCAAGACACGAGAATCTTCTAGGGTTGGATCAACCTCAGAAATAGTTTGTTTGTAATCAACCCCAAGGACCACACATAATGAATTGATAGTTGTCAAGTGGTCAACCAGCAGCTTCAGGCGGTCACTCTGAAAATGTTTACAACATTCTATTAGACAAACAGTAACTCTTGTAATTCTTTATTGCAGAGGAAATATTTCCGATTATTATGAAACTCTGCAACATTAATAGTGGAATGATACTCCCCGTTTGTTTTTTCCTCTATTGTAAGCTGTTCTGATGTGTCTGTGAAGTGACAGTTTACCGAACTCATTTTGCAAAAGTCGGAACTTTTTGTAATAATTTTATTCAAGGCAGCAATCGTGAGCTAAAACATGCAGAGTTTGAAGCAAGTAAAGAGAAGAAACAGAAAAAACCTTCTCTTTTTGCAAAGCAAGCAAATAATTCTGCATTTCTTCTAGTCTTCTGACAGACAAATCATTCTCATCAATTACACTCATTTGAGCATTCTCTTGGAAGTGTAAACAGAGCTCTTTCGAGAAAGTCTGTATCTGATCAACAACAGCCGCAAACTGGTTCATCCTCTCTCCTTTTCTCCTCTTCATCTCTTCTAACTTAGGCTTAATGGCCTCAAGTTCTTCCTTCAAACTTCTGGAAATCTGCTATGTAAGGAGGCCAAATGTTGAAAAATTTCTACATACCAAGCAAAAGATCATAAAGTTTTACTGAATGCTCCAAAGGAGAGATTTTTGTTTGTCTCACCTGCCTAGCATATGATGATTGTTCTCCTAGTGCTGCACATATCTTTGCAATTTCTGCTTCAGAGTCGGCAACAGTTTGCCGCAGTTGAGCCCGGCAACGACTTGCCTGATTCACTTTTCTTCTATATGCCTCCAGACACTCTTGCTGTAGCTCGAAAAGCATCTTATCCCTTTCGATATCAGGCTCTCCCATCTCATCCCATATTCTCTGATCCAAAATACAAGGTAACACACAAAAAAAGAGTACACTCTCAGAACACAATGTAAGTCTTGTATTTCTTAATAACAATAGAAGAGCCTAGTTCCAGCAAACCTGCATCTCAGAGAGAAGAGAGCCACAAGTTGTTTCCATATGCAAAGGCTTCTCACTTTGGCTGTTATTCATTGTTGAAGCATTAACACCTTGAGAAAGAGAAAGAGATGGTAAATGGAAAAGCTATAAGACTAGCTAAAGGCAATCCTGAAGCACGGAGATTGAATTTAGATGAGCTACATAGGAAAATCCCAGCTAAATTAGAATAAAACGTTGAAGTGTTTGCTGATTTATCACTCTCCAACCTTAAAATGAAAACGAAGCATTAACAATGAAGCGAACGACATTCTTTTTTCATTGTTTCAAAAGTTATATCTTTTAGCACCTCTTGGACAGAATCTCGCAAATGATTTTTGATATTTATTTTGTTAGGCAATAAAAACATATATCGCGCCAGAACTAATCTATTCAGTCAATCAACTATACCTCAATAACAAATTTTATGCAATTTAAAAGGATACCGCAAGAAAAAAAAGGCCTTTTAAGCCATGTTTAGTTTCTAGTCCAAAATGTGAAGATTATCATATGTAAAATTCCAAGAAAGACGAACTAATTGCCATAGAAACTAGAACCCTACTTCTTTGGATGTGCGCTAACAGACAAACATCTTGATCTGTTCCCCTTACCAGAAACTAAAAATCTTGAATATCTAAAACTCTTTTGCTCCATGAACCATTACTTACTAACTATTCAAAAAATGCCAACCAACAACAACAAGATATCCGGTGTAATTTCACAATTGGAACCTTAACCCTACTTCAAGAAGATAGAGAGGTTGTTTTTGATAGACAACGCCAACTCAAAAGATTCACGAAAAGCCAAGCCCTAAGTTAAAGAAAATATGATACATTTAGTTTAGAAATAACAGCTTTCAACTTGAAAACCCCCTTTAATTTGTAAAATTGAGTTAAAATTCAAGAAGCACTCAACCTCACCCAGTTAAATGTAGCAACAAAATAGTATAGAAGTCTCCATGGATGTGAATATTACGATCATTTGTTTAACCTATACACAGATACTGAATTCTGAAAACAGAGCACCAAATTTTCATCTAAAATACAAACAAACTCGAGTAATCAAAACCCTTACTAGAATTTTGATCAGCCGTAATTAAGAGAAAACTGTGATCCTTTTCCGGCAAATTTGCTCAACCCAAGTGAAATTATTGTTGTGATAATATGAAATTTTGTTAAAAGGGAAATGGAGAATAATCGTGTTGTTGAATTTGAGTGAGAGAAGGAGGGAAAGAAAAACGTTAGCTTTTGTTTTGTAAAGCAAACGTATGCACAAAGAGAGCGCTTTTATCTCTTTATAGGCCGTTTCATAATCACTGTTTTTGAATTTCAAAGTTCATCTTCCTTTTCTTTTTTTTTGTATTTTATAATTAGTACTATGTCAATCTTCAAAAGATATGATTAATGGCCAAGAAAACGTATTTTATAGTTTCAGCATGAAATTTTCGAAAACTGATAGTTGAGAAAAGTTTTTCATCATTTATAAAAGCTTCGAATTATCTTTTAACCTTTTACCTATTCAATTCCCGTCCAGAAGTCTTATATATTCTTTATTACATGCTAAAAATTTGGATAAAAAAAGAGTTTACGAACTTTTAAAAATTATAATTTGAATAACGTATGATACTTTGTAATACTTTGAAAGGTTTTGCATAAAGCCATCGTTAAATAACAAAGATCATCAAATATTATTTTATATCCTCATCGATTTCATATGATCGTAATATTCACATCCATATGGATCAAATGGATACCCATAATAAATTCATTTTAACCATATTTGAGGAGACTTTTAAAATAGCTTGAAGCGTATATTTGACCAATTATAATACGAGCAATCCAAATCATTATATATGGTCAAAATGAGCTCATATTTTATTAATATGGGCTGAAATTATCACCCCTAAATGGACCATAGCAAAATAACTACAACCAATTGTGATTCACACTTAGGAAGCTTTGGTGACAACAGTCCAAAAAAAAAAATGTGGCAATTACAAAGAATCTCAAGAAACATTATTGGCTGGAAACTTATAACTTACCCTCTTGAAAACTCATGTTTAAATATCAACTAAACTACCAACTTTGTGATATATAGGTGCTAATGACCTCAAAATGACTATGTTTTAGCACCTAGCATCAAGCAAATCTGTCTGAGACAGACCTCACAAAATGGCTCACAGAGGTCGTCTCTACTTGTTGTGCTTTTTCTCGAACAAAGCCTTCCAAACTACCACGCGAGGCATCCTGCCTGTACACATACATAAATGGGAAATGTGCAGAGGAAGAGGACTAGCTTGTACTAATCCCCTCAATGTACCAAGTTGAGAAAAGAGGCATCAAGTGTTGCTCCTCTCCTCACGGACGCTTGAGACCAGGTGACCACTGACTGAGCTGAAGTGGGATGAAGTTCACATGGCTTTGCAGATTAATTGGAGTTCCACTACACTTCTTCACATGGATCAACTGATTGGACAACCTAAGTTGCCACTAATCTTGAGGGAACCCCAAAGTGGCAAAAAGCTTGGATTTCGGCACAACATAACCAGTTGCTCAGAAAGCTTGGATTTTAGAATTCACATCCCATGTGAAACATATGAAAGAGAGAAAAAGCATCTAACAGCAATTGTAATTGTAGTTTAATTTTCATACATAAAATGTGCTGACATAACTGAAATTTGAAACTCACAGAATAGTCGAGGTACTTTGGGGTTTAAAGGTTCAATAAGAATGCCAAGCTTTGTGAGTGCAAACTGGACCAAGTCCCATGATCAGCAGGGATTGGCCAGACGGGGATCTTGTCCATCCAGAAGTCATTCAGAGTCTCAATCCTATGCTTATGAACATGCAACTCCCAACACTAAAATTTTATCGTTCCATTTTATTTAATGTGAAATGAAAAAATAAAAGAGAAAGATAAGGGGCTACAAATTCTTCTCCACTAGACCTTCAAAATTCCTTTCAAAAATAAAGATCTTAGCTGCCCAAGAAGGACGTAATGAGAAAATAAATGCAGAAATTCAACAAAAAGATTGGAAGCATCACAGCAAAACACTTTTATCACAAAATGTACTGAGGAATGCCAAGCAGTTCATTAAACAATAAACTGGAACTATTTTCTGCGGAATATGCCTTCTTTCTTAAGCACAAGAAGACGAGAAAGAATAAGGTATTATGCACGCGAAGCAGAAGATAAGAAAGCATTGTTTTCATTTTTAAGGTTAGAAAACTGTCATCTGCGCTTCACTAATGAACATCTCTAAGCAATATAACATAGGCAACACCAGTTGAGTAACAAAGAGCATTTCCCAATGTGTAAATTTTCTCCAAAAAGAAATAACCCAATGAAGCAAATAATGCAAACATAAAAGATGATCAAGACGCAGTATGTTAAGTAAGGACATAAAGAGCAATAATCTGCAAATAATTAACTTACTGAATCTTAAGTTTTACTCACCAAAACCTTTACAACACTCAATCCATATGCCAAAAGCTTGTATTCTTCAAAATAGCAGCCTGCCAACATTGTGCTATCGATGTTCCTGCAGTCCGTTTGTGATGGCTCTCATACGGGAACTAGCCATAAAACACTCTTGAACATCTCATACATTTCTAACAACCCAGAGCCAGAAAAACTAGTCTGTCCAATTTCCAAGATCCATAATGGGTGATCTATTCTACGCTTAGCATACCAAAACCTACCCTATTAGATACATGAAAAATCTAATTAACAGGATGAGCCATAACTTGAAAAAAGAAGAGCGGAAACAGGAAGAAGCATTTATTTTGATTCCAATTTATGAGTTAAATGTTTAACTTGTCAACTACATCACCATTTACTTTTAAGAGTGGCAGAAGTACAGTTAAAAAGAAGATAAAAGTCCTTGTTAATGAAGGACCTTGAGATCCAAAGAAGCTCCATGAGTTAATGATAATAAGCCTTCCACACATGTTTTTGACAAGAGGACAAATGTATTAACTTAAGAGAATTCAGGTATCTGCATATGTGGAGCAGGAGTTACAAAATTGTGGATAAGTGGGTAAAGACCTCAGGGGTAATAAGGGATGACGTAACAAGGAATAACAATCAAGACGTGAATTTTATCCTTGATAAAAGCAGGAGCAGACATCAGCCTTCTTTAGACATGCAAATATATGATACTTCTACGACCAAAGTGTAGGTATAGCAACAATTCAAATAGAAAAGGAAAAAAAAAGTGATGACAGAAAAATTTGCATAAGCTCTTTCTGTGTAAAGGAGAGGTGCCAACACACATTCAAGGAAATATTAAATAAACTTCAATTTGTTGCCCATCATTTTCATTCTGGGATGGTATACACGTAATTAAGAAAAATGAAGAAACAATTACAGGAATATGTGACGATAGCTTTTATGGTTGAACAGAAAATTACAGACAATGACAAGTTCCCATAAGCTTTCTATTCATCAATTGTATGTCCAATTTAAGATATATGCCACAAACTAGTCCTTAAACAATAAACCTTCACACTTTTTCAATGTTTGCTAGCAGCTTAAGAGGTCCTCACCTCAATCCTCATAACTGCTTTCAGAAATTGAGGCTAAACTTAGCAACCTATGGTCAATAGAAACACATTGATTATGTTTATCTTAAGCATAAACTAATTTAGTAAGAACTGCCATTTCAACAAATAGCAAATCAGGGAACTAATTCAAGAGTTGACTGGAAAGAATTAATTACAAGCAAACCATAAAAATCTCTCTAGGAACAAGGGCAACAATTTTAACAACACCATCACAACTTATTACACTTGTTTGACAAATCATATATCCACAGATTGTTCTCACACCAGGGATGCATAATAGATTTGGAATTATAAATCGCTTCAAAAGCAATTCCAAGAATGTGAGTAAAATTTAGAGATTGACTGCATTTAATTTTGCCAAAACTTTCCTAGAGAAGTCCTGGTGATTTAATAAATAGTCAAAAACATGTCTCTTCATCAGATCAAGGTATCAGGAATTCAAATAAGTTACACAATTATAAGTACTCTGTATTTAGATTGAGACTCATCTTTCAAGAAAATAAAGTTCTTACTTAAATTGGATTAGTTTTTAATGATTATCCAAATATCAACGAGGTTCGCATATGCTTATTAACTATTATTATTATTATTGCGTCATAACATAACAGGATCATACACAATTATATGTGTTGAATGAACATCATACAGTCTCATCTTCTCCAAAATTTCCCTTGTTTCTGCAATAGGACTTAGATTTTAGAGCAAACAGGCCAAAATAGAACTTGACCGAAACAAATCGTGAATTAAGCTAGATTTTTATCCTTGTCTTCTTTATTCTTTTTCCACATCAAGATGAGTTCATTAGCAAGTCAAATTATTTTGGAATATCCTCAAGAGTATGTATTAAGGAAGTCTATTTACATGATGATTTTAAACTACTATTGAATAGAATCATGTCATGTATCTATGTTCAACCTCAATCAGAAGCCAAAAATAAAATCCAATGGTACATCAACACTAACTCCTCAATTGCCCAAAAAAGTTGGGTTTTCATAGAGTTTCAAATTGTCATCTCCAACTAGAAGGTTTTGCCATCATCAAAAAAGGAAAAAATAAGAACAAACGAATAACTTGAAATTTTTTTCAACATTCTCGTACAATTTTGTTAATCTACAAGCTCTAGTCGTGGAAGAAGAAAAGGAGGAGGTATGAACAAAAACTGTTTTACAATGGGACGGGCTCATGAGTCATGATGTTCATATTAAGCAACATAATCAATACAAATCTTCACCCATATTCTCCACATACATTTGGTCACTCTATTAATCCACAAGATCCCTTGTGTTTCACCAGATTATAAGCAATCTTTTGGATAAATTTCAACTTATAGTCTTCTAGGTTATTCCTTTGGATACTACCCACCAATTGCTAATAGCATAATATAAATATCTATAAATATCACACACATTCTATAAACAAAGCTGAAATTTTGCTAAAGAGTTCATCTTATCCTAATTCCTAAATTAATATAGCTAATAGAAACAGGTTAAGTCAATCTTGGTCGTTATTTGAAAATTCAGATTATCACTGTCCTCAATTCTTTGGTTAGCATCTGAGAAGTAAAATCAATAGAGCAGCAGCATATACAATAAATGCACGATAGTAAAAGTTAATCACTAACTCAGATATGGCAAGTGCAACCAAGTTTAAGTTTTGAAAATTTATGACAGGTCAAATAACTATCTAATGTATGTGCAAAGAAGCTCATGGGCTGTACTTTACAGAATTACAACAGCAAAGACGACAAAGAGGCTGCCAGATGTTTCAACCTTTTGTCTACACAAATATACAACCCACATCTAACATTATAGTATGAAAAATGGAACAAGGAGGACTATAATTAAGTTAGAGTGGGTCACCAGCTGTAAGATCTCTAAACAAGCCCCCCAGGCTTGAATCCGCTGTCAACACAATCTGCGCCGGAGTCCAGTTCACAGGATGAATCAAACCATTTAGGGTTCTCAGGGTAGAAGTTCTCAACAACGAAGCCAACATCTGTATCTATACTCTCATCATGCCTTAAGGGCTTGGTCAATTTAGAATTCCCACAGTCAAGAATGCCCTTCTGATCGAATTCGCTGCACTCCAATGGTTTCTCTGATTTACAAGACTCACCCAGCAGATCCTTCTCATTCCTACAATCTGACCTTATCTGATCCCAAGATGCAACCTCCCCAAGTGTTCTCCCAAAGCTGTCTTCATCTTCCTCAATAAGCTCTGCATCCTTCCCATCCTCATAAATGCGATGATCGTGAACACCCCAATCTGCCAAATCATTTTCCCCGACCAATAGATCATCCGAGGTCGGCTTATCTGAGAGCAACCCAACTGACTTTGATCCATATTCTCTCACATTCCTAAGCTTATTCGCAAAATCAAACAATTCACGAGACACCGAGCACAATAACTCATGAGGAACTTTCCCAATCTGGCCCTCAAGCAGTGCAATCTCATTCCTTGCTTCCTGCATTTGCTGCAAAACTGAATGTTGCAGATCTCCACTATCCTTCCCAAGGAACCCAAAATCTTCATTTTCTACTTCGTCGCCCATCCCATACACTGTTTCCTGATCCATCAAAACCCCTCCTTTATGCCCAACTACTCGATGCATTATTCTTGCATTCCCATCTGAAGCACCAGGTTCATGCCCCGAGTGCACTGCATACAACTTAAAGACTGCTGTCCCTTCCTCCAGATAGACAAATGACTTATCCTTCTCATTATAATTTGATATTGGAACTATCGCCCTGATACGAAACCCACACCCACACCGTTTTGACGTGTAAGGCTCTCTTTTTAAAATCCTCGATTTCTTCGAGGATGCAGGCTCTCCAGCTCGATGACACGCGTAATCTTTAACCTCAGCTATAAATGGTTTGTACCTAACATATTTCTGCCTAATACACAAGGCCACTTTATACTTTGTGGCCAATTGTTGTAATCTAACAGGCACTTCCTTTGCGGGTACTTCAAATGATTCAGTATACTCAAACCTACGTCTCTTAGTACGTGGCGCAGACTCTGAGCACACGGGGCAAACCTCAACACAAACCCTAATATAACTCTCAGGTATTCCATAAAATTTAGCACCTACAGTCCACACCTGTTTAATTCTTTCTACAGTTTCTTTCAGTCCCAAGTGTTTTAAATCCGCATCACAGTGAAAACTTGTGACTATATCATGCCATTGATCAACATGGGAAACGAATTGACTGGAATTATTCTTGAAACACAGTAATTCATTACCATTCAAAGGGTCGATATTCGCGATAAGCTTGTCCTGGATCCGCTTCCACGCCGTGAGGTATGCCGTGTCCTCATTCCGGTCCTTCCACACCAAACGCCAGCTTTGAAGCACCGACGACGGCGTCACAGATCGAATTTCCTCCGGCGTCGCCGCACGGCCCGCGAGAAGACAGCGTATCATCAGGGCATGTGATTCCTTATTGAAAGTGTAGAATTGAGATGAAATGTGAGCTTCTGGGCTTATATTCGCCACAGCCACAGTATGCCGATGACGTTTCTCCGCCTTATTTTTTTCGCCCTTTCCCAAACCCAAATCAGGGTTAGGGTTAGGGTTCGCAGAAACGATGTCGTTCTGCTGCTCCAATTGGGGTAGCGACTGAATTAGCTGCTGGTGATGGTGATGGTGATGGTGATGGTGCTGATGTTGATCGGGATCGGAGGAAGTATGGCTGGTATCATCGTCGTCGTCGTCCCGGAAGAATCCAATATCAGAAAAAAAGGGTTCTTCTTCCTCCTCCTGTAAAATTGTCGGCTGAGATTGATCCAAGATTTGATGATGCGGGTCCAAGTGATGATGGAACATATCTTCTTCTTCAACTTTGCTAGGATTCATAGCTTTCTGCAAAATGGGTATCTAAAAAAAGCGTTCCTTTTTCTGGTCTCTCAGAGTAATCGAAGTGGCAGGGAGACGATTTGCTGACACAAGTAAGTTCCCTCACATTCTTGATTTTTCCGCTCACTGCTTTCTTCTGTTGAAATACCGATTCAGTGGTAGTGCGAAATAGAAAAGAACATAGAGGAAAGTGACGGACTATGTGGAACTTCAAGTCTTTGACTCATGTCAAACATGCACTACTACTACTACCTTTTGTTGTTTGTGAGTTTTGAATGTTTCTAAGGTTTGCGCCTCTTTAACCCCTTTTATATTGTGTATATATTGCCTTCAATTTCTCTCATCTTCTTGTTTTTGTGATCTTTGTGTTATTCCCTTTAGTTTGAAACAAATGTTTGATTGATCTAGGTTTTTAATTTCAAGTTGAGATTATTTTGAGAAAGATTTCTTTGTGATTTTACATAATATAGATAGTCGGCTTTTTAAAATCGTCAACAGTGTTATGCAGAGATAACTAAGAAGTATTCTTGAGATGATATAAGAGTAGGAGAAAGAAACGTACAATTATCATGTCGTGTGATCTGATAAAATGTCACCGGCAAAAGCTTAAATCTGTACATTTATGATTTCGCCTGATTAACTTAGTTGTGATATTAAAGAAAGAATTTTAATTCTTATTAAGTTGTAAGATGATTGAGCACAATCAACATAATCTACATAGTAGTTTTATAATTTAAATGTGTGAGCCTGTTAGGAAAAATAAGATTAAGAATGACATATTAACATTAATGTAGGAATGTTATGGTGAATAAGATGATTTGAACATGTAAAGAACAGATGCACGAATACCCAAATGAGAAAGTGTGAGAGGTTGAATACAATTGCTACAATGAAAGGAATAGTTAGATCAAAGAAGTAATGGGGAGAGGTGATGATTGGACATGGAATGACACATCTTTTTTCTGAGGATATGGCCTTAAGATAGAAAGATATGAAGATAGCATAGGGTGGTATGGAATAGGTAGTTAAGTATTGTCTCACTTTTCGGTTAAATTAGGCTTGATGGTAGTCGGAAACACAATGCATGTCATAACATTAATGTTATTCGTATAAATGTTATATTCTTTTTCTCCAGAGTGGGCATAAACACTGGAAAATCGAAACACTGAACTGAACCGAAATTTTTCAGAATTTCTCGATTTCGGTATTTTGGTTTTCAGTTCGATATTCGGTTTACTTTTTTGTATTTTTCGGTATTTCGATTCAGTTTTCGGTACGTATTATTTTGATTTTTGGTATTTCGGTTTAAACCGAAATATTATACTATAATGTATATTATATTAATTAATAATTATTAATATTAAATAATTTTTTAAAAAAAGAAACCCTGTGGCCCTATTTCTCTCTCTTTCATCTTTATAGTTTCTACTGATTTTCTTTTTCTCCTTTCCTCTTCTTCCTCTTCCTCTTCTCCTCCAGCCAGAAGCAGCAGCAACGCTGGCCGTCCGCCAAAAAAAGCAGCAACGGCCGCGAGAAGCAGTAGCAGCGCCGGCCGTCCGCCAGAAGAAGCAGCAGCGCCGCCGCCGCGCCGTCAAGCAGCCAGCAGCAACCGCGCCGCGCCGTCAAGCAGCCAGCAGCAGCCGCGCCGCGCCGTCCGCCATCAACATTCAACCAGTCAGCAGCCGCGCAGGACCGCAGGTTTGTTTTTTTACTTTTTTCATTTTTTTTTCTTTCTGATTTTGTTTTTGTTACTAGTTATTATGAATTTATTGTGATTTTTTTATATATAGATAAAAAGTTTGAATTAATAAAAATCGAGCCGGATTAAAATATTTTGGTTCGTTATTCGATACACAATTTACAAAAACTAAAAACCAAAAAAATTATTAAAAAAAAACCGAAATCGAACCGAAATACCAAATGTCCACCCCTACTTTTTCTTATTAGTTGTCATGTGTTCTTTTATGTCATATTCTCTTCTTTAATAACTATTTTGATTGTTGCACTTGAGCCCTTTCGAAAATAGTTTCTCTACATACCATCGGAGGCTACCTAGAATTCCAGGGGGGAGGGGGGCGCAAAGTGAAATTACTTGATGGCGCTTGATCAAAGCTCCAGTAGATAGTCACTCCCTTCTCGGATAGTTATACGTGAGACTTTCACCTGATAATGTTTTGTCCTAAGTTTTAATATATATAAGGATTTCCAAAAATAATAAAGTAACACTAGGATGTTTTTGGTTAAATTTTAGAAAATATAGATTACGTTTGATATAATGAATAAGATAAATTGGCTCATTACAGAAATGATAATTAGTATCACGATAAGTTATTTCTATCTTTTGATGGAATAACAATCAAGGATAACTAGTAAATGACAAAAATATCCTCTAGAACAAAACTTGGAACATTTTGATGCAACAATAGATATCATTTTTGTACTTTTTGGTTGTCTATAATGAACTAATGTCATCTGTTAATAATTTTTGATAAAATTTCTCCTGAAATACAGGATTTCCAAATCAAGTTTCCTTCTTTTTTTTTCTCCATGTTGCCGCATGAAGCACTCTGTAATACTTCACTCAACCACTCAATTGGGATCATCAACTTCTTCGTCGTCGTCGTCAAGTTTCTCCTCTTTCTTAGTTCGCAGAGATGTTTATCCAGCTCACGAACAACCTCATCTAATTTCTTATCAAGATTTGATGTCCATTTTAATCATTTTTCATTTTTGGTCTTTCTATAGTTATTTTCGAAAGCAAAGAATGATCCTCCTCTTTTTCTAAAGTACCACTACTTTTAACTTGTCCCTCCTCATTAGTACTTCTTATTCTCTTAGACCTTTTTGCCTTATCTTTTTCTATTAAGAACTTATTGCTTGATATTGATAAGTGTCATAGCAATTTACTATGTTTTTTTCCTTTTCTTCTTGCACTTTCTTAGGACAAGATGTGTTGTCCATTACATAAACTTGATTAGTCTAGCGTTGTGATATTTCCTTTGCCTTGTTATTGTAGTTCTTCATGTGCTTCCATACATCTTTGAGTTTCAATGATGAAATGGACGACTTATTAAAAAATTAAGCATGCCCCTTGTGTTGTTGCTTCTTTTATCATTTCACGTGTTAGCAATTATTAGTACGTGGAACAATTTTTTGAAAATTAGGACAATAAAAATGGTAAAAGAAGCAACAAACACAAGGGGCGTGCTTAATTTTTTTGAAGTCGTCCATTTCATCAATGAAACTCAAGGATGCATGGAAGTACGCGAAGAACTACGATAACTAGGTGAATGAAATATCACAACACTAAAAGGCTAATGAGGTTTACGTAATGAAAACCACATCTTGGCCTACAAAAGTGCAAGACCAAAAGGGAAAAAGCATGGTGAGTTGTTCTGAGACTTATCAAGATCAAGAAGTAGGTTCCATAATAGAAAAGGACGAGGCAAAAAGATCTAAAAGAATGAAAAGTACCAATGGGGAGGGACAAGTTAAAAGTAGTGATACTTTAGAAAAAGAGGTGGATTGTTTTTTGCTTTCGAGAAAATAACTACTGAAGACCATAAAAGAAAAGACGACACTTGCAATGGACACAAGATCTTGATAAGAAATTTGAAGAGGTTGTTTGCGAGTTAGGAGAAAAAGGTAAGGATTAACCTAGAACAGATAAGCATAAACAAACCAATCACTATATTTTTGTAATTTGAAAGTTAAACTTGTTCGAGTTACAAAGAGAGGACAGGAGATTACAAACAAGCCTAATATTACTAAGTTATAGTTTTTCCCTCAATCATATAACAATCATTATCATGTGAGATGATCTCCTTATACGGGAGATCTTAAAAGCATTAGTTGTTTCACGTCGTATTCTCAAAGATCTTGAATAATAAGTTTATTAACATTCAACTCTCATCACTTACAACTGTTTTTTTTTTTTTTGAAACTTCATTGTTTTCTTCGTTTGCAACAATCATATCATTTGGCATTGATTTCTGGATGACAGACAATATCCGTATTTAAGAATGAAATCGAGTATATGAATTTTTTACAATTCTAAGAAAGTAAGAGGGAACTAGTAGTTAAATGACGATACAACAGGGACACTGGGAATTTGCAAGTACCAAGAAGTGATAACTCAATGCTGAGTAGCACCTTTCTCTTTGGCGTTTAGATATATATAAGACAAGTTAGCTATGTGAAATATGTTTCATAATTATGTGCAATCCTTTATAAATATATATATATATATATACCTTACTCTTTGTGTAAACAGTGACTACAATTTCTTTGGGTAGAAGTGGTAAGCTGTGAAATCAGGTCTTAGGTCTAACTCACCCCAAAAGATTAGCTCAAAGGAAGAAGGATTGCTTAAGGCTTATAAGTAGTCTACTCATCTCATTAATCAAAGATATGTGACTTTTGTCATTCTTCAACACCCACCTTACACCCATTACTCGTATCGATAGTGAAATCAAAAGGATATTGGTTCAAATATCGTAAAGAAGGAGATTAGATCAAAATTTCTCAATTACCCCATCAATTTTGAGTTAAAATCTCCAAAGAAAAAAGAGAAGAGAAAAAAAAATAGCTATTCTGATTTGATGATTCATGTTAAAAAAAAAGAAGAACAAGCATCATCTTCTAGTAGGAATGACAAAAACAATTGTTGAAGATAATTATATTGTAATGGACCAACGTGAAGCAAATGATTTTGAGGCATAATCTTGTTTTCACTTCATTCTTTTGTATATCGATAATTTGAATTGTATATGACATAATAAATGAATTATAATCGAAGAATCATCATTAGTATGTATTACATAAATAATAATCATATGTCTTATTGTTCATATAGTTATATAAATCCAATTGCCATATACATAATTGATACAAATAATCAAAAATTACACAATTATATTGAGTGCGGAGCTAAAAGGGTAAAAAAATTGTCAAAAATTTCAAAAGGGCACATCAATTTTTTAAAAAACCAAAACGGTAAAATCGCTCACGACTTTTGCCTTCTGAAAAAGCGAAATCGCTGCAATAGCAGCGATTCTTAAATTTGCTTTTTTTTTAAAAAAAATTAAATATATCGCTCCACCCGGAGCGATTTTCAAAATAATAATAAAAAAGTTACTTTTGTTATAAGTCGCTGCAGAAGCAGCGACTTCCATTAAGTTTTTAAATTTTTTTCTTTATTTAAAAAATAAATTGATTTAATTTTTTTTTAAAAAAAATCATTGAAAACGATTTTTAATTAGTTTTTTTTTAAAAAAAATCAAGTCGCTGTAAAGCAGCGATTTACACTTAATTTATAATTTTTTTTTGAAAATTGAATTAAATCGCTGTAAAAAAAAATTAGCCGATTAAATTAAATTTTCAAAAAAAAATAAAAATTTAAGTGTAAAGCAAAAAATGTGTTAATTAAGAATTCATTTTATAAACACATAACCGAAATATATAATGAATTGTACTAAATCTCTATAAATGTACAAACAAACATTAACACATACAAATCAATACAAGTAACCGAAAATTACTTAATTTTATTAACTTGTTGACTTAAAATATATAACGACTTGTATAAAGTCTATTTAATATACATATCAAAACAGTATACAATATTGATGAAAAGTAATAGAAGATTACTCAAGTATATACATTTGTTGACTTAAAATATATAACGACTTGTATAAATTCTATCTAATATACAAATCAAACACTAACATATAGAAAATTTATAAAAGTAGAAGAAAATTTCATAAATCACGATATATGTTTAGATGAAAAATCATCCACGACTTGTATATAATTAATCTAATATACAAATCAAAATATCATATACAAAATGATACGAGGAGTCTTAAATTACTCAATTATATACAATATATTTAGACAAATTCACACACAAACAAACTTAGTCTGAAATTTGATACAAATTATATACATCTACAAATAATTTTCGAATAAATCAACTACTTCATATCTTAATACCATTCTAACGGATCTTAATACAAGTTAAACACGAATTAACCAAAAAATATATGAAATACATATACATAGAAGAATATACAACTTGTAATGGATAGATTCTTTTGTATATCTTTTTTTGTGTTTAAGCCATAAAAAAAAGTGAATTTTTTTCGTTCATATACTGAAGAAGCTTTGATTAAATGAAAATAATGATTATTTTGCATTTCTTCAAGAAGAAGAAGAAAAATTTATTTTGAGAAAGTATTCTAATTAAACTAAATGATATTTACTTAAGAAATTATTTTCCTTAATTATCGCAAAGATTTTTTATAATTACTTATAAAAAGAACGAACTATACAAATCAGAATCATAATAACTATTTAAACTATACCTATGACACCTAAATAGACAAATTATAATTAAGGAGGTCTACTATATTTTTCATTGTAGCTATTTATTTTGTTAGATAAATTTAGTTTGCTTACTTCAAAATTTCAAATAGCAAAAAGTCTAAACACAATTCTTCTTTCTTTTATCCATTTTTACCTTCTTTTTCTTTTGGCTTAATTCATCGATAGCTCTTAAAGTTGGCACAAATTTTCATTAGACATTTTAACTAAACTTTATTCATTAACAAAGTCCAGTTAATATGTCTAAACATACAAAACTTTTCTTTCACAATTTCATCTGAATTTATTTCTTATGTGCTCCATTTTTATATGAAAAACTCAAATGAAAAATATGGAGAAAAGTTTCGAACACTTCTTTTACTAATTAAAATTTTTTAAAGTCTGCAAAATAAATTTATTTTACATGTATTGTAAAATGACATGTCAATCTGTTAGTTTTGAGGAATATTAATGAGTTAGTATACAAATGGTAAAAATACATTTAATCTCAAATCAAAAGAAATGTATATTTGATCCATTAATAGTTTACAGGTATTTTTTTACATTTTTTGTTATTTTTAAGATGAAGATTCTTTCCGTAAGAATTAAGATTGTATAGTTAAAGTTAAGGGAAAAAAACTATAAAAACATAAAATATAGTAAAAATGTATTTTTATAGACAAATAACTTATGAGACGAAAAAAATGGATAAAAACTCACAGCCATAAAGAAATATAAAAAATCGATCGAATCTAATTGTATCAAATTGACCTATTTCATTTTTAAATAAAATCATAAATTTTTGTTTAAGCATATAACTGTTTTGAAATAGTCGTTTTAATTCATAACAAATTAAAAACTTTCTAACCAAATAATATTACATGTATGCAAATATATTTTATATATTATCAATATTTTTAATATTCTTTAAATATAAATATAGCGTAGGTCCTACGCCTTTGGTGAAGGGATGACTCGTAGCCGTCCTTTGCCCATTAATTATAAGGTTTTAGGTGATTAGATTTAAAAATTTAAAAAATAATATAATCGATACTCCATCGAACAACTCAATAGAAAGTTCTAGATGAAATAATATAACAAAAAGGTTTTTTACATTTTTTATTTAAAAATTTCATTTTTCACTAGTTTTGGCTCCTGATTGATACAGATATTTTCCTGATAAAGATTTTACATATCTATTAATATCATTTTCCTAATCTAAAGATACGAATTCACTCTGATATTTTTAAATCTGACAAAATAAAATCACAAATAAAGATGTAATGAGATCAAACATGGGATAATAAAACAGCAATATATATATTTTTTATTTAAAAAATACACCAACTTTATTTATAATCCTAAATCATTCTAAAACTTTTTACAAATACTATTATAATATATTTTTTCGTTTTCATTTATGACAAGTTTATTCGTCTAAGTACTTGTCTTTTTACTCAACAAAAAAATGATTTTAAAATTTTCCCTGTCAAAAGCAATTTATAAGATTTTAACAAAAAATAAATGAAAAATATTAACTTCACATGTTAAAGTAATTAAGAAAGTATGATATGAAAATTTTCCTTTTTAATACTAAATTTCAAGAAATTTTCTGAAGTTATTAGTGTTTATTTTGTATTTTTTATGTTAAGGATGTTCATTTTTTAATTTTACTAAATCTTTCAATAGAGTCAAATCAAATTAATTATATTAAAAGGAAATCATAAAGTATAATTAAAGTAATGATATTAGAGAGGAACCAAAATTAGTGAAAGATGAGATTTTTCGTATCAAAAGTTTGATGAGTGTTTTCTTGACTTGTTCTTTAACTATGATTAAATGGCTTGCTCAATTAAATTAAATTTAGACCTTTTAATTTTTTTCAATTTTAAATATAATAAATGTCACATTTAAATATGAAAAATTTGAGAAAAACGGTAATGGCGATGAACCAAATCCTAAATTGTTACGGATACAGCAGTGGATCGGATCAAGCAATGTAAGCCCAAACCCGAGTGACAATAGATGGTATTGGGCCACAGGAGCCATAGGGGAGCCCAATAGATAATGAAACAACAATGGGAAAGTTGTGCAGTATAGACAAATGTTTAGCTTATATTAGGTAATATAGTTATATAATTAAAGAAATTTATAATTTTAGGTTACAATTTTCCAATACTTGTTACTCACGTGAGATTCGGCTCCTCTCCATTTTTTTCTCTCCATTTTCCCCAAGTTTTTTTTTTCCATTTATATAATAGTTTTATTGCAATCTTTTGTTAAAAGAATATTAATCCGTGATTAATAAATTACCTAGAGATAATAAAATTATTTTAACAAACTAATTTCAATTTCATAATAAAATTACGAATACAGTGATACCAGTACATACGATAGTTAATTATAGTTTCTATACTTTTATTTCAGTTAATTAGCTAAAAAGATTATTTAAAAGAAAAATTTTAAAAAATCTTACGTATAAAAGAAATTTAGGAAGAGAATTTTTTTTCCTATATTTATGGACAAGATGATATGTTGCTAAGATAGTTATATTATAATATTTTTTAATACTTAATATATAATGTATTTATTAATTAAATCATGGTTAGAGATTTATTTTGGAAATTAAATCTTAACCATTTATTTTAACCTATGTCACGTGTCACTGATCCAAATAGGAACTTGGAGAAAATGGAGAGAAAAGAAATGGAGAGGAGCCGGATCCTTCACGTGATTACTATAATTCGCCTATATTGTATAATTCAGTTTTTGATTGTAGAAATCAAGAACTTTATATATGCTTACCTTAGTTATTTGTATATGTTTTATGAAAAAATTCATAATAAATTATCTTGTTTGAAAATTGGCACGCGAAATATAACAAACGAAATTCTAAAAAAAAATCCAAAATGTATAAATACAATATTTGTATATACTTTCCCTATTTGTATATTCGCAAGCGAAAATATACATACAGACAGAAATATACCAACCACAACCTCAATAGCAAATAGTACTATAACTACGAAGCGTATTTATCGAAACTATATTTATAGAATCTTATTACGTCTATTTATATTTGCTATTTTAAAATAAAATAGTTCCTTTTAACCATGCCAATAGTCCCAGGGCTTTCGATCTCAAACACTTCGACCATGTAGCTTATAAAATATGTACAAAGTATATACACACCAATAATGTATATTTTAATCTTAAACATTTTTTTTCTTAAAAAGAAAAAAGGCTATTTTATATACATAAACAAAGGAAGAAACACTAGGAACTCCGTAGATCGATGTTACAGTGATTTAAAACAAACACAATTAGCATTAACTAGAGAAAAACAGAGGGAAAAAAGTTACATACGTAGACAAAAAGAGAAAACTACATGCATAATGATTTTGATAGTGAGTTAATTAATTAATTATCTCCCTAGAACCTAGCTAACTGTAGATTAGTAATAAAAGTCTAGAGACGAATTGTGTTACAGTTAACTTGTATATATTGAGCTAGGTCACATAGAGTTGTCTAGTTGTTGATCCAACACATTACATAAATCTGTTATATCTATCAAAGGATCCCCAGAAGTACACACCGATGACGATACATTAGAACAACATGCAGCTGCTAAGTCTGCCTGTAATGGCGTTGGTGGCGGCATAGGGAGGTGGTGGTGGTGGTGGTGCAGCATCGATATTCGTGCTTGAACATAAGCTAACTCTGCTTGCAATGTCACAGCCTAAATACAAGCACAAAAGATATATATGGTTTAGTTAGTACTCATTTTTGTATAATAATAAATGGTTTGAATTCGATTTTAAAATATTAAATTGAATTGAACCTACTAGATAATTACCACTTAGAAATAAAACAATATTACCTTAGCTTGTTCTATCATGGTAACGTTATTAGTTTAATATAAAGTCTCCATATATTAAAAACTTATATTCACGTGCTAAATGATAAGATGAAGAAACTTTAATTTGTGGAATTGCATAGAAGCTACCTGTCAGAAGAAAAGTCTAATTTCATTCATTAGAAGTCAACTTTTTTTTTTTCCTTCTTATATTATAAGAATCACTTGCAACCAGTAAAGCTATATTCTACACTTACTTTCTTGTTTATGAGAAACTATATAATAAAAAGATCAAATAATAATTTCTTTTGTGTCTCAAAATAATTGTTACATATTTTTAAGAGTCGAACTATGGAATATCACGTGCAATTAGTAATATTTTGTAGACTTCCATAAAAGACAACAAATAAATACTAAAAAAGAAAGAAAGTCAAATTATTGATGTATTGAATATTTCTCGAGCTGCTAAAGTTGATTAGGCAGGGTTACTTGTTAGCTCCGGCAAGCAAAAAAAACATTAAATTATATTATATAATACATATGCATATAAAACTCACATCAACAAACTATTACATTGTGTTTATTACTGGGGCGTCAAATAGGCGGATTAAAAATATTTGGGCGGATTAAAAATATTTGGGCAGAAAAAAATGAACTATAGGTTAATGAGGTTCGCAAACACCTGTTTTGTTATATTTTCAGCGCTAATATTCAAAAGAGCAGATTTTCACTATTGATAATCTCATACAAACAAAACAAAGTATATGATACAACTATATTTAACTAGTACCACCCTTGATCTGAATACTTAAAAAAAAAACTCTCGTCTTTAAATAATCAATGAGTTTATTGTCAACCAGAAACATTTTTTGGTAAAACCAAAGTAAATATATTTTGAGTGTAAAGATAAACAAAGGTTATATTCCAACATTTTCATGCTCCTTCAGTTTTCAACTCCGCACATGCAAGTGTTTCTAATAGCATAATATTCTACTTCTCTTTTGGTCAAGTTTGTCAAAGAAAGATAAATATAATATCCTTTCACTTTCGTATATTTGATTTTGATTTGACATAAAAATTATAAAAAAAAACTTAAAAGACTTTTGAATGTTATAAAATTAAGTAAAAAAATAAAATAAAATGTAACCAGATAAAAAGTTTAAAAAAAATTACTAAAAAAGTTTCTTTTCAAACCAACTAAAAAAATAAAGCAAAACATACTAAATTGAGTATGTATAATATGCAATAGTTAGTAGAGATAATATACAACACAAAACTAATTTTTGAAAGAAGAAGACTTTAGTTTAGTTTAGTGATCAACACTCATACTATGCTAACTCGATAAAATGATAAATAACAGCTAATAGATCAAGAGGTTTTTTGTACAAGATATTTATCAAATCACCTAAAAGAATATCTACAAGTAAACATTCATAAGACTATGAGATTAGTAATTTTTTTGAAAATTCACAATTAAAGCGGTATATATGTAACTTCAACCCTTTTCTATTCCGTGACTCGAATTCATAATCTTTGATTTGATAGTGAGAGTGGATGTTACCATCCGAGTAACTCTCAGTATTACCTTAAATATTGAGTTGATGAGATTAAGATAAAATTTACCTGTTGTTGAAGGGAAATGATGTGACCAACACAGCCATAGACAGGGTCTCTAACTCTAGCAAGAGCTTCAAAATAAAGTGTAACAACAGTTTCAAAACGTTTATTTGGTGGAATAGTAAGTAATAGTTTTGATGTATTACTAGCACCAAACACCTTATGAACAACAGCAAAATGAGCCATGCCTTGTTCTGAGTCAAAATAAGGTGCAAATATGCAACCTTTCACACATTTTCTTCTAAGGAACTTGCATGCACCACAAGGCCCAGTACCATTGCTCATATTTTGTTAGTATTAATTAGTGTGTGTGTGTGTGTTTCTCAAATTTTAATTGTGGGGTATGTGGAATGATGATGATGATGAAGAAGAAGAAGAAGGAGAGATAAAGATTAAATTTATTTATAATTGTATAAAAAGGTAGGTAGGACTACTGCTTGTTGCTGTTTGTTACTACAAGTAGTTTTTAATAGTATATATAGGAAAATGTTAGTAGAAGCTTTTGGTGGTGGGTCACTTGATAGACAGCTATGCTACTCCCCCTTCAACCATATTTTATTAAATAAAAAGACTTTTTTTTTAATCGCCTTAATAGTTGGTTAGTAGCTAAGTTATATATATAAATATTGTAATTTTGTGTGAGTAATATTTTATAGTATATTTTAGTTTGTTTATTTAATTTTTATTTGATATTAAATTTTTAAAAATAAAAAAATTTGCAATGGAGGAATATGTTGTTTCATAGTACTTATTTTTTTTTTTACTATATAAAAGATTTACTACAATATTTATTTTATAATTTTTTTATAATTAATATTTGTATTACTTTAACCAGCTATATAGAACGACTCCTAAGTTATATGCATGGTAAGAAATTTGTTGTACTATTTGGTGAATTTATAGATAAATATAAGATTCATACAATAGTGAAATTAAGATACGATTATCACTATAACAGAAAAAGATGACCATATTGTACATTAACATGATGACATGTGAGAATAGGTTTACTACTTAAATTTACTTTTAGATACAACACTAAGTATGATTTTTTAAATTAAAATCTTCAATATTTGGATAAGATTATGTTAATTAGCAAATTAACCCTTCTAATATAAAAAGAAATAAAAGAATGTTTTAAAGGGTGCCTTTTGAGTTTTGGGTTGCATATAATATAAAATTGGTGTAAACTTTGAAGCTAAGTGAAAAGAAAAAAGCAGAAAATAAGGGGAGAGAAGCTGTAGCTTGCGTGAAGCAAACATGTGTACTAGTGTTAGAGGGAGTTGATACATGAGGACGAGAGTAGCATTTTTTTAAAAAAATAAAATAAAAATTTCACTATGATTTTTATAGTTTTGATTTTTCGCTCAATATCTAATATTTATTTGAAGAATCGAATAGTTCCGGATTCATATCTAAATTTTCATTTTGGCCAATAAAACGCTTTCTACCTATATCACAATCATTAGTGATTATCGTGGTCTATTTTTGGATGACCAGTGCAAGATATGAAATTGTGAAGGTAGTATTTAGTAATGACTTTGATCACCTTATGAATATAATAACGAAGATCTCTTTTTGAACAACAAGGATAGGGTGAAGTAACCCAGCCAGATCAAGACATTGAATGGTGAATTCATCATGTGTGGATTTAATTTCTATCATTCACAAATCAAAAAATAAATCATTTGTTTCGAAGACACAAGTGAAATATAAAAAGAATTTTTTCTCCAAGCCATTTTGAGCTCTTCAACACATCCAAACAACCTAATTAATAATCGAATTTAAAATATAAAAAAACATAATTTTATGTTGCCTATTCGTCAAAAAAAAAATTTAAAAAAGAGATAATATTATCGTTATTATACATAAAAAAATATTAAAAATAATCATTAGTGACCATTACTATTTTTGATATATATTCTTAAAAATCTTTATCGATAATAATTCAAATGACATTTATCTAATATAAATAAAATTTTAAATATTTTTTATTATTATTAATATTTATTGCCGATAAAAAATAATATTTTTATTATAGTGATATGGGAATTCTACAGTTGTAGTATTTAATGTAGTAGCAGAGGCACTGTTGGAGTGTTGAGTAACTCGAAAGGAGGTACAGACAGACATCCCATCCAATTGTCTCTTACTCAATACTTCGGCCCAACACTTCTTTTTTTTTTCTTTTTCAATTGTCATTTCAATCATAAATCACACTCAATCTTCACCACTATTAATTACGTACTGCAGTTAACAAAAAAAAAAATATTACAAATGAAAGCAAAATGAGGATTGATTATCTTTTTCCTCTCAATCAATGAACAATTTCATATATGCATGTAACACTACTGTATGAAGTTAGACTTTTTGTTGTCGATTACTTGTGGTATTGTTGGTCACATGTTTGGAGTAATTCATTTATTCACGATATAAAATTTGAGAAAGTAAGAAATAAATAATGTAATCTTTAACATATCGCATTACGAAGAGTCGCGGAAAAAGACTTTCATTCTATCAAAATTGACTTTAAAAAGAAAAAGTAAGATAAGCATATTTGTTATAGATAGAATGGGTTTGATCAAATAGCAGTAGGACTAGAAATCAATTTTTTCACTTGAGAGCTAAAAAAAAATAACACATTCGACGAAATCTAACGGTATAATTTAAGGAAGCTAGAATGTATATATATTTTATTCTCAGTTCTATATGAAATAGTTAAAAATATTTTAGAAAGACCCTGCTCAAATAACATATATCAAAGCATTTTTTCAAATAGAGATATAGTGAATAATAGAAAAAACATTATACAATATAACACTTACATGGAACATGTGCAAACTAGAGACTAATACAAACTTCCAGTAATATCACTTACTAATTATTTTTAACATTGTACTAAATTAATTAAAATATAACAATCTCTTAAAATAAAATATTGTGAGTCACATATTACATATCAGAAGCTTAGTGCGCGGAGCCAGAATACATGAATCATCAAACAAACTCCTTGACAAAATTAATAATAGCAGCAGCTCTTCTACTGTCCACCACTTCAATTCCATGAAATCCAACATCATCAAATCTAGCTTCAACCATAACCCCTTGTTTAACTAACATTTGCACAAATTCTTGTTGCCTATCAACCAAAGGGTCCCCTCCAAATCCAATAACCAAACACCTCCCAAGTCTTTTAATCTTGTCCTTACATGGCTCATTCATCATTGGATTACAAAACCTATGATCCCTATCTGTCCCTTTTGGTAAAGCAAAATCCCACAACGCATCAATTACTGGTAAAGGAAAATATGGATCTGTAGCTAATCTCATTTCTGATTTTGTCCTCATTTTTCCACCAAATAAAGGTTGGTTCAATATGACCCCATTGATACGTAATGGCTCTAATTTATTATCGAGTAATTTAAGCGCCGAATTAAAAGCAATGTTACCACCACAACTAACACCATAGAGGTAACACCTTGAGAAATCTCCATATTCCCTTAGCCATTTTTCGCCATTTACGCGATCCAACGCTTGGTTCTTGATCCAAACAACTGCCTCTACCGTGTCGTGGTATTGAGATGGGAGCTTGTTTTCAGGTGCTAGACCATAATCCAATGCCACAACAATGGAGGGGACTTCGCTACATAGTTGGTTACAACTTTCATGTATTAATGTACTTGCTACACTGAAGTGAATCCAACCTCCTGCAACGCCAAAACATAATAATTAAACTCGTCTCGATACAATATTATAAAATTAAGACATAAGAGTATAATGATCTAGGAGTTTTTTTAAAATTTTATTTTACAACAGCTTACTTTAAAATATCGAAAATAAAGTAAACGTATTAACATAACTAGATAAATATTCCTTTTGGTTTTAATTTTATGTGTTCAAGTTTCTTTTTAGCCACTATTTTAAAAAATAACCTTGTTTTTAGTTTTATATTTAATAAATTCTAACATTTTGACAGTCCTATTTTATATGACACCATTTTCTTTTTAAATATATTTTGTTAAATATGGCATCTTGTCTAATGTAGGGTAGATCTAAACGTTTAGCTTTGGGCTCAATTGAGTCCATAACTTTTATCCTATCCAAAAAAATTTGAAAAAGAAAAAGAGAGCTACGAACCGATAACTCAAACAATGTGATGGTTTTAGTAATAAAAATAATTGAAATTCCGTACTCATAAAATTAAAAATACTGAATCAAACGTATAAAATAAAGCAAAGGGGGGAAGATATAGATTAGTAATTTCAAAAATCGTAATATTTAAGACTTCAAAAAATTGAAAATACTGAATCGATCTGTGACCTACCCGTATGAAGATAAACTATAATAGGAAGTTTAGCGACAGATTTGTCATTAGAGGGCAATTTACTAGGACGATAAAGTCTCATCCATGTTTTCTTTTCTTCATTTAAAGTAATATCTTTGCTAACAACAGCTTGACCAGGGAGATGGTGTTGATCACCAGTGGCTTGAGTTGTAGGAAAATCAAGAAGACGAGTTATACTTCCATCTTGGTTTAACACCACATTAAGGTGTTCATATGGATCAAATTTTGACATGCTACCTAACTAATTTAATTGTGAGTAACTTCAAAACCAAAAATATTATTAATTACTTAACAAGGTAATTAATTAAATTAATAAAATGTTGTTAGTAGTTTTTTTGTTTTTTTGCAATGTCATAATAACAAGTACAATCTTAACTTTCGGACAAATTTGTGCTTGTAACATGAAAAGTGGATTTTGGTTGTGTATAAATGTTTGTTAGTTTTACATTGACCAATTCTTTTGGATGTTCCTAGTGACTAGTTGTTTGGTTGAGTTTTTTTTTCTTTTAAAAAATCATTTTACAAATAAATAAAAAAAAAGAGAGCCTTACTTTTTTAAGCTACTCCTATTATTATTTATGAATTTTTAGGTTTTATTCATATTCTAAGAAATTGTGCAAATGTGGTCCTTGAAAAAATTATCCTTTAAGAACAATGTTATACTCTGGTATACTGTTTAATTATTTTTATAAATAAAATATTAGATTATTGTCAAATGTATGCAAATAGTTTAGAGAGGTTTTTACTGTGGTATAATGTTATTTTATAAAATGTAATTTGCTCAAATGAAATCTTTACATTGTTATCTAAGAAATTTTAAATTGCAAAAAATAATAATATAATTTACATAAATCTCAAGTGTTAAGAGTAAATTATATTTTATCCCTACTTTCGAATACATTAAAGAGTATCTCAGAGATATTATAACATAAATCGGATACATAATACGTAGCTTGCATACATCAAAAACTAGCACTGATACATAATATATAGCTCGTATACATTATAAAATAAACACAGATATATAATATATAGCTCGGATACATTAAATACCGGCTCGGACACAATAATATGTAGTTCGGAAACATATAATAAATTAGGATAGAAATAAAAAATTTTAGAAATAAAGGGAATATTGAAAATATGGAAAGTGTAAGACGTGTATTTCAATAATTTTAAAATATGTATAAAAGCGCCATTTAGGAAAATTTCTGATCATTGGTGGGCTTCTGCTGCGCATATCCAGTGGGCTGCTATATTAGTCTTTAGAAAATGGGCCAAATGTGAACTTAAGCCCATAAAATTTTCAAGCCTCAATTTTTAACAGTTAAAGCAACACATTCAACTCAATGTGTGTTAATATAATTCAATTGCAATGTATAATATAATCTAAACGGAGAGAGTAGGGCTCGTTTGAAGCATCAAATTTTATCGAAAATAAATTCATTATTAAATATACCTTTGTTTCCTTTTATAAAAAAATTATATTAACACGCAAATTTTTTTTATTTAAAAATTAAATGAGATTAAGACATGTTTTCTTGATCACTTGGTCTCCCTTTATAAAATAAGTCGATCAGATGAAGGAACTAATCACTTGACCAAATCTACTTTAATTGTCATAAAGTAGTAATGAAAAAAATTAATAATGATTAGCAATTGTTTAAAACTTCTAAGTAGCCTTGTTACTACTACTTTGACTCCTTTAATTATTTAGTACCTTTAATTAATTTAATATTAATAACTAAATATACTATTTTTTTACACTAAATAATATGGATCATTAGCTTTCTTCTTATATAAAGCTATATAAAACAAACTGATTTTACAATTAATAGCTATCATGCCGTATGTTGGGGTGACATCCTGTCATTTAAAACACAAATTTCTTTCCCGAAATTTGGTAAATTTGTCATTTTAATTTTGAAGTCTAAATAAATACTAAAATACACCTTCGATTTTATTTTATACAAACAATGTCTTCAGTAGCAACAAGAGTTCTGATGCAGCGCTACGTACTCTTTCATTCTTTATAGAGATTTCAAACTCAAATTTTTTAGTGTAGAATAACCTTTAATTTATTAAGAGACTATGGCTATATTCCTAATATGACACTTTTTAACATAATTTTAAATTTGATCGAGCTTCAATAAAAATATTGATCACCCCATAAAAAATTCGAAAAAATTAAATAAAAATCCTTAGTTTATGTTTCCTAGGTTTTGACCACACGAGTGAGAATCAAAACCTTTACACATTATATCAAAGAAAACTTGCAGCCTGTAGGGACATAACATTATTATATAATAATATATAGCATCATCCAAATATAGATTGATGAACTAATTAAATGAAAGTCTAGTAAGCTAGTAATAATACATTATTCTTTTTGCTTTTTTGACCACTAAAAAAAAAGAGAAATATGAACCACGTTTAAATTTTAGGAATTAAACTTTTATAAGAAAGGGATGTTTGTGATTTGCATGAACGGTTAGCTTTTAAATTCCTCGCATGAACCTAAAAACAAGTAATATCGACATCTTATTTATTTTATATAGTTTGACCTTAATAATTTGAGTTAATTTAAATTGTAATGGTTTAAAAAAATTTCTTTCATGTCCTAGAGTTCATTGTGTTTCGACACTTTGTACACATGTATATATTATTTACACGTAAAAAACAAATTTATCAGCAAGATGTTGTTGGATTAATTACTTTTTTGGTGCTAGTATTATATGAAAAGGGTAAAAAAATATATTAAATAATCTTAAAAAGGTAGCAAATACAAAATAAAAGTTTCAAATAAGGTCATTTTCTTTACTTAGAAAGGACGTCAAGACTTAGTTACAAATTAAAACGTTTGTAATTGTTAATTTCTAGAACCATAGTTGTTAAGGTCATACTATTTTTCTTCTCGATGAAATTAATTTGTCAAATATCCTCCAAAACATATAATAAAATAAAAAATAAACCTTTTACAGTATTCTTCTTTTTTTTTTTAGTGGCCAGGAGGTTGAAGGATCAATTTTTAGATTGTTAATTTGTGCGAAAACTAGATATACCTACTTCGGTGATATAGGAATAAAAATAAGATAATCAACGGGGATTGAAATATAAAAATTGGAATATTAATTTTAAAAATTAGATCTCAAATATTAATTAAAGTTGTTTGTTTTTTAAGTTTTATTGACAAGTGCAGTCTTTTATTATTTCACATTACTTTATGAAAATTTATTAGTTTTGAATGATTTATATGATAATATTACAATAGAATCTTAACTTTATTAAAATGTCTAGTAAAGTATTTATATAAATTATAGAAGTTCACGGCTATTTCAGCTGTTTTTACGATTGATCAGGATTGCTCATCAATATTAACTATCATCACATCACCTCCCCATCATGACCGTCAGTTAACATCGATTCACCACTAATCATTATTTACAACTCTAATCATCAATCATCCCAACCAAAAATAGAAAATTACTGAAAATAAATTTTATAGCTAAACATCAAAATTCTATCATAGTTAATTTTTAGTATTGTTTTTGTTCAATTATTTACCATTATCATCACTATTAGTTACTATCAAACATACAAACCGAACACTCAGTTGGCACTCTCATCCACCATCGCTAATCATCACTACTATGAATATTTATATACTTTTTATTTTATTCTTTTATTAATATAAATAATATTATATCAATTTAATATTTTATTGTAATTTGTAATCAATAAAGATTAAATTTAATATTGAGCATTTCAAGTGTTAAAACCATTTTTGTTATTTAATATTTCTAATTATTATTTTCTATTATAGAAAGTTTAAAGGGAATAGTAATTTCCAATTATGATTAAAAAGTGACGTGGTTGAATGAATTGAGTCAAGTAGTCAGAGGTTATACCTTGAGCTTCTTGTGTTTGGTGAAAACAGACTGTTCTAACGTAAGCAATCGGTCATCTAACCAAGTGTCACAGTAATACGTGGCACTTCATTCTTCGATCCAAAAGGGAAAATTATAAAGATGAAAATTGTAATTGACGGTGATAATTTTGTTACGAATCATAATTTTCTTTAACAAATTAAACTACTATATTATGTGATTTATCAAAATTTTAGCTATATAAACTTAATTATTTATTATTTTCGCAATTTCTAAAATTTTCCCAAAAAAAAATAAAATAATTCCTTGCTTCATTCACACATCACACGCTTTAGACAAAATCGGACGGCGCGGCCATCCGCCGTTACTTACTGTTACTGATTCTCATTATACCTCCCTTACAATTTGTACGAATTATTTTGACCAACAATTTCAACTTCTCGGTAAATAGTTCTCTACTAATTTATTTGTAGTGTCAATATATTTTTACTAATTTATTAAAAAAAATAATGTAAATATTTTATATCATTAGTAATTTATTTCGTGTATATATTCTTTGCGTATATAAGATTGATATACTAATATTAAAGTAAATATAATTAATATACAAAGAACTTTGATATATGCATTAGATTGATTGAGGATATAATTACCTTTCACAACATTTCCTCTATTTTAAAGCTAAAGCAAAGTGAGAGTATTTGTGAAAATAAATATTTTTTAATAAAAGTTATGTGAAAATTGTTATTTGTAATAAATCAAATCAAATAACATATAAGAAAAAATGTCGAAATAACTAATACTTCTTTCATTTCGTTTTATATGTAATTACTTTCTATAAATAGTTATTTCATAATAGTTATTTTTTCATAAAATTAATGCGTGTATTATCATATTTTGTTTTAACTCTTGTGAGTTACTAACCTTGAAAATATACATTTAATCAATTAAAAAAAACTAAGTAAATATTCATGTTCATTAGTTAAATTAATTAATCAAATAAACTAATTCATACTTATTGATTGAAAACTCAAATTTTTTAAAAAAAATTAAATTACTTTATTATTATATTAACTCAAATTTTTTAAAAAAATTTAAATTACTTTATTATTATAATATAAGTACAAAGTAAAAAGATATATAAAATGAGTCCGAGGAGGAGTACTAACATTACTAAGGTAAAATTCGTGGAATCACGTGTTTTTATTACAGAGACTCATTTTTACTGTTATGGTAAAAGGGTTGTAAATGTGGTGACTGGTGAGATCATCTATACTGTGGCCGTTACGTTTTGGCATCACGAAATCCACGTGGCAATTTACTACTGGACACAGAAATGAAACGCCTCACAGGTCCTTTGAACGCCGAACTCTCCCTTTGACTTTATTCTTCTTCTTTTGTTTTGACGATCTACTCCTATATCTTTATCTAATTACACATAATTCCCTTCGTATTTACAAAAATGTTTTTTCTATATTCTCAAGTTATTTATTGTGATACGAAAAAAGATAAAATATATCGTTGAATTATCGCAAAAGAGGTCAATAGACATATTAATTCACCTATTTTGCTAAAAATATAGTCTTCTTGTTATATTTTTGACTTATTTAATTACTTATTTCAATTCTTAAAATTATTGTCTCAAATTAAGCGTCATTCACTTTCAATCCGAAGGTTTTACTAGCTCGAGTCACCAAAAGGGTTGTTTGGATGACATGCAATATGAAATTACGATTTGAAATAAAATAATTTAAAATTAAAATTTTATTTGGACAAACAATTATAATTTCTTTATACGAGTTTTTTTTCTCAAACATGACCCAGGAGTTGTCAAAGCTATCAAATTTTTCTCAGTTATTGCATGATCTTACAAAATGAGCAAACTATAGTTCATATATAAGATATCAAAATATCCTAAGGTGATACATTAATAAATTATATCCATATATGTTCTTTTTATGAATAAATGTTAGTGATTACAAATATTCAAATAGACATAATATTACAAAGATTTATTATTTCAACAAAATAATAATAACTATTTATTCTTTAATATAATTCTTTCACATGGTACATACATTTTATTTTATTTTTTAAAAAAAATTATATTAAAGTACATGTTAGGGCCTTGTTTTTACAAACTACTATAAATTTAAAGTGGGTCTAGTTTTATAAGTATTTGGAATCTCATGTCTTTTGAAAAAATTTGAAATTTAAAATCATAATTTTACATATCTAATTTAAAATCACTATTTCATATCACAAGTTTAAACGCCTATTTACTTGCCACGTGTTAAAACAACAAACAAAAGGACACTTTAAAAAAAGATAAATAAAAAACACTTCCCTTCCTGCCAAACACTCTCTTCATCTATTTCATTAGTATACGCATGTAAACACACACATTCGACATCCATCTAATTTTTTTATTTTTTATTTTTTAAAAATAGTGATCTTTTTAAATATTTTTCTATCATCTTGGGTCAAAATGTATTTAAAACTGATTGATTAGGTAAATTGTGCTTATGGAAACTGATTCAATCAAAAAAAGAGATTATATTAATAAGGTAAAGATCAAAATTTAAAACAAATATTTCCTTGTGCTTCGAGACTAATGATGTGTTTGATAAAAAAAAATGTTTGACAATTTAATGTTGTGAAAGATTATATATGAAACAATTGACAAAATTAAAGTTTACAAGAAAATTAAGATGTAATTATCATATTCTAACAACATTAGAAAAGCTACTAAAATTATCCATCATTAAAAAACTCACGAGTATGTTGAATGAATTTATGAATATAGAAAAGCAATGATAGTGTTCTTTTCTAAATTAATTATTAGAGTAGTTCTCGTTTTGTCTTTCAAGTATTAGAAAGTATACTAAGCTTAGAAAGTATTAAGTGATACATTTAGGATGTTATATCATATTTATTATTGTATTATGGGAAAAATTACGCTTTTAGTCCCTTAATTATTGATTTATTACGATTTTAATATTTTGAAATATTTTGATAAAAATATTTAACACTAAGTATTTAATTAATTAAATTATGTATTTTTAACCTTTTTATATATATTTAGACTATTTGTAATTATAATTATATTACTCTCGAACATTGAGCAACAATTCTTTTCGTCATAACATATTCATAATTGAAAAACTTATGCGTAGTAATTTATTAAATTTTGTGATTTTTTTATGTAAAAAATCAAAAGTAGTGCCATATTAATTAATATAAAAATTCAATATATTTAATAAGAAATTATAAGAATCAAATAAGAATTTGTTGATATTGATAAAGAATATTTGGCGATATATATAACTAAAATTCTTTTTAATTTATAGCGTCTTACAAGCTTTTATATAAGGACAAATGACTAGTACAGGAATTAACAGCCTAAATAATTTTTCAGTTTATCTTTTCTTCATTTTTAGAAGTGACGTGTCTATTCATTTACGACAAATATAGAATTCTTTGTAAAAGTAATTACAACTTAATTTGTCAACATTACGAGTTAAACCAAAAGAATATGAATTCCATTATGATTATAATAAAGCTTGGTCAACCCAATTCATGAAGTGAAAATTATTTGAGCAAAAAATGAAAACAATATGAATTATATACCATAGAAATTTACAAGAAATTCCCTAACACATTTTTCGTGGGAACTGTAAAATTTCAATTGATTAATTAACTATATATAGATCGACAATATAAGAAATTATGTATTACTCCATAGTTAATTTATTGTTATAACATATAACAGTACTCTTTCATTGATTAAAAATATCAATGCATAATCTTAATTGGGGAGTGGTTGGGGACCTCTTGACTATTTACGAAATGAATAGATAAAATTAATTTTTTCGAATCTCTAAAACATAAGAAAAAAATCTCTAATAAAAAACATAAAATAAAAAACTATAAGTATAAAATCAATTTTTCGAAAGTTATATGTAATTTTGCAATTTGTGCCGTGAATGATTGGCTTATCATGAATTTAACCAAGTTAATTATAATGCATATCGATTCACGTTAATCTTCATCATTAAATTATTATCAATCATATAAGAGTAGTACTTATTTCGAATTAGGCACGTCAAAAGCGTGCATCTAGGCATAGCATAACCTTATTATTATTATTTTCGTTTTTCACTCCATGTATTTGTCATATTAAAGCTTAACTAAATTTAAATTTGTATTGAAAAGTCTCTCCGTATATATTGTTCAAATCCAAGATATCTGTTTAAGAATGAGTACTTATCACTCCACCACAATCTTTGTTGATGTTAACAAGTACTTTAGATACAATGAAACTAAAATGGTAATTCTATGACTATAGTTGTTCTTTGATAACATACATTTTGGTTAATTTTTGCTGGCACGATATTATTGATGTATAATTAATCGACTAAATAAAAATAAAATATTGCTCCTAAACAATGTTTTTTAAATGGTTAATCTAATTCATACGTATTTAAAGTCGTCCGAATTAATTTTCTACAAAGGGGAAAAATACAATCGATGGAACTTCACTTAAAGTTGGGTAAGATACTTATCTAGCAAATTTATTAGCCACTTGAATGAGAAAATCTAAAATTAAAACAAAATGATGGCTGTCAATATCAATATAATACATATTTTTCATTTTAATTTAAAAGTGCTGCAATACCAACTTTTAGCAAATCTTGATATGGTTAGACAATGGACAAGAATCCAAGATAATGATTTTGCTACAAATGTTATTTTTAATACAATTTTGTTACTTTCTTCTTTCTCTTCTTCATTTCACATATTTTCCTTTTTAGTTTCACGACAAACTTTGACATCTTTTGTATAAACATTAATACAATAAATCCCACTATAAATACTAGTCCTAATACATTATTTTTCAGTATAAACAACTTTTTACTTAGTTATTAATGTATGTTATAATGATATGACAACCGAGTCTAACTCAACCTCAAAAGCTAGTTCGTGAGAAGAGAATTGTCTAAGTTCATATAAGGAGATTATTAGTCTATTTCTCGATCAATATGAAACTTTTACCCACTCTAACGTATGTAACTTATTTTATTTTCTATATTACAAATTTCGTACACGTATTTAGACGGTCGGTATAATATACCTTAAATTCAAGAATATACAAATCTTGAAAGTACTAAATGATAAAACGAAGTAGCTTTCTAGGTAATTATGTCATTCCAACAAACTCTTTATGTAATGAAAAAGAATACAAAGCCGTTTCTATTTGTAACTTCTTTTTTTTTAATATAAAAAAAAGAATGAAAAGATGAGGTAGAATGAATTCCTTTTCAACGTCGAAAGGGAGAGATATAGTTGGCGTCTTTTGCCCTCTACGCAGCTTAAAACACGCACAGGAAGGCTAATATAGACACTCTCATTGACACGTTTCAACATCTCTTTTTTTTTTCTCACTCAATTCGTTTTAATTTGTTTCTCTTACTTTTCTTTATAATCAGTATCAAAGAACACGTCTCTTTCCTTCTTTTAGTAACTCAATAATTCTACTTGCTCATTACATGTTTAACACCGTGAACACGACTCAAAAGTCACAACAAGAATTCTGTGAATTACATGAGATTTTCTTGAGAATTATTATGAAAATTTGCATGAAAATAAGTTTCTGCGAAATTTATTCAAATCCTCAGGAAAATCCTCATGCAATTCAAACAGTTTTTGTAGTGAGTCTTTTGTACTTTTTGGAATTGAGTAAACTCGAATAGGGGATCTCTTTATTTACTAACATGTTTAAGACCATAAACACGACTCAAAAGTCTTTTCTACTTTCTGAAACATTGTGTAAATTCAAATAGAGGATCTCTTTATTTATTTGACACAACTCGCTAATACTAATGTCTGATTATAACATGATTAAACACGAACAAGATTCAGAAGTCTTGTATACTTTATAAAATTTTTGTATTAAGTCAAAATCAGACAAACAAGTTGAGAACGAAAGATAACATTATTATTAGTTTGTAAGTTAGTGTCATATATGAATGTTGTTTCCTTTTTCTTTCTTTTTTTTTCTAGTGTAAAGCAAGATTGGATGTATTAGATCAAAAAGAAATATAGATAACTAAAAGGAATGAAAGAAAACATGAGGAGGGAGGTGGGTGTTGGTAATGCTAATTGGTAAATGGTAGGCTAGCAAAGGCCAAACATTCACGAGAGGAAGGAAGATAAATAAAAAAGGCAGTTGGCTTATCGCATGTTTGCTTCACGCAAGCAGCTAAATGGGGTTTGCTTCATCGCGTGGCTTTAAAGACTTCATTTAGTGTTTAAAACTCCCCTCCTCTTAGCTTCCTCCACTAAATATATATTTCTACAACAACATAAATTTTTTAACTTCAAAAAATTATTTTAAAAAATATATAAAATTATTAATACCACCAACCAAACCCTAGTAATACACAACACATCTTCTTCTTTCTTTCTTTTTTTTTTATTCTCTACAAAATACAAACAAACCCCTTCAAAATTATGTTCCAAAAGTGGTGAATTTGAATTATCATTGAAAATGAGCTCAAATAACCATAGTAGTAGCACCGGTGGTGTCTCCGCCCCAGGCGGAGGAGTGACTAGTGGAAGTACTAGTAGTGGAGGCGGCAGCGGTGGTGGTGGTGGAGGAGGAGGGCCATGTGGTGCTTGTAAATTTTTGAGAAGAAAGTGTGTTGCCGGTTGCATATTTGCACCTTATTTTGATTCAGAACAAGGTGCAGCACATTTTGCAGCTGTACACAAAGTGTTTGGAGCTAGTAATGTTTCTAAACTTCTCCTTCATATTCCTGTCCACAAAAGGCTTGATGCGGTTCTCACCATTTGTTTTGAAGCTCAAGCAAGACTCCGAGACCCCGTCTACGGTTGCGTTGCTCATATCTTTGCTCTTCAACATCAGGTTAGTATGAATACTGTCAACGTGTATAACTTAAATTCTATGATTTGATTGATTCTCGCTATGCTAGATCATATGAAACTTTTTGTTACTTGAAAAAGACTTATTTGTCCTCACAACAATATAGCTTTTTTTTTTTTTTTTGTTGAGTCTGTCTTATCACTAAAGTTGGTAAACTAAAAACACCCTTCTCTTCTTCCGTTACAAATCGTTTTGCTTCTTCTTTTAGATCTTTTTTTCTTTTTTCAACAACTGATTTTATCAATGCCTTCACTCTACTTCCACTTTATGTTTTCATTTCTAGATAAATACAAGGCTTAATCTCATTTGCGTATTCAAGAATCTATATTACTATTTTTTTAACCATTTCTCTCCATGCGTTACAAATATGAAACTCTGAAACGTATTCTTGCAGTTATAATAAAAATAAAAAAAAAATCTCTAGTTTAATGAGAGTCAAGATTACAATAATGATTTTAGAAAACAAACTACTCCATGTGTTTCAATGTTTATTCTTTCAAAAAAATGTATTTCTAACTTCTTCTTTCTTTTGCAATTTTTTCATTCTGACTTTCTATCGCATGTTTAAGACCTAAGATTAACATATATTTGGTTTAAAACAACACGATTTAAATTTCCTCTTTATTTTCTTAAAATTTATGTCAAGTCACAAATTGAAACGGATGAAGTATTTTAATTTATTCATTTACAAGATCCATTTTTTTTTTCAAGATAAGTGAAATGAGACAGCTTTTAAGCATTAGTATTATGTAAGAAATAAAGGTTAGCTTCGTATTAATTGAGGAACATGGTGTTGGATCTGGCATTGGTTGTCAAAAGTAAGTTAAGAAAAGACTTCTTCTTCTTAAGGTTACAATATGAGTATGTTTTAAGATTTTGAGTTGGCATATGTAAATTTGTCTCCAACATTTTTGTGTGGAATAATATAGTATATGTGATTGAAGATAATATATATTGACACTAGTGAATAGTACTAGATCTTGAACAAGATTTTCTTGTACAAAGGGGAAATGGACCATGATGTGTTACATTTAGGGAACAGTTTTAAACTTTGTTGAAATCAAGAAGTTGTTTTGATTGATTCACTTATGATGATGATGTGGGCAATAGTGACTCTACTTTTTTCTTACCATACCTCTTTCAATTTTGCTGTTATTAAGGAAATGGTCGGCACAAAATCTTCTTCTTGTTGTTCAAAATTCATGGAAATATATGGAAATATTCTTCTCTATAAAAGAAATGGAATAGCTTTAGTTTTTTTTCTCCTTAAAGTACATTTTGGTTATTTTTAGCACAAGGGACAATGACCACTCTTTTGTTGTTTCTCTAACAAGCATGTTGAAACCGATACTCCTCAACTAGGATAATAATAAATATTTCAAGAAGCTTTTTTTTTAACGTACTATTCTTCCCGTTTTATATTACTTGATCCATGTCGATTCGATATATCTGTCAAAGAAAAAGTTTTTATTACAGGCATATTACTAAGCGTAACTTATGAAAACTCTAAATTTGATTACTACTTCCTCCGTTTAATTTATGTGACATTGTTTGACTCGATAGAAAGAAACTCTAAATGTGACATTCTTGTGTAGCATAGATATGAGACTAATTAGGGAGTAGTAAGTTACAAGTATGGCATATTAGCACTACTTGACTTAAGTTTTGATAATCCAAATTTCCAATTAATTAGAATAGTGAATTATGTCTGCTTGTTGATAAACTTGTCATTTTTAAAACATTACTTAACGTTAATTAACATGGTAATATGTTTGGTGTTCACTACATTTTAGTTGCTTTTAGAATAAGGGATAATAAGTTTGATCTTATTAAATAGATTAAGCGATTTTTAATTAAAATTTTTGTTTAATAATAGAGATTTAATAAGATTATTGTCTCCGTGTCTGCTGGTTGACTTTGTAGATTTATACATTGAATCATTTCTTTCTTTTAATTTTATAATTTGGAGTATTGGGAAGAGGGAATAATTTCTTGCTTAAATGACTTTTATGCTTTTAGAAAGAACCCAAATCAATTTCTATTCCTTTCAATTTGTCAGTAATGCACCGATCCCCAAGTCCTTGCTTTGAAGTTTGAACTACGTAAAATTTATAGTAGCAAAATTATTTTCGATATTTTTTTTTTGATATATATTCATCTGAATTGAGATTAAAAAAATATATTTTTTAAATTTATGATGAATTTTTAATTATTTTATTCTTATTAACACTTTATAATCTTTAAATTAATGAGGGACTTTAACTATTCTATTAATATTAATGCTTTATGTTTATAATCTTTAAATTTATGAGATTGAAAAGAAGAGTATAACTTAAAATGAAGTGTATCATTATCTAATGGGGGTTTAGAGAAATGGAATGAGTATGAAAAATGTGAAGTAAATATGGACCCTTTAGAACCAAGCACCCTTTAATGGTTGAATTTTGAGGGTAAATAGGCGGTTTGGGTTAAATTTAAAAATGTCAAAATAAGTGAACTTTATAAATAAACGGCTCATTTGCTTAGATGTATTAAATAGCTTGGATTGAAATGAGTTAAAAACTAAGTCATAACTCAACGTGATTAATTCTTATTAAGTTTTAAATTTAAAGTTTGTTTTCATATATTTATTTGAGTACCTAATATTATTATAATGTGATTATAAAAAAATAAATATCAATTCTTTATTTAAAAAAATACTTTAAAAATATTTATAGACAATTTCTCTTGGATCAGTTTGAATTATATATAAATTCAGTTCAAAAATGAGTTGTACTAAGCGGATTAAAATAAGCCCAGCTAATAAAATTAGAAGTTATTAACTGCACAAACATATACAAAATGAATGGCTCAGGATTTTATGAGTTAATTTTGATACCACTTATAATCCCTCAGCTTACTTTGTGTGCATTCTGGATAATTTATATAACTTCTTGTACAATATTTTCTTTTCCTTTAACATATATTTTGAATTCTTTGATAACTTTTACCAACTTAATAATTCAAGTAAATAATTAGTCTTTTAGATCATCTCCATGATTACAAAATGGTTACTTAGACTATATAGTACGCAATACCTTTTCTTTTGATTTGGCTACAAATCTTTTCATTGAATTAAATCCCAACACTTTGTGAATTGTGAGAGTTCACACATCATGTAAGAATGTATTTTCCAGGTATGGTATATGTTATATATCAAGACTCTCTCTCCTTATTACTCCGTTCTAAAAAGAATGTCACATTTTCGTATTTTGGTTTAATTAATTAAATTTTAAACTGTCCCATTACCTTTAATCATGAGTAGTTGCTTTAATTTTATTTTTTGGGAGGGGATTTGATGCGTCACGTTTATAGCTACAGAAGTCATATCTAGTGCTTCTATCTGAATTTATATGACTCGTTTTTTTAGATAATCAGTTTCAAAAGGAATGAGACATTTTTTTACTGGACAAAAAGGTATATTTTTTTACGAACATTACAAAGTCTTCTCGTATTTCTTAAACTTGGTGTTAGAAGGGAGGGAGAATATTAATTTAGACCATCATAAAATTCCATTACATGATACCATATTTGTGTGACTCAGGTAGCAAATTTACAAGCAGAACTCTCATACTTACAAGCCCACCTAACAACCCTGGAGCTTCCAACACCGCCGCCACTGCCGCCACCGCCACCGCCACCGCCACAACAACCTCAAACAATGCTCCACCAGCCATCACTCACCATAGCAGACTTGCCAACAGCAGGACCTTCATTGCCAGCTGCCTATGACTTATCATCACTTTTTGACCCAATGGTTATTCAACCCTCATGGGCAATGCAGCAGCAGCCACGACCGCCGCCCCCTCTGCCTCTGGACCCGCGCCACTTTGGTGGCGCTAGAGCTCCGATGGACATGTCACCATCCACCGGAGGCGGGGGCGGCGATCTTCAAGAATTGGCACGTGAACTTCTGCATAGACATGGATCAGCAACAGTGCCATGCACAGAATCATCAGCTTTGCCACCACAGACCAAGTGAGATCCAAAAGTACTGACTTATAATATGTTAAATATTAGTGGTACTCATGAGATGTTTAAAAAAAAAAATTAAGAAAAATGAGGGTTATCAATTTTAATTGATCAAAAAAAAAAAACTAGGCAAAGTCATGAAAAATCTTTAATTTTACCCTATTTGTAATTTTCTTGATCCTTCTTCTTTTTTGTTTGTTGTACTACTTTTTTTTTTTGGATTAATACTAATTACATTCAATATTAGTTATAGATCTATAATGCTTAATTACTTTTAATTGCTCCCTTGTGTGTGGTGGTATCTAATTTTGATTACATTCTTGCTTCAATGTATATTATCTTTGAAAAATTTCAAATTTATTTCTCAATTTAATCATTGACTATGGACTAAATGACTATGGACTAAAATTTCGATTTTCTATCTAGGGCGAGGATAGAATTTTTTTTAGTTATGTTTTACTTTTTTGATCCGGAGTTATATGACAATATTTTTCATTCTCGTTCTTGACTTTAAGTTCCGTTTTAATATAGAAGGGGACTTCAAATATCCTCCAAAGGTCTTCTTTTTTTTTGGATTGGATGTTGAATCTTTATTTCTTGTCTAATTGGGTTTGTTGATATTTTAATTTATACACATTTTTATAACTATGAATTTTATGCAATGAATTGATTTGTCTGTTTTTAAGTCGAAGAAGTCATTTATAAGTAACGAGTTTTGTTAGCGAGAGCTATGTATTGGTGTTTAATTGAATTGCTTTACGTACACTCATATAAGATTTTTTGATTTACTTTATTTTGTTTCCTTGTTAGATTTCTCTAAAAAATATTCAGTTAATTTAGACAAAGTTGTATTTATATATCGACTCAGAGTGAATATAAATGAACCAAATTACTATTGAAGTAAACCACACACAAAACAAAACAATAAGAAAAGACATTTAAGATTGAGAAATAGATTTTTTTTCCAGTTTTGGGTAATCATAAACGAAATAAATCATTCTTAGGTTACAGATTAAGGAGTAGTTTGAATCTTTTACGTCTCAAAAAGGATACACCACATATACACTCTTCAACCCCTTTTTTAGCTTTCATATTATTCATGTTTCAAGTACAAGCAATCACTCAAACAGTATCAATATGATTGTGGTGTTGTGGTTGAACTACTTTACCCTTGAAGCATTGATTTCTGAAGTTAATCGGAACTTCAATGCAGACTCTGAATACCGGGTGGAAACCAAGAAAATCAATCAAAGAGTGTTGGCCTAGGATTACGATTTCTTTACTAACGCAATTTTTCTTGCTTTTATTAAAGTAATTTTTATTATCCAGAATAATAATTGATTATAATTTGTTGCAATCTAAGGGTATGTTCGGTGGGAAGGAAAATGTTTTTGTAAAAAAATAAGTAAATTTTTTTTTTGTGTTCAGTACGTAAAGTAAAAGTATTATCCTGAATATACTCTAAATAAGAGGTGGGAGTGGTGGTAGAAATTTCGAGGATTGGGAAGATACAATCAATGTAAAATATCACTTGTAGAGCTTATTTTGCCCACCTCCACAAGAAACGTTGTTTTCTTCATTTTTAAGAAACTTATTTTCTCTCTCAACCGAACATGAAAAAATTGGAGGTAACATAGCCTAAGATTGTGATTTGGATGTGTCGAGATAATTTTATTCTCCCTTTATCTTGTTTTTTTTTACACCTTCTAATGGTATTGTTTATTCGAAATTAGCTTATTTGAGTAATGAGAGCTACCAATTGTTTCCATCTGACTTAAACAACAATTTGGTTTTCTGATTGATTTATATTGATTATTGAGATAAAAGCATGATTATTTCTCAAAAAGGCTAACACCTATATCTTAACAAAGTGAGGTTCAAACACTTGGATTTTCACACTATCGCTAGAACTACGCCTCAGCCTCAAATAAGTTGGATTGAACAATATGAATCCTCACTAACCATTTTTTTCATTTTTGAGGTTCAACAACAAAAAGTAAAAAGTTGCAACTTATAATGAACCGAAGTAATTGAAATACTACAGGAAATGTTTTCACATTTGAGTACATCCCCAAGAACATAAAAGCTCTCCTCTTAGTTTTGTTAAACCCTCAACCTCTTACCAGAAATATGAAAAAACATACATCTGCTTGTTTTGTTGATACAAGCAGCAATGAGTTGTTATACTTTCCTGGGCAGTATGTTGTATCGACGTACAGCAAGCTGGATGAAGATGCGTGAACCAGAACCAAAACCAAAACTTTTAACTAAACCAGTAAGCTCATGAGACTCTGTTGTGCTTGAATATAGTCAGATTGAAAAGAGGGAAGCTCTTGTTTCCAGTTTTCTTTGTTTTTCAACCCCCCTTTTCTCTTATTGCGACGTGGGAATAAGCAGCAAGTTACTGAAGACGGGTTTTAGCAAACCAGTTCCTTTCGTGAAAAAAGTTTTACATACCTGCAGATTGGAAACCAAGACTGTGTCTCTCAAATAGATACAACAGAGAGAAACTCCTGGCCAAAGCAAAACACATCAGTTTAGTAATCCGCACTTTGATGTGCAATCTCTCAGAACAAACTCTACTTCTCCAACTACCCCAAGTCTCTTGAACCAACGAGCCAATATTGCATTGTTCCTTTTTGTTATTTGTGTTTCACACAATCAGAAAAATAACGCTCCATTCACCTTTCTGCCAGTTGAGAGGAAAATAAGCTTCAATTGCTGCAAATATGCTCATTGCCAGTTGTTTAGGAGCGAACATAACAAGTGAAAAAATAGTACTCGGGAACAAACACTTTACTGCATAAGTTAAGAGAATAGGTTTAGACGTGACAAAAATAGGCAAATAAAAGAAAGGCCTATTTAAGATTTAACCAAACAAACAAGTAAACAAAATGAAGCTGATTTAGGTCTAAGATTCAATCTTCAACGGAAACCTCAAAGATAAGATCTATTTAAGTTTACACTGTTAGTCTAGCTGAAAATGCTGATTGCCTGTACATCACACAATATGCATCTCTAGGTTTCCTTTTCTACTTCCCACCCAGGGGTATGTACTCATAATATCATCCTCTGATTTCATATTTTGCGACTCAAGTTCAGGCTTGACCATAAAGCTTCTAGCCTCGTGTTCTGGAATTTCACTGATAAATACAAAGTTACCAAATAAAGAAATCAGCATCAAGGAAGAAGTAAGGACAGAGCAATCTGAAGCAGTTTAATATATTAAGACAATTAGAAATATGATCAGACCTGTCGGGAGCTTCTGCCTTGGTTATCAAAGTGATTTCATGAGATGTGAGATACAGAGAGAAACTTCTCAGGTCTTTTTCTTGGCAAAATCTAGACAGGTGGCACAGGAAATAATTGAACTGTTTTGGTTCCTACTCAGGTAAAATTGATGTTGCTATGTTAGTTTGTTTGGGCGTGTGCCACAGATATTTGATATTTAACTATAGGACATAGAGAGAGAACACAGAAAACATACCTGCTCAAGGATGCAACCTTTGCGTAGAGCCACCAAACATTGCAATGCTTTATGAAATGTATCTCCTTCACAATAATTCTCCACGAGAAGAAAGATCCTAATTTTCATACCCTGTTACTAATCCATTTTGGATTATCTCTTCGAGACAGCATCTCCTCAAAGTCTTTGATAGGATTAACGTCTCCAACTTCCTCAACTTCTGTTTTGGCTGAGTATTCCATTCAGTCTATAGCTTTGACATCAGCATCTTTGTCGAACTCTTCTCTTTCCCCATCTGGTCCTGAAGGCCTCTCTTTTATTCTTCTTGCTGATTTTTTCAGCTGCATTAGTTATATAATAATTGGTAACGCATAAGCCACCATAGTCGGTCCATTCTAGAAAGTCCAATTTGAATAAAGGGATGAATATTGAAAGTTACCTTTGGATTATCTTTTAGTTCAAAAGACCTACGGAGTTCCTCTATGATGAAAGAAGTTCAACATCAGGTTATGTTATCTTTCTGAGGGTCTCATCAAGTGGAGGAACAGCAGCATCTGGGTACCTAGACTTCAGGTTAAGATAACGGCAGTAACGCTGGATAGTTGTACAATACTAGTTGTTAGAAACTGATAGTGCAAAAGGCAATGATGGAGCAAAATTAGGATTCTTGCGTTATGATTTTTTTTATTTCATATTAGGACTCAGAGAGTTCATAGATAAGCAGCACTGTTTATAATCTAAAAACCTGAATCTCCAAAGGTTCCTGTTACACACATTATTAAGCTGAAGTACCACCTAGGTCCAATTATCAACATATATTTAATATGAAATGATTAATCAAATCAAGTTATCCACCTAAGCAGTGAAAAGGCTGTCAATACCAACATAACAACAATTATAACTCACCAACAATGTAACAACTTACTTTTAACCAAATTTGGTGACAGAAAGAAAGTTTGAAATGTTAATGCATCATTTTGCTACGATTACCATGACCAACTGGCAATAAAATATCCTAAATTCAGACAGCTCTTTACTAAATTAGTTTAATTATGTTCCTAATGAGTGATCTAAGTGAAAAGGTAAATGTAGTAGTTTCACACTTAATATTTCAACAATATTCTGCATGACGCCATACCTCTAGAACAGGATTAGGTGTAAAGTCAGGTGGTAAAACTTCCTGTTTTCCAGGTAAAATCTGAACCAATTTATCTGTTGCTTCTCATTTGGCTGCATTGATGAAGGCAGATTGCTGAAAGAAGGAAACTGAAACTCCCGAACATTCCCAGCAAAGGGAAGAATATTGAAGTAAAAATGAATCAGGCTGCAAGCAGTGGTCAATAAGAATGTCAACAATCTAAGAGTGGAATATCCACTAAAAATAGAAAACAGAGTACTTAAGAGGTGAAAATTTAAACCATACTTACAGAGACATTTGGTGTAAGGAACCCAACAACAACATTAACCTGTCCTTGCCTCCATACACATCTTACGTTGTTCATTTCCTTCATTGCCCTTGCCAAAGCAGAAAGTGCAAGGATGGCTTTTTGTTGCCAGGTTCGGTATTTTAAGATACACCACATAATACATATACACTCTTCAACCCCTTTTTTAGTTTTTATGTTATTGTTTCAAGTACAAGCAATCACTCAAAAGAGGTCTCTGAATTTAGTCGGGCCTCTAGTGCAGATTTCAAAAACCAGGTGAAAACAAAGAAAATCAATCAAAGAGTGTTGGCCTACCATTACGATTTCTTTACTAACGCAATTTTTATTCCTTTTTTAAGTAATTTTTTATCATCCAGAATAATGGTTGATTATAACGTGTTGCAATCTAAGGGTGTGTTTGGTAGGAAGGAAAATGTTTTGTATAAAAATAAGTGAATTTCTCTTCTTTTTTTTTTTTTTGTGTGTGTGTGTATGTTAGGTATGCAAGTAAAAAGTATTATCCTTATATTAAAATATAATCTAAATGGGAGGTGGGAGTGGTGGTAATATTTTGAGGGTTGGAAGATACAAACAATGTAAAATATCACTTCAGAACTTGTTTTTCCCACTTTCACAAGGGACATCGTTGTCCTCATTTTTAACGTTAGAAAATTGGACGTAACACAGCCTAAGATTGTGGTTTGCATTTGTTGAGATAATTTTGTTCTCCCTAATCTTGGTTTTGGTACACCTTCGAATTAATGGGATTGTTTATTGAAATTAGCTCATTTGAGTAATGAGAGCTACCAATTGTATCCATCAATTTAAACAACAATCTGGTTTTCTTGATTGATTTTTTTTACGAGGGAAACTCGCAGCCGCTACCCTAGGGTAAAACCCAGCTCCTATACAATAGAGTTGTAAATCACATAGGAGAGGTAACTCGCACTAGGCAAGCTTGGTGCGACAAGCTCGACCCATAAGGCAAACCCCTTACTGGCAAGGGGTTTCGAATTTCAAACCTCCAACATGGAAGTCCCAAGCTCAAACCATAATATATCAGTTATTCAGATAAAATTATGATTAGTTCTCAAAAAAGCTACACCTATCTTGGATTTTCTCTCTATTGCTAAGATTACACCCAAGTCACAAATAAGTTGGGTTCAACTATATATAAACCTCACTAACCATGTTTTTTTCGTTTTTAAGGTTCAACAACAAAAAAATAAAGAGTTACAACTTATAATGAACCGAAGTAATTAAAATACTACAGAAAATAGTTTCACATCTGAGTACATCCCCAAGGACATAAAGAGCTCTCCTCTTAATTCTGTTAAGCCCTCAACCTCTCACCAAAAATATGAAAAAACATACCTCTGCTTGTTAGCAGCAGTGAGTTGTTATACTTTTTTGGGCAGTATGTTGTATCGACGTACAGCAAGCTGGATGAAGATGCTTGAACCTAAACCTAAACCAAAACTTCTAACTAAACCACTAGGCTCAAAAAGTTTGACATATGTGTTGGTGCATGAAACTATCTTGTGCTTGAATATATGCACACACACATATTTACGACTATATTCACCAAGTCAGATTGAGAAAAGGGAAGCTCTTGTTTCCAGTTTCATTTGTTTTTCAACCCCCTTTTTCTCTTACTGTGACATGGGAATAAGCTGCAGTTACTGAAGACGGGTTTTAGCAAACCAGTTTCTTTAGTGTAAAATGTTTACATACCCACTGATAGGAAACTCCTGGCTAAAGCAAAAAACATCAGTTTAGTAATGTGCAGTTTGATGCGTAATCTCTCAGAACAAGCTCCACTTCTCCAACTACCCCAAGTCTCTTGAACCAACGAGCCAATAATTCAGAAGCTTCTCTGCCAAGCACAATACCATCCCTCTCTAAATCCATCAAAACATCAAGTGCCTTGCTCAGTTTATTTTCTGTTTCATAAGCTGTCAGTAGCAACGTAATACACTTGTCATTTGGCTTTATGCCAACTCTTCTCATATTTTCAAATGCAATACAAGTTTCACTCAATTGACCAGCCATAATATAGGCATTCATAAGCAGACCACAAATTGTCGCATCAGGGATTACTCCTGCTAACTGAATTGTGTCAAAAACCCTTTGAGCTCCTTTGCTATCACCACTCATCGAATAGGCTCTCAGAAGTGCTTTATAAACTTCTGGTCCAGCATAGGTCTCTTGTTCTTCCATTTCCTTAAGTAAAGCCTCTCCTTGACCAAGCTTTCCAGCTCTAACATAGGCCATGATTATTGACCCAAAGGACCTCTTATCCAATGGTACACCAAGCAACCTCATCTCTTCAAAAGTATCTTCAGCCAGCTTAAGGTTACTGGCCTTGCTATACATGTGAACTAAAGCTGTCAGTGTCACCTGATCACATGTGAAGCCTCTGCTCTTCATGGATAAGAACACACTTTCAGCTTCTTTCAGCCGATTCTGCTTTGCATAGCCATGAATTATCTTGGTGTAATCACGAATATTGGCTTCAAATGATTCTGCTAAGAGGGACAATTCAGCTACCTGAGATATAGAAAGTGCACCAAGGAATAGATAAATTGGCTGATTTCCTTGTCTACATTCAAAAAATTGTTGAAAGTTTAGTGGAAAGACTAGTAAGCACATAGTTTACGGATATCAAGAAAATTCAGAATAATTGTAGCCCTGTTCCTGATTCCTAGCTTTCTAAGTGAACTAGGATCAGAGAAGGATGTGTCTTCAATTGTTCTTAATCAAATTGTGACTCAACAAATGATTTTGCCTGGATCCCAACAATATTGGGGCTAAAGTGGCCACAATTAAATTCACTTGAAGGGTTTAATAATGAAAAGGAGATGGATAACACAATGATAAGAAGAATCAAATGCTCTTTAAGAATAAACTAGAACTACTAGAGAACAATCCACGGATTTAATTATTATCACATGATGGATTTGAAAGATCAGAATTGTTACCACCTTTAAAAGAACAAAGCCGATTGAGCTTTTTGTACCGATGAACTTTCTAGGTATAGTCAAACACTGGCTTCAAAGTTCAAATGACTCTCCTGAGAGGGAAGACATAATAACCAGCTCTAGCAATCTCAGAGGCACATAGCAAGGTTCAAATTAACATATACCATCTAAAAAAAAGTTTTGCAAAAAAAATCTATATTTACAGACCATTAATGAACTAGAAGATTTTCATGGTATTCTAATGCTTCTACTTTCCTGATTGAAAAGGATCCAAATATTAGCATCGCAAGCATCTGGCTTGATGCATTCATAATTCTTATCTGAATAAGCTAGTAGTTAAATTGTTGGTGTGTCACCCCCTCCAACATCTCCCCAGATTAAAATTAATGATGCTGTTTATGATTCGCTGTCGTGAAGTTTTTACGATTAATAGATAAACAGGAACTATGCACGCCAGACAGCAAACACAACCAGCAACATTCAGCTTTTCGGTTAACTTGTAAACTAGAGGGACTTTAAATTACGCCTTTAGAAGTCCACTCAGATTTCAGAATTCACTCTACCTAGTAGTAAAGATATTCTCCTGTAGATCACTTCCTCTAACAGAACGTGAGGGGATTACACAGACTCCAATCACTAAAGCCATCTGCACTGAGAAGGAGATGAGAAAGTGATTCAACTGAATTGCTTTCTCGGGCTGAATCTTACAAGATGACACTGATCCCATTATTATTCTTCTCAAGGCAAAACACAGAGAATATATAGACTCCATTAGAAAAATTATGTGCAGGTTAAGGTTGAATAGTTCAGAAAACTTGCAAACAAGACTGACAATCAAGTCATTGCCAGTCCTCTAGAGATCATCCTTCACCCAAAATTTCTGAACATTTCACTGTACATAACACCTTTCAAGATCAACCCTATAACTGGAATGATTGCTTGAGCCTATCCATATTTTCACTTCTACATTCCTTCCCCACTCTATAAAGGATACGAGACTTTAAGCAACAGGGACTTCTTGTTTACGACTTCTTTGCTGGTAGCTGTTTGGATGTTCACTACAATGATGTTGCAGTTGCACTTAACTTATTTTTATCTTAGAAGTGCAGTAGTGGTAGCAAGAATGTTACAGAGTGGCCTCCAGGGCTTAGTTCAAGTGGCAAAGGTTGAGGGACTTGTGACTTGGGTCACAAGCTTTCCTGTGCCATGTGAACTAAGCCTGGTATAGAGTGAAGAAGGGCAGAGCGGGGGACCCATTATACACGACTTTGAAGGCTGAGGTTGGTCCTAAGGATTGATCCTAGACGGATTTCTGAATTAACAAGTAAAGAATGTTACAGTGTGCTCATCCTAACATAAGTGTCATCTCTATAATAGTCATTTGTCTTAAGTTTGCTACAAGTGATTAAAAGATGACACTGGAGTTGACTCAATATACCCTCACCTTTATCATTTCAAGAAAATTTACTAACTTAGAAAGTAGTGATGCCTTTTTCATCCAATTATAAGTTCCACAAACGTGCCTGAGTTATCCTACTTTTTCACCATCACAATTCTAGAGGACCTTATGTGCCAAGAACGGCACTATTATCCAGTTGTAAGGATTATGGAAATTGTTGATAGGTATTGTCAAGTACCTAATTCTTTTAGGAATAAAGAAAAGGATTCGAGTAAAGCTTATTTCACAACTTAATAAAATAGTCCTCAACGGCAATAAACCTTCTGGTAGATAATGTCCAGCCGCTTGTATAAAAGCACAGTCCGCACTCAGCATTAATTAGAAGATGAACAAAAAGGGCCAACAGTAATTTGTATAAAGGAACCATGAGCAGAAGAGGAAAGGTTCCAAGCATTCTCATGTCATAGGCTATTAGACTCAGAATTCCATTGCTCTAACTAGATCTTAGATGGGTTCAACATGTTTCCTATTTATCCATACTATCTTCTGGCAGCTACTCCGGTTTAATTAGGAGATGAACAAAAAGAGACAACAGTTATCTGAATAATGGAACCATGGGCAGAAGAGGAAAGGTCCCAACATTCACATTGGACTGATCTCAAATCTACACTTAATAATCCAGAAGTTAAGTAAATAAATAAAATCTCTAATGACTAATCTACTACCTAATGGACGATGATTGTCAAAGAAAACAAATTCATCCATTTTAATCCAGCGTCCTCACTAGTTAACATTAAACTAATGATATGCTACCAGCTATCTCAAGGAGAATATCCACAAATCAGAAGGCTTAACAAGAGGACATACACATTGTTCGACAAGAAATGGTGTCAAATTCATGTAGGACAAAGGTTTATCCATCATAAAGTGATGTCACTACTACTTCAAGGCATTACGTCAAACCTAATGTGCTGCCATAGTGAGACTCCAACTAGACTCCAAAAGGAGGGGAAAGGACAGAGAAAACGTGGGAATAGACTTGAACCCAAAGAAAAGGATATTTAATGGGCTACCAAAAGAACAAGCAAGTTAGTATTTAGATAAGGTACAGAAGACAAGGAACAAAAGGAAAGATGCATATGATTTGGCAGACTAGATTCGGAACCACCTATGAAGGTTGTTGAAAAGAGAACACCGTCAAGTTAGTAACAGGAGACATATCAACAATTTTTGAGAAGTGAGCACAACATTATGGAGATGGTTCCAAACAGTGGCGTAAACACATAGAGTGAAGGGTGGCCAGTTAAACACTCTTCATCGAAAAATTATATTGTATATACATGTCAAAAACTGCTTATACATATATTAAACCTTAAGCCCCATCAACAAAATTTCTGGTTTCACCGTTTGCTCGAAATGACTACCCTTGAGTGATGTGCCTTCAGGTGAGCGTTAAAAAGGTGAAGATGGAGGAAAATAGCAAGTAGAAAATTTTTAAACCTTTTCTGTTCGCATCCATCAAATTTAATGAAGGCAATGTGACATTCTGCACAATTCAAGTTAGGAAGTGGTCAAAGTAATGGTTGTAATTAACAATTTTCCATGGTAGATAGACGATTGAGACAAGAGAACACTAATCCAGCAAATTTTGTGCATCAAAACTCATAAAGAATGTGAAACAAAAGCCAGCAGCAAGCAAGACTTTAATGAAGTCAAGAACTATGTGGTAGAGGACGAAAGTGACATTACCTCCAAATACATGGGATGATTCAACCTGTCCAATTCCTTGAGTACCGCAAGCCAATCAGCTCTGTCAGGCTTCATACTCTTCACCCAGGCCTCTAACAAGAGTGACACACTACCCTTTTCAGGTGAATAGCAAATAATCTGTTGCATTAATGCCTTACATCTATTTATCATCTTTGGTGGAAGCTTCAATATAGCCCTTTGCTGTTCCTCAGTAACATCAGAGCCTATCTTAACCCACCTATACCTAGGTTTATCATTAACTTGGTTTTCAGCACTACTCTTCTGATTAACTGCTACATTACTCACTGCTAGTAAAGGCTTAAACCCCAATTCACGATTCTCAAAACTGGTAACTTTTTGCAAGAAAAAAACACCCTTTGAAGGATACTGATTGATTCTTCCAATAGTATTGCTTCGTATAGATGTTTGAGTGGAACAACACAAGACACCAGATGCCACAAAACCCATGTCAAAAGTCAGATATTAATTCAAGAATAATGCAACAATAGTGGGTTTTTTCACAGATTTTTGTGGGGCTTGGCTAATCCAAGTAATACGCAAGCAGAAAGTAAGTAGAAATTTTTAGAAATAACAATTCTATCAAATTGTCACAACTATCGCGGGGAAGTAGATGACACAGTCATCCATCGATACGCTAAAATTTACTTGTTATTTAGGAATCGTAATCCGTCATTATCGTAGCCAACAAAGAATGAGCGGTAGCGTTGCCTGGAAAATAAAATCGGAAGGGCTAAGTGGATAGCATAACTGCTGAATTTTTAGTTTCATTTTATTTTAGAAGGTATAAAATATTTCGAAACTTCACTTCTCTCTTTTTCGTAATAATTATTATCAGATCATAGTTGTTTTTTTTAATTTAATACTCCCTCAGTTTTATTTTAGGTGATATTTTTCACATTTTAAAATTTAAGTAAGTATATTTTTTATCGTATATTTTTCATAGATTCTTTTAACATTTTAAATTATCAATTATTGTAACTTATAATACTCTTTGCATAGTTTACAAATATATAAATTTTATCTCAAAAAATTTGAAAATTCTATACGTAAATATCCGATCAAAGTTAAATTGTGTTGACTCTCGAAAAATGAAACTGTCATATAAAAAGAGACAGATGGAGTACAATTTTTCAGAACATCACTCGATATATAAACGAAAACATTTCTAGTACAAATATATTAGTATAAGTATCAGGGAAAAATATTTCGTAATTATAAATAATAATATGTTCACATAGACATATATATATCTTTAAAATACACCGTTAAATTGTTTAAGGGTAAAAAGTCCTTCATAAAATTTGAAACCATAAGAATAATTTCAGCCAAAGTTAAAACATTTTTCAACCCCTTTTTCTAAGTATTATATTGTGACTTTCAAACATTTTTGTTACTATTTAAATTAGTTTACATTGATATCAATTTATTATGATTGTACAGGAATAATAACTATCAAAATTATAGTATTTTTATAGTATCTAATTCAAATTGTGTTATAATTATTATTTTTTTAAATCTAATTTTAATATAATTTTTTAAGAGTTTCATCCCTTCTTTCTCGTAATCGCCACTATCAAATCATTGATTGTTTATATTTAATACATTTTGATACAAACTTAATACTATAATTTTTTCAAAATTTCACCTACTTTATAATTTCAATACAAATTTTATCAAATAGTTATTAAAGTTAAAATTATGTCATATATGATAATAAAAACAAAGTAACACTTAAAAGGCGAAATTAATCAAAAAAAATATTATTTATGTAAAATTTCCTTAAAATGTTGTTTAGTTAAATATTTTTTTCTTTTGATAAATTATTATTTATAATCTTTAGATTCACAATCACAATCATCATCTTCCTACAAATATTATCGCCAATTGATATAACCACAACTACCGATCAACGATCATTACAAACTACTTTCAATTCATGATTTCATTGCTATCAATGCTAATCTCTATTCTTTACAATATTAACCACATTTACGGTTGCGATTGTCATTATTATTAATTTTCACCGATAAAAAACATTATCTACCTTTATTGACACCCAAACAATTACAATCACCACAATTACTATCGTCAATCGTCATCAATTAACAATAACAATCAATCACTACTGTTACCATGTGTTATTACTATCAACCTTAGGACACTCACAATTACAACCATTATTATCTTAATTATCAATCATCATCCCCAATCATCAAACATCAACATTATAAATAATAACCACCACAATTAGCTCCATTATCATAATTATCATCATCATAATTTGCCACAACTATCGTGTAAGACCACCCTTAACCCTTAGATACGATCGCCAATGCAATCTTGAATCATCATCGAGCATTATTATATACTCTTCGCATTTTAAAAAGAATGTTTCTATTTTTTTTAATTTGTTTAAAAAAGAACGACTATTTTCCTTTTTTGACAACACGTTAACTTTAACTTTTCACGCATCATGTTTAAGACTATAATATTAAATGACATTTTGGTACATTTGACATAACTTTAATTTAGAACTACAAAATTAAAAAATCTTATTTCTTTTCTTAAATTTTGTTTCAAGTTAAACTAGGTATTTTTTTTAAAACAAAGAGAGAACTGACATAATAATATTTGAATTAACTTATTATTGTTTTCTTTAATAAACATATCCAAAGTATTTAAAAAAAAATGTATATATCTTTAATATGTCAGGTAAACATCAAACTTTTTTTCTTTGAAAAAAAAACATCAAAATATCCCCTAAGATTTGTAAGGGAAATTTTATTTGACATTCCTATAGGGTATTAATATGTTTTTTTTTTCTTCTTTTTTCAGTCCAATATCCTAAAATTGAAGTACGAAGCAACCAGCATGTTCATTTTCTCCATTGTCAAATCATTGGGCTGCACACAACCTGTTTGATAATATTACTATAAGCAATACCAATCGCGATCTGGATTCTCCTCACTTTCTATCACTTCATCACTCAATTTTCCTGCGCCGATCCACATTCTGGCCACTCATATCGCCGCTGCAAACCCATTACTGACGCCGTCTGCAACCACCTTCGTCAGCCGCCGTGCCATTGCCAATCCAGATCCAGTCTAAACCAACTCGGGAATGGCTTCTTCGGAAGCTGATTCCCGGCTAAAGCAAGTGCTAATCCCAGCCCTTGAGAAAATTATCAAGAATGGATCATGGCGTAAACATTCAAAGCTATCCCATGAATGCAAATCGGTTATCGATTTCCTCACGAATCCATCTTCAACCCCACCCACTTCTCCGTCTGCCGAACCCGATCCGGATTTGGCAGCACATCCCGGAGTTCTTCTAGATCTCTCTTTCAATGATTCGGAGCTTATTCTTAGCCCTTTTATAAACGCTGCTGGTTCAGGTCATCTTAAGATTGCTGAAGCTGCACTTGATGCTGTGCAAAAGCTCATTGCTCATGGTTACCTTCGTGGGGAAGCGGACCCGACTGGAGGCCCAGATGCGAAGTTTCTATCGAAATTGATCGAGTCTGTTTGTAAATGTCATGATTTGGGAGATGATGCGGTGGAATTGCTTGTAATTAAGACTATTTTGTCTGCTGTCACATCTGTTTCAATTCGAATCCATGGGGATTCTTTGTTGCAGGTTGTCAGGACTTGTTATGATATTTATTTGGAGAGTAAGAATGTGGTGAATCAGACTACTGCTAAGGCTTCATTGGTTCAAATGTTGGTGATTGTCTTCCGGAGAATGGAGGCTGATTCATCTACCGTGCCATTGCAGCCTATTGTTGTGGCGGAGTTAATGGAACCAGCTGAAAAAGCTGATGCTGATGGATCAATGACATTGTTTGTTCAGGGGTTTATAACCAAAGTGTTTCAGGACATTGATGGGGTTTTCAATGCGGGGACTCCAAGGGTGGGGGCTACAACTACTGGTGCTCATGATGGGGCATTTGAGACAACGACGTCAACTGTGGAGTCCACGAATCCTGCTGATTTGTTGGATTCCACGGATAAAGATATGTTGGACGCTAAATATTGGGAGATTAGCATGTATAAAACAGCTTTGGAAGGGCGAAAAGGGGAGCTGGTGGACGGGGAGGGAGAAAGGGATGATGATTTGGAGGTTCAAATTGGGAATAAATTGAGAAGGGATGCATTCTTGGTGTTTAGAGCCTTATGTAAGCTCTCAATGAAGACACCACCCAAGGAGGCAGCAGCAGATCCACAGTTAATGAGGGGCAAGATTGTGGCGCTGGAGCTGCTCAAGATATTGTTGGAGAATGCTGGAGCAATATTTAGGACAAGTGACAGGTATTTACTTACTATTCTGATTAAAATCTATTCTATGCCTCAATTACTTATGCAAATTGCTCATCCAATTACTGTACCCTGGTTCTTATTTGGAAGTAGTATTTTTCTGTCATTGCTTTATTTTTTCATGGCATAAATGTGTCCATGACACACTTATTTTTACTTACGCAAAGCTGCTTACTCTGTAATACAACGCGTCCAATCGTTTTCCAACTTGTTTTTAATCTTCATTTGTCTTTGAAGCGGTACAGTCTTCCTTTTTCTAATTCCTTGTAGCCACCATCTTTTAGTTTATATTGTATTCTTGCTAGCATATTTTTTAGACTATCCCAGGGAATAAATATGATTTGCAAAATGAAAATCAACATGTGAGTTTCTACACCTTTTGTGCTTCTAAAAGTTTGAAAGTGACCTTTTCTTGCTTGGATTACGGCTCCAAGGCTGTTCTGTCTAAATCGATTCAACAAAAAGAAGAGAAAAAAAGAGTTGGCCTATCCTACCTTATGCAGGTGAAGGAATGTTACTGTCGTCACTCTTCTCATATTAGATCATAGCCATGTGCTTCCACTTAGGTGGGGAAACATATAACGTTGCATAACACTGAGATATTTCTGAGGCTTATGCTTTATAGACATTCACCTTCTGTGATTTGGATATCCTGAACTATTTAGAGCTGTCAAACCTTAAAGCTTACTCCACTGAACAGCTTTTTAGGTCCCTCGTTAATGTGGAGAATCTTGAAGACATCCTTCAATTCTTTCTTTGGGGGAAGAATTGCATTTTGTAAATCTAAAGGCTCTTTTGAGGTCTGTTTGTGATGCTATGAGTAATATCATGAGGAACAGAAACCTTCTGATTTCTCAATCATCTTTTTTTGCAAAACCTGATTTTTGGTAGTGGTGTACTCTTCTTGACCCTGTTACTTTGTAAGGGTGACACTCCGTAGGTGCCTTTTTGGTTAATTAGATTGTTTGTACTTCAGATGTCTTCTGTATAAAAGATGTTTTTTAGTTTAATACACAGCTATTATAACTTGTACAACCTTGAGACTTTCGTTAACGTGACGGGATTTGAAACGAATGAAAGAAGCAAGTTCAGAATGCATAATCTTAGCTAGTTAATAATACTTAATATCAACTACAAATTGTAGGTATGAGTTCTTGAGAAACTGCTTGCTGTCATCAATTACTAGTTACTGTTACAGGCTTACATTCTATTTCTTAGTTATTTCCTGGAACATTGTGTAACAACTCATGGACTGCTGGTGGTTGAACTTGAAAGGGGGTTTGCTGTGAAGTTTTCCCTAGGAAAATCTCTCATTAAAATGGGAGGGAAAGCTAGGGTCTATATAGAGGTAACTTCACAATTCTAACTATTGAGACATGGTTTGGGTTTAAATCCTAAGGGGACAAAACCACAAGACCCAAAAGCCTTGAGGTGGCGCATGAGGGGTTGGCCCAAAGCAGTCAATACCTTGGCAGATGGGCCTGGCCGCGACATGTTCAAGTTATGATGGTGTTATCCTTTCACTCGTTATGCACGAGTCACAGTGTAGTCACCATTTCACTTCTTTAGCCTGATTTCTGCAATAACTTTTCTCCTTCTGGTTGTCTACTGGTCTGGTGCTTAAGTCCCATAACATCTTTTTATTTGAAATTCTCAATCAGTGTCTGATTATTTGATGTACTGCAATCAGCAAGGGAACTTTTTTGCATCTTCCAATTTCAATAATACTTGATCCGTTCATGGTTATTTTTGGTTTTAATTTTTTAAAAATTTTTTTTACAGGTTTTTAGGTGCTATTAAGCAGTACTTGTGTTTGTCATTGTTGAAAAACAGTGCTTCAAGCCTCATGATTGTCTTCCAGCTTTCGTGCTCAATTTTTATAAGTCTGGTTGCAAGATTTAGAGCTGGTCTCAAGGCAGAAATTGGTGTTTTCTTTCCCATGATTGTTCTTAGAGTATTGGAAAATGTTGCTCAACCAAATTTCCAGCAGAAAATGATAGTGCTTCGATTTCTTGAGAGGCTTTGTATTGATTCACAGATTTTGGTTGATATTTTCCTCAATTATGATTGTGATGTCAATTCGTCAAACATATTCGAGAGGTATCTTTCAAATCCTATTATCTGTATTATTTAGTTTAAAATTCTGAGTATGATTTTAAACTTCAATCTTTGGTTCCTCCTTTATTATCTGCAAAATTCTTTCAGAATGGTCAATGGGCTTCTTAAAACTGCTCAAGGTGTACCTCCTGGTACCACAACAACTCTTTTGCCACCACAAGAATCAACTATGAAGCTAGAAGCAATGAGGTGCTTAGTGGCTATCTTGAAGTCTTTGGGAGATTGGATGAACAAACATTTGCGTATTGCAGATCCTCTTTCAACCAAAAAGTATGAGGCATCTGACAGTAACTCTGAACCTGGAATTCTTCCCATTACAAATGGCATTGAGGATGAGCCTACTGAAGTATCAGATTCTCATTCTGAATCCTCTAGTGAAGTTTCTGATGTTTCTACAATTGAGCAGCGCCGCGCTTACAAGCTTGAACTTCAGGTAGGTGATCAATATAATTGTTCTTTTGACCAGTAACTATTCTGATTGCCTGAGCAGTGTCTGTGACATTTTCTAATTTGAAACTTGTGCAGGAAGGTATATCTCTGTTTAATAGGAAACCCAAGAAAGGCATTGAATTCCTGATAAATGCTAATAAAGTGGGGAACTCACCAGAGGAAATTGCGGCATTTCTTAAAGATGCCTCTGGTTTGAATAAGACCTTAATAGGTGATTACCTGGGGGAAAGGGATGACTTACCATTGAAAGTAATGCATGCGTATGTGGATTCCTTTGATTTCCAAGGGAAGGAGTTTGATGAGGCCATCAGGGCCTTTCTACAAGGATTCAGATTGCCTGGCGAGGCACAGAAGATTGATCGAATCATGGAGAAGTTTGCTGAACGGTACTGTAAATGCAATCCAAAAGTTTTTAGTAGTGCAGATACTGCCTATGTCCTTGCGTACTCAGTTATATTGCTTAACACTGATGCCCATAATCCTACAATCAAAACCAAGGTACTGCTTTTCGTTTTGCAGGAGATGTTTGCTTATGCCCATTTTCAGTAAATCAGCCTGATTTCCCATTTTTCATTCTGTAGATGTCAGCTGATGATTTTATAAGAAACAATCGCGGAATTGATGATGGAAAGGATGTGCCAGAGGAGTATTTGAGATCTTTGTTTGAGAGGATATCGAAAAATGAAATTAAAATGAAAGACGATAACTTGGCTCTCCAACAAAAGCAGTCTCTGAACTCTAACAGGATTTTAGGTTTAGACAACATTTTGAATATTGTTGTCCGTAAGCGAGGAGATGAAAGTATGGAGACTAGTGATGATCTTGTCAGACACATGCAGGAGCAGTTCAAAGAGAAAGCTCGCAAATCTGAGTAAGATTCACTAGATAATTAGTCTATGCTTTGACTGCAAAGTTACATTCTTGAAGTATTATCTTACTTCCATCATTCTGTATTATTCTTTAACAGCTCCTTTTTTAAAATTCTGTGGCACTTCCCTGTGAAGATTTCAAAATGAAAGCTTCAAAAGAATTACGTATCAATCTGCTGCAGAAAACTGATTTCCTTTTTTTATTCTTATTGTATTTGTTTTTTGTAATGATCAATCTTCACACATTCTTATTGATAAGGAAGCTTTAGAAGGATATGTCATAGTTTCAGTGCTTATGATATCTTTAGGGAGAAGAAATATGTAATAAATTCATTACTCAAGCTCAATCTTGTGTACCACCTTTCATTCCATTGCGTGATTAACCTAGATCACCTGTAAATCGACTTGCATTTGCAGGTCAGTTTATTATGCTGCAACAGATGTGGTGATCCTCAGATTCATGGTTGAGGTTTGCTGGGCTCCGATGTTGGCTGCCTTTAGTGTTCCCCTTGACCAAGCTGACGACGGTGTTGTGATAGCTCTGTGTTTGGAAGGATTCCGTTGTGCAATCCATGTCACTGCTGCAATGTCCATGAAAACACATAGGGATGCTTTTGTGACTTCTCTTGCAAAATTCACTTCTCTTCACTCACCTGCAGACATCAAACAGAAAAACATAGATGCAATCAAGGTTTGTGTTTGCTCCTGCTTTTTTCATGCCCATGCTTCTACTGTGCTGAGTTAATCTTTTCGTTGCTAATATGCATCTTGGTGATGCTTATTAGCTATGCATTTTTCTTTTTTCTTTTTTTGGTAATGAGACCATGCATAATATTCATGACACTCTGGATGTATGCATTGTTGTCAGGAGTTAATGTTTTCCCCTGAACTAATGACTTATGATCTCAAGCATCGGACTGAATGATTTACCAAAAGAACTTCCTTTGTGTTAGTAATTGATAACACAGTTTTGTAACATTAGGAAGTTGGCACCTTGAAGTTCTAAACAAGTTAGAGTTGATTGTCATGATAAACTGTAGGGCAAATATATGGAATTGATTAATTGGGCTAATGTACCTTCTATGGGGTAAGGCTGTGCTGAAGTTTCATTAGTTTACCGTACTCCTTTGATGTGCTAGATTGTTTATAGGTAGTAGTTTAGACTAAGACTATTTTTTTCTGTAAGTTGTAAAACTTTTGAAGGGGAACTACACTTCTGTTGTAGTATACCTGTGGATATATAGACTAAAGTTACCAGTTTCCAAAAAAAAAAAAAGCTTGTGAAGCCACAACTCCACTGATAATGAAACAATATGTTATGAACCCAAGATGATGTTTGAGTCAAATAACTGTCAATAGAGTTGGGTACACTTCTTGCTGTTTATAGTGCCTACTTAAATCTACTACATTTAGGATTGTATGGTAATTTTCCCTATGCTTCTTAGAATTTTTCATACCCTGTCTCTCTTTGAAGCTAATTTCAGATTTTTTTTGATAACGTTAAAGTAAAGCCTAATTTCAGATTTTTGCGCGTTCTTGTTATTATTTTGAGAAACCTGTGGTCTAGATTTAGCTTTCCAACTCCTCGGTACTACCAAAATCTTTTGTTCTGCTGTTTCTAAATTTTTCTCCTTTTACTCTCAAAAAAGATTGTTGAAACTGCTGCAGTTATCCAATTGTCATTGACCTAATATCTGCTTAAGCCTGCCCAAAGAAATGACTAATTCCTAGGAGGCCTGGATGCTCAGAAAATTCATGCTCGACTTCACATTAAGTTGGGTAACTTGGAACTTGGACTTTGGGTTCTCAAAGTTCTAGCAGAAATCATCCGTAGAAATAGTCTCAAGTTCAGTAACTGATCTAATAAAGTTGCTTAATATTTTTGTCACCAATCCCCAAGAACAAGGTGCAGCATGATTCACAAATGCTATACCTTATAATGCATAAGTTAAGTTCTGACTACCTTGACTCTTCTGAAGGCTAAGGGATTACATGCTAAATATCAAGTACCAATAGAGTTTCCTATACCTTTGCTCTCACACAAGACAGTTTGTTTCTTGGATTTTGTTAGTATGCCCAACTAGAATAAACATCTCTTCCACACTCCCTTCCCAGCCTGATGAAAATAAGAAAAGAGAAACAAAGAAGATTTATATAACAAAAAAAATATTATGGGCTCATTTTTTGCCTCTTAAATTGGAAATTTCGTTTGACCACACGAGATTCAATTTTATATATATTCTGAACTTTTTCAAGTTCTTTAAATTTCAGAAGATTAATCTATGATGCGAAGAAACTCTAAAGAAATTTTGGATTGTCTTGGTTAACCACATTTTTTGTCATGTAAACCAAAATATCAAAAATTGAAATACTCACAAAACCAATCTACTTGAAATAAAGAAACTCCTATTGTCCTTCATCAAAAAAAGAAACTCCGACTGTATAGTTATTTTCAGTTTTTGCAGACAGGTCCCCTCCACCGTCAGTTAATTATACTTTGTATTGTTAAAAAAAGGTTACACCTCTTCAAAAGACCTCTTCATGTTTTTGGCCCTCCAAACATGATGTAAACACCTATTATGAAATTGTTATAATAATCTATTTGGATATCAAAAAGAAAAAAAGCATTTAGCAGAGCACAGAGTGTCAATAATGGGTTGCCACCTGATATCACACTGTATTCGAAGTAGATATTTAAAAAAATTTATCTAGAAGTTGTGAGCATTTAGAGTGCCAGGATTTCTACCAGAGTAGATGATGGTTGTAAAATTTTGTGGATCCTACCAAATAGGACTGGTGGAGGATATCTCTCAACATCAATGTATGCTAGCCGTAATCACGCTTGGTATTATGATTTATGACTCAGTTGCCCTTTTATAACATGTGGAGGTATAAGAGACTTTTGTACTCTTTGACTTCTCTTTTAGCCTGGACTTTCTTTTTCTCAACCCTCTTCTCCCCCCTTTGGACTAATTAGACAACTGTAAGCTCTTTCATTTTTTTTTGTTTCTTTTAGGTGAGACTAGACTAAATTTTACTGAAATCCAAGAAAAAAAGTTCTTCCTTGTATGAGTTTGCCTGCTCCTTGCAGATAGGCAATTTTCATTGGTATAATGAAGGGTTTGTTGGCAAATATTCTTGTTAGGGAACATTTACTTTTTGTTTTTGCATTTGCCTTTAACTACACTTCTAATGTGATTTTAGGTTCTAGATTTATCATATTCTGGTGGGACTTTAGGTATGTTAGTAGACTGCTCCTTGCTGACCAAGTGGCGAATGTAAAAGCGGGACCACATTTTCTTGTTAAAGTAACAAGTAGTCTGGAATTCGTTTTAGCCGAGTGTTTAGTTTCCCTGTAGCAGTGCTATTAAGTAGTCTTTGGAGTGAAGGAAATTGGTTCTTGGAAAACATAGTGGCTTTCTTTCTTATTTTCTCGTGTTCGGTATGTAAGCAAAAATTATTATCCTTAAAGCATTTGTATTAATCGAGATAAATATTGTGGGGAGTGGGGGTAGGAGTGCGGGGTGGTGGGAATGGGGTTTATGTAAGACTAATGTATAGTGTCTTCAGTACGAAAGAAATTGTTTTCTCAGACAACATTTTCTAGGAAAATAAGTGTGTTTCGTACTTAATTCTCTCGTGTTCGGTATGTAAGCAAAATTATAATCCTTAAAGCATTATTATTAATCGAGATAAATATTGGTGGGAGTGGGGGGTGGTGGTGCAGTGAAGACGAGGTGTGTTGAAGGGCAGGAAGGACATAATCAATGTGGAACTCCACTTGTTGGTACTCGTTTTCCCTACTTCCATTAGGGAAGTCATTTTCCTCATTTGTAAGGAGTTTGTTTTCCCAAAAATTTGACCAACTGAACCTGGGAACTCAGCATGTTTCCTTTTTGTTTAACAGGCAATAATAACAATCGCAGATGAGGATGGAAACTACTTACAGGAGGCGTGGGAGCATATTCTGACATGTGTTTCTCGGTTTGAACATTTGCATCTCTTGGGGGAGGGTGCCCCTCCAGATGCAACTTTCTTTGCACTTCCTCAGAATGAATTTGACAAGTCAAAACAAGCTAAGTCTCTCATCCTTCCTGTCCTGAAAAAGAAAGGTCCTGGGAAGATTCAAAGTGCAGCTTCAGCTATGAGAAGGGGTTCATATGATAGTGCTGGTATTGGTGGCAGTGCTTCTGCAGGCATTACGTCTGAGCAGATGAACAACTTGGTGTCTAACTTAAACATGTTGGAACAAGTTGGTGAAATGAACCGCATATTCATAAGGAGTCAGAAATTAAACAGTGAGGCTATAGTGGACTTTGTGAAAGCTTTATGCAAGGTCTCTATGGAAGAATTACGTTCTACTTCAGATCCAAGGGTTTTTAGTCTCACAAAAATAGTTGAGATTGCGTACGTTCTTTGGTTTCTTTTCATAAAGTGTATTGTTGTACTTACCCTTTTGCTTCCAGATTACTAGCAGAACTGTTGATTCATTTTCTTTAAACAGGCACTACAATATGAACCGTATCAGATTTGTTTGGACAAAAATCTGGCAGGTTCTTGGTGAATTTTTCGTGACCATTGGCTGCTCTGAAAATCTTTCAATTGCCATATTTGCAATGGATTCTTTGCGGCAATTATCAATGAAGTTCTTGGAGAGAGAAGAATTGGCTAACTATAATTTTCAGAATGAGTTTATGAAGCCTTTTGTGATTGTTATGCGCAAGAGTAGTGCTGTGGAGATCAGAGAATTAATCATCAGATGCGTCTCTCAAATGGTTTTGTCTCGAGTCAATCATGTGAAATCCGGATGGAAGAGCATGTTCATGGTATCAAATTTTCTCCCTTTTCTTGCCATATTTTGCAGTCTTGGTAGTGTAAACCATCTTTTGATCTTTGCTTCATTATTGATTGCACATTAATACTGCATATGTGTTCTTTTCTTAAATTGCTAGTTTGTTCTTTTCACCTGATGTTCTTCTCTTCTTTTTCTGATTACCCAACGTTTTCAGGTCTTCACCACTGCTGCTTATGATGACCATAAAAACATTGTGTTATTAGCTTTCGAGATAATGGAAAAGATTGTGCGAGACTATTTTCCTTATATAACGGAGACAGAGACCACCACATTCACAGACTGTGTTAATTGCCTTGTTGCATTCACTAATAGTAGATTCAACAAAGATATTAGTCTCAGTGCCATTGCTTTCCTTCGTTTATGTGCGGCAAAACTTGCTGAAGGTGATCTTGGCTCCTCAAGGAATAAGGACAGAGAAACTACGGTGAAGGTTTCACCATCTTCTCCTCATAAAGGAAAAGACCACAACATTGAAAATGGAGAATTGACAGATAAGGAGGATCATCTTTATTTCTGGTTTCCACTGTTGGCTGGTAAGGGCAAAAACATTTGACTTGGACCAAAATCTCATGCCTGCAAATCATATGCTCTCTTCAAAGACCTTTGACTTTCTAGGATTAAAGTGAAATATTTAGACTAAGATCTCATGCCTGCAAATCTTATGCTCTCTTTCACTGTTCTTTTTAACAAGACAAGTTCAGGCCAACACTCGATACACTTTTTAAGAAATTACTCTGTTTCTCTTACAGGACTATCTGAACTTAGCTTCGACCCGAGGCCTGAAATCAGAAAGAGCGCTCTGCAAGTCCTTTTTGATACCTTGCGCAATTACGGGCACCATTTCTCTCTATCATTATGGGAAAGGGTATTTGAATCTGTACTATTTCCTATCTTTGACTATGTTCGGCATACTATTGACCCTTCAGGTGAAAACTCACCTACTCATGGAATTGATGCTGAAGAGGGTGAGCCTGATCAAGATTCATGGCTTTATGAGACCTGCACGCTGGCGCTCCAACTGGTTGTAGATCTCTTTGTTAAATTTTATGATACAGTCAATCCACTTCTGAAGAAAGTGCTGTTCTTATTGGTGAATTTTGTCAAGCGTCCGCATCAGAGTCTTGCTGGTATTGGCATTGCTGCATTTGTCCGTCTTATGAGCAATGCTGGGAGTCTTTTCTCTGAAGATAAATGGCTTGAAGTGGTTTTGTCCATTAAAGAAGCGGCTAATGCAACTATTCCCGACTTCTCTTTTCTTCTTAATGAAAATAACAATTATTGGTCCCAGGAAGAAGATATGACTGGGAATGGCAATGCAGAAACCACTGGTACAGATACTCCAGATGAGGACTTGGATAATTTGAGGAGGCACCGTCTGTATGATGCTATTGCTGATGTGAAGTGTAGGGCTGCTGTTCAGCTATTATTAATTCAGGTATCCAGAAAAGCCACTACTGTGGGTTTAGTTCTAATTCATTTATGTATGCTCTAGCTTAGAGTTGGCCACACACTTCAACGTAGTATCACAACAGGCAGAGTCATTGGATCGAATCTCACTGACACCCATCATAAAAAATAAGAATAATTTATGTATGCTATCCAGAAGTGAGTAAAGATAGTTATACACTATGTTAGTGAATTGCTTCACGTTCCTTCGTAAAAAACACATAATGTGATGGACTCAATAAGCCCAATGAGGTTGTAGTGTTTGAAAGATCTTTTGCATATATCGTGGTTTGCTTGACATGATTAGACACAAAAGGTGGGTTATGTGTCAAATTATGTGGGGGAAATGTCGGGTTGCCATATAAGATTTGGGTTTTAATATATATGCACAGTTAGAGTCTTTGGACATATGTATGTTTGCTGTGCTGCTGGTGATTATGCACAGTGAGATTCTTTAGACATGTATATATGGATAGACAATAACAAATTTATGTTGGAAATTAATGCTAATTTGATTGCCTAGAAGGATATACCATGCATCCCATGTTGGAATTGGAGTAATTTGAAGACAGTTGAGTATGATAGTTTAGTATGGAAAAATAACCAGATAAGTACTCCACTTGATAAACACTCAATCATTATAATTCATAAGTTGTCAATTTACGATCGTTATTTTTACTCAGTTTTTTAATCAATCTGGAGTTGATACTTGATATTAGTTTATTTTAAATTACAATTGAATGAAAACGATGGACTCTTGATGCCTTGTCAAATTTCAAACAATATTTCTACTGCTGATCCAGTAGCGTGAGCTTAGTACGATAGGTGTTTGTGTTTTGCATCTATTTGTAGTTGTGTACTTGCAGTTGGGATATCTCTGTATTGTTAATTTGGTCATTCTCTGAAGTATGGGGCCATGTTGTTGTTTTCTTCAAGGTCATGCCTTCAAAAAGAACATTGATATTATTGAAAACCTTGTATGGTTAATTTGATTAATTATTCCTTTTTTTGTGTATATCTAGAAAGCTTAATTTCTACCATAATGATCTCTTGCACATTGCAGGCTGTGATGGAGATCTACAACATGTACAGACCTCAGCTGTCTAGCAAAAACATCATTGTCCTCTTTGATGCCATGCATGGTGTGGCATCGCATGCTCATAAAATAAACAGTGACACGACACTGCGGTCAAAGCTGCTAGAGTTCAGTTCCATGACCCAAATGCAAGACCCTCCGTTATTACGGCTTGAGAATGAGGCTTATCAAATTTGTCTCTCATTTTTACAAAATCTTGTGTTAGATAAACCTACTGGTTTTGAAGATTCTGATGTGGAAACTTACCTCGTCAACCTTTGCAGCGAGGTCTTACACTTCTATATTGAAATCGCACATTCAGGACAAATGTCTGAGTCATCTCTTGGTGCACAGCTTCGTTGGTTAATTCCCCTGGGTTCTGGCAGAAGGAGAGAGTTGGCTGCACGTGCACCTCTTATCATTGCAACTCTCCAGGCAATATGTAGTTTAGGAGATGCATCATTTGAGAAAAACTTGTCAGGCTTCTTCCCATTACTTTCAAGCTTGATAAGTTGTGAGCATGGTTCAAATGAGATTCAGTTAGCCCTGAGTGATATGCTCAGTTCATCCGTGGGTCCTGTTTTGCTTCGATCATGTTGAGCTTAGGGTACTCGTTATTTCTTTTGCTTTATATGGTATATTTCTTGTATTTTTGCCAATTTTCCTATCATCTAATATTGCAGAAAGATAGTTTCGGTGCTTCAAAAACTAGTGATTGTTTATATGCCCAGGCATTTAGAACCTTCTGCAGTATATTGAGGGGCTTAGCTCTTTGTAGAGTCATTAGATGTTAGCAGGAGTTCTGATGTTGTATGTGTAGCATTTTCCTCTTTAATATACGAGCAATTTCATGCCTAAGGATTGCTTGTTGTGTATCTACTCAAATTACTTTATGAGCTTTGTTTATCTGATTAGTTGCAGGGGTTTAGCAATGAATTTTTGATTTTACAGCTCTGAAGCAGTATAAGATATCCGTGGTGATTCCATTGGTTAGAAGAGAAAGATGTTAGTGTTTGATGCACAGGTATGCGTATGCTAGATTGATGGCTACTTTTTTTTTTTTTTTCAAAGAAAAGAGTTTATTTCTTATGGTAATGGTGTTCGGGTCTACTTGAAAATAGTTCCGTTTTATAGGACTAAGAGTAACTAGGGTTTCTGAACCTTTGAAACTATTCGGTCTCCTCTTTACGTAAGTTTCTGTCTGCTAGATTCTGGCTGATTAATGGTCTCCATTTCCCACCTAGTTTCGAAACCTGTATCCCTTTTTCAAGTTTAGACATTGATGAAAAAATATGAATATCGTAGAGTTGTTAGCTGCCTTGCTGTTTTATATATCCTTTTACAGCGAAGTGTTTTGCATGGCTGTATATTTTTTAATTTACTTGCTATTGCAGCTGCTACTATTGGCTCTTCGTAAAATTGCCAAATTCTGTTTATGTAGCATTTCTGCAGATTTATCTGCTTCACGTTGTTTGAGACGTGTGTTGTTTGCTGTGCTTCGCTTCTGCAATAGTGTATATTTTCTGTGCCTAGTCTCAAAGTGGATTATTGTCACTGATATAATCTACGAGATCATCAACCACTTCAGATATACGCACATTTACATATATTTTTGGCTTCTGGTTCTCAAAAAAAGGGAAAAGTGTTATGGTTTACTTTACCTCATCTTGTTGATTCTGAAAATCTCATCTTTTGTTGTATGTTTCTATTACCTTTGTACATGTTGAGTGGAGATATGTTCCCTATGAAACTCATATTATTTCATTGGGAAAAAAGAGTAATATTTTCCTAAATCTTGTAAGGATATTGTTGACTTGGTGCTTTCTTATGGTCAATATCATTTTTGCACATTTTCTGAGTGCTTTGACCCACAAGTCTCAATCAACTCTCGTAAAATGTGGGGGAAGTAATTGCGCCAACCTTCCTTGTTCCTACTATTCGAATAATTGACCAGTATCTCATTTATAATTCTATAATGACTCAAAGATCTACCCTACTGGCTCCAATAATTAAAGGAAAAAAAGGTTTCTTCTTCTACATATCAATGTGAAAAAGAGACTCAGAAGATATCATGGCCAAAAATATCATCAGTTGTTACTTTTCAAGTCTCAAACCAAGTTTTTAGAATGTGTTTGTGTTTGTCCCAACTAAATCGGGATCATGTATTATACTACTTATGTATTACTAGACTTATTCAGGGGATGATGCTTTCAACAAGATTTTTTTATATCTAGAGGTTAAACTCGATAACTATGGTTAAGGGCGATGCAGTCTCACTTCCATACCACAACTCGATGTGTTAAAGAGTGTTCTTACTTCCAAGCTTGATAAGAGGACTAGTTGCAGCTTTAAAGATCCAATTTTGAAACATAATACTGTATTCACTTATGAATTACTCAATCATTAGTTTTGGTAATTCAGTAAATAATTTTGCCAAAGAAAAGTATAAAGAAGAAAAAGAGTTGGTTAGTATATATGTAGGGGGCTTGTGCTAAAGATCCGTTTAGGAGTTCGGTTGAACTATTAACTTTAGGTTAAATTTTGTATTTATGTTAATAAATTTATGTAAAATGTACAAACAATTTACCTTTTTTAGAATTTAGAAATTGCGTTGCATGTAAGGATGCATGATGACAAATATTGCCGGCAACTTTTAAGAGGATATTTGTATATTCCACTAAGAATTAGTCTTGGACCAACATCAATTTTTCACTTAGACTAAAAATAATTTCATTAATTTTATTTCAAAATTAAATTATTTTCAATATATTTTTTTGGGATGAATAAAAAGAAAATTATCCTACATAATTGGGATAAAGGAGTATGTTTGGAAAGTTAATTTTCCTAATAAATTTGGAAAAGAAAGAAAATTATCCTCATAGAATTAGGAAACTTTGTCGTAATAATAAGTTTGTTTAAGGAAAACATACAATCCGAAAACCTTTCTTTTATAGATTTTGTGATTATTTGTGCTCTATATATAAATAAGCAATTATAGTTTACTTTCTTTCAAAGTAAAAACTCTGTATTCTGTTTGATAAATTAAATTCAGTCAAATCTCGTTAAATCCTTATATTATTTTTAAATTCTACATACGCGATTGTAGGCTAGTTAATCCAATATTTCTACGACAAAAGAGTACCTTCTTAGAAAAATAAATAAAGGGTAGTTGCTAATTCATATAGGACCGGTCAGCGGTCACAAGGCTACAGTATATGATTAGAAATTGACAAATATTTTCCCCCCAAATTGTTCATTACTTTTTTTTAAGAAGATCACTATGGATTCTTTAACAGAATGGTTCAAGTCTATTGGGAAATTTGTTGGACAATTAAAAAAGGGAAAACCCCCAAAGAGAATGGCTTCTGATTTGAGCTGTTTATCAGGTTTTGCAACTATGGAGGTATCAAATCAACTGAAATTAGTGTTTAAATTGATTGATACAAATGGGGATGGAAAGATTTCCCCTTTAGAGTTAACTGAAATTTTGTTGAGTGTTGGACATGATCAAGAATTGAAAGCTGCTGAAGAATTAGCAGAGGTTATGGTTAAAGAAATGGATTGTGATGGTGATGGATTTGTTGATTTGGATGAGTTTTTGAATGCTATGGGGGTTGAAAAAGATGAAGCTAAGGATATTGATGAGATAATTAGACAAGTTTTTCTCGTGTTTGATGCTGATAATAATGGCCTTATTTCAGCTAAGGAATTGAGGAGAGTTTTAATTAGTCTTGGTTGTGGAAATTCTAGTGTTAAAGAGTGTAGAAGAATGATTAAAGGAGTTGATAAAGATGGTGATGGATTTGTTGATTTTCAAGAGTTTAAACAAATGATGGCTGCTGGATGCAATCTTTAGCCCAACATTGTTCTTTTGTTTATTAGAGCGTGAGTGATTCTATGACGGGCTTAAATAGAGCGATATAGACAATGAGGATTCAAGTTCGATTGAGGTGTAGCAGTTGTTCTTTTGATGTTTCTTAATTTGGTTGCAAGTTCTTTGTTTGTTTGATTATGTTATGAAATCAAGAAGGTAACTCCATATTTTGCATAAACTCTCCTCTTTCCAAGTTCTGCTTTTGATGCTTTTAAAATAAATTTTTATTTGTAGTTTCACTACTCATATATTAAGAAATTTTCTTTTAAAAATTCTTAACATTAATTACTTTAATATTTTTCTAAATAAAATTTTCAAAGCTTAATATTAAATATAATAACTAATAAAGATAGTAGAATAGAGTAGTGATACCAATCAACATTTTTTAAAAATAGCTACTCTAAATTTATATCAACTGATTTTTTTCATCATTTTGTTAAGCTTGACTTTTCATTGACCCCAAAATACCCCACCCCCCCCCCCCCCAAAAAAAAAAAAAAACTACCTAAAAGAAATACAAGCATTGATGAGCTTCCTTACAACGTCACGCGTGTCAAAATGTGATAAATATGCTTACAAAATTATGTTACAGCAAGAAAATATCACCATTATTGTCGCACTAGTAGAGACAAATAATACCCATAGGATATATATCATCTACGAGAAATTAATAAGATGAGAAAATGCTTGAATGTTGATTCTACACAAATTTGTAAAAATACAATTTCGTTTATTTTTAAATGTCATAATAAAATTATATTATAAATGATATTTTACTATATGTTTTTCATCATATTAACATACAAAAAATTATGATTTATAGTATTTTTTGATTTTTTTAAAAATATCAAATTAATGTAATTAATTTAACTTACAAAATTAGTTAAATTAAATTTTGAAAAATATAACATGACAAATAAAAATAAAGGAGAGAGCACAACAGAATAGTTTTTAGAGAGAAAAAAAAAAGAAATTTTACGTGTAAAAGTAAGAAACTAAATTTGAAAAAAATTGTAAGTGATTTACAAAATCAAATCTCCCCTATCTCTTTACCCAAATGTTCATCAAAGACATCTGAAGATTAGTCAAAATTCATTATTTAAAATGCTTCTAAACTTTGATTTAGCTTCATTATTTTCCTCCCGTGCTACATATTAATTAGTTGAATAAAGTATATGGCATGGGAGGAAAAATATATAGCTCTCAATGAGGAAAAATAAATAAAAGAAACACGTTTAAGATCAATTTTAATGAAGGCTAATTAAATATTAAGACATTTAAAATTAGATTATACGTTTGTGTAATAATTACTGTTCATGTTGGTCATCAAAGTGCTTGTGACTAATAATCAAAATCAAATTCAATAAGTTTTAAGATCAAGCTCAAATATCTTTATATTTACTTTCGTAAAAGATACTTAAAAAAATTATAGAAATTGTAACATTTCCTTTCTCTCATAACTGCAACAAAATATTTGTTATCAAAGTGATGAAGAAAATTGGTTCGATATCATCTTTGAGGAATATGTCTAATAGTAACAGAAAGTGTGAAAGAAGAAACATAAATGGTAAGTTTAATTTGCGCACTATTCCCTATATTCATAATGTACGATACCATGATATTCATATTAAAATTTGGCGTGATTATTTATCATATTATGATTTACGAGGAATATCATCCTAGCTTGGAATTTGGACATACAAAGATACAAATTTTCGCTTTTGATTACCAAAGACAACCACAACAACATACTCATCGTAATCCAAGCAAGTACATTAAAATTTTCCATTAAAATTGTGTGTTTGTGCATGATTAGCCTAAGCTTTGCTGTGGAATGTTGCTAGAAAAAATGGCCCTTTCTCATACACTACCAAAGCCCATTTGTTATGACGGCCCAAAAGAGCCCATGTATTATTACGGCCCAAATTGTCCATATATAATAGTACTAGAAATATATGTTTTTGAGAGTAACTAGTTTATTTTTATTTTTTTATTGATAGAAAAGAAATGCAAATGAGTGTGTAGAATAAAGTTTGTAACGTGATATTTATTTATTATTTTTTTAAAAAAAATAAATTAAAAAGCTCATTACTATGTTAATTGACCTTATCAAGGATTTTTATGATACATCTTAATTGGACAGTTTTTTAATTTATGAATTTTTAAAACAAATTAAACCAAGAATATGAAATTGGAAAAATTAAAACGAAACATTAAAGTTGTAAAAATATCACTGCTATGTTACCAGCAATATATGTTTAATTAATAGGACTATATAACACTAGGATGCACCAAATTCATTAGTTTCTATTTCTTATTATATTCAATTATGTGGAAAATAATGCATGTATAGACAGTAAATTGTTCTTCTAATACTTAAATGATCATTTTTGAAATTGTTCTCGGCATAGAGGATCTAAATTAAAGGCAACTCATGGGTTTCATTAGATATATTGTTAATTCTTGTATAAAGGATCTAAAGACGAATAATATATATATATTTTTGGTTAAAAAAGAGTACCAAAGGATATAAAATTTTGTTGATTATTATTTTCTTTATAAAATGGGACAATATAATGGCACCACAAAAAGTTCTTTTAAAATCCTGTGCAAGATCCTAGCTAAATTAATAAAGCATTTGGGTTAATTAGGATCTTCATTTCATACAACAAAGATTTTGTTGTCTAAACCTAATTAGAATATTTTAGCAGCCTAAATGGTTATATTAAATTACCACTGAACACAAAAAATCTAAAGAGGGTTCTGTTGGATTTCCAAATATATATATATATATATATATATATATATATTGTTCATCAGATCATTTAGGACCCTATAATATAAGTTAATACTCAATCATGAAATAATCCATATTAAATATAGTGCTGTCTTCCTAGCTATACATACATAGTGTTTAGTGTAACTTAATCAGCACTTTTCCAACATCCTCAAGACAATATTCTTTTTTTCAAAAACAAAAAATATTCTGAACATATTAAATAAAAGTACAGTGGCATGAAAGTTGGGATAAAAAAAATTTAAAACTATCAGTTAAATATATGATCTATAGTTGGTCGTTATCTTGGCATGTTGCAACATATGTCCTAATCTTTTCTTTATTTCTCTTTATCTATTTTATATATGTGCTGCTCTTCTTCCAACATGAAATTTTCTTAACAATCTCAATATTCCATTTCAATGATTTAAATAAAAATTATAAATAGTCTTCCTATTCATTTTTACTTGTTCACTCTATTAAAAATAAATATTTAATTTTATTTGTTTAGTCTAGAAAATCAAAAGATAATTGATTACTTCTAATTTTTATTATTGTTATTTATTATATTAACAGAGAATAATAAAATTATTCATTATTTATTATTCTTTATGATATATGTCAAATCAATATTGACAAATAAAGATGGATGGTGAATACCAGGAGTGTAGCTTAACTCTTGTCGAGGTGTCCAATTGAACATTCTTCATCGGAAAATTATACCGTATATACAAGTAACATGATAAATAAAGTGATTAAATAACATATTCTAAACATATTTAATACAACAACATGAGCATCCCAGTAATTTCAGACGCCTTGAAAGAACCAACACACAAGAACTTTAAAGTGTTCGTATGTCCGTATCGAACTAGCAGCATCTCTTTCACTTTTTAACTTTTCAAAAACACTTGTCCAAAAAAGAAGTAATTATTAATGTTACGTAATTTAATTTAAAATTTTTAATACACTCATTTATTCAGAAAAAAATGGGTAAATTTCGTAATATTTTTAGCTCCGTCACTCATTTAATACTATAAAACAATTATTTATGATATGGTCGTGTTCATGGAATCATATTGTTCTAGTTAAACTAATACTCTCTTTCTGATTTCTTGCTCTCTAAGTCCTACTGCTGATCATATCATGCCTTTAAACTCGATTTATATATCCTTTATTAAATTATAAGAAGTCTCTCTTATGTTATTTATTATTATTTATAAGTTGATTACTTTTCAGAAAGCTTTTCAATAACACTTCAATGAAGTTATCATTACAGACAGTTCATATCTACACTTTAAAACAAGCATCTTCATATGTTATTATTGTTTTGAAATATAAAATAGATTAGTATTACTTGTAATAATTATAAGCAGTACTTATGTAGAAAGAGTTCCTACCCTTTTAATTATTGTGTTTAAAGTTATACTATGTATATTTATATTAATTAACAACTTTTATTTTTCGCTTTGCTGCTGGAGGCTCCTCTATAATTAGTTAATTAGCTCTTCCAAGTTGGCAGGAGCATATAATATATAAAACATTATTAACTAAAAAAAAAAAGATAATCCCGACACTACAATAGATAAATTATTTAACTGTAATTATATAATTGCTACTATAATATATGTAATATTGCTAAATGACATAATATAAAATACAATTCTTTAAACGGATGATTCTTTGCGTGAACCTAGCTAGAATATGTTAATATAGTAAGTTATAAAATCTCATGTTTTAATACTATTTAACTTGGGGAATATCATAAGGGAAGAGCAAAAAGGAGATAAAAATGTTGAATAAAAACTTCTATCGATATAATTAATTAATTTGGATCGTCATAAATGATATCATAACTAGTATATATGTCCTTTATTGTGATACGATGAGGCAAATTTCAACGAAGATACTGATTCTTTAAGATGGTGTACGTGATCTAATTAAATTTTGGAATTAGATTCTAAACTAAAATTATTCAGTTTTAAAAGGGGAAAAAGTGTAATTTATAAGATGCTATAAGCTTTTTGCATTTCAGAAATATAGTCCCCAGAAATATAAGGTTTAAGAAAACCACTTGTCATACATAGATTTTATATATATATAAATAAAAAAACATGGCGTTTAATTTAAGTGTGGAAAATTGAAAAAGACTTGAATGAATTTTCTTTAAGCAGTTACATTTCATACTTGATCATTGTTCTCTATGGAATTAAAAGTCTGAAATGAGATGCTAATACCTAATTAGTGGGCTATAAAGAAAAATAAGTCATCTCCTCATACAAGCTCACTGATTGGTATGATGATTAGTTTGCTTTCCATGTTGTTTGAAATTTAGTTCTCATGACGATTGACTCAACAAAACATCACTATTTTTAAAAAAATAAATAAATCGAAAGCGATCTATTTTTTATTTAACTATTTGGTATCATAAGTCCATCAATTTGATTAGTTCAGATTCAACACAAATATGCATGTTAAGAAGAGTAAAAAGATTTCAGATTCTAGAATTTCAAAATTAAGATTGTTGATTTTGACTAAAATAAATTCTAATCATTTTATTACACATGGATAGTTAATTAAAGGTGAAAGGATTTTTTTATTCTTTCAATTTTACCATTCAGTCAAGTGAGATATACTTAAAGCTTAAGATATACTTCTTACGTTTCAAAATGTCATTTTAGCAAAAAATATTTATTTAAAATTAAGTATTACTATAGAAATCCAATATAAAAACTATGTTTTTCAAACTATACTCTTATACTCCATCTTCTGAGTAATCATAGTCGATTTTCAAGATATCTCTTGATGAACATAATTTTTATTAAGACGAGAAAGGGAGTCTTTAAGACTTGTTAACATCAAGAAGACCAAGAACAACACTTGGCTAAATGGCAAGAAATTTTGTTCCTACATGAAAATAAGCTAATTAAGATATACTCTATATGATGAATAATGTCAAGCAAATTGATGTGAAAAGAGAGGGTTGACATAATGCTAAAGCCAAAATAATTTTAAAAAATATTAATTAATTAATTAATTAAAAAAGTTGATAAGTAATTAAGAAAGGGTAGCAGGTGGGAGAGTGGATCGAATCCAAACCAATCACTCTCATCCTTCACGTGGATAAGCCTAAACATGGTCGGCTGTTTAGGACTTTAATTATTCCAATTAATTAAAGTCTGTAGCTACTTGCTTTTTAATTAATCTCAACTTGAAAGCTTAATGACAAATTTGTATACGACAAATTCATTTCATTTCCCTCCTTTTTATTGAAATGAAATAAAGTGATTAGGATTTAGGGCAACGCAATTCTAATGTAATCAGATTCGATTGAGCAATGTATTACTGTTAAAACATGCTGTACAATATTATTATGCGTGTCTTGCTTCTAGTTAAATAAAGACACATTCAAAATTTAAATTAAAGTGTGTGTATATATATAAATATATTTGAAAATATTGCGGACTTGATATTTATAAGTTTAATCCCAATAATATAAGTCATTTTTGCACCATATTGTAAATTTCCAACAAATTATACACCGTTGAAAATGTGGAATTACTAGTAAGAAGTTTGTTGATCGAGATGACATTTTCAACAAGCCAATTTCCTACTAATTTCATCAAAATAAACTAATTATTTATTTTTTCTAAAACATATAATGTATAATTTTATTAGTGAAATTTGAAAAGGATAGCATAATGTATGTATATCTTTTTCTTTTTTTGGGGTAGAAAAATTGATTCTCATATATTCTCAACTTTAAACAAACTTGATATATAACTACTATTGTCTTGATCAAACTAAGCTAATATATAAAAAAATTTATTAAAATAATAAGTTTTTCTAAAATTCTATAAAACTAGTATAAACGTATTTCACAGTAACGTTTTAGGGTATTTTTTTATTTTTTAAAAGCTCACGGCAACAGTAACGTTTTAGGAGTAAAACGTTACTCAAAATAACATTTTAGGAGTAAAGCTACTTATAGTAACGTATATCAACCTAACACTGTTTAGTTTTTAAAAAACGAAATATACCCTAAAACGTTACTGTGTAATACGTTTATACTAGTTTTATAAAATTTTAGAAAAATGTATTATTTTAATAAATTACTTATATAATGGTTTAATTTGGCTAAAAATTCGAGTATTTTTTTTTCAAAAAGTAAAGAGCAGCTTAGAGAAGAACCGAATCATAAGGATATTTTTCGAAAATAAAAATAAGAAGCTGATGGATGTAGATGAAGTGGGATAAACATGGGATAAGAATCCACTAATGGAAAAGTGAAGTTTTGAGTCAAAAGATTCCAAAAGCCACACAGAACCCTAATTAGGTGCTCTTCACATGAAGGGTTAAAGATATAGTGGTCCATGATCATGTTTCTGCCGCAACATTAGCTTCTCTAATTGGAAGGTTATGGGTGTACGTTCATTTATTTAATACTTAAAAACATAATTAATGAGTTGTAGATTAATTAATTAAGATAAGGACTATATTATTGCTAATATCTTCATCATCGTGGTTGTCTAATCTTTGCAACAATTTCTTATGTTTTTTACAAAGTTATCTAGTGGGAAGAAGAACACCATGACCCCACTTTTTCAAGATTCCAACACAAAGACAATATGGTTGCTACATGCTAATGCTAATGCTAAAATAGTAAAAATGTAACTTTATTTCTTAGACAAGTAAATTTCATATTTAATCATGGCACTAACATGAGTTATTTTAACCCCTTGTAAGTCTTGTCATAGGCAGAATATGACATTATCTAAAAAAATAATTATAATATTATCGAACAATTATCACTATCAAAGATGAAACAAGAAAAATTTATTATTTGCAAAAAGTAAAATAGATTTAGCTTTGTTGATTTTTCTGGGGTGGGATGGGATGTTTTTTTTTTCTGGTTCGAACTTCTATAATAGGATTTTTTTTTACTAATAAAATAAAAATCTCTCCACTTCTATCTCGAGTAAGCTTCGTTTGACCTTTTCAAGTTTTTATAGTATTATTTTCTTCATCGTTATTTGTTTTTGATTAGGTAATTGCGTGCTAATTAAATCGCGATTTTCTGCAACGTTTTCCCATTATCATTTTTGGTTATTTGGGTCTTTGGGATAGTTAAAATTGTGTCATCTTGATTTGGACCTTGATATTTCGATGTTTTTAGTATGTTCATGAATTAAAGAAATGGCTCTTTAGATTCGAAGAATCTCATATGAAAGTAATATGAGTCATAAGTCACAGCCCAAAAATTATGTGATAGTACAAAATTAAGTGATAGCTAATATGAATATATATATATATATATATATATATATATATATATATATATTTTGTTTTATTTTACATATTTTTAACACAACATTTTTTCTAGCATATTCTTATTAGATTTTCTTAATACGCAACTGCCAAGGCTTCTATTAAGAAAGCTTGAATATACGTTACCAATAAAAATAAAAAATAAAAACGTATCCACATTTAGTACTTGAACTTTATGAAATGGTGGGATACATATTTTTAGAATTAACACTGTGATTGGAAATAAGGAAATTTCTACCATTACCAATTGGACTCTTATACAAAGGTAAAAAAATCATTTATTTTTTTATTATATAGAAAAAAAGATTAGTAGAAATACCAATAATTTGGGAAACCATTGGCCAGATATTTAGTTCTACTTAAACAAGGGGAAAAAAAGTGATAAATAATTTAAAGAAAATAGTAAGAGGATTGATTGCATTAATTTCAGTTCCTGGAAAGGTGGTGGGAGAATCGTTGACTGCCCTTGAAAATGATGTTTTTGCTCTATTATTTGATTTGGATTTTTCCTCTGTTGTAATTTCAATTATTTAAACTTCTCTTTTTATTTTTTTGTTTTATTTATTTTTCAAACCTTCTGAATTGTTCCTACTAATTCATTTACACTTAACGTAAGTCTTGATTATAATAATTTAGATATTAGTGAGTAAATATATTTTCAAATATGATCAATCTTATTTATGAAGTTTGTCTTTTATAAATTTTTATAACACAATTTTAAAATCGTTAAGATATAAAAATAATTATTTATGTATTACTCAATACTTAAAAAGAGAAAATTGATTGATATTGGTCAATTTTTTCCCTACAATATTTTTAATAATACCTCCCCACAATTGTGGAATTTACAATGATAAAATTGAAAAAGTGTAAAAACAATCGAGTTCAATAGTTTAAAACTATTGCAAAAAGTATTTTTGTGAAATTGATCGACTGATAAATTTTATTTTAAAAATTTGTAAGATTACTTTTTTTTAAAAAAATTGAGCTTGAAAAGGGAAGAGCATAAAAAATAAAAAATAATGTAAATCTTGAAACAACAAGTACTACCTCTGGTTTAGTGTAAGTTCAAAATTAATTGAATTCAATTAGTATTCTCCAAAAAATAAAAATAAAATAATAGATGGATATTGATCAAATTTTTATACTGTCCAACACTAAATCGAAGAAGGATTTTCAATTGACTTTTTATGGATATTCCTTAATAATCAATCGTGGTTGATTTTTCCCTTTTTAGTAGTGACTATTTTATAATTATTTTCACTATTAGTTGATATTATTTATTATTATCAATTATTATTGTCATAATTCTTAATCACTAAAATCAATCGTCATTTACGCTCGCCATTATATATAATCATTATCACCAATTACTATAGCAATCATCATTTATAATCATCATGATTTGCAATCATTATTACAATCATGCATCAATCACTATCAACAATCAACATAATCTGGTGTTACTATATATCACTAACTATCGATATTAATCATCATCGTCATTAGTTATTATTATTATTTATCACAATTATTTACTAACACTATCAACTACAACAATCCACAATCAGTGGTAATTACCACCATTAACTAGTTACAATCACCACCGGATAACATAATCTCCATTCATCACTCACAACTACTATACTATGATTCTATACCATAATTTTTTTTTAGTTTCTTCAATTGTTATATAATATTTTAGAAATATTTATTAACATATGTAGTATTAGATTATTTTGTATTTTAGCTAAACTTTATATTTATTAAATTTTAAATATATAAAGACAAGGGTTATTAGATTTTTTTTTGTGTGTGTGTCAATCTCAATACATCATTTTAATATTTTAGTATATATTCAGATTCATATATTTAAATTTTAATATACATTTTAGTATTCAATTATATATTTGAATTTATACATCTCAATTTTAATAAAAATAAATTAGATTTAAGAAATTAGAGAAGAAGGCGGGCCAGTTAACCTGGGGGAAGACCCCACACCATTATTTAGATTCTTCATTATCCAATTGCCAACCATTATATTCTTACCAAATTAATTATTATAGTTATAGTTAGTACTTAATAAACAATAGTATTATTGTCATTTTTATTATTAATATAATCGTTATTAAAATAGCAGCAGCAAGGGCCATGCGACTTCATGTAGCAGATATTTGACATCATCGTATTAATAATATATTATAGTAAATTAAACTATTTAACTTCTTTTAAACTTTGAAAATGAGAAACTCACCTTTTGAATGACATGAGAATTTGCTCGAGTAAAAAACATTGATAAGCAAAATGAGATGCACTGTGAGAATTTTCAAATAGCTCATAAAGGGAAAAATGTGAGTGTATATATATATATATATATAGGGAATATTTAGAACTAAAATGACTGAGAAAACTAATTTGCTCGATTGAGCAGTTTAGTCTGATATATAGGTGCACTAATATTTACACCCTTACGTCTACTATACAGAATATATATAATTGTGTTGTGTAATTGTACACGATCAATAACACACGTCGTATCTCAAGTCTCTGGTCGAGGTCGAGTGTCGGGTCTTGAATTTGCTTCGAGTCTTATCTCAATATTCTCTTTAATATATAATAAAATTTCTATTGATTTTTATAAAGTAATAATTGATATTATATTTTTTATTTTTCAAGAGTTAAATAATTTAATTTTGATTGATAATTAGCTTATTCAATCTTTATTTTTTTTTAAAAGAAAATTAACTTTTATATTTGTAAACTATATAAAAAATACTATAACTCAAAATAACGAAGAATTCAAAATATTTAAAAGACATATAAAAAGCAGACTTGTTTAAATCTTGAAATCTGCAAAATGTCACGTAAATTTAGACGCGAGATGTAATGTAGGTTGGATTTACCCGTGTTAAGTCTTATCTCAAATCTACTTCGTCGGATTTGTTTATTCTGTTACTTTAATTTTTTAAAGAAAAAATTAAAAAAAGATCGCCATAAATTGCTTATTTTTTTTTTAAAAAAAAGATTAAAGGTAATAGTCCAATACTTACTTTTTATGCATGATTATTAATAAATATTGATAAGTTGTAAAGTGATGCAATGCGTGCTGGGATTAAAAAGTAGAAAAATAATATATATGAACAGAAAGTGGAAGTGCACGAGTTTGTTTGTGGAGGGAGGGGTAATAATCACTGAAAAACCAAAAATCAGTCAGAATGAAGCCAATATGGAGTAGTATTATATATATTATATCGGTGAAAATATTATAAATTACAGTTAGAAAAGGGATAATGTCCAATACCCCTCAACCTATGCCCGAAATCTCAAAGACACACTTATACTATACTAAGGTCTAATTACCCTCCTGAACTTATTTTATTAATAATTTTTTACCCCTTTTTGGCCTACGTGGCACTATCTTGTGGGCCCAACGCTGGTTGACTTTTTTTTCAAACCAGTGTCACGTAGGCTAAAAAGGGGTAGAAAATTATTTATAAAATAAGTTCAGGAGGGTAATAGGACCTTAGTATAGTATAAGTGTGTCTCTGGTATTTCGGGCATAGGTTGAGGGGTACTTGTGCATTATCCCGTTAGAAAATAAAATATATGAGGCATTAAGAAAAAAATATAAGTTTGAAAAATAAAATATATGAAACAATAAAAAAAATTATAAATTAAATGTGAATATCTCATACGTTTTTTTTGTAAAGAAGAGTAATATATTTTTGGAAAAATTACTTGGAATTATAATTTTAATAAATAATCACTGATTTTAGCAATATTTTTTTTATTTACACCATTTATATCAATACTATGTTAAATCTGCAATATATATTGAAAGTGAATTATATATGCAATAAATATGTAATATAACTGTTTTTTAAAATATATTATGTTTATTTTGTAAGAAATTGACATATTGTATTATAAGTTTATCAAAATATGTGATAAATATATTAATCATCAATAATACTTGTATTATGTATGAATAATAAATTGTTTTTTGTAATATGTATTAAAACTATATTAAAAGTGATCAAGTGAAAAAAAAATACTATTACTATAAATAATAAATATTTTCTTAATATAATATATTTGTATAAATTTCCTTCATTTTTTATCGATTCAATAGCATAACTCAGAGTGTCCTCTCAAAAATATAATAGTCCGATAATATTGTATGACTTACACAATTCCAAATTAATTGAAAAGTCCATAATTCTACCGATAAAAAATACGTTCCTTCAAAATAAAATTATTCTGTTTTATAGTAAATATATAAGTTGAAACTTAAAATAATATTTTTCTTTTTCTAGCTCTCTCGTTTCCTGCATCAACCTTAAATTACAATCGATAATTTTTTTAATTCACAACATAATACTTTTCATCCTTCTTATTTACTCAAAACGAGAATATTTTAAGGTACTTGTAGTGAGATATTTAATAGGAGATTAATAATTAACACGTCATACAGATTACATAAATAATAATAATAATAATAATAATAGTAATAATAATAATAATAATAATACACTTTATGTCCATTTATATTTATACACTTCACTATTTTAATATTAAAATACAAATCAACACTAAAAGGATATTTGGATTGTGTTAAAAATTATTCACATATACTTTTAAGTCAGCTTTAGACTTTTAAAAATGTTTGACAAATATAAAAATAATTTAAAATAGGTAAAAGATGACTTAAAATAAGTTTGAAAGAGTTCGAAAAGGTTAGAAATAACTTAAAATAATTTAAAATAAGCTAAAAACAAAAAATTTCCCTTTTACTTTATATTTTTTTAACCTAAAAGTTATTTAAATTTAACTTCTTATTTTCAATTTTTTTTTATTGACTTGAACATATAACTATTGTGTTAGAGACTTTTTTCTAAAAAGAAGTTATATATTAGCTCAAGTTCTAAATTTAAAAGTATTCATATTATAAAATCACTTAACAATTTCAATTGATCATCTGATAAAAATTGCAATTGACCTATCACAAGTTAAATTTCGTTGATAGTATATATGAGGTGACATTTGAATTTGTTAAATTAAATAGTCTAATGTAAAAACATCAACTTTATAAAGTCCCTAGTTATGGCTCAACAACATCTTAAATCTAACATTATTAGTGTAATTTCAGCCTAGCAAGAACTAATCTAATCTACGATTGAATGACCACCAGATTCATAGTTTTTTTATTCTGATCTACATACTCGTATGTTAAATTGATCATAATTCGCTCATTTTTTAAACTCTATTTTTAAAAAAAACATAACAATTATCGTAAAATGATGATAAACCTGTTTAATTTGTGTATGTTGGAACAAAATTGCTTTAGGCATAACTCATAAGTGGGGAGAGTAGAGGAGCAGGGTGGTGGCAAAAGACTTAGAAATTGTCAGTGCAACCCACTCTTTTTGGTTTAAATTCCTATTTCCAATAGCATCCCATCAACTCTTTCTCACTAATTCCCTTTGACCAATTGAATTAATTTCTCACCTCAAACTCTTTTTTGCATTGAAAATATCCCCACTCCCTGACCCTGTCACTAGAAGGCCGAAATTTTACACTCTCATCATTCCACTTGTGACTATATATACTGCTTTGCTTACTTGCCACATGACTAGTACTACTATATTATTCATTTCTACCAACTTTATATAAACAAAAATCTTTGAAGTAAGTGATAAACTAAGGTGACACTATTTTAAAATGACCGTACGCAAGGATCATTAGTAAGTTAGGAAAATATCAATACAATAAAAAAGTTTTAAGTTATTAGTAATGGATAAAAGTTCTAATTTTGAAGGGAGCTAATAAACTATAGAATGACAGCAAATCATATAGGAGTAGTAATAGTTTTACGAACCTTTTAATCTAATTGTGTATGTGTGAGTAATCAATCATAATTATCTTTATATTATATCGTTCTTGTTTGTGGTTGTTGTTAAATTACTATACTCTTAATATGGTGTAATATTATTCAGTTTGAGTTTAAGTCTGTATGTTTTGAGCATTAATATGAGATTAATTTTATTTTCATACTCAACAATATGATCGAAAAAATACAAGAAAAATAAATGAAGAAATTATCAAATTAAAAGATTTTGCATGATTCTAAACTCAATTGCCGAAAAAGTTAATGCTGATATTTTTGACGTATCTAAAAATAATAATTAGAAAGAAATGACTTGATTTTTGTGGGATTTGTCAATTTTCTAGATAAATTAAAATAGAAGAATACACTTATTTACTTTAAATACTTAGAAAATATTTTTAATTAAAAATAATATTTAAAGATATAATTTAAATTTAAGGTATGATGTAAAAATAATTTTTACCAAAAAACTCTTTTTCTAAGTAAGTAAATGTTGTAAGCAAAAGGGTCCATTTTAACAGACGGTAAATGATTAGTGCATAGTGCATTTTTCGACATTATAACTTTCGACAGATGCATTAATTACTCACTTTACTCCTAGACCCTAGTTATATGAGTATTGACTGCAGATATTAAAATTCCTCTTTGTTTAAAATTTCTTTTAAAGGATTAACATTTTTTTTATGCATTCATTTCGTAAAGAAGCATTTTTTTCAACTAGTAAAATAGAACATAACTTAAGATACTATGTTGCGGTTACTTTCTACTTGATCATTTTTTATAATTATAATATTTAGGTCAATTTATACCTACCTCACTAAAAAGAAAAATTCCATTTGTTTTTTAACAATATTGATGTAGCTAGAATGAAAGACGTTATTTTCTTTAAAAAAAAATGTTAAATAAAAGAGATAGTGAAGTAAAAATTGATTTGACATAAATATTAATTATGTAAAAAAATATTTAGATATATAGACATAAAATAAAATGAAAAAAATGGTGGGAATTGATGAGGGAAAAAGAGGCAATACTCATATTCCCAAAAACAATAAAGCCACCCAAGATGATCAGACCGTGTCTTCTGGGGGAGCAGCCAAATACATACACACGCACACTCTCTTCTGTTTGTCCTTGCTCTCTTTATCACCAAGAACACTCCAGTAAAAATTCATTTTATATTGTTTGGCCTCCGTTCATTTGATTATTGAAATTTAAATTTATTTTATATAATATTAAAAAAATTTAAAAAAAGGTATTTTAATATGTTAAAATTGGCTAAAAAGATTAAAATATATTTTTCAATTACAAAACTCAAATAAAATGAAACGGAGAAGGAATACGTGACGTGATTTGATTCTCCTTTCTCTTCCTTAAGCTCGCTATGGCACTTACTCTCTACGTGAATTCCGGGTCCAATTTTTTTGTAACGCTTCTCAACCACTCCTCCCTACCCATTATAATTACTCGAACTCTGAACCATCATATTTACAATAATCACAATTCAATATGATGATGTTTGTGTAAGCTTATCTATGTTTATTATGAATAGTGAAACGGTTTTTTAATAAGTCAAACTCAGTTTAAAGTAATAAGATTTGTAATTAATTACTCATGTTGATTTGAAAATTATAGTAGATAATAAATTAATTTCAAAATTTAGGAATAATTATGTCGACAATGGTCATGCAAAAGTGAGAGGTAAAAAGCCATTTTACATCATGGTTGTTTTATTAGAGATTTGATGAAAGAAGTCAGTCCCCCCAGCCATCCAAAAAATTTTAGAGACAAAGGAGAGAGAAAGCTGGAGAGAGGTGGGCCCCATGTTCCCACCGCCCATACGCACGCTGTCTGTCTCACCAAAAACCGAACTCATCATCCATCCAACTTCACACACCCCTACCTAACCTTAACCCAATGATACTACAACTATAACCCAACCCAACCCAAAAGTATCAAATTCATCCAACTCATTCTCTCTAGCTTTCTCTCTTCTCACTTCGTTTTTTTTTTTTTTTTTGCTAAAACTAGAATAGTTTCTTAAAAACTTGCTTCAGATATGAAACTTTGAGTATTGAGAGATGTTCTTCTTATTTCCAATAAGACGACTCGATAACCCCAAACCCTCACCACAAGAAAAGGAAAGAAAAGGATTGTAGTATGGTTGATTCACCTCTTTCTCCTGAATCCCTTATTGGGTTGTCAAAGCTTCATTACTTTCCCTTTCCAACTCTTCTTTGGTGAAGGTTACAACTAAATTTCCTAGGTTATAGATGGATCAATTAACAGCTCATGGTCGTCCTCTTCCACCTCCTTTTCACACAAGAGATGTTCAGTTACAGAATAACAATCCTCATCTCCACGCACAGTTCCATCACATACAGCAACAGCAGAAGAGTGAAGATGAACAACAAAGCGGACATCGAAATCAAAAACGAGATCGTGACGATAACTTCAGTTTAAATCCTGATCCATCTGGTTCCATGGATAGCAAAGGAAACAACACTATTGGAGATGGCGGTAGAAGACCAAGAGGAAGACCAGCTGGTTCAAAAAACAAACCAAAACCACCAATTATTATTACTCGGGATAGCGCAAACGCTTTGAGATCTCATGTGATGGAAATCGCTACTGGATGTGATATACAAGAAAGTATATCAAACTTCGCAACAAGAAGACAACGAGGTGTTTGCATATTAAGTGCCAGCGGAACTGTTACAAACGTTACAATTAGGTACTCACAATTTCATTTTTATTTATTTCAAATTTTTTATCGAATTCTCACTTTTAATTTTTTTTAACTGACAGACAACCCGCGTCTCCGGGTGCGGTGGTAACTCTACATGGGAGATTTGAAATCTTATCTCTTTCCGGTTCCTACTTACCACCGCCAGCACCGCCAGCCGCATCAGGGCTGACGATATACTTGGCCGGAGGACAAGGCCAAGTAGTTGGCGGTAGCGTTGTTGGGCCGTTGAACGCTTCAGGTCCGGTGGTGATAATGGCGGCTTCGTTTGGGAATGCAGCCTATGAAAGACTTCCACTTGAAGACGAAGAATCGCCGGTGGGGCAGCAAGGAAGTGGAGGAAATTTAGGAACAAGTACTAATCAAGGTGCAGCAGCAGCACAACAAATTATGGGTACTGATCCAAATGCTAATAATTTACTACAAGGATTGCCTCAAAATCTACTAAATTCATGTCAATTACCACCAGCTGAAGCTTATTGGGGACCAGGAGCTCGTCCTCCTTATTGATTTTAAAATTGGGAATTAACTTCAAAACTAGCTGTCTTCTTTTTTTTTCTCTTTAATTTGCATTTTGTTAATCTTGGAACATGATTTCCAAATTCCAATATTATAGTACAGTAGTACTACTACTACAAACTTCTTTTCTATTAACCATCTTTCTTTTTTAAGTGTTAATTAGTCGGGTTTGTGAGGTTGTGTACACATCATCCTTCTTTTCTTCTGACTCAACTTTGTAAGGTTATTAGTCATTTAGCGAAGGATGTAAAATTTCAAAGTATCTTTCTTTTTCTTCTTTATTTTATGTGAATGGTATTAGCATAAAAAAAAAAAATTAACAAAAGTTTTTCCTCAAGTTGTCTTGGATAATAATCAATCTTTCGCTTGCTGCAGAAGCAAAAAGCCTCTCCATTGTTCAGGTTCGATGTTTCTTTAAATCATTATATATATATATATATATATATATATATATATATATATATATATATTCTTTCGTTTCAAATTATCTGTTTTACTAATATTTTTTCTTTTTATTTATTTAGATATTATATGATGACATATATTTGATGTATCTTTAGTACATGAGTAAGATCATGAAAATCAGATAAATAAATTAAAACGTTACGAGTATATATTTTCTTTGTCTGGGGAGAGATAGTTATGGATGAATTAACTTTATGGAGGATGTTGAATTGAGAGAAAACAAATAGAAGAAAGAAAAGGTAAGAAGATGCAGGAGAGGTATGGGTTTTGAATGATTGGTTTTTTCGAGTGAATACTATATTTAGGGTTAATACTATGAAGTGAACATTAGGTAGTGGGGTTTACACGTGCACTACTCTGAACTTAGCTCCTTTTCGAGGCAACTAATGCTTTCACTTCCATACTAAGGTACCACCAAACAACTTCTGCTCTTTTACTTTAACTAGTACTGATCCTCCACACCCCATTTATTATTTCCTGTTTTTTTTTTACGAGCGAGTTTTTGAGGTTGAGTTAACTTTGTGATTTATGTTTTTGTTGTGGTTATAGAGTTGCACTCATTTGAAGTTGAATAATATGTTGTGTTTTTGTCTTCTTTGAGTCTAAGAAATTTTTGGAAACAACTTGTAAGATGTGTGTATGTATTCTATTAACTGCATACCTCACTTTGTAACTATACTAAAAGAATGTTATAGTTGTATTTAATTTAATATTTTGTCCATATTGTATTATTCCCGCTTTAGTTAGTACATGAATATGTTGAGGTATTGAGTTCTCATGTCAACTATGAGATGGTAAGGATTGTTTTATAAGGTCTTGGACAATCTTCGCTTATGTTTGATCCAAAATATTGGATTTGATCGAATCTGTGAACTACTACTCTCCACATTTTGGAGCTAAGACTATATATATAGTGCTACATATAAGATATTAGATAGTATTAACGGTGTGAAGTCTTATGGTGAAAATCACTGGCTTGACTCAAAGTGAAAAATATTCCACTATATATGTTAAAAGATTATATCTTTCCAACGCTATATTTCAATTTCAGTCCTTACTCTTAAGATTGTGATGAAGATATTAATTAAGTTGAGAGTGAATATCCAATAGAAGTAACATAAAGTGATGGGCTTATTCTTAAGTGTACATGCATATATGGTTCATTGCATTCAGTCTCATAAATCCTTCATCTCCTCATCTGTATACAACAGTTAACATAAATACACGTACGGCTAGTGTAAATTTCAACATGTTGATTATTGTAGTTATCTTTTCAGTTTTAAAGTTGTGTGAAGTGATATACCTATATAAAACCAGGATAACTTTATAGTGGGTTGTTCAACTGATAATTATGCACCCTCCGTCGCTAACTCTAAGGTTGTTAGTTCGAGAATATAATCTGCATTGAAAGAACAAGTGATCATGACATTTATCACAGTTATTACTATGTATAGGCATGAAAATTCACTTAGTTATTGCACACAAGTCTCTTCTAAAGCATCTTTGGGAAGGAGCGTATCAATATCGAAACATATACGCTCCCACTCTGTCCATTTTAATTGTCATGTTACATTTTCGAAAGTCAATTTAATTAATTTTTAAAGTTAAATTAAATTACCTTAATTCGATAGATATTCAAAAATTATCCCAAAAGTAATGACAATTTTTTTCATATGAATATAATAAAAAAATATATCATAAAATATTAGTCAAAATTATTATTATTTGACTTTTCAAAAAAATCATGGCAATTACGGTACTAGCCAAGTAACTAATTAAAGCATTTATCCTACGGCAAAAGTAAAACGTTGGAATATATCGAGCTAAAAAAAACAATTTTTTCATATGGCAGAAAAAGTGCTATTAAAACTCGAGATTATCTGAAAATGATCTTTTTAAGTTGAAAATGTTCATTCTTTTTGCAAAGTAATGAGGTTAGGCAACATGCCAACATGTTCAAAAAGATTAAGAGAAGGGGGATATAATTAGCTCTTATAAGTTGATTAATTTATTATTTCAATTTATCGTAGCCAATCTATATATATGTCAATTTAAAATTTTGGTTAATATACCATCCAAATTTATCCATAAAAATATTCTCAAAATATTTTTATTTGTTTTTGTTTGATATATGATATGTAGCTATAGACTACGATAAAAAAACAAAAATAGTTTACTTAGATACTTAAATATAAAATCAAAAGTTAGTAAGAATATTGTGCCTAATGTAATGACTACCCACTTTTGTTTTTTTTCCCCATTTTAGGCCAACTTATTTATCAATTCGTTTCATTTTGACTTGTCTAAATTCAGCTTTTATCTCATTTGACATCCTCCACGTATAACCACTGTTTGGAACTGAGTATGAGATACATATGACCGGACTTTTTTTGTTTTTATTAAGAGTAATATGTCCGAATAATTGTTTATTAAAATTATGGGGAAAAGATCAAATATATCTCTAAACTATTAAAAAATATATAGATATATCCTCCGTTTAAAGTTTGGTTCACTCATGCCCTCGCCGTCCAACTTTTGGTCCAAATATGCCCTTATGGGGTTTAGTTGTCATGTTGGACATATCCAACTCATTTTTCATTTCTTTAAATGACACATGGAATTGTCATGTCATTTTGATCTTTTGACATAACATTTATATGAAAATGAAAAGATATTCAAACTCATAAGCACCTAATCCGACTTAAATCAGCTCCTTTTAAATTCACTATCAAACCTATTTTTAACAATTTTATTTAATTTTTATTATTGCGGTAAATCCCGAAAATGAGTACTTGATTAATAAAAATAGGAAAAATATGAAAAACATATAAAATTTACGCCAAATATTCACAAATAAATATAGTAACCTTAAATCTAACATTTCAATTTTTTAATTTTTTTTATTTTTTGATAAATCTCAAAAATGAGTAATTGATTAATAAAAAATATAAATTAATGCCAAAAGTTCACAAATAAATATAGTATTATTTCATTCAACAATTTTTTTAAAATTTTTATATTTTTCGGCAAATCCGGGAAATGAGTAATTTTTTAATAAAAAAATAAAATATGAAAACAAAATAAAAAATACACGTCAAAATTCACAAATAAATATAGTAAACTTAAATTCAATAATTTTTTTTAAAAAATTATTTTATATTTTTCATATTTTCCTATTTTTTATTTGTGAATTTTTTGCATAATTTTTATATTTTTTCATATTTTTTTTTTGTTAATAAACTCATTTTTGTGATTTGTCAAAAAAATTTAAAATTAAATTTTTTTTAAAATTGTTGAATTTAAGGTTACTGTATTTATTTTTTAATTTTTCCGTTAATTTTATATTTTTTCGTACTTTTTATTAATCAATTACTCATTTCGAAATTTATCGAAAAAAATAATTTTTTTTAAAAAAAATATTTAAATTGAATTTAAGGTTACTATAATTATTTATGAATTTTTTATGCTACTTTTATACTTATTTCATATTTTCCTTCTTTTTTTATTATTAATCAATTACTCATTTTCGAAATTTATCGAAAAAAAATTAAAACTAAACAAAATTGTTGAAAATTGGTCGGATAATTTATTTAAAAAGGGATTGATTTATCGGTCGGATTAGGTGTTTATGAGTTCGAACATTTTTCCATTTCCATATAAATGTTATGTGGTAAGGTCAAAATGACATGTCAATTCCATGTGGCATTTAAATAAATGAAAAATGAGTTGGATACGTCCAACATGACAACTAACGCCCATAAGGACATATTTGGACAAAAAGTTGGATGGCGAGGACATCAGTGAACCAAACTTTAAACGGAGGGTATATCTAGACCTTTTTAAATAGTTTAGGGGCACATTTGACCCTTTTCCCTAAAACTATTTAATTTTCAATATCTTAAAGTGCATAATTTATTTATTTGTATACCTAATTAATAAACAATTCAAATAAAAAAGTGATAAAATATCAGAAAAATAATGAATTCAATTAAATAAATTTGTTACTTGATTAAAAAATGAAACATTTATATTTGTTAGTAATGGTCTAGATGGTGCAGACAGAGGAGGTTGGTGATTTTGTATTAAACTATGTTTGTCCAAGCCAGTATCTGAATTTTTCGCTTCACCATTTCATACCTAGACCACGACATTCTTTTAATCCGGTATTTTCACATCTAAAGCTAGCTAAAAGAAATAACATTGTCCAAGCTTTATAAAACGCTCCATAACCCCTTTTCACCCATAAGGGAGCTTCTTCTCAGTAGTTTGATAATAATGGAGATGATTGTGATGACAGAGATGGTTGGTGATAATTGATGGTGATAAATGTTATCCACACACAAATAACACTTAATGATATTAAAATTTTGTTTTTAATTTTATTGTCTTTTTTTATAAAACCATTCGCCCAACTATCGTGAAATAACGAGGGATTAGGCATAGATCCTTACCTCGTTTATAAATGTTCAAAAGATAAAAAAAAAAAAAAAGGAGAGTAGAGAGGAGTGCATTGCCTCCATAAGGAAAATTTTTTTTAAAAAAATAATTTACAAGCTGACCGCTAATTATTTTCTGCTTCTAGGATCTTCCAACTACCAAGTCATAGTAGAGATCTTGCTCATAAACTTAACGCTAGCATTCTGCAAAATGCAAATTAATCTCATAATCAAGATTAAAGGCTTTACGTCGGGGCAAAATGTCAGCTTGATTATTAAGCATTATAACAACCTATGTGATTTCAGAGTGTTGCATGTTACCCCCTTTGCTATTGAAAAAATTCTCTTCCTCTAAGCAATTATGAAGAGACCCAAAAGAGGGGTATTAGAAAAAGTTGTGGATGATTGGAACACCTATTATAGTTTTATCAATCAGAAATTATGAATTACGGATATAAAATTTCATTAGTTATATTATAATTACAGGCTCACAAATTACAACATTTTGAAGCTTAAGCAACCACTTTAGGGATGATTCCTATCCCCAGAACCAAAAGAAAAATGAAAGAATGTAAGATAGCATATATTATAGGCTACTTCATACTAGAAACTATCTAATGTTGATACTTTTCACCTAGAGGGACTTTACTTGATGCACTCCCTCCATACAAAATTGTGAGCGATTTCTTTTCTGGAACTGGTTCATGTACATTAGGCATGTGCATTTCAAGAATTGGGTGTTGGCAGTGAAACCAATAAGATAACTATAACTCTATCCTCAAGCGTCGCATTTCAGCTTGGAAAGTCAGACTCGAAGTCAGAGTTCGACGTGCAAGAGACCTTATGTCATCTCGAGAGCAATCACGGGAGATACGAATTAGCTCCCATAGGGCTCCCCCACTGATCATGTCTTTTGCATTTACCTCTGAGGATAAGAAGAGAACAGGTGAAACTTAAAAGTACAGTTTGAGGACAAATGCAATGAATGTATCCTAAAACTCTTCGGTAGGATGTATGATCGCTTACCATGTTGTGCCAAATGGCAGAGAGCCAGTTCAACATGACGCCTGATCATTGAAGCTTCATTATTGGAATTTTGAACAATCCATGTAAGTGCACCATCTTCTATCAGTGAAGAACGCCCAGCTTTCTGACCTGTAGTAGCAGATAAACCTTAAGAATCATAATAATCTGATAAACATGATTGACATGTATGGCATTTACCTTGAGCTGAAGCTCTGGACTCGCACTTTGCAAAATTTGCAATTCCCCGTGCAACTTGAGACAGAACATCTGGATGTCTACATCTCACCATCCCTAACAGTGCCTTGATTCCACCTTCAGACCTCAGCCTTGTCTGTAGTTTATCTGAAATAGAAACATATACCACAATCAAGATTCAAGGGCTATAATCAATTAATGTAGGGAGTGGGAATTAGATAGAATTTGATGGAGCTACTCCAACAATGCCCAGAAAAGGTGGCGGGGGCAGGCAGAGGGCTACTACTCTCCTACAGAAAAAGTGAATGAGCTCACCGTTACCACATAAATTAGCAATGGCTCCGGCCACCATGCGTAATGTTTGAGGATCCTCAGCATCAGCTGCTGTCACCGCCAACAGCGCAATCCCACCTTGAGTCATTATAAGTTCCTGGTTGGCTTCTGAAAAGACGGAAAATAATCCTCAGAAAATAGTACTTATTAGGAGACAAAGGGCCCCAACAAGGACGTAAAATAAACAGAAAGAGAAAAAGAGAGCTATAGATAGAGAATCACCACTCATTGCAAGATTTGCAATTGCACCAGCTGCTATTCTGCGAATGGTTTCATCCACTGAATTACTAAGAAGCATCAGCAATGAATTAAGACCACCAGCTTCAACTATCTTTTCCTGATTCGCTTCTGCAGGTTAAATTTGAAGCAGGATTTAAAATGTATCAGACCATTTATCACAAACAGTACTTCACCACCACACTTTATCCAATAAGTCGCGTCGCATAAAGTAGCAAGTGAAAAATATGCTGTCCCCAGATTTCTCTCTGTACTTGGGAAGATTGGGTGGAGACTAGATTACCTTCAGCTGCTAGATTAGCTACGACTTTCACCGCATGAATCCGCACAGTAGCATCTTCAGACTCCAGCAGCGACAAAATTTTATGTAATCCAACTGTAATGCCCATGAAGCAGAGATGAGAAAATTGTGTTCAGTTGTTTTGCAAATTAAAAAGGACATACTCTGAAGAATATGTTGGGACCTTGTTCGTGAAGATTGGTGATTGAAGATCTCTCTCCATTAGTCGCATCTTTGCAATGCAGATTTCTAAGAGGAGACAATGAATCTAGGCCTGGAAGTCCAGTGCCATTTCTGCTTCTATCCAGATAGCTTGTTCTCTGTGAACAGAGGCAATTAAAGTGAAATTGATTGGAACATTTATCAAAGTACAGAGAGGAAAGAGAAGAAGAGAGATGAAAAGGTTTGTCAGACGTGTATCCATCAAACCATAGAACTTGTCAATCGCACGCGGCAAACAGAACAAGATGCTAGCAATAAGTAGAACAGAAAGCAAAGATGTAAGCAAGTTCATAGGCAAATTAAAGACCGTACTTGACCAGCTTCCATAGTTAGTTGAGAAAATTGACTACGTAAGACAATAACTTCTTCTTCCAGTCTCTTCTTCTGACGAATCTCTTCTTCCAGCATGCTTTGGAGGTTTAGAATATCAGAATTTCCACCTGCTGACTACAGTGCACATTGGTCAGTCATATTCATTAGCTCAATCCAAACTCCATTGAACTCAAGAAATTCTATTTGAAAAATGAATAATCAATGAAAAGCATACCCCTGGTTTTGTTAACATGTGCAGTTGATCTTTGAGTTTGTATATTTCTTCTTCTGCTGCCTTTCTTGTTTGCATTTCGTTTTGAAGCAACATCTTAAGTTCAGAAACTTCCTGTACAAGAAGCAATTTAAGCATCTGAAAAGTAAAGAATCAACAAGCCGTATGTTGTTCTCTCTGTAGTTTACCAATTTATGCCTTGAAATACACGTGTACAAACTACACAGTGACTTATAGAGGACTACTGAAGCCAAGGTTCTATTATGATATCAGGCAGCATTCACTAATGAACTAGAGGACTCATTAGAAACACGAAAAAGAGATCTCCAACAACAACAAAGCCTCAATCCTAAGCTAGTCGGAGTCGGCAATATGAACCCTCAGTCTCACTATCCAATTCGCTCTCAATCCTAAGCTAGAAGTTCTTGTACTTTATTGATATATAAAACAATGAACCTCAATATTTACCCAGTACAATGCCCAGTCTCTCTCTCTCTTTCACCCCCTCCCATTCCTCTGTTTGTACCTGGAGGACATAAGTCTAGCTTTAAAGCTGTCACCATGGAGATAAAAGGCATATAACATGCTACTTGCTTTGACGAAAGAGTTGAATACATGTTTCAAGTATTTCTTTTTTAAGAAACTGACTCATTACAATTTACAAAGTACAACCTTAATACTTGAGCTGTTTCAATGATAGAATAAGGTGCTAGTTGTTTCAATTATAGTATTTCCTTTTACAGAAACCGACTCTTTCTGAAGGTGTACTCAATACTTGCTACAAGAGACGTTAAGGATAGTCATCCTCAACAACACAACTACAGCAGTATTAATAATTAAGATGATGCTGATAAAAATAGGACAAAGCAGGATTACAACCTCGGTGATAGATGTCCCATCAGTTCTGGTGTTGTTTGTGGGCTTTTGTTGATTATGGCTCCACTTCTCCTCCAGCTTCTTGATTGAGTCCATATATTCCATCTGACATTTCATTTTCTCCTCCTGCAAGTAAAGCAGAAGTGTTATTCCACAATAGTTGAGGAGTAACTCCAGTAGTTACAACATTGAATCTTAGTCAAATTCCATCAACATATATAACTTATTTCTTGTTCTGTTGTGGTTAGTATTATGAAAGTAATACTTCTCTTGTGGATGGATATGTATCATGCCAGTAATACTTCACCTGTCCAATTAAATCATCTTCACTTATTCGGCACCTCACGTCTTATCAGTTTCAGTTATAGATTTTCCGAAATCAGCTCCGCCAAAGTGAGTTTTACATAGTGTAGCCGGTTGCAAGCACGGATAAAGAGGGTTACGGCAGCCAAGCTACCAAAAAAAAGTAGTTAAATTATGATGATATAGCTTACCCAAACTAGTTTATCATTGAGGGATAGTCGAGTTTTTATATACTTCCCGATTTCGGAAGACAAAGTTGTTGAGATACGTTTAAGAAAGCAAAAAAAACTTTATCCGAGTGCAACTAACTGGTGAATAGCCCTGATAAATTTACATGTACTAGAACAGGAGTATTTTAACTTTAACTCTTGGTAGCAAGCAACACTAGGGACATTAATCAAACTAAGACAGTAAAGTGGTGCATTCACCAATATGTGGTTCTTGATCTGAATCAACTCTCAGTCTAATTAGTAAACAGCAAAAGACTCTCAAAATCAAGAGGCATAAGTAACATAACTACCTTCAAGGCTTCAGCATAGTTCCTTTCAGCTTCTATGACATGATTTTGTGCTTCTAATCTAATTCGTTCAACCTCAGTCTCAAAAGCTTTCTGTTGTCTTTCATTTTCAGAAATAAGTTTGTCTACTTGCACCTCCAGCCTTTTTGATAAACTTTTGTAATCGAATTCTTCCTTAATCTTCAACATGTTTTCCACCTTCATAGCCTGCACAAAGGGATAAAACTATCTTGGCACATGTACGCAGTAGTACAACCTATCCACATAAATCACTTCAATGGAGAACTTACTCTCTGTCCAAACAATATGGTACTTGCTGTTTCTGCTCTATGTCTAGGTGATGGCCCAACGGTAATAACTAATGAAGTTCTTGATGTTCCTGCAAAATCACAGGAAGTAAACCAACATGATTGGAATTTCATTAAGAACTAAAACATTGACTCCTAACTCCTTTTAATTGGTTGTGGACTTGTGGATAAGTAAGAAAGAATAATGCCTCCTAGCTCTTGAAACAGTTAAAAGAATATATCTCAATTAAATGTTAGTGTTCATGGGAAAGAAAAATTCAAGCCAGAATCTTCACAACTCTGGAAACTGGTACAGCCCATTTGTACATGCAGTACACTCGGTTGATATCTGTTGATATCAGATACCACATAACTTTACCATGTATATGCAGAGACCCGAGAAAAAGAAAAAATATAAGCCCACCTCCAAATGAATCCTTAAGCAACCTCGTAAGCTTTGAATCTCGGACAGGTACATGAGCACTATTTTCGGCCAAGGCATTTATGCACTTCCCTAGGGCACTTAATGAAAGATTGATGGACTTCGCTTCCTCTAACATGTGTCCTTCGCTTCCTACAGGAGATCAAGGAGAGGATATGAAGTCAGTTTACAAATCAAAAGGCCCAGTTACGTGCAATAACCAGAAGACTTGCTACATCAACATGCCTCCGGCAATAAAAACCTGTTCTTTTCCTTTTTGGCAATAAAGGTTCCTTTCATTTCTCCCATTCTTATATTTCTATGTTATATAAAAATGCAAATTTTCTTCTGTTCTATTACAACAATATTTCGCTGCACATTTTTCTTCTGTTTAGCCATATACTCCTACAGACTGGCCACTGTCGCACTGCAATGCCAAGACAATCTCGATGTTGCTTTAACAAACTATGAGTATTGGATCTTCTTTGAGTAATGTTATTTCCTTAACCTTTCATAAATAACCAGATAAGCTATACCAACTTTTCACACACAGTGTTAAATTATGATAAAAATAAAAAACACATTAAAAGCACATACGCAGAAATATTCTTAAATTAGGAATCCCAGATGACTGTTGAGTATACCTGACTTGTTTACACGCTCAGAACCGGCAAGGTCTACAAGAACTAGTTTGCCTTTTCTCAACATAGGTGGCTTATAATTGGTTGTCAAGTGAGATGAGTGATCCGTTTCAGCAGAAAAATCAGCTTCCCTTCCAGGAACTGACTTCTTAATTTGCACCTACAACACATTAAAAGCACAAATTCCAAATGAAACGTGCTTATAGTGATATCTTTTATACTGATTTATAGTTTTTTTGAGGACCGTATTGACAAACCATGCATTTAACTGGAAAGATGAAATATAGAATTCCTGATTTACCAAGAGAATAGCATGACTTCGGGAAGATTCAGTATTCAGCTTTGTGTTAGCGGCATATCTATGAGCTTCTCCAACCCGTAGCAGTTCAAGAAAACTTTGCTGGTCCCGGACCTCCACTACAGTTGCCCCTGGTAAAGACACATCACCAGTTTTTTGGTCTTCAACTATGGGGATGTTGTCATTAGCAGGATTTAGGAGGTCCTGAATTGTTTCCATATAAAGCTGCATGCAAACCAGGATATTTAGAGAAAACTTGGCAAATCATTTGGGTGCAAAGTGATTGTGGTCAAGAGAGGAAACTTCTCCGATCAAGCTAAAGATGCATAATGACATGTATTTACTGATAGGTTTAAGAAGCACAGTCCAACCTGTAAGTACGAGACTGAAACTGAGTCGGTCTCCAAGCAAATATTTGCTAATATGTCTTCCATTGAACGAACCATGATACCACGAGCAGAGACATCTTCATCACCTAATCGTCCAAGGGTGTAAGTCTTTCCTGTCCCGGTCTGACCATAAGCCATCACTGTTCCATTGTAACCATCCAAGACACTCTAATAAAATGGGCAAAAAGATAAAGAGTGTTTACAAAACATTATCTCCAAAACATATAACATAGGAATACCATAAAATTTTACATTTAAGGTGTCCTTAACGATTCCATCCAACCATTTGTAGGTAACAAATAATTTTAATTATATCAATAAATACATCAATACTTGCTCCGCGTATTTCTGACATGTATGAATTTTCAGATCTTCCATAAAAGAAATCTAAGAAAGATAACATGTATTGATCACCACAATCATCATCAATGTCATACATTAAATTATATGTTGCATTTGATGGAGATAAATATACCGTACAATGGTGAAGAATAGCTGCAGGAACAAGAAGTTATTGTGTTAAGTCCACCTACTGCCTTATAGTTTAGGATCGAAACATAGTTTGTCTAAGATGGAATAAATGGATACTAGAAGCCTGAAACAGTCAAATAGTGTCTTCTAATCTGGGTACCATAGAGCTATATATCACCACTTTAATCAGAAATGAATCATTCCCTCAGATCTCCATTAGTTAAGAACTTCCTTCTTCAAAATAACTACATATCATCCACAACTATCCCCTATGAGAAAAAGATTATGTTGGGCTAGTTATTTTGCATCAATGGTTTCTTCCCTAGGTGTAAGAAGTCCCGAATTGATCAAGGTAACTAAACAATACAAAATAAAGCAACAAACCTCAACAACAGGTTTTGCAACAACTTCATAAACACGCTTTTGGGATGCAAACTCGGTGAACACCTCATCAAACTCGTATGTATCTGAATCCCAATTGTTTTTCCTAAGTTTCAACCTTTTGAGCTGGCAGGAAAAATAAGTAAAACTGCATCATACTCAAGTTATTCCCAAAAAGAGCTTCTCATGAGAATGGAAAAGGTAAAAACTGACAACCTCCGGCTGAAGCTCTACACAATCCGCAAAATCTGCATCTGCTGCCAATTCCTCGGCATTTCGAGGACGCAATCTGACAGCAACTCGAACTCTTCCATACACTATTTAGACCAATCACAAGAAATAGTTAATATTCACATATATCGAAGCCAGTGATCAACGAAGAATTTGAGCTGTGCAGCTTGAGGCAGCAGAAAGGATTACTTAAACATAAACGCTCTTAGCAACAAGAAAAATCACTAAAAAGCACTATATATGCCAATATCTTGATGTCATATCATTCAAAAGAATAACCCAGATCTGTATACTTGTTTATTATGTAAAATATGTCTGACTGACTTCATTTCAACCAAAAAAAACCTTACTTTCTTTTTCTTTTTATTATGGATAATTAATCTATTAGAGAAACATTCCAAGAAGTATGCAAACCATACACAATTGAGAATACAAAGACCAATGTTTTTTTCTGTGTTAGTTAACCAGATCTAAAGAATAAGAACGAAGGGAATGATAAATTATGTTCCGTTTACATTCGTACTTTCTATATCCAATACTTCCAATCCTCATCCTACTTAAAATTTACGAACCTATCCCTAATTTACTTGATCAGAAAAGAAATGAACTTGTTTTTCATCCAAGAAGAAGAAGAAGAAACCAACTTCTTCCTTAACTGGACGATCATACCCCAAATGGTCTAATTACAAATTATTTACAACCCTCTTAACATGCGCAGTCGTTAGCCCCCAGGCCTACACCCAACTGCCCATTAGTTGATATTATTTAATTTTAAAAATAATACATGTGTGACCACACAATATGTTTATGTTTCATTAAATATGGTCTATGCCTATCAACTATACCTCGTGTCCTCTGAATATATTTACTAAAAAAAGTTGTTAGATGCTCTAAAAAAGGGAAACACTCGAAAATTTTAAGAAATAATTGATGTTGGAGGAGGTTCCCAACCCCATTCCCCATTTTAAGTTGACTCTATGGTTACACTTATTAACATCACTTCTGTTCAAACTCTTAGCATCAAAGCCAAAATCATATGCAAAACGAAGCCCGGTATTCAAGTGGAGAAGCGTAGAGGGGCGGACCCATTATCCACCGAGTTTAGAAGGTTGTAAATTGCCCAAAGGGCAGGTCACAAACGGGATTCTCCATTATAAAAAAAGGGCCATAATCATTGGAGTTCCTAATTTAACCCGTAAGTACGAGCTAATCTACCACACTATACATTCCTAGGCATGTCTAGTGAAAAACAGAAACACAAATCTAAGAGAACTTAGACAATGATTAGGTGCACAGAAAAGTTTGGAGGCTTGATTTACCTGTTCACCTAATTGGTAATATTTGAAAAGAAAAAAAAAAGTTCACACAAGCGATATTGTCCGCTTTGGGCCTAGGCCCCACCGCTTTAAAATGTGTCATTATTTCTTATCTTAAGAAGGGTGTCATTATTTCTTATCTTAAGAAGGATGTCACATACACCCCTTTCTTATAGATTTGCCTAAACAAGTTGAACACTGGCTCACATCGACAAAGTTGACACAAGAGTGGTAAAACCAGTTGAACTGAACCCACATCGACAAGGTTGACACAAGAGTGTTTTGACACGAGTAGTAAACTCAGTTGAAATCTGCCTGCATCGACAAGGTTGACACAAAGAGTATTTTGATACTATTTGTAGTGGCCCAACTCATTAGTGATATTGTTTGTTCTAAGTTTAGGCCCACATGACTTTAAAACATGTCACTAATGTGTAAGGCCTGTTTACTTATATAGCCAACATCTCACGTGTTTCGCCGATGTGGAACTTTTATCTTAAGCTAAAGTGTCACGGGTATCAACTAACAAACACAGTAATAACATCACATTGTCCAATTAACACAAACCTCAACAGCTAAAGAAGTAAAGAACACGATCTCCAGCACCTTAATAGCAGAATTAACTCCATCGATTCCAAAACTCAAAATTCCAATTAGAAACATAATCTCGATCTTCAACCAGCTAGCTACTTCAATGATGCCAACTCGTTTCTAAATTAAACAGAAACTTAGCCTCACATCAAAGCCATAATTACTTGAGCTTCTTTAACCCCTAGAGTAAGAGCTAACCATAATATACATTCCTATGCATATATAATAAAAATTCATACATAAATGTGTGCACACTAGACATTGATTAAGTAGATGTAAGAGTTTGTAAGGCTTGAAGCACCTACTTACCTTACCTAATTGGCAATATATCGAAAATTAAACAAAATGTCACATCCGAAATTCACAAATACAAACAAAAAAGACAATGCAGCATTCAAATCAAGCGCCAATATCAGCTATCAACTAGCAAAACGTATCAGCAACGTCACATCGTCCAATTAACACTACCCTAAACCACTAAAAAGCACATCGTCTAGAACACACAGAGTCGCACACAGAGCAGAATCAATATAGCAAATTCGACAACTTGAAAACTCAAATAGCTAAAGGAACTCGATCCACAACCAGAAAGCAACAAAGTTGATGAAAACTAACAGAAAATTCGAAACTCACCAGCGTCAGTAGTACTACTGCGGCGTCCGTTGGAAGAAGCCGCCGGCGGAAGCTTCGATTTGAATGAAGAAGAGGTACGGAGAGCCGGTGCCTTCTGGGTACCGTTTCTGTATCCACCAGAAGCCATAACTCTCTGGAAATGGAGGTGTTTGATTGTAGAGAGAGAGAAAAACAGGGAAGATGAACAACTTTATTTAACTCTTTTTTGGGTTCAAATTGAAGGGAATATGGAAAGAGAAAGATGGTGTGTGGGTCCAACTTGCGGTGAATACTTAAGCCGAGAGTGAAGTGAAGCTGCCGAGACTTAAATATTTTTTAAAAATAATAGAGTAAGAAACAAAGAATAAGAAAAAAAAAAACAGACTTGTCGGGGTACAGAAGGTGACTGACTGAGAAAGTGAGAAGTATGGGGTTAGATTTTGAGGTGAAAGTACAATTATACCACCAAATTACCATTATTTCTTTCATTATTGCAAGAAATTATTTACTCTATAATGAAATTAAATTTAAATACCATCCTAGGATATAGTAAATGAGAAAAATATTTGATAGGGAGTTTTTCCTCTTGAATGGGGCCTACTCGGAAAAATAACGTCGGTCAAGGTTAGTCGGTTAGGTGCATATTAGTTAGGTGATGACAGACGAGGCTCAATAACATCGACTAAAGCTTGCACAGACAACATTGATCGAAGCCATGCGACATCAGTCAAGGTTTGCGTGTATTGGACATGCGACGTCAACTAATACAAAGTGTCATCAGTCAAGCAACGTCCGACAAAGCTAGGCGCCATCGGCCGAAGGCCTGTTCGTAGGCTAGGCGACATTATTGACACATATTTAAATTAATCAAGCTTCAATATTGATATGAAACGTCAAATGAAATTAAAAAAGAAGAAGAAATTAAATTTAAACTAACAGCATATCAGTTTTGTGCAAAAATTTGTTAATTTTATGGTGACTATCTTCAAAAAGTCCCCATACTATATGTATATTATAAGTAGAAAACAGATTACATAAAATTCGAAGAGAGAAAAAAAAAAGATTTTAACTCATTATGATCAGAAAGAGTATGACCGACTGAGTTAAAATATTCATTTATTACTGTTATCTTTTAAATAATTTCTATTTATATAGCATATAGTAAAAATAAAAATTGATTTCAGGTCAGTTTCCTCTAAGGAACCGGGCCTCGTGGTCCGTGGATGGTGAAATTACAAGATTAGGATTTTGAGCAATACTGTCTTAAAAGTTGTGCCAGGGCATCTAGGCGTGAAAGTCAAGTGGGGTTCGGTTGCGTACTTTGTGCGGGCCAACTTGTCGAGCCCACTAACTGAATATTTTCAGATAATGGATCCGGATACTAATAGGCCCAGTAGATTTATTTTAGTATTAATACTTTATAAAAGATAAAAGCCCAGTATATCAAGGCCCTTGAAAAGACACTGGGCTTGAAGTGGAAACTTAACAAATCCCTTTTTATGCGACTTATATTATAGGTATAATGCACAAATACTTCTCAATCTATATTCGAAATTACAGAGTATACTATAATAAGGTCTTATTATCCCCAGAACTAATATTATATCTATGGTTGACTTTTCTTTTCAAGCTAGTGGGTAATAGTACCTTAGTATAGTATAAATGTGTCTCTAGAATTTCGGACATAAATTGAGGGGGTACTTGTGCATTTTCTTTATATTATACCTAAGATACTTCCCCTTTTGGAACGTCATTTAATTTATAACTCGAAATCAAATTCTTTATAAAATATTTGCATATGAATTTTGACAAACTTTGGACATTTCTTGTGGTCTTGAAATTGTCAAATATCTTGTGTTTATATTTAAAACTTGATATGTCTAGATAAATTTCGAACATTTTTTTTATGAACTTGACGAGGCTTAGCTTATCAAGGCTGACTTTAAATATTTTCTACTAAAATAGTGTCTTTGTCAAGGCCTAACTTCAAATAATTTTTTACCTAAGAATATACTCGTTGTATATTTCACAATCATTTAACTCATATTATCAAAGGGTCTAATTGATTAATACACAAATATTAACCGTAACATTTGTTTTTGAATTTTTGAATAATGAGTCCACATGAACATCAGTCCTTTCTCATCTATTCAAATGGAACTGACATATACTGTCATCACTGGGGTTTGGTAGGTTTTAGACATTTCACATGATGTCAACAAATATATTTGGCTAAAATTTATGCATTTTGTATAAAGTTCAAGCGAACTAAGAAAAAAAATTTAATTAATCTCACATGATTCGATACACAAATTAATCTCAAATAAATTTAATTTAAATTGAAATATAAATTTCATATACCATAATAATATGTTTTAATTATCAGTTTACTAGAATAATAAATAACAAATCTAACCAACTTATTTTGCAATTATAAAGGTTTGCTACTATTTTAAACTTTTATCTTAGCTAGTGTTTGGTCATAAATTTTTAAATATTCTTGACAAATATTATTTGAGTGAAAAATTTGGGTGAATTTCACTACGTGTTTGGCATAGTATTTGGAAAATATATTTCACATTTTTAGAAAAATATGATTTATATCTTTAAGTTTTAAAAACTATCAAAACTAACTATAAGTATGTATTACAAGTCAAATGGATATTCGTTGCAACAATAACAAATAGTGTCCATGACATTAGAGTAATGTGGTAGTTTGGAGTGAGTGCAACAAGTATCATTTCATATATCGTGAAGTATACAAAGCACATGAGCCAATTTTTCATCATTTTCATTAACAATCATATCCTCATTTAATATACGTTGAATATTTCACTACTTTAGTGTTCACGAAAAAAATTATGTAATACAACGCAAATAACTATTATAGTGGGTGTTTTTATAAAAAATAAAAATTTGGGATAAAATTTTAATTTCCAAAAGATTTCAAATACTAAAAAAACTAGTCTTTGAAAATTTGAGATATTTATCAAAAATATGTGACAAATAATAAAAAATTACATGAATAAATATTATTTGTCAAATTTTTTTCCAAATAATATTTGAAAAATCTACGGCGGCTTTAATAACATCCATTTGGTTTGAAATTTTCAACCACCATGATTTTATTGTTTCGTGTAAAACAAAATAAAATTAATTTTAAAAGACATAATTATTCATTTCTCCGGGCAGATTTGTCGACCAATTTTCCTGAAAATATATTTAATGCTTCCTTCGATCCATAATTATTATATATTTTTTATATTATTGAAGATAATACTATTTTTTATTTAAATAAATTTACATAAACCAAAAAGTTAAAATTAAATAAATAGAAATTAAAAGCAACACATAATATCATCGATTGAACAGCAAACAAAAATCACTTTTCATGCATATTTCAGTTGATGATTTGTCAAACTTAATAAATCAAACAAACCTTCAAATCTTCATTTAAAATTATTATTCCACCACGTGATAAGTAATTGAATACAAGATGACAAAATTAAAATACTGTAAATAACCAATCGTTAATTATAAGAAACAAAGAAGATGTTTTTTTGTTTTTAATAATGAAATAACTTGCATAGGTATTTATTACGTGTATATATATATTCTAGCTAAATAGTGCCTTAATTAATAATTAGCTCTATAATCATCATATGATGCTAACTTAGTCATTACTAATTGTGATTATTAGAGGGTTGAGAAATTTGTTGAATAATTTGAGTGAATAAGTCTTTGTTTTCTTGATGAAGAAGAAGAGCTCTTTTGCGTAACTTTTCATTCTCTTCAATAATGATTTTGTTCTCTTCGTAGAGCTTCAAATTCTTCATCTTCATTATTTTCTTCAATTTACTTAACTTTGCCCTTTTCTTTGCTTCGTTGGACAATCTTTCACCATTCCTAACATATTACAAAATCAATTGACAGTCAAATTACACATCAAAATAATACAATTCAATTATAACTAGTTATAGCTATATATAACGTATTATATATTTGCTATTAAGAGTTACCTATTATCTTGAGTCAACTTAATCCGATTGTAAGACTAATTAACTAATTTATGACATGTAATTATTAGTACTTATTGAAAGAAATAATTGGATGATCCATCCGTGTGGATAACTCGATCGAATTCATATTAATAAATAAATATTATACAAGTAGTATATCTTTTTTTTATTAATCAAAGAAAAAAAATATCACTATTTAAAAAGTTGCATCGCTTTAGAATTATAAAAAAGAAATCATACGAGAAATCAACGTATCTTTATAAATTTAAAAGAACACACAAAACTTTCTTCTCCAATTTCTATGTGAATGTGAATGTAATTCATATTTGTATGTGAATGTGACTACACTATTAGACTAATGAATGAAGCAAATTTAATGATCCTACAAACTCTGCATTTGGTTAGATTCTTCACTTATTTTAGCAATTTAATGTGATAATGCATATATTAAAACAACTTGCTATATATATATATATATATACTGACCTTCTTCTTAGCTTGAGCACATGTATCTTGTTTGTTTTAGATGTTTGTGACTTGTGGACTAGGTCAGTGTAACATGAAGGTTGAAATGACTCTAAATGATCTGAAATTGCATGACACATTTTGATGTTTCACTAAGAGAATTGAAATAGGAGACAAAAATATAGGAAAAAGTAAATAGATTAATTATAATATAAGATTGAGCATAGAAAAAAAAAGTGCAAGAGGATGGTTAACTTATAGTGATGAGGGGAAAAGAGTTAATAATTTGAGAAGAAGGGAGGAAGATGGAGAGTAGTACATATTTTTCCAAAGCAATGATGACACAAAGTTTTCATGATTACAAAAGGCCAACAAAGTAGCCAAACCATATCTCAACAACAAGAAAGAAAAAATAAGGAAAGAAAGAGTAATACAAATAGAATTACTTCAATTGTTTCTTTGGAATTTTCTATAATTGTCTCAATCTAAGAGGGAAAGAACTAAATGTTAATTGTATCACTACACTTAAACAAATAAAAGATTTAGCAGTAATAATATAATTTTCTTTATATTATATTTAGGAAAAGTTCGACACTCTATATAAATATAATATAATGACATCAACTCTATGACATTAATATTAATAAAAAAAATAAAAATTTATTGTCACTAAATATCTCTTTTGTTGTAATGTTTATATGCTCATATGATTGATATTTCTCTAAATATCTCTTTTGTTATGGTGCTTATATGCTGATATAATTGAGATTTCTTTATTCTTAATTAACAGTCTTTTATCTTCTTCACGAACCTATTTAGAAAAAAATGAGATTAATCGAATTAGTAAAATTTACTAAGAATAATTTTTAAGAAAAAATCTCTTACATTTGAAAATAGATTCAAACTAGTCCCTTACATATACTCCTAAAGATTTTTGATGCTTCATATTTTATCAAAAATAAAAACATTTGATTTTTGTCAAATACAAAAATAATCCCCTCAAATTCGAGAAATCATAATCCAGATAACTGTACCAAACACAAAATGAAATTTTAAAAAAATAGGAAAGGTTGCACCACAAAAAAAGTGCACTAATCTCTAGAAAATAAATTTTTTAAAAAAATACTAGTAGTCCCTAGAAACTACAAAAACTACATTTTTATTAATAGGAAGAAGACAAATATTAATTTTTAATAAATTTAAACTATCAAAATTGTTCAATTTTATATATAAGGTACTAATATGAATAAAGTAATAATTATATTAATTTATGGCAACTTAGATATCATCAGCTTTGGAAACAGAAAAAGAAAAAAAAAAGAAATTTTAGCTAGTAGAGTACAACTTGATGGTTAGCTTTTTGAATTTTAATTCATTCCTCCTTTTAATATCATCATTACACTCCTTTATATAGTCTCCTTTCAATAAGTAGACCGTGGAAAAAGTGGAAACAAATGCATAATTTTCATATTTTACTATCACCTCACCCCTCCCCAATTCACCTTGAGTTAATATAAATAGTCGTTTGTCGAAATAATATTGATATATACATATATATTTGATATTAAATAATATATATTTAGTTTGCAATGACTGATAAAATACGTAATTTAGCGGGAAAAAGAAAAAAAAAGGATGCTTATGGAGTATAGTGGAATTTAACGAATTGATGTAACTTTAGATCGAGGCAAAGGGTAGTTGTTTATTTAATCGAGGCATTCAAAGTCCAAAAGGGAGAAAGAAAAGTTACATTGGGTTGTGATAGTCATTGCAAATTAGTTATTGATTACAATTGATAAAATATTTAATTGATGAAGATACGAAGAAGGGTCCCAAAATACAATCACTTTTTTATTGATTTTTATTTTTATAAAAGATAATGCCCAATATGCCTTGATTAAAGTTGGATTAAGTTGTTAAAGATTTTTTTTTTATATTTAATTCCATTTACTAGTCAAAGATTTAATTTGACTAATTATTATAAGACAATTAAGCTGACAAAACTTTCACATTCAAGTTAAACTTTATGTTTGTAATCAGACAAGAAACAGTTAAGATTACCAAGTATTTTCACATTGTTTTACAAGTATTGAACTTAGCTTCCTGGTTTTTGTAAGAATGAAGTAAAGCTAATTAAAGTGAATACTTAAAAAGGAAAAAAAAGATAAATATATCCCCGAACTATCATAAATGGAATGCAAATATTCTTCGTCATACTTTTGGGACATTAATATCCTTTTCGTCCAAAAACTTGAGAATATATGCCCTTTACTCTAATGGAAGACTAAATAGGGACACGTGACACAATCTTATCCGTCTATAAATGTCGGACGGTGGATAAAATTACAACACGTGTATATGTGTCTGTCAGTATAAAGGGTATATATACTCTAGTTTTCCAAAAGCAGGAACAACTTTGTTTCAAAAGTATGACGGAGGGTATTTGCATACTGTTTACGATAGTTCAGGGGTATAGTTATCCTTTTTTCCTTATTGAAATTGTCATCCAACTATAAACTATAATTTTTTTTTTAATTAAATATCAATAAAATCATTCAAGTTACATTATTGTCTTTAAATTATGAAGGATAATAAATAAATGTTTCTTTGATTCGTAACACTTACTTCCTTTCTGTTCCATTATTGTTATACTTGTAGTTGATGAAATGTTTTTGATTTTAAGAAAAGAAGTTTGAATACAAAAGGACAGGTGAAGCAAGTTCCAAGTGCATGTGACTGAGGGTGGTGGAGAGTCAAAAGGAGCCAAAATTGGGCTCTATCTACTTCTACATTACCATCATTAAACCCACACCTTTTTTCTTTCTCTTGGAGTCTTGTTAATCATTATGAGAGGAAGAAGAAGATTGTGGACTTGTGGTGTTTATCCAATTACTAGGTGTGGACAATTCAAATGGTCCCTTAATTGAACAGTATCAACTTATTAGCTGTTGCTGCTATCACTATTAAACTCTTCCATTTACGTGGTAATAATTTTATTTTATACTTTAGTGGCGTTATTTGAATGTTGACCCAAGAAAAAGGCCAATGATGAACCCTCGTGAAAAAATTGTTAGGCAAACAATTTAGCTATGGGAAAAGAAACTCATTTTAAGATTTCGAAGAAATTTGTGAACATATTTTGATAGTTTATTATAACTGCTTGTGTTTTTGGCCTGCACCATGTTAGGTTTCAAGGACCAGGATGCCTAATTCTATTGGAACAGTTTTCAAAATAATTATTTCACATGTACAGTATTCCAGTACCCTTTGATTTCATATATTTGGCTTCCCTAAAAGATGGTGAATTCAGGCACTCAAAATATTCAGCTGCCTCTGGAAGAAACTAAAAGGCTCAGCAGAGAAGCTTAATAATTACCAAAATTGTGAATAAATGACCACACAAGTCCTTGTGAACTTTAGAGAAAACATAACTACAAAAAAATGAATTAGCCTGTCTGTCACAACTCTTGATAATTTACTAGAGGTGCGAGTGCCGAGCAAACAATCAGCACCTAATGCACATTGACTTGGCCTAACCAAGATTTCTAGTTCTAAGCAGTACTCTAAAAATATACAAATGTGAAACTGGTTATAAACTGCTAACGTTTATTGAAACTTACAGATAATTTAGGCATGCAATACTAGGCTATCTTCTGTACAATGATCCAAGATTTCCAAAATGCTAACTTTAGGCTCTGATAATAAGTTTAAGATATGATATCACAGCACGAGCCTCCCTTCTTACTGTTTACGAAAGCTTGGGGTGTGGCTTCTTGACCCATGGTCACATTTGCACTTCTAAAGCCTAAAAAAAATCAGAGAGCACCAAATTTAATCCACAAGTATGCCAGCTATCCAATAGAATCTTCTTGGGTGGCTTCATCATCTTCATCCATTACATCCTCATTCACTTTTTCACCGTCAACTGTCTCTGTATCAGATGCAACTTCGGTATTCATTATGTTATCCTCATCATCAGAGCAACTTTCTGTAGCGGAATCAGAAGCGTCTCCCTCATTTCCTCCTTGATCACAGTCACTACCAACTGCATGACTGAATTGCTCCTTCAAATCAGGGGCAACAATTCCAATCATTTCACTTAGTGCTTTACGATCTTGATCCCATCTAGAAGAAATTTTGGAAGTAGATGTAGCGCATTGACTTTCACCCACTTGAGCACCTGAATCTTGTAAAGTTGCAGGACATGGATCATTCTCTTTACTCTTAGGAGTATCGTTCTCACCATGGACAGAAGGAGCCGTACTGCACGCCCAACTCCCAGCAACCTCTGAAGCCAAAAGATCAGCTGTCCTAATGGTTCCTTCAGCTTCAGTATCTTCTATCACATTATCACCCTCAGCGACATTATTTGCTTGGGAAGGAGGCATACTCTCATCACAAATCGCATGGTTCTGCACCTGAGCTTCTTTCCCAAGAGTTCCATCATCCAGCTGCATTGTGTTCTCAGCAAAAACACAGTATTTGTTTAAATCTAAATTCCTTTCACTATTGATTCCCAAGCTCTCGGTCTCTTGCACCTGTTCTGTTCCAACAAGGTCTCCCTCCATATTGGCTGCTATACCAACAGTATCACTATCAGGGATTAGCTCAGTTCCCACACCATCTCCCTCAAGGGGTGCTGTCCCAACACCATCAACTTCAGAACCAAATCCACCCTTCACACATTGAGCTCCGGCAAATTCTACCTCCTGTGTGTCTTGTCCCCCTTCACTTCTGTTATTGCAATCATGCTTCTCTGTAGCACTTGCTTCATCACTAGATAAATCAAATAATTCCCTAACACGCCTCTGGTTGGAAGTACTGCACCCAGCCCTAGTTACATTGTGGATTTCATCTTCTACTTCTTTCTCTCTTAATAGGGATCCATTCACATTCACATTGTATGGATTAAGGTCAATATCCACAGAGGTATTCTCATAATTCTCCTCATCTTTTAATGTCCTCTGCATTGCCTTCAATTGCTCCTGCTGCTTTGCAAACAAAACTGAGATCTCCTCGGTAGTAGAATAGAAAGCCCGAAGTTGTGTTTCCCTGCATTGCAACACATAATATGAACCACCATTATAAGAGGCAAGCCGAGATAGGGAAATGCCAGAAGATATAAGGCAGTAAGTAAACACTAGCATCTCTGAAAACATATAAAGAGGATAATAAAGCTCAGCACATTACTGTGTAAATCATCGGTGTCAATAATTCCATTGGGTTATTGACTTATTTTTAACTAAAAACATGATCTCCTTCTAAGATACTCAAGATTTTAAAAGAATTGTTTTGTACACAAATAGTAATGATAAAAATAAGATATCCATTAAACACATGTCAACAGACTAGGCTGACATATGGTTATCTCAAAAATCAATTGAGGTTTGTCAAATTATGAGGAAAAAGCATCACATAAAAATCCACCAAACTCGGACAACCTCTACTTTTAGTATTTATACTGCTTTATAGGAGGGAAAAGATGGATTGTGTCAGATACAGAAGCAATAAATTTTCAAAACATTTCTTCAATCCAGTAAATCTAATTATATTAGTACCAGTCATACATATCTACTTCTTACCGTAGCATTATTCTTTCTCTAGCACCTTTCAGTCTGCGCCTCTCAAAATCAAGATCCCGCATAGCAGCACTTATCTCTAGTTCAAGAGCAGAAACCTTGGCCCACGCCTCTTCTCGAGCTGCCTGCTACCGACAGCAAAAGAGTTGAAAGAGAGAACAAAAGAAAAGATCAGAATTTATATTTGACATTTTTTCCAGCACAAATTATTTTTAAACATGTGCTAATTTTAAAACGAATACAGATCCACTTCTAGTCAAGCACAAGTAAGCATTGGCTTCTTCCAATTATCAAACATAATAAAAATTTCATACTTTATCTATTTTTTTCCTTCCACATCCATGGGGCTCAATCAGTAGTTAATGCCAGAAATTCATGTGGGTCATCCTACCTTTTCACTCTCAAGCTCTTTGCTCAACATGTTCCTCTCATGCTCAAGTTCCTCTATTTTCTATAACAAAAAAATTAGAAATGCAAGATGTCAGCTTCTCAACCAAGGAACTGAATAGGGAAGCAATTGATATCTTGACAGCAGATACTTACCTTTTTCCTACATGCAGAAGATAATTGTTCCTCACAAAGTTGAGCTTCAAGCTGACGAACTTTGTTGTCAGAAACAACCAATTTCTGCCTGGCGTCTTCCTGTTACAAGCTAATGAATTCGAGCTGGAACGGCTTGCAGTAAGTAATAGGTAGGTTAAGCAATATTACCAACTTAGATCTCAAGGATTCCATCAGTGAACATCTTTCCTTCTCATCTTCCTGCCATTATGAGTTGAATTAGAAAGAGGCATGACACGCTTTACTATATTCGTGAATAGAACAGGTTATTTTCTACCTGAAGCTTATTAATAATTTCTTGCTGCTCTTTTTCCCGTTTGATAGCAGATTCTGAGAGCCTTCTTATTTCCTCCTGGGCTTCGGCCTGCACTCTCTGTGTAGAGGTTTTCAAATCCAAAGCAGCCTTTTCACGTTCGTTTTTCCTCTGTTCACGCTCCTCATCTAGCAAAGTTTTCAGGTCTGAAATTGACAATTTCTGGCTGAAAAGGCAGACATCACTTCAAATTTTTAACTCACTTCTCCTAAAACTTATCACAAGCTTCTTCAAAAGAATGTGTGTTTCCAAAGAATAAAAATCAGTATTAAAATATATGACACAGAGACTAGTATAAGCCAGGCGAGGACTAGGAGATAAATATAATAAACTGAAACTTTTGAGCTTATCTAATTAAGAACAAGCTAGAGGAAACGAAACAAGATAAATGCAATAAAGCATACTGTCATTCATGTTTCGTCTTAACTGTTCCCTATATAATCAATGTCATCAGCCATTACCTGTGTATTATTTCATTGGCCTCAATACATGATTGCTCAGATGCACTAAGTCTTTCATTAAGGTCTTCCAGCGCATGTTTCTGCTCTGTAGATACTCTACTTGTGTCAACTAACTCCTTTCCCTTGGTTTCCAATAACTGCTGTACTTCTTTGAGTTGTTCAAGGTATGATTGAGAAACTGACTCCTTCAATTCTTTCATTTCCTGCAAGACAAAGGAAAGCTCACTGAGACAGGTGAACTGATGGTATTTACACACCCTTAATGTCAGGAGTGATCCTGGTTTTTCATCTTATGATGCTATTGGAATTAGCAACAAAACTTGAGGAAGCTTTTCAGTTTTAAGTTAGCAACAAAACTTAAGGAAGCTTTTCAGTTTTAAGTGTTAACACAGTTGATGGTATTGAATCAACTAGCATTGGTATAACACTTGCTCTTCTACCCATCTGTCTCAACACTTTTAATAGTACCAGTAATTACGTTCAGAATTAAGCAATTTCCAGCGGTTATTTATTCTGAAATCATAAAAGTAAACATACCTTCTCATGATGGTCCACAACAGCACGATTTTCACTTCGCAAGGAATCAATAGTCGCAACATGACTTTCAAGTTGCTTCCTCAGTTCCTACAAGGATAACAGAACTGAAATCATAGGAAGGTTGAATAGGAATGAAACCAAGTGACTTAACTGACTGTGCATGAAACTGATTTTATTTTATTTTGATAAATGGGAATGGCGAACTACCGTATTTGACCGCTGCATGCCACGGAAGTCATCCAGAGAAATGGGACCTTCAGAAGTGCCAATTCCTATACCCTTGAGTCTTTTGCTTTCTGAACCAAATTCCTCTAAATCAGAAAGGACACAAGCATATTAGTAAAGTTAGCTTTACCCAGCTTATTAGTAAGACATCAAACATCTCATTTAACTTTACAACTGCCAGATATAAAGACAACAATAATCATTAGGTAAGGGTATAAACACATTAATACTTATATTTAAAATATAAAAATAAAAAAAATCCAATACGATGATAACTAAATATTCTGCCCAAGAAAAAGTTGAGGAAGAGTTGCATCAGAAATCGGCAAAGACTAAACATATCAAAAAAGAAAACTGTGTCCTCTACAATGCTTCAACTGTAGTACCAAAATTCTTCAGGAAGTATTCATTGATCAGGCTGCCTAACATTTTGTGTAAATACATGGCCAGATTATGAATCAGAATCCAAAATTTAAACCTAGTCTGAACCAGCAAAAATGGGTATCCTACTGTGTATCAGAGTACATAAAGTTTTTTTTCCCTTCTCAGCTAGATCAATACTCATAGAGTCCAAAGCAGTGTTGTCAAAGGCAAAAACAAAGAGATGAAACACGCCAAGTATCCTAGGGCTTTGATCTCAAAGCAAACTTGAAGCACATACTTCAGACTTGATATATATACAGAGATGTTATTATGGATTTCTAATTTGGTTTACTGATTAGTTTTCTTATACTATATTTCAAATTTCATACTTCTAATCACAAAGCATAATCATCCATAAATTTCTTCACCAATTAATACATCTGTTTATCAGAGTTATTTATCGTCTACCGTTGTCCTTTATCGATAGGGAGCTCATGTGTGCATTGGTACATATAGTAGCGTTTGATGCCTGCACAGCAGCATTGCCTAAGTGAGCAGAAGCCTAGCTTACGCCTATACTTACTTCAGGGCTTAAAGCACCACAAGTGTGACTTTTAACAAAATTCTCGAAGGACCATCCAAGAAAAATTCATGAAGATAAAGTAATGAACCAGTAAGCAGTCTAACTGAACAAATTCACTAAAACCTGCAAATCATACTACTTATAGTCTACAGAATACAGATTTAGATAAAATGTTCCAGAATGAAGATACTGATGAAGGCACAGTCAATGAGAAAAATTACCTGCTTTTCTCTTCAAAACAGCATCATCAGCTGAAGAAGCAGATATGAGGACTTCTCGGAACACAAAGGCAAATGCAAGTTCTGCAAATATTGCAAGGAAATTAGAAGTATTTACAAAGTTCAGTCATATTTATGTAAAACATATCATGCCGTGAGAGACAGACAAGACTTCAGCTACCCATCATGGAAGCGGAGAAATTTCTGTTATTCAAAGGTTAAATTATGTTTAATTTTATACAAAATAAAGAAAGTTGAGTTCTAGTTTAAATACATAACAAGAGATCCTATTTTTCTTTTCAGTTCAGCAGTGGTAGGGATGAGAAGTATGATGCTAAATCCTGGTAGAGAATTTCAACCTGAACATAAAATGTCAGCAAGGAGAAGGGAGAGGGAAGGAGTTAAAAAAATACAAGATATATCTAAAGCAAACACTGTAGTAGGATCATCCCAACCGTTGGTGGGGGAGGGGCCAAATTTTCGGCCAAAGAAGCACTTGGACATACTCCCCACAAAATCTTATTTATCTCATGGACAGTTAACAGACGACATTTAATGCGCCCATATACCATCGCAAACTCAGATTTAATACAACCCACACTTGTCACTCACCGACAAAATAGACATTTGAAGGGCCAGAAATATTTACCTAGAGAATAGAGAAAAAATAAGGATTTTGACAGTACCATCTTTTGCTAGAAAATGTACATGTATGAAGAAGCATCCAGAGAAGTTTCAAAAATAGATACTCTACCATGTTGTGGAGCAAATGCAATAGAGATAATATCACCATGACGAAGTCTGGCTTCTGGGCTACTTTTGTTCAACTTTTCCCAATTCAGGTACGTCCCATTTGTACTGCAGAAGAACCAAAATAGATTAGTTAACTCGTGTCAAGTTGCAACATAAAAAAAAAGGTCGACGAAAGATCGTCAACCTTGAATCTTTCAGAAAGACTGCAGTGCAACAGTTGGTCGGATGCTCTACGTCTTCGCTGACAACCTTTTTCCTGTAGATCTTGCAATGATGTGCACTAACAGCTGGAGACAAAATCTGGAAACGGGTATTATCTACCATCCGACCAATGCAGTGTTCTTCAGTTGTAAGAAGCATGTTTATCCCCTATTTAATGAAGATCAGAATATAAAACTACAAGGAATGGTTCAATAATGTAAAGAATTATATGCTGCATGCAAATTCCATACTTAAAAGTGACAAACTGTTCTCTCTCTTTTTTTTCTTTAGTAACTTTTACTTTATCGACTGCAATCAGAATTAAGGATGGCATGACACAACAGGAGCATGCACAAACAGAGAGTATATCCTCATATATTCAATCTACGACTTGTGGTGGTAAGGATAACCCATTGGTGAAATCTCTAATCCAAATTGAATTTTACAACTCCATTATATCTTCTAATAGATCTTCCGATACCTATATCATCTGTGATAGTTTCAAATCCTTGTCTCATGGAGGCTTGAAAGACTCATCCAAAACTCCTTTTTTAGGACAGATCATTTCTTTGGTTGGAAGAAGATCAGTCAAACATTGTAACTTGAAAAAAAATGAATGCTAATTTTTGATACCTACATACTATTGGCAGTCTGAAAAAAGTATCATAAACATCAAATTTAGATATCTGTGTCCTGTCAAAGTAAACAAACATGTAACTTATGTTCGTAAAATGAAATCAAAAATAAGGATTTACATCAAATTCAACACCGTCTAACACGATTTATCAAATAAATACTTTGGTTACCAAAAGATTGAAAAAGTTCAAACCATACAATTCCTGTTCTGCCGGAAGATCTACCAATTCTTAGATTCTAGTTAGTAAAAGATATCTTGAACTAGGAAAGAGACCCTCCAAGATAAAAAGGATATCAGTTCTACTACTTAATAAAGACACCTCCATAGCTAACAAATTCAATAAGAGGTCGGAATACAGCTTTTTGGTCCACCCTAGAATTACCAAAACTCATTTTTCCTACTTCATAAACTCCGTCTGTGTGAGCTTCAACTAATAAGTCTTAAACTTGAATAGAAAATATGGATCTTGGTAATTTAAAAGGTAGAACGAAATTGATCACTCAACTAGCCAATAATGTGTGGTTCTCTAACACTAAAAAAATTCAATATTTATACTGATTACAGAGGTTCGAATCAAATAAAGGTACTAAACGCCCCTAGTAGAGAGAAACATAGTGCATTGTGGAGGTATTGAAGAAAAATATAGACCTGAAGACGCTTCCGGGCCTTATCGGAGATAGCAGTTAACACTCCCCAAACATCAGGATCAGAATACTGCAAAGGCTGAGACGCAATTTTCGAAGCCACCGATAGTATAAAATCTTCAGGGCTTTGCGGATTTCTCTGCAACGTCGAATTATCAATGCCATTGTCCTCGTTAATTTTGCAGTTATTATTGCCATTGCAGTTGCTAGGGGGGAGTGAAGAACTTGAGCCGGAGCGAACTGGAGACTGGTCTTTACTAGGGTTTGAGTTCAGTTTCGCTGCCAATGGCGTTGTGGGATTATCGTCTTCGTTCGCCATTACAGCCTGTAGGTTGTGAAAAAGGCGGGGATTTTGAGAACCCTAATTGAACCGGGTTTTGTTGTTGTCTAGCTTCCCGGAGAAGCTGACTGAATTTATTTGTTTTATCGTTTTGGCCCACAAACTTTGCCCTAATGCTAAATTCGTTCGGGTCAGATTATATATATGAAAAAAATCTAAAAACCGGCCAGGCTGGTTTGTTCTTCCCTTCCGCGTGTAAAATTATGGAGAAACTAGTTTATCCTGATTAAAAGTTGTTTTTGGTCATACATATCGAAAGAATCACGAGAAGAGACGATTATATATTTTAAATATACGTAAATCACATCAAATATTTGTAAAATATGTCTATTAGTATTTTTTTGGTGTGATTTGTTTGGATTTGAGATTTCAAATACATAGAAATTCACATAAATATAAAATAAATAACACTTAATTAGACCCCGCGTATTTTGACATACATGTATTTGATAGTATGTCTGGACATTCGTAGAAAATTCTTTTAGTTTAATAACTTAAGTATTATTCCCTTTGTCATATTGTATTTTCTTAAAAGTAAATTTGACTAATTTTTAAAGTAAAATTATATTACATTTAGTATGACATATAAATAAAAAAAATTAGATATAAAACAAAGTTGAGGGGTTCGTCATCGCATTCATATAAATCCATTTGTTGTTTTTGCAACAATCAAACAAGAAGAACATCTTCTTGGAGCAATCAAATCCCCATTATTTTGCGGAGACTGAATCTCCTACAAATCTAGGAGCAGAAGGAATTTTTATATTATGAGTGGCGCTAGCCCCATCTCTAAGAAAACTATGCACAGAGCAACCATCACCGATCTTGTGTGGTAGCAATTCCAATTAAAATATTTTTTATCTACGTTAAGATAAAAATGACTAGCTGTTAGATTTTCATAAATATTTCAGGTAATACGAGTAGATGATGGTATTAACTTTATTAAGATAATAATTTTTTGTGATTTTTTATTAATATTCGATGTTATAATCTAATTAAATTTGAATTTGCATTAAAATGTCTATTAGAGAGAAATGCTACACCATACCTAAGGAGGCTCAAATTTGAAACCTCTCCATTAAAAATGAACCTTATCGATAATTAAGAACAGTTACAAAAGCATCTACTTGTGTTAATTCCACTTGAAAGGTCAAATTTAAGATACAAATTAAGATGCCATACTTATGGCCTAAGTTCAGATAAAGGAAAAAAAAAACTTTTAGTTGTTCACATATTGGGGGTCAAATCATGCAACACAATAAAAAAAATTATTTGTGCTTTGACCGTTCAGTAGAAAAATGGTAATATCAAAGGATAAAAAACTAGCTAGATTATGTTTTTCTATAGGACATTATTAAGTTCGTATAAGATAAATATTGAATCTTAATTTGTTGATGAATTTGGTTTTATCGAACAGGTTCAAATTTTAGGTTCGAACACAAAAACTAAGTGATCAAGTTGGATTGATTAGTGATGGAAACAATCCATAGGAGCTGAGTGCTTTCGGCTAAATAAGCATAAAACTTGGGGAAGCAATATTAAATTTTATCAAACTCAGTGATAGAGTCAAATTATTAATTAATAAATTGAATTAACATTTAGATTAAATCATATGATTTAAATTACATCTAGGCTAGTTTGTTAAGCTGACAAGATGATCCCAACTCATGTTCTTCAAGTTCAAAAATTTCTAAAATTACTTGAACACTAAAATACACTCAAAATTTTAATTCATATCAATACAAACGGTTCTTCATAAGACACACCAAAAAAGGAAGAAATACATAGAATCTTCGTTTAGTTTTCAAGTCACATATTCCCACAATTTTGATGAGTTTGACTTCACGTTCATGGTAAAATACAACGTAATTTATCAATTGAAGAACAAAACAAAGCTCTAAATTTGACAATCATGAAGAGAAGAAAAAGATAATTATATCATCTTCTTCTTCTTTTTTTTTAGAATTTTCATTCATACACGAACTAAAAAAAAAATATATGGCGAAATTGCCAAAAAAATAAATATTTTGTTATTGAAAAGGTCGGGGAAGATTGAAAGGAGTTCCTACCTTGTATTATAGGTAGGAAATTTCGACCAAACCTTTAGTTTCACATGATAAAAACATGGATGTCGCGGTTGTTTCATCTGAGGTGATTGATTGCCGGCCACTGCACCCTGTAGTACGGGGTAGTGGACGGTAAAGGTATAGCTTGCTTATGAACAACTTCAACAGACATTTCTCTTATCCGTCCTCAAGGATCTCTTTATGCACGTGCATGCATGCACTGCTGCAATACTTGTAATTATATCTGTGAAAGGGAACCTTACCAGCCAATGACCCGTTACAGCAACAACAGAGAATATCAGTACCCGAGCCACCTGGAGCAGAAACTAAGTCGGTTCCTTGGGCTTTAAGGGCTGCTGCAGCAGCTAATCTTCTCTCAGCTGCAGCTGCTCTTTTTTCCCTTTCAGCATCAAGAGCCCTTTTTGATTCCTCCTGATTGGCAAACAGAAAACATATCAGACACCACAAAAAAGAAAAGAAGCGAACATTGAGCAGCACAGCACTTCTAAAGAAATTCCAATTCAAGCAGTGATAGGTACAAGTGCACAAAAAAGATACAGCAGTAAATATGTTATGTTGACCTCTTTTGATAATTTTGCTGAAAGACTAGATTGTGATTTTCCTTTAAGAGCTGAAGCAGCAACGCTTCCTCTCTCTGAGTTAGATGGAGCAGTCTGGACTTGAGCAGCCTCAGCCTGCAAAAATGATGTCACAACGTTGAGAGAGAGAGAGAGAGAGAGAGATAACAGGAGGAATGAGGATGAACAAATTAGCCCATGTTGTTGGTGTTTGAGAGGCAAATGAACTTCTAAGTTGCTTAACAATACTCCTCTTTTTCTCATCAGAGGGAGAGAAAAACAAGCTAACTGCAAACTTGATGACTGATTGAATGTGAAGTGTCTGAAAAACAAAAAGAGCAATTCTACAACCTTCGTTTCAACTCATGCCATGTAATCCGGGCTCAAGCAAGAGATGAACCAACAAATATTTTGGCAAGGCCTAAGACAGGATATGGGAAAAAGTTTGCGATCATAAAATGATCAGAAAACAAATTAATATGCACCTGAGCCTTTTTCTGCCTTGCTTTACGCAACTTTTTCAACTCTTTGGCCCTAGCTTTCTTCTTGGCGTTTTTCTCTGCCTGGTGAGAGAAATACAACTGTACATATCAGATAGCTACATAATGCAGCATAAAACACATTTTCACTGGTCGGATTAATTTAAGAACATATTTAATGGCTGAAAATGAGAAATAACACATGCCAAAAGTAAATTAACTCATTTTGTATATCTTGTCCAGTACCTTATGATGTGATAGCTACCAGACAGAACTAGACAGAAACTTCCATCAGTTTATCCTGGATCATGGACAAAATATATTCTCCTAGGAAGGAATTTAATGTAATTCCACATTCACACTGTTCATATTTCTGAAGTACAAGCATACTACAAGAAGAAGATTTACACTACAACAGTGACAATGGAAGGAAAATATTCAGAACATCAGGTACACTTAAACTCATCTGCATTTGTGATATGCCTGATATGATGAAACCCTAAACATCTTCTTACTACTTAACATATACAAAGAACGGAAGGTGATCAATACTATAGAGCATTCAAACAACATGCATTAATCCACTTGACAGTATATGCCTAATGACACTGTTTTACACTTCCTAAATGAGGGAACTTAAAATCTCCATGGTCATATTGAAAGAGTAATAATCAACTGAACTTTCTAAATTCAAATCCCTCATTCCCTAGCTCAGAGATTGCATCTCCCACATCTAACTCAGTGATTGGAAAGCATTAGTTTGAGTGTCTGCATAAACACCAAAGTTAAAAACAACAATGTCTAGATCAATTTTCTATATGATCCCATATCCCAAGTATAGGATCCTTCTCAAAAATTACATCATACATCCAAAATATAGGAACCTCGGCAGAAAATTATACCATCAAATATGACACCCCCTAAAATAATCAAGAAGTTACCTGTTTAGCAGCTTGTGTTTCCTCCATTTCTTTAGTCAATGCGCTAGGCACCTTAGCAGCATTCCAATCCCACTTGTCAAGGTTTGATGCCATGAAGCGCCTAAATGCGTTTCTCACTTCTTTTTCAGTTGCAACCATATATGGTGTTCTCCCTCGCTCGTCTTTGAGGCAAGGATCTATTCCTTGTTCTAGAAGTTCAAAAACCTTTTCAGAAGCACCACACTTTGCTGCTTCATGTAAAGGAGTGGATGTACCAACAGTGTTATTATCACTATCACTATCACTATCACTTGAAATGATCGCATTAGGAGATGGCATAACACTAGAAGATGCTTTTGGGACTTCCTTAGTCTCCAAACTTTCCTTCAAAACCTCCATGGACTCATTACACTTGCTGCTCAAATCACTTGCACTTAATAGTGACACCTCTTCACAAGCAGGTGCAACTTCCTCGTTTACTTCAAAGGATACTTGCGTCAATAAGCCATATATTCGTCGAGCTTCCTTGTAGGTAGGTCTTCTAACAGTCAAAGGAATATTTCTTATAACATTAAGCTGACAAACAAAATATGGTTGATCTCCATCAAAAAACAGTTGCCTGTTGTTAGAAGGAGCATGGATGAAGATACAGGACGAATCAGCAAAGTAAGGCTTCCATGCTAAGAACAGATCTTGAATTTCCTGGTTACAAACAGCAAAAATTAGAAACATGCTTCATAGTGCCTCTGCTCCCTTGCAATATGACAGCCAAACAATCCTCTCCCTTATTTTTCCTTTTTCAAATCAGATAGAGACACTTCAAATAGTAAGATAAAAAAGGCAGGAGCAATCCAGTCTCATAAAAGTCCCCATTTAAAAGGAATCCATTTATAAGACAATGTGTCAGAAATGGGAATTGAAGTATCAGACTATCAGTCAATAAAATATGAAGGAACTCCCAATAAACTCATCAGTAACATGAAATAAATCTAAAATAAGAAGTTCAAAAAAGAAACAACTAAATAGAAAGCAGAAGCCATAGCACTGATATTGCACCAACTTTAAGGCCCGATTGGACTGATATATTAAAGCATCTACCTCCTGATTGGACTGGTTTGTTGAAGTGTCTAACAAGTGTTTATCAAAAAGCACCCCATCGCCACCAACATGGGGAAAAAATGAGCGGAGGAAAATAAGGAATTTTTTTCATGATGAGCATGCAAACAAATGCAAGAAATTATGTTGGTCCACCTACTTGAATAGGATGCTCTTGTAATTAAGAAATATACTTAATTTGACAAGCCACACTGAATAGGATACCGATGCAACATAATCTATCTTATATGAAACTTCAATCCCTTTACCTTTTTAAGAGCAAGTTCATTATACCGACGAATTGATGCTCCAGCAGAGTGCGCCATTTTGCCACTTGCATCTTTTGATGATTGTTTCTTACCAGCCTTGGCCCGTATAACATATCTAAAAGAAACGTAAAATAATCTAAATTAGCCACACTCTCTGCTGGGATTTTTAGTTTATGGGTTATGGAATATGATGTTTTCTGTTTACAGGTTTCTAGACAAGCTGTTTATACATATTAGGTAAATTTCTTACAACACATACAGGATTTGAATCAAAGTTACTGGGTAATGCCGAACGCGTAGCGAAAAGTGTGACTCCGACCCTGTGTCTCTCAGAGATGCTGGAATAGAAGCTATGACTTCTCCATTAAAGAAGCATGGTAAGTGCCAGATAAAAATCAATATCGAACATGAACTTTTGCCGAGAATATAAGCAGTATCTGACAGTGGCCACTGTCAAGGAAACACGGAAAAAGGAAAAAACCGAAATAGCCTAACTCTTGAAGCCAAGTTAGGGGTAAGGGGGTGATAACAACTGTACTGAAATATGAAACAAGACATGTTCTGAATGCAAGCCAAGAGAAAGGAAACTAGTTTCAGGGATCGCCAAATCTTACATCTCAGAAGTCTGAAGGAAAGCAGAGAGGACTTTTAAAATAGGACCCTCCCTGTAAGAGAGAGAGATCTTGCTACATGATACAAAGTGAAACTATATAGAGAGCCAAATGACGAACCAACTTAGTCTGTTCCTGGCAATAGAATTTTGTAGGAATCTTTTCAATATAAAACTCAAAAGTTCAACAAGATGCGCAAAAGATTTATTAATAAATGATACTAAGTACATGCGGGAAGGGGGAAATAGACGTGACCCATGCCCTTCAAAGAAAAATAAGGAAGGCTCTATCGACACTTTGATACTTCAATATAAGGAATAGGGTAAGGATAAACCAATATAACCCTCATATCCCATTCAGTGACATTCATTCTCATTGTGGATTGATGTTAAAAGTTATGGTTTGTAATTTGGCTTCCTACCTGTCAATTGAGCAATTTGTCAAAGCTCGTATTTGGCACATGGTTACACAAATCAACATGTTTTATCTATTTATTCTTTTTGTGTTCCAAGAGATGTTTCATTACATGCAATATTTTGATCATTTCTTTACCCTCAGAATCTGGACGATACACACCTTTTATAAAACAGTCAAAAGAATTAGGTGCCGATAACTGCAGAGACCTTTATTTCTGCACGGAGCATGAATTTTTCTAGACTCTAACTTGATGCACTGATATGAAGGGATCAAACGTTTAAATATAAATTACACAAGAAAAGGATTAAAAGTCCAAAATTTCTGTGATCTACTATTTGTAGTAAGTTATCAACATATTCTCACAAGATAAAAGAAAAACTTGATCAACGCAGCAGAAATAAAGTTCATTGCAATATCCAGTACAAAGTATTCTTTGATTTAGTTGTTTTGGGACGAAGTTAATAGCATAAAAGAAGCATGCATATTTTCTTGCAACAAAGACTAACCTGTGGAATGTCTTATGTGCCACAGCTTTGGTACCATCAAAAACACAGCCTGCAAAATGCCCACCTCTTGCAAGCAACACAATCCTCAAACGGGTATTATCCCTTGGTTCATGGATCAGATATTTCAACTTCTTAGTGAATTCATTTTCTGTCAAACAAATCCTATTCCTGATATCATCTGCAGCAAGCGCCTTCTTGTTCTCAAACAAAATGCTCTCTGACTCATTCAGGAGTAAACCCTTCCATAGTGAAAGGATCTCCCCATTATGCAATTTTAAAAATATTTTGTTCTTGATATCTCCAACTATTCTTCGCTGCAAATCATTGGACTGACCAGATTCTTTCTCATCTTCGTCATCTGATCCAGAAATACTTGATAAATCATAATCCTTACATAGGGAATCAGATGTCATCTCATCAAAGTCTTCTTCCTTAATAGTGTCTCTCCCAGAAATGCTTAGCTTTATCTGATATCAGTACTGACGAGATATTACTATAACTACTATATGAACAGCCAGTATAATGCGATCAGCACCTTCAGGAACAAAAATAATAGAAAACTGGAAAAGATATTTTCATTTTGGGGGGCAGGATGAAGAGGAGGGGCTGCAGGTTGAAAACTTAAGAGGCAGAGTAACCAAGTGATAATTTTCAGAAACACAACCTACTTTGAATTGCTTCTATAAGGAAGGTCTAAAAGAAGAATCTAAAGATGTTTACTAGAGATGATTTCAGATAGCAATGTCCTGCCACCTTCAAAATATTATATTAGATTAAGTATTATTAAGACAAAATATTCTTTTGCTGAACACATTTGAGACCAATTCACGTAACCGCAACTCCTAAACTCTACTAGTGATATGTTATCAGCCTATTTTAGCTTATTTTACAAGCAAAGAGCAACAAGTATTGGGATATTATCTAAAAGTTGCTAGTTCCAAAGGGCTAACCTTACCTATATGAATACTCGTTTAACTGAAGTACTAGACAAAAATATCTAAAGAAAATGATTTTGCTTTCTGTCTTGTGAATACATCTCCAAATTTCTTTCTTTAGATACCACTAACTGATGTTAGTGGTTATCAGAAAAGAAGAAAATAAATAAATTTGAACATAAAAGGAAAAACAAGTACCGTTGACTACTAGCAATAAGTTGAGCTTAACCCAACAAAAGAAAAGATCTTTTGAGTCCGATTATAAAGATCAAAACCATAATTTTCACAAGTTATCAGCCTGATGGACGGCAAGGTGCTATTCGTAGCAATTGCCAACTTCAAGAACTATAGTAACTTTTTATTTTATCTTTCACTTACAAAATCCTCGCCCTTAATAGTGTGTCCTAAGAAGGACAGATTAAAAATCAACCAATTATGCCTCAATCCCAAATCAGTTGGAATCAGCTATTGAATCCTCTATTATCCATTATGTTCTGTGCAGGTCAAGCTCGTAAATTTTATGGAATAACATAATCAGGGAAAAAAGAGAGGGGAGAAGAATAGTACATTTAGTCGATGAATATCGGATTTGAAGTGAGAACGCTGGTCATGGAGAGACTCAAACTCGGCCTTACAAGTATTGCAAGACCACCTTTGTTTGGGGTTATTCCTACTACTCAAACTCTCCGTATTCTCCACTTCCTTTTTGGATTCGTCATCAATGTCTACGTCGTCTAGGGTTTTGACTGAGAGACTTTCGAGTGGTTCGACTATGGAGAGTGGCGAAGCTGACGGAGATTGGAGAAGGCGGCAGGAATCAAAGAAGTTCGCTGGTAATTCGAAGATCGAACGGTGCTTTTTTTCGTCGATTTGTTGCTTCAATTGATGGCGGCGGTTGTATGTATTGGTGGCGGCGGTAGAAGTAGAAGCCTCCATCTCCATCTTGTCAACGGTGATTAATCCTACGATTCTAATCGAACAAACACTAATAATAGTTCGCAGTTTGAAAATAGGGGAAATAGCCCTTTTTATAAAGAGGGTATACTGGGTCTAAATAACAAAATTTAAGGGCAAATCAGGTTCTTTTTTCTTTATTTTATACGAGATATTGTTGTTGTTGTTATTTAATATTTTAATGTCATTACGACACTTATCTCATGTTTTGTAAAAAATTTAAAAGATGTTTTAGATAATTATATTTTGATTGGATTAAAGAAATATTAAAAGTATAAATTAAAGATAATATGTTTGTGTGAATATTTAACAGAAAAAAATCCAAAGGTCCAAAAAAATTGAGGTGTATTAATTTGTATTGGTTTAAAAATTTATAAGTTCAATACAAATGATTTGGTTTAATATTCGAAAAATTTGAACCAATCCAAAAATATCTAAGGTTGAAAACCTCAAGTTTTATTAGTTTGGTTTAGTTTAATTTGTCATTTGAAATCTTGAACCAATCCACTTTTATACATCCTTATGCCCTACTTATGGTTAGTTTTAAGAGTTTTTAAAACTTATAGATATAAATCACATTTCTTCATAAACTGAAACATATTTTTCAAATACTATAGGCAACCCACATGGTGAAATTTCATCGAGATTTTCACTCACATAATATTTATCAAAATATTTAAAAACCAAACACAAGCTTAACTCTTTGATCAAAACTTCGCAATTTCAAACACCATTTGGATAACTTGGTATAATATGCTTAGGAGCGTACATGATTCAGATTGTCAAATATCAGACGAAACTATTTGTGTCTAATTTTTAAATTTATAAATCAAATCAAATCAATAAAATTGAATTTTTCAATCTCAAGTTTTTTCGGGATTTTGAATTTGTCCTATAAAATATTTATACAAATATATACTTGAAATATTTCTTTAGTCTTAACAAAATACAACTATCCAGGGTACCTTTTAAAGAAAATAATTAATGACACGACAGAATTCAAAAAATAATAATATTGAAATCGCATAAAACAAATACTACAAATTAACAAGTCATAATGAAGATGATCACAATTTTAAAGTATTAAATCATGCTGAAATAAGTTTAACAAGTATTAGTTACAAGATTAAATATTGAAGAAAATTAAAATTATATTATATATTTTAATTGTCTAAACCAATGTGAAATCAAATGATAAATATTCAATATTATTGTCACTTTTAGTGTTAAATTGAATTTCTTTTTGAGTTAGCATTAATTTAATTTTATTCAAAATTTTAATATTCAAACTTCGAATAATATATTAAAAGATAAAATTTATAAAAAAATATATATAAGAAATATTAAAAATTATATAAAATGTAATTTTAAAATTATATATATAATGATGAGTTCATTTAGACTATTAAAATCAATCCAATCAAAATATAGTCAAATTTTTTTAGCACTAAATCAAATTAAATCAACTACTAATCAAATTTCTTTTCTGATTTGATTTAATTTACAATTTGATTTGATTTTATCAATTCATATATTTACTTATTTTTTAATTTTAAATTTTTCAAACTGAAAATTATAGCACCGACACTAACGATTGTTGAACCATTTTAATTGAGTCTGCATTTATTAGATAAAAATAAAATATTATTAAAAATTACTAGTCACTTATTAAATTGAATTTTCTCATATTTATGTTTTTGGTGATAGTATTACTGTAGTGATCATACGATTTTGGTGAACAAAGTCACGAGTACGTGACCATTCATGTAAATTTACTTCAAATTAAGTAGCGGGCAAAATAAAAATTAGAAAAAAAATACTAATTGCTACTTGCTTAGCTAACATAGCTATAATTTGAATTAATTATGGTTCACAACAATTTTAGTTATTAATTATGTCATTTTTCTCCTCTCTGGCCTCTCGCCTCTTTAATGTGTATACAAATAAACATTATAAATATACATATAGAAGTATATGACACATATACAAATACAATTAATCTCTCTCCATTTTATGTCATTTCTTGCTCGCCTCTCTCCTCCTTCTTCTATTCTCGCACGTCTATATCCTCCATTTCCTCAACTCGCTCGCCAGATATACAAATACGGATGTATACAAGTTACACATATAGTACATACAATAATCTTACAGATAAAATATACAATTCATCTCTGTCCACTCTTTACACTCTCTCGCTCGCCTCTCTCCTCCCTCTTCTAATTTCGCTCACCTCTCAATCTCGCTCGTTAGATATACAAATAAATATGCACATCAGTTAAATAAATACAATTATAAATACAATTATTTGAGAGATATACATATACAATTCACTTCTCTCCACTCTTTATTCTCTCGCGCTCGCCTCTCCTCCCTCTCGCAATCTCCTTGACCTCTCTCCTCCCGCCACATGCAGCTACGAAATTGTAATCAGTAAACCATAAATACAAAACATAATTAAATTACTTTTTAGTGACCGTAAGTGAAAATATCAAACAAAAAATAGTCCATTTATGTATTTGTTGGTACAAATAGTGAAATGATCATTTATTTCCACTTGCGCGAAATAAACATGTCGGTAGAAAATCACTTACACAAATCTTAAATACAAAATAAAAATTTCTTATTCAATATTTACTTATTACTTTTAATTTGTTATAAAATCAAGCTCATAAAAATATAATTATAAAGAGGTGAAGACAAGAGAAGTAGATAGAAGAAGAGAAATTTTATTCTTATTCAACTGTATGTAAGTCTCATTTGTATGTTATACTATAGTGAATGAACAATCATATTTATAGAGCGAGAAAACACTCCAAAAGTCACCATATTAAGTATCATAATAAATAATTACATTCTTACCCAAAATGGTTCATGAATCTAGTGATATTTCAAGATAATTTTGATTTATATAATTTAACTGAAAATCAAAATATGACAAAGTAAGAATTAAGAGAGGAGATAAATTAATACTGTGATACTGTTTAGCCACTTTCTCTTCCATCCACAGAATGGAATCAGAAGGGCTTTGCACATTAGAAAAGAGAGGCAATATCTTCCTCCTAATTTTAACCGGCACCGGTGACCACCGTTTACATCCCAACCTTATCGACTCCATCTCTGCCGCTCTCCGCCGCGTCAGATCCGACTCTACTTCCTCTTCCTCCGCTCTGATTACCACAGCCCAAGGCAAATACTTCTCCAATGGTTACGATCTTAAGTGGGCCTTAGTGGACAACGCCCGCCAAAAACTCATGTCCAGAAAACTCCGATGTCTCGTTTCCGACCTAATAACCCTACCTATGCCAACAATCGCCGCCGTCACCGGTCACGCTTCCGCTGCCGGCTTCGTTTTCGCGCTTTGCCATGACTACATCTTGATGCGCAAAGATCGAGGGTTTCTCTACATGAGCGAGCTGGATATTGGGTTTCCGATACCGACTTGGTTTTCGGCTTTAGTGAAGTGCAGAATGGGATCGCCAGCGGTCCGGCGTGAGGTGGTGATGAAGGCTGCTAAAGTAACGGCTGAGATGGGAGTCGAAATGGGTTTTGTGGATTCGGCTCATAGTGGAGCGGAAGAAACTGTGGAGGCAGCAATTAAGTTGAGTGAAGAATTGGTGAGCAGAAATTGGGATGGAAAAACGTACGCTGCATGTAGAAAAACACTGTTTGTGGAGCTACTGAATTCGCTTGGTTCTGATGAGACTGTGGGAGATTATGGGGACGAGGATGCAAACAAAACACTAGCCAAGCTGTAAGTAGTATCTCATGGATTATATTATACGAACTTTTAAAAAATATTATCGCAGAGCGTTCGATTCTTCGAAAACGGCTCCACAACGAAGGAATAGAAATGCTGGTTTCCTTCGATCAATTTGCTTGTGTCTCTTTCCGTCTTAGTAATATTTGTGCGCTTTTACTTGTATTAGTATGGTATCACTGAATTATGAGTATTATTTATATAATATAAAATGTACTAAAATGTTTATCCTTTTATCTAATGTCAATTATTATCTAATGTAGTACGGTTGGAACACGTTCATGTGTGGAGTGTTAAAATTGATGGCCGAAATAGGTTATAATAAGAGAAATGAAATTATAACAATAGGATCGAAATGATGACATAAATTTATTGGGTAACTATATAAGAAGAATTGGAATTATGGTATCATCTAATTGGAAAATGAAAATTATATATATACAAGGTAGGATCGAAATAATAACATAATTCTATACAGATTAAATTTAAGCAATTACTAAAAAATGAAACAAATTATTTTTTCATATCTCAATTATATAGTAATGTATATCTTTGCAGTAACTTCTCATATTTGAATTACTTAATTTCATTAGTTTTTGTAATGACACATCGAAGGATTATTGCTATCATTCCAATCCTAGGAATGTCGTACACATATTATGTCAAATTTAAAGGTGGAGAAATCCACTCAATCTTGTCTAATTAATCCAACTTGTGGGTACTTTTACGTGTAGGATAGGAATTAGGATTGTGACTTATTTATTAAGTTAATCAATGAATTAAATTGACAATGACACATCAATCTATTGGATTAAATAACGATTAAATTAAGAAAAATAATCTAATCTTTTCAAACATTTCTTTTATATTCACAATTTCTCCTTATAATTAAAAGTAATTATATATTATCATACTAACTAATAATTTCATATAAAATTTGAAATTAGATATATCTAGATACATATTTTGTTATTAGATACGTTGAAATAGAGAGAAAGAGGTGAGCAAGATCTGTCTATATATTCCAAATAAATGTGAATCACAGTAAATACATATATTTGATACTAAATGTATGTATTCGGGGTAAGAAATATAGTAGCGAGATTTATCTGCGTATTTTAATTACATGTAAGTCCACATACTATTTTGTTTTTAAAACATATTACACATAATTTTGATTCTTTTTTTTTATATATACATGTATCTAGATGAACAAGATCCATCTAACTTTGACTTAATGCATTAAAGAAAAATATGTATTTGGATGCATTAGATACATATATTCAAAGTAAAATTTAATAAAATTTTGTAATTTTGCAAACTATAGTATTTCAAAGTAATTAGCTTGTTAACTTGTGAAATTTCTATTAAGTTACAAATACAAATATAGCAATTTGATGAGTTAAAACGTAACCTAGACCAAATGAATAAAAAGATATTACTATTTCATTTGGCATTTATTTATCATATTTTGAATTGATTTGACATAAAATATTTTTTTTTTTTAAAAATTAAATGTGTGATATGTCAAATCACATATGTATTAGAATGAATGTTAATCCTTTATCAAAAGAAAGAGATACTTTTAAAAAAAAACACACACAAGGAAATTTCGAGGATAAGCAAATTGAAATAGAAAAGGCTTAAAGAGAAGAAATTGTTTCTTTGAAATCCAATAAAACAATATTGAACTTGTGGGAATCAATACGTGTAAAAACAATATAACCTTTAATTAGTTGATGCGCTTTAGGACAGTTTAACCATAAATTTTTCAAATAATATTGAAAAATTTGATAAATAATATTTGTCTATACTAATTGTTATTGTTTGGTAAATATTTTTGACAAATATTTCAAATTCATAAATACTAATTTTTTTTAGTATTTGAGCCTAATATCATTATTTGGAATTTTTGAAAATTGAAATTTTACCTCAAATTTTTTATCTTTTATAATAACACCCTATATAATAGTTGTTTGCGTGATATTACATATTTTTTACGTGAACATCAAAATAGTGATTAAATATTCAGTGAATATTAAATGATGATATGGTTGTTGATAAAAATGATGAATAATTGGTTCAGGGTAATAAAGTCACGTGCTTTATCTACTTCACGATGTATGGAATGATGCTTACTATTTGTTATTGTTGCAACGAAGATCCAATTGACTTGTAAAAACTTAGGTGAGTTCTGATAGTTTTTGAAACTTATGAGTATAAATCATATTTTTTCTAAAAAAGTAAAATATGTTTCTCAAATATTATGGCCAAACACATGGTGAAATTTTACCTGAATTTTCACCCAAATAATATATGTCAAAAATATTTAGAAATCTATGACCAAACGCTAGCTTAGAATGTCCACGAAATAGTTTTTTGTTTTAAAAAAAAAAAAAGTTAGCTCCACTTTACACATTTATCAAATTATTAGATTATGTTTATTTAGAAAATTACAACAATCCTACATATTGAGATTGTATTGTGGAATAAAAGAGTGTTACCAGAAAAGAAAATAAATGTAAATCTCCAACTTATTATTATTTTGTGGAAGAAGGGTGTTTATTGTGGTGAAGCTTTAAATTCGACGATTAATTTGTGAAATTTATCAATTATATATTATTGTTTGACTATTACATTTTTAACAGAGTTAGATCAAGAACACTATTATTTCATCACTGAAAATCATGAATCTCCCTAAAAATAACAAGATATTAACTTGAAAAATGACATTATCATTCATTTATTTTTGACGGGAAGTATATTTTCACAAACAATTAGGCTACAATTTTAATGTTAGCATGCTATTGAGTCGATCTATTCATAGTAAAGCAGCTTAATTATGAATTCTTATACATCAACACTTGAGTGAATTGAAGTCAAGTTGTTGTATTATTACATAGTTCTGATTTCTTTTGCTAGAAAACAGTTAAGTAAATTCAAGAAGACAAGTTATTGCACGTCACTTCAAATACAAGAGCTTTGTGGGTGGAGCAATGAATGAACAAGCAATGGTTAAAGCATGTCCACTTCTTTTCAACTTTCTTCACTAAGACCATAATGGTCCCTTTGATGATATTTTGATAAAATAGTTAAGAGTTCAACACTTAACTTTTTTACCTTCCTACCTCAATTATTCACTCTAACTCACATTTCAAGTATCAATTTTGATATTAAATCTAAAATTTGACTTCTAATTTTTTATCGAGATCCGATTCTTCACCTCGATTTGAGACTCAACTCTCGAATTTTATGTTTACTCATTTTTCTATTTTATGACAAGGAAAACCTGTTGCTACAATCATTTGAGTGCGCACATGGTGAAATCTCCGGTCCTATCCAATAGCTCGCAAATCATATAGGAGATGTAACCCACACTAAGCAAGTCTGGTGCAACGAGCTAGACCCAGAAGGGCAAATCCATTTCTTTCGTTGGCAAGGAATTTTAAACTTCAGACCTCTAACATGAAAGTCTCAAGCTCAAACTACTAGGCTATCCCGAAGGATTACGTTTACTCATATTAAATCCACTCAAATTTAATCCAACGCACCTGATTACCACTATTAAATCTCAACTAACATCCCTACTCTCCAATTTTTAGCCCAACACAAATTGATAACTTTCATCTAATTCAACAAACATAAAATTTGTAAGGTAAAGATAAGTGTGTGATAATTTATCTTATGACAATCTCTATCTACTTGCTCACTCAATAAAAACAGGAGGTAAGCCAAGTTTAGAAACACCATCAGTGAAGTACACTCAACAAAACTTTAGAAGGTTCTGGAAATCACAACCTTCTATAGTTTTTTAACTTTTGTTTATAAAAGAGTTTAGTTAACGCCAACTAACAAAATACAAATGCTCTTTCACATATTCGGCATCTATTCACCACATATAAAAAGGCAAATAGCCATCACAAAGTGGGCCCAATTATCTTCATTTGCTTCGCTGTACACTCACCGACACTACCCACCAATTACAACACTCCTTTACTGTGATATGCGTAACATCTGATAATAACTCAACAAGTGGAACATTATTATACACCAAAAATAAGACAAAGGATTTAAAATAAAAACAAAGTACAGCAACAGAACAAAAGAAAAGAAAAGAAAAAACAGTGCCCTTTACTCAGATAAACGGCTCACTCACTATTAAAGGACATTTAAAAATTAAATGAAATTAAATAAAAATCGTCTCTACAAGCAAGTCACAAATAAAAATATGACTCCAAAAACCCAAATTTAATTAAACAAACGGAAAATGGCGGTTTAGGACAAATAAACGGACACAATTACCGAAACTGACACTGTGAGTAGAGCTTTCAGTAGCGCCGGAGTGTTAACGTTACCGGCGTTCTTCTTCGCCGTACTGTTCTCCGAATCTGCAGTGGGACTATCCGCCGGAGAACCAGCTGGAGATGAAGTCGGTGGAGCAGGAGGAGACATCATTGGAGTAGGAGAGCTGGCTTCCGGAGCAGGGGCTGGTGCTGGTGTTGGAGAAGTCTCCGGAGCTGGTCCTGGTGCTGGGGATGGAGCTTTTCCGTACAATTCCACAGGTAGAAGCACACTGTCGACGGTGAAAATGCAGAAGGGAGTAGAGTCAATGACTGTGGAAGCGATTCTGGACGAATCGACACCTGTGTCAAGTGTCACCTGGTCACCTTCTGTTGAAACTGCCAGATCATACTTGCTAGCGCCATTAGTAGCTAGAGTTGAAATCGGATCCTTCGTCGTTTTCAAGGTTCCAATAGGAGTGTAACTCGGAATAGCATGGTACTGCAACAACGAAACAACATCAGCGCTACTGAGATCGCTCAGATCTGGAACTTTAGCTCCCTTAAACGCCTCATCATTTGGGGCAAAAATAGTCAAACCCTTCTCAATAGCAGTTTGATACGTCTTGAGAACTCCAGATTTGACAAGTAATGAAGCAAATGTTTTACACCCAGCTTTCTCCAATGCACCAGTAATATTAAAATCACCAGATGGCGCCGGTGCCGTCAAAATACCCGGAGCAATAATCGGAGCACTAACTTCCAACACAGAGATATTATACTGGATTTGCTTCACAGATTTAGTATATGTAGACGCCAATGGTGAGTTCGGAATAGCTGAACCAAAACCTACTTTACCACCTTTAAGATCGGTAATGTTAACAGAACCTATGTTTCCATGAGCATTGCCGGTAGTTTGGTAAAGAGTAGTGGAAGTCGTAGTACCGTCGGAGATCTTATGAAGTTTAGTACCGTCAAAGTAATCAAGCAAAACATGAAGAGAGAGGACATTTTTGATGACGGAAAGTGGATGTTTGTCGACTATAGCAGACATAGCTCCATTAGGCAAAGCTAAAACGGTAATAGTTTCACGGCTGTTAATCTCGTCGGCGAGTTTAGTTTGTGAGAGATAACTGTTGAATACACTGTACTCCGGGAACTTGTTCAAAATTTCAGTGATGTTGTGTGCATGAACGGAAACGGTAAGGAGAGTGAAGAGGAAGAAGTGTAGGGTAGTCATGGTGTATGTTAGCAAAGAGAGAAGTGAAGGATAATAAAGAAGCGTGGTATTAAAGGAGACGGTTGACTATGGTTAAGAAGTGAGGGTTAACTATAGTTAAGTTAACTAGGGTTGAGAGTAAAGAATATATGGATAGCATGTGAGACAGAAGAGTGTGAGGGAATTCCGTTCAACTTTAATTTGGGCAACAGCTGGAGCTATCTGGTGTTGTCGGTATTATTACCTTTAAAACTCTTTTATGGTCACAAAATTACAGAAATGTCCTTAATCTTTTGGTTGTATGGTTTTGGCCCTTTCATAGGTTATATCAAAATATAGTAATTCAGCTCAATTATTACTAAGTTTTATTCAAGTATAATGCGGTTGGTAGATGATTTCTTTTTTGGGGGTGGTTTAAATTTAACTCACTTTGGTGAATTGGATGAAAGTATTGAATGAGTTTGAACTATGATATTAATTGTTTAATATCAAATTTCACATAATAGGTTTTGATCCAAATTAATATTGAGGATAGAATATAACAATAATAATAACTTAATATATATTTATAAGTGGAGTTGAGGGAGAGAGTGTGTGTATCGTCTTATTTCTATTTAGTAAAGAGAGATTGTTTAAATTTTAAATGATTTTTGATTTAAATAATATATATAAAAAATTACATATTGAAATATATATATAGTAGTAATAAAGAAATTATGCTAAAAATAATGAAGAAAAGTACAGTGACAACAAAAAACAACATGATAATTGAAGCAAATAAAAGAATCAATATTAATAAAATTAAAGAATAAGATATTATAATAAGTAATAGAAATGCAAACTAGATAATTCATAAAAAAAAAAAATAGTAATGAAAACTCAATAACAATCGATATCTAATTAACCTTAATCTTATATTTCCTTATCCTCTTAGCTAAGATAATATTTTCTAAAAATTACAGACAAATTATGTCTTATCTAATCACTCATCTTCAATACTTCTTCAATTTATTCTTATGCAACAAAATTAATTATGTTTTTGACATTTTTCCCACGTCAAGCACCCTCCCAATCACGAAGTTGTTTGGAAGCTTGATTCTAAACTATGGCCAAAAGTATATAGGGTCCTTTGCAATTTTTCTCCTACTTTGATTGGTCTTTAGTTTTTGTGATTCAAGAGAACATTTTTTTTGTTGGAAAGTGGATTTACATTTTCAATTATATCTCGAATTATTAAATAACATATATCCTACTAACTATACATTTAATTTATCAAAGCAAAGTAAAATCAATATCCATTTAAAGGGCAAAAATCAAAGACCAAATAATTTGTAAGTAATGGTACAATGGGATATATAAAAGTTTTTGCATGAATTTCCCACTTTTTTAAGGTGTTCTTTAATTTTGACAATCAAATTAATAATTTTTTTAGGGATAATGTATAAGTACTCCCTCAATCTATGTCTGAAATCTCATAGACACACCTATACGGTCTTATTATCCTCCTGAACTTATTTTATTAATAATTTTCTACCCCTTTTCGGCTTACGTGGCACTGTCTTGTGGGCCCAGATGCTCGTTGACTTTTTTTTCAAGCTAGTGTCACATAGGCCGAAAAGGGGTAGAAAATTACTTATATAATAAGTTCAGGGGTAATAGAACCTTAATATAGAATAAGTGTGTCTCTGAAATTTCCGACATAGATTGAAGGGGTACTTGTGCATTTTCCAAATTTTTTTTTCTCTGCTTCTCATTTATGAAATTTTATGGTCACACATTTGCCTTATGTAGCACTAGTTGTATGGTATTTATTTACGAGACATAAATTTAGAGAATTTTTTATTTTATTTAAGTTATAATTTTGTGTGTCGAACCTCTGTTATCATAAATTTGATAGGATCTAAGTTATGATTTATGAGACATAATTTTATCTTGTGAATTTCACTTTGGGATGTTCCTTGCCTTGTGATTCTATGTTAAGGGTATTATCAATCACTTTTTTGTTATTTAAAATATTAAAGGACGAAAATCATAAATTTGAGAAGCAAAAATTAAAAATCATAGAAATTTAAATCTTAAGAATGGTCTTACACATAATCTTCTTTACAATAAAAGCATTTATGTGGATGACCCGAAATCTGTATCCCTAACTTCCCCATAAATGAGCATTGTGACACAAAAGCCCCATAAATTTTTGAATGGCCCAAATGGGGCTTATTGGACCCTCCTATGACCCATATGCCTCATCATGTTTCGTTTGAACTCTAAAAACCCATGATACTGCCAATAATTAAAGTTGGACTAGGCCTAAATATTTCTATCGTTTTGTTACAAAAATATGGTAAAATTAGGTGGTATGAACTATTTTTTAGCTTGTCATGAATTTTTAAAAGGAAATAAGTATACAAATGTTCTACTTAAAATATATAAGAAATTATAAAGGTTTGAATCTTATGAACTATTTCTTGATTTGGAAACTTGGCGGATAATTAAATCCTATATAAAAAATTAAAGTTTTAACTTTATAAATTCTTTCTTTGATTTTTAAATTTCCAAAAGATTTGTGAACCTCACGAATCCTTAGTTTTGAACTTATAAACATTTGAACATCGTTCCTTTCTTGGTTTTGAAATTCAACAATTTTTGAACCCTATAAAAACCTTTTTTTGGTTTCGAAACTTCAATAAAATCTTGAATCACAAGAATTGTGTCCACGCACTCATATGTGAATCAACAATATGTAAATCTCTCTAGATCACATGAAACTGAGCTTGAATCACTTGAGTCAGATATGTTTGATTTCTAATTTGGACATGAAATTTATGTATATGCATGAATTTATACGCGTAAATGGTCCCCGGTTATGGATATAGTTATGGAGCGTTGTAATATAAAATATAATGTTTTCTTCCTACGGTTTATGGTATTGGTTCGTTAACAGAGAACCTACAATCTCTTGAGTTTGAAGTACTCGAAGACTTGAACAATTTTCTGCTTATATTTTTTCTCAGTCACCAGATAATTTAAATACAATACTTATAAAATAATTACCCCTAGAACAAGGACATGACTTTTTCACTTAACTAGAACTAAAGACTGCACTATTACAGAAAAATAACTACATTATTACAGGAAAATAACTACTACTAAAGAGAAATTACTACAATATCTATTGAATAATTAAGGAGTGATAACAATACGTTTTTATAAAGTGTTAAAAAGACATTAAAAAAGAAGAAGAAAATTCCACACAAAAAGAAAGAAAACAAGGGGAATAATAATGACGTGAAAGTTCTGACGGAAACACGAAATATAATTTTTTGGTTGTTTCGAGAAGTAGATTCTTCGAAAATGACGAAAGTATGACGCCAATATCACTCTTATTACACACAACGTGAATAGAAATAATTGTGTGAAAGCTTTAGCAACAGAACTAAATATAAATATTTAGCTATTTTCAAGGAATAAATCTGATAAATACGACAAAGATATAGCACAAATATTACACTTATTGTAAATCAAATAAATGTGACTATGCTACTAAAAGAGAGCATAGCTTTACTATCCGTCCTAACTCTTTAAATTTCTTGAACCGACCCTTTTTAACTCACTCTAAAATATTTATTTCCTTTTCAATTTTCAAGTATAAAAACCAACCTTCATTATGTAAAGTCTTTAAGTGAGTATGTTTTTCTTTCTTTTATTCACATATAATAAAAATAAAAAATATGATTTCACGTTTCCTTTCTTTCATGTTTTATATGTTCTTAATATTAATTATTCATTTCTTAAATTATTTTTAGGAATGTAATACTATTTTATATCATTTAATATGTAAGTTATGGTAAAAAGACGTGTAAAATTTAAAATGAACAAATAAAAATAAATATTTAAACAACATATATAAATCGACATTATATGACTCCTTTTCGTTACATGAAATTAAGCCTAAATCATTCTGAGTCGAATATATTTAATTCTAAATTCGGACTCCAAAATGTCAAATATATACAATTTCAAATTCCAACTAAAATTTCTTCATGCGAATCCACACGCTCTTTCAAGTGTTGGAAAGTCATTTCAAAGAACAAAAATAAAAGAAAAAAAATTAGTGGAGAGTAATAATATCATGAAAGCATAGAGCTAAATATAAATATTTTTATCATTTTTGAGGAGTAGACGAATTTAAAACAATAAAAAGTATACCACGAATATCACACTTTTATCATACACAAGGTGAATACTGCAAACCATGTTCTCAAAAATTAGCGTAGATTCACAAATTTGAGAAAAAAAATTGGGGATTGTTGATGTTATAAATTTATAAAAATGGGATGAGTTCTGAAGATTTTCGATTTTGAATTGTGATTGCAGAGTTTTTTAAAACCGCTGTTTTTTTTTTCTTACCTGTATATAATTCGTTTGAGTAATAAATGCATAAGTTACTTAAGAATACACCACATAACTAGCACAGCATTGTGCTATCACTTGGTACGTTTTTATAGTATTTGAGTCAAATCTTATTATTTAGAATCTTTTGAAAATTAAAATTTTACCCTAAGTTTTTCTCTTTTATAAAAACACCCTTTTTTTAGTTGTTTGCGTTGTATTATATAATTTTTTACGTGACATCAAAATAGTGATGAAATATTTAGTGAACATTAAATAATGATATGATTGTTGATGAAAATGATGAAAAATTAGCTCAAGGTAATAAAGTAATGTGTTTCGTCTACTTCACGATGTATGAAATGATACTTGTTGCACTCACTCCAAATTACCACATTGCTCTTGTGTCAAGGACACTATTTGCTACTGTTGTAACGAACATCCAATTAATTTGTAATACAAACTTATAGTTAGTTTTAATAGTTTTAAAAACTTATGGGTATTAATCATATTTTTCTAAAAAAAGTGAATTATATTTCTCAAATTTTATGGCTAAACATATGGTGAACTTCACATAAATTTTCACTGAATTAATATTTGCCAAGTATATTTAAAAATTTATGACCAAACGCCTAGCTTAAGATCTCAAATTCAAATTTGGGGTATAATTTCTTTTTACTAGGGAGCATTTTCATTTTAAATGATATACTCTTTATTCTGAGAATCAAACAATTTAATTTTAACTCGATATTCATGCATAGAATATTTGAAATAAAATATATATAATTAAAAAATACGTTAAAAATATTATAAATCATATCAATTAATAATTTAAAATATTTATTAATATATATTTTTAAAAAAAACTTATTTAAATCTTAAATCAAAAAACAAATACAAACATGGTAAATGAAAAGAAGAAAGCCCAATCGATTACTCAAGAGTGATATATAACCATTAACAACCTATGACTGTGTCACAGCAATAAAATTATTTCTTTTTTAATTAGATATCTTACGAAAAAGTATTTTTCTTTTAACTAAAAATTTATTAAATCAATTATGTTTTAATATAAATAGCGGAGAAAAGAAGAGTGATACAAGGGAGAAAGTTAGTGGTAATTAACCATAGAGTAAAGAGATAAGAAGTGGTAGTAGTAGATATCACGAAATTCTTCTGAAGGTTGTTTGTCTGTGATGGAGTCTGCTATTTGGCATTAATGCTGTAAGAAAACTGACCAAATGTCAGAACAAATTCTGACCACTTACTTTAATTACTTACATTGTTCATATTCACAGACAAAAGCTAGTAGGAAAAATGAAATGGCAGCTGACACTTCCATGCCACTAAATCACTATGACCTAACTTCTTTTGTTTTCTTCATGACTTCACTGCCGTGTTCTTCTACAATTATATTCCTTCCTCTCTTTTTTCTTTTTAACAGTAATCAATATCACATTACTTTGTCCAGAATAAACGGATTTATGACTTATGACTTATTTTAAAATACACGTATGTAGTGTGAGAGTCAATATGTTCCTAGCTATAAGAGAAAATGAGGGATTAGTTCTTTTTAAAAAAAGTTTGAAATATTTAATTAATGGTCTATAATATAATTTGAAAATTTACTCAATTTAATTTTAAAATAAGTGATAAATATCATATAAATTGAATAAAGGAAGTAGCTTTTTTGTTTTCTTCTCTCTTACTGTGCTCATCAGTTTTTGCTGTGATGCATCTTTGGCAAGTGTCAGCAATATCAGAAGCTGAACCACTCTCTAATTTCTGTATAGTAAATTTTGGGTTGGTTTAGTTGCAGGTTTTGCTTTTTCCTTTTTTTCTTTCATGTGAAGTCAAGAAATGCAGCTTCATCTATTCTCTGCCACCCCTCTTTCTCTCTCAGGTCTTTACCCTTTTATCTCTGTTATGTTTATGTTTATGTGTCAAAGATTGGATTTTTTTATGTGGGGTTTGTGTTACTGATGAAAATTATGCTTATTTTGATGAAGGAAAAGGAAAAGAAGATGAAATAAAGAAGAAAAAAGGGTCACCACCTTGCATAGAGCTGTCTTTAGGCTATGGAAGTTCAAGCCATGTTGTTGAGGAAGATGGAAAAGATGACAAGTCATCTAACTCTGTGTTCACAGAAGCTCAGTTTCAAGAACTTCAACTCCAAGCTGTGATTTTTAAGTATTTAGTTTCTGGTCTTCCAGTTCCTTTTCATCTGTTTTTCATCATTTGGAATAGTGTTTCAAGCTCCTTGGGTGACGGTGGAATCTACAAACTATATCCTACCTGTAAACTTCCTATTCTTTCGCTTTAATTTGTGTTTTTTTTTAGTTTTCTGTTTGTTGAATTCCATCAAGATTTATTGAAAAATATGATTCTTTTCATTGGAAGTATAAGTTTTGTGATTCAAACTTGTGCTGTCTATTCAAGAATGTGTTTTGTTTTTTGGTTGAACTTTTGGAAAATTGTTGCATGAATCCTCCTTTTGTATTCAGTTGTTCTGATAGAGGGAACTGTTGTGTTTGTTTCTCGATACTTTTGACTTTTCTTTTTTGAATAACAGAGTTGAAAAGCCTATTGATAAGAATGCTAAGATCTAAAGAACATTGAACCGACTTTATTCAATTGGAAATGAGTTTTTGATTTCTGAAACTTGGTACATTAGATGAAGTTTAGTTGCTGAAAAGATTTGCTTTTGTTTTTCTTGGACTTGATATTCTGACTCTGTTATACTTTAAGATTCTGTTCTTTTTCAAGTTTTGGCTCTTTTCCTTTGCCTTGATATAATAATATTCCGAAGTCTGCAATGCTTTTTGATTCTCTTGTTAGATTGGCTCTACTGTTTTATTGCCTATACTGTGAGATGCATCCTTTTTGTGGTCATTAAGCATTAAAGTGTTGATTTATGATAAAACATTTGCCCTGTATTTGATTAGATTGGTCCTTGGAGAATCATGTTCATTTGTTCTGCCATCTTTCCTCGGAACAGTGCGAAAGCGTTGTTTGTTACATAATTACTACTATATGAGTCTATGAGCTCTAAATTTCAGAAACTTAGTTGTGCTTTTTATCATTTTAAAGTCTTTACATCATACTTGGTTTGATGTGGGGAATGAATATCTAGTGCTGAATAGTCTTTGATAGGTAAGGGCAAGAGTAAATGTTTAATCCATGTTATATTCATTTGCACAATGAAGAGCTTGGCTATGTGAATACTTAGGTTCTTTGAAGCATGTTGTAATGCTTTAATGTTTAATAATATGGCTTCTGGTTGCAGTGGGACGATTTGACTATACGAGCATGACGGATCCTGAACCAGGGAGGTGTAGAAGAACTGATGGGAAGAAATGGAGGTGCAAAAGGGATGTGATTCCAGGTCAGAAGTACTGTGGGCAGCATGTGCATCGAGGTCGACGTTCAAGAAAGCCTGTGGAAGCTTCTGAACATGTTATGAGATCAGATGATACAAATATCATTTCCAAGATAACTAAACTGTATGCCAGTGGTGATGACCCTGGCAGCAAATGTGCTCCTGCAAGTAGTAAAACATCCTGTTTGTCTTCTACTAGCAGAACTAACCAATACAACAGCATCGAGGACTCATCTGCTAAACCAAGATTCATCAATTCTGGCTACGGCAGTGAGAAGCAAGACACCTACATGATTTGCAAAAGAAAGGACATCACAACCTCCGTAAGAACCCCATCTTTCATTGCTGGTGACAATGCTGATAGTAAGAACATCGATTTCAATCGTATTAGTCCAAGCAAAACCAACCAAAAACAGAACTGCGGAGAAGCTAGGAAGCATGGTGCTTTGGTTCCAATTTTAGGTCTATCTACAAAGAGTGACCAGCAACACACTATAGGTAAATCACCGATTCCAATGTGTTATATTCAAGGAACTTCTTTCCGTCTTCATTTTAACTTGTCTTTCATCGGTTTAAGATCTGTAAAAATAGCATGCCTTTCCAGGGAAATTATCTAGCACTAGATTATTTAAAAATTCTTCTGAGCAGTGCCTAATAGTGGGTGCTTCGTGAAACTAGTAGAGGAATTAGGATTGTATGGTCTCCTTTTATTAATTTGCTTGGGTTTGTGCAATATTAAATAATTTCTTGCCTCATATTTGATAGTAATCGATAACATTTTTTATTTTAGTCCTCTATTTGTAGTTCTTAAAATCCTTTTGCATAATGCTGTGATAGTTGAAGGAGAAGTTAGTTTCTTTTATTAGCTCAGCAACCTTGATGATTGTTGAGAATGGCTCATGATTAACGGTTGATCCTTTTTTTGTTATAACACAGGCTCAGAATCTGACGAGCAGAGGTGCCGAAGATCAGATGGAAAGAAATGGAGATGCAGCAAGACTGTTGTTCCTTGTCAAAAGTACTGTGAGACTCACATGCACAGGGGAGCCAACAGAAAAAGGGTAGCCTCTGTCTCAGTTGTTGTCCCGCCTTCTAAATCTCCTTCATACAGGTTTTGCCCACCCGAAAATGATGGTACTCGAAGAAACTTGAACACCAGTCTCTCCATTTACACAATCCCAGGGCACCAAAACATTACAGATGATGATTCGAACAGTAACAGTATTAGTGATGCCACCACTATCACCGATGAAATACCAGCATTTGTGTCGCATTAGAAGAAAATCACGGAGACTTTGTGTTGTTGGTGTTCTTTTTAGCAAGATGTGTGAACTTAGTGAGTACTTGAGAAGTGTCCATGAAGGTGATTTTGTGGCCATGTACAAGTCCTTAGCTAGTCTGTAAATCTATTAGGATTGAAAATTCTGTTTTGTAATAGGTTTGATGAGATGATAGACATGTACTTTTTCCTACTAGATCTCCTGGCTAATTGATGACTATTTTTGTTATATACAAGAAACTGCTGCTTAATGATTTTAATCAAAAAAAAGTTAAAAGGAATCAGAGTCTACCTTGTTTTGGATGGTTGTAATTGTTATTTTAAATGCAATATTTATTTTGATTGTAATTTAAATTTTATTGTATCTTATCGTTTAAATCCAGGTAAGAATGGAAAGACCGTAACGATCAATTTGGAGTGGTTGTCACATTAATATTTTCTTCTAATTTTGTTTTTATATTATTTCATTATCGTATTTCATCTCTGAGCTTACCAACTCTACTTTGTATCCTACTTTTTCTAAGGTCTATTATGAATGTGTGACATTATGTAATGACAGAGAACTTTACTTTTCTTATAAGTTTATCATTCAAATTATGAACCTGTAACGTTATGTCACGATGGCGAATTCTACTTCTCCTATAGATTTATCATTCAAATTATAGAGTGTGACATTACATAATGATAAAGAACGATACTATCCATTCAAACACTCTATTCATTAAAACAATACAATACGATATAATAAAACACAATATATAACAACGATGCAACAACAAAGCCTTCAATATATTGGTTTTGAATTTTATCTCCTCCTTCTACGTCCTTTCATTAATATGTTTTGTTAATGATAATTGCTTAGCAGATGCTTATGGCTGGGAATTATTAAAGAGAGAAGCTAGTATTTTAATTTTGCACTATAATTAACAACTCTGTATATATCTTTCAACTAATTAAGATTTATTGGAAATGTATAGATGGTGGCTGTTGACTCTGTGATGATGACGGTGGCCGTCTCCTCCTCCTCCGGCAGTAATAGGGTAAATATATTTCTCTATTATAGAAATAGTTAAAAGTATATCTCTAGTTATACTTGGGGCTCCCATTATACTTTTGAACTAAGTATATCTCGTTGTACCTTCGAGCTAAATATACTGTTATGACTAATATAGGACACGTCGAATAATTAGGATTAAAAGAATTATTCAATTTAAAATAAATTAAATTTAGATACAACCCTCCCCATCTCAATAATTTAATCCGATCTAATCTATAACATTAACCAACTCAATTTATCTTTCAAACATAAACTGAAAAAAAAAAAATCCTAACCGGCATCCTGTTTCTGTTCAGCAAACGAAAGGAACATTGCAACTAGGAATAGTCTCCATCCATATATAGCAGCTGACTATCTCAAAATATAGTCACAAATTTGGTGTCAAAGTATAGCCCACAAATTTGGTTTTAAAATATTTGTGATTATATTTTGATCTTAATTCAAATTTGGCCTTAGTTAGGATGAATCCATTTAGGATGAATCCATCAGTGATCCATTGAAGTTGACACAAACTTTTACTTAGCCTTCTTAATTAGATTTTGTTCATTATAAACAGTTCATGTAAAGCTCAATTGTATCATTTTGACACTCTTTGTGCAATCAACAAAAAGATGATGTGTGTATGAGTTTGCTCGCAATAAGATATAAAGTGTCAAACTAAATGAGGAGATTTATCATTTTGTTCAACAAGATCATAAATAATAAATTTTCAATTATAGAAGTTTTGTTAATTTACAATTTTTGAGATTTTTTAATGTTTATAAGAAAAAACAATCAATTTAAAAGTTCAAATTATATATTCAACCAAAATTTCATTTTAAATCAACTTGATTTTAAGTCACGTCCAAACGAGCTCGAAAACAAGTTACATGGAATACGAAGGAACACGAGATCTTAGGAACTAATAAATGTATAAAGATAATATGCGTTCAACACTGTCAACAATGGTGTCGTGGTGTAGTTGGTTATCACGTCAGTCTAACACACTGAAGGTCTCCGGTTCGAGTCCGGGCGACGCCAGCTTATACCTTTGTTTTTTTTTTAAGTAAATTAAATATTTTAATTATTTAGTCAAAAATATGGTACTAATTAATACTGCAGTAATGTAATATTACAGGGAATCTTTTTGCATTGTTAAATCAAAAATTAATATTACAGGGAATCTTTTTGCATTGTTAAATCAAAAATTAATATTACAGGGAATCTTTTTGCATTGTTAAATCAAAAATTAATATTACAGGGAATCTTTTTGCATTGTTAAATCAAAAACTAACTTAAAAAGACAGTTAACTCTATTTGAACTTTGAAATATAGGATTTCTTCCCTTTTAAAATATTTAAACATGGATTTTACTTTTATATGAAGTTGCCAATAGCCATATAAATTTATTTTTTAATTTTTTTGTGTGCGCGATATTAGTTAGAATAGCATATAGGATTAAGAAAAGGAAAGCGTAATGAGATAGATAGACGTCAATTTTATCACATTTAGATACTAAATCATAATTTTGAACTAAGACTTACATGAAAATAGTTAAAAATATATATTATTTAGATAATCAAATCGTTAAAAATTCACATTTTCATTGATAAAAAGGGAAATGAATGTATTCCACGTAAAATTATCACTACAGGAGATGACATAATTAAGAAAAATACCACTAAAACTAATTAGAATATAATTAAACAAATTAGAAAGGACACTAAATTGTTTGAATTTTAAATCTTTGAATTCAAGAAATCCAATCCATGAATTGTTTTTCTTTTTTGCCTTTTTTTTTTTTATAGCATTTGACACACACACATATAAGTTTTAAAAATTATATTATGGGTAGACAAATCTCCCAGTTCAATTTTAAAATTTTCAAATAAAGTAAACTCTTTTTCATGATGAAATGCCCACCAAAATTATTCTAAGAGTTTAGTCTATTAGCTTTGGTCCAAAACAGACCAACTTAACAAATTTCAACGAGTTATTTGGTGTGAATTATATATATATATATATTTATATATATGTGGGCTTGATTTTTTATTTATTTTTTAAAGTTTTTTTTTTCATTTTAAAATATAAATATTATTTAATATTTTTGCAAAATAAAGCATAACATTTAATCACTTCCTCTTTAAATCATACATAAAAGCTTTAGTTATCAAATTCTTACCTTAAAAACATTTTTCTTAATTGTAAAATTTAAGAAAATTTATTCTTTACACATAACTAGAGAATTTGAAAAGTTTTTTAACATTAACTTTTGAATACTATATAAACCATACCATTAGATTGCTACATGTTGGATATGACATTATTTGTAAAAAAATGAAACTCGGATGAATATGATGGTGTCAAAATAGCCATGGATTTCTGCGCGACTGATCGAAGAAGACGACTGAATATGGAGTTTGAAAACCTCTGAAGCTCTTGTCATTCTTCTGCATTTGTTTATTTACTTTTCTTTTTTTAAATTTAGCTAATGCTATAGTTTATTTTCCTTTTTGATTATTGAGAAACGATCCACTTTTGAAATTGATAGTTGTACTATTATTTAATTTTGTTGATTAATAAACCTTGATAGAATATTGTGGGGGGTTTTTTGTTTTAAAAAAATATATTAATGTAATATAATTAAAATTTAAGTTTAATTTACAGTCATTTTTGTTACATATTTTGATTTTTTATTTTCTCTAATCTATGAAATCTGAAGAAAAAAAATCAAATTTCTCTATCATTATTACAATTTATTAATTTTCATTTTTCTTTATTATTACTACAATTTATTATTTTTATTTAAATTTTTTTTTCTACCTTCTATTTTTTATAATTTTCTAAAAGGAAATGTATTTAACTCTGATCCTTATTGCCATAATTTAACTATTTCTATTATTTTTTTTTATAAATATATATGTTTTATTTATGTCTCCTTTTATTACCCTTAATATGTTCTGCTCATTTTCTCTCAATTAATTTCATTTAATTTGTTGTAAAATGTTGAAAAAAATCAAAATAACTTATTTTTTTATCATTAATAAAAAATTATTAGTTAATTTTTCCAAAACTTTTCTTTCATTCTCCTAAATTTCTTTCATTTATTAAAAAATAAAACAGTTCTTAAATTCTGATAAATCTCTATCAGGATCATTTTTTAAAAAAATTATTTTTTTGTAATTTTTTAAAAGTTTATTTATAACTCATTCTTTTTAATTTTTAAACTTCATCTTTTTTGAGTGGCAAGAGTTTAGTTTTTTTTGTGAAAATAAATAAATATATATATATATATATATACACACACATACACACAAATAAAAGGTAATAAGCGGAATATAAGGAAGAGAAATATTTAAGAAATATATTTTTATATGTAATCAAAAAATTCTTTTAATTATATTAAATAAAATGTTAAGAAACTAAAAAGTCATTTCTTTAATATAAGTTTTAATGATATTTATTTACATTACGTTAACAACTTTTTATTTTTCTAATTTCTAAAGTAATTAATAATCATATTGATATTAGGTATTATATTTTATTTTTACTGTTTTTATATTCTTTATGTTTATTATTTGTATATTTTAGTTTGTCTAAAAAAAAAATCAACCTATGGAGTGGATGTCAGTAAAAGCTCAAAAGATTAAGTATGCATTAAATTTATAAATTATTCTTTGCTATAAAAATTAAGGTCTAACAACTATATTACAAATACCTCTTTATTTATATGATACTTAATAAAATTACTCATAACTTATCATTTTATATAATTCCGCAAAGCTCGAATAAGTTTACTAGTATACTAATATGAAAGAAGATGCAAGATTATTTATCAAGTGTTTGGTTAGAGGTATTATATAATTTTATATTATTTATGCTATCACTTCTACCATAGATAGTGAAATAAGTTGGAGATACATAATAAAATTCTCTAGTAGACATTGAAATTTTGTGGGACTCTAGAAGACGTGTTCAATTCGAATTGAGACTCTAGAAGGTGTGTTCAGTTTCAATGAAATTTCTTGAATGGCACTCAATCTTAAACCCTAGTTCATGTTTATATAAAGGATACTAAATTTCGTTAAAAGACATCTTGAATCTTCCGCAAATTGATCGAATATTCATATAGAAGTCAAATCTAAATCATCCTAGTTCGAAAAATATGTCACTAATGAAGCTAACTTTTGGGATGTGAGTTAGGCCTAAGACCTAATTTACCATGCTATTAGAGCAGGACCCATCTCACCCAATGTTGGGGCCCAAAAAAAATAAAAAATTCATGCACCAGATGCTAGATACTGGGCGTGATGTGGGTAAAAAATTATCCAAAATTACCCACGCACTAGATGCTAAGCACTGAATGTGAGCTGAGTCGTTAAAACAAAAAGTCTCATATTGGTGGTTAATGAGATGAGTGGACTCCTTATAAGGTTTGGACAGTCTCCTTCCTTTGAGCTAGACCTAATTTAACAGAATCATGGATAAATCTTATAATAGTATAATTAAGGGATCAACATAATTGTACTCGCAATCTTGATGAAAAAAATTATGTTTCTTCATTCCAGTGAGACCAAATCTGTCCTTCATCTCTTCTCTCATAATGAAATCTGAAAATCAGAAGTTCATCTTTTCTCTCCTAATGATATCTGAAAATCTGAAGTTCATCTTTTTTCTACTAATAATATCTGAAAATCTAAAGCTGCAAAGGTGGAAGAATGAGTACTTCAAGCATCATCTTTGAGTTTAATCGAGTCTATACTCCAACAAGCCTTGAAGGGGAAGGGGAAAGGGGGGGGGGGGGGGTATTTGTAGACATTGAAATTTTGTGGCACTCTATAAGACGCGTTAAATTCGAATTGAGACTCTTGAATGTGTGTTCAGTTTTAATTAGATTTCTTGGGGTCTATTCAACCCTAAATTCTAGTTCATGCCTATATAAAGGGTACTAAATTTCCTTAAAAGACATCTCGAATATTCCGCAAATTGGTGTAACATTTATATGATGGTCAAATCTAAATCATCTTAGTTCGAGAAATACGTCATTAACGACCCTCGAATCATGAATAAATCTTAGGTAGGTAGAATCAAAGGAGGAACAAAATTGTACTCGCGCCTTTATCAATAAATATTCATGATTTTTCAGATTTTATTTGTGTGGTTGATTTATTTTTCATATGTTCAAAATTTGTTGCAAAAAACTCCTCTTAATTACTAGTCTACTTTTAAATTGACACACCTTTTCAAAAAACAATAATTAACATAGTGAGTTAGCCATATTAATTATGAAGTAGATGAATTAAAAACTTAAAATTTTCAAAAGTTTTAACTTTTTCAAAGTAACTAATTGAGAATACAATTTGTCAAAATGGACAAGTAATTAAGAACAACTGAAAAGGGAAAAAAATATACAAAATAATTAGAGACAGAATGAGCAACTTATTCTAAAATAAATAATCAAGGAATAACTTATTATATGGGCTATTGATATCCGTGGTTATAAGACCATCTCCAACCCAACATCAAACTTTATTCAAAATCAATATATGGTGTAAAATTTAATTTTTTGAACTCCAATCTACCCAATTTTTACACCAAATTTGATGTAACACTATCACTCCAAATAATTTTTTGAATATTATAATATTGTTTTATCATATAAACTTCTAATTAACATTATATAAATCATATGTTTTAATTAAATCTCTTCTATATTTAAATTCTTTTCATGTAATATTTTTATAATATTAATTTTAGATATAAAATTTAATTTTTTTATAAATTAATTTTTTATATTTGTTTTTTTAAAAAAATTAAATTTATATTAATTCTACTATAAATTATAATTAATCTTCACAAAATTTTAGAATGCAAACATATAAATTTAACAAATAATGCAATGTACATATATATATATATATATATATATATAATAATTGTTTTAGAAAAAAGTTATTTATAAATAAAATAAATAATAAAAAAAATTGATGTAAAATTTGGTGCAGTGGATCGGAGATGCCCTCCGCCACCAAAGAAGCACTATATTTATCCTATATTATAGGACGACAAAGATTACTCTACCTAGATCAAAGAGATGGGTGAAAATTGCTCAGCCCCAACTCGTATGGAGAACAAAAACAGTGTCATCTCCGAAAAATTGTCTGCAGAATCTATTTCTAAGTTCAATAGATTCCTCAAAGGCATGGGGGTCTTCAACCTTAACTTTCCTCCTCAGTATGACACTAAGGATTCTTTCTCTGAACTCAGCCGCAGCCTCCTCAAGGTTCAACATATCCACCGTGGCAAGATTTCATGTATTGTCTCTGTCAAACCTCCTATCATGGTAAACGATTCTTGTTTTGAATACGTTATTTGGTTGAAAAGATCCAGTCTTTCTTGAATTTTGTTTGATACCCATTTTGGAAAATCCCTAATTTTGTCTGAAAATGAAAAGTTAATTCTTTAGAATTGAAAATGTAATTGACCCAAAATGGAACAGATTGATTATTGAGGATTCGTACCTTCCCACTGATCCGGGCTCGTTCTCTTTCGTTTTTTTGTGGATGGTTGGAAGTGGTTAGGGGACAAATATCATTTTGAGGGATATATAAGTGAGATTGAAGGAGGTGGTTCAAGTTGAGATTCTCAAGACTTGAACTTTTAGATGTCAGATGGCATATGCATTTAGGCGTTGGTATTGCTATGGATTTGAGGTATCCCCAATTGTGAAACTTCCACTTAATCTATTCCATCCAATGGACTTTTACACATTTACCTTGGAATTGAAACAACTGATTTTATTCCACTCAATGTGCTGAGACAGAATCCTACGAGTCTCCTTTACTTAGCCCCTGATTTTGACCATGCTACTCTCTCCATTTCATATTACTTGACATCTCTATCTGACCTCCTTCACCATCCATGTGCGTGCTTTCTGCCTCATGCAATGGTGCAATCTTTTTGCGGATACTATCAACTTCCAAGTTGCATTTTATTCAATTGCGTTGAGTGTATACTATTTTCTTTTCGTTCTTTTAGCTGTTACCGGCGAAATAAAGTATTGGAATACATTGGTTTACTTATTTCCTTGCAGAATATCTATGGTTCATTGCACGGAGGAGCAGGTGGAGATGTAGCAGTAAGGGTAGCAACTGCCTGTGCTCGAACTATCGTGGGAAAGGATAAAGAGCTCTTTCTAGGAGAATTAAGCATATCTTATCTCTCTAGTGCTCCTGAAAATGTGAGTCTTTAAGGCATTTGTTTTGTTCTCAGCATTCTCCGTGTTAATGCGTTGCTTGCAGTTTAAGCATCAAGGAAGAGCATGTCAAGATTTGGGTGGTCTTTTTTCTTTTCACCTGCTACAGTGCTGAGCGTGTGTGAATTTTCTTACAGTTTTATAAATACTGCATAGATGTTTATTTGTTTAACAGCAGACGCGACAAACGCATATGGAATTATAAGATGAGAAAGTCATAGAACTAACCTAGACTTGCAAAGTAGGAACACAGCCGTCATGTTGAATTGTCTTGTTTTGACCATGCTACTCTCTCCATTTCATATTACTTGGCCCCTGTTGACCTGACGCACCCCTTAAGAAAGCTTTATATTAAAGATGTTTTTTACTAAACTATCCTTATTAATGATGCTTTGGATCTCTAAATTTAACTACTACTACTACTTTATTTAGTTACTTAATATCAAGGATTGAAAGGGAATTATAAGAAATAACTCTGTTGATTTCATAAATTGGACAAGTAAATCGAAACAACTATTACAAGTATGAGGGCCATGTAATATGAAGCGGATGGAGTATTTGCTTACTGAGGTATAAAAATATATCAACATGATAAGTTAGCTATTTGTCTGCAATATTTATGTGTTGAGGTACAACACCCATCTTGCCTTCTCAGTAATTTATTTCTCTTTTGGATTGGGGGTACTCACAGGCCGAAGTAATAGTTAATGCATCCGTTGTTCGAAGTGGAAGAAACCTGACTGTAGTTGCCCTGGATTTTAGACTAAAGGACTCTGAGAAACTGTGTTACATTTCTCGGGCAACATTCTATCACGTGCCTGTAGCAAGTTTATGAACAAGACCTGGGGTGCAACACATTAAGCTAAAGACATCCTGCTGGTAGGTATATTAGTTCTTCAATATGTATCCAGATAACTTCTGTGGCCTTTTCATTCTGTGCATGTTGCCTCATATTTGAGTTCTTTTGGTTATAGTAACTGTGTTCCAGGAATCTGATAACATGTCCAATTTCTTGTCGTTGACAAGCTTTGGCTATAAAATATTAAAGTACTTTTTGTGGAGCTTTGTCAAATTTCAAGCAAACTACATTCTTCAATCATCTTGGTTCACGATGTATTGATGTGTATCAGTTCCAAAACTTATGTTCCCTTTGCCATTGCTTACATGGTACTAATTGTATTCTGGTGTTCAACTACCCTTTCGACACCTTAAAATCGTGCAATATTCTGTGATTGTCAGAAGTAATGTCATGTCTGTTTAACATTTTGCACTTGCACGTACTTTTGAATAAAAAGTAACTACATCAAAATCTCTTCTGTTGACAAACAGGTTAATACAAGGTATGTCTCAATGTTGGAAGGCTTACAAAGTTTCCAAACTTCATTAGAATCGGGAAAAGTTCAGCTGTCAGTACTGGAGGATGTGTTCTCTATCAGAGGAGCTTAGAAACGTTTTTGTAAATAAACCGTCTTCGTTTCTGCTAAATAGTGATACTATGTTGGCATCATTGTCCAGTTACAAACTCAGTAATGTTAAGAAATGTAAATGGAAAGCAAACCATTAATCTAAGATGAGTAAACAGCATGTACTTGTACCTATATTTTGTGCTAGGGCTGTGCAAATTTCGGGTCACACCCATAAACCAAACTGAAAATAGGTTTATCGAGTTAATGGTTCGGGGACTTGTTTTTTTGGATTTTTAACTGTTAGGTATCCTATGATACTGGATTATTGATTTTTTTTCGGTTTGACCAATAACTCAAAAAGTAAAGTAATTTTTTTTTGGTACAATTTATTGTTTGCATAAATTTGAACTATATATTATGAAAATATTTATTAGAATTGAGATGTTGAATTTTATGAGACGAACATGACTTTCTTCTATCAACATTTATAACCCAATATTGATGCTGATATTTAAGAAATGCAAGATATTATTTCTGAACACCATTATCATCATATGCTTTCCAAAGATAATAGTTCTAACTTTTTTTTTAAACAAAAAAAGCATTTCTATGTTTAGGAAAAAAGGATTAATAAAACCTAACAAACTTATGAAAGAAATGATCAACACAATCTTGTCGATTAATCAGGTAATAACTTGATTATAATGATTTATATGCTACAAACCTGATAAGTCAAATTGATAATGACCACAATTAAGTCACATCTGAGCTGAGCTGTCTTAACTAATTCTGTGGAGCATTTGCAAAATGTAAATGAAATAGGGATTAAAACAGACTATGTACTGCTCCATTGCTGGAGAATACAAGAAGAAGGAGAAGATAATGGTGGAATATAATTCAAAGCGGAAGAGTTCATACACAAAAGACACAATCATCTCGAAAGAAATATCTGAGGAGAACGTTGCTCTGGTTGATATCCTCTTCATGCACGTTCTACAGGACGGTTACAAAATTCCCCAGCAATATAATGATGTTAAGGATTTCTTCTCTCAACTCATTCGCACCTGCCTCAAGATCCACACTATACACCCTGGAAAAATCTCCTGCATTCTATCTGTCAAACCTGAAATATTGGTAATAGATGATGTTTCGGTTAATTAACGTCTACCAAACCCCCCTTTTTGAAAATTCTAGGGCTTACCAGTTTTGTCGAGTAAAGAATTTTGCCTAATTAATTGAAGGGTTGAGTTGCTCCATCTTTTGATGACATGTATGTAAATCACAGGTTCGATTTGTGAACAATCATCTGTGCAGAAATGGTTAGGAGTCCCTTACATGCTTTTGATTGAGCTGATTTTTGGATTTAGGGCATAACCTCTGCTTGTTCTCGGTTCACCGCAATATTGAATACTCGTGTTATATTGTACATGCCCAGCAAAGAGTAAATTTCAATCTTCTTTTTGCAGAAAAACACAACGGCTTTGTTTGATTTGTGCTTTTGTTTTTTTCTTCTGGTTGCCTTCCAAAGTTGTATTTGCCATGTGATGAGTGTGCAACCTCTTTATTGTACTGGATTGTAGAATGCTTATAGTACGTTGCATGGAGGAGCAATTGGAGCTGTCGCAGAGAGGGTGTCAATTGCCTGTGCCAGAACTGTTGTAGGAAAGGATAAGGAACTCTTTCTTGGAGAATTGAGAATGTCATATCATTCTGCTGCTCCATGCAATGTGAGTATTAAAGCTTTCATTTTACCTCCTCAATGTCACTAGATCTAACAACTTGGTAGGAGCTATTGCATATCATAAAAGGAGATTTCATTCTTTTCTCTTTCCCTATATTTATTTACCTTTATATTTGTGTCCTCTCTAGGCAGAGGTGGTCATAGACGGGTCTATCATTCGGAGTGGAAGGAACATAACTGTAGTAGCAGTTGATTTTCGGCTCAAGGACTCAAGGAAATTGGTCTACACCTCGAACGCAACATTCTATCACATGCCTGTCGCAAGTTTATGACTTAAAACTCAAAACACATTAAGTAGATACGTTTGCTGAACACGTTCAGCAGCTCATATAGCATCATTAGATGAATTTGAGACTTAAGAGTACTCTTATCTGTAATCCCCAAAGCAATATTTACATCTAGCATTATCTGAGATTACCTTATTTGTCATCTGTATCATCTATGTAATCAAGTGTTGCTTGATGAAATACACAATGGAATCATGATTTATTGAAATAGAATGAAGTGAAAATCATGTACATCACTCTTGTATTAGTGGTTTGTCCAATGAAACTCCACTTTAACTGGACTGCTGTATCACTACTTGTACTGCATGTCTGCAACAATGACAAGGAGATAGCAGATTTTTTTTTATTTACAATTAATGGCATCCGTTATCCTGGACGGCTTAAATGTAACTTCTGATGAACACAGCCTCAATGAAATAGATGAGATCTAGACAATAAAGGAGCATTAGGAACTCTTTTTGTAAAAGACAATAACTAATGTCTCATTATTCCTCTCAATCCAAAATGTTTATTTCGTCTTGTTTACACCAGATAGTAGTTCACCTGAGGACTAACTAACCGTACAATGAGAAAATGATACAGATTCTGGAGAGATTCTTCATCGAGCCAGTGGCTGGTGAATTACTGTCAAGTAGCCCAGTTCTAATGATTAGAGTGTTATAATATTTGATCGCTTTAGTTTTGTATATTACGGACTTGCTTTTTTGGATTTCTATTCCTAGCCAAGTGGAATATTTAATGACTTGGTGATGGAATATACCCATATGTTTTGACAAAATTAAGTAATAAAAAAAATGTTTATGCTGGAAACCAGTGTGGTCCCGTTCCTGGATGTTCACTTATTTTATATTATATTAACACCTTGTTGATTGGTTATGGCGAATTAGGGGTCAATGGAATGAACAGTATATCAGTCCATATACATATTCAAAATTAAATTTGTTGATTGGATAGCAAATTGCTTAGGTATATAGAGTTGAACCTTTGGTAGATGGGGGAAGAGAGTTCGAAATCGAAGAGTTCATTCACCAAAGACACAATCATCTCCGAAGATTTATCTGAGGAAGCCGCTTTCTTGGCGGATCGTCTCCTCAGCCGCGTGCAACTCCACGGGGACAAGTTTCCGGCCGGATATGAATCTTTCTCTGAACTCACTCGCGGCTGTCTCAAGGTCCACAGCATCCATCCTGGCAAAGTCTCCTGCATTTTATCTGTCAAATCTGCAATCTCGGTAAAATATTTGGGATCTGATTTTCACTTCTGTTCAATCTCTGTTTCTTTTCTTCTAGTTGGATGGGCTTGCCCTCACTCTAATATGACAAAGTGTGCAACCTCAGAATATTTATGGTAGCATGCATGGAGGAGCAGTTGGAGCTGTCGCAGAGACGGTGTCAATTGCCTGTGCTAGAACTGTTGTAGGAAAGGATAAGAAGCTCTTTCTTGGAGAATTGAGAATGTCGTATCTTTCTACTGCTAAAAGCAATGTGAGTATTAAAGTTTTCATATAAGCTCCCTTTACCTCAATAGAACTACAACTTATTGTATAGTAACAATTTGGTAAAGACCAAATGCACATCATAAAAGGGTCTCTTTCCTATTTATTTGCTTTTGTATTTGTGTCCCACTCTAGGCAGAGGTGATCGTAGATGGGTCTATTATTAAGAGTGGAAGGAGCACAACTGTAGTTGCAACTGATTTTCAGCTCAAGGACTCGAAGAAATTGGTCTACTCCTCGAGTGCAACATTCTATCACATGCCCATCGCAAGTTTATGAACTCAACTCAACACATTTGCTAAACCTGTTCAGCAGATCCAGCTCATGTACAATTGCAGATCATTGATATAATCTCGAGTGTCGTATCTGCCATCACCATATCAATATCTCGTATTATCTGAAATTCCCTTATTTGTCTTCTGTTTCGTCTTTGTAACTGAAGTGTTGCTTGATGAAGTACACAATTGAACCATGATATATTGAAAGAGAAAATCATGCAAATCAATCTTGTATTAGCTGTGTGTCCAATGAAACTCCACTTTAACTACAATGCTGTATTACTACTTAATACTGCAACAATGACAAGGAGATGACACTGATCTTTTGATTTTAAAAAAAGGCGATGCAACTAATGGCATCAGTCGTACTGGACAACTAAGTGTCTCTTCTGATGACACATCCTCAATGAAATAGAGCAGATCTAGATAAACAAAGGAGCATAAGGCACACGTTCTGTTAAAGACAAAAATTTCTAATGTCTCATTACTCCTCTCTCGCCAAAATGTTTGTGTCTTGTTAACACCAGAGAGTTCACCTGAGACGAAAAAATAATTATGGTATTAAAGCTATTGCTTATTGTACGATGAGAAAATGATACTACCAGAACCAAGAGTAAGGCATTCTTTAGCATCAAGCTAGTGTCAGAATATTTGATTGCTTTAGTTTGGTAATTTACAGTAAATCATATATTATATGTTCCCACTGCACGAACTATTTGTATAGGAATTATACTACATGGATTGTTATACAGTAAATAATAGAATGATGCATTGATTCCCCAGTAACTCTACCCATCAAATTCAAGCAAATGGAAAGAAATCACCAAATAAGTTTTTGCTTTAAACTGGATTTGAACCTAAATTCTAATGGTCTTCATTCCGGTTTCATTGACAGCTACTCCTCACTCTGGATACTCTTGATTCTAAAGTATTCACATTGATCTACACTAAGTGAGATTATCTCCGAAATAAGGAAATATACCACACTAGGATTTTAGGCTCCCATAGTTGATATACTAACTAGAACTGCACAAATAATAAATGAATGTTTCCAGAATCTTATAGACTGTATTGGTCATATTGACACTGTTATGACAAACAGCATTCCGTTAGAAAAGTGTTCTCATTTGTCTTGTAGCCGTACTAGTTCCTCACCTAACTATCAGTTTGAGATGCCAAGAATATATAGATTAGTTTTGGGATTTGACATTTTCTATCACCATAAAAACTCAAACTAAATACAGATTGGAAGACCACACAGTCATATGCCATAATATTTAATATAGTGACATACTTAGAATATAGGAGAAACTGTCACTGAATCATGCCTCATGGGAAGATAGCATCAACAAATTCCTCAGCATTGAATGGTTGGAGGTCATCTACACCTTCCCCAACACCTACAAATTTTACAGGAATACCAAGCTCATCAACCACACTGACCTGCAATGCGAGAAGTTTGAGATCATTTAACTAGTTGCAATTTCTCAGTTTTTAAGAGAGACAAATTTAACCACAACAAAATCATAAAAGAAAAATGAGCTAAATTTGGAGAATTCAAAGTATACCACACAGCCACCTCGAGCAGAACCATCAAGTTTAGTCAATATTAACCCAGTGATTCCAACAACCTAGAGAAGAAGGCAATTTCATGAAGAACCTTGAACTAATTAATGCAACATATAGAGGTTCAGAATAACAAGCTGACAAGGGTCATTACCTCATTAAACTCTCTTGCTTGAGGAAGCATATTTAAACCAGTCGTTCCATCCAGTACTAGCAAGATTTCCTGCAAAAGTTCAATATGTTATTCTTACATTATGACAAGGGTTTTCCATTCAGCAACAAGAGAAGTTTAGGTCAGTCTAAAAAGAATTTAAGCACGGTAAATAGAATGGGCGGGAAATTGGATTTTAGATGACAAAGAGGAGCCAATAACTAAGAAAGGTAAAAGGATAAAACAACCATGGTTATGCATACAAAAGATTCCAATAACTTTAATAGGGTTTCACTATTGTACCCATTCATGTTTACACTTGAAAAGATATCAAAAAATACAATCTAACTTGATCTTCAATATTGAGTTCTTTTGTCGTTTAAAACACCTCGTATTCCTATCTTTCCAAATGCATCACCAAATAGCTGTATAGTATTATTCCATGCTCTCTTCAGATGCTCTGAAATCCCATGAAGAATCAAATTTATCTAAAATCCTGCTATTTTATTTTTCCTTGAAAAGGGTCTTGTATGTTTTGAATCCATAACATTGGTACTTCATAATGTGGGAATAGATCTTGCACTAAAACTCAAATTGGTACTTCATTACATACTATAGGTTATGTTAAGAAGTACTTTTGTGTACATTATAGGGACTCCATTGTATGCTTAAACATCACAAGTTCTCCAAAAGATGGGACAAGCCGCGATGGATGTTTAACAGTAAAATAAAGAAAAAAGCTAAAGAGTTCAAGTTTAACATACATTAGGTGCACCATTAACAATTTTACTGACAACTTTTTTGCATGCCACCAATTCCTCCATCAAGCTATAGTTGGTGTGCAAACCTGGTAAAATTATCAATTTTGGTTACTCAGAGATACTCTATAAGTGTGAATAAGAAAGTTGTTTTCATATTCACAAAGCTTACGGCCAGATGTGTCGCATAAAACAATATCGAAACCCTCTTCCTTTCCTCTTTTAACAGCCTGTGAAATAACTACTCAGGAAGAACTTCAAGATCACTTGATTAGGAAGAAGTAAAGTTTCCACTGACATTTTTATTTGGGTTAGTGTCTAGCGCTACCTGACGATGCCTTAGCTTTCTCTTTTTCAGCAACAACAATCTCACAACCAGTCCTTTCAGCCCAGATTTCTAACTGATCACTAGCAGCTGCTCTAAATGTATCACCAGCTGCTAATAGTATCTGCAGAAAGACCACAGAATGGAAGTGTGAGAAGCAGGAGTTATCCTGTCATGAGTAGAGAAGAATGTATCACCAGCTGCTAATAGCATCTAATTCTAATTAAGTGGCAGAGAAGAATGTTTGAGTGAGTTTTTCATAATGTAACAAATACTATATCCTGAGAACCAATTTCCTTTGTGATTAAATATCATAGGATTGTAAAAGAATGAGAGATTTACACAACAAGAATGTTATGCGGAATTCGAGATAATACGCGAAAAACAAGACAACAGATTTACGTGGTTCACCAATAAATTGGCTACGTCCACGGGGAAGAGGGGGAGCAGTTTTATTATGGAGAGACAAGAACAGAATAGGGTTTGCCATAGCGTCTATATATAGTGCTAAGCTATGCCCTAACAGGCTTGGGCCCAAAATACAGAATTGACAGATAATTAAGGGCCCAATACAACAAGACCCCCGTTCTTTCTGCTGTAACGGGTCCGATTCAAGGCATTCAACAAAGAATACATAAAACTTACTGGTGACCGTAAGGAAAACTATCAGCACTTGTCCTCAAAGCGAAGGGAAGGATCATGAAATGTTTCAAGTTGTTAAGGTTTAATAATGGAAAGCATATCCCAAGATATATTTACTGTTATGACTTATGAGTATGAAGATTTTCACAAGGTTGGAAGGCAGCCATAGGAATATCTTCCTTCGTTTCAGTTTAATCAAGATATTTCTTGACAGATCAACCTAATGATTGTGTCAGTTCCTCAAACCAACTCAAGAACATAAAAGCTTTCAACACCACCAATTTCGATAGCATGTTTCCATATTAGCAGATGAGGAGTCAGTGCCTGGAGTCCTAGAGTTTAAGCTTCAGCATATCTAACAAGTCTAACCTTGCCCCAAAAATTTCTTTAAAATGCAATGCCATACTTTAATCAAAACAAATATTGGTAATTATCATTTCAAACATAACCTAATGCACACTGGAGAAATTTGACTGGAAATATTTGTTAATACACAGTGATATTTTAGTGATACAGAAAAGTGGCTTGCACTAATAGTTCTGCAGCATAGCTGCCAGCTACAAGATAACAGTTCGCCTCACCTTTGCCCCTTCTCTCTTCAACCTATTTGCCAACTTTCCTGCATTAGTAGAAAAAGAGTTACCGTCATGAGTTACTGCCATTTTTAAATTGTTGAATATGTGATGAACATCCCAGAATTTTTTGCTCCTCTTACTACTCATTATTACAAATCAAATGTTCTCAAGAGGATTAAGAAAAAAAGGCAAAAGTACTACTCAAATTTGCAATAAAAATGGATTTTAGAGAAATTTCACTGTTGCCACAAACATATAACAGCTTTTCTTTCTTGCACATTGACTCATTTACCAACCAACAATATGAAGGTTTACCATGAAACAAAAATTAGTTCCCTTACCAAGAGATGTTGTCTTCCCACCTCCATTGACACCCACAATCATGATTACAGCTGGTTTCCTAGTACATAAAAGCAAGCACCAAATTTTAGTTCACTCCACTAAAAGACAAGTTTAAGATAAATGTAAAATTTAAATTAGTAAAGCAGTTGAAACCTGAAGCCCAGACTGAGTTCTGTTTTAGGTGCTTTACTAGTCAATAGATCCAAGATACTCTTCTTTAGAACACTCTTCATATCATATCATTGCATTTCACAAAATCAACACATCCATACGCAAGAAAAACAGAAAATTAACAAACAAGCAATAAAATAAATGTGTAAAACTACTATGCGTAGAGCATGAGCCGTCATTAGTTTTCCCCGTGAACAAATTGAATGAAATAGTTTTATTTCTAAAACAGCATATTGCATAGACCAGTGTGTTACTGAAAAAAATTGAATATCTCAGCATGCTTACTTTTATCTCACTTCCTGATTTGATTTTCCCTGCATATATATCCTCCCGCAAGCTCTCCACAATCTTTATGGTAATCTTCGGCCCAAAATCAGCGACCAACAGAACCTGAAACCACAGTTGAAGATTGTCTCAATCCTCAACACTTGCATGTGCCAGAAAATAATAATTCAATTAGCTAAAGTAACTGCACGATCAGTATTTGGACATAAATATACTAGGTAATGCAAGACACCAAATAGTGATACTAATCTCGGCATAAGGATCAGGATCATTCATTTGAGACAGTTTCTATATCGAAGAAGAAACTTTCCCTTTCCCTGGAAGTTCATATGTAAAGATGTAAAACTTCCCATTCAACTCTAAATAACGTGTAGCTTTATAATATATTAATTCCACTTTCCACAGCAATTATAGCACGACAAAGGGAAGCACTACGCCATGCTGAGAGACGGTCCAAATTATTATTTAAACCCTGTTTCAAATAATTAAGACTGTGACATAATTTTGCAGCAAATAGTGGGCAAAGGTGAAAATCATCAGGAATGTACATCGAAAAATCATAAAATACCTAAGGAACCACACGAAAAATTGCTCAGATTAGCAAAAATAGCAACGGAAACTCAAAGAGAGTAGTCCTCTCATCTCAATTTATGCAAAATCATTTGCACTTACTCATTTTATGCGACTTCCACAAACACAATATTATGAAATTATTCAAAATTTTAAGTACCCCTAGCATGTAACTTTTCAATCATTACTTCGACATTTTCTTCTCCTATAAACTAAAACAACATCTCAGACCGTAATTTTCAATTTCAGTTTTAGCAAGAATCGAAAGGGTATTTGGAACTAAACCTCTTCAAGTTCATCAAGAACACGATCAGTATCAGAAAGGTTCCAGTAAAGGAGGAGTTCATCAATAACAGCTAAATTGTCTCGAGTTTTTGAGAATCCTGAGAACAGTTTCTCCACATCACTCTTGGCTTTCTCTTTCAGCAAACGACCAAGCTTCGTGAAGAACCCCGTTTGACCCGCCGAGCATCTAAACCGGGACTGATCGAACCGGGTTTTGGATGTGAAGTGGAGGAGAGTTGAACCGGAGTTAGAATGTGGGAATACCGTTTTGGAAGGAAGACGTGGGAGACGAGAAGATAACGTTGAAGCCATTTCGTTCAGCTCAGAAGCAGCAATGGAGAAGATAATGCAGCTTCACACGACGCCGTTTTATTGCTCTTTAACATTCTTTTTTTTCTCTCTTTTAGTTTTCAAAAAGAATTTTTACACCTAATAATTTCGAAATACTTAGCATGTTTATTTTTTTATATTAGAAAGTTTATAATTGTATAAAAAAAAGTTAAGAATTATTTTAATTATAATTAGGAAATTTATATAAATCAACTAGTTTAGTATTACTTATTTAGATACACTCTAACTTGCAATTATACGAATCTTGTTAAATTTTGATAGATGCAAATTATTTTACTATATGTATCTTAGCGATAAATAAATTGTGATTGCTTTTATTGATACAGTTTCATTTTTTTTTTGTAGTTTTGTCTCGGGCCTAGCCATTGTGTAACTTCTTTATAAATCAGTGTGTTCAAGATTTTGTCTTTCACCATCAAACACCAATTCATTGGATAAAATTTAGGTGCAATTTAATTAGATACATTTTAATCAAGTGGATTTACATGTATATGAGATACATAACAAATCAGCTTGTCCTCCCTCTCCTCTCTCTTATCTCACTTGTCCCTCTCTTATGTAGATACATGTATATAGTGTGATTCACGTGAAATCGGAATGTATAGTAAATCCTCTAGCTTCTCACTCTATTTTAGTGTATGTAGTAGCAAAAGTACACATATCTAACTCTTAATTAATTATAATGTACACAATATTTTAAAAGTATAAATATGAAAGTAGAGTATGTTACTTAATTTTTCTTTATAATATAATCATATCATATTTATAATAATTTTGATAACTGTGGTGCTCTTCTTCAAATCTCTTAATTCAAAGTTTTTTTAAAGAATAAGATTAAAAAAATTGAGAATATATACGTATTTCCACATTATACTATTTAGTCTCATATATTATAATTTCCACATTACAGTCCAATAACTTATCTACAGAAGATAATTCGAAGAGATAAGACATTCTACTTCAACAAATTAGAATATTTCAATTTTATAACTCATTACATATATTCTCTTTCTTGTTCCATGCTACTGGGGAAATTTTTTTCTTATATAGTTTGTAAGTTTTTTATATCAAAATTTTAAATTAATTGTGCGATTGATAATTAATTTTGGATCAAATTTTAAAATTTAACCCAAAAAAAAATTATAGTTTCAGTTATAAAATTTCAAATTTATTTCCAAGTAGAAATGTATGTCCAAATAAAATTTAAAGTTATCAAAATTACAATTCAAAAATTCAAGTTTTTAAAATTTAAACTTCAAAATCTACTACAAATCAAAGTTCAATACACATGAATCGTTTCAAACCTTGATTATAGCTTGTTAAAAACATGCTCATTTGCTAGATTTCAGAATAGTGCGTTTATGAAAAATTAGTAATAGAAATTTGACCATTCAACAATTTTTTTGTCTGGGAGCGATTTTGCTCTTTTAATTAAAAAAATAAAATAAAATAAAATTAATCTCTCCTTTTATAATTTTTGACAATTTTTTTTACCTTTTTGACTCCGGACACTTTTCTATTATTAACCTTTTAAGGCAGGGAGGTTACTCCTACAGCTGGGAATGCCTCCTATCAAGCATGATTTTAAGGAAACAAAACAGGTTGACTGACTTGCTAGCTAAACAAGGTTAGCTGCTGGCAGATTATAACAGCTTAAATTCTATGTGAATTTCCTATTATACGCTTCTGGTACACTCTCGATATGTCATATGACATAGCAAATATTCTCAAACGCCTAGGAGTATGAAACTATTAATGAAAAGCCGAGAGAAATGTTAAGAAAGTTTTTAAACTTGACGAAAATTTTGGGGTATATTTTACTCATGTTGAGAGACCGTGGATGTATTTAAGTTCAAATAAATAAGTGTTTTCTTAAAAATGTCAATAGTTTAAAAGATGAAACTAATAATTCACGTCAACTTGAGAAATATTCCGAATACTTCTCTTTTGAAAAATGAATAATGCACATAAGGAATGAACTATTTTTATTAGGCAAAAAAAACAAAAACTATTATATAATTCACTAAAATCCTCCTCCTATTGTGGCAGAACAATTTAGTGTTAGTAGTAATGCGATATGTGCTATTGTAATGTTGCATATAAATATAATATATTGATCTTTCGTTTTAACTAAAAGACACTCCTTTATAATGAAGTTGCGTAAAATAAATAAAGAATAAAATAACATAAATTAGATTGGAATAAAAATAGTATAAAACAAAATGAATATAATATATGATAACGTAATAATATGATGTATTATGATTTCGAAAGCAATATGACATGATCAAATTGACTAGTATTTTGCATAAATTCTAAACCATTTAGGAGTCCTTTGATCAATTTTGATGTTTTTTCCAAACAACCCTGCAAGTCTTTTTTTAATTAAACAAGATAACTCTATACTATTAATTGAAAGTACATTTATATATAAAATATATGTGGGTAATAGGACCAGACCACACGACTTAATTATTTATATGTATTATTTGAATGATTTAACAATGTAAAAATATTTACAATGACAACATACTATTAAATTAATTCTAATGATGATGACAAATGTAACCGTGGAGAAAAAGCTGATGTACTTAATTATGAATTTTCCACCTACTCTACCTAATTATGGTAAGCAGTTTTAGAGAAATTTCTCAAACTTTATTATTGAGGACTCCATGAAATACATAATTTGTATCATGATTCACATTACACCTCCAGAAAAAAAAAAATATTCCAAGGACATAATTAAAACTACACTTTCTACTATTTTTTGTGTTCCTAATTATTATTTTATTTTTAAATTGAGATATATATTAAGAAAATAATTATTAATATGGTGAGTTTATCTTTTTATTTTATTAATTATGAAGTAGGTGAATTCAAAATTTGAAAATAATAAATAAAAAATCAAAATTAAACCAGTAAAAAAGGACATAGCGAATATGAAATAGAGGCAGTAGTGATCAGAGATAATAACAATTGTTACCCGTCTCATTTTAATTATCTTTCATATTTATAGAAAACAAATAGGTACAAAATATAATTTATTTAGCTATATTCTTTTTACTAACTAGATATTTGCTAAAAATTGAGCAATATTTAAAAAGTATTTTTCAATATTATATTGTAAATGTTAGAAATATTTATCTATATTATTTTAAAAATAAATTTATTCTAGAGCTATAAACAAGATTAAAAATGTAGTAGTTAATTTAGTCCAACTCTGTGAGTGAAAAAACTATTGCTCTGTTTAATTTATATGACTTATTTTTTTAATTTATCAAAAATAAATTATTTTTATATTTAATAATAATTTTAATTTTAAAATATATATTTTATTCCTAAAAGAAAATGATTTCCAAAACATATTTTATATGTCATTTATTTTAAATCATAAATTTTGATATTGCCTTCTTTTTTATTAAAAAAAAAAAGCTTATGAATTGAAATAAAGCAAATAGGTAGTTATCAGTTATCACACTTACTTTGCAACGGCCAAAATGTTCCACCTGGATTTTGATAAAATGTGATAAGTGCACACCTGCAACATCCACTATTATTATTATTTTATGGAGGTAAATTTTTTTAAAATTTTAAGTAATTTATCCGCTTTATAATTAATAAAAATAAAATAATAATTTTATCAAGTTAATTATTATTTTTTAATAAGTGTATTAATTTAAAAGTGATCGACAATTATGACATATTCCTCTATAAAATCTATACATATCCAGTTTAACAAAATAATCAATAAATAACATAATATTTTTATGAAATCATTTTTAAATATAAAAATATTTTACCGTTTTGAAATTAAAAAACGACTAATTGATTATGATAGTATTAGGAATAGAATAAATTATTTTTCATTTTCAAAGTGAATGAATATCTATATTTAATAAAAATTAATGTATTTGGACCGAATGAACATGTATATTCTTTTTCCATTCAAAAATTATAGAAGATTTATTCTTGTATCTATTAAAGTCAGTTTTACCACGTCAAACGCGTACGTCAAAATTGAACCGAGTAACAGACTGGACAAATAGAAGCAACATCTCTCTTTCTCTATCCTTTCTTTTCTCCTTCCTTTAAACACATCTATAAATACACACACACTACTATTCTTTTGCATACACATACTATAATAATTACAATGAAGCCATTATCATCTTCTTCGCGTTTGTTAGAAATAACGGTAATGTCGGGCGAGAATCTTCTAGATAACAGAAATCGACCGGTGAAGAAGAACGCCTTCGTAAATATCAAAACAGAATCTTATTCATGCAACCTCCAAACAACTAAACTGGATAAAGAAGGTGGAGGTTTTCCAAAGTGGAACGAGAAATTGATCGTTGATTTGCCAATGCATGCGCGGCATCTAACGGTGGAGGTTCAATGTAAAAATTCCTCCGGGATCAAAACCGTTGGGATCGCAAAAGTTCCGACGTCGGATTTTATTGGAGGAATTTTGCCCGAAGATTATTTGCATTTTTTGAGTTATAGGCTTAGGAATGAAAAGGGGGAGAAGAATGGGATAATTAATTTTTCTGTTAGGGTTAAAAATGCGGCGGCGCCGTCTCAAAGTGCGGCCGGCTGCGCTGCGGCTTATACGAAGGCCGCACCGGTGGATATGGGAAGTAGTTATAACGGTTCTTGTGGGATTGTTACGGGTTTGCCCGTTTATCCGGGGAATTTTCTAGGTAATTCAATGGCGAAGAGATTTTAAATTTTTGTTCTTTTATTTATTTTATCAAATTGAATTTGTATAGACATGTTTAGGATGAATTTGATAACTGCTTTACTCGACAGAAAGTTATGTCGTGTTTATTAATTAATAGTCTATCAATTCAAAATCATAAAATATCATTGATCATGTCATATCTACCTTTTAATATCCATAATTAAATGTTTGGTGTTTGGGTATCTAAATTTTGAATACTAATTTAATCGAATCTGATAATACAAATAGTAAAAACAGTCTGGAGGCGGGGTTGGTAAAACCCTTGGACAAGAAAAAACTTTTAGTATTGACTTTTGAGATGTGCGTAGGATTCATTTTTCTCTTCAAATCTACTATTTCTGCTTGATAACAATAGTTTTCTTCTCGTGTCTATGAGTCATGTGTAACTTGTTTATTTAACAGTATTTTTTTGACTGATGATGAATTATACTATGCTGAAATGTCTGTTAATATATGAACTTGCTTGAAAGTAAAAATGCTAGCGAATTGTGTGTTATGGAAAAAGATTTGTATTAAGTAACTGTGAATAATCCGTATTAAATAATTTCTGATTTATCTGAAAAGTTGGTTCTCTATCAATCAAAAATAAATAAATTACAAACTAAAATTTATGTTCGAAAAGAAAAAATTTCAATTTTCGTAGTAATAAATAAACGTTTTCTGATTCACTTCTCAAAATATATATGTGACATTTTCTTTCGAATCTAATTTGCTTTGCTATACGTATATTATGTTATTTTAAACAGAATTGTATCTTTTTAATGGTTAAGTGATAGCACAAGTTGGGTGACACTAGTGTAAGCTGCCCTAATAGGTGAAAGGAGAAAATCTGTGCGCTTATCACTCACTACCTTCAAGATTATGAGATTTCATACATGTCACTGAGATTAAATAGGACATCTACACGTGATATACAAGAAAGTTATACAAACATGTAAGCCCACAAAAATACACACTACAACATGACGAGAGAAGCGAATGCTAGGATGGGTGAATATGGTATGAACACCCATAAGTACAACAAGATCTTCGTTTTGATGGCAGGCATTTACAGTCTTATGCTTCTTCACTGCTGCTCTGGTTGCCATTTTTAAGTATATTGAACTTGCAAAGAGGACAAGTTGCGTTCATGTACAACCACTTGTCTATGCAGACAGAGTGAAAATGGTGACGACAAGGGAGCTCACGCAGCTCAATTCCATCTTCATAGGGACAAAGGCAGATGCAACATTCCTGCAACAGACAAGAATGAATGAAATTAACTCCTATAAGAGGATTGGGAAGTTAATCCCAGGGTTTATGGAAAAATCTAATTCAAAGCAAGAAATTTATCGAACGCACGGCATCTTCCAATGGAAGAACATGCTCAATGGGTGTATCAGTGTCACATTCAGTCATTACTCCTCCAAATGATTCTTGAATCTCGCCATTTTGTTTTTCAAATTTACCAAGTCTTCGAAACTTGTATTTAGTCAATCTCTCAACGTCTTCCTTGGTTGCTCCTTCCTATATCAAGAAAAAAGCAATTTTGAGATAGATATTCAGACAGTTGATGTAAAAGGAGAAGCTTTAGGATGCAAGAGACACAATCAATAGCATAAGATAGAAAATAAAGGCAGTTACTTTCTCTGTACAGTTGACTAGCCATGCGATATTTGAAATTAGATCATTCAAATGTACATACATCAATCCTAAAGTAGGAACACTGTTCATTTACTTCCAGTTCATTTCGGTGATAGTAGTGAATAATGTAGACAAAAAATATTTCTTTTCATGAAACTCAGCACAAAGTGGGACTTGAACAAAAGATAAGGACCTACAATATCAAATTCAAATTTCCAACAGTGTAGAGTACATATACCTTTGCTTTGCATTTTGAAAAGAAAAGAAAAATTGGAAGTAATCCAGACTTAGACAGATGCAGTATCACACCATAGCTTACAATTATCAGGCACATCATATCAATCAAGTCCACATAATTCAGTTCTACATTGTTACCTCTGTTCCATTGAAAGCTGTCTTATTCTAGAAGTAGTGATGTAAACTCCAGCTTTGCAAACTAAGCAGGATGGACATAAGGAGGATGATAGGTGAAACAGACCAACATCTGAAATTTACTGTATCAAATCTTCTATTGAAGTTTCCCTTAAAGTGAATCTCATGTTAGAGCTACATACAAGACGTGAGCATTCCAACCTTTGACCCCGAAACCAGACAATTTGTGAATCCTCACCCACCTCAACTACATACAATGGTCTCTTAGTTCAAATGCGAGCCTTTATCCCATGACTATTTACTTTAATCCCTCACACCAAACGAACCGTCAGTTAATAAGATTGCATTTAAAGAGCAACATCACAAGACCTTCTCGATCATGCATAACATCTCATATTAGCAATTTAGCATTAGTAAGATGATAATCTATCTACTTTCATTTACAAATAATATGCTACTTCCATTTCATTCTATAATGACTATATGTTATCAAGCACAAAGTTTAAGGTATAGATTTTACTAATACATTATAGTAGAGATAGTGGAATAAAAGTATCAATGTAATGGTTCAAAGTAACTTTGATAGAGAAACCATCACATCCAAGTTTAAAAGTTGAACGCCCCCAAGGCCTAGCTCGAGTGGCAAAGGTGGAGGATTTGTGGCTTAGGTCACAGGCTCAAGCCCCACACCATGCAAAGCGAAGTCTGGTATTTAAGTGGAGAGGGGTAGAGGGGCGGGCCCATTATCCACCGAGTTTAGAAGGTTGTGATTGGACCGAAGAGCCGGTCACAGGCGGATTTCTCGGTCATCAAAAATAAAAAAAGTTTAAAAGCTGAACAATGTTAATGAATTTGATTTCTTGAAAGTTGTATAGAAATAGACTGGTGTCAAATACTTGTGAAAAATGGAATGGTGTAAAATATTTTAAATGTCGAAAAATGGAAAATGTCACCTAGATAGAAATAGAGGGAACAATTTATACCTATATCCTCTGGATAAGGAACCAACTGCTTGCCATTTTCCACCCGAATGACAAACTAAACTGTATGTTCCCGATACAAGGACATTGTAGACATTTATTAGCTCCTGCCTCCTGCTATCTTAGTTTAGGTTGTATACATGTATAGGAGCTAACAACTTTTTGTACTTACTGCACCTTCTTGATGCATGTCAATGAATGATTTCATTGAAAAAAAAAATAAGAGGTCTCTATGGTCTAGTACAAAAGCAAACTACAGAGTTGAGATGAAGATAGCATATAAAATAGAGCATCTACGCTAACCATGAGTTCAAAAAAGAGGTGTTAATTAGAAGCATAATAGAATACAAAGGGATGACACAAAAGCATAAGATATCCAGAACATACTTGCACAATCTATTTCTAGCACTCTCAGACTGTCTTTTAGCTGATAATCTCAAGAAAGTAATTTCTTATGTACTAAGTGATACAAAATGTTTAAAAAAAAAAAGATTTACATAACTACCTGGTCTGCCACTGCATATAAAATAGCGATGATACATGGTAAACAGCAACAAACAGCAATTCCAATGAGACATGCCACGGCAACACATATAACAACAAAGAATACATCAAATGCTAGAAATGTGAGACACAGCCTGCAAAGAACCCAAATAAACATCATATCGAAGTAAATCACAACAAATACAGAGATCAGAGACTTGCTTGGAACAAACCAGTAAAGTTGAGGTGCATCACGGGCCAAACTGTCGCCACCAGCAGATATCCAATAGAAACCAATTATCCACCAAATGAAAGAAAACATGGTATTTGCAGATTCCAGATGCTTAGCTACACTGAAATAATATGTTAAGAATCACTAATAGATTATGAGGCACAACTATATGATTTCCAGTCCTCTGGAAACAATGAGCTACTGGCAGGAAATACAGGAAATAACTACCAATGAGGTATTGTGACACTCTTTGACAACAAACTCTTTTTTCTCTTTATTTTAATCTTTTTCCTTGAAAACTACGGACAAGCTTTCATTATCCACCACAGGCATCAATTTCAATAACCTCAAGCCTCATAGTCACATCTTAAGAAACAGGGGCAGAGCTAGTAAGGGTCCAGCGAGTTCATCCTTCGGCAGATAATTACACATGGTGAAAATTATTTTCTAATGTACATTTACATATATATAGTAGATATTGAACCCTCTTCAACTTCTTCATAATTTGAACCCTTAATGAAAATTTTGACTCCGCAGTGTTGAGAAGTCAAGAGTATCTTTCTCCAACCTGACAGACCAGTTCCTATGTCTTTCAAATGCACTAGGAATATCGATTTCCAATACTAATTCGTTTCCAGCAACCTAAGCAACTTATACCTGGACCAGATACTATACATACTGCTCCGTATTCAACTCAAAATGCCTATCCTAACCTAACAAACAAACCCTTCTCCATTAAATCAATGAAATGATAAAAACAACAGCATTAACAACTACTGTGCTAACTATGAACAACAGCAAGATTTACTCGTGCCACCGGAAAAAAAATCTCAGCAAATCACATGCCTCCAAAGAGAAATTATACCTAATTTCATCCTCATTCTGACGCCCCTCAGACTGATAATCACCAGTTTCACCGCTGTCACTTCCGGAACTCGAACTGTTCCAACCTCCAGCAGCGTTTCTCTGCTCGGAATTCAAAATTGGAGATGAATCGCTAAGCTGAATTCGGCGTCTATACTCAACGCAAACACAAACCATGTGAAGCAAACACTGTAAAGCATATCCAACAATCCAAAGCCTCAAAGGCATAGAAGGTAACTCATCATGGCTCAGAATCAACACAGAAACTGAGACAATCACAAAAGCTAAGTTCCAGATAAGATCCAATATCACTATAGGTTTGGAATATGCCCAATCGCTTTGTCGTTCCTCTATGTGCTCAGCTGCAGCTTCCCTCACGCGCCTTGACGGCTCCCGCATCAGTCGGTGGTTACTTGCTCGCCGGAGAAATCGAGCCGCTCCTCTTAGGGTCGGGGCCCGGCGCGCCAACCGTCGGCTCCTAAAAACCTGATCGGTAAGCAACGGAGTCGTATCTACACCATTAGAACTATCGTCATTACCGGCTCTCGCCGTCGACATCGTCACCAGAATATAAAATTGACCGAGAAAGGATCGACGGTGAACTATTGTAATTTAGAAAATTTTGAGAAAGAAGAAATTCAAAGTTCTGGATGAAAGTACTAAAATTATACTGTTTATTTATATATATATATGTCGGATTTTTACCTGGTATCTATCGAGTATAGTTATAGAAATGAAATGTACTCTCTAGACCTACAATGTTACTTCCCATCTGTCGACCTGTCATTTGCGAAAATAATAATAATAATTAAAAACACTTACCCGCCACGTTTTTTTTTCTTTTTATTTGTCATTTGATTTCTTCGACTTTTGGAACTCTACGATATTCTATTCACTAGTTGACTACTACTTCCCAAATCAAGCAAAATTATAATATGTACGTCTTACTTGATAGTAAATAATTTCTTACTATTTAATATTATATAATTAAAAAATTATATTAATTCTTGTTTTAGTGTATCACTAAATATAACATGGAATTTGATTGACATAATTAATTTAGAAGATAAATGAAAACTTGACTTAAGTGAATTTTATTGTTCTTTTAATAGAAAGTCGATAAAATTTTAAGAAAATTGAAAGGTGAATTTATATGAAGTATGAAGGAAAGGGACCGTTATCTTTATTTTTTTTTTGCACGAAATTTATAATAGAATTTTAAAAGAAAATTAATGTTATTTCTTATTAATTTTTTATTTTTTCGCAATAGATGAAAAACTCCGTCGATTTATAAAATTATAATTAAAAAGTATAAATAAAAGCGACACAAAAATTTCATGAGATAGCATGTGTAGTGTTTAAGTGATACATAGAATTGTCCAAAGACGTGAAAAATAGAGAAGTAAACATTGGATGAAAAATTATTAATCACCTTTAATTTTAAGGAGATTAGTAGGTGTTATTTACAAATATAAAATTTTGAACCATGAAAGTCAAGACAAGAAAAAGGTGCTCAGCCCTCCACGTTTTTAGGAATTCCAATCCGATGTTAGAACGGCCTCAGTACGATTTTAAAAAATTTGATTTCGTAGCTTTGCGGGAAACTACGGTTAAAGAGATATTATATTGACTAGTCCGACATTATAGCACATATTTTTAAATTTTAAATATTAAAAGAGTCCTCTCTAAAAACACTCATCAAAACAGACAATTTACTTTTTATAAAGAAAGAACTCTCATTTTATTACATTATAGTCTCCGTTGACTCCAATCATCCAAACCAATATTACACCATTTTGAGAACAACCGTTGATCTTAGCTGTCCAAGTAACATGATTTTTTCTACGAGACATAATTTAGAAAATACACTCAGCCTCCAAGACACGCTTAGGCTTCGCATACATATCAATAAGACCAGTCACTACAAAAACTTTGTTCATATAAAAAAAACAAGTCTTCAGAGCATACCCATTTATCTGTTCATGTGAGGAGGAAGATATATATATTCTGATAAAGGTTAATAAAAAAATTGTAGTTTGTTCATAAATAGGTGAATTATTTTTAAGATTTGTGTAATATTGGTTTGGGTTAATTTGAAATTAACAGAGACTATATAGTTAAAAGATGGTAGGTTTCCAATTCATATCCTTTTTTAGAGGTATGGATTGGAGATGTGGAAGATACATTGGTCGAAGCTTCTTTCAAGGAGTTTTCATTTTTTCAAGAACTTCACAGACACTATTAATATCTATAAGTTGTAATTCATTCATAATTAAAGGGTGAATAGTTCATTTTGATGCATGTTTTTAGAGAGGGCCTCTTTTGATACTTAAAGTTCAAAAAGTGTAGTGTTATTATTCGAGTTGAATTTAAGCTTGCATAATTTATTTTCGGATGACCAAAGTTACAAATTAGACTTAAAATTTTGAAATTTTGGATGAGCCGAGGTGCAAGACTTTATTGTATGTTTGTTACCATCTACATAATTAATTAATTCAAACATTTTGGTACATAGTACTATCTGTCAACTTTATAATGTGACAGAAGGAGTTTTTTTTTTACAATGAGGGGACTTGGACGTGTTATGTATTTCGACGAAGTTAAGTTTCTTTGTCTTCCATTACTTGTTTATTCATTTTTTGTTTGCTCCAACAACTTCCAAAGTTCATGTCAATTAAATAATCGATTCTTTTTCAATCATGGCGCTATTATTTGGATGACAGACTTCTTATGGTTCTGATACCAAATAATGCAAATGCATTGTTGTCCAATCAAAACGAATTTAGATTTTATAATTTATGAATTTAATTTTTAAATTATTTAAGATTACTTAGTTTTAGATTAAAAATTTATATTTAATTTTAAAAATAGAGAAAAAAAATTATACAATTTCGCATGGACTCTTAATTCACTGTGATCGCCAAAGATAAAAATATTGAAAAAAAAATACAATACACTGTAAGGGGCAGGATCTAAAGCCTACTTGAGATCAAGAGTATTTGTGTAATTGAAAGGAATGACAGTCTTTAAAGGGTTTGAATTGACTTATTTTTAAATAATTTTGATATGTAAGTCACTTTTAATTTTTAGAAATCTTGACAAAGACGAAATACTTATAAATACTTTAATCTTAAAACGACACTTTTCACTTTTTGATTTTACTTGAGGCTTATCCAAACTCCCTTATGTTTAAATTTAAGTCGAAAGTGATTAAGTAATTGCACCAAGATAACACGAGTTAATTTGAAGGTTGCAAATCCAAAATTTTTACTCCCCGCTTTTAATTGTGATAATTTTTATTTTTAGAATCAAATTATAAATTTTTTGATAATATTGATATGCAAAAAAATTAAAATTAATAATAGAAAAGGAATAAATATAGTGATAATTTAATTTTCATAAAGTTTTTGAATATTTAAATATTTTGTTTAAAATATCGATATAATATAATCTAATTTAATTTTAAAAATTCGTCAAGTTGACTTTTGAAAAAAGTAACATGAAAAATAAAAATTAACGAACTAATACGAGACAAAAGTATGCCAATTCTAAACATGATATGAACAAATTAATTTTCCTAATGAAAATTTTATGTTCATATTAGCAGTATCATCATATGTCTGTGCAACTTCATCGCACGATTCAAACTTTTGCAAGTTCTATCATACGAAAACCAAAATGTTCTTTAATTGACAAAAATAAAAAACTGAATGAGTTGTCAAAACTGGGTCAAACAGATGAAGCACGAAAGTTGTTTGATAAAATGCCTGAGAGAGACGAATTTACATGGACTACAATGGTTGCGGCATATGCAAATGGAGGGAGGCTTGTTGAAGCAAGGCAAGTGTTCCAGGAGGTCCCAACTAAGAGTTCAATTACTTGGTCTTCTCTTATTTGTGGATACTGTAAGCATGGTTTTGAAATTGAAGGATTTGAATTGTTTTGGCAAATGCAAAGTGAGGGACATATGCCTAGTCAGTTTACATTGGGAAGTATTTTGAGAATGTGTGCGATAAAGGGTTTGCTTTCGAGAGGTGAACAGATACATGGATATGCTATTAAGACTTGTTTTGATATAAATGTTTTTGTAATGACTGGACTTATTGATATGTATGCGAAGTCTAAGCGTGTCTTGGAGGCTGAGTGTATTTTCCAAATAATGTCTCATGGGAAAAATCATGTTACTTGGACTGCTATGATTAATGGTTATTCTTTAAATGGTGATGCATTAAGAGCAATTCAGTGTTTTAGCAACATGCGTGCAGAAGGGATTGAGGCAAATCAGTACACATTTCCAGGTGTTTTGAGTTCATGTGCTGCACTCTCTGATATTAGATTTGGGGTGCAGGTACATGGTTGTATTGTTAACGGTGGTTTTGAGGCCAACGTGTTTGTTCAAAGCTCGTTAATCGACATGTATTGTAAATGTGAGGATTTGCACAGTGCTAAGAAAGCATTGAAACAGATGGAGGTAAATCATGCAGTTTCTTGGAATTCCATGATACTTGGGTACGTGAGGAATGGATTACCAGAGGAGGCACTGTCTCTGTTCGAAAAGATGTATGCTAGTGATATGGAAGTGGATGAGTTTACTTACCCTTCGGTTCTGAATTCCCTTGCTTGTATGCAGGATACCAAAAATGGGATATGTCTTCACTGCTTGGTTGTTAAAACTGGATATGAGAGCTACAAGCTTGTAAGCAATGCACTTATTGATATGTATGCCAAACAGGAAGACCTAACTTGTGCGATTAATGTTTTCAACAGCATGGTTGAGAAGGATGTAATCTCATGGACATCACTTGTCACTGGTTGTGCTCACAATGGCTTTTATGAAGAAGCTCTGAAATTATTCTATGAGATGAGAATGGCTGAAACTAAACCAGACCAAATTATCATTGCTAGTGTTCTAAGTTCTTGCTCAGAGTTGGCACTACTTGAACTTGGGCAGCAAGTTCATGGGGATTTTATTAAATCTGGCCTTGAGGCATCATTATCAGTTGATAATTCTCTTATGACAATGTATGCCAATTGTGGGTGCCTTGAAGATGCCAAAAAAGTATTTAACTCAATGCAAATGCATAATGTGATCAGTTGGACTGCTCTCATAGTAGCTTATGCCCAGAATGGCAAAGGAAAGGAGTCCCTGAGATTTTATGAGGAGATGATTGCAAGTGGAATAGAACCTGACTTTATTACATTTATAGGACTATTATTTGCCTGCAGCCATACAGGTCTCGTTGACGATGGAAAGAAGTACTTCGCTTCAATGAAGAAAGATTATGGCATAAGACCAAGCCCTGATCACTATGCATGCATGATTGATCTTTTGGGTCGTGCGGGGAAAATACAGGAGGCTGAGAAGTTAGTTAATGAAATGGATATTGAACCTGATGCTACTGTGTGGAAAGCGTTGCTTGCTGCATGTAGAGTACATGGGAACACAGATCTAGCAGAGAAAGCTTCAATGGCCCTCTTTCAGCTGGAACCACAAGATGCTGTTCCGTATGTTATGTTGTCAAATATCTATTCTGCTGCTGGAAAATGGGAAAATGCAGCAAAACTTAGAAGAAAAATGAATTTGAAGGGTTTAAACAAAGAGCCTGGTTATAGTTGGATTGAGATGAATGGAGTGGTGCACACATTTATATCTGAGGAAAGAAGTCATACAAAGAGTGATGAAATTTACTCAAAACTTGAGGATGTTATTGCATTGATAAAGGAAGCTGGATATGTGGCAGACACAAATTTTTCTCTCCATGATATCAATGAAGAAGGAAGGGAACGAAGTCTTTCTTATCACAGTGAGAAGTTGGCTATTTCATTTGGGCTTCTTTATGTGCCAAAAGGAGTACCAATTCGGATTTACAAGAACCTTCGTGTATGTGGCGACTGCCACAATGCAATGAAATTTGTGTCAAGAGTTTTTGATCGACATATTATTTTGCGAGATTCAAATTGTTTTCATCATTTTAAGGAAGAGATATGTTCTTGTGGGGATTATTGGTAGAAAACACTCCTTTAATTTTTTGTGGCTCCTGTTTCCTTTGCGCTTGGATAGATCAAAACATTCAATTTCATGGATTGGGTTTGCAGCTCATCACAAGGTTTACAGTTCACATCTGTATATTACTAACTGCTAACAATGCAAATCATTTATTGGAAAATGGAAATTAAAAGTAAAAAGTTTTATGCAGCTCAATGTGAATGATAAGAATGATTGGAAATGATTGCTCTCTGAGGCTTATACGAGAGTTGATTCCCTAGTCCTTATTCCACAGCACTCTCCCATGGCAGGCACCAATTGCCACTCCCCGGCATCAGGGAGATAACTGGTCTCATTTTGAGAAATATTTTTGTCTCCGTGAAGTCAGGGTCTGATGATCCTGGAGAAAGCTACGTTCTACATGATCATTTGATGAGTTTTCCTACACAGGTGTGAAACCATCTTCAGATTCTTTTAACAATAATTTTGCTTGGAGTTACTGTTTTTTCATATCCTGATATCCTCTCTGCAGTTAAAGTTGGGAATTATATCCTGTTCAGTAGACAAATTACCCAACCAGAATATACGTACCTGAATGTTCATGTGATAGATAAGTCCATACTAGTACTTCTGTCTTGTGAATATCTGTGTGTTGCCTTGTGAGTAAGGATATTCATTGCTCCAATGCAAAACCATTATGTCATTGTCTTAGGGAGCTTTCTGTTGTTTGTATGGCATGAAAAGTTAATCCTAAAAGAAAGGTAAAGTAAAGGTGCATCCTAGGTTAGTATAATGTTCTGAAGGCAAAGATGTTTTTCTTTTGATTTAAACTTATGTTTTTTTTTCTTTGATTCCGTCTCCTTCCCTAATAGCAAAAACTGGGAAGTTGAAACTACGTTATAACTGGACAACCTCATAAATGAAAAAGATGGTAAATAATGTCATTTCTGGGGTGGGGTAATTTTCCTTAGATGAGTGTGATACTGTTGTACCTGTTGCTTGAACTCCTAAGTTTCCTCATTTTCTTCCTTTTTGTTTATGCTAAATGCCGTGTGTACTGTGTTCAATGATGCTGATCCTTTTAGTTGTATTGCCATGTTAAAAAAATGTTTTTGCTTCTGACGGTGCAGGCTCTTCTAATTTACTGATTCTCCTGAAAGTAGAGTTCTGTAGTGAAGCATCTTTATAACTCTACAGGTTCTTGCTAGCTGTTTGGTGTAAATGAAGAAAAAATTGATGGAAAATGGCATTCATTGAATAATGGTTTTGATGAAAGAAGAAATATAAGCTGGTAGTGATAAATGGATGAAATTTTCATAAGATTGAGGTAATTCTGTGTACTTCCAAAAAGAAGCATGTAATGCAATTTTGAGTGCAAATACACTTGTAAAACTAAATTGTAAGTGGGTCATTGGTTAAAAGATTTAAGATCTAAAAGATGAATCATATGTTTTGGCAAAAAAATTCAGTGGCTTTTTGCTTGATATCATTTGATCAAACGTAAAAATTACTGGGGCCTTAAGTAGGTGTGCACCGCCAGCTTTATGACTCTTCAGCAATGCAAAATTATGCAATGACCATCTCTTGAATAAGAAATTACAATCTACTCGTTTGCCCTTTCTTTCCAAGGATGCCTGTGTTTTTTTCTAGACGAAGTGGATGATGGTTGTATTTCAGAAGTCTAGATATCTTACTTTCATATTTATATATCTCTTAATGTCTTGTCAATAAATTGGTTGATGTTCTGCTTTTGAATGGATGCTGTTTTTTTAAATAATTAATTCAGTTCTATCAAGTCCATTCACAAATTTCTTGTTCTTAATGCAAAAGTTTAAGAACTTCTGCAAGTTTGATAACTTTACTTTTGCTTACAGGAACTTGTAGCTATCCCACCGCCAGTCTGTTTCTCTGTTGCAAGCATATGGTAATATTTCATATACCTGTGCTCATTGCCTAATTAGAAGCATATGACAAGAGCATAATACTTCATAAAGTCTATTGTTCATTGCATGCCTTAGGTTGTATGGACCAGAAGAGAAGCACATGTTATTGAATAAAGTATGTTCATCATTCCCAAGTCCTCTATGACATCAGAGCCCTTACCATTGAAGTCAATGAACCTTTCCTATTATGGGTGCAAGCATGGTGTGCCATTACTACACACATTTCTTGGAACCATCCCCTACAGAATGGATGAAACAAAACACAAAAAAGCTGATAATGTTCTCGATGGAGGCAGGAATTAGCGATCAGGATCTCCAACAAGACTATGGGACAGGTTTGAAAGGCACATTCTCTTTTGTTTGATACGGGATACTCAACTTGTTACTTGGCAAGAAATTTTAAAATAGGTAACCACAAAAAAAAAACAAGCCAATTGATAGATCAATTAGAATGTCATAATGTCGTTGTGATGGTTATATCTGTGATGGCTCTCATTGTATAGATCAAATAGGTGTCTATTGCCAATTCACAAACCATCTATACCACATGCGTAGTACATTTTGCAGTTGCCAATAAGTAAATAAACCTATCTTGATTGTCTTTATTTATTGAATAGAGATGCAATCTCCCTGGTTCAAATTAGCTGTGATCACAGGACCACAAAGTTGTACTTATTTAGGTGCTGATTTTTATAAAAGAAATTGTACTTGATGTTAGTGCTTTCAATCATCAATTCATGGCTACGATTGATCTTAAATTGATGGATGAAAAAACTGTACCCAAAACACTGATGATTTGTTAATTAGTTATTGATGCTCAAATGTCATAAAGTTGCCCTCGATCATCTATAATCTATAAAATGTGGCTTGGCGTTTGATGAAGTGATATTTTTTTTTTACAGAGTGAAAATGTCAAACTTAATTGAGTTATTTCTATCCACATTTTATCTGGAAGTGCTTCACGCTCTAGAGTTCAACTATTAACTTAATATGAATATAATTAGCATGATGCAATTTCACATTTCTATAGGGCAACCAGAAGACATGAAATGTTATACTTTAACGAATATAAAACTCCTAATCATTCATCTATAACTCCAAGTTTGGGAGCACTCATTAATCTTATGAATACCCCTCAAACTAGATATTGCTTGCTAAAAGGTATAAATTAACAGATGAAAACTCTCATCTAAAACTACTGGGGTACTGAACATAATATGTTTATAAAGACGAGAGACACTGCGATAAATCACCCGCAAATCTTACTGTCATATCCGTCATCCGAAACCAACTAGCAAGTAACTAGCTCCCATGTTATGATGTTGTATTCCATCAAATATTACTAAGGCCAAGAAAGCAGCTGCATTTGCTGGAGCAACATAACGCTGATTGGGCAACTACACCTCTCAAGAAAAACCCATTTACAAAGCCTAAGCAACTGTCTTCACAAAATTCACTTGCGCAAGTGTTCAGGAATAAGGCGCTTTCGCAGTTCAGCAGGCACGCCAGAGAGCTCTGTATAAGACAGACTAATCAGATTGACGTATCAAATCATGTGAAATAAAAGGAAAAACTAAACTGAAGCTCACCTTGAGGTGAAAAGTTGAATAGGGGAGGCAGAGGTCGCCCATTTGGCAAGCAAGCATTTGGTTCCCTTAAAGAATCAAAGAAAGGGTGTGCACATGCTTCCAACTGTCAATAAACACAAAATGTTCTCAATATCCCCGGAAAACAGAAGTGCTAAAAGGACAATCAATGAGAACTCGCATATTGAAACATAACAAAATTGGAACACCATGTTTGAATGATGGGTAAAATGGGAAACTACCAGAATATCCTAAATACTTGATAATTGAGAAGAAAACTTTTTACTTACAGCAGTGCAGCGTAGAGTTGGAGAATATTGGAGAAGCCTCGACACCAAATCAACTGCTTCAGGGGGCATTCTTTTATGAAATATCTGCAGATTGCAATCTCATTAAGATTTGGTATGCTTGCATTGTGTTTTGGCATGTGATTGAGCAATTTGAAAGGACAGTTTTCAACAAAATTCATCAAGGGAAGGATGGAAATAATTTAACTACTAGTGAAGCAGCCACATCCACAGAGTGAGTTTTCACTAACCTTGTGCCATGGGTGAGCTTTGATCTGGGGAAACTTGAACTCTGTGTAATTTGGATTCATGCACCTAATCTCCTCTCTTGTTGGTGTCCCCAATATCTGGCAAGCACAAAGTACACCAAAACGGTTAGCAAGAGAAAGCAACCAACTTGACTAGAGAATTATCACCCGACGTAAACTATTTTAGAGTCCCTTGATTTCTTACCTTGATGATTTCGACCAGCTGATCAACGCCACTTTCTCCAGGGAAAAGAGGCTGCAGATAATACATCACTAAAATGTCAGAGACTAGTGGATTCAAGTCTACAAACAGTGCAATCTCACCAGATTATATATTTCTATTTAATTATTATTTCTTTGAATCTTCTAAATAAGAAAATTTGATTGCTCAGAAGGAATTTATCTTAACACCATTAATGGAATCTAACTTGAAACAGAAACAGTGAAAAGTGAAACGCAAAAAATTCTAGAGATTACATCACCACCAATGAAAAGAATAGGACCATGAATTGTGATTATAAGTATCAACTAACCTGTCCCAAAAGTAGCTCAGCCATAACGCAACCAGCAGACCACATGTCAATTGCAGTTGTGTACTCAGTAGCACCAAAGATCAATTCAGGAGCCCGATAATAACGAGAACAAATGTATGATATGTTGGGCTCTCCAGGCACCTAGAAAAAACAAAGGTTAAAATATTAGGGACTGCTTAATTGTAAAGGGAAAAAAGAATTCTTCTTTAAAAAAGAATCAACACGTACCAACATCTTTGCACTACCAAAATCACAGAGCTTTAGCTGATGCGAGTGGGGATTAACCTTCAGAAGTTAAATAAGCATAAAATAGTCAGGTCAAATAGAGGAGAGGTGAAGAGAAAAGACATAACTCCACTTAACCGCACTACAGGGGTTGCTCAAAATATTTCAAGTCATTTTGGCATGCAAATGAAAGATCTAAAAAAAGCATATTCTGTGGGAAAATTGAGTGCTCACCAAAAGATTCTGTGGTTTAATATCACGATGGCATACACCAAGGACACCATGCATGTAATTCAGAGCACGGCATATCTGTAAAATTTATAATTTAGAGAAAATTCACAACTCTGTGCTCAAGATAGTTTACAAGACAAGTAATTTAAGTTGCTAGAATTTGAAACTCCACAATCTTGATGAGAAAAAATGAAGAATCCTGCAATAAGCTCACCTGGTATGTGTATAGCTGCACATATATATTGGGCATGTGTTGGTTCATTCTGCTGTAGTGCCTTGATACTCGGTAAACAGTTTCAGACACGTATTCCAGGACAAGGTTAAGGTAGACTTCATTCTTCTCAGTAGTAGAATAGAAGCAGTGTCGTAGTTTAACAACATTAGGATGATCAAGTGTGCGCATAATCTGAAGTTCCCTGTTCTTGTATCTCCTATCCTGTAAGACCTTCTTTATTGCAACAGATTCACCAGTTTCCAAGCACTTAGCCTGTGAAATAGAAAAGGTGATGAATAAATCAACAAAAGTCATCCAGACAACAGCAATGCTAACACACCAACCTAACATTATCAATAAACATTAGATGAACATACAACTATACCTGAAAGACAACTCCAAATGAACCAGTGCCAACCACGCGCTCCGCCATGTAAGACAATGTCTGTGAAAATAGCACAAGTCGACATCTGATTGAGCGAAGATAAAAGCCTATAAAACTATATTGGGGGTAAGGAGAAATTAGATTTCATTCAACTAGTTCACCTGTTTCTCTTGTCCATTCCTACCACTCACAGTAGTCACAATAATCTGACCAGTTTCTGTTCCATTTCCACTAACAACAGCAGGTTCCATATCCTACAGGATGCAAGATAGATCAGCCAGACAAATTTAAGAATTTAAAGACACAGCTACTTTACATACTAAATTTAACATAAAAGAGATAAAACTTGGGTATACCTTCAAATTATCATCTAGACTATCAGCTTTATCATCTTTTTCATCCTTAATTTTCATTTCATGCATTTCTTTAGGAAGTTCATCAAGTTCAGAATTTTCAAGTCTAATATCCATTGTTGAGGTACTTCCAGCAGTGGTTTCCATAGATGTAGAAGCCATGTCTTCCTTTGGAACTGTAGTAGTTGTACATCCCTCTTCCATTTGAGTTTCACCAACCACTCTTTGATCTACTTCTTTCTCAACCTTCACCCTCTTTATGCTTGAATCACCACCCTATTAAAAATAAATCATACTCTTTTCATGAATTACTCATAAATCTAATCAAAATACAACAAACAAAAACCAAGCTACATGTTTCCATTATAACTCCTATCATTGCATTACAAGTCCATACTCCATACTATCAAAATCTAGAACACAACAGCCAGATATTAACAGTCCTCGCCTACCCCAAGCCAAAATAAAGTTTGTTAAAATTATTAGTCACATGAGTAAATGATCCATCAAATAGCATCTACCTTCTTTAAAGCCCAAACTCTTTAAAGCCTCACTTTTTATAGCATAACTCGCACATATTTAGAGCTAAAATGGTGAAAATCTAACCATTAAAGAAGCATTCAACACATTTTTTTCAACTACCCCAAAATAAAGTCAACAAAAAAACCTAAGAATTTAAATTCCCAAATTCAAAAACACTACATCTTTTATGTCTTTGATTTACAAATCATAATCAGAAGAAAAAAACCCATTAATTTCTCTCAGTTTCCTTAAATTTGTCAACTGCAGTGGTTCAGACACTACGAATCACTTCTCTCCATTCACCTTATAGACCCATTTTAGCAACAAAAAGAAAATTAAATATAAATCAATCATAAAGTATCTGGGTTTTACACCCATATGGAGAGAAAGAAAAAAGGAAAATTACAGGATCTGAAACAGAAGAACGTCCAGAAGCAATGCTCTTAAGGCGACGCATGACATTCATCTCTGCTTCGCCAAGAGCCCAAAAGAAAAACCCCTCTGAGCGGTCCTTGAAAATTTTTCGAGAGTAATTGATAAGTCCTTCTCTTCTTCCTCAAACACCTGAAAAGTATTTTTCTTCAATGGTGAAGATGGAGGAGGGAGAGAGAAAGAGAGAAAAACAAACAAGATAGAGAAATTAGACTTTGAAATGCCAAATTGAGAAAATATGACAACATAAAGCCTCTTCCCACTCTCTCTCCTCTCCTTTTATCATAAAAATAAAAATAAATCCAAAAACCAAAAAGCATGATAACAGTCTAGCATTTATATTTTTATTTATTTCACTTTTGACTAAAAAAAAACTAAAATTTCTAAGGAAACTACAATATATTGTTTTACTAAAATTATATTTTTTTCGTTTTAAAAAAAAATAACCCTTTTTAGTATATTTTTAAAAAAATGATACTTTTTTTTAAAATAACTTTTCACGTGATATGTTTAAAAGTCACAAGATTAAATGATAATTTTGTACATTAAACATAACTTTGATTTAGGACAACATGATCAAAAGTCTTATTTATTTTCTTAAATTTCGTGTCAAGTCAAACTAGATCATTCTTTATGAAACGGAGAAAGTAACATGTTTGAAAACATATAATTTATTTCTCTTATTTATTATTCTTTACCTTAATTTAAAAGGGTATGTTATTATTAATGTTTCATTCCTTTTAATTCAAACATTCTCATATATATATTTATTATTACAAGATCTAAAAATATATATCTATTTTCATTTAAGATTATTTTTTCTTAATTATATAAATCAACACACTTAAAATATAAAGAAAGTAAATTTCATGTAATTCAAAAATACATATATATACCTTATAAAAATTAATAATTTTAATTGATCAACTATATAAATTTTCATTTTATCTCGCGATAATTCGATTCTCAAAATTCACTCAAGCATATATAGGATAGCGCAATATTTCTTCTTTTTAATATTAGGGAATGAAATTGTAAATAAACAAATAAAAATTCCAAAATAAAAAGGGGAAAAAACGACAAAAGGGAAATCTCTCTCTATTTTTTTAAAAAAATTCAAATTATAACTGGTCAAAGTCATGACCGAAAGCCCAATCATTCCTGTCTGCATATTTTTTCGTACTTGCAGTCAAACTTTAATTTCGTACCGTTGATTCAACATCATGCTGAATCGAACGGTGGCTAAATCAGTAGTTTATTGAAATGACGATAATATCCTTAGCGTGGAAAGGGATTTACGAGGGGGCGTGCGATTTGAGACAATAATTATGCCAGCGGAATATTCGCGGGGGTCTTTTTGTCTAACAGTTTGACTAGTCCTTATCCTTTTCGCGGTTAGTTTATGACTTTGAATTTTTATTTTTTACATTCACATCCATTGGTTAGAAAAAGAAACAAAGGATCCAATGAACCAATGTGTACAAAACAACCTATATTTATCTTGGGAAAAAACCATTTAATACAATCACCCAAAGAAAATATAATGAATAAGGTACGTTACTTGAGTCCATGGTCAAGTGTGGAAGGAGTTTTTATCTTCAAAAAGTTTTTATGTACGTATATGTTTAGATTTTATCGAATATATTATTATCAAAGTGAAAAAAGATATATTTTTATTACAATTGATTGTGCAACATCCTTCCCCATTTCAACCGCATCACCTATTACGCACAGTGACGGAGTCAGTATTTTTAATAAAGGGTTCAAAATATCTAGAAATAAACAGATGAAGTAGTCAAAGCATGTTCGACATATACTATACATGTACATGAAACATTGTTTTAACCATCTATAAATAAGATAATTTTTTTGCCGAAGAGGGTTCGAATGAACCCCTTCAATATAAGGTGGCTCCGCCCCTGCCACATAATCTGCCTAAATGCCCTTGATCGACAAAGTACTCTACCTAAGATCGTTTGATTTGAGACCTTTGCTTAGTACTCAACACCAACCCAACCCTAATGTATGATTTGACACACCGTTTATGACAACTTAAATCAAGGCTCGGTCTAGAGACCCAAGATTTGACCAAGTTACGAATTAGTATTAGGGCAACATCTTAGTTTGTTACTCGAGGGTCAGGTTAAGTCTTGGGAATCAGGATCAATGTTGAGTTTGAGGGTCGAATCTTGATTCTTGAGTAAGGGCAAAGTTTGAATTGGATCTCAGGTAAGGTGGAGTTGAAAATAAATCTCGGGATCTCAATGTTTGTCTCGAGGGTCAAGGTCAAGGTAGGGGTAATTGGTTATCAAGTTTAAGGTTGGGTTTTTTAGGACCCAATGCCTTAAGGTTTAGGGTCAAGTTTGAAGGTTGGGTCTCGGGATGGGGGTCAGGGTCTCGAGTAAGGGGACAATTTATTTGTAAGGTCAAGTTAGGGTTAAATCTCAAGGTCGGGATTTCCGGGATCTAATTAAGCTAGTAGGTCGAGGTTAGGGTCTGATCTTTGGTCTCAAAATCGAGAAATCTAGTTTGATCCCGAGGGTCAAGTTTTGGTCTTGAGTTTTAACTCAATGTTGGGATCAACTATTATATTAGGGTGAAGGTCATGTTTTTAGGTAAATATTGGAGCCAAGACCCAAGTTGGTGTCAGTTCAAATGTAGGCTGACTTTCATTAAGAGTGTCAATGGTTATAGTAAAAAAAAATTTATAAAAGGCTAGCATGGCTTGATCACATGACCTCCTGGAGTGTTTGCAATTCCTAACCAATAGTCTACCAACTTGTTTCAAGAGGTGTCAATTTATGTATTTATATTTATTGATAAATTAAAATTTGATCACTATATACAACGTAATTTTCTGCGAAGAGGTGTCGCATTGACATCCCTTGACCAAGTGTAGGTCCGCCATTGAGTCGACATAGGATAATACTTCTCATCATTTCATCCCTTTTTTTTTATATCTATCTCATCTTTCTCGGATACTTCACAAAGGAATAAACACTACTCTCTCCGTCCGGTATTGTTTGTCATGGTTTCTATTTTTTAGAGTCAAACTATAAAAATTTTGACTAACATTTTAAGATGCATTTTTTCATTATATTAATATGAATAAAGTTGTAATTTATACTACTTTTCATATAGTTTTAGAATATCTAATTTTTTGTTTAAAATATCGAATTAATTGATCTAATTATTTATCTTTGAAAAATAGTCAAATTAACTTTCGATAAGCGAAACATGACAAATATTTCTGAACGAAAGGATTATTATTTATAGGTGAAAAGTATGTCTTATTAATAATGAATAGAATGAGGGGTAGTAATGTGAGTATGTAATTGTGATAGATGTTACACAAGTTACAAGAAACTAATGAACATGAAAGTTGCAAATTTCAAATTTGACAATTTAAGTTCATTGTCTCGTTTTCATCAATCAATACTTCTAGTGATGAAATCAAAAATTTTGTCAAGAGTGTCTAAGATTTAATATGTATGTATGAAGATTTTTATATATATGCTATATTACAATGTTATGGCGAAGAGTGTTTGATTATTCACCTTGACTTGTATATTACTTTACGACTGAATGCCTCCAACTCTCGACCTTTGACCATCCACCCTTAAACCCCTACTCCCCACCTCATATTTGGTTTCTCGATTGTCACATAAAAATTTTCAAGATAATACTTTTTATTAACTTACTAAATAATGACTTTATTTTTGAAATAAAAATATTTTTCTTTGTACTAAACACCCTAAATTAGAATGAACGTTTATGTTTAAATATTTTTTTTTGTAATATTCAACAAATCTAAGACATATTAAGAAATAGTCCCTTTTTTGCCCTTCATTTTTTCTTTCTCTAGTGGTTGAGAGGTGGCAATGAAGAGTTTGTACTTGGGAACCACTAAGCTTGTTTGTTCAAAATCTGAGGGTCTCGACAACAAGTATATCATATTCTAATGACAATTAATTAAATGATAAATTTCAATATAATATAAGATTGATATCAAATAAGTAAGTTGCATGAAATGAAATATATGAATTTATTAAGCGATTAGCTAACTTTTAATGTACGTTCTCAAGAGGATTATGACCAACTGTTCTTATTAAAAGGGATATGATATATTTCATGAATATACTATTAAGATTCTTCAAATTTAATTTAAGAGCCTCATAATCTATACCGTAGATTTTCGCAATCATCACATAAATATTTTCAAACTTCTTTACATTTGAAAAAAATATAATTACATGGAATGAAACATGATTCAGCTCAAGAATGATTTATTATTAGACTTATATGTAATGGCAGTTACGTTTACGGAAAGAACATAAAATAGTTTTAAAACTTAATATTCTTTTTCAATTAGTATACTAATAAAAATTTAAAATGTTAGCTAGTGTTTGACCGTAGAATATATGGATTAGATTATAAAATTTATCTTTAATTATACGTTATGTCAAATTAGTTTTCAGGTATTAGTGGAATTTTCACTTACAAAATTTTAATTGAAAATAAAATATATATTTTAACACAAATTAAATTTTAAAAACTTATATTTTCACATCCAAAATGTATGAATTTAAGAAATTAGCTTCCATCGGTAAATAATAAGACATATACAAACCAATAATGTTTGCCTTCAATGTCATCTTAAGTAGGTGATGTTAACATTAAGGTAGTTGAAATTTGAAATACGAAAAGCTTGACTTTTTAAAAAACAATCTATTTCTTTGAATTGAGCCAAAATATTGTGACATTCTTTACCAAATATTTAAAGAACAGACAAATAAAATATTTGAATGACCAATAATGTAGCATCCAAAATATTCTCATTTTTGTTAACTTAGAACTTACACATAGTCACATGCATATTTTTTCGTATCACCAATTACGTGATATTTTTCATCTTCAAAATTCAGATTTTTCAATTTTGATTTGAAGTATTTATTTTTAAAAATTGATAAAATATCATCTTATTCACTGTTATTTAAAAAAAAAATTATCAAACAAATGCAACAAAATAAATTTTTTCCTCTTCTTTTTCGAAGTCTTATAAAATTTCAAGAGTTATATAAATGAATACTTCGATAAATTGAATGTATGGTCACGCAGTGCAACTTGGTTTACTGGGATCCTCTCATGATAGTACACATATTTCACATGTTCAAAAACACCTATTCTTTTAAAATGTGTTTTTTTCATCATGAGAAAAGATGATAATTTACTAATATTTTAATATAATTTTTAAATATATAAATTTTAAAATAGAAATTGATCTATCTTATTTAACTTTCAAAATCAGTTAAAGAAATAGTAGAGAAGTGCAAAATATGATAACTAATTTAAAACAAATAGAAAGTAAATTTTAAAAGTACGATGCACCTTATAATTTGTTAAATTATTAGCAACATGGTTAAAAATAGAATTAACGAGTTCAGGAATGTGGTGCCTGGTTGTGATTCGTAGAAATCGATGCTGTTATTTTAATCTAGTATTGTAACATTAATGTAATAAAATAACATGGTAAAAAGATGAGCATTGACCAGTCCTTCTAACATGTGACAAACTACGGCCACGATTTATTTAATCCCTTCTCATGCGAGAAAATTAATATATATCTCAAAAGGAAAAAATATCTGAAATATATTTGAATTTAGATTGAAAATATTATTATAATATCAAGTTTTAGAAAATATTTTTTTTTATTTCTACACTATTTAATAGTGGATTTTAAAATATATGCATGCTCACATGAATATAAAAAAATATGATTTACATAAAATCACATAGTATAAAGATTAATTACATTTATCCTTACTTTTTTTAGTTACAATAATCCTTAAAATTTGTACCTTCTGAATACATTAAAGAGTATTTCAAATACATTATAAAATAAATCGAATGCATTATAAAATAAATTGAATGCATAATATTTAGCTCGAATACATTAAATATTGATTCGGATATATTGACATGTAGCTCAGATACATTAATACATTAAGAGAAAAATAATTCTTTTTAAAGGTTTTAGAAATAGAATGAGATATTAGAAATAAGAAAACATATTTCGTGTATTTCAAAAGAAATTCCTAAAACATATTCTATATTGTAAATAGTAATATGTACATGTGCATACATATATATTTGAAATACACTATTAAATAATTTATGATAAAAATTACTCCATAAAAATTTGATATTGTAACAATAATTTCTATCAAAATTAAATTATTTTTTTCCTATTTCAAATAATGTTTAATTATATAGGTTCAAATAATTCTTTAGTAAGTTATTGAAGTTGAAGAATAAAAATATTTAATTTTTAATTAAAATATATAGCAACAAGATTTAATTTTTGAATAACTTTATTGAAAATGACTTTCCCTAGGAAAACTAATGAAAACAAATTTTATGATAAGCCATTTTTCAAATTTATTATCTTTTCGCCATCCCAAACAATCTAATTCCTACCCCCTTCACCATCCTAAACACTCATTTCCCACCTTATCCGTCCTTCCCTCGTCTATTTTCTTTGAATATTTTTGAGATAACATTATTTATGTATATATCAAAACTTAAAAATTAAATTTAAAAAACTCATATATATATATATTTTTAGAAAAAACATTTAGCTATAAATTATAATGTCCCTTTCTTTATGGGTAGCTAGACAAATTATGTATGTTTGTATGTCAAAGCTGATGCCTACTCCGTCCAAAATTTCACCTTTTTTTCTTGTTTGTGTAAGACTTATGCCATGCTGCTCTGTGCTTGATGGAGACTCCGCCTACTCTACTCAGCCAATTATTTGACTTTCAATCACTCCCCTCTTTAACTTTTTCTAATAACTATTTCTTCCGCTTCATTTCATTTCATGTGACATTTCTTTAATAATTGCTTCCCCTGTAACATAATACAATCTTATATATATAGATACTCACGTAACTAATATTAGTCCGACTGAGATTTCTCCTTATCTAACTAGTTGATGCACTGAAATTTTTACATATGAGATAATAAAAAAGTCTCTTATAACTAGTGTCAGTAGTATGAGGCACAACATCAGAATTTTCATTAGCTAGAATATTTAGGAAAATAACATATTCAAATCTATATGTGATAAAATGGAAGTACAATATACTTTAATCAAGAATTTGTGATTAAGTGATGATGCTATCTATATTTTGGTGTTTTACTATGTTTTAGTGCTTAGAGTTACTATATATGAGATAGTGAGATTCTAATATTTATAGAAGTCATAGAGGAAGGATAGGTTAACTGAATTCAAAGATATCAAAACTAGGTTCTAATTGTAATTTGGAGACTATTTTATTGCCATGAGCCTAATATATAGAGGAAGATAGATAAATAACTTTTGAGAGAGAAAATAGTAGTTGCGGATAATAATCATGTGTAAATATTTATTAAACATTGATTGTGAAAAATTTGTGGTGTAATAATTTCAACATTATATTGATCGGATTACCATCAAGCTTAATTTGCCAGCAAAATAATAGGAGTAATAATTATAAATAATACTTTAAAAGGAAAAATACAATCTAATGAACTATGAGGACACAATCCTTGGTGAAATGATCCAAAAACATATAAAACCTATTTATATTCGATGTGAGAGACTATGTAAAGGTTTGCACTATATGTAGTGGAAGGCGAAAAATGAGTAAGTTGAAATTATATTTGGACATGTATATAAATACTTTTTTATTGTAGAAAAAGAATTTATAATATTATGATTTACGAATAACTGTATCATTTCACTTTTAAAAAAATTCGCAGAAATGAGTTTTTTTCATAAATTCAAAATATCATTTTTAAGTTGAAATTGAAATAATGGATCAAATTTGTAAAATGACTATTGATTCCCTAATTATATTTCAAGTTGAAATCAAAATAATGTACACCTCAATATGATATAGCAACTCTTTATGTGCGATGAAATCTTATGAAGAAAAAAAATATTATTGGATTTGAGTATCATTAAATTGAAGCATTAGAACTTTTGTAAACTCAAAGAAAATAATAGGTTTAATCACAAAATTTAAATTGACCATTTCTCCCTCTAATTAATTTGTCCATGTTTAATATAAGGGCAACTTTCACATATAGCAAACAAAAAAATCATATTTGTATAATATAGCAAATTTTGCATAATTGCGCTCCATAGCAAACATAAAAACTGTATAATTCGCTATACATATAAAAGTGTATAATTCGCTGGCCTATTTCGCTGCAATTGTATAATTAGCTTTGCATACAGTTGAATCGAATTAAAATGTATGTATATTGCATAATTATAAGTGTATAGCAAGAAGATATATGTTTTTCTCGCTTTATACAAAAACAGAAACACAATATATACACTTCTGTTGTATAAAACTAGAAAAAGTTGTATTTCACTGCAATTGTATAATTCACAATTGTATAATTTTTTGGCCTTTTTCTCTGCAATATTTGAAGTAAAATGTTTGTAAATTATATAATTAAGTGTATAACACGAAGATATACATTTTTGCATGTGTATATACAATTTTCTCTCGCTTTATACAAAACAGAAACAAAAATTATACACTTCTGTATATAAAGCGAGAGAGGCGAGAATGGGAGAGTGGCGAGCGAGACTTCTGGGAGAGAGACGCCTGGCAATTTTTTGCCAATGTTTGCTATGGAGCATAATTAAATCAAACCCTAGCTATTCAATTTAATTTAGGTTATTAGTTTGCTATTTTATACAATTTTCCCTTAATATAAACACTTGTAATAGTAGTAGTACTCAAGCATGAAGAACTGAGATGGGCTAAAAAGATCAACAAACTGTTAAACCAAATGGGCCCATGAATAATGGGCTTGAACAAATTAAATTGTCCCCACAAAACTTTGGGCCCATAATAATTCTTTTAGGTCCAAATGTGAATTGATGACTGATGAAATTATTCCTTACAAAGGTCAAATTAGGTTAGGACAAGTAGTGTTAGTTGTATCGTAAAAAAAGGACAAGGACTTATTAAGTAAGCAATAATTTTTTTTGTTTATTGTCACTAAAAAGTGTTAAAAGCAAATAAGTACGTGAAATTAAAATGATTATCTTTTGCGCAGAAAGATATAGTATATGATTGTAATATAGGGTCCCCCTTCAGCAATTGAAGTTAAATGTTGAGTAAAACATTTAATAATGTAGAAAATCAAGTGTAGGACCATTTTGTATGTTGTCCCTTTGACTATTTTCACATGCTAAAAGAGAAAAATCATTGAAAATAATTGAGATTTTTTAATAATAATAATAATACAGCAATGTAGAGTAGTACTATTTATCACCTAAAGTGCAATATTGAGGCTTTGGAAATGTTTGTGGAGAAATATGAGAATGGACAGGTTCATCTTTGGCATATGTGACACATTATTGGTAATACCTATATAAGAGACAATTCAATTGAAAAAGCCCAACTTGGACTCTATTAGACGAATTTGAATCCAATAATTGAGAAAATAATCTCATGTCTCCACTTATTATTTGAATAAGAATATACTATTACAAAATTGGGACGAGGGTCTAATTTACTCCCTAAAAGTTAATTCAATAGGAAGAAGATTATTCGATTCTTATAAGGTGTTGAGGGATCTCATTCCTCACCACATGAGATCCTTTCTCCTTCCTTCGATTTAGCTATGGGAGGCCAGTTAGGTCGAAAAATTTAATTTGACTTGATATTTGAGTCAAGCCCATTAGGCCCGATATGACACCCTGAGTCCAGTGATCTTATCCCTCATCGCTTGAGATTGTTTCTCCTCACTTTGAGCAAATTTTTGGTGTGAATTAGATGTTAAATCTAATTTGACATGGTATTAAGTCAAACCTATTGTGTTTGATGTGGCACCCACAAATTGTATGTGTTTGAATGTCACGCTCCGTATCAGATAGTGGAACCCAGACTCAAAATGTTAAGATTCGGGCATAAGGAGGGTGAGTGTACTATAACAAAAACAACTTTTAGCGGCATTAAATATTGACTCTAATAAAAAGTATTAACGTCTTAATTGGCATTAATTAAGTATCATTATAACCAATGTCGCTAAAGGCTTTAGGGACATATGTAACGAGTGCAATTGCCGCTAAAAATATATATTTAGCAGCAATTAAAAATTAAATGATGTTAATGATTGTTTTTATTTTTGATGAAAAAAATCCCACATCCGAGTTTACTAATATATGATTTAAACAATTTTCGTTCCTTTGACCAAAACCTCTAAAGTTGTTTTTGTTTCTTTAGAAAAATTATTATTGATTAATTTCTATAACTTTAAAATCATTTTTTTAAAAAATAATAAAATCTTGAGAGGTCGTTGTTTTGGGATTTTCATAATATAATATAAATATATTTTAGAAACTAGACGTGCTAGTATGTACACCACACAATTTTTGGTACATGTCGACGAAAGATTGATAGTAGTAATTTGACTAAGAAGTTTAGTTTGACAACACAATTAAAGATTTGACACATTAACTTGTAACATTAAAAAAGTAATTTGAAATGGTTCTAGAATAATCAAAGGTCAAGATTATGTCAAACTATAGTGAATCTGATATGGTACAGAGTTTAATTACTAAAATATAAAAATTTACATTTGTCAAATATGAAAAGAGGAAAATATTTAATGAGAAAGTCAGTTGTGTCTGGATCATTCTTAGATACCTTTTGATAATAAATTCTAGTTTGACAAGTTGTGACATAATAATAATATTATATAACATGATGGATGCAGGTCTTATTCAGATAATTAAGAAGGAGAGACGCAATTTTTTTTTTGTGTAAAGAAAAATAGGAGCTACAAATATTGACTTCAATTTTTTCCAATAAAGTTGGTAAAGGACCTACTTCATTAATTGTACCGTAGAAATTAGTAGTAATTACGAGTACTCTTTTCGCTATTTTAATTTGAGACGATAGTTGTATTGTGATTTTTTTTTTTTTAATTGTAAGAGGAAGTGAGAAGGCTTAGTAGCACTTCCCCTTTTTTTTAGTATTTGATACTTGATGATATGATATATTCCTTAAAGAAACTTTTAGTTAGAAGGGATATTTTTAATGATATTTGGGATTCGAAATTTGATTATTATTTTGTATAGTTATTCGTTCAGTTCATTTTTACTTATCATATTTTGATTTGACATATCTATTAATAAAAATAATTATTGATGTAGATATGTTACTAATAATTCTGAAAAATGATTTCAAAAAAGAGTATTTAATGCTGAGGTAAACATAGAAAAATATAATTATTTTTCTTGATAAATCAAAAGTGACAAGTAAAAAATAAAGCTCTCTTGATTTGCTAATATAATAAGTAAAATAAATAATTTTATTGTAAGGCCAAATAAAATGAAACAAAGAAAATAATATATTAGCCAATATAATTAATATTAAGTTTATGAATCAATAATAGTGTAACAATTTTCCATATTATTTTTATATTGGCTAACAAGTAACAATAATATGTAACTTTTTGTATTAATTAAATATGATATGAAAATTTGAAAAATAATTTTCTAAAAATTTAAATGCAGGCATAGTCGTAGCTTTTATGATCTCAGGCTCAGCCCCCCTTGCATCAGACTGAACACCTTACTTCAATAAATGCAATTAATTATCAGCCTAGATTTCGGCCAGATTTTTTTTTCTTCATATTTTTTTTTTTTTACTTTTAAAGAAAAATAATTTATTATTGTTATTATTATTATTCTGATGAAAGTATTGAGCATGGAGGGAGAAATATGGCAAGTACCCTTTTTGACTTTTATTAATATTAGTTTGTAATATGTATATTTTCTCCCATTCTTATTGCTTCCAAAAGGTATGGAGAGAATTCATATATTATATTAATATTGTTTTTTCTTGATTTAAGCATTATCAAGATCCTTTTTTCTCCTCTTTTATGGATAACAAATTATCTAGCCCCACAATGCCAATCATGTGTTAGGATAATCTTTTGGAGATATTTTTAAGGTCTAATTTGTTAAGATATGATATATAAATACAATATATAATGACATTTTTGTCTTATGTGTATTTAATTATATGCTCTAATAAAACCAAAAATAAAAAATCTAATCATATTTATATTTATGTGGGACTTTGGTCTTTCCAAATTGTAATATAATATCTTTTAATTTGGCAATTGAGAATTTTCCTGCTCTTCTCGTCGTTATTTTATTGGTTATTAGTACTAAAAATAAATTACTATTGAAAAATACAGATTTATATTACAAATTACACATTTAAATGTTTATTTGAGTATCTGAAGAAGAAAAAGGGGGTCATGCAATAGGCAACTCGTACATAACAATTCATATACTTTATTACTATTATTATTCGGCTCATTCAATAATAATATCTTCATTAAAATCTTATTAAATAGTGTCTGAATTATTCTGCTTAGACAATTTTATTGTAAAATTCGTTATATGACGTAAATTCTTACATTATTAGTGAAAAAAAGAAGAAAACAGGAGGGGACACGTATAATATTATTTGTGATTTTGATGATCCCTTGATCATATTTATTGATGTTCATGTTCACTTATATTTATTCATTAGGATAATTAAAAAAAGAGGTTCAGCGTAAAAAATTAAAACAATATTCTTAATTTTTCTCATTATAATACTATAGTCATTTTATAATATTATCTTCAAAGAACTATATAGTAAAATTAACATCTCATTTCCTACTACAGTACTAAATACTACATTCTTAAGTATTTCCAAAATTAAATACTTTAATTTCAAAGATATGTGGAGCCAAGTTGCATGTGATCAGACAGGTTTGGGAGGGACAGACGTTACATAAAAATATTAGATGCGTGTAGTGATGCATCATTCAAAGGTTGTTATTTTGTGATATAAATTTATGAATAATCTCAAGTAAGATTGTGATAGAATGAAAGATTTTTATTTTTTTTTTCAAATGGAAAGATTCAAATTTCAGCTTACTTCCCTTGAATGAAAAATTAACGTTATTTGGAGATCAATTTTTCTTTAATAAATCCAACCTAATATAAATCAAATTTAGAATTTAAATTAAAAGAATCAGTTAAATTTTGAATATCAAATCAAATGATAATTTTTTTTTGAAGAAATCCAAAAAAAAAAAATAATAATAATACTTGCCCACAAACCCAAACCCCACTCCAATGTTTTTTTCCTTCATAGAATCAAATTCTTGGCTTTTTTGGGCTCATAATTTCCAAGTTGAGAGCTTAGAGGGTATAAAATATTAACAAAAATTTTAAAATGGTATATAAAATTTTATATCAATCAAAACGGTAAGATTGCTGCGGTGCAGCAATCTTACCTGACCTGAAAAAGCAAAACCGCTGCAGAGGCAACGATTTTACAAAATCTGATAAAAGAAATGAAATTGCTGCCTAAGATAAAATAAAACATTTTCAATGAAAAATATTTTCTTCGTATCAAACACAATTTTAATTCTTTTATTTTTTAAAGGCTGAAACAACTTTAACAATTCAATTAATTTGAAAATCGGGGATACTATTTAGTTTCAAATTTGGCTGTATGCGTTGCATCTTGAATAATTGGGGGGCTGATTTGGACTTATGTTATTAATGGTCGTAGGTATGAATTAAATAGTTCCAATGCAATTTGAACGTTAACACTTTGTTGGAGAGCTGTTAAGTATTATAATATTTTTTATTATTGTTATATAATATTACACTTTATTTTAATAATAAATTTATTTTGTTGAAGCTATTATAAAAGAAATGAGATAAAATAAAATAATTAAGTAATAAATAAAAAGGAAATAAAGTAAATCAATAACGCCACATAATATCACATCAAATCACATGTTATGTATAATAAAACCTTTTATTATTGCGTGCATAAACATAAACTTTAATAATATAAATTATTTAATTACTAAAATAAATATTATATTTAAATTTACAACACAATATAGTATAATAATAACAACCATCGAAACAATCTATAAGTGAGGTTGAGACTTGAGACTCATAAGAGAATTAAATGCCCATTGTCCAAGTTCTAGTCTTTATTATTCAAGGCCATGACTCATAAATTTGAAAAGTTTGTTTCAGCAATTTTTTTGTACAGATCAGGTCCGCCAATGCATTAATTAATTTCATGAAATTTCTTCAGAGGTTTATGTCAATGTGTAAAAAAGAAATATGTAGAATATTTGTGAGGCGGTGACATATGCTGGAATTATACATTGAATTAAAAGAATAAACTGGAGAATGACAAATATTACCCACTCGACGATAATTGAAATCAGCTTATGTAACCACCCCACTAATATATCAAAGTGTTGAAATTATTGTCACGATCCAAATCGGGTCGCGATTGTCACCCACACTTACCCTCCTATGTAAGCGAATCAACCAATCTAAACCTTAACATTTCAATATAATATCAACAGAAAGTAATGCGGAAGACTTAAACTCAAAAAAACCAATTCAATAACTTCTAAAAACTCAACAACTATTATTATCCCCAAAATCTGGAAGTCATCATCACAAGAACATCTACTTCAAATTACTAAAGCTAAGAGTATCTAGAAGCTAAAATACATAAAAAGCTAGTCCATGCCGGAACTTCAAGGCATCAAGACATGAAGAGGAAGATCCAGTCCAAGCTAGAAGCATTAGCTCACCCTGAAATCCGGAGTAATGAAGACTGGCTAGAGTTGCGGTTGAGTTGAAGATGATGGTATGTTTGCTGCACTCCACAAATAATCAAAAAGAAAACATACAAGTAGGGGTCAGTACAAAACACAGGTACTGAGTAGATATCATCGGCCAACTCGAAATAGAAAACAGTATATATCAGATAATATCATAAAATCAACTACAATACTCAACATGCGGCATTTACAATTATCATAACCCTTGGTCATAACACCAAGCTCATCAACGAGGACTCACGCCTCCTCATCATACTGGGAATTAGGTTTATTAGATTGAGTATATTAACATCTTTCAAGATTCGTTATCTTTATTCCTCTCGTGTCGGTACGTGACACCCCGCTCCTCATATACTATTCTGGTGTCGGAACGTGACACTCCGATCCTCATATACTATCCTGGTACCGGAACGTGGCACCCGATCCATATTATCCTGGTGTCGGAACGTGACACTCCGATCCTCATTCTATCCTGGTGTCGGAACGTGACACCCGATCCATATTCTATCCTGGTACCGGAACGTGGCACCCGATCCATATTCTATCCTGGTGTCGGAACGTGACACTCCGATCCTCATATACTATCCTGGTACCGGAACGTGACACCCGATCCATATTCTATCCTGGTAACGGAACGTGGCACCCGATCCCCTAATCTCACTACTTTCGTTCATCAAGCCTTCTTTTATACCAAGGCATCATCATTAACAAAGTAGATTAGGGTTTCTTTTTCAAGATTTAGGATTCAATAGCTTCATCATGCTTATTTTATCACAATTATATAATCACATTCATGCAAACATACAATTAAGCATATAGAAGGGTTTACAACACTACCCAATACATATCATTCGCTATTAAGAGTTTACTACGAGTAGCATAAAACCATAACCTACCTCCACCGAAGATCCGTGATCAAGCAAGCAATTTCCTCAAGATCTTTGCTTTCCTCTTCGTTTCTCTCTCTCTCGAGATCGTTTCTCCCTCTCTTTCTGTTCTTTCTTTTTCTTATTCAAACCCTCTTTCTTTTATCCTAATTAGCATATAATTAAGTATAAACGATGACAATAATAACCCACTAATTAACTCAAGGTTACCTCTTTTAACCCCCAAGTAGTTAGACTTATTAACATTAACCCACTAACTTTATAATTAAAGCAGAAATAGTCCCATACGCCTCTTAAATTACTTAACAGAAATCCGACCTCGCCTGGGATTACGCAGCCTGTGACGGGCCGTCCTGCTGCTCCGTCACAGAGTTCAGAGACTCAATTCTCTGAAGAGTCTGTGACGGTCCGTCCTGCCATTCCGTTACGAAGTTCAGAGAGTCGATTTCAGGACCCATTTTTCAGAATTCCTAAGTGTTTTGAAACGAGACCCCTCGACGGTCCGTCGTGCTCATGACGGTCCGTCGTGCTCATGACGGTCCGTCGTGGGTTCCGTCGTCTCAGCCTGTTTTTCCAGAAATAAAATCTGTTGCTCAAAACGACTAAATAGATCGTTACAATTATATATAGTGATAGTATAGAAAGCTCTTAAGCTCAAGTATAATATCATTGATCGATCGATTATAAGATTAGTCTTTACTTAATTTGTTAACTCATGTTAACTATCATATCATGCAAACAAAGATATAATTTGCATTGTAATTACTAATTAGCAGCTTAAATTAATTTACAATATTGTGAATATACATATAACACAATTTATGTAGAAAAAGGTTTAGTATTTCTTAAAACTTTGAAAATTATATTTTTCTCCAAAACTCGTTTGAAAAGTCAAAATTATGGTTGCAAAGTTTTGTAAGACTAATACTCATTACAAGGTATACATGACTAGGTTTGTGTATATGGACATCCATTAAAGTTGTATAAAGCCGTGCAACGAATTTCGAGTGGTAATAAATATTTAACTGATACAGTTTTTGTATAAGAATAAAATAATCAAATAATGAATGTTAATTCATTTAGGAATGACAAAATTTAGCCCATAAAAATTAATATTATACATTATTATCTGGTCAATTTTGTGTGCATCGTGGCACACTTATTTATCAACTTAACCCAATTAACTCCGTTTAAATATGCAAAAATTACATGACATGTGTAGCGTATTATATTTCGTTATTACCTTTTGTAGTGATATAAATATAAAATTCTTATTCTGCCCATCACTCTCCACCCCCACCCCCACCCTAGAGTCCTACTTGTTCGACGTTTTCACCGTTCGAAAGATTATATTTGAAAGAAATAAATTACTTAACGAGTTATGTCCGGTAATATTCGGTAAATTAATAATTTTTTTAAGATAATATTTTTTTTTGGTCTTGACTTAGGTCAATGAAAAAAATAATCTATTTTTATAAGATAATAAGATAATATATGCTATATATAAATATATGATCGTAAGTTGCAACACTATCATAAATTAATAATTCTTTAATAGTACAAATATATCTAAAATAATTTAGTGAAATATGATTCTATTGTTTTTTTTAAAAAAAAATTATACGTAGTTGAAGCTAATATCTAACTTTACTTATTACATCAAAAGTTTCGGTGTGGTCTTTACGAACGATACCATAGAGCTGTGAAAAGTTCTAGACGTGATAAATGTTTCCTTACGCGTAATTGGTAGCAAATATGTTGTATCATCTTCAACTTTGTCTTTAGCATTTTTTTTGGGATGATATCCACAATTTCTTCTAAGTAATGGATCTCTAAACATGTATCACTTTCGTCTGGATAATTCAAAAAGATTAGGTTAATCTGGTATCATTAATTATTTCATCAAGTTTATGAATGACATTTTTTACAGAACACTTTTTAGATTAATAAATATTAATTTATCGATTAAATAATATTTTTACAAGATAATAATATTTTATATTTCCACCTCTATTAAATTTGTAAGATTTTACCATAGATCATTTAAATCCATTTCATTTTAGTCTAACCCGTTCATTTAATGCCCTTTTTTCATTCCATGAGTTTGATACGGTTGAATGTGAAAAGAAATGGGATTGTGTGTGTATGGAAACAAAAGAATAAATTAATGGACAACATGCAATATGTACACACTATGGATGAGCCAATACATATTTTCAATGGTCCCTTTTTGTAGATGAGACGACTCTTGTGAATGTAGACAAGGCAATGGAACTAATGGGAAAATGAAAGTTCAAAAATATATGAGAGTTCCACACATATAGAAGAGTAGTACAAACCTATGAACATGCTCAAAACTATAATTTATACCAATATAAAATAGCTAGTAGCCAATCAAACATACAAAATAATCATTGCTCCCTGGCGTATTGTTAGCTCATATTCTTTTTAAACTCCTTCACCACCACACCCTGTAGATATCTAGGGCAATACTAATATATATATGTGATTCCGCAAAAGGGATAAATAAAATTCCAGTAGATAAAACAAATAGATATCTATAAGCATCATTGTATTTCGTCTGGTGACAACAAATCCCACCACTATTTGACAAACATATCTACTTAGAAACGGTGTTACAATTTAAAGTTTATAATTTCAAAATTTTATTAAGAAATTAAAAATATTAAGTTTTAAATTAAATTTAATGTTAATTCAATAATTTTTTTAGCGCGAATTTAAATTAGCTATTTTTCCTCTGCTTGATGCCTCTAGATAATTGTTGACTTAATGTAAAGTAATTTTATACTTATGGGAGGACATTTCCTCATTCAATTTGAGCTTCTTTTTTTTTAAAAAAAAATTAATAAATTCCTTTGACCAATTAATCAGGTAAAAAATAATACAATATGTGGTTAGGAGATATAGTGCACCAACTAATTAAGGTGGTTACAACTTTCACACTAATTAGTTAGTCATATGGACAAAAAGAGGTGTTAAAAATCAATATTTAATCTTTGAAAATGACTTGTGTATATATAATTATTTAAATTCCTATATAAGCTTTAAAAAAACATTCTCATTAATGTTATTCTTTTGTAGAAAGAGTAAATAGTTCCTCATATAAAATGAACCAATAAGGCCCCAAGAGAGTTATCCTTGCAGCTAGTTAAGTCCACAGTGACCATCAGTTTATTGACATCCAAAGAGCAGCTAGGATGAAGAAACCCTTATCATCATGAGTTGATGAACCATACAAATGTTACAGAAAATGCCTTGTCTCAAGGCAAAAGGCCAAAGTGATCTCAACAGTGATTTGGATATCTTTTTTTGGAAGAACAATGAAAATATTTACAAAATTATTACTCATGATTAAGAAAAAAGAAAAACTAAGAAATAGTATTAGACCAACTGTGTAATATTCGACTCTCGTTAGGTGAGGAGTTATCTTTATTAAAAAGCATTTTATCTCTTAATATATGAAGATTTAAATTTAATCAGACTTTAATACAAATAAGTATAGGAAAGAGAGCATTAAATGCATGGGAAGTGTTTGTCCCAACAGCTTCTGAAATTACATTAAATGCACCTCACTTTGCAGGAGCCCCCGCCCCCTTTCTCCATCACTCCTCAGCTGTCTTCACCTTCACTCATCACAATTCACAAACCCATTCCCTTTCTCTTTAACTTCATCTCTAATCCTGCCCTAACTTTTTCTTTAAAAAAAAATCAATCTTATTTGATTAACTTTAACATTCGATTACGTAAATATCTTTTGAAAAATTTAAATAGATATTTTAGATTAAAAAAATATTCGTTATTTATAGCAATAATATTTTTCTATGAAATATTCATCATATTGTTTTAATACATATTATATAAAATAATTTATATGTATAATATAAATTTTACTAATATATAATATATTTATCACACGTTTTAATAAACTTTTAATATAAATTTATTTTTTTATCAAAGAAGAATAACAGTTTTTTACAGAATAATGTTATATTTGTATTGTCCATATAATTCACCTAATATCTTCACGAACTTAGCAAATACATGTACATCAAACAACGTAAGCCTAAAATCAATAAATACCTCATAATATTTCCTATTTATTTTATTTATTTCAGGTAAGATATTAGGATTACATTAAGATAAATAAATTAGAATTTTATAAAAAATTGATGTAGTACGTGAATTTTTGCAGATTTCTTAAAATATACATGTGAATGAAATTTCTCTTTAGATTACAATGCTTATATTATCACATGATAGTCGCATATTTTGTCTGAGTAACAATTAATTAATCTGCAAAACAAGAATGAAGAGCGATGGTTTAATCCTTATTGAAGATGACATACATAACTTTCAAAGATATCGAACATACAATATTCAGAAAGATATATATATTACGACTTGATAAACTGTAAAAGTTAAAATAAAACAAATTTTCACTTGTGATCAAATGTGAACCTAGACCATAATGGCAAAGAAAAATAAACAATGACAATGAGATTCAAGTTAAAGTAGGTCAATTAAGATAACGTACAATAGTTGATTTGTCAATTGTCCCCCACCATAACATACAAAACAAAAGAGCCATTATGACTCTTCAACAAACAACTATAAATTCATCAAAAACAAACCATAGCTTCTGAAATTGACATAATTCTGTCACACAACTTGTCCAAATTGAAAATTTTCACCCAAAAGCTGATTCATTCATGAACCAACTGATATTAGTACCCTGAGTCAATACCCGAACCACCACCTTTGCTTTGTGTTGAACACCAAATTAATAACACCTCGAGCTAGTTGAGCCGGCCCTTACCACCTAGCAATGGTCTTTTCAGCGCGGTTCGTTCTTGACTCAGCCTCCAATTCAGCTCGAGTTCTTCAATGATCAAGCCTCCACTCCTTCCATTACCGCACCACTTTTTTTTTTTCTTTCTACTAGTTAAACTATATATTATTAAAAAAAAATATATTAAAAAAAGTTGTTCTCCTTGTCTCAAATATTAGCTTTCGCATTGAAGTGCAGCTTTAATCTTCTGAACAGTGCATGATATAAGATTATTGACTGTTTCCACTGATTCCACAGTAAGCTTGGCTGTAGGAAGACTATTCACCAATATCTGAAAGGCTACCGTCAAGAGTGACCCGCTAATTCTTTGATCTGGGCCCCCATTACATGAAGGCCCATTGGACCCACGAGATCCTGGGCCGTCGGGTACAATTGAGAATCCCGAAGGAAGCAAAGCCACGTAAGCCGAATCTCCACCGTTCATCACCACGTGCATTGCCGGAATATCAACTGGCGCGTATACAACAAGCGCCCCAGCCGCGTCTATGCAAGTCTCCTGAAGTATCAACATGCTGCTCTGATTCGCGTTCATAGCCTGGCAATAGATCAATACAAAGCCCCTTGGTTATGAATATATTTACGAATAATGCCATTGTGTGGTATATATAATACGTCAGTTGTTTGTTGCAGTGTTTGAAGACTTTTTCATGTAAAAAGGGTGATATCATAGTAGGGCTGACTAAAATAAAAAGGTAACATGTATCATGTGTTTTGACTTTTTACAAATTTACAAAAGATGCAACAAAGTTAAAAATTTATAGATCTGGAATAAGATGGTCCTTTTGAGATACTTCCAAATCCCCCTAGTTTGTCCTTTTCAATCAACAATTTTATTTTTATCTTACAAGAAAATGAACCCCACACATGCATAATCAATCAATCTTTTTACATGCATTCATATGTATAAATCGCCATGCATTATCTCTATCCATTCAAAATTAATTTTTTCATAAAAAAAAAAAAGAAAAAAGAAAGGGTTGAGGAAATTACACTAGCACGAAGGAGAGAGACGCAGTTGCCATGATCTTGGCCTTTGGCAATATGAGCCATTTCTTGCATAGGGCCACCGTTGGATAGGATATCCCATTCGCTACGGAGGCGTTCGTCACGGAGGAAATCAAAGAGTCTTTGAGGGGAAACGGGCAACCAAACGGAAGTAGCAGCGCTTAAGACGATCCCTGCTGGTTCACCAGGGTCATCGACGCTCTTTCGAGTCATGACACGTACATCTTCATCAACATTACCTGCACAAAGTTTGTTCCACTTGTGTACCGTTGAAGCACAAACACCAGCACAAAAGTTGTTTGTCATGCGTTGTGCTAGCTTCAACATGCTACGCCTCCCACTTGGAGTTATTGCTGCATGTGATTTGATTTCTTAAAATTTAAATTTGGTCACACAAAATATAAGGGTCTACTACTCATCACATGATAGAGGTTGATTCATTGAACAGTTTCACAAAAATATAGATTTTAATTAGTTACCTGTATGATCCCTGGCAGACACGGTGGATGACATGAGAATTGCAAGACACTCACACTGGCGTTGGAGGGTTGCAACCCATCTTTGTGCGCCAAACCCCATACCCGCGCTAATTAACTGCCGGTAAAGATGGTGATTTGCACCCTCTTCATATTCGGCATGTTCTACCCATGTAACCTACATAATTATTAACCGTCAGAATTTATTTAGTCGGTCTGAACTTGCTTGGAATAAATTAGAGCATAATAATAATAATCACAAGGGGAGTTAATCAATTGTTGTCACAATTTTCCCTCGTTACATAGTAAATTAATGATCATATGCATTGAATTTATTATCGACTACATTTAAATTATAGAGTAATTTATGACAAGTATTTATCACATAGGCAAATAATTACAACTCCTGAGCAAAGTTAGTTGTGACAAATGAATTCAAACATTTAGACCATGAATAACGTCACCTAACTTATTAGTGCTATTAGTATAGATTTATTTTAATCCAAACATGTTTTAAAAACCCCAAAAATTAGAAAAAGAATAAAAAAATAAGTACATTACTAAATGGGAAATTTTTGTGATGCAACAGGACAAATCTTGGAAATGGTTTCTATAGCAAAGTTAGGTTCAAGGAGAGACATGATAGAACCTAGAACCCTAAAATTAGAAGTCATAAAAATACAAGTTTTCACCATTTTTATGCAAATTTGAAGGCACGAGGTTAGGTTTGAGACATTGAGAAATGTACCACAAAGCTTTTAGACTCTGTAGATACTCACGTGACAACAAAAAATAATGTAGTCAGTCTTGTTGTTTGACTAAAAAGAGTCCTTCATTAGTATAGTATAAAAAACAAACACATCACAAGGCTGGAACCAGATAATACACAGTTAGATGAATTAATTATATACACGGGGGACTGATCGAGACAGCATCAGAGATTGGAATAGAAACATCAAATACATTGTTTAATTAAACCAATGCTTGAAAGTTACAAAGCAAATTTTTAATTTAATTTTTTTTAAATTATTTTCTGAAGAATCATATGAAATTAATGTGTCCCAAGGCACAAAAATATAAGTAATGGAGACTTCTATTCAATTTATTAGATTAATTAACTCGTCCTTAACCTCGATTTCCACACGTACGGTGTTCATATAATATTAGTATTAAGCTCATCTTAAGCAGGAAGTAAGTTGCTGATATTTGATGACTTTTTAATACTGTTATGTCCCCTATAATCAGCATCTTATCAGGTTCAATAATCTAATCTTTTTGGTTTTGGACCAAATAACCAAAAAAGACTACTAAAGCTTTTAGTCATTTTGACAATCCAAATTAGGTGGGGAAAAAAAACCAAATCAATGTTCTGAACTAAGATCCAAAAATTTGTAGTTGCTCAACCAAACTCATTAAACACAAAAAGCAAAATAGTAGCTACCCCATGAATGTAAACTCATTGAATATATAGTACTAAACGACACACTAGTAGAAGAGAGAAAAGTCTTTGTGAATAGAGTTAACCGAATATAGACAATTGAATTTATTCATAGAGAACTTACTTTGCTGTAGCCATTGGGCATATCTTGAACAACACAGCCAGAAGGAAGCCTTCTGCTATTTGGAAACGTTGGTGCACCAGAAGTTTCACGGATGGTATCAATCGATACATCAACGACAGCCCAGACACCTTCAGCATGTTGTTTGCAGAAACGCAGGAAATTGACCTCTCTAATTGGTACTAATGGTGAAAGCACTTGGAGTTCAGCATGCATCTATAAAGAATCAAGAAAAAAAAAATCATATTTCAACATTGACTAATAATAATAATAATAACATTTGATTTAACTACAAACAAAGGTTCATTTTAATTTACCAGCTGAAGTGCACCATTTCTGGTTCCACCCATACCACTTGATATAACATCTGTTGTTGAGGTTCTAGCAATCAAACATGGAAACATTTCTGCCCATTTGTTCTGTCAAAATTAAAGCTAATCATCAGAAAAAACAAATGAAGATTTATGACTTTCATGTATGATAATTGACAAGGATATTTACAGGATTAGACACCTAAAAGTGCAATCAAGAAATTACTTACAGAGTCCATTAATGTCTCAACAAGAGCTAAACTATTGATTATAACCATGCCTGTCTCCCTGGAAGCCTCTGAAATAAAACTGTTTGGTCTCATACCAATGCAAGGAGTAAATGTCCTTATGTACTCTTCATGGTTAAGTATTTCTCTACCACCTTCAATGCTCCTGAACCAAAGAGGTTCATCAGTTTGTGCCATTTTTACCAATTCCTCCATGGCAGCCAAAGCAAGTTCAAGATACATGGATCTTTCAAGTGATCTCTCAATTCCAGTTGACTGTCTAGTTGAAGGCACAACTGGTAAAGAATTTGAAATCCCAACACCGAAATCAGGAGGTGCTAAGGGGAGTGTTGTTGGTACATTACTCATACCACCAAATCCATTACTTCCAACTCCAAGTTCCAAACTTGAATTAGGCATTGGGGGAGGCATAGAGGTTACTAAAGATGAAATGGGTCGCCCCAAAAACTTGCCAGCAAGTGCACAAACTCGATCTAATTCATCTTTCAGCCTAGCATTTTCAATCCTAAGATGTTGCTCCTCAAGAGAGATCTCACCAATCATTGCTGGACCACCACAATTAGTACAAATTGGATTTCTCATTGCCTCTCTTATAGACATGTTTTCTGCACGAAGCTTATCATTCTCTTGCCTTAGTATCGAATTCTCATGGCGTTCCAGTTGAGTCTGGTGCAATCAAAGATTCATTATTCAGAAGCAGAAACCCACAAAAAAAAAGAATCTTTTAAAGCCATAGAAATTGAATCTTTTTTTTATTACCTTCATCTGAGTTCTACGATTTTGGAACCAAAACTTGACTTGTCTAGTCTCCAAAGAAAGCCTTTTGCTTAACTCCAACCTTTGTTTCTCATCAGGATGAGGACACTCCTTGAAAAGACTAAGAAAAAAAAAACCATAATAGAAACATCTCATAAGAAAAGTTGAAAGAAAAAAAAATCATTTTTTTTTCATTTGAAAAAGAAGGTAATGATTACGATTCAAGTTCTTGGATTTGCTGAGGAGTGTGTCGGTGGTATCTTTTCTTCCTTGGTGGTTTGTCGGTAGCATCTTGTTCATCACCCGATGCACCTTCCAAGTTATCACTTCCAGATCTGCTGTCTGGTTCTTCTTCTCTACTCCTTCTACCAACACTGTTATTTCCCTCGTAGTTTTCAGCCATTCTTGTTACCTCACTTTGCCCTTCCATACCTGTTTGCTGCAACAAAAAAAAAAAAGGGTGTCATATAAAAGTAAAAAAGATTCAATTTTTATGCTCTTTTTCATTTGGCTTACAAGAGCAAGAGAAAGTCCTGGGGAGTTGAACATGTTCTTGGCAAGAGATTGAGGAAGAAGTCTTGGCTGAGAAATTGCACCAGTGGGCATATTGTTTTTATTGTCGTTGTTGCTGCTGCTGTTGTTGTGATTAAATGGTATATCAGCAACAATTCTTGCACCGCCACCACCAGAATTATTATCAAGAAAACCCCCAAAATTCATGAAATAAAGCAAGAGAAACTCAAAAAGAACTAAACTTTTTCTTTTTTTGTATATTTGACAGATTCACTGTATCTTTTTTGAGCTAAAAAGTTGGGAGAAAAATTATGAGAGGTAGAGGAGACACAAGGACGAATCCAAATGTCTCCAACTTCCTCTCTAATTTTTACTCTTGAAAGAAAAATAACAAGAAAAGAAAGCCAAAAAAAAAAAACCCTTAACTTGTGCTACTCTTTGCCTTTCTCTTCTCTATACTTTCCTTAAATAACAGTACTAATTAAAATTTCTCTTCTCTCCCTCCTAACAAAACAGTAAAAAAAAAAAAGGGACCTTTCTTAAACTAATCATTAACTGCAAATACAAAAGCATAGATACTTAAAAGAATGGTTTAAGCAAGCAAAACCCTAAGTTAGAGGGCATTTTTCTGTTCTGTTATATGTATGTATCTCTGCATGCTTGACTTTTGTAAACCAAAAAAATAAAAAATAAAGCACAGAAAAGGAAGTGAGAGAAAAAGAAGCTAAAAAGGCTTTGTTTAATCAGTTTTGCAAAGACAATAGAAGAGACGAGAGATAGAAAAAGGGGTAACAACAGTAGAAAAAAATAATACTAAAAACCAAAAAAAAAAAGGTGAAGATAATACGCAAAATTGTGGACTCATCGAAGCCTTACATATACATACAGCCAAAACAGCACAGAAAAAGGTTTGGTTGACTCTTTCACCCCCACCCCACTCCCCTTCAACCCCCAACCCCTCTCTCTAATTCTTGAAATCTACCGTCAAACTGTGAAAAAATGTGTAGCTTTTTTTTTTTTTCACAGTTTAAACTTTTTACTGTAAAAAAAACAAACAGAGATTTAACACAAGAAGAAAATGAAATGCCAGAGTAAAGACAGTTCATTCAGATCCCAAGATTTTGTTTTTTTACACTCACAAAATTTCTTCTTTATCTTTTTACTATATTGGGATCTGAAATTTACATGAAGATTATATGAATTAATTACAGCAAGGTGACAAATTTCATACAGGAATCAAGGGTTTATTAGTCAATGGGTTTATCACTAGATTAATTTAAAGGAAAATAATCATAAATATTGAGGAAAAAAAGATTCTTTCTCCTTAATTTTTTAATTTCTTTTCTTCTATCACTAAGGTTTTGTTTTGACCCACTTGACCTGTGTGTACGCGGGTCGTATTCATATTTGACAACTGTATTTGTTATTACCGGAATCCGGCGAGTCAAATGGCCGGTGACTCGCCGGCGTCAACTGCTGACGTTTATTACTCCTTTTCTCTGGGATGGCTTTTTTCTGTTTTTAGTTATATTGGGCCCAAAAATAGATGGATCTGTGGTTCTGATTTGGGCTTTTTCACCCACTTGTAGCTGGTCCATTTCTATCCTTCTTAACGAATGTGTTTTAAGTCAAACATATTTATTTGAAAGTCGGAACGAACACGTCTATTATATTTCACAATAGATCTTCAACGAGTTGTTCTATATCTGTCAAATTGAAATCCTTTTATGAATTCTAACTTTTCTTAATAAATGTGTTTAATCAAGGAAATTTGTGAAGATGATGCATTGTCTATTTATTTCATAATTTGAAACGAACACGTCTATTATATATTATTGAAACTCTTTAATTGTTACTCTTTCTAATGAACATGTCTAGTTTAGGAAAAATAGCAAAGATGATGCATCGCCTATTTTTTTAAAAGTCGGAGCGGACACATCTACTATTTATCGTATCGAACCTTCAAGCAGTCATTCTATATTTGTCAACTCGAAACCCTTTCAAGTATTTCATTCCTTCCTAATGCATATGTCCAAGTCAAAGAAATCAACAACAATAGTGCATCGCCTATTTATTTGGAGATGAATGAACACGTGGACTATATTATTGTCTAGATATTTAACTAGTCATTCCATCTTTATCATACTAAAATTCTTTCGTGAATTCTAACTCTTCTCGATGAATATAACAATTCAAGAAAAAATAATAAATCCAATACATCACCTATTTATTTATAAATCAAGCCTACCATATATAAATGTACTATACATTCAACCAATCATTTGAGCTTTTGTCGAACTGCAACCCCCTCTCTCCACCTTCTTGTGTCACAATAATTATTAAAAAAAATAATCTCAAAACACGTAATGAATTTTGAAATATTATTTCTACATAATTATCACTTATTATATTAGTATTCAGAATATTTTATTAACTACTTATTAAAATTTTAATAAATTTAGATGTCATCTCTCTCCCATCACCATTATTAGTATGAATTAACACAATCGTTTAAATACATAAACAAGAAAAAATATGTTACTAATGAATTTTTGTCCCTATTATTGTTTTACTTCAATCGTTCTGATGCAATGTCGAGGCATAATGGTTGTTATTCGGAATTATTCCACTTGATATTATTAATATTTTTGTTTAAGTCATTCAACAAAGTATAGATACACTGTAACAAAAATATATATACATTAACAAAAAAATATTTTTTTTTTACTAACACCAGTTAATTATTACTAGAACCAAATCTGTATAGGTTTTAAATATTTACGATGAGTAATAATTACCTCTAAAAAAAACATATTTTACAATAATTATTATGTCATTCTCGTGAATTAATTGTCGCTAAGAAATAACGAATTAATTAGCATTATTTTTAGAGGAAATTTCTACAAACCAATATCATTCTGGTTTCATTAGAGTATACCCCTTCCGTCTCAAATTATATATCGTGATTTTTTAATATTATCATCCAAATTATTTATAGTTTTAGAAGTTTATAAATTATGATTTTTCAAGTACACCAACAAACGATAAAATAGTTTAAAAGTACTCTTTCTAATTAATGTTTTTAAAGCATGTAAAAGATAATCGTGATCTATAATTTGAAATCAAGGGGGAGTAACATTTTGAGCAAATGTTCTCCAATTTTTTTTTATAGTGGTATTTTCATTGTCGGCAACAACTTCGATAATATGCATTTTATTTTTTCAAACATTGATTTTTTTCAGAACATAGTATAGTACTTTGTATATTAATGTATATCCTCTTCAAAAAATTAATAACCAACCTCCTTTGTTATTTAATAAGTTAACAATTAATTATCGGCAACTGTTTAAAATATTTATAAGATATAAGAAAAAACTATAGGAAGTTAAAAAAAATTTATCTGACTGTCGAAATTCATAATATCACATAAGTTAGGACATGAGAAGTATAACAGCATTGCTTGCATTGATTCAATTGATTTGAAGTGGCGGATTTCGACGCCCCTCTCCTTACAGTCAAGTGGCTGAACGCCCCTCTCTAGATAAGAAGCAGAACGCGCCATCACCTACAGCTAAATTAGTCGCACTCTAAAAAATATTTCATAGGAAGTAACAAATTATTATTATCAAAAGCTTCGAGATATAGTAATGGTCTTGTTTGATTAGTTGCAAGTTGATGTGTCTTTGACATGAAAAGAGGTAGAAGAAAAGGTCCATTGTGGAGGTTTTAAGTTTAATTTGTGTTGAAGCCGCCATTCATGGCATGTTTGAAGCCTCATGAGTCATGAATATTGTTGGGCACTCTATCACCATCACATTAAGTAGCATTTACTAATTACTAAATTTGGTTAATTATTCTTATAAGCTCTAACCCACTGTCTAACTGTCTATGCCTCTAAGTAGCAGAGCCATCCTTGTCCTAAGGTTTGTTAATTTGCCATCTCCTTGTCCTAAAATTATACCGTGCAAGATAGGTGATGAATAATTTAAATATGTAGATATGTTATTAGAAGCGGAGTCAGAATTATCTTTAGTTATTGAGTTTTTTTTTTTTTTGATATATTAAATATATTCATCGAATAAATTTTTTCAATGTAAATATGAGGTTTGAGCTAAAATAACTACACTATGCTGAATCCGTAGTTTAAGGGACTAGCTATGACCCTATGTCGCCTTCTATGTGTGTTTACTTTGTAATCGTGATACATCGGCTAGCCTTGTTGAGCTAATAATGTTAGATTTTAGTGTTATAATGGGTGCGTATTGGTCCTTGATATATTAATTCTCTTTAACTAGTGAAAATCACGACTCTATTGTTAGATTGGGTTAGAATTCTATATTTGTTGGAGAATGGACATGTTTTTTTATACCGACTTGGGCAATCATCTCCTCTTTACCTAGTTTTCGGGTTAGTTAGACGTGTGTTTCATATCTTTACATTGTATTAGAGCTAGGTACATTCCCATTTGAACTGTCGCTCCATGCTCCAGTTGGGCCTGAGTCAGAGGTGGAGCCAAAATTAAGAATTTGGGGGTTCCAAATCAATTTTATTTTGGGTTTAAATGTTAATATAAATATATTTGTTTAATTTTTTAATACTATAGAGTCATACGAAAAACCTAGTAAGTTTGTCCAAACCCATGAACCCCCAACTAGCTTCACATCTAGCCTGAGCGGTGAAGGATGTGCCAGAGTGGATTAGAATCTCAAATTGGTCAGGACATGAAACTGATGATCTGATTATATGAAGTTAAATAATCTTCTATCGATCTTGAGCTAACTTAGGTCCAGATATCATATCTTTCTACGTTTTGATTTGCCTCTTTTATTTGGTTCAAAATTAATATTTATGCGTGTAAACATATATTTGAATATTGTTTTTTTTTTATACTTTTGTATAAACAATCATGTAAGGTTGGAGAAGAAATCAAGTAGATGTGAGATATCATATCACACGGTTCTAATTAATTCGTGTTAAATGACTGTAGGAGTCCAGGACCATGTTATCAATATTCAATTAAAAGAAAAAAAAATTGCTTTTATAGTGAAAGAAATGTCAATTCAAGAATTGCAAAATATGCAAGTTGGAGGGGAAATTAGTAGTTATAATGACCCCAGTTGCATTAATTTTAAAGGAGTTTAATGCAATCGAACACCTCTTTCCTAAACAATTTTTGGCTCACAAAATGAACCATATTATCAACTTCTGTCAATTCGGAACGATATAATCTAGAACCAATACTTCATATAAATGTTAGTAAAGATTTAACAATTCTAAAGGTAAATTATTGTTTTGTTGTGGTGATATACGTATATATTTTTATTATCACATATTACTTTTTAACTTTTCTTGATGAAAATTCTGCATCCTTTATTGATTATGACCTTACTAAAATATTTTAAAGGCTTAGTTATCAGCGGCCACTTAAGTTATCCGCATAATTCACTTAGACACTTCAATTAATAATAGTACCAATTGAACCTTTTTACCTATATAATAATCGTTTTTATTAGACATTTTTTGATAATCAACAAAAAACGTGAAGAGGGTGTGATACACTTGCGATGACGTGATAAAATGACTAATTAAAAAATAACATTTGGCATTGGGCCAAAAATTATTAAAAAAACACACATTTTAATATCTAATTTTTAAAAAAATAAAAATAAAAAATAAAAATGTCAACCTATTCTATCCCATCTTACCCCACCCCACCCCAACCCCCTTTCATCTTCATCTTCTTCCCCAAAATACATTCTTTCTCAAATTACAAAATTTTATTCTTTTCAAATAACTTCAAGATTAATTATTTTTTTTCATACTAAGAGTGAAGAAGAAAGAAAATTTTGTTGGTGGTTATTCAACTCTACATCGATAACAAAATAAAATTGATAGCTCCAAAATTATTTCTTTCAAATTTTTTTGTATCATTTTTGATAAATTTAATGACCATATATGAATTTGAGTAAAAATCTTTGTTAGAAAATTGTGATAAATATCGGCTAACTATTTTTATACGTAAAAATCATTTTTATCTTTTTTCATCTTCTCATACTTGTTCCTTGTTTTTATGAGATTTGAAATAAATCTTACGAAGACTTTCTTTCAAATTTGAATCTTTATAGTTGATTTTCATTTATCTTCATATTCGGAAGATATAAATTTTTTGTATATATAAAAAAAACAGTGTTGGAGCTAAAATGAAAAAAGTTTTGTAAACTAAATTATGAAGAAGATAGTAGATAAGGAGTGGGGTGTTTTCTTTTTTGAAAAAAGTTTAAATAAAGAAGAAAATATTTTTCAAGTTAATTATACTGCCAAGTGTTGATAATAGAAGAAAAAAATATAAAAAATAATAAAAAAGACACTATTTTAAGTCTTTTCAGGCGCTTCAGGAAAGTGCAATACACATATTTTGTCATATCAGCATTTTGTGTCTAATAGGTACATGTTTTGAACAATTTAGGTATAAATAGGTATAAGTCTCAACTGAAATGTCTAAGTGAATTATGCGAATAACTCTGGGTAGCGATATATGACTTAAGCCTATTTTAAATGTCAGTTAAAGTGGTCAATACCTTACATGCATAAATGACCAAACCAAATATATTAAGTGCTCTAGGCTCTAGGCTAGCATTAAGAAACCTAACATGCACTTAAATTTTGTATCGATCAACTTCACATCATATATAGTTGTATAAAATATGTACTTTTAGTAGTGATTTAATAACTTTTGACAACTCTCTTGTTATATGCTTTATGATTTTGTTTAATTACTTACTCTTTGGAATATAGACAAACTTTTTTTATGTGAACTAATTATATGGTACATTAAATTGAAAGCTAAAAAGTGGAACTAGAAACGCATTCTCACCTAATGAAGACAATAAAAAAAAATAATACTGTTTCAATGATGTAAACACCTAGTTTTGAATAGTATAATATTGTGGTGATTTATTTTACACGTTACAATTATAGACCCCACACATTTGTTTATGTTTTTCTTCATTGTGAACATAAGACTTATGTAGAACACTTAAAATTCTCCAGTCTTTGTGAAACACAAGTTTTGACTATGTATTATGTATATATTATTATTGTCAAACTTCTCATTTTACTTCTACTTGAAAGCAACAATTCGTTGATTAAAGATATATATACTGAATGAACTTCTTGATATAGACAATATTATATATACGTATGATTATTTTTTTTTTTACAATGAAGTCATATCGGTGCTTGTTATCACAAGTCTGTCTTATAAGTGAATTTACATTTGGTGTACTAGAGTATGTGGAATTTTTATTTGACAAAACGAAGTTGAAATTCATTAATCATGAAAAGTCAATTTTTGAATCCTTTGGATATTTCAATTTTCTATTATACCAACCAAATTCATTTAAATATGATGTTAAAACTCAATAGAGAAGAAATTTTGACTATTTGAGCATCAACAATTGTTTTTTTTTTTTTTCAAATCTCATATTTAGATTCCACAAGAATTTGTCAATATTTTCGATTTTCTTTTGGTTGGTTGGGGGAGGGGGAATGTTGTTGGTTGGATTTTGGAAGTCTTGTGTTAGTCTTCTTTTTTCCTTTGTCTATTATAAATTCGGGTCATCATATATTCATCGGATAAGATTTGCATATATTCTATTTTTTCTTGATTCTATCGATAGAAACTAAATTGTTGTTGTTATTGCATTCCCTTATGTTTGTTTGGTACTATCCAAAGATTAGGCAGATATAGATTATTCGGAATTTAGACTATATATAAATATATGATGTAATCATATAGTTTTTTCTTTCTTTTCTCATACACACATACATATAATGGTAGTATTCAGGTCAACTTGTTTATGTACATTTCAACTATGTATCTGCAATCTTCTACCTACATAGGCATCGGCCCCTAATGACTAGAGCAAATGACGAGAAATTACTTAAAATGTTGGTTCTAGTAGGGTTTAAACACCTTAATCACTATTTTATGAAGAAAAAAAAGAAGTTAGATTCTATTTAATTGTGTGCTTGGAATGTCAAAATTAAGCAAATATTCCCTAAAAAAAATGAAACAAGCAAGAGGATAGGAGAGCAAAAAAAAATCCGTATTATAAATGAAATGAGGAGCCAATGGACACACTGCAGGAGCTTTAGGAGCAAACAAAATGCATGAGTGTAACCCGTGATTAATTTTATACTTTTGGGACCACTATTGAGAGGCTCTATTTCAAACTCTTTTTACACAGTGCCAGCCAGAACAACTTTGTTGAATCACATGTAACTGTATCAACAATCATCACCTTTCTGACACTTCTTAATTAAAAAAGAGATATCTAAATAGACAGGTGAAATTACTCCGTTTCTATGTTAGTGCTATTTGAATCAGCTTTTGTTCAGCCGGTTACAATAAAAGCAGCAAACATGACATGTTGGCTCCTAAGTTTGTTGACAAAAACTGACAATAATGAGGAGTGCACACAGACAATAAATTTTGACAAGGGAAGAGCCTAATAAAGGTTATTCATTCATGTTACACAACAGGATGAGAAAAGCCCCTGTGAGGTTGGGTGATTTTGTTTGATTGGACATGCCCAAACTAAGTTGAACTTGCAGAAAAGGGGCCTCAGTATGTGCAGCAGATGTTCTGTGCGAAAAGGATGCAGCAGAAGATAGCACCCAAGTATGTGGCCTAAGAGTCGGTGAAATTAGTTCAAGCCATGAAAATAAAAAGATTTATATCTCTATAGAGACCAAAAAAAAAACGTTAGGTAAATTACTTGGTACTTGTGCTGCTGGAAGATAATTGCTAACAAATGAATAATCAAGGTGCACATAAGTTTACCAGGCACCATCTTATCTACACAGAAAAAAAGATGTGAATGCCAGAGATGTTTTAAAGTAAAGTCAGACAACTTTACAGAAACTTAGGTTCAACTGCCTGCATTTTTGGCATTTGATGAAAATTGCTAAATAAATGATTTACAAGAATTCTTCAGCTCCCTGCATTGTGTATGGACTGCATGATGTTGAGGTTTAACAGGATGGGGAATAGACACAAAAAATGCAGAGAACTCTTCTAAAATGACTACTTATAAACATTCAAATTTTTCGAGATGTAATACATATGCAAGTAAAACAAAGCTGCTATGCACACAGAGGTGTCCATATATGATGTAAAAGAAACAAAAGAAATAGGGAAATGAAAGGACTGAACATAGTCAAGCAAGAAATGAGAAGCCAATGTCATTGCCCTCCAAATATAGTATAAATATGATGCAGCAACTAGTTATTGCCACTTCATACCATGCAACTTTTGCCAACTCTGGTGAACAAGAAGCCACCTGGCTGGTCATTTTCTAATACCAAAGAAGTTAGGAGAGTTTGTAGCAGTGATACTATAAAAAAAGAATTTACAGTTTCCCTCATCCTTGTACACTTCCATTTAATTCTACATAAGCTAATTGAAGAGACAAGAAAGAAGTAGAATAGATGCATCATTTGAAACAAGTTATTGGGACTTAATAATGAGACAAAAAGGATATACCTACATTACAAAAACCAAAGGATCAATCAGTAGGATGAAGAAGGTAGCTTCCAAAAATTCTTCGTGGCTACCAAGATTTTCTCCCTTCCATGTGATTCAGGTTCTTTCTCATGAATACTTGCCGTCCATCTTACAGCAGGAGCAATACGCTCTACTTTGTCTATCACTTCAGGAGAGTCCCGAATTATAACAGTTCCTTCAGGCCGAAGAATTCTATCAATTTCCACCATCAAATCGACAAGGCTGCACCTGGAAGAATGTATAAATGGTTCAATCACTTTGCAGCTAACGGGCTTGGTTCCACACTTGCACTAAATTTGGGGCATCATACATGCCCGTCAATAAAACCTAGCACAGCCTTACATCTCTTTTTTTGGTATAATTCCAGTTCTTTGTCTATCTCAAGAGTAAGAGGGCTGGGAAAGAATTATTCCCTATAAACAAGTCTAACATCAATTACAGAGAAAAGCATGGCCAATTACAGTTTTTAAATTTCAAACCCCTTCTCTTATTACTAACTTCTTGCATGCTGAATGACCCTTAGGGAATAAGAATACAATTTTATTTAACCTTTTCAAAAACTAACAAGGTATTAAGTTTACTTCATCATCTCCATGCATATCAATTATACCTTAAGAGGCTAGGAGATACAACAGTTATGTCTAGGGAGGAGAAAAATGATGCATTAATGTTTAACCTTGATAATTAATCAACGAAGAAATATACTGCTAACAAAATTCAGATCACGAGTGTACTTGTGATTATACTGTTCACCTAACTTTATTAAGGTTGTTTGAAAAATAAAAAAATATCATCAGAGAAGAAATTCATCTCTAGAAAAAGAAAATAGAGTCTATATTCCACTAGAAAAAGTGCTCTGCTCTTGACTTGAAATTTGTTCAAAGAAACCACAAGTTTTTGGCTGATAGGTTTACAAGGGAGGTTACAACACAACATCCACTGGTTGGTGTCAGACATGGTGGATAGTTAGCTTATTATATATAAGGTGAATTCTAATGATGGTTATTTCCCAAAATCTCAGCAAATAGTAATAGCATTATTCCTCACTGAAACCAGATACAAGATGAATGGTTGCAGAACTTTATGTCAAATACTGATCCAATAACGCTAGAAGATGAAATTCAATGTGTACACAAATAACTATCATGCTTCATTCAATGTCTACATGCAAATGATTCAATGGAGCAATTCGTTTCCAAAATCTCAACCCAGAAGTTGCAACAGAAAGTACAATCACAGCATATTGGTATTCAAGTCCTCAAGATTTACTGATGTTCTATAATAAAAAAATTGATGTCTAACCATCGGGGGTGGGGGCAATGTTGACGAGTTCAGGAAACCACAATGACATGATAGCCTAAAAGATGCTGCCATGGACATTTTGGGTTAGTAAAACCAGATTAATTGGAGGTTACCCCAAAACCCTAATCCATGCATGTATAAAATAAAGGGGCTACATATTTTCTCCGGAGACATCTTCAAAATTCCATAACATCTGGGAAATTTCACAAGGAGATCAAGAGATCGACTATATCGTCTTTCTCAAAGACCTCTAGTTCTCAAAGTAGGCTATTCCCATGTATTGATGCCTAAACGTTGAGGATGTGCCAATGTTGGCAAGGTCAGGGACCCCATTGTTATATGATAGCCGGAAAAGAGGATATCTTGGTTGGCGATTCTCATGTATCACCCACTTACTTCATGAGAGGAAACAAGCTCTCTGAAAAAAGTAAATTAATGCACATAGCTTTATATAAAAATTTTACTCAATTCCAAAATGATTTTACATTTTTTTTTATTGGTATTCCAAAATGATTTCACACAAGGATTCAAGGTTTTTTATATAGGCCACAAAATAAGTACAAAGCTTAAAAATAGGTTTGGGGCATGAGACACTCTATAGACCAAAAGAAAAGAACAACTATTGCATCAAATATTTTTTGGAACCAAGTGAGGACCACTTTTGTCAATGATTCTTAGAAAACTTTATTTAGTTTATTAACTACTTAAAGATGTACATTATATGGATGTGTGTGTGTGTTTCTGCATCCTGCCCGTATAGTATAATGGTATACTTCCAACGGACTGGGGTCGTTTCAATCTCAACAGAGGCAAAAAAGATTATTTCTTCTCGTATGCCTAAGCCTAGTTAGACAGTTAAATGGTCACTATGTCAGAGAGAAGTAGCAGGTACCCCCTGAATTTGTCAAGATGCACATGAAATAGCCATGACACAACCATTATCAAAATAAATAAATAAATAAACATAACGGTATTCTACTCATAAAATAACTAGAATTCAATCCCAAGTGGCTGAGATCGGCTATACGCATTCTCACAGACATATTACTCCATTTAAGCTCATCTTAGTCCAATATTATACAAAATTAAATAAAAATCAAATAAAACTAGAAATTTTATGTGTTTTCTACTAAAACATCAAAATTAATAAAGTAGACTTAATAACAGACAAACTTAATAATCCCAACTAATTGGTATCACCTTCACCTATATAAATTTTCTACTTTTGCTTTATTTTGGGCTGGATCTGATTATGCCTTTTGAGAGAACTTCTCATAGTCTCAATGATTCCAATAGACTGTACACTACCTCTTGTTCAAGACAAAGAGATCACATTCTAACCATATGATGATTTTATTTAGATTTTAATTACTATCCCCAAGGTATTGTACATATTTAGAGTTTCTAGATAAGATTAATTTCACATATAACCCAAAAATACTGATACAAGTCATTTGCAATGAAATCAAATCAATAGTTCAGCTATACTAGTATTTGTGAAAAACATGTTGAAATAACTGTTTGGATTAATATAGTTTTTGAATCTCTTAAATGCTCAAATAACTGAAATATCATACAAGATATCATTTCTCTCATCAACTATTAATATGCAATATAGTTTTACATTGTATTAATAGATAAGCTGCCTTCTTAGAAATAGGTGAGAACTTTCATATTCAATTGGAAATAATATCTAATTACAGATAATAAAAAATAAAGAGTAGAGAAAAATCCAGAAGATTAGACATACCTGATCTTGCCGGAAACGGGATCCTTTATGAGAGATTCTATGGCTCCCACGTGAATCAGATCATAAGTCCGAGGATATGTTGAGAAAGGCTCACACCTGTGACACGAGTGGTAAATCAAGTTCATTAATTGAAGTAAATAACCATCTATCCACTTCCTTTGGGGAAAGAATAACACGAGGCAAGAAGCTAATGTCAGCACTTATCATGTGGAGGTTTTATTTTTCCATGGCTCTGTAAGTTTTCGGATAAATAAACCACTAGGGGTGAGTCTTTGAATAAGGAAAGAACTTCACAGACATAAAGAATAAAGAAAGAGAATTTGTATCATAAAACTCGCTGTCTAGCAGAAAGGATTTAGATTTTTTTCCTTAGGAAAAGGGATAATGAACCAGAATCCAGTCAACCATATACTTCTAAGAATGACTATCAAATATGAGATAGAAAAACTCTTGACTCACCAGTCGTGGTAAACTCCAATAAGGCCTCTGTCATAAATGACATCAAGTGTTAAAGGCTTTTGTGCTGGAACAACATTCATCACCCAGATTGGGTCTGATGATAATGCTGCAGCAAATCCTCCAAAAAATGCATTCATGTCCATGACATTACGAACTGATGAAGTTCCTAGTTTCAAGTTCAATGAACTCTTATAATGTGCGACTCTCCGCGCCCATCTTCTTGAGTCAGCTTCAAACACATCCACTCCATTTTTAGTTACAATTGCCCTCGAAGGAGCTTTCATCAGCCTCGCTGGCCATTTTGGAATTTTCCCAATGGCAAATTCTCCTTTGGAAGATGAAGTCCTAGTCACACATTTTTTCAACTTGAAGTACCTGCAATTCATTTGAGACAGAAAATAGAGATAGTTATTTATAAAGCTTCCAAACAACAATATGTTTATCAAGGCGAATGCACCAAAAAATTGATGGAGGTCGCAGAAAGATGTAACTGAAGACTATGAAAGGAGAGAAGTAAAAAAATAACAATTAGAGAAATCATGAAAAAGAATCACCATGCAGCACTTGGATCTACTGATTCATCACACAGCTCAAGCCCAAATTCATTTTGAATAGGAACACATGAATCCCCTTGAGGCTTTTTCCAAATGGCAGTGTTTCCATCTACAACAATCAGCTCATAGCACAACGATCTGGCCACTGTTTGGAGATCCGCCCACTCCTTATCTTGCTTGGGCCACTGAACGGGAGGACCAGAAATGACAAGGTGGCCTCCAGGACGGAGTAACCGGTCAACTTCAATGAAGTATGAAGCATCTGCATGGCAAACTCTTCTGTCAGGGTTTTCAGACAAGATATAAAGCACCTTGACAATGACCATGGAACTCAGAGAACTCACTATACGCAGTAAAAGGAATCAAACACCGTGAACAATGAACCAAATCAAACGAGAAGGCAGGAAACGGAAGCCTGCGTGTCCCAAGCATGGCAACAAATGCAGGTATTCCTCGTTCCAAGGCAAACTGTATTTGTGATTTATGTGAATCTCTTGGAGCAAAAGAGAGTGTCAAAATCTCTTCAGAAAGTAGATAGCCACCAAAACTAGCCACCTGCAGCAGGAACAAATTATTACGGTCACAGATTTCGAAGAACATTACTGAAGATTCAAAGGAAATGAGCAAAAACAACGCACCCCACATCCCATATCAAGGGCGGTCCTCAAAACACCACCAGCTATCGGAATATACTGTTTAAGTTTCTCGATATACTGCTCAGCTCCGTCAGGAAACATAGTTCCACCACCAGGAAAGATAAAATATGGCCCTTCCTTTTTCATCCATCCTTGGTGTCCTTTCCTGTCAGCTATTTTATTATATGGCATATTCTCATGCCAAATCTAGGAAGAAAGGGAAGGATTAGTGTGACCTTGCACTGGAACATCAAACTTCCAGAAGAAAAAAGAAGTGAAAAATGCAGCCCTCAACAGAATGGGTTCCATTAATGCAGCCTAGAGGCTCACAATCACATATGCAATGCAAGAATTTAAGCAGAATCTAAAAGAAAATAAGAACTGTATATTTCACATATTGAGAGGCTGAATCTTAAAAAAAATAAGAACTGTATTATTTAATATGTTGAGAGGCTGAGTTTCTTTATTTGATAACCGTGGTGTTCAGCCCTGCTTGTGCGCACCTTGACTAATTCCACAAGATACCTATCACCTCCCACCAACAACAAGTACTAAGTAACTCTATCCACCAAGACTAGGACAAAATAAGAAGAAATCACCTAGTATTTTTGTCTCAACTGGGATTTAAACTTGAAACCTCATGTTTCTCAACCAAATTCATTGGCCACAAAGACACATCCTTCGAGTGCATATTGAGAGGTTGAGTTACTAAGAATTGCCACCAAAAGAGGCCCAAGAAAAGGGAAAAGCCATTATCCACATTCATCTAAAAGGAAAAAGGAAGACTAAAAGAAAACTATTGTGGGATCCATCTAATGAAACAACAAGTGTTAAGCTGGATCATACATAAGCTGCATATGGGAATACATCTAGAGGCAACTTAAACATTGTTCTAGGTGGCTAACTCCAGCTCACCTACATCAAAAATCAACCAAACTGAGGGAACTTATGAATTCAAAAATCACTCAATCTGTTACAACCTAACATAAGCAAAACTATCTCCCCTAACAGCTTAAAACTTGTAAGGGCATTCACACATTTCACCATGATCTGAGAACATGCAGAATTCGTGAGCCCCATCCTCACTGCCATCCATCAAACAAAGTATTTCCACGTGCTATGCTAAAGAAAACATTTAGACTCACTAGGAAAGCTGCATCTTGAAACCTAAAGTAAGTAAATAAAAGTGTTTCTTCAACACGTTTCAGCACAAACTTCTGGGCTGCAGGGTATTAGCTTCAGATCAATAACAACTAACCAAAGATTCGCCCTTTTGAGCACCAAAAGTAAACCTATGAGATCAGAACGATTTTTTTAAATGCATTACCTTGTGCAAACTCTCAGGCCACTGAACAGGAACGCGGTAACCTTGTGTCGGTGGAATCAAACAAAGAGGTGTATCTTTAGGCAATGGACAATGTCTTTCCCTATAAAAATTCATCTCTCTACTCAATTGGCTATTGATTCTCGGATCTTCACAAGGCATATAATCCACATAGTCCGCTGAGCATGCATCAATGGCTGTGTTGTGTCTCCCTGATTCCACCTATTCCAAAAGTACCATGTCATTAAAAAAAAAATACAGATCGAACAGAAACTGAGTATTAAATAGAGTAATTTTTACCTGAGCAATTAGGCGACTACGCTGGCGCGGATCCCCAGAGGCAGAACGGAGAAGAGTCTGGCGGCCTGAAGCAGCCAAAGAATCACCCAAAGGAGTACAGAGAAGAAGGAAGAAAATCAAGACTGCTGCAAAGAAAGCTGCTGAAACCAAATCAAGAAGTCGCCATTGTCGAACATTTCGCTTCGATGATGGTAGATTTAAGTGACCCATTTTCAGTATTTTGAGCAGTAGCAGTTAAAAATACAACTTCAAGATCCAATAACACACATATAGATATGTATATTTACAGAAATTTAAGTGTGGAAGATAAGGATTTGAAGATCTGAAGCATATGTACCAAGTACTTGCTTTTTCAAGTGAGTGTGGCTTAAAGAAACTTGCAGGATATTTTTAGTCTTTAATTTTTAGTATTTGTTATTCTTTACATTCATACATTTTGGTGATTTAAAACTTAAAAAGGGATTTAAAAGAGGAATATGGAGATCTATGCAAGCATAATTTCTTGTTGGTATAGTATATTTGACGTTTGTCTCCCTTAAGATCTATTTCTTTAGTGTATTTTACCATACACTTTCATTACTTTTACGGAAAAGAGTTAAAAAAAAAAATTATTTGAAGTAAATCACTTATATCTTTTGTTATATTTTGGGATAAAAAATACATCTATTGTTATCCTAAGAGATCATATATACCTCAAGAGTTAATACCTCATATTTTTATCTTTTCACCAAAGCATGACTAATTACGATTCACTACGAAAGAACTAGACCTTTAGCGGCGACAATAGTCACCACAAAAACCCAAAAAATCTTCCTTAAAAGTGTTTAACATTAAATTCTAAATTTTTTTTCTTCATTGTTTTTAAAAAAGCAAAAATGATATCGATTAAGTAGGAATTTGAAGACACTGTATGTTTTATTTTTATGTTATATGTAAATGTATAAATGTAAATGTATATAGTAGGAGATGTGAATCGAGAAGTAATTTTCATGTTCTTCGTAATAATATTGGGTGTTTTTAATATTGATAAATTACTTATTTTAGAAATTAAGTTGCAATATTTTGAGATTTTGTGGCAACTTTGTCGCCACTAAAGATCAAGTTCTTTTGTAGTGAATCTTAGTTGGCAATGTTTAGGTGGAGGAATTAGTCCCATGTAGCATGTCACGTCATTAAAAAATTGTGGTGTTAACTCTTGAGGGTATTTGTGGTCTCCTAGGATAACGGCGGGTATATTTGATCCCAAAATATAATGAAGGATATAAGTGGTTTATTTCGCATAATTCAATGGCAATTTTGACCTTTTTCTGTTATCTTTATTGAATGATTAGATTGAGATCAATTTAAAAAGGTTATGAAGTAAAATGTTCTAGATTACATTACACTCTTTGATGTCAAGTTTAAAGTATAATTAAGGCTATCACAAGTGCATAGGGCTAATGTATTCTAATTTAAACATTGTAGCACCAATGTACATTTCAAAGTGAAAGTGTGTCGGTTTCAAAGGCATGAGAGGATACGGGTTCTTTTAGACTTCCAAGTATCATTATAAAGGATCCTTGTATATCTTGAAGATAAATAAATACCACAAATATTTATACATTTAGTAAACAAAATCAGCACACAACTGTCGGTGGTTATTTATCCTTTAGCCTTCGCATTGGTGTTATTGGACGAGCCCAACCGGGATTTCTCTTTTTTTAAAAAAAAAAACACTCAAAAATGAGATAAGTAGGAGTTTAAAACAGAGGTCCTATTGAATACAAACGGAGCCATCCAAGACTCAGCAACTTAACCAGACCAACTAACACAAACAGATTAAACTCAAAGACTAATGACCATTAATGAATACGTATAAGCATCAACAATATAGGCTACATGGAATCTTTCATCTTGAATGAACAAAAAAACAAGGTACTAAATGGATTAGCATTCGTTGATGACACATCACAGAGAAAGGTTGCAGCAAGTAGGACCAGGCAAAAAATATTTACTTTTCCAGCAACTGGTAAATCTATAAATATGAACAGCAGTCCCCTCTATTATCCAGGAAAATTTCTCGAGCCCCCAAAAGACATGGCTTTCCAAGACTCAACCAACTTCTGTAGACAATTGTCTGGTCAACTTCATGCAGCATACGTAACCTCGCAATCAAGGAAAACAAAACTGTGTGCTACCATCCTCCTCCGTTTCAATGTTTTCTTGACGTTCTAGCAATGTAGTCATGCTTGAGAAGGTTTGCTCTCAAAAGCATTGATCTCACATCCCGATCGAATTCCTTGCCTGTCTGCAGCACCTTCTGGAAGGTTGCATTTCTCTGATCAGCATGTCGTGCATACAAAATTTTGTTGTGTGAGTCAATTCGAGCCTGCAGGACAGTAACCATCATCATGATTTATATACATTGAAATTGACCAAACAAAAATACACCATAGCGGATGGATACAGAGGTGCATGTTACTAGTCCTTTACCTGAATTTGGTTGTCAGTGATCAAAGATTCAAGTTCCTTTTCCAACCCGGCAACACTCGTCTTGAAAGCATTAGCCATCATATTCAAATCAACCGAGACAAATGGGTGGGTATACTGTATCAAAGCTTTGCTACGGATTTGATCATACAGTGTCTCGACATGATCATGCAAATGGATGTCGAGCAACAGATTTGCTTTAAGATTCCCTAGATACTCCAGACAAGAAGCATAGTGACTGCATCATAGATAAAGACCGAGAGAAAAGAGCAGTGTAAGAAAATCAATGCCAAGACAACTACAGACATCGACAGTTCATTCGATTTTGAACTCATACAAACATTGTAGTGGGATTAAAGAAATAATAGTTTGAAGGAAAACAGAAACTTGTCAAATTATAGACACACGCAATGTACAGACGGGCAGGATAAGTCCTCTACGTCTCTTCTTGGATATAATCTATTCTCCTAAGTTCCATCCTTCCATTTTCTACTAATCCAAGAGTAATAAATGGAACAGCAAGTATAGCTGCTACATACTCAATTACACAATAACTCTATAATGCCTCAACCCCAAACTAGTAGGTACACTAATTCTCGACAACCACTCTATCTATCAGGGGGTTGACTTAATACAAGGATCAAAACAGTACCATCAAATTGCTCAAAAAAAAGTCATCAGTCAATATAATACATGAAAGGGCATTTCTAACACACACATCAGATTGATAGCATCTACCAATGTTTAGACCACTGAGACCTTCCTGCATAATAGATATAATTAAAAAAATCATAACAGATTTCAAATTTTACCTTGTATAGAAATCATGAATGAGCTCCCTTATCTCGGGTACCAGCTCTAAGAAATTTCTGAAGTTTATATTGTCAATAACTTTGCTCTGTCAAACAAAATCATCTGAATCAGCAAGTGACATCGTATTAATTATGAAACTGCGACAATAAAAGCATTTAAGAGCAACAAGAATATTGTATTATTGCCTTCAGTTCTGCTCGGTCAAAACTTGCAAGCGCACAGAGTCCACCATAAGTAGCAACATCTTGGGGTGCAATAACTTCAGTGTAGTTGTTACCTAATTCTGGACCAACTTCCAGGAACTGCAACGACCCAGTGAAATGTCACTTAAATAAAACAAAGGATTCATAATTCCTTCCGTGGTGCAATTCAATCAAGTAAGAGGAAAAGAATAGTAAAACGCATGGTATTCTTCAATGTTTTCATCAGAACTTTTTATTCTTGCATTTCTTTCAAACCTGTTCAGAAAAACAATCTTCTTGACCGATGGGTTTGTTGCAAGCAACCTCTCTATCCTACAAAGGTGGGGATAAGGTTTGCGTAACCCCCCCCCCCAAAAAAAAAAAACATTTGTGGACTATACTGAGCATGTTGTTGTTGTAAGTGATTTATGTATGTAAAGTGTTTTTTAGTCTTCAAAGACAAACTGTTATCTGGATAGATTGTTCCCAAAATCATTTCAACCTTCACTAAACTAAGATCATTAAACTAAATAAAGTTTGTTTCTGTGAACCTAGATTGAGGACCATAAAGCACTTAACATCATTAAGACTGAACCACAACTTAATAGGCCTCATTAGCCGGAAATGAGAAACAAACCTTTCGAGCAGCAAGCTTATATTTCTTTGCCTCTAAGTGAGCCAACCCAGCAGCACAACGAAGTTTTGCAACTGTAATAGCATCTAGAGCATCTTGGCTTTGCTCCGCCTTACTGACGTAGCTTGTAACATGTGTGAACTGGCCCATCTCAATGCTGACCAGAATCGCATTCAAACACATATGGATTATGTGTTTCGCAGTCGTGCAATAATCACGTGTACGAACATAATTCTTAAATGCCTCTCCAAGCTGTCCATGTGCATAGTAGAAATCCCCAAAATCATTGTATCCCATCCTAATGCTCTCTTTGATCAGATTTGTCTACACAGGAAGGTCAAATGAGTTCTACTTGAGCAATAAAATTAAATAATACAATAAGTCAAACAAACAGAAACAAAAGTAATAAAATACTGGCAATGAAATAGCTATAAAGGAAATCTAATGGAAGGGTGCAATGGTGCCAAGATGAAGGAAAAGGTAGTAATTCATGCTTAACATATGAAGTGTAAGCCCAACCAGAATGATCTCTTATCCGTCAGGTTCATACACATGTAATACGTCAATATGATAATAGTATGCCCAGTCAATAATATATCAATTTCTTGATTCCTTCTGTAACTAAGCATCTTATTGATGCCTTAATTAAAGTTGTAATTTTACTTTCTCAAGAAACAGGTCAACTTCCGAAACATTTATGAGTTAAAAGGGACATAATGGCAGGAAGAAATGAATGGAACACTAGACTGTTCCATAAAGTGTGAGACAGGTGTAGATGGTAATAAGAAATCTCTGTTGTTTCACTAGTATCTAGGCGAGGAGAAAATACCATCTTGTATGGATGTTTGGTCAAACTTAGTGTAAGGTGATGGATTTATCGAGAAGTGTCACATCCAGTCATTCATGTCTTTTACCTTTTTTCCAACGATGTGTTTGATTATTAAAAAAATTGGACTTATGAAACAAAAAATATAACTGGTTTGATCTAATAAATCTGAAACAAATGTAATTTGGAGTAAGCAGAGTGGACTAATCTGTATTTCCATGAAAAGGTAAAAAGTAGAAAGATAGTACTTCAGAAAGAACTTTAGATTCCACCAGAATCCATATGACTCGAGAAAGTCTAACCATATTAATCAATCTGAAACTTCCTCTCCGACCAGGTAAAAGAACTGGTCAGAGAGGAAGTTTCTCGTAAAATGCAGGCCATAATACAACGAGGATACAGGTATATAAACTTAAAAATACAAGTCTTTTCTCAATTTTCTATACCACAGAATACAATGAACATATATATATTCTTATTCCAAGGATAAATGTTCGATTAACCCTCCGTTGGTTTTCACTCGTTCTTCCTCATCTTTTGTCATGTCTCATACACTCTAGGCATTTCAGAATTTTCATCTTAAGTAGATATATATCCCATTACCAGTATCTACTGGGAGTTGAAAATGTTTCAAATGGGTAAAACAGTTCCTATTTATGTCAATTTCAGATTAATAATTACCATGACTGATTTCTTTTTTCCTTATTAGGTAATGAATTGGAAATGGTTTAAATTTTTTAAGAGTCAAAATTTTCATTGACACAAAGTTAAAACCAAAAGTACATCAACTATTACTAAGATACTAAATCCTGAGGGCCTAATGTATCATGATGAAAAAACTATCCCGGCACGCTTACCCCTTCCATATCTTATCAATAAGATGTTTGTTGCTTCAGCTTTAACCCAAACGGGATACACATCCCTAAGTATGCACTATAATTGAGCAAGAATAAAACTAAAAGAACAAAGACAAAACCATAAATTTACCTTGATCAAGAACTCAGAAAAAAATTCAACACACATATTAGCCACAACCATACTAGTTCCCTCGCAACCCCTTTCCTAATTATCCATAATATAAGCTGAATGTTTTTACTATTTAAATATGAACAGCAACTTATTAATTTATAATTATATCATGTAGTTTCAACTTATTAATTTATAATTATATCATGTAGTTTCTGATTATTGAGATTTTGATATAAAAAATAAAAATTAATCTAATCATATTTAGCTTCCAGAGTTATCCAAATTGACTCTTATACGTGAAAAGAGCAGGAAACAATTGTGACGAAGGGAATAACAAGCTAATTTACTAAACATTAAGTAGACAGTGAATGGTGTCAATGAAAGCAATGGAGATTTAAACAGAACAAAAGTTTTCTTCGAAGAAAGATACCCTATAAGCGTTGAGTTCGCTCTCAAGCTTCTCCTTCCTCAGATCAGCCCGGCGATCCACAGAGTCAGCCCAAGCAGGGTCTGGCCCATAATTAGTGCCCAAACGTCCATCGATTTTCTGCACAACCTCACGGAACAATTGTGTGTTTTCCCCTTTCTTAATCTCATCATAGGCCATTCTCAAAGCCTCCAATTGCATTGAAGCATTGCCACATCGATCGGCTATGAAGAGAAGCCTCATGATTTTTGTCCGGCCACTGTACAAGGCGGCGTACGCCTCAATATCGAGCTGCTCGCCGCTGATAATCGGCCGATGACGCTGCTTGTTCTCATCGCCGTTGGCGTAGATCTCTTCGGCTATTAGCCCTAAATCCTCGTCAGGCTCCATCGGATATTAATTTGTATAATGTTTGATCGGAGCTAGGGTTTTTGCTCTGTCTTGTTACCACTTCTTCCGGGAGCGATACACTGAGAAGAAAAAACTTGAATAGATCCTGCACGTGTGCGACGTTCACGAGCCCAATTTTATATTACCAATTAATGGGCCTTCTAAGCCCGTATCCATGCACAATTCGAACTGTTTTTCTACTATGGCCCAGTTCGCATACATAAACAAACGTAAAAAAAGGTAAACAAAATTAAAAAAAGACTTAAGTCATTCGTAATCCCTTAAAGTTATTTGCATAATTCATTTAGATATCTTAACTAAAGTTAATATCTATTGAATACTTTTATCTACAATTAATTACTTGAGTAAGTCCTTTTTAATTAATAATTACTATTTTTAGATATATTCTTTAATTATTATCATCTATAACAATATTACGTGTACTTATTTTATTAGATTTAACTTCTGTTCTTTCTCCCTTTCTTTCTGTCTATCGATCCTTCTTTTCTTGCGTGCACCACCTTCTTTTTCTTTATGTTCATTTTCTCTTTCTTTTTTCTCTATGCATCATCTCTCTATATGTTTTTTCTATTTTTCTTTTTCTCGTTTCAATTTTTCTCTCTATGTTCTTCCTTGATCATTCAATAGTATTAAAAAGACTTTTATCAAAGGGAAGATTTATAAAAAAAAAAGTTAGGGGTTCATAAATCGAAGAATCGGATCAGCTTAGTTTGTAAAAGAAGTCAAGTAATTGTTTATTGATTGTTTTGGCGTGTCGACAATTTCCATTATAATGAAGGTTATATAAATAATTGTGTTCATACTTGATGAGAATTTAAAGAATTGAGTATATATGGAGATATTGAGGTTTAAGTAAATGGAGATTTGAAGATATAGTGTCATTTTTATGGTCTATACTTTCTCAAACCTAAAGGTGAATTCGTAAGAGAAAAGTGATATTTGAAGATATGACTCATCTTTATAACAAATAAAGATATATAATAAACAACAAAATGAATTAAACTTGAATTAAAAATGTATTACATACATATTGAAGTTGAATTAGAATAGAATCAAACATGGATACGAAATTTATCAACCAATAACATGCAAAATGAATTAAACTTATATAAAAGTGTACTACACAAATATTAAAGTTAAATTAGAAGAGAGAATTAAGCATTAATAAAGAAACATCACTAATAAATCAGTCATAGTGAATTAAACGTATACCAATAATGAATTAAACTAGTAATCTAATAGTAATAAATCAACAAATAACCTGCAAAATAAATTAAACTTATATCACACAAATATTAAAGTTGAATTAGAAGAAAGAATTAAGCATAAATAAAGGACATAACTAATAAAATACCACATTGATCTGTAGAAGTGAATTAAACAAATAATTTAATAGTAACTTTTTTTAATATAGGAGACAACTATTGTTGGACGACGGAGAAATACTCTCTCCCTCCTGTTTTATGAACTTGAAAAATGTGATTTTAGAAATTTAAGATTAAAATTGGTGATAGTTTCATCTACATCCTTGACATCAAAAATTAATTTTTTTAGTACTACTCAATTCTCAAAAAACTTATTCTGCTGAATAAATATTATATCTTATATTAGTTATTTTTAAATAATGTAAAATGAATGAAAATACTGTTAAAATGGAATAGAAGGAACAATAGGACGTAGTACTATTTTTAAGTAATATGTCTGGTTTTGCATATGTCTTTAGGTTTAAAATATATGAATTATCATCTCAAGTTACTATCACATGGTTTAATTCAAATTGTTTATTATTACTAATGAGGTAATTTATAATTATAAAGAACATGTAGCAATAAAATGCTCTCTTGTGCTTGTTAATATGCATATGGTGTCAAAATTAGTTCAAATATAAGTGACTTGTCTATTTTGATTAGAATTCAAATATAGGTTAGCCTTAACATAATTTAATTTGAATTTAATCTCAATTCATATTCTAGTCTTAATCAATTCAAGGAATTCAGTGAGCGCAATATAATCAATTTCAATATGTTTTATAAATTCTTTATTTATTATTGATGTAATTGTTTTTCCTATACTAAATGTATAAATTTCTATCTATTTTAAATCTCCTAGAATTAATCAATCTATTTGTAATCCTTTTTGCCTTGAGTTGAAATTCAAATTGTGATTATAAAAGTTAAATAACAACATATTATAATTATGAAAAAATTATACGGTTAAGCAAACTTATACTACTTAATTAGTTATCATAGCTATAGTTTGTTATAGTTACGACTTTCAACTAACATCAACGACTAATTATGTGGGTTGAGTTTGGGTTTGTATAATTCACCACATTTTGTATAATTCGTAAACTAACAATTTTTCGTTTGATATGTATTTGTATACGATGGTTTTCTTTGATTTTTCAGATTTATCACCATATACATTCAATCTTTTTTATAACTTTTTAAACTTTGTATAAATATATAATTTTCAAATTTTGTGTAATATAATTTACATAATGTAATTTATATAACTATATAAAGTTCATATATTTATGTTTGTATATATCACTTCGTTATCTAAAGTTTTATCATATTTGTATAATTTCAGACTTTGTGTTACTCAATTGTACAAATGCACACGAATTATACAAAAATACCCGCGAATCATACAAACCCTCTCTCTCGCGTCTCTTCTCTCTCCTAATCTTGCTCGCCAAATATACAAATTCATACATATACCAGTTTCACATATACAATAATTTTGACATATATAAATATACAATTCGCCTCTTTCTACACTTTGGCCTTTCTTGCTCGCTTTTCTCTTTCCTCTCCCGATCTCACTCGCCACTTTTCTCTTTATAATATTTGTTTATGAATTGTAATTAGCAAACTATAATTATCGAGTGTTATTAAGCTATTTTTTAGGGACTATGTGTGAAAATTCCTCTAAAATTATTGAGATTAAACGAATCAAATTAGATGAATCATATAACTCGACTTAATTTTTCACCTATTTAAGTCCAAATTAAACTCGGACATTCTATGTCAACTCAATTTATATTTAGTTTGTATCATCATAAAAATTAGAATAGAAATTATATTATAATAATTTACAGCGGCATTATGGGATAATTGTAAGTAGAGATATCAAAATGGACTAAACTCACGAAGTTGTCTAATTCAACCCATTATTGAGATAGAGCTAGGATAAAAAATTTCAAGTCCATTTAAAAAGCTAGGGTTTGTAAATCCTTGACCCTTAAAGTTTGATCGGGGCAGAGTTGGGGTCGGTTCATGAGCCAAAATCATTTATTTAAGAGTAAATTATAGAAATCTCATAGCTAATTACTTAGATGCACTCTATGTTGTGATATTACGAATCTTACTAGATTTTTGTGCGTCCAGAGACATGTATCTCGAGATAAATGGACTCAAAATTAGGTGTAATTTGTTCTAGATACTTTCTATCCAAGTAGATTCACATGTATCTAGGATAAATAGATGTATCCGGGCCGCGCCCTCACCTCCCTCGCATATCACTCGTCACAATCTTATCTTGCTCACGTATTTGGGATGCATCACACCACCATATACATGTATCTCGCATATCTAATATCCTATGTACATGTTAATCACAATAGATTTTTGCTAGTGTTATTGATACAACATCATTGTTTGCCATATTTGATTTGAAAATCTTCTAATTTACTTGATATTATAGAATTTTAAGTTAAAAAGGAAAAAAAGATTAGCCCGCATCCCTCTGTATTGGATTGAGCATTTTCCGGCCCTTCCAAAATGAAGGACCAATCTGCCTTAGCCCATCAATTTTTTTGGGCCACGAGGCTTTTGGATATTTTCATCTGTAGTGCTCCAAAAATAGGTACTACTTGGCTTAAAGCCTAAACTTTTTCCATTATCACCAGACATGACGATTTTACAAATAGCCCTTTACTCAATAAGGGATCCCATGAATGCATACCCTTCTTGGGATATGATTTTCTCCCCAATCCTAATAAAATTCTAGACACGGAGTTGTCATTATTATCCACACATCTTCCTTACACTATTTTACCCAAATCTATGTGACATAATAATCGCAACATCATATAGAGAACCAAAAGATACTTTCGTTTCTTGGTGGCATTTCATACATAAGATCGAAGCTAAAAATCTTGAGGTACCATTCGATCAAGCATTTAAGTGGTTTTGCCAAGGGAAATCTCGATATTGGTAAGCAAGTATTGAGAGACCTGCGAGAGTGTTCTTCATCAAGTATGATGATTTGAAGAAGGACACGTTGGGTTATGTGAAAAAAGTTGCCTTTTGAGTGTATTTTCAACTCTTGCTCAATGTCTCTTCTTCATCAGTCTTGAAATTAACTTTATATTATTATTCAAACATTACCAAAAATATTATTAATAACTACTATGTGTACACTATCACAAATAGGTACTTATTTATTTATCCTATACCAAAAATAAAATTTATTCGGAGGATATAATACAGGTATATCAATATTTTTAAAGAATGTGAGAAACATAAGTTTCACTCCGAAAAGCATTCTCCTTGCTTCTAGTTTAATTCCGCAAGATATGCCTCATCTTCACAAGTTTCTAAAGCATAGCTTATGTTAGCTCAATATTATCACGGATAATAATGTAAGCACATCAATATTTTTAGAAAGTTTGAGTAACATATATAAGTTTCACTTAAAACAACGCCCCTCTTGGTTCTAGTTTAATTCTGCACATATTGGAACGATAAATTGATTGTACACAAATACATTTAACTAAAACAATTTATTGAAATCAGTATGACTATTATGTTTAGGTATGAGTTGAATTTAATTAGTCTACTTTCTGAAAGTCTCTTGCATATTTAACCTAACATAAAATTTGAATTCTATCGTATCGTATGCTTAGGGATGGCAATGGGGTGGGACGGGGCATGACAGTGGGCCTATCCTAACTAATTTTGAATTCTATTTACGACATGATTTTTAGAGCCAGCCTATCCTAGCTAATATTATACAGATCAAACACTCTTTCTTACTTTCATTAATTCATTACTATATTTTAGCTAATTATTACAATATCTTTTCTATTTTCTATTTTCATTCATATCTTTAGAACAAGAAAACAAAAAAGGATGCATATGACATATAAGTAATATGAGAAGGATCAAAACTCAGCCAAGAAGGAGAAAGCATTTTGGGCTCAACAAAAGAGTTAGGCCTGAAGCAGTTGGGGCTTAAAAGGCTTGAATTTTTTTGAATCAAATATGGATAAGTTATATAAAACTGGGCCAAAATTTGCGATAAATGTACCAGCAACAAAAATATTTTCAAAAAAATGGGCATATGTATACGTAATTATTTTTATGTTTTTATATAATAAGTGCATATTTTATAAGATAATTTAATAGTGTATACCGGTGTATAAATGATGTATATTATATAACTATATATCAGAGATGTGTGTATATATATATACATATATATATATATATATATATACACACACACACACATTGTTAATACAATAAAGTATAAATTACTTTTTCAAAGAAGACGAACAAGTAAGCCAAATTTAATTTACTTCACTTGCAATGGAAAAGTCAAATGATAATTGAGCTATTTTGAAAAAGTATTGAACGAATTAAGTTTTGATCCCATTTTGGCTGCATATTTCAGTTCAAAAGACTTTTAGATGAAGTCGATAGAAGTATTTCTTAGATGAAAAGTTAAACAAAATGTTTATTGAGTCTATTAAACACAATATAACCCAAGTATAGTTAATTAATTATGCAAAACGGTTTCTGTTCCTCTTTATTATAAACTACCCAAGTAATGTTTATTATACATCTGGTCATTCCTCACCCATTTTAACAATGTGTTCACATTTCCACCTTCCTCTCAATTTACAAATAAATCTACCTTTAATAGTAAGTACTAATAAATTGATAAAAGAGTTTAGAAAAATTTATCTTACTACCATAAATGTAAATTATTTTGAGAAAGATGAGCTTTTGAAGTATACCAAAATTATATAGATATATAAGAAGGGACTCTTACAGAAATATACCAAGACTTAAATAGTATTTAGTTAAAATACTATATAATGTTTCGATTATATTCTGCATTTAAAAAAGGATTATTCTATTTATGGAAAAAGGAGTTTAAAATATTTTTAAATTATGAGATATTGTACAAAAATATTCCCATTTGATAATAAGGTGACATAGAATCGCACTATAATCAATTATTACATAAATGTTACTATATCTAAATTATATAGATATATAAGAAGGGACTCTTACAGAAATATACCATGACTTAAATAGTATTCAGTTAAAATATTATAATGCTTTGATTATATTTCGCATTTAAAAAAGGATTATCCTATTTATGAAAAAAGGAATTTAAAACATTTTTAAATTATACAAAAATATTCCCATTTAATAATAAGGTGACATAGAATCGCACTATAATCAATTATTACATAAATGTTACTATATCTAAATTAACCGGCCATAAACATGCTGTTAGCATTTATTGAAACAAAAATACAGTGTACTGTCCAGATTTAGTTTACATTAACTTCATCATAGAACTAAGTCCACCATCAACAGCTAAATTTTGAGCACTAATGTAAGCCGATTCATCTGACGCCAGGAAAAGTGCAGCTTCTGCTATATGCATTGTGGTTAAAGAAACACCTTTCAAGTTTGCATTTCCACATATTTTAGCTTCAATAGCCGCCGCATCAGCGCCAAACGATTTGCACACCATCGGCGTCGCTATGCCGAAAGGCGATACACAATTCACTCGTATTCCATGTTGCCCCAGCTCACGCGCCGCAGCTTTCACTACGCCGAGGACGGCGTGCTTCGATGCGATGTACGCTAACGGAGCTGCACCAGCTAGAATTGACTCCACGCTAGCTGTACATATTATGGAGCCGCGGATCTTATTAGCTACCATCACTCTAGCCGCGTGCTTCACGGCTAACGCGGCTCCCCGCGCGTTAACAGCAATCGTCCTGTCAAACACCGTCATATCCATTTCGAGTATGCTCTCGAATGGGTTGAGTATGCCGGCATTACTGAACATTATATCGAGTGTACCGTATTTTTCAACAGCAAATGCGACAGTTTCATTTACTTGTTTCTCATCGCTTACATCACAGCGTTGGTAACAGACGTTGTCTGATCCGATAGAGGACGCGACTTGGAGAGCAAGTTCATCCTGAATGTCCGCAATAACGACGCGGGCCCCATGTTCAACGAACAATCTGGCTGCTGCTTCACCAATGCCACTAGCACCACCTGTTATTACAGCTACTTTACCCTCTAACCTGATGCCACAAAAAAAAAAAGGCACAAACATATATCGTGACGAAAAAATTTAAAAATCTCATTTATTTTTTATTCGCGGATAGTGAGATCAAATGTAAACGAAATTGATTACCTGAGCTTATTTGCCATTGGAAAATCAGCAATTTTCTTGCTGCAGCGCCGGATAACTTAGATATTGTTTTTAGAACCTCCTTCTCTCTTCTGACATTTTTTCGCTCTTGGATCTACAAATATATAATACAACTTCGTCTGGTCTATGTTTACTTTTTTTGTCATCAACATATTAAGCACTATTAAGGTGAATATTATAAATTAATTACTTTCTATTTAAATTTCTTTGTCTTAATTTGACGTGAAGCAATTCAAGAAAATAAGTTAAATTAAGAATATATATTTAATATATTAAAATATATTTTAATCTATTACTTTATCAAGTTATGTCAATCTCTTTACTTTGTACTTATATTAAGAAATGATGTAACTTTACTCTTCTATCGTTATTTAATGTTTTCTTAAATCAACTTTATAATAAATAATGAATATATTTTTAAGATTAATTAACTACTATATCAAAGATATAATAGGCAAAATATGATAATTAGCTTGCTAAATTAGGAAAGAATTTTTTTCCCTAAAGAGAATAAAAAGACAAGTAATACTCTCTTCATTCCATATAATTCGTTTTTTTTCAAATTAACTTAATTATTTAATTTTTAAGATTGTTTTCAAAATATTTATTTAATTTTATCCTTCATTTGAATTTACAATGTGATCATAACTTCAATAAAATATAACAATAGTTAATCATGATATAAATAAAAAATTGTATTCAATTTATGTCTTAATTTATTTTTCTTAATAATTGTGAAACATCTCAAAAATTCAATTAACAGGAAATGAAAGGAGTATGAATTAGAACAATTCAATTTCTAAATAAATATTATGGACCATTTATTTTTAATAAGCACGATAATTTTTAATGGAGCGGAAAGAATGTCAAGCAACTGGTATAATTTAATGGGAAACGCTAAATGACCAGAATTTGGTCAGAATTGAGAAAAGTTTAATTTAACCTTCTTCTCTTTCAAAGTAAATCAAGTTTTTATTACTACTATTTCCTAGACTTCTAGAAATACGTGTGGATAACAATTTTATGTTTAAATTAAAATTAATATTAATTGTGTGAAGAAAATTATTTCATGAATTTTATAATGTGAGACATTAAAATTAATATTAATTGTGTGAAGAAATTATTTCATGAATTTTATAATGTGAGACCCATTACAATCTAACTTCACCTTCTTCCTAATTCTTTCTTTCTTTGTTCCTTTTTCTTCATTTTTTGTCATCCTTTCTCCTTTCTTTTCCATTATATATAAAATTAAATTATACAAATTGTAATTTTACAAGATATATTTGGATACATTTTATCAATAATTTTCTAATTTTGAACTTGCAAAATAACATTTACTTATTTCTAGTATATACAAATCATCCAATTCTAAAATCGAATACAAAAAAAAAATATAATATTTAACTTTGTACTACAATTTTTTTGAGAATAATATCACATTTGTTTTCTTTATTTTAATTTCTTTATAGTATATTTAAAGCACTATCATACTAAATTTAAAATAATATGGGTCATTCAATCTACCTAATGATCAGTGTGCTCTTTGATAGAGTTTGTAGTACATAGGGATTCCATAGTACTGCGGAATTTTCAATAATTGATGCAATTAATTATAATTAATATGTTGGAAATATGATAGAAGAATATAGAGATCCAAAAATGACTTTCTCCAAAGATATATTTAATTTTAAGTAAAAATGATAAAAATATTCTAAAAAAAACTAATTTATAGTGTAAATAATTTTTTTTACCACTTTAGCAAAATTATGACAAAAATTTTCTGATCAAAAGAATTTTTCTTAATTTAATATATATGGGTCAAATATATAAATTAAATGCCTCTTCTTTTGTGGGTAAGGTTTTCCTTGAGTTGACTGCACCTTGAGCTACGCAAAGAATATTGGGAAGAAGCGGCAATCCACTAATAATTGTTAGGCAAATCTGAGACCCTCAATACTTAAAAAGGCATAAAATACGCACTTGTTAGGAGTTACTGTTTTCTTCAATCACAATTCATTTACACGATCTTGTCTAATGGTATTTTATGAATCTATTGTTAGGATCAAAATAAATAGGTATAATATGGAAACTAGCAAAGCAGATTACGAAAGATCACAAGTAATTAAACTAACGAGAAACATATCAAAAGAGACGCATAAATTTAACATGATTTGATCAATCGATCTTCGTCCATGATGAGAAATTCAAGGTAAATATGAGAGTACAAAATATAGAGAGAAACAATTTCAACCAATTCACTCGAATACATGAAAAGTTCACAGAATTGATAATGTATCAAACTTGTGACCGAGAATTCTCCCCCTAACCAAATTTCTCAAAGTTGTTAAGGCTACATTGTGAATACTGATTAAGTTTGAAGGAACAAATCTCTATTTATAGATTTCTAAACATTTTTTTACAAGAAAAAAGATGAGTTAATCCAAAACTTTTTCCTAAAAGAAAAACCTATTTATTGTAAGAAATCAGGACAAATAAAATCCAACATCTATCCTGTCTCATTATATGCAGCACAATTTTTTTTAGCTCATTTTTATTAATATTAAAAATAATTTAACTTTAAAATTTTTTTTTTACTAAATAGTATGTCAAGTTTAACGATGTCACGTAAAATGAGATGAATAAAATAAATATTATATTCGAATTTATGCGAGATACAGATACGTACATTTAATAGGCGTTATGAAAGTGTGCGCATTTGAATATAGTTAGGACAGGTACTGAATACATAACATTTATATTTAATATATATGATCAATGGTCTCATTAAATCTCAAGGCCAAATTATTGACCAAATTCAGAGGATCATACATCTTACTCAAGGAAAGTTTCCATGTGCAATATGTCATAAAAAAATGACATTTGAAGTTGCTTAAAAGTCGTAAAATGAGTTTTAGCTATTTGTTTTTTTAAATTGATGAGAAAAATTATTTTAAGTACAAAAAAGGGTCTAAAATATACTTAAAGTATTGGAAATGGTAGAAAATTATCCTTCATCTACTTAGTGACTCCAAAATATCCATTTCACCCACCTATTGGATCCAAAATACCCTTGTCATCCACCTTTTGGTTTAAAATTGACCACTTATTTAACGATTTATATTTAAATTATTTTATTTTTTTAAAAAATATGTGGCGCTCAACTATTCGTTATAATTTATCTTATTAGTATAATTTATAAACTAATCCACTACTCACTCATTATTAATTAAACCCTTTCAAATTAAGAAACCCGTCACATTATTAATGCAACAACAGAAAAACTACTGCCAATTGAGTGTTTTTAAAAATTTGAGGAGAAAATATCTATAGTAGTAAATTATCATACATTCAAGTGTCTAAATAAAAATTACCGATAAACTTAAGTCTGAGTATGTTCATCTTAATTATTCTTATGTCTCAATTATGTGATGTTACTGCATAGGTAACTTTTTTCAAAATAATATATTAAAGGTTTTAAAACAAATCATAAATATTTATAAAATTATATTTTAAAAAATTGCATGAATTAATTCGGGATGTATTACTCCATTACCTTTAATCATAAATTTCTAATTCAATCTTGAAAGAGAACCGCTCAACCTAAATTTAATTGGGGGCTTCGATTCAGACTCAAATGATTTTGGATGTCATTTTCAGGATTTTATAGTTTCATCGTGTTTTAGTAGTGTTTATGGCGATTTTGATATAATACAATTATTAATTGGGTGCGGTTGAGTTAGTAATGAATGGTATTGAGTTGGTTTATAAATTATATTAATAAATTAAATTATAACCAATAGTTGAACGCCAAGTATTTTAAAAAATATTTAAAGAGTTTAATTTTAAAACAATTAAATAAGTGGTCAATTTTGAACCTAAAGATGGATGACAAGGATATTTTGAAGCCTTTTGGAGTCAATAGATGTATGAAGGATAATTTTGTACCATTTTCAATACTTCAACGATATTTTAGACCTTTTTCCATTTTAAGTATTTCATATTTTTCAACGATATTTTAGACCCTTTTCCATTTTAAGTATTTCATATTTGTAATTAGGGAGTAACTAAATTGGATTAAATATGTCCTTAATATAATTAAATTGAACCTTTCTAAATAATGGTATGTCAAGACATCAAGGCTCCAATCCATCATACCCTTTTCACTAGTCAGAATTATATTTAAGTATTCTTTTTAAATATTTTTAAAGTCTATAGCGATATTAAATTCAATAATAATTAATAAAATGTCAATAAGACATAACACTCTGTGTTACTATTCATATATTTGCCGTTAAAAAACTGAATTTTGAACTCTGTGTTACTATTCATATTTATTGCCGTTGAAAAACTGAATTTTTATTTGCTGGATGAGCCTCCCTTTTCGTGTGGGAATCATCCTATGTGATGTATATATGTTAGGTATCTAACTTAGATCTCACCAACTGCTGCTTATGGTGCTCCACTGTATTTTACTATAGGAGGTAAGGCCTATGCCCTCCCTTTTTCGTGTGGGAATCATCCTATACATTTCTAAATATGTTTAGGTTTATTTTTAAACAAGTTTATTTTGATTAATTTTTTTGAGATATTTCCCTTCTACCTCTCACCAACAAGTAATCAGGTTTAAAACATAGATGAGGAGAAATTATCTAATATTTTATCTCAATGAAACTAATTTGAAAATTTATGATTTTCAACTCATTTTATAAGTTATACTTTTCGAATTATAGGCATATACTTGATCCAACTAAATAACTGTATAGACAAATTGGATCAAAACTATTAACGAATGATAAAAGAAAGGTTCCAGACTAAATTCCTAGATTTAATAATTAATGATTTAGAAATTTTGAACTCTATTAAACCAGAGGAGGCTTCGTTTAGGCCGCCTACTCAACACACACCAGCATGTATGTGGAGAAGGAAAACATTATTTTCCCTCCAACTTTGCTTTAATAATCAAACACGTGTCCAACTTTGAGAAATTGTCGAAAGTGATTAGACATGATATGACATTTATCGAGAAGTTACATAAACTGTTAGTGAAAATTACGTCAGGCTAAGGCGCGGATATCTCATTTTCTTTAAGGAGATACAAGTCCACTGCAGTAACTGTTTTTGTCGATCCAGCAGATCCTTCTTGACTTGTCTCCTCTAGAATACAATAACCTAATCGCATACAACCACTTAACCTATTCCGTATGATCGAGTATTAATATTATTACTCTTTATTAATGTCAATATTTATTGTCGCTAAAAATTATTTTTATTATAGTGAATATTAACATTATTCTACTGATTTGTCATTCTGTATGCTATGTTCGATCTGTTTTGCGTAGAACTTTATTTCGTTGCTGTTCTTATTCTGATTTATGTATTGTTCGACGTATGTATTAGTCCAGGCCCTTGCAGGAGGGACAAAAGAAGATTCATTTTATGAAACTATATAATGTGTGATTTGATGAAAATCTGTCCTCTGCCTGTAGCAGTCATTTTAATATGAGTTTTGTTTCTTAAATATTTTAATTTTGTATATGGATTTTGAAATGACTACATTCGTCAAGTGAATTTTATACTTCTTAATAAAATTAAAGTGAATTTTTGAAATAACAATTATTAATTGAATAAATATTTGAGAAATTAAGTCGAAGATCCATGTCTTCAACCTGTAGTACAACTTTACGAAATAATGGAATATTTTAATGCACCACTTTTAGTTTTTTTAATTGCTTTCTCTTATACTGGTTCTTGTCTTAAAGTGTAGAAATTAGAAGCACATGCATATACCTAATAACTTGTCACTACATATAATATACCTTGATACAATAAATCGTGTTATGGGTTGGCACAATTTGAATATTAAACTCATTTGGGTATATGGATAGATCAGTGTACACGACAAGAGTATTAATTTTTAAGTCCCACTCAACGAAATATCAAAGAGCTTTTAACATATATATGTCGTAGATTAATTATATTAAATTTCAATTTTATTTATTTTTAATAAGATGGTGAATGCCCAGTATGTTTGAATCACAGCCTACAACACGTAGTTGTCACTTCGTGCATTTAGTATTGGAAAAAATGGCAGAGGCAAAGTCAATCAATTCTTAAATACATTTAAAAAGAGAGAATGACTTTGTCATCAAAAATACCATTTATTGTAAAATTATATGATATAGGTTTGCTTTTATTCAAATAGTGTAGATGCACTAACAAGTTCATTGAATATATAAAAATATTAGGTTTAAAATTCCGTTAGTAACACTTGAAATTGATATTAGAAAATTCAAAAACTCATAATTCATTTCTATTGTATGATAGGTTGATGTTAGAGTTTTGCGCTATTTTTTTTTACCTCATTTGAAGTTTATTTCTTCTAAAAGAAAAGTTAAAACATTAACATAATTTTTTTTTTACTTTTGCTAAAAGAAAAAATATAATATTGTTTCATAATTGGTTTATTCTTTTCTTTTAGGAAAAAGTTTTAAAGTAGATAGTTTTTTCTAGTATGAAAAGATTTTAGGACTCTATAAATATAGACTTGTTTCTTCTAACACAACATAACAATAGAATTCACAACTAAAATTCAGAACTCATAAAGTTGAAATTCTGGTTTCACTTCTATTGAATGATAGGTAGCTGTTAGGATTTTGGTCTGATTTTTTTTTACCTTCTTCTAAAAGAAAAGTTAAAACATTAACATAAATTCTTTACTTTTGCTAAAAAGTTTGAGTAGCTAGTTTTTTCTAGTATGAAAAGATTTTAGGACTCTATAAATATCGGCTTGTTTCTTCTAACACAACGTAACAATAGAATTTACGATGTAGTCGTTTAAAGAGTTCTGTTTATGGGAATATTTATTCTCTTTACAGTTTCAATGTTTTTATTTATATTAATTTTTCATAAAATAATATTATGTTTTTAGAACAAGTTTTTTGTTATATGATTTATCAATCATATACTTAGCCTCTAATCACCTATTAATAACCCAATAAATGATATAGAGCACATGATTGAACGATACTATGACTGAATAGTTACTTCATGTTTACTCCACTAAGAAGAAATAGTCCTTATAAAGTGATTCAAAATTTTGTACAAACAACACCTAATTAACGAGTTCATACTTTTGCCAATCAGCACACTTTCTTAGAATGAACTGGTGGTTGTCAAGATCCATCCATAATGCACAGCAGGTAAGAAGAGATTGACCAGATAATATCACAAAAGAATTCTGTTATTTCCAAATTTTTTTGTAATTTTTCATCTGCTTTTTTCAATTTTAGATCAAACATTTACATGTGTGTCAAAAACTTATGAATCGCAGAAAAATGTTGAGTATCGCGGAACACATGAAAATGTTGGCCTTATTATTGGAGTGACTGGTGTAGTTGGCAACAGTTTGGCTGGAACACTCTCATCCACTGACACCCCAGGCGGCCCGTGGAAGATCTACGGTGTGTCAAGACGAGGGACGCCAGTCTGTAGCATTGCTAAAGTCACATACATTCAATGCGATGTCTCTAAATCAACTGATGTACAAGCCAAATTATCGACCCTAAAAGATGTGACACACATCTTTTGGGTGACTTCGGCTTTTGACCTTTCCACTTCCAAATGTTGTGAAATCAATGGAACAATGTTTCGTAATGTCCTCACCTGTGTCATACCAAATGCACCTAATTTACGCCACATCTGTCTCCAGACGGGCGGGATGCATTATATGGAAATTCACAGATCAATTGATGGGAAACTCTGTGTAACTTCTCATGATCCGCCTTTCCATGAAGACATGAAAAGATTGGAAAACGTTCACAACTTCTACTACACGTTAGAAGATGTATTGTTCGATGAAGTATCTAGAAAACCAACCCTAACATGGTCCGTCCATAGACCTGATTTGATTTTCGGGTTTTCACCTTATAGCACGTTGAACATTATTGGAACACTTTGTGTATACGCAACGATATGCAAATTCATACACATCCCGATGAAGTTTCCAGGTACAGAAGCTGTTTGGGATAGTTATTCGAATGCATCAGATGCTAATTTGGTGGCAGAGCATCAAATTTGGGCAGCAATGTGTGCACAGGGGAAAAACAGGGCATTCAACATTACTAACGGTGATGTGTTCAAATGGAAGCATTTGTGGAAGGTATTGGCGGAAGAAATTGGAGTTGAATATGTGGAATTCAACGCGACGGAGAAGATTATTTCATTGTCCGAGATGATGAAGGATAAGGGGCCTGTGTGGGATAAGATTGTGAAAGACAATAAGTTGATTCCGACAAAGTTAGAAGAGGTTGGATTGTGGGGTTTTGCAGATATGTTACTAGGTGGAGGGACTTGTAGGTTGAGCAGTGTAAATCGTAGCAAAGAGAATGGCTTCATTGGCTTTAGGAATTCAATCAATTCCTTCATTTTCTGGATTCACAAGGCAAAACATAATAGATTAATTCCATGAACTTTGTCTTTTTACTTCATCATTTTGATAAAAAAAATTGAATCTATGTTTAATTATTTTCATTTTACGTTGATATAGCTTTATTTTTTTTGTATATATCAATCGAGAAATTTAAAAACAAATATAAAAAAGAAGTATGATATTTTATTGAATTTTTAACTTTTGAGTGAGAAATCCCCAAAACCCCACCCGCTATTGTAGATCCGCACATGATAATATTTATATGTCACTTGCCTTATTTCTCGATTAGTAGTTCAGAATTGGCCGAACTCATAAATAAATCTCTAAATTTGTTTAATTTTTTCCTTCAGATATTTTGACTACGTGATTTTCCTATTGAATTATTGAACCGTCCACAATTTATTCCTTTTAAATATTGTTGGTTGATTTTGATCGGTTTTTATATTGTAAATGTCTTCAATTGTGTTTGTATTGTAATGATTTTAATTGAAGAAATGAAGAAAAACTCTATGAATCTCATTTATTTTTTATTGTGTTCAAATGACTACAAGTAAAACACAATTATTCTCGAACATTTTCATTATCAATTGGACTAATGAGTTTTGGAACAAAATAGTGTCCTTTACCAATATCCCTCACAAAATCTGATTCTGCGTCAACAAACGATGTTTGTTTAAAAGGAACAAATTATGGGTGGTTCAATGATTCAATAGGAAAATAGCATAGTTGAGATACCCGAGAAAAAAAAGCAACAAGCTTAGGGATCTGTTTATGTATTTGACCTTCACAATTCAATAAACAATTAATTGAGTGATCTTGATAAATGTATATTAATAAAATTTTTAATATTAATGTTTGTTGGCGGATATTTGAATTAGATATCTTTTATAAAAAAAATAAAAAATAAAATATTAGTAAAAATAACTTTAAAAAGAACGAAATAAAGTGTAGGTGTCAAGTTTCTCAACCAACCCTCTCAACAATTTACATGGCTAGCGAGCTAGGCTTATAACTCTCTTACGCATTGTTCAAATGTTGCAGCACCATTAGGATTTTTTTTAAAAAAAATAATAGGACGAAACTAAAATAGCCCTCACATAATACAATACTGGATTCAACAAATTTCCACTTTGATACAATATTTGAATATGTAATATTTGACATTTAGATATTATTGATTTGGCAAATAGTAAAAGAGGGTAGAGAAGATACCGAATAAATAATTGATACTGTAGTGTAATAGTAAAAAGTTTTTGCCTAATCTAAGGGAAATAATTAATCAGCATAAACATTTAAAAGCTCAAAGTCTAAAAGTTGGCTCATCGTGTCGTACGAAAAATAAATAATAGTAGGACCAAAAATGCATCGATGAAATCGAACTTCCAATTATCTGCCGACTATACATATTATATAATATCTTTTGACTATAGTTAAACGACTATTTAAGTTAATTCTTACCCTAAAAATATGATTCCATAATCTTTTAATATATTTAAATTATAATCCAACAACATGAGAGATATTGTTTAGCTCTCGATGCAAATGGGAAATTAATATCTGGGCTTTGACATTTCCTACTTCAAAATAGAGAAGAGGAAATTAATTACTATATATCATGTCGGTGGATTTTATAGTATTCTACTGTATTATGCATTGTTTTAAAAGACTTTATTAGAATTCGTCTTAGGGCTCGTTCTGGGTCGGAATGGGGCTCTAGCTCCCTTATTTGGTTATCAAATTTTTATATGACAGAATTATGCCCTTATAATTTGGTCACTGATGAGATCACTCTGAAATTTACAATATGGGATGGGCTAGCCCATGCGAACTTCCACTCATCATTTTGATGGATCATAAAAGAATTAATTACGTGAATATACAACTTAAGTTTACATATTCTCCATATTTCCCTTATTTTTTAAAAAAATACTAAAATCCCTATTTTTTAATAAGTCTAATTTAACAGATACATTATTAAATTAGAATCCTAATAAATCCTAACCAATTAAATCTTATCCCTAATTTTACTCTTTATTTTCCCCAAATAAAGAACCCATTTACACCACTTCCAAAATTAATGCGTCAATTTCTCAACGGTTCATCTTCTCAATTTTGAAAATCAAAATTTGTGCTCTCCATCCGTCAGCCTTCGTCTAATCTGTCCGCCATTTTTGTCTACTTTGTCAGCCTTTGAAAATCAAAATTGTGCTCTCCGTCCGTCCGTCTTCGTCTAATCTGTCCGCCATTTTTGTCTATTCTGTCCGCCTTAAAAAATCAAATCGCCAATTTCGTCTACTCTGTCCGCCATTTTCGTCCAATATTCTTGAAAGGTATTGTGTTCTTCTTCGATTCTCTCTTTTCATTCTTCTATTTTTCTAATATTTCATGGATCATCTGTCATTTAGTATTGGGATTACTCAAATAATCACTTCAAACTCTAAACAAATCTATATTTTTGAAGATCCGAAATTGGTTGAAAACAAGTCTAAGAGCTTGCATAATTGGTTTGCATTGTGTTGTTACAATTATGTATCAAGCACAATTTATGTTTCATGTATCATGTTAAAGTTTGTCGTTTATATAAAGTATCAAGTAGACAGACTTATAACTATAGTTACACGTATGTATCAAGTACAACTTTGCATTTTTTGTATCATGTTAGTATCAAGTAGACAGACTTATAACTGTAGTTACACTTATGTATCAAGTACAACTTTGCATTTTTTGTATCATGTTAGGCTGTAAAGTGTCTGTTAAGTATCATTTTGACTGACGTATGATATGTTGTTAGAATTATGTATCAAGTTTATTTTTGCATTTTATGTATCATATTAACAACTTTGCATTTTTTGTATCATGTTAGTATCAAGTAGACAGACTTATAATTGTAGTTACCTTTATGTATCAAGTATAACTTTGCATTTTTTGTATCATGTTAGGCTATAAAGTGTCTGTTAAGTATCATTTTGACTGACTTATGATATGTTGTTAGAACAGATTGGGCAGCATTGGATGCATATAAAGACAAGAAAACTGGAGAACTTTTGGGTCCACAACATTCGTTTAATGTGGAGTTTGCTCAAGACAACATGCAACAAATAAGTGATAGCCTGTGAGTATTGTTTATTATTTTATTTTATTTTTTGTATCTATTCATCCTTATAATTATTCTTATTGTTTTTGTAGTGATTGCGGACTATTCGTAGTTGTATATGCAGAATTCTGAGTGACAAAATCAACATGTCATGTAATAGTTTTAAGAGTAGCTATCTTCGCAAAAGATATGCGATTCTTTTATTGAAGTATGGTCTCGACAAGATGAATGCTGGATATGTTAGCAACAGTGATGACCCTTCAAGAATGAACAATGTATTAAACCCATCATCTGAAGATGAAATTGTTAATGTAGGCTAGTTAGTTTTCAATGTTTGATTATTTTTTTTTTGGAGTTAAACAAGATGTTTGAAGTATTTATTAACATAACAACACATATTGTTAAATTATGAAAGTGTTTTGATTTTTAAAATTATTTATTCTATTACTTTAATTTTATTTTTATTACCGTTATGAATTCAGGAATTATGTATACTGTTATTGGGACATGAATGTCATTATTGTATCAAAACTATAATAATAATTACATTAATGTAATTATTGTCATAAAAAAACACTTATTATATATACGTAAATATATTGCATGATACAAAAAAAGAAAATTATATACGTAATTATATTTTGTATATGATACATGAAATATCAAAATATATAATATCACAAACAGTGATACTAGTTATTACACTAGATACATGTCAGTTTTTTTTAAAAAAAAAATTAATATCTTTTGTACAAATAAGATATATTTAGTACTATGATTTATATATATTACGAACAATTATTTGTCCTTCAAAATATGAAATTTTTTTAAGTATCTACACACATGATACTATATTACTAAATTAAATTAAATTAGAACTGACAATAATTTGGGTGAAATATCCGCAATTAATATTGATTAAAGTAAGTTTGAACAAAGATTATAAAATAAAGTATTTGTTATATAAATATAATATAAAATTTAAATAGTGTTTAACAAAAAAAAAAGAATTAGTCTGCCAAAAAAAGGGAAGATCACTAATGAAAAATTATAATTTAATTTAGAGTTTTATATTGGATAAAACTGATCTTGAAACACACAAGTTAATGCTTTTTTTATGGGATTAATAACTGTAGCATATTAAAAGTAGGAATTAATTCAAATTTCAGTTTTTAATCCCCCAAATCACTCAACAAACAGATAAAATAGCACAATATAGAATGTATCCGACTGTTTTATTATGTATCAGAAACTTCTTAAAAATAAGGGATTTTTTGTAAATTGAAAAAAAGTAGGGATAGAAGGTAATTTATGTTTTACACTATGTGATTTACATAATTTTTACATCATAAAATAGTCAGCCCAATTCATTACTACGTGGGTTATTGTTTAAGGTGGCCCAAATCTAACAAATTAAACGAGGGCAACTTTCATATATAGCAAACATAAAATTCATATTTGTATGTTATAGCAAAGTTTATATAATTGTGTTCCATAGCAAACACACACACATATATATATATATATATAATTCGTTATACATATACAATTGAAGCAAATTGTATAAAACAAGAAAGAGAGAAATTATATACAATTTGAATAGTATAAAATGAGAAAGCGAGAAAGGCGGAATTGAATAGTATAAAATGAGAAAGAGAGAAATATATATACAATTTGAATTTGTATAAAACGAGAAAGAGAGAAAGGCAAAAAGAGACTTGTACAGGGAATATACAATTGAATCGAATTGTATAAAACGAGAAAGAGAGAAATTATATACAATTTGAATTTGTATAAAACGAGAAAGACAAAAGAGACTTGGGCAGAAAAATATTTGTATTGTATAATTATAAGTCTATAGAACAAAGATATATGTATTTACATGCATTTATACAATTTTCTCTCGCTTTATACAATTAAAAATACAATTTATACAATTCTACTGTATAAAACGAGAGAGACGAGCGACAAGAATAAGCGAGCGAGAGAGTGAGAGCGAAAGTGACGAGCGCGAATATGAGGGAGAGATAAACTGACAAACAGTTTGCTATGAAACACAAATAAATCAAAGGATAGCTACTATATTTATTTTATATTATTAATTTGTCATTTCATACAATTTTCCCATTAAACAATCCTAATAATATATATTAAGTTTGACTTGTTGGACACAAAGCTTCTGCGAAACTGAATAACCTTTACGTGATATATACAACTCAAACCAAATAGAGATATTAATAAGAAAAAACTAATAGTTATTGACTAACAATACAATTACCTAAACACAAATATCAACTTAACTTTGTTTCAAACATATCACGATAAACAGAAAAAAGATAGACTAACAATACAATTTGCTAAATAGAAATACTAACTTAATTTTGTTCCAAACATATCAACGATAAAACACACACACACAAAAAAAAAAGATAGGCAATAGTTCATCCACTAAAATGTGGTAAATTCAAATTGTACAATACTATGATTAGATTCCAATTGATTTACTGTAGGAGAAAACAATCTGTAGTCATTTTAACACTAATATCATCTAAAATCTGGTTTCTATGCCAAATTTTGCATTTCACAGCATGTAAGAGAAAATCTCAGGGAAAACCTCAATATCCACTAGTTTATTTTGAGTCCAAAAGATAGAGAGGTTAATGAAAAATCATAACCAAATATAGAACAAACAAAAACTTATCAACAGAAGTAAGTAAAGTAAAGAATTGGCCTTGGCCACATTGTAAAACTAGTATAGAATACTCATTGCTTATCTTGAACAGGTGCTGGTGCTGTCCAGTACAGTTTAGTAGCAATTAGAAGCTTTTCTCTAACATGAGGACCGCCTTCGTGATCAACCATCCTGCTTTCCCATTGTAGTCCGTCTAATATGCTCTTCACGTTTACCAATACATCCACATCGTCTCGGAATATTGCACTGCCTTGTGGCCTTAATACTCTATCCATTTCCAATAATATATCTTCCACTTCGCATCTGCAATACATAAACGTGAATCAACGAGTCAACATTCAAGAAACATTCCTCCAGAAATGTGAACCTTCCAAACGTTAATTACCTGTCCTGGTATAGGGTGAATACCGAATCAGCATGTATGAAGTCGTAAGTTCGTGGATACGTTGACATTGCCTCACACCTAAACGAAAAGAGAGCATTCATCTGTCACAATTAGGAAAGCAACAGCAAAAAATGAAATTTATATAGGAGCAGTAGGCTTTACCAGCTTTGGTATGTTCCAATGAAACCACGTTCGAAGATAACACCAAGAGTATTGACTTCAGCTTCAGCGGGGATGATGTTCATGACCCAAACTGGATCATCAACAAGTGCAGCTGCAAATCCTCCCAGCCAAGCATTCATGTCAAGTATGTTACGGTACCTTCCACGTTCTGCTAACTGACTGTCCAATGCCTTGTAGTGGGCGACTCTCTTCTTCCACAATTCTGTATCTTCAGAGAAGCCCTCTGCAGTAACTCCCTCTATACTAGAACTAGCAATCCTAGGAGGGACCGCGGTTAATCTTTCCGGCCAATTCTCCAGTGGCCCTCCAGCGACATCTTTAACACTGGACACTTCTGGAAGTGGACTCAAACAAGCATCTATCTTGGTGTACCTGGAAGATTAAAGACTTAGATAAAAACATTTACAGAATACTAACTAATTTTTCTTAATTTGTGGGGCATAGTTTTGATTTCATTAAGTTGAACAATACTTTTTTATCAGGTACGGTAACTTTCTAGACTTGTATGTGGTACTACAAAAGACATGCATCTAAACGTCTCTTTTAGAAATTTGTTCAAGAAATTCATGTATGAAAGAAGAACGCGTCCTGTGCAGCAAGAAAGTGGCCAGAGGAAACAACAAGTCTCCTGAAGTCGAATTATAATCATTCGAGTAGTAGAACATTACCATGCTTTGTCGGGATCTTGTTCCTGGCAAAAAGGTGGCTTCCTGAAGACCTTTCGGTTAATTTTGCAATGCACATGATTCGTAGGCTTCTGCCAAATTGCTAGATCACCTCTCTGAGTTACTTTTTTCCAGCATAGGCTTCTTGCAACATTTTCAATTTGATCTTGCTCTGCTTTCAAATCGTCCGCTGTTCTGTTCCAGCCCCTCCAATGATCTTGCCAGTTAACGGGTGGTCCCGAGAGAATCCAGTATCCACCAGGACGTAAAATTCGATCAACCTCAATTAAATAAAGACCATCTACACCACATCAAATGAATTAAAAAAAAAAAGAAAGTAAAAATACTAATTAAAAAGATTGATCTTCCTTCATGAAGAAGGAGTAGAAAAGGCAAAGGTATTAATTATACCATATTTTCCCCAAGGGATGAGACAGCGAGAACAATGTGCCATGTCAAATGCCCTTGCAGGATAAGGTAGCCGATTAGTAGCTAATATGCCAATCAATGCTGGAACTCCTCGCTCGAGGGCAAATTGAACTTGAGCTTCATGTGTATCTTTAGGTGCAAAGGAAATTGGAAGGATGTCTCTGGAAAGCAAGTAAGCCCCCCAACTAGCAACCTGAAGTTGCGTTAAAGGTAAAATTAGAGCTCATATGGTTAAGGAAAACAAACGGATAAACTTAAGGATTCAATTCTGATATCGTATAAACAATTTAATATTTTCACAAAACCCCTCGTGCCCCTAGCTCCACCCCTAGTATATGGATACTCCCCATTAAATGAGGATCCTCTGTTGATTGTTCAAATTTTACGAGCATGGACATTCCACAGGTTGCTAAAAATTTGGATCATTTGAGTATTCAGTTCAACCAGCCTAGTCAAGAATAAAGTTACTTGTGGACCACTTTTAATGAAATAAGCACAATGCAACTTCTATAATTAGCTACCTACTATCTTGTTAATTTCAATAAAACTGCAATTAAGGATTGGTCCAAAGAATGCTTACACCCGAAAAACTAAAACAAATGGCAAAAAAATAAAATTTAAACAGCATTATCCTAAACAACAAATAAGTTCCATAGTTGCATCAAATGTCAAATTCATAACAGGATTACACTACAAATGTGAAAGCCATAATGACTTTTTCTTTCATAGCAAGTTAATCTACGAGTGATTAATTTGTGCTTTTTCTATTTTGGCAAATCAATATAACATATTCTTTAAGTACAATTGAAGGAAACATACATTTTGGGTTTCAACCAACTGTGGATTCCACTAAGTTTACTAAAAACAAACTACTTAGCACTTTTTTTCTCTTTTCAAATCAAGTAAACCAAATTACTACCAACCTTTTTACAGTAAGACCAATAATTTCAACTCTAGGAATGAAAATCCCACACTTAATATATTTTTAGCCATCATCTTGTTCAACCACTACCAACCCCACCTTCAACCAACTATCTAGGACCTCTTTTTTTTTTTTTTTATAAAAAATAAACGTAGTGTCAAGACCACTCAACTAATTCTACGAAATACATGTTAGTTCCGCACCTGCAACATGTACCAGATAATTATGTCCACCAAGACTAGGAAGACTATCTTGGACTTCTATTATATAATATATATAGAGATAGATAGATATATGAAGTATCCACTAAAGGTTTAATTGGGAAAAATAACAAAGTCAAATTTATGTAATTCATTATATTTCTCTTTTAAAATGGAAGTATGTAGTTTTTGACAACTTCTAAACCAATACGCTTGAAAACCCATGTGCATTGCCATCAACTTACCTAATTCTTTTCTTGAAAAGTCAAAGCTTCAAAAGGAAATGAGACTATACCATGAAACACAATATATGCAATACATTTTAAAAATAGAATGTAAATTTCCATAAGAAATGACTAAACGTAAGTCATTTTTGTATTTGATTGACAAAAAGTATTTTAACAAGGAAATTTAGTTTTCACAATATCGTCATGACAATTGTCAACCACATTTAGACATTATTACGATTAACTTATTAATCCATGATGAATCATATGAACCAAAACACTAGTTCATTTGCAAGAATTATATTGTAAAAAAAATAAAATATTTTTTGAAGATTATTTTGTTTTTTCTAAGCAAATGAAAATAAGTCAACATAATAACTAGGAAAATTCCAAATGAATTCAGAAATGTAATAAAAATAAAAACTTACTCCGCAACCGGTATCAATGGCGGTTCTAATGGAACCATCTTTCAGCTTGATCAATTTTCCGATATCATCAATATAAGCATCAGCGCCACGTGGAAACATGGTGCCGCCGCCGGGGAAGGTAAACCGGTCACCCTTAAACCGGACCCAATTCTGTCCGGCTTTCTCAACCGTAAGATGTTTATGAGGAACATTCGCATACCAAACCGAGTCACGACTTTGCGGCCATCGGAACGGCGGTTTATACCCAAACGGCGCCGGAATTCTGCACTTCAACAACTCACTCTTTTCTGGACAATGCCTCTCTCTGTAAGCAAGCATGCTCCTATCGAATTTCAATGATCTCTTCGAGTCTTCACACGGGGTGTACTCGGACAATTCAAGGTTACACGATGGGTAGTGGTTTACACGCGCCGATGATGAGAGTGGTACAAGTTCATCAGCGGTGTGGTGGGCGGTGAAGTCGATGGGAATCGATGAACGGGAATTGGGATTTGTGTTTTTGATTGATGGGTTGCATGGGAGGGTGGGTAAAATGGTGGCTGTTGAAGATAATTGACGGCTGGTTACATCACCACCTTGCGGCCAAAATCCGATTACATAGAAAGTGCAACAGAGAACAATTGTTGCAGCCACGTAGTAAAGATTAGATTTCTTGATAATTGATGTAATGGAGTGTGTCAAATCGGCTAATATCACCATTTTTGCACAATTTTTTTTAAAAAAAAAAACAGAGCAAACAAAACTCAAAATCGAAAAACAGAGCAAGAAAAATTAAGTTGATGAACTTTGAAATTAGCTCTCTGTTTTTATGTGATGAATGAAATTTCTTGGGCAAGGTGATGAGTTGGGGTGGGGGGAATTGGCTGACGCGCTTACGCGCCGACGCTCCCTCGTGAGTAAAATTGATTGAAGAGAAGAGGGAAATGAAGAAGACGAAAAGGCCACAAGGAAGGAGAAGTGTATTTATGGATGAGAGTGTGTCCAAATGTAAGAATTTATTTTTATTTTTTATTTTCGGTAACAATTTGGACTTTTGGATCTTTTTCCCATTTATTAATTACTTTTTTCCATACTTCTCAAATCTATTTATTAAAAAATAAATAAAAGAGTTTTAACTTGTATTAAAAATATTATCCTTATTTACTGTAAACGTGTAAAATGTAATGTAATTTGATCTGTTACTATTTGCTTCATTTTATAAGTGATCTAACAATATTAATATTGCTTACTTTATTAACCGGCTACTTTGACTTCACATATTTATTAAAAAAATAATTAATGAGATAAATAATTTATTAGATTATCTTTTATTAAATATTTTTATATAAAATAATTTAAAAATAAGTATTTAATATTTAAGGTAAAATACTGAAAAAAGTATTTATTATTTTTCAATAGCTTCACATTGAATTTTATTTTCATAATTGACAATAAAAAAATTTATAACATTATTAACTCGATTGACTTAAATTTTATCATAAAAATGTCAAAGTTAATATATAACGCGCTTAATCCGGAGATAATCATGGTCCCAGGAAAATATTTATTTGGTGATACTAAACACTCCCTTTATTTGTAGTTTACTTAAAATCATACAAATATCCGTATGAGAAATAAAAACAAAAACAAATGGACAAAAGAAAGAATTAATTTGATGTAATAGAATTCGAGCAGAAGGAGATATTTAAATTATGTATGAAATCACTAAAGAACGAATATGACAAATATATTTATGTGACCCTATTAAAAAGTTTTATGCTTTTCTTTTTTCGCCAGATATATACTTCAACATGAGTTTAAAATACAAATTTTATTATTCTCATGTTTGTTTTTGCTTTTGCTCTCATACGCAAGGAACCTGTTACACTTTTTTTTTCGGCCCGATGCGTCGATAGATTTGAGTTTGTGTTTAGAAGTTTCACATTAGATAATAAAGTAGCGATTTTATATTTAAACTTCAATGCAATAGAAAAAGATCAGGTCAGGAGTGGTGCATCCCTTCGGCTAAGAAATAAGTCTTTCAATGCGCACATTCAAATTTAGTAAGACCCCGATATAAATATTTATCATATTTTTACGAAATAAATTTAATCAAAAGTAAAAGAACCTAAGCTAAAGGTTTGTTTGAAATGACATTTTGATTTATGACTTATAAGTCAGAAGCTCAAAAGCCATAAGTTAGAGGCTTTTGACTTATTTTTTTAATTTTAATTTTAAAATAAATATTTACAAGCACTTTTTAATTTTATTCAAATGCTTCACAATTACTTTAAAATTATTTTAACTTAAAAGTACATAAAATAAGTTAATGCAAAATGACACTAAGCATGCTCGTAAGTGCAATAGTTTCTCAAGTACTGTAGATTTAAGTTATACAGATTATGTATATTTTATGCAAATTTAAACATTATAAACTATACATCAAAAATAATTGGAGATATAATTGACATTGTTTAAGAAAGATGAAGGGAGATGTTTATTTTGAAACTGAAGAAAGAATTAAACTTATAAAATAAATTTGAAATTTAAATGATTTTCACCCAAATAATAAGCAAGAAATCACTTTTTTTTATCAGAAAATTTAATAAACTTATTATTTTTCTTTGTTTTGTTAGGAATGAACTTGTTAATGTTAGTACAGTCGGAATTAAAGTATTTTTCCAGAAATGGCAGTACTATAAATTCCCTACAATCAGATTTACTCTGACCAGTAAATAGTCGCAGTAATAATTGCAATAATCTGATTTCAAACTTTTCTCCATGGAAATCTTCTAGTAATTTTGAAAAAAACAACATTTAATTAATTGTACATTATATTGTGAAAATGTAATTTCATCAATTTTTCAAGTAAATTTATTTCACTCATGAAAATTCAACTTTTCCAAAACTGCGTCCAAATCCAAGCCTAATTTGAAAATAAATTTCTATGTGCATACGCCTATTCTTTGGAGTCCGGAGCCTAAAAGTTATAAAATATTAATAAATTTTTAAAATGGTATATGAAATTTTATAGGAAAAATAACTTAAATACACAACTATAATTTTTATATTCTCTAATTTTCCCTACTTTTTTTAAATATTACATAATTCTTTTTTTTTATTTTAGTGTAATTTTTTAGATACATTACACACTCTCTCCTATAATACACATTTACCAATTTTAATGCCTATTTTTTCTCCATTAAAACACTCAACCTCTTAAATTAGTTTTTGAATTTTAAATTTTATCCATTTAAACATTCAACCTTTTAATGAGCTTTTTGATTTTGAATTATTAAATTTAATTAATTTTAAATAAAAGACCAAATTTTAAAATTTTGAATTTCAAAATTCAAAAAATCAGGAAGCAGGATAACTTCCATATTTTTCTACCGTTTTGTTCTTACTTCCATATCTTTTGCTTACACACCAAAAACATAAGAACCAGTTCCTCTTGCCTTATAAGAAGTTAAGGTGATAAAAACAAGTAGACAATCTTCATCTCATCCCAATACATTCTCCCAGTTACCACTTCCCCTTCCTCTTCCTCTAGCATCAACTTTGCATAAGGCCAAACAGGACTCAAAGAATTAAAGTTTGTTAGACCTACATTGTCTCGGGTTAGTATTTTGATACTTAAAACTGTTGTTGAAATTAGTAAAAATTTTAAGGAATCTAGTGTGCTTGCCGATACATTTGAATAAGTGTGTATAGTGTTTTAGATGGTGAATTGATACATGAATTTGTTGTGTATCATAATATTTTATATGTATCATGAAATTTTGAAAATTATTATAATGTATCATTCGATAAGTTTAGTAAATGCGTCATCAACTGTGCTTGATGATACATATAGAATCAGTGTGTACAGTGTTTAGTCAATTCACTAATACATGTAGTAGATATGTCTCACATGTTTTGCATATAGTATGAATTTCTGAAAACTGATATCATGTATTAGTAAGGTATTAGTTGTTTAGTTGATGTACTGATACATGTTTTGAAAATTGTTATAATGTATCATTCACTAAGTTTAATAAATGCGTCATCAACTGTACTTGATGATACATATAGAATCAGTGTGTATATTGTTTAGTCGATGTTTCTGATACATGTAATAGATATGAAATTGAATCTCCAACAACGATTCCGTCGATTTTATAACTTTCATTCTGCAATTCGTTCACCCAAATTTCGGAATGTCTCATCAAAATCGAAGTATTCATCTTGAAAAATCCACTGTAACAACAATAAAATTACTGTAGTTCGAAATTTAACAGATTGTTCAAAAAAATTGTTTTCAAAATAGATGATATAATCTTTGTTTTTCAAAATTTGAAATTAATATCCAATTAAGTGTTGATTTTATGTTGATTAATGATATGTTACCGTAAATTTAGTTGTTTTATTAACAACATTAACTGTACCGTTTTTTCCCCCTTTTTTTTCTCAACAGTTTAAAATTACCATGTATCATTTACCATGTATCACTAGAGTCTAAAGTATCACGGCTCAACAAATTTAAGGGATTTTTTGTAAATACTAAATTTGCCGAGACAGAATGAAATTATTAAATTACAGTATGGGATTCCTTAAATTTTTACAATTTTATATTAATCAAAATGATTAAATCGCTGCAGTAGCAGCGATTTTGCTTTTTCCGGCAGAGAAATTGTTGTTATTCTAGCGATTTTTTCATTTTGGTTAATATTAAATTTTAGATACCGTTTTAAAATTTTTGTTAATATTTTATACCATTTAAACTCCGAACATCTATTCTTTGTGCACTTTATGAATAAAGCGGTGTTCCTAATCGAAATTGTTATATATATATATATATATATATATATATATCGAAGGTCAAAGATACTAAATTTATGGATGGATCAATTATTCAATATATTGTCTACTACAAAATGTTTTTAAAGAAGTCTTTCATTTAAATGCAATTGATTGTGAATCAAGTTTTTAAGCACATCTTCATTGTGTAGTGATCCCCATTCGTATGGTAGACAGAATTAGAATTTTCAATAAAAAATTTAAAATTTAAAAAATTAGACTCATGAAATAATTAAAAAAGATTCAATATTTACTATATATATCTAAAATATTATTTTAATCATATATAAACAATACTGGGTCAACTCTTGCCTTCAAAATTTAAGGCAATGGCCTTAGTTGGGGGTCTCAAATTTTTACAATTTCTTTTATGTATTTTAACCTCATTAAAATAGAAGAAATCAAGGACGCACTATTTTGGATTTTTACATTTTTTTTTTGCTAATTCTTGTATTATTTATCCTTTTTAACTCTTTTTTGCATTATATTTCTTTAAATCTTTCATAGTTAAAGTAGTGTATTCTCAAAAATATGAATCAGTAGTCGAAAAGTGTTGAACAAAGTGCATTACATTTTTTTCATTTCTTTGTTAATTTTCATATTAAAGTAGGTATACCAAGTTATCAACTTTTTGAACAGGATTTTATGATTTTAACTCTTATCTTTAAAGTTTATTAACTTATTACTTATAGAATTATAGAATTATATTAATAATTCTATAATTATTAACATAATATTGAATTACTAAAAATATCAAAAACTAAAACTAAAAATATCAAACTAAAATCACTAACTGTATTTCAAACATCAAATTTTTCAAAAACTAACTCAGACTTCAAACATCAAAATATCAAAAACTAAAAATTACTAACTGTATTTCTGCAAATTTATGCACGTTTCTTTTTTTCTTTTTTAATAAAAACAGCCGAAATTCTATAATTCATTAATTTGAGTTATTGCTATTAATTATATCATAAAAAGATAATCTACGTATTATTTTCTTTTTTTCTTGTCAGTTTTCACGCGCTATCTAACGCGTGAAACGCAGAATTGATCTATTTTCGTGTAGAACAAAAATGTCTGCTGTTAAATGTGAGTTTTGTTTGTCATTTTTATAATGTGAATAATTCCAAAGTTCCAACTTCCAATGGCCAAAATAGTAGTCTCAAGAGTTCGAATCTCATGACAAGTGGTGCTTTATCCTGGTTTAAGTATTTCTTATGCCACTTAATTTTACATTTTCTTCTTTAAAAATATTCTATTTACTTCAAAAAATAAATAAATTTAATAACACTTCTTAAAGTCGCAGAAATAACATCATATATTCAAAAATATAAAAATATAAACTCCAAAAATGTTTTTTCTTTTTTAAATTCTATATTAACCCAAATATTATCTCATAAATTGAAATAAAGGGAAGATACACTTAACATATATATATATATATATATATATATATTTTATAATTATTTGATAATGGTGAAGTAGTTTTTCAATCAGTTTAATAGCAATGAAAGAAGTAGTGGCTGTGCATGAAGGTCCACGTTGCAGTGCCATGCACCTTTCTTCTCTATTTTAATCCCAATCCCACCCCATAACTATGTTTTCGGAATTGTTTAATGTTAGGGATAAAAATAAATAATGATGGAATAAAAATTTTATATTTTATTTGATTGCACTGTTTAAAATAAGTATTTTAAAATATTTAACCGCATGATAATTAATCCTGAAATGACCTGAGTTGATATGGTGGAACTAAAAAGGAGTCATAACTTTATATTATTTATTTTTGATGAAATTTTAGTATGTAATAGAATTATTCGATATAATGTCATTTTTTATGAATTGAAATAAGCTGGTGAACGAATTAATAATGACAAACTCAAATATAGTGAATTTAATAAATTATATTTTCATAAAATAATAAATAAACAAATTAATAATATCGAACACCATTTTAATAAATTAAATGAATTATATTTTGATAGAACTATTTTTGATAGACCGTCTCAGTTTCCATTGATATTTTATGTAAGTGAAATAATTGTGTTGATGTTATTAATTGTTTATTAAGGTTGCAGAGAAACATGCACTGCATGTCGTGACTTGGTGTGTGGTTGACTTCAGCTTAATTAGTTAATCTTGATTCCTCTCTTTCAACTTTATTTTTCTAATCTGGCTATTCGAAATGCCGATTAAATTTAAATTACACAACTTATTTGAAAATGACATTTTTAATAAAAAAAAATATATTTAAAATTTAAATTCAAAATTTCTCTTTCACCTTATGCCTCTTATTTACCAAGCAATTATAAGCATTACAATTGAAAATTATAAATAAAAACATAACTTATTTTTTTGGAAAAATATTTTTTTTTTATGAAACACATTTTCTTTCTTACGGAACACATTAAATCGTTCACATTTGAATTACAAATTTCGAAGTAGATCTCACTTGAAGTAAAAAATTGTTCCAACTACCGTGTGGTTAGTTGATTCAGCTACAAGTCCACATGAATTGTCACGTGCATGCATCTCATCAAACTCAACTAGTTTCATTTTACTTTCTCCGTTCAATTAAAATAATTTAACTATATTATTTTGGAATATTCAATAATATTTATCAATATTATAAAATTTATGGATAATTTTACATTTACTTTTTAATTTACCTTTATTACATTTTTCAGATATTATATTTATTATAGTTAAATAATGATATAGTAAAATTACCTTTTTAATTGTAGTCTATTAAGAAATGTGTCAAGTCAATAATGAACAATTATAATTATAGAGAAGAAGTATTATTTATTTTTCAAAATTACATGATCATTCAATAATACATACAAGGCAAGCTAAACCTTAATTATTTTATTTCTTCTATACAATTACAATATGATTTTAGATAAATATTACTCTCTTCGTCCGGATTTGTTTGTCATGTTACATTTATCAAAGTCTATTTGATTAATTTTTAAAGGTAAATTCGATTACATTATTTCGAAATTTTTAAACAAAAAATTTAGATATTCTAAAACTATATAAAAAGTACTATAAATCACAATTTTTTGCATATTAATATGATGAAAAAATACATTTTAAAATGTTAGTCAAAATTTTTATAGTTTAACCCTAAAAATAGAAACCATGATAAATAATACCGGACGAAGGGAATAGTAAAAAAAATTGTTGTCAACATGATTCACCTATGTATTTGTTTGTTATATATGAATAATAATATGTAATAGCTAAGAAAAACTAAACAGTAATTGTAGCATGCTATTTCGATAAAGATTCCTTATAATTTTACATGGGAAAACGGAAGATTATAATACCAAAATATTTTCTTTTATGGGTAGATTGTATAATTGGCTCTAGAATTCCTCTAATTATTTTATTACTCTTTAGAAAAGAATAATTAAGAAGGAAAACCTGTGGAACCTTAATTTCTCAGTGTCAACTTCATTGACATTTAAATTTTTTAGATAATGTCGTATTAGGCCAATGAAAGATAACTACTCTATCATCAGTGGTCTAATTAAGCTCTAAATGACAAAACATCATCATATATATGGACTAAGGAATAATCTACTTAATAATTATGTTCTATCCATTATAGAAATTAGAAAGTAATGCATATATTTACGAATATCAAATCGAGGGTGAAGTAGTCATTTACTATCCTTCCCTAATTATTTGTCCACTTTTGAATTGACACACCTATCAAAAAATAATTATTGATATAATGAGTTTATCATTTTATCCCTATTAATTATAAAGTAGATGATTAAGAACTTGAGATTTTCAAGAAAATTTACCTTTTTCAGTGTAAATAATAGAGAGTATAATAGGTAAAAAAATTATCTTTTTTTATTTGTTAAAATGGACAAGTAATTAGAGATAACTAAAAAAAATTGTGGATATATAATTAGGGAATAAGGGAGTGTCGCTTAGATTAAAATAATACTGCTCATAATTTTATTTTATTTTTTCATGTGTTCGATATCGATATGGAGCCTGATTATATTTGGATTTTTGCATTTGCCACGTCCATTTCTTGGGGCAGCGCGGGCAGCGCTCCAATTAGGATTTTTTTTATATTTTTCAGAAATCGAATCCAAAACATTTGATTAGGGATTTAAGATCCAAATCATCTTTCTATATGTATAACTCATGTGAATCTTGTTTTCTTTATTAACTAGTCTCTGAACAATAGTTCAGGATAGTAAGAAATACTTTGAATCAAATTCACCCTTATGACAGGGCGTGTTTAATCTATTGTGTGCGCATAATTTTTCCAAAGAAGATGTGGAAACTATATTTATCTTCATTTAGTAATTTACCTCATATTTTAATGTGTCTCATTTCAGATTTTCTCTTCAAATTGTTGTTTATTTGAATAAATTCTGAGTTATATTACTTCAGTTTGTTTTAATATATGTTATAAATAATATAAATCAATTATTAGATTGAGAGAATAGGCCATGGGTGCTCTTGGACATAATTTTATTTGAATTAATCATCTTGGCTTTGCTCTCTGCCTATCGCAAACTTTGGCTTATTCCAAGACAATTTATTATTTTAAGTGTACAAATACCGATTTTGGAATCACCTTTTGAGTTATATTCATATCGTATAGAATTAGAAGTCTCTCTTTTCAAAATAAATTTAGACATGCGATATTTGACGTTTTCTACTTATTACAATAAAAATAACTTTTAGCGGCATTAAATATTAACATTAATAAAGTATGTTAAACTCTTTATCAGCATTAGTTAAGTTCTATTAAAACCAATGTTGCTAAAGACTTTAGGGACATATAGAAAGAGTGACAATTGCCGCTAAAAATACATATTTAACGGCTCTTACGAATTAATTATCGATAATAATCATTTTTATTGTAATGACTGTTAAATATTTGGATCAGTAATATAAAACTTTAGTACCACTTATCTAAAATTATTTCAAAATGGTATACATAAATATTTGGTAATGGGACAAATACTCTTGTGATTAAAGATTATTAAATTATTGTTTTTTATAGAATGTGCAAAACCTTTTAAAAAAAATGAATCGAATGAAATTATGTACATTCCAACATAAATAATGTAAGAATAATAATGCATTATAATTGTGCGTTATATTATTATAAGAAATTTTCAAAATAATTCCCCAAAGTATAATGATTAATCTTAGTTTAGTACAATGAGGTCTTTCCCAAGTGTGATCTTCATTATGAAGTCATGTAAATTTCAAAGGCTTAATTGAATTGGACTTAAGATTAAAAAAGCAAATTTAATTACTCTGTGATAAGATAATGGTCCATTTTACTTTGGTTAAATACGTTGTCCGATAAAGTCAAGTGCAAGCAACAAAAAATAAATGAGTTAACCATATGTAAAAGTAATTTCATTAAATATTTAAGCATTCAATTTCTTCAGCATGAAAAATCATTAATGTTTTGACTTTGTTGGCTTATAAAAATTGGACAACTAGCAAAGATAAACAAATGAAGGGATGATTTAAAAAATGGACTTGAAAATAAGTGATTTTGAATTTCTTATCTTGTTTTTCCTTTGGAAAACAAAGGTAAAAAATTATGCCATGAAAACATCAGTATTTTTTTAGTAACTTTTACCTATAAAAATTATATGTGTATGTTACAACTATAGTTTACATTAATGCGTTTCATAGCAAATTTTATGTTTGCTACGGAGTTTTTGATCTGTATAATTCGCTATATACATTCAATTTTATATAGACTGTTCAATTTTGTATAAATTAATTTATACATTGTAATTTGTATAGTCAAATTTGTATTTGCATAACCATAAGTGTATATGACAAAAATATATGTATTTGCATTTGTATATATATTTTTCTCTCGCTATATACAAACACAAACACATTTTATACATTTGTATACCCAAAATGGTTAATTATATACCAAATCACATGACAAAAAAAGAGGATGCTGTTACGATTTACAATTAAATAAACTATAATTATGTCATTTAATTTAAATAGTTTGTTATTTCATACGATTTTCTTTTTTTTTCTATAAAACTAGAAGAGGAACATGTGGAAAGAAAAAAGATGTATCGAGTTTGGGCCTGTTTAACATTCTTGATTGGAAATGTCCACTGAGCCAGCCGGCCCAGCCCAATCCATCTAAAGAATTTGCCTTCTCTCTCGACTTGGCCATTAAACAAAAAACGTTTCTAAAGAGGAAAAGTAAGTTTATTACACTATGTTTAAATCATTTTATACACTATATTATATTATACCATTACTATACCTACAATATTTATTTTGACTGTTACTTAAAATGTATTATACTTTATTGTTGAATTTCGTTGTTACGTAACAATACCCCTATTTTGTGGAACAACCAATTTGGTGTGTTCTCATTGTTACTTAATTGCTTTTTCCAATTTTATCTTTACATAACATTTCAAAATACTATTTTAGTCTTTACCTTAATTATTTGAACCTAGTCAAACCTCCTACCCTAAAATAATTAAATATATTTAAGTAAATTTATAAATTACAATACAGTACGATACAATCAAACCAAACAATTAAAATATTACTATATAACAATAAACAATACAATCTAGCCAAACATTGTATCTACCATACAATACAGTACAATAAAATACAATATTTATGAAACAATGGGTAACAATGATCCAAACAAAGTGTTAAACGTTTACCCAATCATTTAAATAATCAACATATATAATTAGGGGTATCAGAAGAAATTTGAAAACCCGACCAAATCGATCGAATCTAATTGAATGATCAATTACATAATTTTAAAAATAAAATTATGAATTTTTATTTAAGTGTATAATCGTTCCAAACAATAAGTATGGTCTTTTTAATTTATAAAAGAAACACCAAATTTTTTTTTGAACCGAACTAATTAGTCTTTCGTGTATGTGAATATATTCTATATATTAAAAATATTTTAAATTTAATAGATAAATAAATTTATAACTTCAAATATAAAAAGATCTGAACCGAACTAATTAATTTGTTTTACGTGTATGTGAATATATTTTATATATTAAAACAATGTTAACTTTAATAGATAAATAAATTTATAACTTCAAATGTAAAATATAACCTAAATCTTAGGCCTATGGTGACTAGACGATGTTAGGTCTTTCCTCTTTAATTAGCCTTTAGTTCGGAGGAACTTTCGCATATAGCCACTCAAAAATAGCATAATTATTCTCCATAGATATAGTTTGATGATAACAATTCATAGTTGCATGTTATAGGGAGGAGAGAGCCGAGCAAAAATGGGAGAGAGAGGAGAGAGCCGAGCGAGAGAGAAAAAAGAGCGGGAGAGAGGTGAATTGCATATGTATATTGGTTAGATAATTGTATATTATAGATATATTTATTTATATATGGCAAGGCGAGTGAGAGAAGTAAATTGTATATGTATAGTGGTTAGATAATTTTATATTATACATATGCATTTGTATATATATGGCAAGCAAGATAGGGAGAGGGAGGAGAGAGGCGAGCAAGAAAGGGAGAGGAATTGGAGAGGGAGGAGAGAGACTAGCGAGGGAGGACAGAGAGGTGAATTGTATATGTATATCGATTAAACAATTGTATATTATACTTATGTATTTGTACATACGGACGAGCTAAACATACAAACGTGACTGATTGTACAAATTTGAATATAGCCCATGTAATAAAATATATAATATTAGTCGTGAGTGGTGATTATAGCAAACTATAACTATGATGAGTAATTAAAATAATATAGGTTTGCTTAACCGCGTAATTTTTCCTTTAACTAATTAGATTTAAAATAAAAACAGTAATATAATAGATTTTTCTATCAAACAATACAACAGAATATATGCAAGCATTCTTATTAGATGTTTAAGATCAAACAATATGGCAACAAAGTTTTACATTCTTGACTTCTTGGTAAAGAATTAAAAGACATCTTAAAAACATAATTGCTAAAGAAATATTTTGATAATGGTGTAGTTTGAGGTGATGTTTTAAAAGTTCAAAAAATAAAAAATTAATCTAATCGTACCGATACCAAAGAGAAACCAATATGATTGGAATGACTTTAAGAAATCTAATATTTGTTATACATTATAAGATACCAAAGAAAATTAGGATTATATAATTTCTTTAAAGTGACTGATCAGATTGTCTCATTGACAGAGCTATTGTCGGTATATAACGAAACAACGAACATGTATAATGTTTGTGTACGACAAGTACGTATTTGGTAGGAAAACTACTAGTGGTTGCTTCATGGTCCAATATGTCATTTGGGAACATCAACCAAATTGACTATTTTTGTGAAGAAATAAATTTCAAATTAAGGATTGTTGACTTGATCGACAATTCTATTGATCTAGTTAGTGAATTCTCCCAATAATAATACATAAATCATCGTGACTAATATAATGTGCTACATTTTTTTTTAGGTGGGTGGAGGTGTGAACATACACTACGTACAATTTTTTTCCACCACAACACAAAAAAAAAGTTATATTATTATAAAATATAATTTTCTCATATATTTCTCCTCAATTCAGTTCATTGAGAAAACTATACTTCAAAATAAATTTTTAGTGAATATTAGAAACTTTCTAATTTTCTTAGATGAAATTTTTTTTATTTTTTTTACTAATTCAACTAAAATATCGTGAAATAGCCCGTAAAAGGTATGAATGAGATTATATTTACGCAATACTATATTTGTACAAGTGACTAAGGATCACTATATATAATTTCTTTAGAATAACCGATCAAACCGTCTCATTGACTGAGCTATTGTTGGTATATAACGAAACAACAAACATGTATAATGTTTTTGTATGACAAGTACGTATTTGGGAGGAAAACTACTGGTGGTTGCTTCATGGTCCAATATGGAGTTTGGGAAACATCAGCGAAATCAACTATTTTTATGAAGAAATAAATTTCGAATTAGGGATTGTTGACTTGATCGACAATTCTGTTGATCTAGTTAGAGAATCCTCCCAAAAATAAAAACATAAATCATCGTGACTAATATAATGTCAACGTTTTTCTTTTTGGGTGGGTAAGGGTGTGACCATACACTACGTAGAAGTTTTTTCCACCGCGAAACAATAAAAAAAATTATTATTATTAAATATAATTTTCTCATATATTTCTCCTCAAATTAGTTCATTGAGAAAAAAGTATATTCAGAATAAATTTTTAGTGAATATTAGAAAACTTTCAAAATAATTTTTTAGTGAATATTAGAAAACTTTTTTATTTTCGTAGATGAAAAAAATATTTTTTTCTTTTTTACTAATTCAATTAAAATATCGTAAAATAGCCCGTAAAAGGTATGAATGATATATTTATGCAATATTATATTTGTACAAGTGACTAAGGATGACTATATATAATTTTTTTAAAATAATCGATCAAACCATCTTATTGACAGAGCTATTGTTGGTATATAAAGAAATAACGAAGATGTATAATATTTGTGTATGGAAAGTACGTATTTGGTAGGAAAACTACTGGTGAATGCTTCATGGTCCAATATGGCGTTTGGGAACATCAACAACATCAATTATTTTTTGTGAAGAAATAAATTTACAATTAAGGATTGTTGACTTGATCGACAATTCTGTTGATCTAGTTAGTGAATCCTCCCAATAATAAAAACATAAATCATCGTAACTAATATAATGTGCTACGTTTTTTTTTTGGGTGGGGGTGTGAACATACACTAGGTACAAATTTTTTCCACCACAAAATAATAAAAAAATTATATTATTATAAAATATAATTTTCTCATATATTTCTCCTCAAATTAGTTCATTGAGAAAACGTATACTTCAAAATAAATTTTTAGTGAATATTAGAAAACTTTCAAAATAAACTTTTAGTGAATATTAGAAACTTTCTAATTTTCTTAGATGAAAAAAATATTTTTTTTCTTTTTTACTAATTCAATTAAAATATCGTGAAATAGGCCGTAAAATGTATGGATGAGATTATACTTATGCAATACTATATTTGTACAAGTGACTAAGGATGACTATATATAATTTCTTTAAAATAACCGATCAAACCGTCTTGTTGACAGAGCTATTGTCAGTATATAATGAAACAACGAACATATATAACGTTTGTGTATGGCAAGTACGTATTTGGTAGGAAATCTACGAGTGGTTGCTTCATGGTCTAATATGGCGTTTGGGAAACATCAGCAAAATTAACTATTTTTGTGAAGAAATAAATTTCGAATTAATGATTGTTGACTTGATCGACAATTTTGTTGATCTAGTTAGTGAATCCTTCCAAGAATAAAAACGTAAATCATCGTGACTAATATAATGTACTATGTTTTTTTTTGTATAGGTGGTGGTGTGATCATACACTACGTAGAAGTTTTTTCCATTGCGAAACAATAAAAAATTTATATTATTATAAAATATAATTTTCTCATATATTTCTCCTCAAATTAGTTCATTGAGAAAATGTATATTCAAAATAAATTTTTAGTGAATATTAGATGTAACGACCTGTTTAGTCGTTTTGAGCAGCAGATTTCAATTCTGGAGAAACTGGCAGAAGCGACGGACCCCACGACGGACCGTCATGGGCACGACGGACCGTCGCAGGATCTCGTTTCAAAACACTTAGAAAATCTGAAATTGGGTACTGAAAATCGACTCTCTGAACTTCGTGACGGAATGGCAGGACGGACCGTCACAGACCCTTCAGAGAAATTGAGTCTCTGAACTCTGTGACGGGCAGCAGGACGGACCGTCGCAGGCGCGACGGGCCGTCACAGACTGCAAAATCCCAGTCTGGGTCGGATTTCTTTATACGTTTTAAGGGACGTTTTTTACTATTCCTGCCTTAATTATAAAGTTAGTGGGTTAATGTTAATAAGTCTAATTACTTGGGGGTTAAAAGAGTTAACCTTAAGTTAATTAGTGGGTTATTAATGCCATCTTTTATTCTTAATTATATACTAATTAGGGTAAAAGAAAGAGGGTTTGAATAAAGAAAATAGAAAGAATAAGAAGAGAGAGAGAGGGTCGATCGAGAAGGGGAAACACAAAGCTTTGGAGAAAATTTGCTTGCTTGATCACTAATTTTCGGTGGAGGTAGGTTATGGTTTTCATGCTTTCATAGTAAACTCTTAATAGAGAATGATATGTATTGATAGTATTGTAAACCCTGCTATGTGCTTAATTGTATGCATGCATGAACGTGATTATATAATTGTGATTATATTAAGCATGATGAAGTTACTGAATCCCAAATCTTGATAAAAACCTAATCTCTTTTTAATGATGATGCCCTGGTAAGGGAGAAGGCTTGATGAACTAAAGTAATGAGATTGATGATGCCTTGGTAAGGGAGAAGGCTTGATGAGTTGATAGAATGAGATTAGTTTTAGGGGATCGGGTGTCACGAACCGACACGTAGATTTAGGGAATCGGGTGTCACGAACCGACACGTAGATTTAGGGGATCGGGTGTCACGAACCGACACGTAGATTTAGGGGATCGGGTGTCACGAACCGACACGTAGATTTAGGGGATCGGAGTGTCACGTACCGACACAAGAGGATTAATGAATATGAGGGAGCGGAGTGTCACGTACCGACACAAGAGAAATAAAGATAATGAATCTTGAAAGATGTTAATATACTCAATCTAATGGACATGATTCCCAAATGAGTATGGTATTGAGGCTTGAGTCCTCATGTGTGAACTTGACGGTAATTGTTAATGATATAGTGCTTGTTGTTGCTACATGTTGAGTATCATAGTTGATTTTATGATATTACTTGGTATATATTGTTTTCTATTTTGAGTTGGCCGATGATATCTACTCAGTACCCGTGTTTTGTACTGACCCCTACTTTTTATTGTTTTCTTCTTTGTTATTTGTGGAGTGCAGCAAACGTGCCATCGTCCTCAACTCAACAGTAATTCAAGCCAGTCTTACTACATCGGAAATTCAGGGTGAGCTAATGCTTCTAGCTTGGACTGGATCTTCTTCTTCAAGTCTTTGATGCCTTGAACTTCCGGCATGGACTAGCTTCTTATGTATTTTTAGCTTTTAGAATACTCTTAGTTTAGTTATTTGATCGTAGATGTTCTTGTGATGATGACTTCCAGATTTTGGGGAATAATAGATGTTGAATTTTAGAAGTTAATGAATTGGTCTTTATTTAATGAGTTTAAGTCTTCCGCATTACTTTCTGTTGATATTATATTGAAATGTTAAGGTTAGATTGGTTGGTTCGTTCACATAGGAGGGTAAGTGTGGGTGCCAGTCGCGGCCCGGATTTGGGTCGTGACATTAGAAAACTTTCAAAATAATTTTTTAGTGAATATTAAAAAGCTTTTTAATTTTCTTAGATGAAAAAAATATTTTTTTTAATTAATTCAATTAAAATATCGTGAAATAGCTCATATAAAATATGAATGAAATTATATTTATGCAATATTATATTTGTACAAGTGACTAAGGATAGACCATATATGGAAGTGGAAATTTTAGAATTGTTCATGGTCCAAATAAATGGCTACTTAAAACACGACAAATCGGAACCATTTTTTTTTGTGTGTGAAAAGAGACTTTTTGATTATAGGCTCTCGACGTGGAGAATCCAAGAAAGAATCGACAAATCACATAGACTTATTAAAATGAAGTAATTGGATTAAAATGAATTAAGCATATATTATAACTCAACTCGTCCGATTCATACTAAATTTAATATTGTTTTTATAACTTCTTATTGTCTTGTAAAATTGTCATTGATTATTTGTTTTTGTAATATAATATAAATATAATAAATTACAACTGAATATGAATAAAAAGAATTAAGATTAACGTGCGGATATCTCGTTCTATTTAAGGAGAGTTTAAGTTTACTGTGGCATAATCTACACCAATCCAGTAGTATCACTCTTGACTTGTCTTCTTCGGAATACAACAGTCTAACAACGTCGTACAACGCAAGTACCTTTGAAGAGTTCAAAACTCCACGAAAAGGGCATATTCTTTCAACATATAACTACTCTCTTTTATATAATGAATATAGTTAAAGACTTAGAGGTTATTTGAATTGATGTAAAAGTCGGTCAATCAAACTTATGTTTAATTCATTTTTTGATTTATGTGAGTGTTTGACAAATATAAAAAATAATCTAAAATAAGTACAAAATGACTTAAGATAAGTTAGAAAGTGTTTGACAATATAAAAAAGGGAAAAGGGTTAAAAATAATTCTTGATTTTGTTTTATTATTTAAATATATCCTCGCCATTAAAATAAAGTTATTTTTAACCTCGCCGTTTACAAACTTACCATATATACTCCTCAATTAGATGAAAAATCCTAAACCAACAAAAATAACTCAATTTACTTAAAATTGACCAATTTAAACCCGACCCACTTATCTTTTGACTGGAATCCAGCAACTTGCATTCTGTAGAGATATTCAATGGCCTCTTCGTCGTATGTATTCTGTGAAAATCCACCAACCAAAGCACCCCAAGAAATGAAATTTGGTGTAAAATGGTCCAACAGACATTTTATTAAAAACTTCAAGAGATTTCAGTTAACATTCCATTGGCAGCTAAAGCCATAATAACTAAAGTCCAATAACGTAAATGTTGGATACAAATCCATACTTTATCACTGTACCATGTAATTGCTTAAACCCCACCATAACCACAACAAATCTTCAAGACCACCGGAAACAAGAAAAATTCCAACCCCACAAACCGCACCTGCCTAAAACACTCAAAAAGCCCATTACTCAAATAAACATTAATGATAGCGTTCCACGAATACAAATTTCTTTCACGAACAGTTGGACTGCGTCATCAAAACAACCACATTTCCCGTACATCTGAAGCAACTTAGTCTCAACAAACTCGTGTCCATGAAATCCAATTTTGAGTGCTTGTGCGTGGACTTGGTTACCCAGGTTGGGGCATTTGCAGGAATCAAAGAACTGAAGCATAGGTGCTTCAACTTACGAAGTCATCCAATTTGAGAGAAATATAGGTGGGTTAAACCATAAATGAGTCGGGTTTAAATTGGTTAATTTAAGTAAATGAGGTTATTTTTTGTTGATTTAGGATTTTTCACTCAATTGATGATATATGTGACAAGTTTGTAGATGGCAGGGCTAAAAATAACTTTATTTTAACGGCAAAAGTATATTTAACTAATAAAATAATATCGATGAATATTTTTAACTCTTTTTACTAAAAAAAATAACTTAAAATAAGTTAAAAATTAAAAATAGGTCTCCACCTACTTATTGACTTGAAAATCATTTCAGCTTGTTTTTTTTTATTTTTATTGAAAATTACGTAGTTTAAGTAAATCGAAACGAGCTCTTAGAATATTTTTTTGTCTCAATTCTCTCTTTCACTATGCTAATTCAATATTTTCTCACAGTTCCCTTCTTTCTTTATCTATCCACGGAGAAAGAGACATCACTATTGATAGAGGATGATGTTAGGTACGTAGCAAGAATTGATGGGAAATAGAGGGAATGAGAGGAATTTGAAAAGTTTAGAATTTGAAAGGTTGGAAACTTGAAAAGTATGCTTTATTGAAAAAGGCAATAGTCCCTCATCGGTAATGAAAATGAAAATAGGAGAGTTTAAATAAATAAACACTCCTATTAATTGTTAAAAGGGTTGGAAAGAGGGACCCCCTCGCGCCGTCGTCGTCGCTCGCTTATGATTGATCGAGAGATAATTTTTTGGACAAAATTTATTTTAATTATTTATTAATTAATTTAAATGGCCAAAAATTATTTAGTTGATAACAGAATTTAACCGAAATGTTTTCAACTTTTTAGTTAACCCGACCCGACTCGGATCCGCGCGAGTGACCCGTTTTAAATTCCGTTATATTCAAAATTTACAGTCAATACCATTTGAAAGTTTGCAACCTTTCATTAATGGTCGTGTCAATTCTGAAAGGGTAGCAACCTTTCAGAATATATTATTCTTGCCTATAAATACCATTCAGTCTTCAAAATATTTCCTAACGAATTTTCTGATCTTCCTTCTTAAAAACATATATTTCTTCGTGTACTTTCCTGCTGTGGATTGATTCGCTGACAGTAGAGTTTTTGGTATCCATACTCTACTGATTAAGATCATTTTACCCTGGGAGGTTATATTCCAAATCAAACCTCGGATACTAGAGGGGAATAATTTCCTTAAGGGGACACTGTGAATTCAGTGGACTTGATTTTTTTCCTAAAAAGAGAAATAAAAGAGTATTCAACATTCTGGTAAGTTTTACAGATTAAATTATTTTTTACAAATAAATTTCTGTTCATCTTATTTACTGAATCTAAAATCTCAGTTACTTCGTGTTTCTGAATGATTTATTACAACCAGTAGTCTCTGATTTTCTTAACACAGATTGGCAACAAATGAATCTTCTTCTTTTCTTTTTTTTATGAATAATAATATAGGTAAATGAGTGCCCCAAAGGTACGTGGTTACAAGAATAAAGAGTTGGTGATTACATATATTACGAACAATTAATGATTATATTCTTAATAATTGATAAGAGTAAAGAGATACAAATACAATATCCATCAATAAACACAACATAATATATAATATTAACATATAATATATGTTTATTAATATTAAAATATCACACTAACATTGTTTATACTCGCAACATATATATTCGTTATTAATTTGCTGTTTTTAATTCTACTTTTCAATATGAGAACGAGAAGAGCAATGGTTACTAAATAAAGTAAAATCAAGTGTTACTAGGACATGGACAGCTACGTATTCTTGTAAGCATCACATGGATAAACATTAGGACTTTATAATCTTCTTTCTGTTCAAATCGCAATCGAGCAAAAAAAAGCTAATTTCTTAGTTAAAACAAAGGGAATATATACGTGGTAGTGAAAAGCCATTTGTGGCCTGCATTTATTTGCTGACTCAATTCCACATGTAAAGTACTAATGGATTTTGCTATTTATATCTAATAATTGTCTTCTATTGAATTAAAATAATTAAAATCACCTTTCGAGATTCTGATTTATATATTTTTAGCATATATACTACACAAACAAGTTGCACAAGGGGGGAGGGTCCAACCTAACTTTATTAATAGTTACTAGAATATTATTACTTTCTTGCTTTTCCATTAGTTTAATATTAAAATTTGTGGTTAGGAGAGTGATTGGTGGGCACTTTTAATTTTTCTAATGTTCATTAAATAGTTAATGTTTTTCCTTTGTGGAAACAAAAGTGCAATGGTTGAAAAGGAAAGATGGACCACATAAACATATTTCTTATTTTATACTATAGTATTAATTGATAGCTAACCTGCCAGCATAAGAATGATTTTATTGATTTGGATATAATGTCGATGTCCTACCTAAGAAATTAGTAATTTTAGTTGATCATTTCATATCAATGGATTGATAAAGATAGGGCATAACTAAGAATTTATGGCATTGTGTATAAGTTATATTTGGGTTATAATAGTGAATTTATTTAGTGAATACAGTTTTATTCACAAATGTTAGTTCATTGGCTTAAAGATGAATATATGAGGTATAATATATAAAATATGATTAAGTGGTAATTAATTAACGATAATAATTTGTTAAACAATCTGTATTTATAAGGTTAACCAATAAACAGAAACAGAAATAAGACGAAGCAGAAAAAATATAAAATAATTCGAGTCCACAAAAATTAATGTATCTCCTTAAGAAATTTAATCCCCTCATTATACTTGAGGTTATGGATTAATTTCTCTCAAGATAAAACAAATTAATCCTGTTTAAAAAATAGCGGTACCTCAAACAACGAACTTCAGAACAGGAACAAGTCACACAGACTCAGTCGATCGACGCTTTGATTTATTTGAGAGAAAAATATATGCAGAGAAGGAAAAAATTTCAGTGTTTGAAAAATCAAAAATTGACTTTACCCATTGTTGATAAAAATAACAACTTTTCAGAAAAATGTGTCTGTTAAAAAATAACGGCATTTATTTGATTTAACAAAAACTATCCGAAGCTGAAGCCATCGACGGCGTGAGGGGACATCTTCTTCTTAGCTCTTTAAGAAGTAATGAAAATGTTTCCTTATATAAGGACAACGATTTTCCATTCTTTTGCTGATATGAGAGAAATGACTTTTCATTTGCACTTTGCAAATGACTTGTCATTTTTCCTCCAAAATAGTTTCCTCACTTTTCATATTCTCTCTTTTCTTTTCCTATTCACTTGCTAAACCCAACATAATTTAATTAATATAATATATATTTGTAAGACAACGACTAGTGACAATTTCATTCTAACATTTTCTGAAATTAACTGTTTACTAATTTTGGATCAATTTTTGTACTAAATAATTTTTTTTTTTTAAAAAAAGTAGACCCTCACAACTAGTAGGAAATGAAATTGGACAAGATGATAAATATAATTATTCAATTCAGACTTGTATTTTTTGAGTATCATTTATGCATTATCCAGAAGAGCAATTTCTTCACAATAATTGATTTTTGTCAATTGACAAGTACTCTTATGGAATTCAAGCCAACTTGGCAAGTTGTTGGGCAAAAGCTTCACTACCATTCAAAGGACACCTGATAAGCCAAGTATCAAACAAAAGACCAAAACAACCTATCACAGTAAGGGATTATTTGGTATAAGCAATATAATATATTCGGAACTTGGTTAGAACGTAAGTCATTCATGCGTGTTGATTTACAATTTAGAAACTCGCATAAAGAATACATATATGAAATAACGAAAAAAAATTTATGTTATAATTTTATATTAAAAAAAATGATATATGAATAATTAATCCCTATATAAGATAATATATCAGTTCCTCGTAACAAATTCATAGATTTGTAATACTTGCATAACTCTAATCAACTATCAAACAGTCCCTACAAAGTTGTTTGATTACTAGTTAAAATTATATATTCCTTCCTTTCATTTATGTGTCTCCTATTTTAAAAATAACTATTTCGTTTAGCTTGTTCACTTAAACAAATTAAGAGAGTTTTATTAATTTTTCTCATACTATCCTTCGTATCGAATGAGTGAAACTAATCAAATCCAAAAACTAAAATCTATCATTACTAATGTTAGTTTAATAAAATATACTTCTAATCAGAATTTTTTTGAAAACAAGGATTAAGTAATATAGAATAAAGAAAGTAAACTTTGATAATATCAAAATTAATTATATATAAATTTGATATAAAATTTAAATCCTTTTCATTTTATTGAAAATTTGTGAAGTTAGTATTGAGAATAAAATTGTGTTTCATTATATTAGTAATGCTACGTTTCATGAAAATGTTGTATAGTTTATGCTAGATTTTATATGATGGAGCATTATTTCATTTTCAAAAAAGTATAATAAAATTATGCTAAATTTTAATACGTAAATAACGATAAACAAACTTTGAAATAGTTGTGGATAAGAATTACTTTTTCTCTCTCCTTGTCCTCGTCATACCAACAGTCAAAAAGCCCTTTTTTCTAGAAAACATCAAAATCCACAATTTCTTTTCTTGTTCCACCAGATACAGACATATAGAGAGAGACTCTCCTTCACCATTTTTTTTCCATTTCTCTATTTTTTCTGATATGGGTGCTAATGTATCTTCAATTGACACAAATTGTGATGATGGGTTGAATTATTTGCCATTTAAGCCTAAGCTTGATGATATACCAGAGGCTTGTGTTGCTCTTCTGCTTTCATACCTTGATCCACCTGAGATCTGCAAATTATCGCGTATTAATAGGCTATTTCGTGCTGCTTCATCTGCTGATTTTATATGGGAACCCAAATTGCCCTCTAATTATAACTATATTCTTCAAAAATTGCTTGCCCTCAATGTTGATGATGCCCTCTGTAAAAAGGACATTTTTGCTAAGCTTTCTTCTCCCAGGTCCTTTGATGGTGACACAAAGGTCTGTCTCTTCTCTTCTTCTTCTTTTTTTTTTAACATTTTATATTACCTCTTCCCCTGCCAAGTTTGAGATTTGATAATTTGGGGGATTTTTTTTTTTTAAATTTTGGTTACAGCAAGTATGGATTGACAAGAAGAATGGAGGGGTTTGTTTGGCAATTTCATCCAAAGGAATGTCAATTACCGGCATCGATGATCGAAGATACTGGAATCACATTCCGACCGATGAATCAAGGTGAGGTTTTTGTCAACAAACATGGCTCTGCTTATGAGTTATTGACTAGTGTCATATTTCAAAACATGAAGAAGGCCACTAAATTCCATGTGAGATTATTTATAATTCGGATTTAAGTCATATATATACAAACTTTAAATTTACTGATAATTTAACATGTTCTCGCGGATTACTTATCCTTTTTTTAAAATATGATTCAACCCACCAATACTGTAATATTATTGAACTATGAAATGAATCAAACCTTGTTCCTATTTCAAATAGTATCTCCATCCCAATCTGAACTCTGTCTTTGTATCGATACGATGAGATTTTGACGGTTCTAAGAATACAACATCACTTATTAAACTAAGATCAGGATGAATTGGTCAAGTGATGTTGAGCCTGGTGTCTGGTGTTCAAGTTTCTAGTGAGTGAATCCTCGAGATTTCATCGTAATGAGAGCAGCTCCTTCAGGGCATTCACGAAGTTGAGCTGGCCTGATGATCGATCGGGGTGGCCAATTAAAGAGATATCGTAACAAAATCAAATGCCCTATGGAAAAAAAGAAAACAAGGGAGAGCGGTGTTGTCGCGTCTCATTCCTTTCTTATGACATGTGTGGGTGAATCCTCGAATAGGTTGATTCGATTGGTATATGGAATTGTGTGGTTGTATGAAATAAGTAAGCCAAAAGAAAGACTTTTGTATTGTAAATGTTTTGTGATCTGTTTGCTCTTTCCCCTGTCCAGTAATGTAGACTTTTGAAGTTCAATTATGCATCTGATACTCTCATTCTTCATGTAGATTCAAAACTGTAGCTTATCTTCAACAAATCTGGTGGCTTGAAGTCGATGGGGATCTCGAGTTCCAATTCCCAGAAGGGACCTATAGTCTATTCTTCAGACTTCAGCTTGGTAAGGCGACAAAGAGGCACAAACGTCGTGCCTGTAACTATGAGCATGTTCATGGCTGGGACTTAAAACCTGTCCAGTTTCAGTTAACAACAGCGGATGATTGTCGTGTGACATCCCGGTGTTATCTGGACAATTTAGGAACTTGGATGCAGCATCATGTAGGAGATTTTGTTGTTAAGGATGGCACTGTTCCAACAAAAATCAAATATTCATTGACACAGATAGATTGTACACATACAAAAGGTGGTCTGTGTGTTGATTCGGTGTTAATATGCCCTACTAGCTTATCTAAACAATTAACTTGTTGATTGCTTTACAACCATCAGTTTTGTATATACTTCGTTTTCTCCTTAAAATGTCTTCTAGTCGTTTCTATTTAGCATCTAGAGAGATCCAGGTTTTTTGTATCTTAGTCCACGAAATGATAGACAATAGTTGATTTTGAGCTTAGATGATGATACTTTTCTCTTATCAAACGGTAGACAAGTCAAATAAAAAGACTGAATACATGAAAAAAGCTAAAGAGACGCTTTATTTTGATCTTTAATATATTTCACATGATTTATATAGCCTTGATGTATTGCTTTATTTGGTCCTTTGCCCTATAGTAACAAATTCATCTGGTTAAATTTAACGTCAGGTCCACTAAAAAATAAAATATCAAAAGCTACCTTTCTCCTTCATCAGGCATATCTGAAAAGTCTGGCCTAATTCTTCTCCCTTCTCTCTTCTCCGGCGATTATAATGCTCTAGGCCATCGACACATCACTGATCGTCCACCAACCAGCCGTTGCTCTCCACTTCGGTCACTCCTCTACCCATCCTTTGTTTCCACGGCTTATTAGCCCTACTCCATAATTGGAATTTCTAAAAAAATTATATTTATATTTAAGTTAGAAAATTAGTTTTGAATTTTTATATTGTTATTGATATCAATGTCTCTAGTGAGAGTCAATTGTATAATTTTTTTTAACAGACTGTGTCCCTGTGTTTGAGGCAACATTTTTCAGCTTTAAAATTTGTCTTAAGGGATACACTACTAAAAGAACTGTAAAAAAAGCGACGGACGACGCAAATTGCCACAGGCGCTTATAAATTAAAAAAATATTTTAAAAAATTTTGTTAGGAAAAACAACGGATGACATCTCCTAATCCTTCGCTTTTTTACGAATTTTTTTGTCATATATATATAAATATTTTATATTAATAGCATGCAGTCCATTGCTTTTTATTTAAATAATTATTTATAAATAAAGAACTAACAACACCATCCGCTTCTAGTTAATCATTATTATTAAAAAAAATAGCGACAGAAGGCATCTCTGAATCTGTTGCTTTTTTGTTAAATAACTTGTCAAACATAAGTTACGGACAATGTCTCTTAGTTCATCGCTTTTTGATCAAATTATTTTTAAAAAAGCAACTAACAAAGAGATGCTTTCTTGATACAATAAAATTATAAACAAAAGACACAAATATATTTTAGAAATAATCGCCAAATAAAATTAAACGGAAGGAATAATATCGTAATTTCAACGACAAAAGACAATAGACTAATTTTGCACGTAATCGCGTTTGGACGGACTCGTTTTATGTCTAAACTCCTTTTTCTCCTCCACAGTTCTCTCAATCAGCAGCTGCAATGATGATCTCTCTGTCTCTAATAATTTTGCTTTCAGAGATGTCCCGCGGGGTTCACTTGGCTGTTGGCTTAGCAAGCACTTGCCCGCTGCTCCCGCCGCCCGATACTTTTGCTTAGTTTATTGAAATTCTTCATCTTTTTGTTTGATTTTTCTGTTCTAATACACGGTTAATTCTAATGGTTTTGCTTTATGTAATTGTAGGCAACAGAAACTGTGAACCCAAAAGCATATCCGCTTGCTGATTCACAGCTTACAACGACCCTAATGGATTTGGTTCAACAAGCTGCTAATTATAAGCAGAATAAAAAGGATGCTAATGAAGGTTTATTCACTTTTTTAACACTTTATATTTAGTCACGCTGTTAATCATTTTTTTTATATCCAAAGATTAAGAAAACTGAGTTAGTTTTGTGGTGGTGGTGGGGACTAAGCTATAAAGACTGTTAACTTGTATTGTTTTGGAACTTTATTATATGGTGTTTTGGTGAATAAGTTACTTCTATGTTGTCGATTTTTTTCCACTTTATAAATTGGTAATGTCTGTGTTGCTCCTCATGTACTGAAAGAGAAAACTGTTGATAGAACATATGCGTTCACTTAACGAGTAATGCACCAGGTCCTTTACTTTACTTCAGAAAATTACCAGAAAGTTAAATGCAGTAAAATCAACACAATGATTTTACGTGGAAACCTCCTTGCTTGAGGGAGTAAAACCACGACCTGTCTCACAGGATTTTCAATCGTTTTCACTAATCTTCAAAAGCAAAAGCGAAACACGATTACACCAAACGTAAGAAAGAGTTATCAATCTTACCGTTAAGCAATAGACCTCTATTGCTCAACAAGCCAAAGTAGAAAAACAATCTACCCACTAAGCTATCCCACCTGGACAACCTAGACTTTTAACACAACACATCAATTTCCTTTATAGATTTAGGAGTGGTTTACAATTTAAGAACAAGAGAATAAATCCCTAAACAACTAGACGAAAATCTCCAGATGTTGCTGTTGTCCTAGGAATGATTCTGCCTTTGCTTTGTGTTAGCCTTTGCAAAAGTTCTTGAAAAGTGTTTATCAAGTTGCAAAAACTGAAGAAAAGTGTTTAGGAAAGTGCCTTTTATATGGGCAAGTCACTTTCCTAAACTTCTTTGCCATTGGTTGGAAGGGTCACACTTTCTGACGCCATCGGGAAGTGTGCACCTACTTTCTGCACCATCTCCAGCTGGCAGTTGACTGACTCATCATCATGAGAGCCTGGTACCTCTATTAGGTCCCTGAGTTTTGTTTCATCTGCAATACTTCGAACAATACACCTGCAGTACTCAAGTAGAAAACCCGGTACCTTTATGAGGTCCCTAAATTTGTCAAATCATCAAAACTACAAATAACAACTGTGTTGTTGTTCTGTTTCAGCTACGAAGACACTAAACAGAGGAGTTTCGGAATTCGTTGTCATGACCGCAGATACCGAGCCCCTTGAAATCCTTCTTCATATTTTGCCTTTGAATGGCTCCAATAGAGGTAATGAATGCTGAGGAATTCTGGTTATTGACATTTTCAAGAATCTTTTGTGTATATTGTGAGGTTATATTGTTCTGATTTCAGACTCTTAAGGAAAATGGAAACCATGTGTATATTATTTCTGATGTAATATTTCTATACTCTGATGTAGTAAGATTTGCTATCTTTTTTTAATTTTGCTATTTATCTATGTTATTAGTGACATAGACATAATTTTCTTCCTTTTATAAATAGAATATTCTTGCTCATTCGTAGAATACACCAAGTTAAAGAAAAAAAAAATATTTTGAAAGCAAAGTGAGATATTCCACAGGGTATACAAGAAAACAGTTTGTGAAAAAAAATAGAGTGTAAGTAATATTTTAGTAAGGTGAAAACCAAACGAATATTGTATAGTACTCACTTTGATTATTGTATTTGTGATACACATTGTAAAATTCTTTATTATAGTGGTATCAATTACTCCTCTTATCCCGTGGTTTTTCCCTTATCTAGAAGAGTTTCCACGTAAAATTCTTGATATTATTATTTTCCATTTTATTTTCATTACTTTTATCAAATATATATTTGTATCTATCCGTGTTTTCATAACACCAATGTCTTGGACATTTTCTATCAATTTCATTGCATAATGTCAAAAGTTACCAGTTTTCAATAGTCATGTTTCTTGGTTCTGACTCAAAGAGTAGGTAGACGCTGCAGTTTAACAGATTTGTGTTTACTGCAGGTAGAATTTTAACGTTTTCAGGTGTTCTTTTAAGATAAGAGCAACAGAATGAAAGGGACTAGTTTAGTAAGAAAAGTACACTTTAACCGATTAAATAAATAATATTATTCAATTTCACTTACTTTTCCCATTATAACATTTTATTTACATCTAACATGGTGCCCGTTTTATAAAATTATTGTGTGACATATCATTGTGAATGTTACTATATTTCGGTTGCAGATGCTTAATCTCATTGTTTTAATAAATATAATGTTTCAGCTATTATATATTGTCACGTATCATTTTAAAGTATTAAATCAACAAGAAAAGCAGAGTTATACGTGATTACATAAATTTACTATATAAAAGGTAATATAAAAAATAAAATAATTATATAATGAGATGAGTATGGAAAATATTTTTAAATTTCCAGTAAATTATTACTTTTATTTATAAATTATGGATAATATTAAAAACAATCCTTTATATTGATTAATTAAATTTAAATACAATCCGATTTTGAAATATGAATGACATGTTGGGTATGTAGTAAGAATTGATGGAAAATATAGGGATCCTCTAATGCTTTAATGAAAAAAAGGCAATTATCCATCATCGGTAATTGAAAGAAAAATAGGAGAGTTTAAATACAACAGTCCTAGTAATTGTTAAAAGGGTTGGAAAGAGGGACCCCTCGCGTCGTCGTCGCTCGTTTCGGCTTCGGCTTTGGCAAATGATCGAGAGATTATTTTTTGGACAAAATTTATGCGCTTTGGCTTCGGCTGATCGATCGAGAGATTGTTTTTGGACAAAATTTATTTTATCTATCTATTTAATTAATTAAATGGCCAAAAATTATTTCAATTAATTAGTTGATAACAGAAGTTAACCGAAATGTTTTCAACTTTTTAGTTAACCCGACTCAGATCCGCGCGCGTGACTCGTTTAATTTTTGTTATATTTAAAATTCCCGCCATGACTGTTCTGAAAGGTTGCTATTTTCAGGAACAGTCAATACCATTTGAAAGTTTGCAACCTTTCATTAATGGTCGTGTCAATTCTGAAAGGGTTGCAACCTTTTAGAATATATTCTTCTTGCCTATAAGTACCACTCAGTCTTCAGAATATTTTCCTACAAATTTTCTGATCTTCTTCCTTCTTCTTCTAAACACATATTTCTTCGTGTACTTTCCTGTTGTGGATTGATTCGCTGACAGTAGAGTTTTTGGTATCTACACTCTACTGATTAAGATAATTTTACCCTGGGAGGTTATATTCCAAATCAAATCTCGAATATTAGAAGAGACACTGTGAATTCGGTGGACTTGATTTTCTTCCAAACTAAAAAAGATTAATTCAGATTCTGGTAAGTTTTTACAGATTCAAGTATTTTTTAGAAATAAATTTTTGTTCATCTTACTTACTGGTTCTTTAAATTTCAGTTACTTCGTGTTTCTGAAAAAATTTATTACAACCAATAATTTTTGGTATTGATAACACAGATTGGCAAACATGACATACACCACTAAACTATCACTAAGTTCAACATTTCTCTCAGTTTGTTATTTAGAGTCCTATGTTCAACTTAAGAACACTTTTTCATGCTCCTACAAGAGTTTGACACATAAACGAATCTAAAATTTAAAGACATTGAATGCATCAATATAAACTTAGCTCAAATATGAGCTCTAAGCTAACCTTAAAATAAAAACAAATAAAAAAAAGGCTTTAGTTGGATTTGAGCTCTAGTCTTTAGAGTGATATTTCAAGCTTTTACCAATAGCATAAGTAAGGGCAGTTTTATGCATTTTATGGTGTACTGTTAACTATATCTTAATTTCTATCAATTTTTCAAAATAGACATATCATATACATATGCTATTTTTGAAAGTTAGCGGGTGCATTTGCACCCCTCTTTATAGTATGAATCCGCTAATATATCAATATTTAATTAATCATATAAAAATAATATTTTCAACAAGTCCATTAATACCATCACATCAAATCAATATTATCCGAAATTAAAATTTTCGTGAAGTTTTTAGACTTGTGTTGTTGTCAGGGGATAGACAGGATCATTTGGGATGCAATATTTATACTCGTGTTGCTGTCGAAGGAAATTTCCTACCAAATTACAAATGCTCAGCCTAGACATCCTAAACCTTACATAAATCGGATGCAAAGACAGAAAAATAAATATGATATTTTTTTCGAGTTTTGAAAATAAAAAAGAAAAAATACTTTCAGAATTTTTGCAATCGCAGTACAAAGGTGGATTAATTTTCAGGTCCTTTCCAATCTCTACACAAGTATGGATTAATTGGTAAGTAGATTTTGAATACCAAATACTTATACCAAAAAACTCAACGTGTTCATTAATTGATTTTATAGTATTATTTTTTGGGAAAATACACAAGTATTACTTAAATTATGTCCAAAATTTCAGAATACACTTATATTATACTAAGGTTTTATTATCCTTATGAATTTATTTTATAAATAATTTTCTATCCCTTTTCGGCTTACGTGACACTGACTTGAAAAAAAAGTCTATCAGCATTGGGCCCACAAGATAATACCATGAAATTATTAATAAAATAAGTTCAAGGGTAATAAGACATTCGTGTAGTATAAGTGCGTCTCTGAAATTTCAGACATAGGCTGAAGGGATACTCGTGCATTATCTCACTTTTTTTTTAATTACATTTGCTTAAAAGAAGTTCGTTATTTGTGGCTAAAGAATTTTAAAATTTGAGAGCACTTGTTAATTTATATATATTGTAAGTATATATGGATTTCAAAACACCTAAATAATTATTTTTTAATAATTAATCAACCTTTAATATTATTAATTTATTATACAATTTACAATTAATTTATGTAAATTAACGTTTATGAGTTAAGTATTTAAAATTGATAAAATTATGACATATTTTAAAAATATATTCTTCATAACATAATAAAATAAAAAGTTTAATTATGATAAAAGATTTTACGTATGAAAGTTATTCTTAATAAACTAATAAAAAAATAAAAAAATAATATGATCACTATTTTAGTTAAATGGATTCAACGAATTAAATTAGTCTATTATTAAAAGAAATTGATAGCATGTCATGCCAACTAATAAAGAATGATAATTTTAAAGTGTCAAATATATTTAGAGAAAAATAGTGATAATTAAGTGATATTTTGATATTAAATAAAAGATAAGTGATAAGTATTTGAAGACAATTCTCTTCGATAGCCATTTAGGAAATTCACTCACTGTTTTAGAAAGTAATGTCGCTTTATAAAATTATGGCGAACTAATTGTTTTAAGCCGAACTAATACAGTGATAGAAATATTTGTCAATCCATTATGCGGCAAATAGCTGTACTTTTTTCTATCATCTGCACAAAATAGATCTACAATACATTTTAAGCGGCCCAGTAACCAAATCGATGAAATTAATTAAATTAATGAAGACCAAATTCTAGCATTTTCTTCCCTGTTTGAATGAAACTGTAGAAATAATTTCATCCACCAATTAAATTTGGAAGCTTCAGATAAATCTATTGGGTCATTGAAGGAAATGATTTTATCTGTCCTCAATAGTTTCCATTTCTAGATTTCTTTATACATTTGTTTCTGCTCTTCTTTCTAGGGTTTTCTTCTCTTTCTTCAATTCACAAGGTACAAAGTTTCTTCCTTTCCACTCGTTCTGTTGGTTTACATTTTTGTTCAATGCATTCTTGAATTTATTGGGTTAATCTCAGAATTTTAGATTGCTCATGTGTTGTATGCTACTTTTTTTGAGCCCCAGATTGTTAAATCTATCCACGTTTATTGTTGTTGCCTCTTTTCTTCTTTTCCTCTCATTTGAATAGGTATGCGGCCTTCTCGTATCTCTTTATGTTTATGGTTTTTGTCAGTTGGAAAGAAAAATGGTGAATTTTGTGAAAGATGAGATTTTTATGTGAGTATTGACTTAACAAAAGGACCTGATGGATATAGAAGATTCAAATAGACGACTTCGAGTAACTTGGTATTGAGGTGTAGTTAAATGATGGACTTAATGTGAAATTTTCATTCTTTTGAAGTTTCTAAAGAGAAGACATTTTACATGATCCATTTTGAAACCCATAGCACAAGTATAAGTTGGTATTTAAGTTCATATATTTATCGATATGTTTGCTGATTTAACTCTGAATTATCTATATTAGTGTTGATAACCTTGTCGTTACTTCCCTCTCTTTTTATAGTTTTTTTGCTTATTGCATCATTTTGTTTGTCTTGTTGACAATTTCAGGTTTTGGGACTTTGACATTATCTAGGGGATTACGCTTTTGGTTGTGCCATGGAGACACGTTTTGATTTTGTGCAATGGCTGGACACTGATGTGTCTCTGGATATTATGATGCGTTTGATCGATCCAGCTGATGTAGTCCGTGCTGGCTCTGTTTCACGCCGTTGGCGCCAATTTGGTAAGCTAATCAAGCTTTCCGTCTTCCTTAATAACAGTAGTTGTAGTGTTGCCCCAGTAGTTTCTTGTCCTTCAATTTTTGTTGTTGCTTGTACTTCAACTATCATATTTTTTTTGTAGTTACTGTCCTGGTTCTACCTGCTGTTTTTGTTACTATCTGCTATTTCCTGTACGGCTGCTACTTTTTTTCTGGACTGCTTTAGATGATTTTTCTTGAGCCGAGGATATGTCGGAAACAACCTCTCTACCCTTGAGGTAGAGGTAAGGTCTCTTAACTCCCAGACCCCATTTTGTGGGGTTATACTGGTTATCAATTCCCGTGTTGTTAAATTTCATAAACCACAGAGTTTTCCTTTGTTTCCATTACTTCTACTCTTGTTTCACATACGTGTATACTTTATCCCGTTACATCATGTGATTAGTGTGCATAAAGACTCATAACTACTTTATTGGCATCTAGAATATTAAGCAATGAGTCTCTATCCTCAGTTTGAATATGCCTTGATAAATATCCGGAATGAGTGTAAAATAAGTGAAGTCTTGGAAAGATGAAAGGAAAGACGGGTCCTTTAAAGAGTGTGCAAACTGAATCATAATCAGATTTGGTTGATTTCATGGAAGTGTTCAATACCAATCACTCAATGAAGTGATGTCTCCGATAAGAACCACTGTCTGATTTATTGAGTTTCAACAATTAAGATTAAACTTTGACCCAATTATTGCTATTTTTTGTTTCTACCTGGCGTTTCGTGATTGCAGGACATGCATGAGAAGTCCAGTTAGGCAGTCTGTTGTATGATTAACTGAATTATTTGCATCCGGATGCATAGAGAACACATCATTCATTATTTTTCCCTGCCACACGGAAAAAGTTAAAAACAAAATAAGTAGAAAGAAATTGACTAAAAGAATTTCTTAAATAGTTTAGCATGATTATGAGAAATGCAAGGAGAGGTCAAATGAGGCAGCTTGTCAGATAATTTGCTAAGTTACTTGTGTCGAAGTATAGAGAACACAATGTTTATTATTTCAGTGAATTTGATGAATTGATGGATGTGAGTTGTCTTCTTTCTCAAAATAAAATAAAAGATGGATGTGAGTTGTCTCAGTCCTTGAGTAGTTGAATGTATGCTTATTTGTAGGATGATTAGTGATCAACTCTCACCGTCGAGTGAAATTCAGTTTCAAATGTGGTTAAGTTTCATTTTTTTTTGGGGGCACAACATACCGAGTGCTTGGATTTTGTTATAGGAGAATTTGTTATGCGGTTGTTTTGTGAATAATTGGAGAACTTTCACCAAAGCTGTCAAACATCTGGGAACTTTCATATGGTGAAACTAATTCAATCCGACTACATCTTTGGCCCTCTGAAATATATCTTAAAATAATTTCATTGGATGAAGGAAATAGACATTCCACAGTTTCTTAAAAAGAAACCTTTGGGGACAAAATACATTTTTCAACAACTGAAAGGGTAGTTTCAGCTTTTGGCATGCCTGGGACTATTGTTCGTCCCGAAACACTAACAAGAAACATTGTTTTTTTTTTTAAAAAAAAGAACAACAATTGATTTGGCTTTGAACACCAATATCATCGCTTGTATAGTTAGTATTTGATACAATGATGACTATTTAGAAATATCATCTTGTGATGTGATACCATACTTGGCCTTGTTTGCTTATCCTCGAATATAATACCTGAGATATCTAGTTGACTGGAGCTTCCCCAGTTGCATGTTGTAAAGTAGTTAACTACTTGTTTGTATTTCTTTAACTCTTTTGATAAGCTACTATTTCGAAAATTATATTTTTCTTCTCTGAGTGGTGCCAATGCAATTAAGTTATTTTGATGTTGGCACTTTACTCAGTACTGCCATAATCTGACTTTGCTGCCTTTTTGGCTTGACGATGTGGCATCAATTTGTAGGCACTTTACAATCTCTTTCACAAGAAATTGGCTACATTAAGCTTTTCTTCGAGAAATTTTGGTGCCAGTTTCTATCCTTGAAAGTTTATTACCATTTGGAAGAACAAACAGGTTGATGATTTACGTTATTTGCAGTGATTTCCAATGGACTCTCTAAGCAACTCTGTGTGGGAAAGTTTCAGCAGCTTTCTAGGATTGCCTGGATAGCAGAACTAGATTTGAGTGCATCAGAAGCAAAAGACGCCGGGTCTAGCAATTCCAACTGGGAGACTCTAAAAAGAGACCATGAAGTTTATTCTTCTCTACTTCAAGCTATTGAATCATCAAAGTCATGTCGAAACGATTGCATAGGCTATGCAGTCAGTGCTTCCAGCACGGACAATTATCCAGATGAAAGTATTGTCAATACCTTAATCCCGATGGACAAATATCTAAATAGACCTTCCTACTGGTCAAGTACAGGACACAGTGATCCGAATGCCCCCGAGACACTGATTTACAAATTGAAAGCTGATTTATGTGTGATCACGGAAGTTTTTATGCAACCTTTCGAAGGTGATTAAGCTTCCTTTCAGTCTCTTTTATTATCATCCTGTGGATTAGATGCCCCTCAAGTACAGTTTTGAGCTAAGTTGCTCGGACTCTTCAAAAATGATGCCGCACCCGTGCTGGATCCTTCAAAAATACACTATATTTGGAGGATCCGACGCACCCGTCTACATTTCGAAAGAGTCCGAGCAACATAGTTTTTGAGTTTCACAGGCTTCTGAAGCTTTATTCAGTCCTCTTGACTAATACATAATTTTTCCAATTCAGCTTATTTCCAGCCTGGCAAGCCCATATATTCTGCAAAATCTGTTCGATTTCGATTAGGGCACCCCAAATCTTCAAAGGATGAGAGTGATCTCCTGAAAATGCCCCAGCAACAGCCTGCTGATGACAAGTTTATATGGACTTATACTTCTGAAGAATTCCCTATGACGCAGGTCTTTTTTTTCTTTAGTTTTCTTCCTATAAAAGCTAATCTTATTTACTCACTTTTCTATGTTTTTGGTGGAAAAGTTTGCTGATGGTTAGAGTAGTCATAGGCTTTGTTCTGATCAAGTGTTGTTGAAAGTAAAAGCTAGTCAAATATGTTGTCTAAGTCCTCGAAAGGGGTGTATAGATTAATTTGTATTCGGAGGAGAATTGACAGATCAAACTTTGATGGCCAGGAAAAATGCTTTCAGCGGTTCAACCTGCCAGAACCTGTGCTTTGCGTTGGTGGATATATGCAGATTCAACTTTTGGGCAGAGTTCAGAGACAAGAAATGGACGACTTGTTTTACATATGGTTTGTGCTCATCTTTTCTCTCTTTGGTTGAGCGGTCTACTTACTATATGCTGCTATATCTATCAGCAAGTTGTTTTACTGGACTAGCATTGCATTACTGACCGAGAAAACTGGATTGTAGATGTTTTTATAAGAAGGCCGGTTGACTATAATCATATATGTGATTTTGACGATATTTCGTTCTTATGTTGCAGTATAAGTCATGTGAGAGTTGTAGGGCGACCTCTGGGCCCTGCATTCGACGTAGAGGTGCTAGAGCCGTCTCAAGAATTTGTGTTGAAGTACAATCGAGATGTTTTTGGATGCATGTTGCAAAGCTTGACTAATGGAAGTCATCAAGACTCAAATGTTCCTCCAACACTATCAGATGACCTTGTGGTTGATGCTGGCATTGTTGAGTTCTTTTTACAGAACCACCATCCAGGTTTCGAACTCATGGGATGGGGGGATGACGAAGAGGATGATGATGAAATGGATGAAGTGGGAGTTTTCTAAATTTAACACCGCAATTGATGCATGTTCGCTCGTCTTTGATAGTCCTTAATTAAGTAGTAGTTTTCCAGCAGTTCTTTCTGTACTTAGAAAAAAGTTATAGAGCTGCTTAAACCCTCAATTGTATTTTTGTTGTATGATTTGTTGAGATGCTTCTACTTTGCTTTTGCGCATTTTTCAATAACAAATCTGTAAAGAGATCCATTCTCCTTCGTGCAAATGACATTTTCATTACTGTTTGCTTTTGCACATACGGTAAGTGAGGCTCTATCGACAATTTTCTAGAACATTATTTTAAAAAGGGATATGAAATTATTATTAATACCGCGATCACACTAAATTTAACGACATAAAAATAAAATTAACAATAGGTTACTTTGTTTTGGATAAAGTAAGATACGAACCCTCGCAAGAGAGTGTTGGTATTTGAGGAAAACACAGCGATTGTTCACTCGGCTTTGTATCAGATTCGTAGACGGTAAACTTTCTCTTCTCTAAAGGTTAGCCTTTTCTCATCCGAGTTTTTTCGCCTAGAAGCACAAGCTACTGTCGTAGTTTTCATCAACAAATTAGGGATTTTCATTTGGTTCTAGTAACTTGTATGTTAATTGATGATTTGAGCAATTTTCTGGGTTTATAGAGGTTCAAGTTTATCTTTTGACCAGGATTATTGCACTTGTGTATAACTGTAGTCGGTGTATCCAAAACCTATGGGGCGCTGGTTAGTTGGATAAGTCAGAGCCTTGAATTCTGGCCTCGTCCAGACCATAACTAGAACCTTCTCACATTAATAAAATTTTGGCAACTAAAAAAGAGGGAGATACATAGATTGGGGACAAAGAGTTACTAATTGTTTTTGCTTCTGTTAGATAAATGACAAGCCGCTTCTGTAATATTGTCTTGCAATCACCAGCCAGCTCATTTCGTTTTTATATCTCAACCAACCCTGCAAAATTTACTATTTCTGCACCCAGATCAAATTGTATCTCATCATCAATCAGCTTTGGGGGATCCCAAAAGAGATGTATTGGGTATTCTAACTCCAACCTGAAGAATAGCTGCCGCACGTTAACAGTTACAACTGCTGCGAGTCGCAGGAAGGCGTGCTGTGATATTTCTTTTTGGTCCCAAAATGTGAATATGAGGCTTTTCTTACGTACTCAATCGAAGTTCCGCAAATTTGGGTGTAATTCTGGAAAGCGAAATCATACGTCTGCAGGTTTATCTATTGGATTTTTAGTTTGCTGCTCTGCCTCTGAACCGGTACATGCTGAAGCATCAGGAGGAAGTATGGGAGATAGCTGTGAATCCTCAACCACTGGCTATTCACATGGAAAGAAGGTCTATACTGACTATTCTGTAATTGGTATACCTGGAGATGGAAGATGTTTATTTCGTTCTGTTGCTCATGGTGCTTGTGTAAGATCAGGGAAGCCCCCTCCTAATGAGAACTTACAGAGGGAATTAGCAGATGAATTGCGGGCCAGAGTAGCAGATGAATTTATAAAGAGGAGAGAAGAGACCGAATGGTTCATCGAAGGTGATTTTAACACATATGTTGCCCAAATAAGGAATTCTCATGTGTGGGGAGGTGAGCCAGAACTTTTGATGGCTTCTCATGTTCTCCAGATGCCAATTAGTGTTTACATGTATGACCAGGACGCCAGTGGCCTGATTTCTATTGCTGAATACGGGCAAGAATATGGCAAGGACAATCCTATTAAGGTTCTGTATCACGGATTTGGTCATTACGATGCATTGCACATTCCCGGGAAGAAAGGACCAAGATCGAAACTTTAAACTGCAAATTCATTATAAATGTTTATCTTGGAGGAGAAGAGACATGCACAGGCTTTTGAGCTATGTTATTGTCTAGAATGTAACAAGTAGACTGAATGTGAATAGTCAAGAGAGATGTTTCTGAATATGTGCTCTCTAGTAGTTTGTGTTCTTCCCTTGATGAATCGTGTACTCTTTACCACTTTTCCTCTCCATTTGTCTGTCAAGTCTGAGTTCTGAAGTATCTGTTTAATAATGATTGCAAGATGAATGCAGCCTTTCCTTTTCTCTGAAAAAAAAGTGTATCCATTAACTCTGTTCATGCACTAGAGACATACTTGTATACATTAGTGAAACTCTAGCATATCCAAGCATTAGGATCTTAAAATGGAGAATCTTTTTTACTATTAAATCCAGAAGAACTCTTGTTTAAGTTCGTTCACCTACAAGGAACTATCCTCAATCACTTTTATTGCTTAGTGTGGTAATATTTTGTTCTTATCTACAAGTAGCGTGTATGATAAAAACTCATCCTCCCTATTATTAGTTAATGGTATGCTGTAACCCCAAAGTTGCAAAGTGAGTTTTACAGTGATTCCTCAGTGCTTATAGATAATTCAGAAATTAGTTTATCCATGAAGAAAGTTTTGAGGCTTCTAAAGTTTACACAGTAAATGCAGCCATTGTGATGTCATTTCCACTTCTAAAATAGGGTGGAAACAGTGGCCATTTTCTCTATCCCTGTATGCATATTGTTCCATTCTCTAGGTTTTGTTCTGTTTCTTCAATACAAAAGGTGCCAAGTCCCTTCCCTTCCTTTTCTACTATCTGCTGGTCTGTGTGTTTAATTGGTGTTCATTCTTTTGTTGAGTTTTTTGGGTGAACTCCAGATGCGTAGGTCATTCTTGGTTGCATGCTAATTTTCGTTTCTTTTCTTAATGCACCTAACTGTTAGTATCTTCCCTATGCTTGTCTTTCTTGCCTCATTTTTGCTTTCTCATTGCATTGGTTAGATGGTTTCCAGATTTTTCTTCTTGGTGTTTTTGAATTGGAAAATTGGTTAATGTATCAAGGATGAGAATTTTTATGTGTGTTCTGACTTGATGCGGGAGTTACATTCCTTGAAAGCAGCTTAAGCAAAGCCATTTTCGTGAGCCTTTCAGTAGCCGCAGGAACAAATATTAACTGGCTTTAGTTTTATTTATTTTACTTACTTCCACTCTATCTTTTTCAATATGAATAATTTTGCTGATTGCATGAATTATGTATTTTGTGATGAATCAGGGTTTGGAACTTTTGATTAAATTTGCTTTGGCATGAAGACGCAAGTTGATTTTGTGCAATGGCTTGAAACAGACATGTCTCTGAACATTCTGATGCGTTTGGATGATCCAGCTGATGTGGTCCGTGCTGCCTCTGTTTCATGCCTTTGGCGTCAATTTGGTGTGTTGTTCAAGCCTTAAGTTTTTCCTTTAAAGCATTTATTGCCTTGTTTAGTACTTCATTTAGGCTGTGAGACTGAAAACCTGTTCTCTTTTTCATCTATCATAATACTACACACCCAACGGTGTTATGTTTTATAAATGATAAGTCATAGATTGCATTCTCCTATTTCCATTCTCTTCTAGTCTTTTACCTATGCTTGCTATATTTAATGTGCCTAAGTTCTCATAGTTGACTATCTTTTATTCTTTCACCATTATAGATACTCAAGTAAAGAGCCTTTCTGCATTGGTAACATTTTCTTTCTTTGCATCTACACCTACTTTGAGCATTGACGCTAAATCTGCAACTTGAATATGCCTGGAATGAGCACACATAAGTAGAGCCTCAGACAAAGGAAGGATCCTCTTAAGGGTACAGCCAACCAATCATGATCAAATTTCTTTGAATTTTTCTCGAAATACCAGGTGCAAGCAAATTAATTAATGCATGTGACAAAGAAAATTATGTAAGAGAACCTCTTGAGGTTCAAAATGTAAGGTTAGACCTTGACCAAATTACCTGACCCCTTTTGTTTGTCTTGCTATCTACAAATATGATGTCTAGTACCATCGGACTATCTACAAATATGATGTCTAGTACCATCGGAAATTTTTATATAAGTTGAAATACTGCAATACATTTCCAACCTTGGCTGTGAAGACCTCTAATGTACCTCTGTTTCTTGTGTCTTTGTTTCTCTTTATATTTTAGAAACTTTGCATAGATCTTCCCTTTTCCACAATTCCTGATTCTTTATGACTTGATGGCTGAGTGGCTAAGTAAGGGAAGAATTGTGATAGATACTTCATGAACACCAAATTAATTAGTCCCTGAACTTGAATCCTTTTCGTGGTATTAAATCAACAGGGGATTTCAGGAAAAAAAAACCTGCTTGGTTTGTCTTTTTGTTCTCTTCTTGGGGCTAGTGAGTGTTCGGATTTGGTTCTATGAATTGGTTTTGGGGGAGAAGTGTAGAACTTTCTCAAAAAAGTCATAAAACATTTTCAAACTTTCATATAGTGAAATTAATTTTTTTTTTCTGAACATGTTTTTTAGTAAAAGATTCTTTTTTTGGTTGAAGGAAAAAGATTGTTCCAGGAAGAGAAAGTAAAAAGGTAAAGAATCTTTTGGGGACACAATGCAATTCTGCAAAAGCTGAAAGAATATCCCTGCTTGAGGCTCCATTGTTCCCATCTCAAACTACTTATATCCCGGTTTCTAGTTCTCTAGAAACATTGATATGTTTGCTTCAGAACGAAAAGAACAGTTGATTTCTCTATGAAAACAAACACCACCATTTTTTGGATTGCTATATGGATGGTTCTCTCTAGAAGTATAATCTGGTTGTGATGGCTCACTTGGTCTTTTTGTTTGTCCTCAAATGTCACCTGATCTATCTAGTTGAGTGTAGCCTGTCCATTTGCATGTTCTTTCGAGTTTGCAACCAGTAATTAATCGGGAGTAGTATTTTGTAAATAACTTTTTTTTGATAAATTATTAGTTGGCGACACTAAACTTGCATATCATTTTTTCCTTCTGTGGTTGGTGTGTGGTGTCACTAATTTAGATATGTTGAAGTCGAGAACTTAGTGACTGTATCTTGGTCAGTTAGCCTTCCAATTTCATCACTTCCTCTGTCATTTTGACGGGGCATCAATTTCTTAGAATTTCTTTCATACAGAAAACTGATGCTATAATGAGCATTTATTCAAGAAATTTAGGGATGCCATTTTTAGCTACTTGAAGTTCATTGAAGGTTTAAAATCATATGGGAGAATGAATGAGTTGAAGGTCTTCTTATTTGTTTGCAGTGGCTATAAATGGAATTTCCAAGCAACTGTGTCTGAGAAAGTTTCCGCAGCTTTCTAGCATTACATGTATAACAGAACCAGATTTGAGAGTAGCAGAAAGAAAAGATGAGTCTAGCAATTCCAGTTGGGAGGCTCTAAAAAGAGACCATATTGTTTATGCTTCTCTACTTCAAGATATTGAAACATCAAACTTATGCCCAAGTGATTGCATGGGTCATGCAGTCGGGGCTTCAAGTACGGACCGTTATCCCTTTGAAAGTATTGTGAATACTCTAGCTCCATCAAACAGATATGGAATTAGTCCTTCATATTGGTCAAGTATAGGGCACAGTGATCCCAATGCTCCCGAGACACTAATTTACAAATTGAAAGCTGATCTTTGTTGTATCACTGAAATTAACATACAACCTTTTGAAGGTGATTGTTCATTCTCTCTTATCATCACCTTGTGGCACTGGATGCCCTCTTGACCACTCATAATCAGACTTCCAAAGTTTTTGGCACTCTTTTACTAATATGTTTGCAATTCAGTTTATTTCCACCGAGGCAGGCCCATATGCTCTGCGAAATCTGTTCGATTTCGATTAGGACATCTCAAATCCTCAAGAGAAAAGAGTTATCTCCTGGACTTCCCCAAGCAACAGCCTGCTAATGACAAGTTTATATGGACATATACCTCGAAAGAATTCCAGATGAGACAGGTGCAGTAATTAACTTTACTTATCCTAACACAGGTGATCTTATTGACTAAATTGTTGTTTTACTTGGTGGAGGCACAAACAAGTTTATTCTGGTCGTAGGTGGAACAGTTCCAACAATAAAAAGAAGTAGTGGAAGAGTTCACCACTGATAAAGAGCTAAGGCATCTAAGTCTTGTCATAAGAAAAATGTGAAACATCATCTACAGGCCTTCTAAAGGAGTGTCAGAGAGTAATTAGCATAGAATTATTCACAGATCAAATTTTGTTGGTCAGGAAAACCGCTTGCAGCAGTTCAAGTTACCAGAACCAGTGCTTTGTATTGGTGGATATCTGCAGATTGAACTGTTGGGCAGAGCTCAGAGATGTGACATTGACAACTTGTTTTACATATGGTTAGTGTTCAACACTTACCTGTCTTGAAGTTCTTTTTCGTATTTATTCGTTTATCCGTTAGCAATATTTTGTTGCTGTTTCATCTATATATTACTGATTAGGCTAGAGTAAATAATTTCATTTGTCAAAGAAATTGAAACCCTTATTTTCTCTTCAAAAAACCTAAATTTCTAATTCAAGAAATGAGGCCTAAATTTGTAATGCAACTTTGGACGATTTTGGTAGAAGAACAATGCAATTTCTTTGGATATTCATTTGCCTATAGTACTAACGAAATATCGATCTATACTTGAAATGTTCCCTTTTCCAGTCTTCCTAATCTAATAAGTCCATGTTTACCACGCACCAACTTATTTCTTTTAGACGCAAAAGACTCATCCTTTCTGGTTAAATGTCAGTGCTTGTTGCTTTCGTATGTGATCTGAAAACTGTTGATTCATATGTGCAGCATTGACTATGTGAAAGTCAGAGGACGACCGCTCAGTCCAGCCTTTGGTGTACAGAACATCGAACTGTCTGGAGACTTTGTGCTCGAGTACAAAAGAGAGTTTCTTTAATCCATGTTGCAGAGCTTGTCTAATAGGATTCATTCAAGATTCCAAAAACATCCCAATTAACTAGTGCTTGGATTATTTACCTGGTGGGCTGAATAATGAAGGCTATTAAATGGACAAGAAAAAGAATTTGGTGTGTTTTGATATGAAAGAGAACCTTTTCTGATCGTTCACTTGAAATAGTTTTTAAACATTTTACAAAGTACTGGATAGTGAGACGTGAAGTTTCTTCTGGGAAATATATCCCTCCAAGATGGTTTTGTCACTACAGCTAAAAATCTTCTTGCAGTACAATAGCTGGCCTTGAAATGCCATACCATTAAAATGTAGTGAATCTAAGACAAGACATGTCATTATTAAAGTTCTGTACCAAAATGAAAGATGCAGTAAACAAGGTGAAATACTGTAACATGTAGAGAAACTGCTGAGATCTCATAAGCAGTATGCATAGCATAAATAATTATTCCAGTGGATATTGGGAATTCATCAACAGCATTAGAGCCTTTCACGATGTCTTGGCCTTTGGCGGTGCTGGGAGCAACTGCACAAGGAAAAATAAGACATCCTCAACACACTGGCATTAAATTTCTTCAAGTTAGGTTAATCTAAGGCATAAAAAAGATTCTGATAAACAAGTACCTGATAACATGATATCAAGGAGCTAACAAATCCAAAGGCTCCTGTTACGCGGGGAGTGACTTTCTTAGGTGCCAATTGGAGCAATCCGACAGCAACTACTATATCAATGCCTGCTTTAATCAGGGCTAGAGACCTCTCATTTGACTTCTGAAGCTTAATCCTGTACTGCTCATCCTACAATGCAAAATACACCAAACATTACTAATATAGAATAATCTTTCAAAGCAAAATTCCACAGTGCTGCCAAATAACCATAGTGCATGATGATGCTTGGAATTGGCAAACCTTGTATTTGTCGCTATTCTTGAGTTCCTTCTCCAGCTTTTTCATTGATGCAGAAAGTCTTCCAATCTCCCCAATCTGGGGTAACAAAATGTGAGACAATCTATTTCTATTGGCATAAAAGCAAACACTAGGAGCAATGATCAAGCACTAATTTCACATGCTGAATAGTAAGATGAGAAGTAACCTCCACTAATGTAGTACATATTGAGGAACCCATCCAACAAAAGAGAGAGATCCTGCCAAGTAAATCAGTGCGTTCTTTGTTCTGTGCAAAAACACAAGAATTTTATGACACTTTCCCTTCACTGTCTCATCTCTAAAGAAACGGAACGACTACATAATACAAAAGATTTAATACCTTGTAAATGCCTGTCCTTCCAAGCCACACAAATTGATCCAGAAACAAGAAAGTCGATAGCAATGCATTTTTAGACTGGAATTACCAGCACTGTTAGACACGTAACATGAGAATTAGAAAGAGATCACAAGAAGAGAGAGTTGGTGTTTACCTTCCCCAACAAGATGAGTGGAAGTGGGGTTCCTGGGGCAGGTGGACTAATAAGCCCGTGCAGATCATTGATGAACTGCATCAGTAAAGGACACGAAACTCAAAATCAAAATAGCTGATGGTGAAAATAAATGCTATTATATAGTAAGTGCCCATTGTTTGAATAAAGAAATGCCCTTACTATGAATATGCAAAATTGCACTGAAACCTAACCTTGAAAAGACGGAATACTTTCCTTGCTAAGCTAGTTGATTTGTCAACATTTTGAGCAGTGCCAGGCTCTCCATTACTCACAAATTTTGAACCATACTGTATTGCCCTGCATATCTTGTCCCTTGCCTCTGCTTTGTTCAAGTACAAGACTGCAAGGGCAAGCTCTGCTCTGGCTGCATCCAAGGCACTCATTTTACTCTACAAATACTGCAAAATAAGAATTGCACAAGGTCAATATAATAAGGAAATTGAATATGTGATAGGAAGACAAGATACAGCCTTGATATGATATGCCCTGAGCATTTCTCAGAAGCAAACTAATTTTTTCTCTCATACAAAACCATTTTATGTTTGTTGCAAAGAAACGTAACAAACTACAGTGAGCCCATAGAGTGTACCCATAATTCTGGGTGTCTAGATTGCTCTGGACAAAGTGTATGTCCATTGCTTGTAAGTTCCCCTTTCATAAAGGAATAGATGGGAGTAAAAGAAAATCACCAGTTCTTTGGGAGAAAAGCTACTACTCGAGAAACCAACTTGACACCTTAAATACAGGAGAAGCTAATAAGAATCAGATAAGAGTTCGAAACCAAGATGCCAAATGACTCTTGATTACCAAAGAAGTAATATCAGTGATGATGATGATAAAGGACAGACATATCTCATTCCTTCATAATATTTGTATGGTAAGAGAGGAAGAAACACATTCTATGAGCTAAGCAAACTAGGAGTTCTTCCATTAAACCATCTGGAAGAAGATAGACTTCATAGCAATTTAACAATGAATACCATATACCGTGTCTATTTATTTTGCATATCTTGAGGTTGGAATTTCTATCATGCATTTGAATCGTTATTTTAGTGCGTAAACCATACTTGGGGCATAAGTAGTTCAGTATGTCCACTTCTCCTTTCCCTGGAGATGGAAAGCTTAGCAGAAATGGGAGAGGGTTTATTCTACCTCTCCTGGTCCTTCGAGATACCCCTCTTTTCGTCACAGAAATTATTACTCAAGACATAAGGGAATGCTCAAACAAAGTCTATTTTTTAGCTTATGGGGTAGTTGTTGAGGGATCATTTTTATTAACTCCTGCACATTGCATTTGTTTATAACAATCAGATTCAGGTGATGTTTTTTGTTTCTATTTAACAATTATCAGGTTTAAATGGATTCTATCCAAGCTTTTACAGGCTATCTTAAATATATCTTATTCATAATCCTTCCCTCACGACCCCAGTATTTTGTCTCAGTATCACAAACTTTTTTTGGTGGTTTGGTAAAAGCCATTAACCACATACTCCTCACCCAGTTTACCTAAAGAGATACACCCCCAAGTTTCTATTTCCACATCTTGAATCGTTATACATACCAGCAGATTAACTCAAGCTACATAAACAGAACAGGATGGCAGTCGAGGAGACTTCTCAACAAGCTCACATATTTTATCATACATTCGACATCACTCCAAATTCAGCTCAAAGATTCTCAAGAACAAATAAACTGGAAACTCCTGGACTCAACCATCAATGACTTCCACCAACCAACAAACAAAGAGTTGAAACAAAAGCATTAAATAGTATGAAAAGAAAATACACACATCTTTGTCATAGGGACTCATAAACATCAACATATATGTCTACATCTGAAACGAATCTGTTAGTACAACAAAATGAAACTAATAATTAATTAAAAATCCAATCTTTATTTGCAGAAATTAAGCAAGACCCAGTAATTAAAGACACAATTAAATACAAACCAAAAACCCAGTAACTAAAAAATTCAACACAGCAATCAGACAAAATATTAAGCTAAAAAACAAGAATTAAGGATCTAATAGAATCAAAAAAGAGCTATTAAACTTAAACCCCCAGTAATTAAAGATTCAATAGAATCAAAACCAGATATAATTACAATTCGCAACACGTGTAACTTTTCAACAATCCCATAAACTGGTACCAAACAAAATCAATTAAAAAAGAGAACATTTGCCGATTGACAGATAAAATAAAAAAAGAATCAATTTTGATACCTGTTAGAAAAAGGGTAACCCTAAAAAAAATAGAAAAAGAAGAAGATTTGTTTTTGTTAAGCAAGAAAGTTGATATATAGATAGATAGAGTTGTCTTACGGGGATTCGTGCCACAGCGTCTTTGCCTTGAAATTTACACCACCTATAAGATGGAACAGTTTATTGGTAGCGTCTGAGCTGTTTGTTCAATCTTGTAAGTTGTAATACAATATGGGAGGGAGTGAGGCGGTCTTGTTGATAAGGCCTTGCTTGGTCCTCGAAAATTACGTTATTAACGTTAAATATACTAAAAATAATATTTTTCCTTTCCATGCTCAATTCTATTTTATTAAAAAAATATTACTTTTATTATATTTGTCGCATTATAGTCAATCAAGATTTTTCTATCAGTTATAAAAACAAAATGAAAGAAACAACTATTTAGCAAATTATCTTCTTAGATGGATCTCACACTAGTATAAATATCGACACAATTATATATTTAATGAAATTTATTAAATAAGATCTAGGAAAATATAAAAGTATTCTCAATATATGTAATCTCAAAGACACACTTATAATGTATTAAAGTCTTATTATCCTCCTGAATTTATTTTATAAATATTTTTATTTCTTTTCGACTTATCTTGTGGATTTAATATACATTGATATTTTTTTTAAACTAGTGCCACATAAGCTAAAAAGGGATAAAAAATTATTTATAAAAAAATTTAGGAAAAAATAGAACTTTAGTATAGTATCGATTTGTGTCGGAAATTTCAGACATATATTAAAAAATACTTATGCATTATTTCAAAAATATATGGTATATAATAAAATTTATAGTTCAATAATTTAATTTAAGTAGCTATTATGAGTTGCGTACTGATGCGGTGCACACTGCACAAAGATAAGTTTGTAATTGTGATAGGCTTATAGCGTCAGCTAAGGTCTGTTTTTCTTCTTGTGGACTCCACTAAGATGTAAGTAAAAAGAAATTTTAAAAAAAAAACATGCACTGGGTGTTTATATCAAGTCAATTGATGTACATTTATTTTTTAAATTATCTAACAATTAAAATTTTATTGACTTTATTTAAATATTCGATATGGACAAATTTTTTCTTGTTTTAATAATAGGAAAAAGGAAAATGTTAAAAAGAAAGAAATAACATTCCATTAAATATTGCACTCCAAATATACTAGCTAGAATTCAACTAACTAATGAATTCCTATTCTCTCTGCTATATTCATTTTTACATCTATTAATTTTGTATTTCTTATCTCCTTTTGCTCAGAACATAATCAAATTTGAATGTGACAAACTACATTCCATATATCTTTTTCTTACTATGGGGTTTGGATGGTCTAAGTTATACCCTAGACCGTACTAATTACAGTATATATTGAATATATGAATTATTAAGCATTTATTGAGAGACATTTGAGATATTGTTCCATTTAATGTGATTGACAATGATATTGTACTTGAAAAATACTATATATGAATGAATCTGTAAATTATGTAACATGTGTAATAGTAATATATATTTAATAACCCTGGCTCTTTTCTAGAGTTCAAAAGCTAAACGAGTCACGAAAAAATAAAAGTGACCAAAATAAGTTATTATTCTAATAAGTAATTAAAATAGGCTTAGTGAGAACTGAAATAATGAGTTATTTTGATCACTTTTTATCTTTTAGTGGTTTATTTAGGTTCCAGACTCCTTTCTCTGTGCTGTAAAATATTGAAAGATACTTGCAATTCAAATTTAAGTTCTTTATTATGAAAATTTGATTATTATTTATTTATCATTTATATAAAAGCATACATACACTATTAATAAGACGGTGATCATCTTCAAGGGTTTAGTTTTGACGCTGATAATGTCAAAGAAAAAGCCAAATTTGTTGTGGGGCTACTTGCCAACCCTTCAATGTGCTGATTCTGACGCACAACAAACTCACTTTCCACTATTTCTGAAGCAACACAAAACCTATAAGCATGACAGCTATGGATACATCCCACAAAAATATTACAGCCATTCACTTTTCTGAAAAATACATGTACAACCTTTATATAACAATATTTCACTGTCGGATTATACTCTTGGAGTGACTCAACATAATGCTTTTTAAAAACATTTTAAACCAGAAATAAGGTAAAAGGAGAAAAAGACCATAGCAGATCTATCACTAGCTCTCAGTCTAAGGAACAACAAGAGTTTCGATCTCATATAATTTTACACCTATAATCCCAGGCCAATAACTTCTTCATTACACCCCCGACTTTTTCATAGTGGTGCTTCCCAGTTTCATTCACACAGGACAAGTTTCTTCGGAACCAATTTTTCATGTTATGTTACATTATATTTTCTCTATAACAACATATCGCTATATAACAATCAAACAATATTTAGACATTATAGAGAGGTTTGAATGTAGATTTTGCCTTTCAACTTAATCAGGAGCTGGTACTAAACTCCTCCCCTCTCCATTTTAAGAACCAAAAAGTGATGCATTTTGTCTTGATTTCGATTTGAAACAGGTTTCCCTGAAACAAGATGCGAGGCCAATCTCATAAATGTAAATGACATAGCTGGTGAAGGAGCTGATACCGATGAGCTTCTCAATAGCACTCACTATAAAGATCTCCGAAAACATTCAAGAGATAAACAAAACAAAAGGGAAGTAATAGGATGACAACATAACCATCTTGCTTTTAGTTGATAAGAAATTGATAAATAGAAGTTGAGAGAAGTTATTACTAATGGTCAGGAGGTTTTATTGAAACCCTTGACCTGCATAGAACAACTGGCTTATACCTACTAGATTCCCCCCTTGAGCTACATATGATTTTATGATCATAGATTGGGTTAAGAGTAAGATTTTCATTGTACAAACTACAAGGAAGGACATTGAATATTTGGCCTACCTATTTTCTGCTAAACAAGCTTCTCAATTTACCTCTTTCCAAGCGTTCGAGTAGCTTCTTTGCATTTGGAATATCCATCTCGGTAAGCTTCTTGAGATAGCCAATTGCTCCATAGGAAATCATCAGCTTCTTGCATTTCTTGCTCGAGGAAAGCAAGAAAAGACAAGAAACAGCATACTTCTTAGCAGTGTTTTGAGGAGCTGGATCAAGCAGCTGAACCAAATTTGGCACGCTCTTATCGTCTCTTTTGACTTCCCTGCAATTATGCGCAAGGGACATTAGGCTAGCAATCGCTTGAGCAGCGACCTCCTTCACCCCATTTGCTTTAGCCTCCAACATCTTAATAAGGAGAGGAATGCATCCAGCTTCACCCAAAAGTCTCTTCATCTCAGTTGAGGCGCAAATTCGACACACTGCTGATGCTGCAGCCTGTTGTGCACCAAGTGATCCTGACTTGAGGACATGGACCAACCTTGGAAGGAGACCAAGCGAGATTAAAATGTCTGTTGACACAGACCCAACCAAATTTCTCAAGGCCCCTACAGCTGATTCTTGGGGCAATGGACCATCCAAGTATGCTAACAGGCTTCTGATTCCACCCTCTGACACAACTGATCTTCGGAGATCATCATTTCCAGAAGTTAGATTTTGCAAGCATTCAGCTGCATACTCTTTCGATCCCAACAGTATTCCACAATCTAGGAGATTCATCATAAGTTTAATGATGCCTTCTTCAGCTAGAGCTTGTCGAACTTCAGGAACAGCAGATATATTTTTCAGGGTACAAGCAGCAGCCGCCTGAGAAACAGAATCACCAGTTCGGCAGATCTCGATTAGAGGCCTAATCCCACCATGTCCAACAATAGAACGAGCTGTTTCTGCTGTCATAGACAATCTCTGGAGAGAAATGGTGGCCTTCTCTTTGCTCACAGTTGTACCAGATTCAACAAGACGTATAAGAGGAGGGAGGACACCTTCTGAAACCAGCCAATTCTCACAACTCCCAGATTCTGCAAGCGAGCAAATTACAGTTACTGTCTTCTCCCTCATTCGAGGAGAAGTAGCAGTTAACAATTGGACTAGAGCCGCAATATTGCTTCGACCTAGGACAGCCAAAACATTTTTCTCATCTTCTTTCATGACTTCAAGAAGGTTATCAAGGGCCTTATGTTTAGCCTCCAAGTGTCCAATCTGAAGCCGAGCAAGCAATTCTCGTAAATTTCCATGTACTGCTACCTCAGGTGCCGCGGATGTGCTTGCAACAGATGACGGCAAAGTAACCTCACCAAGCACTCCAGACTTGATTAAGAGCCCACAATCACGCAAGTTCAAATCCAATCTCCCTGACAATGCATCTAAATCACTTTGCATCCGAAGTTTTCCCTCATACTTCTCTTTCATGCACTTCTCTGCCAATTCAACAGCTTCATTTAACGTCTTTGATACCGTCTGCAATTGCTCTTTACAAAGAGCATTCTTTGAGAAGAAAGGATGGCTAGATAAATCAGACAGTCGATTCGGGATCTGTTCCAATTTTGAGATAATCATCCTCCATCTACTGGGGAATCCTTTCACCTCTCTTGCCTTCTCAAGTGCAACAGGCACAAGTTCTTGTGCACGCGAGAGCCACTCTTCAACAGACAAGTTGCCACTATCATCCACCATCATATGAAGTACAGCTGAAATAATCAGATTCTATACCACTGCTGAGAAGAACTGCAATTCAGAAAATAAAGAACCTCAATGATTCTCTGATGCTGAAAAGATTTACAGGAAAATAATCAACCTTTCACATGAACTGATCTAAACATGGATCAAGTTTCTTCACAACAACCCATTTTGAGAGTTCGGTATCAAAGGAGAAGAGAATCCACAAAGAAATGATTTTTAAGGAAGAAAAATGTGTCAGCTAAGCACCAAGATGTCTTTCAGATGGAAAAGTAAACTTCAGACAAACTAAAACCATCAAAGTGGTGGGCTAGTTTCAGAAAAGCATAAAAAAATACCATCCTTTCTCCTAGAAAAGTTAAAGTTGTGGGAGCAGTTACAATCACAAAACAATAAACTATAGGGAATCAGCAAAAAGAGAAAAACTTCAATAAATAAATAGGACAGGAAGGCCAAACATTAGAGGGTTCGAGTATCTTGCATGATCACAGAAATCTGGTTAGCTGAAAATGAAAGCCGACAGACAATTACTAAGCACCTAATAAAGTAATCCCCACACGAGTTTACTTAAAAGTTTTTTCAATTAGACAGAAAAATCACCATGGAAAAATCTCAAGTAAAACCAAACTTTAAACATTCATTGACAGCTGATGAAAGTGAAATTATGCAACTCTTCTCCAAATACACCACAACTAGCCATTAGAAAATGTCGGCTGACGTTTTATACCATGACCAAAATGCCCCACATACAGGTGATGTTATCAGCAGGGTATTTAGGGAAAAGATAGGGGCAAGTTGGTAAAAAAAATGGAACTTCATAACTTTACCTTTCAGCTACGGAACAGGACATTGATTCTACATGAATAGTAAAATCTTCAACTACTACATAACATGGAGTAGATCTAAATCTAAATGGCCAAAATTCCAAGAAAGGACAAGTCCACTAGTTCAATTTGTAACTTAATTCCAACTTTATTCTCATATATATATATATATGGATATCCATTGCTGGTATAGTATTGAAAAGGAAGACTCTTTGCTTTGAAGAGAAGATAAGATTTTTTTTAATCTCCAGTTGTACATACATGGTTTTGTAAATGGGGCCAAGCTCCCACTAAAAGAATGTTCACCAAATTTTCTGCAATAAAGAAATTTCATTGCATACCTCTTATTGACTAGTCTTTTGGCTATCATCCAAGTCACTCAAAGCCTTATCAGCCACTTAAAGACTTGCATTACTGTTTCTATAAGCAAATATCACAATCAAGAACATAAATCCCAAATAAATAATGATCACTCACTAATCATCACCTAGACTTGAAAAATCAAGACCTACCAAAGATTAATTTTTTTAAAGAACTTTTTCCCTCATTCTCACCTGTCTAATCATAAGATCAACAACAACATACCCAGTGTACTTCGCAAACGAGGCAGAGAGATTGTTTCCGATACAGCCGACTAAAAAAAAATTAGAAGCAGCATGGCCCTTTCTATTGTTAATATCAAATACAAAAAAAGAAAAAAGAAGCTAAAGAACCAACCTTTAAGACTCAGAAACAATTAGTTGCACCCTTTTTCCTCAAATTGGAACCAAAAATAGCTTGATCCTAAATTACTTCCAAACCCCTCTCAAGCTGAAGGTCTTTTTCTCAAAAAGATGTAAGCTTTGATCAAAACTTAACAAGAAATGTAAATCAAGAAACACCCCCCCAAATCTCGAATGTTGATAATCTTCAAAGGAAATTTTGGATTTTTTTTATGGAAGAAAGTGATAAGAATTTTGAACTGGAAGTAGAAGAAGCTAAATGTAGCTGTTACAACTTACAACAGCACCTAGTTTAAAAATAGGCCACCAATTAAACAATAGAAGAGAGAAGACATAGAGAGAAACAACAAAATCTTGATTCAAAAATCAAAATCAAAGAAACCCCAAAATCTCTCTCTATAAGAAGAAGAAAATGTCAGATACAGTCCTGTCTTATTGTCACCTAGATTCTTTCCAATAATAATACAGCAAGGCCAAGGAGAGAGCATGCTAAGAAATGAACGGCTGTGATTTGAAGGATCAAAACAGTAAATCAGACCGTTGAAATTTGAAAAAATGTTATTACAAGAATTATTTTATTTTACCAAGGTGGCTGATGTGTCAGTAAAAGTTGCCACGTGTGAATCAGGTGGGACCCATGAGAAATATATTTGCTTTTTATGGTGGTGGGTGAACGTGTAAGCTGGCACTGTACTGCAAAGTGACACTTTTGTATATTTAAAAAAAGTGGTACCTTTTATGGAAAATGGAATTTAATTTTGTCATCCAATAATTAGAGAAAAAATAAAAAAGAAAATCCACCATAAATAGACTCCAATATCAGTTTTTGAAGATTTAAAATACAAATAATAATTAAAAAGTTCACATTAAATAAGGTTAGAATTACAACAGTTTGAAGACAATGTTATATGATAAAATAAAATAATTCAAAGAATTGAAAAATTTTATAAAATAAAAGATGTGTAATATAAATATAAATAAAGAAATAAATATAAGTAGCTCACCTACCTTATTAAAATTAAACAGTTTTGATGTGTTTATTTATACTTGAGGCCAAAATAAAAAATCAATGTAAGTTTTTTCAGTCAAAAAACATATAAGATGGTCAATCCAAATTCAAATTTATGCAAATTTCAAAATTCCCAATCCCATTTCCAAATAGAGGACAATACAATTTCTAGATACATCAATTTCAAGAATGACATGTACCAAAATAATATATTCTCTTCCTCTAAAAACTTTTTTTCCAATTTGATAGGTTCAACAATAATAAGGAAAAAGTAATTTTATTGGGTAATAAAATAATTTGAAAGAATAATAAAATAATTAAGTTTATTAAAAATTGAATAGGGAATTGGATCTTGACCCGTTATATAATTAATTATCTAACCCGTTTTAACCAAGCAAATTTGTGTTGGATTATCAATTATTGTATTAACCTATTATGACTCGCCCAAATTTAGCTAGTTATACAAAACAAATAAGAAAGTTAAACACTTCAAAAATCCACCAACTTTATTGTAAAAGTTTTATAACTAATATAATTAGAACGAAGTTATACAGTGCAAGGTTAGAGTAATTGTAGTGGTAGATAATATATAAAATATGGGATTGAAATAATTTAGACATATAAAAAGAAGAAGCATGTGTCCCAATGAAAAGGGATGCGGTTGATAGTGATTTGTCTAATAAGAAGCAAGTCTAGACCAAGAAGAATTAAAGAAAAATGATTAGATATGACTTGACATATCATCAATTCTTTAAGGATATGATCTTGAATTGGATAAAAAGCATGAAAATTAAGGATCAAGGTAAATTATAAAGGGTTAATCGATAGTCGTGTGATTTCTTTCTCTCGTACGGAGAGCATTGTTGTAGATTAGAGCACTCTTTTTGCTTCCTTGTATACTTATTAGTAGGGATGTACAAAATCGAACCGAAAACCAAACCAAATTGTAAATTGAGTCAAATCGAAGAAAAATTCGATTAGTGATTTAGTTTGACTTGGTTTGATGTTGGGAAAAAAATTCGACTATATTTGGGTTGGTTTGGTTTCAACTAAAAAAATCAATTCGAGACCAAACCAACCCAACATTATATATTTTATTTTATACATAAAAATACTTAGTTTGATAAAAAAAAAATTAAATATCTCTTATACTTTTTCATAATTTTTATCTTTTAATATAATTATTTCATGTTTGGAAGTTAGAATTCTTAATGATCTAATAAGATTATAGTGAATACATGTTAGTAATTATAATAAAATTTAAATAAAAATCAAATTAATACTAATGCAAAAAGAAAGTCAATTCAACAGTAAGAATGACAATAATATTGAATATTTATTTTTTTAGTTTTACATAGATTTATACAATTAAAATACATGTTCTAATTTTATTTCCTTTTAATATTTAGTCATGTAATTAATACTAACTTATTTTAGCATGATTCAGTACTTGTATGATCAATTTCATCATAACTTGTTAATTTGCAACATTTGTTTTACGCGATTTTATTCTTATTATTTTTGGATATTTTAGTATCATTAATTATATCATATTTTTTTGTTATTTTCTTGATAAATAACTTAGATAGTTGCATTTTGATAGAATTAAAGAAATATTTGAAATACAAGTAAATTATATGTTTTCATGAATACTTTATCGAAGAACTCGAAAATCCGAAAAACGCGGTAAAACCCGAAGTTGAAAAATTCGAATTTTATTGATTTGGTTTGGTTTATAAATTCAAAAACCCGACACAAATAATTTGATTTAATATTTGAAAAACCCAAACCAACCCGATCATATACACCCCTACTTATTAGTATCATTATTATTATTCTATTATTATCTTATTCTTGAAGCTCAATTTATCACTAATGTTGTTTCTTTTTGAGCCTGTTTGGCTCAGCTTAAAAGCTGGTCAAACTGACTTAAAAGCTGATTTTTGACTTATTTAGCAGTTTGGCAATATTCAAAATAACTTATTTTAAGTTAAAAAAAACTTATTTTAAGCCAAAAGTTAAAAGCTGGGGTAGGGGTGTTTTTTTTCCAGCTTATAACTTGTTTTAGGTTGACCACATTTTTACCTTTTTGCCCTTAATATTTTTATACAATCTCCAAATTACCCACATAACCCTAACATTTCTTTCTTCTATTTTTCCCTTTTCACATGTGGATGATAGACAATTACTATTACTAATGAATGAAAATAAAATAAATCTTAAATCTTTCAGGTGATCTATTCAAATTATATATTAATAAAATGTAAAATAAGTTGCAATATAACTTAAATAAAAATTTATATTCCTCTTATAATAATTTGTGATAATACAAAAATATGTGAATGATAGACAATTATTATTACCTATGGATGAAACTAAAACAAAATCTTAAATCGTTCTTTAATCTCTTCAAATTATATATCTTTAAAATCTATAATAAGTTTATATTCCTCTTATAAATAATTTGTGATGAGAAAGAAATATGTGAATGATAGCAAAATATAATTATTTATGGCTGTAAAATATAAATTAATTAACTTTTATTATGTTAACAGCTTTTAAGGGTATTTCAGACATTTTGATTTAAAAAGTTATTTATCAGCACTTATTTGCCAAACACATCAACAACTTTTTTTTTAACTTCAGCACTTTTATCCAAACGTATAACTGCTTATTTTAAAAATAAGTTTTAGCACTTTCAAAAGTACTTTTTTAAAGCTTCTTTTATTATGCTCATCCAAACGGGCCCTTTGTTGTCATATGCTAGTTAGGAAACTCACAATTTTTTACTCTGTGGAAGTGTGATTGTAGCAATTGCAACTCACTAATCGTGAGAAGTCCCAACTCCATAAGGTTAACCATAGCCTTTTTCTATTCGATTTAGAGTATGTCTTCCAATGCTCATAATGATGTTTATATAGATGATATTAGGACGTAACATAAAATTAACTAATAGGCCGACTCAGTTTGCTAGGATTCGTTATGAGTGTATAAGGCCCAAAAAATATTTTACTACGAGCATCTTTCACATGTATCAAACATAAAAGCTATATTTGTATGTTACAGATATAGTTTGAATAATTGCGCTTTATAACAAATTTTATGTTTTTTATGGGGCTTTTGATTTATATAATTCGCTAGATTTATCTAATTTTATACAAACTGTTCAGTTTTGTATAAATTCATTTATTAATGTATAATAAGATCTGTATTTGTATAATTATAAGTGTGTATAGGATGAAAATTTATATATTTGTATTTGTATATACACTTTTCTCTCGTTTTATACAAATACAAACACAGTTTAAACATTTTATATCGAAATGTATAAAATGACTAATTATATATCGAAATGGCTAATTGCATACCGACTCAGATGATAAAAGAATGAAATCGTTGCTGTGAATTACAAATAAAATAAATTATGGCTACAACATTTAATTTAAATTAATAATTTATTATTTCATATAATTTTTCCATTTACTAACACTTTTACTTGGGCATCTTTATTATTTTCTATGCCACGAGTTTTCCTCTTTTTACCTATCGTCATTATTTTTACTTCAGACTTCAATTGATAGATCATGTTGAATATATTATTGTTGTTATAATTAGCATGTTAGACTGTGTGTGAGAGCATGTGACAGAAAAATTAACACATGAAGGAATGTTTGATTACTTGAAATTCAAAAAATATCGAGAACCTTGTTATTACTTTCACTTTTTCATTAGTTTTTATTTATTTTTAAAAAAAATTATTTTCATAAAATAACCTCAATTATATTATACTCCACGTTCAAATATTATTTCAAAGGAAATTTAATTAGATTCTATATTAACTAAAAAAATTATAAACAAACACAACTCAGACGTTAAAAATTTCAAATAATTGAAGTGATATCATGGGCAATTATAAACAAAATTTACTTTTTCTCCATATATATATTTTTACGATAATATATGATCAAACGCTAAATATTTTAGCTCGGTCTTTCTTAGATCAATTGTAGATCTTTTTCAACTACAAAAACATGTGCAATAATAATCTGAAAAACAAAAATGATAATTTGTTTTATTGCTCTATCTGTTTATGATGAAGTTCAAATTTTGAAAAGAGAAGTAATGATGGAAACAAAGTTCCTCAATCATTAAATTATAAACCAAATCATGTGCTACAAAAATACAGGCAACCATGAACTTACATGATTAATCTGATTAGTGGAATACTTAAATGATATTAGTCATACAGTTGACCAACCCCATATGGTCAACTGTATGACTTTTGAATAATTTCTTCATCACTCACTTTCTTATCTGACATGAACATGCACTATACATATTCAAATTTGTTTTTCAAATTTTTCCAATCAGTTTTTTCAAATATAAAAAAATAATTACATGAAAATCTAACTAATTTTAATATATATTAGAAGCAAGTTTGTTTTTACTCACTTGGCCTTGTGTACATAAGTGTTCAAAAGATAACACTTAAGCCAAGTTCAAATATCTGTATGGTCACTAATGAAATTTGTGAATCTATATTATAATATATGTCAAGTTTAAGTGATTATCTAGATATTAAGGTTTTTTTATTATTATCAATGATAATTTTAAATATGTATTATCTTTTTTATTTTAATTAATTTGGTTCATTTTTTTAGTCCATCGCAAAATAATGAAACATAAATGTATTTGGTACTAAAAATTTAACTTTAAATGACTATTTATCTTTTAACAAGATGATAAATAGTTACACAAATATCTATAGCTTATTTTAGATGTGATTTCAAAAGTCTCCTCTTTTTTTTTTTTTAAAAAAAAAAACATTTATTTCTAGTCAAAACATAAATATTTTATTTATTTTTTCATTTGTAGCACCTACATTAAGCCTGGAGTTTTCAAATTGAAAGGTACAGATTGGGGAAGCATAGATGGAGCGTGCGGGAAATTGGCTTTGACGTAACCTCGACGGAACGCTGTCTCTTGTCGGTCACATTATTCAATGCTAATGCTACAAACTACAAACAAAATAATCTCTTATACGTCAACACGGATCGTGATGCATTGGTTGAAGTATCTTATTCTTAATCAAAACTTTCTAATTCGCGTCTTGAATATGGAGAAGATCTTGTTGGAAGCGCCACCCTCAAATGGATCCTATAATGATTTGAATTTAATCGAAGCTCTAATATGAGCTCCGAAGAAGGAACCCAAAAAAAGATAAAATTCCTACACTATCAAATTGCCAAAAAAAATATTTTATAAATAAACGTCTTTAAATTTGTGCATTTTAAAATAAAATAAATTATATGCCATAGATAAAGATGATGTGTCTTTTTATTTGAATTTGGAATCAACGATCAATAACTATTGAAACCACTACATTAAATCACAAACCAACAAACAATGAAATCTGAACCCCACCACATTACATGCATACTCAACCAACTATCTCAAATTGGTCAAATCTAACCACCATATTCTATTTATTAGTGTGTACATGAATTTGTACGGAGCAATGAATTAACACAATTCATCGTACAGTTGATCCACTCTAATTCATTACTGCCTCCACTTTATTCTTCTACGGGTAGTTTTGATGAGGATATAATTTTATCTTATACCTTCAATCACATAGTGTATAAATTTAATCTCAATCTTAATCTTAGATATCCTACCTGACTTTGATATTATTCTATCTCACCTTCTAAATAGGATAAATTAGTCCCACGATTCAGGATTATAATTCCGAAATAACTTTAACTGCGAAAAAGACTCCGGAGGACTGTCAACCTACTGTAACTTCCTCCATGTGAGACTCGTGCGTGCCGAATCACAAAACGACGACATTCACAATCAGCACATAGCCTAAAGAGCAGAGAAAATAGAATCAAGGAGCTTCTAAGAACATTCTCCTTTTCAGCTAAAGCAACAATGAGTAGTATTTTAAATACTAGTGTACACCAACATACTCACCCAATGGAAATGAAGTTCAAACTAAAGTACAAAATGGTACAACATAGTAAAAATCTGCAGGTTGACTACCCAAAGTTAGAGCTCAAAATTCCAGACGACGATGAGACCTACAGACAGCATAAACAAGTGATGCTTCTTTCTTGAATTGGAAGGTGTTTCTTTCTTATCAAATCTTTGGTTGGAAGTTTCCTCTCAAGATCGAGACCTCTCACGCGGAGGTGGTGAACGACTGCATTGGTAAAGATCATAATAAAATTAGTATACATGAAAAGTTTGGACATGGATACAGTTTGAATAACCCACCCCAGGGTGGGGGTGAGACAAGGATTAAAAAAAAAAAAGATTGTGAAGGGACCTGTGATATCTCTCATTGACGGGACTTTCTGCTCGACCATACTCAGGACTTCTCCTGGTCTGAGGCCTTGAGTTTAGAGGTGCTCCACGTCCATAGTCAGGACTACCCCTATCCCTTCTATATGGGCTAGGGGAACGCCGACGATCATAACCTCTTCTGTCAGGCGACATGTCACGGCCTCTCCTGTCAGGACTGCGACCATTTCTCCTGTCATCATCGTCTCGAATTGCAAATTCCACAGAAATAACTCGATCCATGAACTTGCTGCCAAATTTAATCAAAAATCTCACATGAGTAGAAGTAAGAGTATACAATTTGAGTTATTTGAAAGGAATAATAATGTAGAATTGCAGCAGCCACGAAAGAGAGAAATACTGTAATGGCATTTTTTTGGTGTTAACCAAGGGTGTTTCCAATAGTACATGAAGTGGGAGTGCAGGAGAGATCAGAATGTAGATCTTCAATAAGGCAAAACTTAAAAGAGATTTTCATGTTTGTCTGAGACTTGGATAAAGTTACCCGGTACTAGTACTGATGGGGAAATCCAAGTACCCGATGAACAAAAAAAAGGTGAGAAGAAAGAGGGCAATGAACTGATCAAGGAACACCTTCAATTAATCTCCAGAAATAAATAACATCATAGCAATGAACTGGTGAAGGAAAATGACCCTTCAACATTTTGTGCCTACAGTCTGTACTCAAGTCATTTCCATGACTATTTCAGAAAGGCTAATAATCTTTTATAAGGTGAAATGGAGTACTCACTTAGCAAGAGTAATCAGATATTCCAGTAACAATGATATGTATGAATTACAAGCAAGAAAGTAAAATACTCATCAAAGTATCTTCTAAACTGCTAACCTCATGTTTGTTGCTTCTAATGCTCTGCTAGCATCATCCACTGACTCATACTGAACAAACGCGAAATTCTTTCTAATTCGAACATTTGATATTCTACCATATGGTTCAAAATACTTCTCTATGTCCCTTGTCTGAGTATGAACTGGATCAAAATTGATGACAAATAAAGTCTTTGAAGGTCTAGTATTCGCAGCAGGTTTTCTGGAAATTTCAGGCCTCCTACTACCACGATCCTGCTAGAACATCAACTTAGTCAGTTCAGTTCTGCATATAAGTTAAAACACAAAAAAAATGGGGAATTTTTACACCAAACTGATGCCGTATATATTATCGGTCATGGTGCTGCAACTTCACGATTCAACATCATACCTTAGTCCATTCTACACGAAGCCTGCGTCCCTTTTTACCAAACTCTATCCTGTCAAGCCTTCTAATTGCATCATCAGCATCTCGCTCGTCCTCCATATAAATGAAAGCAAATCCTACAAAACCAAGTGCCATGAAATCAAACCAAAAGAATTCAATTAAATTTTTCAAACAAAAAGGTCAGTTCAGATGCCTCCTGCAAATAAACATCAGCACACTACAGAATGCAACTAGATCAAACTTACCACCCAAAACCCCCCCACGAATGAGGGGGGAAGGGGGGAAGGGGAAAGAAAAATCTGTATGAAGGAACTCAACAGCTGCCACTGGATCCGAGATGGTCATGCTATCTATGTTGAAACATGTTGGATATCGAGGACTGAGCAAAGGTCATGAGGAATGCAAAGGCAATGGTCTCAGTAAATTGTACGATGGTAGAACCATGGCAGATCATATTGGTTCTTTTAGATAAACATAAGAGTATGTATCTTGGGCACAAGCCAAAAAAAGAAAGGCGGAGAACCCTTCATCCAGGAAGATCTAGGAATTTCCAAGTATCCTGCCTGCGCCAAAGAAATTATTGAGATTGGGAGTTCAACACAATAACTTGCTTTTTTTCCGGATAAAACAATTTAGAGAGAACATTCTGAACAATCAGAAAGAAAATAACATCTAGCTTTTATGAGGATACGATTCAGTAAACATAAAGCCATCTATCGGAACAAATACCAAAAACTTGAATTTCCATGGGAAAACAACATACACGTACATGGAGAAACAATTAAAACAGAACATGTTCATTTTAATTTGCCAAGAACTTCTCCACATAATCATGGTCTAGTCCTTCAACAAACATAATAGGCATGCTGGAAATAAATGTAAACACACAGTTTAATTTGACCCTATAGGCTTCTATTCTAAGAGATTGCTTCCTTTCAAAAAATAACCAGAAACAACTTAAGGTCAAGAAAAAGAAAGTATACCAGATTTCATATCCACCCTATCAACCTTCCCATATCTTCTGAAAAGCCGCTCCACATCTGACTGGCGAGCGTCAAACTCCAGATTGCCACAAAATATGGCCCTCATGTTGTGTACTTTTCCCCCTTCAGTGAAAGAGATAGTGTAAGAAAACCATTCATGGCAAGAGATATGTGGATTGCCAAACATAATTCCTTTAACATGAAAATTCAAGATTGGAAAAGAAGATGAGATCTTCTACTTTTTTGATATATCAGCAATTTGTGACATTATACATGTTGTCTTTCCTTATCCCTTTCTAGAGACGAACACAAAAAGGTCATGCATTCACCAATTCAACATAGGTCAACTCAATAAAGCTAATATGACTAATGTCAGTCTTAAGTATTGCATAGAGACTGGATCATTCTTCAGACTATCAAAATATTAAACACTACCACCTTCAAGTTTATACAATTATATTTCATTAGTATGACTGATGCTGTTATTGAACTCACATTTTCACAAAGGAATTTAACCAAAGCTCAAGGCACTTAAAATTCTATAATTTTCAGAATATCTCGCATCTTTTTTCTTGCCTGTCTTTAAATTGTTTCTTGTTCCAGAAATTCTATTGCATCCCTAAAACGAAATTTGTTTCTAAGAACAAACATAATTGCTCTTAGTTTTTTAATGACAATGATGTCCAGGCCTGCTTGAGCGCAATTCAACTATTCTTATTATCTCTTGAGCGGGCCTGCTATGTCCCACAAGTACAAGGCTTAAGCAAATTAGAAGAAATCACCTAGTGTCTTTCCTTTTTTTTTTTGATGTCAAGGGAAACCCGCAGCCGCTACCCTTTGGGTGCGCGCAGGGTAAAAGCCCGCTCCTATGCAATAGTTCGCAAACCACACAGGAGAGGTAACCACACCAGGCAAGCCTGGTGTGACAAGCTTGACCCAAAAGGCAAACCCCTTGCTTTTGCTGGCAAGGGGTTTCGAACTTGAGATCTCCAGCATGGAAGTCCCAAGACCAAACCACTGGGCCACCCCGAAGAATCAAAGAAAAAATTCAACATGCAAACACATCTACTGAGCAAGAAGAATATAGCTAATTCCAATATATGAACTCTTTGAAAAAATAATTTACGTCTCTTCAGAAGATACTTTGGGAAAATGTGGTTTATTTAGAACGTTCTCTACTTAAACTTCTTTTGAACTTGAGAAGTTGGCCAAAATTGTTATTTAGACTTTTTAAATAGTTGATGGGCTAATGGTAAAGAGAAAATGTCCATAGGGAAAATAATGAACTTCTAAAGACTACCAGCAAAAATGGTTTGATGTCTTTCTTGAATATTGACAACCATTCATATCAATACCTAGAACAAATATTTTAACTATATTAGGTTATAGAATCCAAATCAGGTCAAAAGGATCTTTTTTCCTCTTTATTTTCAGAATGGGCTGAAATAAACTGTTTATTCATACAGCACAAAATTCAGCAAATTCTCACAGCTTCTCTTTTTCAATTCTATGCACCCACAATGCAGTTCCCAAATTTTCAAACTACTAATTCCCATTCCAAGTTGATCCAACTCGGCATCTCTTTTTTTTTCTTCTGTAGTTGCTTGCTCTATCTAATTTTGCTTATTCTTTTTATGTATTCTTTTAGTATCCAAAAAAGAGCTTTTTTTTTTTACTTTAATTCAAAAAGGATCAGTTTTGAGAAAAAAATCAATCCATCATTTTTTTCCTCATGAAACTAACAAGCTATTACTCATCTTGTTAACAAAAACGGAAAAATCACCAAACATGCTTACCAGTTAACAGTCGTTCAAAAAAATGTAAATGTATAAATTTATAAACAGTGTAAAATGTAACGGATCTTTTGATTTACATGAAGAGAAAAAGGAAATTTATCTGAAAATGCAACCTTTACTTCTCAATTTTGGGCAAAATAATAAAAATAATCTGAAGATCGATAAAAATAAGGAGAAACTAAAAAGCAAAAAGCTCTAACAAAATTCCTCTGCAAATTTCCAGTATATAGAGAAGATAAATAGAAAAAACGTACCTTTGAAGCTTTTTTCCACAGCCAAATCGATGAAACCCAGAAGATGACGACAAGATATTAGATCAATTTGGGAGGAGAGACGCAAAGACGACGCCGTTTGATCTTTGAACTATTGCTCTCTCTTCTTTTGGGGTGGGGGGCTCCATCATGGGCCATTTTGATTTGATTTTTAAGGCACTTATTTAAAAGGTAGCTACTTTTTGCAGAGTATTTAAATCTTAAGCACTAGTAATATAAAGTAAATAAACTACGAACAGTTTTCTTCCATCTTAATCTTATTCTTATTTTTCTTCTTTGTTTTTCCTGGTCTTTCTTATTGTTATTTTTCTTCAAAATTACCAATGCATAGCACTAAGTGTGGTATAATTGTAAATCGAAGGAGGAAAGTATTCAAATTAGATTTTTATTAGATAATATGTATCATACATTTATTGATTTGATGTAAATGCTCGATATATATGTAAATTATTTAGAGACTTAAACGGTACATTGTGTTTGATTAGAAGAAGGTTGAACATTTAATTAATTAAGACTAATCACTTCTGCAATTCTGACAAACTAAATGCTCTTAAGGAATCGCATATATCACTATCCAACCTTCCAAAGTTTATGAAAAGAGCCAAATACAATATTTTTAACTTTACTATCTAAGTCATTTTCCTTAATTAGTGTATTATAATAATATTAAGGGCCTGCACTTTGAGCATTAATTTTTTGATTTATTTATATCGTGATTAATAATACATGTTTAATATTTATCTCTACTAAAATTTAGAAATGTTGCGAAGGCCGCCATTCCATTTGCAATATTCCACATCAAAATCGATTTAATATTAGTGTTCAAATGCAAATCATAATCACAGTTCCGTCATATATTAACATTAAAATTGTGACGCAGTGTTAAGTATTTCTTTATTCTTAATTAGAAATCTCAAATTTAAATTTTGTGTCTGAAATCGTGTTTGATAGAAAACGTCGTACTCTCGAGACTTTTAACAGTATTGATGTTTTTGGAACATACGTGTGTAATCTCCAAGTATGTTCTTTTGATAAGCTTATTCGTCGAGTTCCATTTTTCTAATTTCTTCCTTTATTAATATACAAGTTTATTTTCAACGATTACATTCACACGGACATAAAAATAAAAATTAATAATTTTTTGGCTCTCTTTCCCTTAGGAAAGGAAGCTTAGTATCTCCTAAAAATCCAACTTTGGATTAATTAAAAATAAAATTACAATAATTAAAATGGTACATAATTTTGAGCATCATGTAATGGAGATTCAGTAAAAGTAGGAGGAACCACAACAGAAGAAGAAACCTTAAACCTTTTGCTTCTTGATGATCCTTCATTAGTACTAGTGCTACTCATAATATCTGGGCTGCTCATCCACCCAGCCATTAAAGGATCTGATCCAACAAAATACTCACTTCCATCTGATCCATAATTATCACAATCCAGCCCAAGTTGCCTAAAAGCAGCCCATTCACTACTACAATCAGACACACTTGATGAATTTTCCCAAGACGAATCATTATTGTTATTGTTATCGGTTACGTCATGTGGAAGTACTCTAATACTTGGTTGCACAACTTTATTCATGTCCACATGACGATGATTTTGGTATGGTTGATCATAATTATTCTTGAAGTGGAAAATCCTAGCAAATGTGAAATGATCACTTACTCTAGTAATACTCTTGGACGATGATGACTTATTTTCTGAATTTCTAGCCATGATGCTTTGTAAATTCTTGCTTAATTTTGCTTTTATCGATGAAAAGCTAAGACCATTTTTACTATGCAATATATTCGATTGATCCATATCGGAATTTGGAGTAGTAGAAGCGAAATTGGTCCGTGCATTTTCGCCTCTTAGGGCTCGAGCAGCTTCATCATAGGCATGAGCAGCTTCTTCAGGAGTATCGTATGTTCCTAGCCATAATCTCACACGTTGAGACGAGTCTTTTATCTCAGCAACCCATCTTCCAGAGGGTCTTTGTCTTACACCTACAAATTTTCTTGTTATTGATGATTTCTTTGCTTCTGTTGATGATGAATTCGTGGTGTTGGTGTTGGTTGTGATGGTGGTTTTCGTGTTTTCTAAATCTGTAGCCATTAATTAAAGGGGAAGTTACAAAATAGTACTACTACTATAGTTGACAAGAGAAGAAAGTATTGTAATATAAGGTGTAGTGTTGCCAATCTTGCACTATAAATAAGGGCGCTTTAAAGAACTATTGAGACATTGAGGCTGAGCAAGTGTTGTTAACGGGGTCTGAGTCATGATTTTTTACTCAAAGAATTCAAAATTTAATAGAACTATAAATAAGGTACTTTAATATCTATTGTATATGCTCTCCATCTCATATTAGTTGATCATTTTCCACTTTTAAAAGAGAATTTAATCAATGCTTTCTTGGTTTAGTAAAATGATCAACTAACTATTTTTAGTGAGATGATCAACTAATATAAAACAAATGGAGTATAACATGAAATAATATTAACAATCTTGTGCGCCCTAATTCTTCCCTAGGGGTGATCTAAGCGTCAATTAATAAGTGGAACAAGATGAAGGTTTAAATTTGAATAGATATGAAAGAACGTATGTAATTTTATTTTCATCTGCCTAAATTTTGATAGACAGAATTATCATGTGCCGGTAGGAAATAGGAAGCAATCCAAAGTGCTTAATCCTAATTAATTTTTAAAAGAGGTCAATTGAGGGCCCGAAAGCTAAAGCATATACCCCGCCTCTCAATTATTCGTTTGTTGTTTTGCTATTAGTTTTAGTGATCAATCATTTGCATTATACATGTAGTATACTTGGAAGAATGAATAAAATGTCTTGGCTTGACATGCAAAGACGTGCATATTGAACTCATAAATAAATACATTAATCATCCATGTAGAAACAAGGGTGAATTGATATGTACAAAACACCAACTTGACGTGCTATTAAACTATTTAATTAATTAACCTTAAGAGGCAAGGATGTAGGGAAAACTAGGGAAATAATGGAAATGGTAATGAATCAACTTGCTTCTCATTTGAACTGAAATATTATAATTTAACTTTATGTTGTCTTCTTTCTATAGGTTTCTTTAATTAGTAACACCTGATCTTGTTTGAATTTATAGCATTCTGAAAACATTAGGTGGCTGAATCTTTAGATTTCCACATATAAATAGAACATAAAACTAATTAAAGGCAGGCAATGTTTTTGGAATTCAATCATGTGTAAATATTTGGTGGGGATTAGAGTAGAGCTAAAAAAGTTACCTATCAGTTCGATCGAACCTAGTAGACTTTGTCCAAGTCTTGTGTTTGAGTTAAAATTAAAGTTAAGATTCAGTTACTAACGCATGATATAATTATTTTAGAATTATGAATCCATAAAATATAAATTCTTGCGTCGTATTACTGACAGGGATAAATACAATTTTTTTTTTACCAACATAAAAGAAGACAAATTAGTGAAGGGATTTTGAGTGGAGAAAACGTTTTTGGAACGTTGGATTTGGTAGCACCAATTATATTGATTAGTGAAGGGCCCTCTAAAGTCCTCATCTTTCTGTCTTTTTTCTTTTGTCCTTTTTTCCTCTTTTTATCAGAAAAATTCCTATTCCTTCATGGATTAATTAAGTATAAGTATGTATTAATATTATAACTTTGGGTTATGAATTAAGTTACATTAATTATATAGTAGATGTATATATGGGGTATTTAGTGACTAATGATTTTTGTCTCATTCAACCATTGATTCCTTCAATTTCATATCAGTACTCCACATTATTGAGAGGACTCTACATGAAGATTATTTATGAGGCCGTCCATCAAAGTGTTGGAGGAAATAGGAATTAACGGAATACTACATATTATTCCACGTAGTCTTTGCTGGTACGTATAGACATTTAAATTTATTTAAAGTTGAATAATTATACAAATGTTCTATATGATATAATATAAGTCATCTCGAATGCATTTCATGCAAATTGTCGTGTAGAATATGTGTGTCTACTTTTTAAACTTTATTTAAGTTTAAATGTGTTAATTGTGCACTTCCAAAAGTAAAAGACATAAATATCTACTGAAATCAATTTAAAATGCACTAATAGTACCGATTCAATTTTATTACTCTCGGTCCTACTTAATTTACATAAAGACGTTTGAATGAACACATGCTTCCGAATAAAGGAAAAAAACTTCTAATTAACATAAATAAATCGTACATATTTATATAACTATTCCCTCCGTCTATAATTGTTTGTCATGTTAAGGTCATGCATACCTCTTAAGGAAAATTTAACACAAGATGTAATTTGACTAATATAACCCTACTATACCAAGATTATCAAAAGTCTACCTAACTTTTCAATTGAACTACGCTATCATTAAGGGTAAATTTGGAAAAAATTGACTAATTATTTCTTAATTATTTAAATTGACAATTAATTTTAAACATTTATTTTTACTATACCTGTAGCACATACTAGTCTTTCCAACGTTCACTTTGATAATATCACAAGCTAATTATAATAAGACTTAATTAGCCGCTCTATCATCTAACATCATTAATTAGTTCCTCAATCATTGTAATTGGGATCTAGTACATAAGGTTTGCCATAATTAACCAAAGCTTAAAATCAACTTGCTTTTGTTGGCTATTCCATCATTAAATTTAATTAATATAGATATATTCATGTGTGGAGACCACCACTTAAAGCTGCAATTAGATGAAAAGGCAAGCATTGGACTTATTTGAAGAGTTGAACTTATCAATTATCAATGATCCGTTTGCATTATTGTTTTTCTTGATCACAGAAGGAATTAAAGTGTGTCACTTCACGAAGGTATATTAGCTACGCAGAACTTAATTTAATCATCATCATCACAATTTAATATATATTGGTGATTAAAGGATGAAAATATTTTTTTTATGAACACCATATAACATATTCAATAAATTTACATTGAAAAAATGATACTTTTTTAAAAAAATAAGATGAAATACAAGTTGACATGTACCCATTCCTTGTGGACTAATTGTGATGCATGGATCGATATTTGATAAATATGATTATATCATATTGTAAAGATGGTGAGACAAACTTCAACAAGAATATTAAATTTTTGTATATATGTGACGACGTCCACGAGGAAAGTCCAACTGATATAAAATACATAGCTTTATATTTTTAATTGCCATTATTTTTCTTTTAGAGTTAAAATATAAAATTTTTGACTAATTTTATATTGATAAAAAAAAGAATTAATTTATAGTATTTTTATATAATTTTTAAATATTTATTTTTTTAATTAAATATCAAATTAATATAATCAAATTTGATTTAAAAATTAATCAAATTAATTTTTGAATTATGTAACATGACAAATAAAAAAGAAATAAGTCAAACAATTTAAAAAAGAATGATCTTTTTTTTTAATCTGTTTAAAAAAAGAATGACCTTTTTCTTTTTTTGGTAACAGTTTAATTTAAGTTTCCCACATAACATGTTTAAGACCACAATCTCAAAGAACAATTTTATACATTTGACCTAACTGTAATTTAGAAACACAAAATTTAAAAGTCTTCTTTATATTCTTAAACTCCTTACCAAGTAAAATCAGGATATTCTTATAAAACGGAAAAAGTACTTTATAAGAACATACAAAATTAAATAATTCTTCTTGTTTGTGTAGTTTTAATTCGACATGAAATTTGAAAAAAATATAAAAGATTTTTAAAGATTATACTCTTAAATGTAGAATTTTATTATCTGAAAAATTAAAATTAAAAAGTTTGTTTTTTTTAAAAAAGAGACATTTCTTTAAACAAACTAAATAAGGAAAGCGGGACAAAAATGGAATAAGAAAATTAATAGAGCCGATACCATTATAATTAATTTGTCATCAGCTAAAAGAAAATTTAGTGAAAAATACATGTAGTTAATTATATTTGAAAATTATAAGTTTGACCAATATATTGTATCCATTAATGAAAGGTTGATACCATAGTTCAGAAGGAGGTCTGGAACTTTGTAGCATATGAAATTAATTTATCGAGCTAACTTTTTCGATGTACCTTTAAATATTTATTACTATCTTGTAAGGGCGTTCAATATTATTATAGTTACAGTATGTTTTTGCTAATAATTTTGAATGGTGAATTATCACCAAAAGTAGCAGCACAATCTCACCTAGTTGAATGTTGGTCAGCTTCTCCGTTGTGTAGACAATTTAAATATTCCAACAAAAAGAGAAGAAAATTTACGTAAATATATTATAATAAAAAAATATTTATTATTTGTAGTAATAATATTTTTTTATTTAATTATTTTTAATTTATTTACAATACAAGTTTAATACATATTACAAAGAATAATTTACATCACACATTTTTATACATTTATCATACAATGTGTCAAATTTTTATCAAACAAATATAATATATTTCAAAAAAGTAATTATAATTCATATATAATGCATACACAATTCACTTTTAATTCATATTACAAATTTAATATATTATTGCTATAAAATGATAATAAATAAAAAAATATCATTAAAAATAATAATAATTTATTAAAAATGTACTAATTCATCTAATTTTTCCAAAAATGGATATAATTAGTGAAAAGGTAGTTAATTTAAAAATTACAACCTTGACTAATATATTGTAATCATTGAAGACTTATCAAGATAGCTGATGCAATCATCCTTTCTTCAAAATAATATATACAAATGAGTATGACAAAGTTGTGTTATTATGTGACTAAAAAGTAGTACAAAAAGTTTAAATTTTATGTGCACTAGTATATAGGCATGAATCCGAGTAATATAAATAGATTCAATATTTAAACTTTATTTTTCTATAAATTTATTTTTTCAGAAAGATTGTTTCAAACATTTCTTAAGATTAAAGATTGACTTAAAAAAAGGTAATCGCATAATAAGATTCATTAGTTGAAGTAACTAAGACTTATTTCAGCAGACAAGGTAGTAGAAAAGTCACAGTGAGCAAGACCATAAATGAATGAACATTCTTCTTTCTTGTTATGAGCCCAACCCAATTTAGATATTGAAATCTGGCCCACAATAACACTTTCAGAATGAGTAAACATAAGTGGAGAAATTTCCCACTAGATTTGCCTAAATAAAGTTAATGGTACAAAGAGTGACATATATATAAAAAAGAGAAAGCATTATCCAAAATTAGTAAAACACTTAGCACCCATTTAAGCAAAAAAAGGTTGAAAGAAGAAGCACACAACAAATCACCTAGACAATTCAGAATCTTTAAGAATCCACTTTCTTTTTTATACACTGATTCACTACTTTCATTTCCATCATTTCTCAAAAAGTTTATACCCTTTTAGGCCTCTCAAAATCTTCCTTATCGTCTCTGTCTATCCGTTTCAATTTGTTTGACTTAATGATCATTTCAGTTTTAACTTTTTACTTCATATATTTAAAATTTTAAGATTAAAAAACATTTTAACATGTTTAATATATTTAATTTTTTTGTTTTATCGAATCAAAATAAATCAAATAAATTGAAATATTTTTGAATATCAATAAACCATGGTGAGGGGGGTGGGGGTAACTGGAGTGGATCCCACTGATATATAAGTCCAAAGAAGCAAGGCCAAAGGAACAGAAAGAGTCTACACATCTTCTCTCATCCACACTATCCATTATGGCCCTATTCTTGGTCTTAATTCTTTTAACTTAGAGTCCACCCAAAGAGATTAGGATTCAATGTGAGATGGGATTTTTTTTATTCAAAAAAAATGTATCTTTTTGTTATTTGGAAAAAAAAAACTTGAATTTTTAAGGTGAATCTCATTCTGGATGTTGGTATTTGTACTCCTTTCGTTAGTTGTTAAGTGACCATCTCTATTGCTTTTTTCTTTGTTTTTTTCAGGTGGATCTATTCAAATAATTGGTCTTTGTAAAAATATAATCTTTTTTACTTTTCATTTTGGCTCTTTCTTTGACTAGATGTTCTTCATTTTTCTTCTACCCTCATTCTTGAATTGATAATTAGTTGTATTGGGGAAAGGAAAATTAGTTGAAGAGGAAGAAGTAAAGTGGGGTTGGGATGTTTGGGTCTGGCATGAATCTGATAACCACAATAATTGGTTTTGGGATGAGTGCAACTTTTATTGTGTTTGTCTGTACTAGACTGATTTGTGGTAGGATAAGCAGGAGGCAATCAAGGCAAATGTTTGAAATTGAATCAGGGATTGATCTTGAACAGGTAGGTTTTGCTTAAATTACTATTTATTCTTAGTTCCTAGTCAATGTTTATCAAAGTTGTTGATTCATTCAAGAAGATTTTTCTGATTTTGTAGATAATTGTGTTAGAGCTACAACTGTTTAGTACTTAGTCCATTTGTTTATTCTGTTTTGGTTTTGTGTAGAATGATTTAGGATTTGATGTTTTAAACTTTGTTCTAGATTGACTTGCTGGTTTTCACGAAGATTTACCAAAAAAATAAATAAATTTTGTGATCATGGAAACAGAAGGTGGAAAAATATGATTATAGTATCACTGACTATCCTATTCTGAGTAAAGGGAGCTGCTCAAAATCACTAAAAATCAAGACTGATTAGTCAATGTGGAGGGTCTGTATTTTGTAAGAGTGCTTATCAAGATTGCATGTTTCTGCTTTCAGAATTTAGTTCTTTGGTTGCATTCCGAATTAAGTCGTTGCTTGTGCTTAGTTATCATGAAAAGTTATAACCAGTTTGGAGAAGTTTTTGGGAGAAAATGAATGTGGGGAGTAGCATAAGTTGTTTTAGTCGAAGCTCCACAAAGTACTAGCTTCTAGGGAAAAACTTGTCAAATACTAATTGATGCTCAAAGTGCTTTTTAAATATATTGGTCAAACTCAACTTGTTTCTCACCAAAATTACTTTTTGAAAAGCAGTTTTAGAAAAAGCACTTTCCAAAATAAGCTGAGTTTAGAAGCTTGGACAAACAAGCTATTAGTTTCAAGATGGTATTTTGCGGATGCTGGTCTGTTAATAACTTTTTCCTACTGGCATTTGTTTCTTTCCGTATATTGCTTCCCTGGAATTTATGATATATCTCTTCTAAGCTGTTAAGTGTATGAATTGTGATTTAAGTTGTAATTCCTAGAATTTCCTGACAGATTCACTAATGTAAACCTATTCTGGCAGCCAGAGCATCGAATTAATGGGCTTGACTCAGTTATGGTTGCTGCAATTCCGACCATGAAATTTCACAGTGAGGCTTTCACCTCCTCAGAAGAAGATACGCAGTAAGTGTAGCACCATACACATTGTTTGAGCTATGTGCTACATGAAATATTTGGCAATTAACTATGCATTTGGAGAGATAAATGTGATGAATATTCTGATCTACTATTTATCTAAGCTAGCAGAAATAGGTATAACCATATTGGGATGAAAAAATGCACCCTGTCTTGTTTTATTGGGTTCCCTCTTGTCTATGTTGAACTTTCATACAGGGGATTGGGTGAAACCATAGGTCTGATTGTTCATTGAGGTTATAATAACTCATTCTACCGTCCAGGCTGCTATTTTCTCTCGTCTTCCAGCCTGGTCTTTTCTCTAAAACTGATTAAAGTGTTCTCTGACTAAGTTTGAAAAGTTTGTCCACTGATGAGGTCATGCAATTTGAATTTCAGGTGCAGTATATGTTTATCGGAGTACCAGGAGAACGAAGTTCTGAGAATCATGCCCAAATGTGGCCATAGTTTCCATCTTTCATGCATTGATATATGGCTAAGAAAACAGTCTACCTGTCCAGTTTGTCGTCTTTCGGTACAGGAATCTATTGAAAACAAACAAAGGCGCCCTGCAATGCTTGGCAGGGATCAGAACTCTGATAGTTCTGAAATTTCATTGGAGCATTCAAGGCAGTGGTTTCTACGTACTGCTGAGCGATCACAAGGTACTGTAAGTAACAGCAATTAAGCAGTTTCTATTTCAATTAATCCTGAACCTGAGGTCTCTCGGGAAGCAGAAGCAAGGTCATGATGAAAGGCAAATATAGAGGTACATAAGAAATTATGCCTTCTGTTTGCATTCAGATGTTTCCTTGTATCAGACCTATCTTATTGGAGACTGACAAATGGGACTGATTCTGAACAAGGAGAATCTGAAGACACAGAGGAAGGACACAGAAACTTCTGTAGATGAATGTTACATATAACCGGTTAGAAGTTCTAGTTGCACTCTTTTAGCAATTCAGAGATTTTGGACCAAGTTTGTGGTATACTGGTTAACCTATCAAAACACAGTGCATCTTATATCATGTTGTACAATGTCAAATCTTCTGTAATATCACTGTAAAGAAGGAGTTTGGAGTCTACGTTTTTCTTCATAGACATTACCAAAGTAGACGACGAACTATAGTCTTATTGAAATGCTCTAGAATTGGCTCATTTGATGGTCATATATTCTGTAAGAATATGAGCCTCCATACACCACTTTTAGTAATTGACAGTCAAGCTATGCTTATAAGTTTTTACCTCACAGCAGTTCTGGCTTCTGATATGCAATATCAAGAATATGATGAAACCATAAAATGTTGGGTTTTCTAGCTTTTTTCTAACAGCTGATCCAGAAGATCATATGCCTATAAAGACTGAATTTTGCTTTTCAAAATGTAGTTTATATTCTTTGGATCATCTCTTAATTTCTTTACTTGGATCCACTACACCTCATATTACATGGATTATATCATTACTAACTACACCTACTACTGTGTGAGGATATTGTTTCTACATCCAATAAAGATCGAATAATTTTGGATAAAAACTTACTCTCGTCTAGCGTTTATACCAAATTATTTGCATTTACCATGGTCAACGGATTATGCAAATACAAGTCATGCATCTGTTTATACCAAATTATTTGCATTTACCATGTCAACGGATTATGCAAATACAAGTCATGCATCTATGGTGAATAAATTTTAACTTGGATTTTGTGTATCTAATCATTTAAGTCAGACCTCATTGAAACGGGAAAGTGGATCAAAGTATCACTACTACTATTTATTAGAAACTTGTTGGACAATTAGATGGCTAACTTCGAATTATCACAGATTCTTTGAAACTCACAAGGAAGAAGAACACATATTATACCATTTACTACTTCTTTCATCCCAACTTGCATACTTTTTATTCTCTTTTGGAGTATTAGAACACAATGGTAATGTCACCATTACCCACAAATGACGTTAATCCTATAATTTATCTTTGGAGGAAGTTTAGACACGCTTTTTTGGGAGTTGAACTTCAAAATACACGTAAGAATTTAAAAATTATGTTTTCACTTTAAATTACTCGCAAAAAGTAAAAGGTAAATCTAATCGATATTTATGTTAGAACACAATTTTCAAATATAATTTTATAATGAAACATGAGATCACATCACCCCTTATTTAAAAGCACATACAGCAGCAGAAAGGTAAAAAAAAAATTCAAAAAAAATGAAGAATCAACTATCAAGAACCACTAAAAAAGTGGAGAAATATCTCCAGGCAAAAGAGGGCAAAAAATGGCTGTAGCACTCTTGGGGAGTATTTCCTTTTCCTCCTCCATGCCTTCTATATCTTCCCCTTCTCTCCAACACCCTTTCAACTTCAACAAGCACAAACCTCTAATTGGTATGCTTCTTTACAAATTGAACCATTTATTAGTTTCATATGCTCATTTAGTTCATGTAATGAAGATATTTTGCGTAAAGATTCCTACTTTTTTTTTCATATCTGTTTCTTTTACTAGTACTTCGAACTTTCTTGTTAATTTTTCAATTTGACCGGATGGTTTCAAAGAGCTCATCCTCTGGCCCAACTTTAATGATGGAATTGCCCACTTTATTCTTTTCCTTCTGTTAATTTGAAGTTTAAGGGTTTGGGGTTAACTTGGAGGTGTTGTTTATGGGGCATATCGAGTTTAATCTGTAGGGTGTAATGACTCGTCAAGCAAATTAGATGAATTCAGAGAATTATTTTTGTTCACTATATCTCTGTCTCACTGTTTGGCTCTATCAATTGTTGGGATTAGCAGAATAAAACTCCCAAGGAACCATTTTCATGAATGGTTTTATGAAAGAGAGTTAATTTCTACTCACTGGAAAAGGAGTGTAAATTATACTCTTTGAAGTCAAAGAATTTATTTTCTCCGGAGTTACCTAGTACCTATGCTGGGGATGCACCAGGTACTCAGTGAAATTGTTGAGGTGCTCGCTAGTTGGCCCAAATATAACCATCATTAAGAAAAGAATAATAGGAAGTAATTTTTCCCTGCACCCATCATTTTAGTTGAGTGATGATAACTTATAAAAATTGATTCAGTTACCACCTTCTTCCTTATGCAAACAAAGGAAAAATTTAATTTCTTTCACATTCTCTGCTATTTTCCTTCTTACACTCTCAATTGCCTTTCTTCCTTTTCCTCCTCTCCAAACAATGTAAGTAATGTAAGTTGTCCTAGCAAAGATTGTTCCTGAGTCTCGACTTATCAAACAGATAAGAACTTCACCGAGTGCCTGTTAAGTAACTTCATTTACTGGTCCATTTCATATCAATAATGATCCTTTCAGGATTTTGTTCCAACTTTTAACATTGTACAAATAGTTTTTTGTCTAAGCATTTTTCTTCCATATGGTTGTTCATTTAGGTAACTGAAAAATTGGTTGTGATACTTAATTCTGGAATTTTTAACGTAATCTGAAAATCTAGAATTAATTTTTAAGGTTCTAGACTTCAGCCACTTGAATTCCTACAGTCCTGATTCCTGATACTAAGGGTTGATGTTGTAGCATACCAGTGGTTGCTTCCAGTGCACTTTACAACTTGTTGAACTCATTATAAGTGTGTAAGAAGTTATCGTGATTGTGATTTCGCCTTAAAAGTCTTCACCCTGTACATCTGATTGGTCATGACAATCCATTGAACCTTTATGGTTTCGAATTAATTATGTGCTATCTGCATTCATTAACAAACATTCATTTCCCATATCATGTTTATTCACTCCTTTGGATTCCACAGTGGCTGCAATGAGTGATGATCCAGTTCGTGAATGGATCCTTTCAGAAGGAAAGGCAACAAAGATCAAAGGAATCAGTCCAATTGGTGGTGGGTGCATAAATCGGGCAACTCGTTATGACACTGATGCTGGTTCGTTTTTTGTTAAAACAAACAGGTATTTGATTATGTTCCTCCTGTTTAAACGTTAAATAGATGTGATAGATGGTTGCGTAATATGGTATTATTAAAAGGGGTAGATAGTTGCTTAATATGTTATTGTTAAAAATCTAATCAGGAGTATTGGACCATCAATGTTTGAGGGAGAGGCATTGAGTTTAAATGCTATGTACGAAACAGGGTCAATCCGTGTACCAAAACCATATAAAGTAAGGATGACAGTTTTTTTCTCGTGTCCTAAATCTTTGTAGAAGCTTTCCTCCTCTTCCTCTTGAAAAAAAAGGTTTGTCATTGTATCCTAGAGATTATTGTTTGATGCATTGTGTAGGTTGGATCTCTGCCAACTGGTGGCTCGTATATCATTATGGAATTTATTGAGTTTGGTGCATCTAGAGGCAATCAGGTGAGAGTGATTGTTCATCTCTTTTTCCGATAATTACTATTTCCTTCATATCATTTTCTTTGTTAATTTGGTGATAACATTCAGATATTTGACCATTTTCTGCTTTTCAGTCTGCATTAGGAAGGAAGCTTGCTGAAATGCACAAAGCGGCAAAATCTGAGAAGGGGTTTGGCTTTCACGTTGACAATACTATTGGCAGGTATCATGCCAGGATCATATCTAAATGCTTCCATTATGAGGATGCATTTCGCAAAACCTACTATTTGATGAATTGCACACCTGCACAATTGTACTATGTGTTTGAATGGAAGGATCATTTGTAGCTTTTATACTATAAGGCAAAAGAAAAAAAAGTGAAATGAGAAATATTCAATTTTATGTCTAGTAATTGAAATTGGAGTTCTCTCATCATTTGTATCGCTCCATATATTAAGGCATAAACAGATCGGACAAATCAAGAGCTGAATATTTGTGCATATGTGTAGTACTCCACAGATAAACACATGGATGTCAGATTGGGTTGAATTTTTCGCGGAACACAGATTGGGATACCAGTTGAAGATGGCTCGTGAACAGTATGGAGATCCAATCATTTATGAAAGAGGTTTAAATCACCATTATATTGGAAATAAAACTGACTCCATTTATGGAATTTATCCTGTTTGATCATATGATAAATGCAATGTGGAAATGTGTACATCCTCCTCCTTCATTCTTAATTTGAAGTTGCTTCAGGCTTCGTTTTGGAATTACAATTTGAACCAACTTACTGTAGTAGCAGAGAAGGGATTGTTGCTCCTTAAATTCATTATAATGGGCTAACGGCCAAAAGTAGCATGCTTTCTTCTTCTCCGGCGCAAACCAGAGCTCTCACTTATCTGTTAATCTGCCTTTGAGTGATTTATAATCATACCTATCTTCCCCTGCTCATTCTGAGATAGATAGCGTTTAGTTTAAACTTCTGCAACCTAGTTTTCATTGGGCAACGAGACAACGTCGACATACATGGAGTGATGGGCAAATATCAAACTCTAAGGAGCTGAATATATGTCAAAACCCACATTTTTTGTAGTATTCCTTTTTCCTGAAATTTGAGGCTTGGCAGTTTCTACAACTTGAGATTAAACGGCTTAATAAGTAAATATTTTTAAACAACCCAATGATGTTACTTGGTTTTTCAATATCTGACATGCTTTATTTGTTTTTCTATCGAATTGATCCATTCTTAGGGCAAAGGCTAGCAAGGAACCTGGGACCTTTATTCAAAAATGTTGTCATAGAGCCATGTTTGTTGCATGGAGATTTATGGAGCGGGAACATGACATATGACAAGAATGGCGAACCTGTGATTCTTGACCCTGCATGTTACTGTAAGTCCTAGGTTTTGGTTTCAATATTGTTATAAAAAATTATTGTTTTTGCTTCATAATTTACTACTTCATATATGAAATATATCTCTTTCGAGCACCTGAAAATTGCGTTATCTGAGGCAAGCATGTTTGGTGCAGTTTATATTACTATGGAAACGTATATAGCTCCTTTTAATGTAACGACCTCTTTTATCAGAGGCGTTAACATAACCAGTTATAGCAGTAAAGATCAATACAGTATAAGAGATGGAACTCATGGAAGATTAGATAGTTAATGTAAATGACTAGGATCCTGATGAATTACAATAAGACAAGTATATATTGAAATATAGTACACTAATAAGGTAAATATTTGCTTCCTTTTCTACTTTTCAGAGGAAGATCAGTATGAGATAATCCAACCTTCCCAATTGCCTGAAGTTTGACTTTCAATGGTCAAACTCGGCATTTGATCAAAGCCATTTAAAGACAACTTCTGAAACTTTAATGGTGAAATGGAAAAAATGATAAAATATAAATACTTGTAACTTTGAAATTTCTCAAATTGCAAAAAATTTGTCTATAAATGCATTGACCTAAGTCCACAAATACATAAAGTTGACAAGTCTCCATACGGTGTCAGCTTACAATTATGACTCTTTTAAAAATGTTGCCGCAACCCCTGGATCTTCCACAAAATGCACTACTTTTGGAGAATCCGATATGCACGCACTTGTCTGGATTTTCAACAAGTTTGAGGGACAAGATCTTACCTCTATTGGATATTCGTCCTTATACTCGCAAACTAAGTTGCTCGGACTCTCCAAAATTGTTGCTGCAGCCATGTCAGATCCTTAAAAAATGCACTACTTTTGAAGGATCCGGCACACGCCCGATGACATTTTTGAATTGTCCAAGCAACATAGCTCGCAAACAATTAGTTAGGAATTGGGATTACTGTATAATGAAAGGTCAACATTTAAAAATGACATTGCCTCTTGAATTGTGCCAAACTTCACATGAATTGGTAGAGTAAACCTCTGGTAGCCTCTTCTATAGTTGGACATTGGGTTTTGGAAGTACTTTAATTGGACATTGGGTTTGAAATTACTATCTTTCGACATTGGATTCGATTTACTTCCAGATGTAGAGCCTGGTTTATGTGATTCATGTTAATGCCTATTGTAATAAGACTTAAATCCCTTTCTCCTCATTATTCCTTGTGCCAATATCATATGCACATTGCAATTCAGACGGACAAGGAAATATACATAAGTTGAATGATCTCTGTGCAATATTTATGTTCTGGCTGTCAGGTGCTTGATTTTTGGTATATGAATTAATGGATCCAGATGAACTAATAGTATGAATCTCGTCCTTCTTAGATGGGCATAATGAGGCAGAATTTGGAATGTCATGGTGTGCTGGATTTGGAGGAGATTTTTACAAGGCTTACTTTGAGGTGCTGCACTTAACTACAATTTCCAGAATTCACATTTTGTTTTCTTGTCTTAGACACTTAATCTGCAAAGACTTTCTAAGGGGGGGGGGGGGGGGGAGAAAGAAAAAGAAATCCCTTTTTTCCTGTTGTTCCTGAATAGATGACCGGTAATCTCTAATAACAAGTTAAGTATAATTAGCATCACAATTGAATTTTGTGATCCACCACCATATTGGCTTGTTAACCAGGCTGTCAACTAGCCACTGGATGGGGGTCTTTGTCTGACATTTGCTTCATATTCTTGGTATTTACTCTTATTCGTTTCCGTGTATGTTTCTATGTTCAGGTGATGCCTGAACAACCTGGTTTTGAAGAAAGGAGAGATTTATACATGCTGTATCACTACCTAAATCACTACAACTTGTTTGGATCGGGTTACCGATCTTCTGCAATGTCCATAATTGATGACTATCTACGGATGCTCAATGTCTAGACACTATTTTTTTTTCCTCATTCACTTCATTTCTTGTACATGTAAAAGCTTTTGTCTTTCTGTAGTTGTTGGCCATTTTGAAGAGCCGTTTGTACATTTATAACTGTGGTACTCCTTCACACGTCTTGTATAATCATTTCGACAGAAAATGCCATTTTTCATCTATTTCAAGTGAACATATGTATTAAACTGAGAAAGAGAGTCACAAACTGGAAGTTGATGTAGGCCAACTCTATTTCATCCATGATATAATTATTTGCTTCATATATTATACTAGGTTAACCAAGAATCAAAAAGAAGGAACTTCAATACGTGATGGTTAGCCTAGGGATAAAAGTTAAAACAGACTCTACAAATTTCATGAGGTATTCTATTTGACGCTGGAGGACACGAGGAGATGTATAGGTAGGGTGAAAAGACATAGCTAAAGCTTCACATGACTCTAGATTGATCGAAGAGTATGGAGGTCGAATATTTGGTAAAGATTAGTCGTAAATAGTTTTGTGACTTGTCTCTCCGTATTATGCCTCTATTTTCTTACCATTTGTTGTTACTACTCGTGTCTTTGTAAATATTGTGCTTTCCTCGAGCCTGAGGTCTATTGAAAATAGTTTTTCTATTTAGATGTAATAAGGTCTACGACTGTGTATAGGCTCTCTCAAATTCCATTTGTGGAACTATACTATTTTTTTACGTGCAAAATGGACTAGTTTTACTTTAGTGTTAAATGATTATTAGCATCTTTATAAAAAAAAACTTGGAAAATGATTTGACCAATTAGTAAAGTTGGTTAGTGTGGTAATAAGCATTGACTCTTTCCTTGAAATGGAAATAAGCATTAATCTTATGTTTTACTTAAATAGGCTGGATTAGAAGAAAAAGTAATTTTGAAAGGAGAAAGAGAAATGGAAATGGAGATGGAGATAGTTTCAGAGAAAGGAGGCATAGCTGAATTGATACAAGCACTTGACCAAGCAACCCTAATGGCTAAACAACTCCCCACCACTGCTGATTCTTCTCAACTCCTACAAATCCACTCTTCCCTTCAATCTGCTCACCACCGTCTCTCCAACTTCCTTTCCCAAACCCACCACCACCAAACACCACATCTCCTCCCTGCACCACTTCCATTTACCGAGAATTCTGTCTCCTCCGCCGTAGGAGGGGAACCTATGCAAGTTGGGGATGAGGAAGATGCTGTGAATGATTCCAAGAGTAGTGTTGACAGAGTAGAGGAGAGGATGAGGGATTGTTTCATTCAGAATAAGAGACCTAAAAGACCTCTTTCCCCGACGTCAGCTGTGGCTGAGCAGCGCCGGAGCTATGACAATGACGGCCCTGATTTGGAATTTGATCCTCATCGGACTAAGTTGAGGTCCTTGGATCTTATTTATCAGTTCCATTCTTGAACGACTATGTAGAGAATCGTTTCAAATTACATTTACTAGTGGAGTAGATAAGATGAATTATTTTCCAAATGTATTTTCATATTCCCTATCCATATAATCTAAACCATTTTCCCCCTATTTGGATTATGAGTTGATTTTGCTTCTTCATTTCACTGCAAATACTTACAGTGCTAATTCATCAACTCAAGAGTCATAACAATACATGAACAGAATGAGAAAGAATAACAACAATAATCACGCCTCAATACCATATGAATTCTCACTGATCAGGGATTGTAGAGGTGATCTGATGCAAACAAAATAAATATCGATTATACTTTAATGGCATACTCTACTAATGAGAGTAAAAGTAGTATGATACGTTATAACATATTTACACTCATGACAATTGCTTATGCTGTGTTGAATGGATTAAGGCTTTGATGAATTTGACAACAGTAGAGCAAGGGGGGCTCAAATCAAGTGTTGCAGGGTTGCTATTTTTACTTAAGCTGTTTGAATTTACTGCGGGTGATATTGCTCCGGGCTTGTAGACTCCCTATTCCAGATTCTGGTACCGGTGAAGCTTGAGCACAAGTATTCTCAGGACAGCTCAGCACCAAGTGGCACCAGAAGATCCTAGGGTTTAACAATTGAATTATGCAGCCTTACAAAATCATTAAGCGCAAGCTCCTCAGGCCTTGACTGAAAAAGAGAAAGTAAAGAGGGGGAAAACCAAAAGTGAGAAGAAGTGATTTAGACAGATCAGTTTCTAGAGTTCCATTGACTAGATAAATGAGAAACTACATCAGTAATACCGTGGATGGAAGACCAGTGCTAGCAAGAGCTTCTTCAATCTCAAGAGAAGAGCATATATGTTGTAGTGTCTTTCGTAACATCTTACGTTTCCCATTAAATGCACAGTTGACCTTAACCATCAATGAGGAATAGAATGTCAGCTTATAATAATGAGAAAGATGAACTACTCACCATATTTAACCCTAAATTCCCAAATTAGTTTTATAAACAAGTATTGGCCTAACCAAAGATCGCAGATGCTGTTTATTTTTATACAAAAGTAGTGTTATGCTTCCAATCGTTATATCACACTTGAACACACGCTGAAAGCAAAATGGAAAGTACAAGAGAAGGCTGTATACCATTGAGAAGAAGCTTTTAGCAGAAGAAACGGGAGGATAATCTACAGGTTGCTTCAGTCTGAAGGAAACTACAGCTGCGTCAACCTGAAGAACAAAAAACAGACAATTTCACTTTGTGACCCAATGGAATAATCATAACAATTACCTATTACACACCATCATATGGACATGGAAAAACTATATGACCAGCAAAGATCCTGTACATGATTTGGAACTATATCCTTGAAATAATACTATTCGTCAAAGAGATCAAGGGAAGTATTAAAGGAAACACGCTTAGAAGATATGTTGTAATGAAGGGAACTTATTTAAACGTTAAAGTAAAGTTTCATTCTACCATAGTTCAAAGTACTTGATATTGGACAGAGCATCACATCTGAAGTTGTCTAGGGGTGTATGTTCAATTTATTGGAAGTGACAGTGTGCCTGGAAGAGTCTCTAAATTCCAAACTGCTAATGTTTAAGTTCAAAAAATAGTTAATTATGATCTGTTCTCGGTTCAGAATAGGTGTTCGGGGCACTTACTTTAGGTTGTGGAAAGAAATTTGTCCTCGGCACCTTAAATTTGTATTCAGGATCTGCAGCGATAAATGTTAATGCAAAATTATTGATGAAAGCATATAAAAAGTTTTGAATCTATTTACAAAGATGTAAAAGTGTCATTGATATTAAAGATATGATTTTGATTAGTACAGTATATCTTTGAGACTCGAAGAATATGGACTGCTAGCATTCAACTAAACACAAATTTGAGGTACTAAGGATCAGAAATGAAAGACGGCACAAATCCACTGCAAATAGGAGTTGATATATCAGATAATTAGAAGTGGAATTTTTGGAATTTATCAGCAGAATCTAGGAAGAGTGCTTTTTTTTTGTCTCGCGGGACCAGGTAGCCAAAAATGAATCTAGGACCTGGTGTAACGATAGCTGAAAACCAAGTAAAACTTGGAAAAAGATGAGGTTTTGGCACAATCGTCACCTTTCATATTCAGAAAATTTACTTCATATATTGTATGTATTCTTATTCATAGCTACAAAGTAAAACTGGGTGTACTATCCCAGTCCAAATAAGATAACTGAAGGTTGTTTTTGTAGTCAAACAACATACAACTACAGAAATATTCTTCGAGTAATTAGGGTTGTCTTTTTTCAAGGTATCACCAGAAAATGTTTGTAATCCTCAGTACAGGACTAGAGTTACGACATTGAGGTCTAAGGGACTACTTCACCTCTCACAAGACTTCTCAAGTACCTGAGTAGAAGTTGATGAAAATATTAATGGGTCGGTATTCAGAGGACCGTAAGGATGAATCCACCATGCGCACAGCTGCTTCCTCCTGAAATTCCATACAATCAACTGTCAGTGATACTTCCAACAATTGGAAAAGTTGGGTGGGATTTGGTAACAGGTGAAATCTATCAAATGTTTCCTATATGCCATCAAGTTGCATACTTTGTGAAAATGACCTCCTACATTATGTCCCAGAACATCTACCATTATATTTTTCCAGAACTAGTAGTAATAGATGATACAATAAACATACAAAAACAGCACGAGGAGCTTGTTAGGTTTCGGTAACCATCAAAAGTAACTACCATATAGGTTTAAGCAAGAAACTTAGCTAAGTTAAATCAGAAACTAGTTCAGGATGTCGATGCAGAACGAGACATAGACTATGACAGAAATCAAACTTCAGACTCCAAAAAGAGTTGCTTTCTTTGTTTGGTGTGCAGTGCGTGATGCCTCCCCGATTGTGTAGAATTTGAGACAGAGAAGGAGAATATTTGTGAGTCGGTGTTGTATGAAAAGAATCTAGAGAGGATACTAATCATCTCTAGTTGCATTCAGGCTAGCTTCAAGATAGAGGACTCTTGTTTTCTTGTCTTTTAACATACACGGACTATGAAGAATGTAATCTTGAGTACAGAGGTTAGCACTGAAAGGAATAGCCTTGAAATGTCACCACTACGTCTCTTTTGGGATCTTATGGAATGGAAGAAAACGAACATAGTTTGAAAACAGTGAGAATGGTGTGAAAAGCATGAAAATATCCTTTTATTTCACTTGTATTTTTGGTGCAAAGAGACAATATTGTGTTGTATAGAGGGTTCACAAACTTCATAGGTACCTAGATGGCTTACGTTGTCATATAAACAACTTGACATATTTTTGACACTAACTTGGTGTTCAGTAATGAAAATTTGGGCAATGTAAAATGAAATAGAATCAGAGAAACTTTCACAATAACAAAATGGATGGGGCACAAGAAAAATGACAAGACCTGAGGCGATCTCTATGGCAACCGATATTACTCACTCTAAAACATACACAGGCATTACAAAGAAGCTTGCTTAGTTCTTGAATTTATCAAAAATAATCATACAGGTCGTTAAAGACCCTTTGAAAATAGAGATGCAAAAGCTTGGACCTCTAAGTCAAAGAAGTTTTAATCCTATCGCTTCAGATCGTAAAAAAGTATGACAACACAGAACAACCAACAGTCCCTGATGCACAACATAAGCTATCCGGTTAAAAAAATAGAAAGGGAAAAAAGAAGGAAAAAAAAAAAGAGAGCTGTACCACCATTCCCAATATCAACATAATTCCCACTACCTATTTTTGGTATTAGCAATCAATTAATGTGGAAGCATATTTAAACTGACAAAACCAACCTGGAGCAACAAAACTACTTCCGAGAAGATATCACCCATGGGAAGAAGTTGCTTAATAACTTCTGTACTTATGTTAAAAGGTAGATTGGAGACTACCTGGAATAATGAAAGGGATATACATATCCTGTTAGCATGATATTGAAGGCATTGGTAATTTGCACTACAAAACACATAATTTTAAAGCACAAAAGTGTCAAGAATAGGACCAACAGATTCCAATACCAAGATTCAACGGAAGAACTTGAGAAATAAATGCAGGTCCTTACCTTAGCATATTTTGGTTTCACACCAGAAGAATTCATTCCACTCTGCAGAACTGTGGACAAATGGGAGCGTATGTGACATTTTGTGAAATCCTCTTGCAAGACCTATAGATGCAGTGGTCACAATATCACATTTCTATATGTCCTTGCAATAGAAACTACTGAAGCATAACGTAAACCAAGTACATTTTATCTTCTTTTACAGTAGAAGAACATTCTATATTAGGTAAGGAACTATATTCTCAAATATTAACTTTAATTATGTATTCAAAGTGGAGGAAACGGAACTAAAATTGTTACCTTTACACAGTCTAGACTCGAAAATCTCTCTGTTACAAGGTCTGCCATGTAGGGATCCTTAAATCATTGAAAAAGAACAATTGTGTCAACAATAAAAAGGAACAATAATAAGATTGAAAACAGAAGATAGATAAGCTTTTTTTTCTTTTTTCTCATAACTGTTTACGTAAGATATATCCTCAAAGTTTGATAAGTATTAACATTTTCAATGCTATTACACTCAGAGGGACACTCTCACTACGCTTTAATCCCAAGCTATTCTATTACACACAGAGAGGGATACACATACACTCAATACACTTTAATCCCGAGCTATTCTATTACACACATAGAGGGATACAAACATACACTCACTACACTTCAATCCCAAGCTAGTGGACTGTAACCATTACATTCTATTTAAACTCGTGTCATTCCAACATGAATCAATTTCTCTTTAAATCTCAAACTTTTCACTAACATACAAGACTCTCTTAACCAGACTCAAGACTCCTAACATTTACTCTATGCTTGGCAAAAGATTAAATAAATCAGAAGTACATTGATAGTGGAAAAGAATAAACCTTTTCAATTGCAAGGACAGTGGCACCAGAATTGACAAGAACATTTGTCAGGGAACCGGTACCAGGCCCAATTTCAACCACCAAATCTCCTTCTTGCACATCAGCAGCAGCAACTAGTTGATCGTTTACCTCTGAATTCAGCATGTAATGCTGCAGTGCAAAATACAATTAAAAAAACACAAAACACCAAACTTGTTAGGACTGAAAATAAGCAGGTGTAAACGCGGAAGCTAGCAAAGCAAACCTCGAAAGACCACGAGTAAGAAGACAACGAGAAATATACCAAAAGACACAAAGATTTAACGTGGTTCGGTCAATCGACCTACGTCCACAAAGGAGATGAGCAATCCACTATAAACATGAGAGTACAAAATACAGAGGAAAACAACCTCAACCAATTCACTCGGAATACATGAGAGGTTCACAAATTCTCCCTCTAACCAAAACTCTTAAACCCCTTAAAATTACATTGTGAATGCTAATTAAGTTAGAAGGAACATGCCTCTATTTATAGAGTCCTAAATCTTTTCCTACCAAAAAAAGAATAGTCAATTCAAAACCTTTTCCTAAAAGGAAAACCTATTTATGGTAAGAAATCAGGGCAAATAAAACCCAACAAATCTCCCCCTTGGCCTGAATTTCTGACAAAATAAATTTGTTCACCTTCTTTACTTAATCTTCAACAACTTGATTCTCCTCTCCATAATCTCCTTTACAAAATTTATGTCTCAACACAGAGAACCTCTCTGAAACAATTTCTCCAACAAAATCTTCATTACTGTCAAAAAAAGGTTGCGGCTAGAACTACACCCGTCTGAACACCTCTTTCTAACTTGGTTCAATCATCGATTATCGAACCACTACACCTGACTCTATCATTGAATCTGGCTCTGATACCACTTGTTAGGACCGAAAATAAGCAGGTGTAAACGCGGAAGCTAGCAAAGCAAACCTCGAAAGACCACGAGTAAGAAGACAACGAGAAATATACCAAAAGACACAAAGATTTAACGTGGTTCGGTCAATCGACCTACGTCCACAAAGGAGATGAGCAATACTATAAACATGAGAGTACAAAATACAGAGGGAAACAACCTCAACCAATTCACTCGGAATACATGAGAGGTTCACAAATTCTCCCTCTAACCAAAACTCTCAAACCCCTTAAAATTACATTGTGAATGCTAATTAAGTTAGAAGAAACATGTCTCTCCTAAATCTTTTCCTACCAAAAAAAAGAATAATCAATTCAAAACCTTTTCCTAAAAAGGAAAACCTATTTATGGTAAGAAATCAGGGCAAATAAAACCCAACAAAACTCACTCTATACACCCATTTCGCTGTTCACTTTACTACGGAACTGAAAAACATCAAACACCAGCTTGCTCAATCATACCCACTTCTCTGTTCGATGAAATGCCCCAACGAACAATACCCATTACCGTTCAGAACCAGCAAATTACCTGCCCAAGTGACTTTCTTGGAAAACGACCTTTAGAGTTGAGAGCTTTGAGAGTGGCATGATAGTCGTCCTCGGCCTTGTTGTTTATTCTTGTTTCGCTTGTAGTTTTAGATACTGCAGCTACCGTATGAAGGGATTTGGGTCTTGTACTATGGAAAGCAAAGGGTCCATCGTACGCCGGAGAATTTGCCGGAGGTTTTGAAGTTGAAGAGAGTGGCAGCAGGGTATGCAGCAAAGAAGGCATTAGTAGTTCTTTTGCAGTTATTGGTCTGTTAACTTCAGGGGATTTATCCATGAGAATGTTAACGAAAAGACAAGTTTGCCCCTTCTAAAAATGGACTCAATGATTATCTTCTTTTACTTTCCAAGGGTAAAATAGACTTTATCATACAAAACTCTTTTTATTATGATAATGACCAAATGTGTAAGCATAGTACAGGAACATAGTAGTACTACAGCATCTATTTAGCAACTTGAGGTTCATGAAAATTCAGATTTATATACAAACATGATGAGATAAAAGGTACATCGAATCGCTAAACTACCTATACAGCTTTGAATGAATAAAAACTTGAGTCAGCTAGATTAAAGAAATTCATTGTCCTCCCAAAATAGTTGTGTACTTCTGTCTTCTGTTGTTTCCAGTAGAGACTTAATGTCTATTTCAGTACCTAAACTATTGGCTTCAAGTGTTATTTGTGGTAACTCTGGTGCTGAATATTGTTGCTGTATAGAATCATAATTCTCTAGTGATGGCACATATACTTCATCATCACCAAATAATATTGCAGAATAGTCTTCAAGATCCTTTGATGATGGCTGTGGTGCAAGCTGTTCTTGCGGTATGAAGCTGTCAGGTATTTCTGGGATTTGACATGATATTGTATTCTCTGCATTATCGAATAGTAGAAGATTCTGTTGTTGTGAAATGCTGTTAGAAGTATGATTGAATGTGAGATTTTCAGGTTGAACTGAAGAGGATTGAATTAAGGTATTTTCAATAGGGGTTTCCAAGAATTTTGGTGAAGATTGCTGCTTGTGGATGTAGTCCTCTGATATTGAGGAACATAGACCAGAATACGCATTATTTGGGATTACAGTACAAGAGGAACTTTTGTGACCAAAGTTGACAGATTTCCCATCTGTGCTCAATCTAAAACCAAGAAATTCCAAATCAGAATTACTTGAGTTTGTGGGCTGGTTTTCATTGCCACTTTGGATGCTGAAAAGCATGTTCTTTCTCTTGTCACCATATACCCTGAAGTTACTATTATGAGCTATTCTTGGCATAAATGTTGAATGTTGTCCAATTAGGCCATTATGATCTGCTTGTTGCAAATCCAAGAGACTGTTCTGCTGCTGGAAACTGCCCATTTGGCCAGAAGTTGGACAGTTCATGCCGCCAGTTCCTTGCTGGAAGTGATTCTGAAATGGCTGTTGTATAGAATGAGCATATCCTCGCGAACCACTGAAATTTAGAGGAGACAGGTATGGTTGAACTTGAAAGCATTTTGCATTAGCATCATTTGTAAGGATTTGGTCATAGATAGAAGCAGCTGAACTTTCTTGAGCTCTTTTAATACACATGCGATATTTCTGCAAATAAGTACATTATTTTTGTTAAATAGCAATTAAACTTATCCGTAATAGTATATGATGAGAATTTAATATATTGCGATTTTGAGAATGAAGACATTCAACATCTGTGACATGCATCAAGGGACAAGTGCAAGGTTCTAGCTCTTAATGCAAAGATTTTGCTAGATAATAAATGCATCTTATCATGTGCTTACTAAAACTGGTGATTCTTGTATTAATTTCAGAGATTTCGTGTTATAATTACGCTATTATGGTTCACATTTTTTTATTTTGGATAACCCCTAGAAGAGAAAAAAAAATGGAATGTCCATATGGAGAAAAAGGAAAAGTTAACAGATATCATATCTGATGAAAATTTGGTAGAAGTGATTGTAAAGAGATTTAAAGTTCTGCAGAAGATTTTAGTAATATAAATGAAAACACACCTGCAAATGACTGGCAACATGTTCTCTAGTCAATCCAGGCTCATTCATAATTTCAACTATTTTCTTAGGAACAGCCTCTGGATATGAATTAACATAAACCAAAAAAAGTTTCATTAATATCAACTACATAATTCAGAACAAAAAAAAAGTAAAAAGAACTCTCAGGGGAAAAAAGAAAAGGAGAAAATGTTTTACTTTCATAGCCTAAGTACTGGATAGCTTGCAAGAAACTTTGATGCATCTTTGGAGTCCATACAACCCTTCGTTTCTTTTCGATGTCTCTATTTTCTTCACTATTAGCTTTTCGCTTACCCTTCAGATCATGCGCCTTTATCGCTACATCAGTATCAGCAGATGTTGTGTTCTCTCTACTTGTCTCTGCAGTTACATTCTGAGGCAATCTTGAATCATTCTCCTCTTGATTGACTACTGTTTTTCTACCTTTCTCCTTCTCTAACACCATTTGCCAAAACTTGTTCATCTCATTTGTATCTGAGAAACTCACAACATAGGCTCCAACACTACAATCTTGTACTTGATTTTCACATCTTGTATCATCAGGTGACATAACTGTAGAAAAATTAAATGTGCAACCCCCTTTAAAGACTTAAATTGCAAAACAAATAAACTCTGAAAACACTTACAAATGGTAGGAAGATTGAGTTTGTTCTTGATGATTTGTAGAATATCAACCCCATTTGTGTTAAGCCTATGGATGTTTGTAAGAACAAGATTGAATATACTCTTTCTCTCCCAAACAGCATTTAAAGTATCCATTGTTTTTCCAACATGCAAAACTGATAAAAACAGAAAAACAACAGAATTCAAAGTTAAACAACTTTATACTTCTAGATACATATATATATGTAAATAGAAAAATATACCTTGATAAGTTTGGTTGTGAAGCATATCAGAAACAATATTATGACAAGTAAAATCATCAAGAACTAAAAGTATGCAGATATTTTTAGTTCCCATAACAGATGAATTGGCAGGAATGTCCATGTTTTTTTTTTGTAAGGAAGATGTTTAATTTGGAGGTAATGTAACAATAAGGGATATAATGTTGTATTTTGTAAGAGCACGGGAAAACACAAATTATTTCCATTAATTGCTTTTATACTATGTTTGTAGGCCCAATGCCAAATTTTATAAAGTAATCCGAAAATTACTTAGAAAATAGCTTTATTGGTGTATCTATATAAAGAAATAATAAAAATATGACTAGTTGTGAATTTTCTTTCTCCTTGAGAGTTTCGCATCATAACAACCTTCAACACAAAAGAAGAAGAAAAAACGATCTTATTTCATTTATATATATTTATACTTGATATACAAAATACGTATATTTGTATCCACTATTATATTTTAGAGTAATAAATAAAATATGAGTATTTGTTGCGACTATTATTTTTTAGGGTGGCTACAATAAGATAATTATCCCGATTTTATATAGAAAAAAAAGAGTTTGAGAGAGCCTCTTTGTAAATTTATAAGAAAACAAGGGTGGGTAAATCTTCAAAAATGTGAATTGGGAATTTCTTGTATAGGGTAAGAGGAGAATTTAGAATCCATTAAAGATAAAAAAAAAAATATATGAGACAAAATTACTCTTTCATAATTTTGTCCTTGTGAAGGAGTGTAGATAATTATGCTCTGTTTTCCTTTTCTATCTATTCCTCATTCAACGATTTTAACATTTTACTATGGATATATGTATGACTGTGGATTTAACTCCTACATTCCTCAACAAATTTTACAAGCATACAAGTGAGAATTTATATAGTCTATAACAAAACATTGACTATCTCTTAAAGTTTATAAAATTTATCAATGTATCATAAGATTTTCATTTGCTTAAAATGAATTTGTATCGAAGATAAAAATCATATATTGATTAGCCCATGAATTGTAAATTGAATTTGTGTCGAAGATAAAAATCATATATTGATTAGCTGATAAATTGTACGACAATTATAAAAATCATATAAATTGACCTAGGTAAATACATAAACTCCATTGGATTATAAGACAGTTCAATATTAAACCTAAACCTATTGTTAGAGTATCGCTTTTATGCGGCGAAAGTCAGTTAAAATTAGGTAAAACTCCTACTTATGCCAGCATGACCAATAAGCAGACTGGCAGGAAGAAATCAATTGAACAATCAAATCATTGGTTGCTTCCACCTTTGACACTTATTTACCTCATTTTATAAGTCAGCTTGCATATACAAAAAGAGAAAGAAAACAGAACATAAGAGTTATATGCACATCATTCTAATAATTGCTGCCTGAGAGAAAAACTAACCTACATTTACAAGTGAGCCTGCATTTTACCAAATGGAGTTAAAAAAACAAAAATAAAGATTACTATGCACCATCACTGTGATAACCAATTTACAGGATGCAAAGGTATTGAATAATCCTGCAATATGGCTAATCGAACAAAAGCTTGCGTCTAACTGACTTGGAGTAGTTTCGGATGGGTTCTTTATCTCTTTCTCTAGAAGTATCCGCACTAATCTTTGGACAGCCAGTTTCACTCTCCTCTGGCTTCTCATGACAAGGGACTTTGGATGATCGATAGAAGTTGGTGATGCTGAGTTGAACACCTTTCGGTGATTCTGAATTCTCAGACTTCATTGGCCTTTTTCTACGTGATCTTGATTCTTTTAGTTCCTGGGGTATCACAAATGAGCATTTAGTAAACAGAACTAACATTCTTGCGGAATGGAATTCGGATTAGGGGGGTTGAGGTAGGGTAGAGAAAAAGTAAATCAGTCTTTACCTTGTCTCTCAAGAACAGGGACACCTTTTCTGGAAAAGCATTCTGTACAAGCACCATATCTTCTTCAGTTGACAAAAAGTTGCATCCCTCCTTGACATGAATCTGCGGAGAATCAGGTTCATTAAGTAAATCTGTGGACTCATCAGCTATCCCCAGCTCCAGTTCCGTATCAGAGTCTTCAGAAGGTATGCAGGTTACATTGCTCATTTCACGTGTTGGTTTCTTCCAATTGATCACGTAAAGTTGATGTCCAAATCTTGTCTTCACCCGCTGAATGGAGTCAAATTCATATTGTCCGCCTAACAATTGATCTTTGGAATTTGAGGCCACGTCTCTCAGAAATATGGTGGATAACATAGGAAACATTCTTTGACGTGTATAAGATGGCTCCCAGTGCTGATAATAAGCCAGATAATCAACTATCATATCAATCTTTGGATTTTCCCATGATAAATGATAATCACCATCTGCAAAAAAAAATTCCACGAGGGTAAACAAGGTACAGAACTTGTCTTGAATTGATTGCAGACTATGCAAGAGGCACTTATATGGGAGTTCAGACAACTACAACAAGATAAACTTATACTAACATGAATTATAGAGAGTTTTAGGGAATGTTTTCTGTTAGAACTCACAAAGAAGAAACAACAACAGTAAACTTATGAAATGAAAAGAAAAGTTTAGCCGGAAGCTATTTAGGTCTACCAAGACTCCAAGATTGTAGGCTGCTAATACTATATAGAAAAATATAAGAAAAAGAAATGAAATTGCTAGAATTGACTGTAGATAATGTACCATTGGACTCCTTAGCATGATATAAATATAGTTCGATAGGAAAAAAAGAACACGAAATAACAAAAATCTAGAGTAAGGCAAGACTCCTATTCATCTAGCAGATTTACGTAACTATTTGAGCTAGGTTTTCTAGGTTTAAGTTAGGCTCGAAATCCCTAATGTTGAGCCACCAAGGTTGGGCCACTCATGTGGTAACTTCACACTCTTAAATGTCCAGACCTGGGTGTGCAGGGTGTTAGAATCAACATCAGTTAAGTGAATTGAATGTGATCTCCTTAAATGGTCTTGGGAAATATCCTCACTACTTGAGCAAGCTTTCCAGGTTGAATTAAGCACAAGGTCTAATTTGTGAACAAGAGGCTAGAAAAGTCATACAAGTCGAGCTGAAAATGAAGACCGGAAATATAGAAAAGGAGGACCGAGGGTGATGGGAAATCCACTGGCTCTAGTGAGTAAACAGCAGACAGTGATTAACAAAAATTTAAATGGCACTCTAGATAAAGCACTGGGTTCAAATTTTTTAAAAAAAAAAAATCATAAATTAGATGCCATAGCGACTGAGGTAAACTTAAATAAATCAAAATAAAAAAGATATTCACATGCAAATTGTACTTGCAGACTATAAATGAACTTCTATCATAATTGCCAGTTCACTCACCATATTGCTGTTGTTTGTTCAAGTACATTTCTGTGATCTCATTGTTTCGGAAATTCTGCTCTGAGGCTATCTTTCTGCAAACTTTAAGCTTCCAATTCTTGTTTCTTTTCTGTTCTTTTTCCTTATTATCCTGTCATATAGCACCACAGCCAGCGTTTAGTGAAGGATGAGACCAGAAGGAAAAAGGAATGCCCTGAATAAGAAGCTGCCTGACAGAATAACATATCATTTCAGTAAAAGATCAATGAAGCAGGTCGCTTCAGATGTACCAAATCACATGGGGCGCAATCACACTTGAAGCCCAACGGCTTCTGAATGCAACCCTTGTTGGCGGTGGAACTGCAGTATTGACAAGCGAACTTGAGGTGAGCTTTCTTGCTTCCGGGATGTCCACAGATCGAACAATGTGGAACTTTGGTTTTCCGAGGGCTCTCATCTGAACTGGGTATTAAACTACTGTCTAAGTTGACTTCGTGCTGGAAATCCTGTAGATCCCCTCCACCTATTTCCCTCAACCTGCATTAATGGGCAGTTAACTGTAATGGGTACTCATGAACCATTTTTCGTTGTATTCATAGCAACTACTAAAATTTGAAAATATCATCATTGACTTTCCCATGCCCCATAATCCACCTGCTCACTCAAATCAAGAGAAATACAAACCTATACAAAATCTCATCATCACTGAAAGATTTGACAAAACGAACTGCTGTTTCAATCCCGATCCCTGGTACACCAGTCAAGTTGTGGTCATTTCCCACCAAAAGCGAAATTGCTATCAACTGATTCCTTCTCAGCCCTAGACCAGACTCAATATCTGACATGTGATAGCACTCAAATGGTTCCTGCACCAAAAATAAGATGCATCTTTAGGCAAAGATTTAATTTAGACTCAATGTACAACAAGTGATATCAGTTGAATAGTCTGCATACAAAGTTGCAGGTACTTAATTACCACTAAAAGCATCATACTCTATCAATCACTAGATAAATAACTCTACTGGTCTTTCATACAATACAAAGTTCATGAAAAATCTTATCAAGGTTTATGCTAGCACATCCCTTTCTTGATAGCAAATATTAAGACAGAAAGCAATGGAAGGAAGGTGAAAAATTTAAAAGTAATAAAACTAAATATGAATTGAGAAACTAAAAGAATTACAAAAGCATACAACTAGAAGACTTCTCTCTTATATGAAGTGTTAGTGTGTTACTTATGACTTATCATAAATGGTTAAATATGACAAATATATTACAAATATTCACATTGAAAAACAAAAGAGCCTAAGGGTGTGTTTGGTATGAAGGAAAATGTTTTCCATGGAAAATATTTTCCTAGAAAATGTTTCCTGGAAAACAAGTAGATTTTTGACTTATTTTCTCATTTTTTGTTGGTGAGTAGAAAATATTTTTCGGAAATGATTTTTAGTGTTTGATTTATGAATGAAAAATGTTTTTGAGAGACATCTTTTATTTTTACTAGAGTAGAAAATAATTTATGAAATTGAAAATATTTTTTAAAAACGATTTTTATTTGGGTTTGTGGTGGGGGGTGGGGGAGGGGGTAGGAGTGAAAAAATAAAAATTTGAACTTTATAGTATTTTTAAAAAACAAAAAACGAAGAGCAACCTAACCTTTTTAAACATAAACGAAACAATAAAAGACTTGCAAACACAATAAAAGAAGAGCAAGCTAACCTTTTTAAACAGAACAATTAAATAAGAGCTTATATCATGTCAAATCTTTCGGAACACAGTTATAAACACACTAAAGAATTTTTTTACATATTTTACATGTTCTATACACATAAACATACTTGGGAGCATAGTAATAGCATCTAGTTTAACCACAACCCCATGCAAAAGGAGAGTCCAAGTAATAGCATCTAGTTTAACCATGACCTCATGTGAAACGAGAGTTCAAGCACGCTTACATTGGAGTTGGGTTGCATATTTTTGATAACACAATTGGCTCCGAAGAGAAATGCATCACTGTCAGAAGTTATACACGCATCAACTAGTCCTTCCCTATTCAACTGTGCACAGAGTGCTTCTGCTTCTCCTTTTGCTTTTAGGACTGACACTCCTAGGAGTTCAAGCAAATCCTAATGGATCATAAAAATTTACACTTTAGCTAACAACCAGAACATGTAATATTAGCAGCTACATGAGAGAGGAAGGTCAAGCTCACTAAACATCTAGAGAAGAACTTCCATGTGTGGTGACTTGTAGAAATAAAGGGAAGTTGGATAAAGTCAACAATAAGAGACGGTACTGCCTGTAGTAACGAGATTAGGACAAAACATCCCCGTATTTTCCATAGGACAAACTAAACAAATTACAATCTATAAGCTTTGCTCCTCTAATACAGGAAGTTATATATATACACACACATGATTGTGCTGAAATTACCATATAGCAAGCTAAAGAATGGAGTCCTATTACGAAACAACCCTCAGTTTCCTTATTATTTGTTCCATCTGAAAGGATTGACTTGATAACCTTTTGCATCTCGTGGAGAACAGTCGAAGCAACATGAAAGACACCAAAGTTTGCATCATTTCACCCCATGTGGGGTCAATGAAAAACTGAGATATTAGGGCACGTTACGATTCTATAAAGTATGTGATAACCTTACTTACTCTTCAAAATAAAGTATGTGAATAGCTCCTTAACCAAAGTAGCTTTCTAGTCCTACTACCCAATATCATGGAGGTAAGTTATCCAACAAATTACCAAAGCCTCAATACTTGATACAATATTAAAACTTGTTCTTGATAACGACTTTCACATATTAAAGAACCCTAAGCCAGAGTCATACTGAACTGAAAACTGAAAAGGAGAAATCTTGAGATAAAAAAGGAACACAAAGATACATGTTGATTAGAGAGTCAAAACAAAAAGTGACAGTATACAAACTTACAACACATTCTTTTTCGCATTTCTGAAATGCCTTGTTCCTTTCAATTGAAATGCCTTCCTCAGCCACTGGCAAACTTGATAAATCAATTCCTGATGCCCGAAAAAATCGTGCAATCCTTGCCTGAGACTTAAGTGGTGATGCAGTGCCATCCGTGACAAAAACAGGATATGCCCCAAACTACAAAATCATCAAACAACACTTCCCTCAATACTAAAGTTTGCCAAACAGCACCTATCAGCTCCCATTGAGAAACTCATACAGAAAAACAAAGTCTTTACAGTGATAGTCTTTTCTTATGTTCAGGAGGTCTTTAATTAACTACAGTCTCCACCTATCCTGATTTCAAAGCATATCCGGTCCCAAGCTTGACTGGCTTAAAAATCCTCTAACTAAAGAAAATCAATACGCAATGTTGAAAAGATTCGAATGGGTACAAATCATTTAAGTAGTTGAGTTCCACTAGTATGGAATTGAGACATAATTGATTCACAACAATGATCAAAGAAGCCATGAATACATATGCTAAGCAAGCTCTAGAATAACCCCCACCACCACCACACAAAAAAAAAAAAGAAACCCGCCAAGTTTCCTCTTTTATTCTATTAAAATAAAATAGAACACAAAACCCACCTAAAAAAAGAAAATTCAAATTCTGGGTGTCTGCGACTATGTGGTACCTTAGAGAAGAGATTGATGGTACGGAAAAAAGTGAGTCTGATATGTGGATTTCGAATTTGGCCTTTGAGTGCAGTTTCTTGCTGAACGATCCAATATGACAAGTCGACAGCTACGCGTTTGTTTCTCAAGAAATCAAATCCTTCAGGTCGAGCGTAAGGTTTCAATAAATCCCAAAAATTTCCACCGACCCCCATTTCATCCTCATCAATTTATTCCAAAGCTTTTTCTTCTACTTGAAACAGTGGAAGAAGAAGGAGGGGAATTTTAGCCGTTGTGAAATTGGTTGGACTGAAAAGAAAAAAAAATTTATATTGGGCTCTTTTCTTATAAAAAGCCCAATGATTCGCAAATTCTTGGTCGGCCCATGAACTGGTGGTAGTAATAATTTTTTTGGAAATTTCGTGGGAAAAATTACTTAGATAAATGTTTCTTTTAATAAATAATTATTGATTTAAGCGATAATTTTTATTTAGAAAAACTTACATAAATATATTATAAATAAAAAATGTTTTCCATTTATAGCAATAACATTATTTTTTCACTTTATCACTTTTAATACATTATAATACACTTTTAATTCATATTATAAAAAATAATTTATTATTCACATATAATACAAGTTTTATTGATGGATAATAGATTAATCACACATTTTTATACTCTTATAATACAATGTGTCAACTTCTTAACAAACAAGTATAGTATATTTTTAAAAATAGTTATAAATATATATATATTGCATACTTTAATTCACTTTCAATACATATTGCAAATTTAACATAGTATTGCTATAAATAATAATAAATAAAAGAAAAAATTATTGAAATACACATCTTATGTTTTCCTTATTTCCAATATCCCCTTCTATTTTTAAAAACCTCTAAAATCCCTTATTTCTTTAACGTATTCAAGCTACATATTAATGTATCCGAACTAAATATTATGTATCCGATTGATTTCATAATGTTTTCGAGCTACATAATATGTATCCGAGCTACATATTTGTCTGGATACTTTAATGTTTTCGAGCTACATATTATGTATCCGATTTATGTTCCTTTTTAAGGGATTAATGTAATACAAACTAAAAAAGGATAGATTGCAATTGGGAAAATTTCATATATGGCAAACTTTTTTGATTAAATAACATTATATGGGTATAGTTTGCCTAATTACATTCTATGAGTATAGTTTAGTTATTTTAGGTATCTTTAATTTTGTATATAAGGTTTCTTTTGTTTTTTATTTATACAATTCTATTTTAAAAAGTGATTTGTAACTGAAGCGTTAAATATGCTAACAATAAACATAGATAATGCCATAATTAGTAAACGTCCTTTTTTAAGGTAAACGTTCAAATTCAAAAAAATAAGAATTATACAACAATTGAAACAAAAGATAAACTTGTTTTGCTGTTTATGAAACAACAGTTCATCAATTTTATTTTTATTTTTTCTTTGTAATCGAATTCAGGTAAGTGTTCATTGCACGAAAATTCATGTTTAATATTGCAATAATTATACAATGTTCTATTGGATTTACAAATTTTGATTTATGTGCGTTCGTTATTGTGGTGTCATAATTTATTTTATTTTTTTTGAAAAACTAATTTCAAAATATGATTATCTTAAGCAGAAATTTCGTACTATACAATTATATACTTTTTGTTAATGTAGTATTTTTATATTATAAAGAAGATCAGTGTAACCGAATACAGGTAATCGTTGGTGATAATTGTATATAGCCATAAAGTAAGTGTTTTGCTTTTGATACAATTATATACTTTTTTTTAGTAGTATTTGTATATTAAAAAGAATATCACTGTAAAATCAATTCAGTAATTTGATTGTATAATATATACAAAAACAATCAATTTTAAAAGAAGTCATGTACAGATTAATTTTTTGTATGTGTCTACAAACTTACCTTTTTTGTATATTAATATATGTACATGAATATAGTAGTTAAACATGGCAATATATACAATTGTCTAAATGACTTTGTATATACTCCAATAATATATAAATTTAATATATACTAACTTCAATAATTTGTATATAACTACTAAAATATACAAATTACAATTTTTGTATATGTATATAAACTTAATATATACTAACTTCAATAATTTGTATATAACTAATAAAATATACAAATTATAATCATATATGAAATTTTTTTCATCTGTATAACTAAGTCCAATTACATTTTGTATATATATACAAAAACAAAAATAATAATGAGCCTTTAATATACAATCTGCTACTACCACTATTAAGACTTAGTATATTATTCATTATACATAACTTAAAGTATGTATAAAGTAATCAAATCTACAGACACATATACAAATATATAACTAAAATATGTGTGTACTAAACATGCAATATACTATATACAATTACGTGAATACAAAATTTACTTAAACAATAATTTTTGTATATTAACATCTAAGTAACAAAAAAATTGTATCTAAATTTGTGTTTTAAGCCACTATCTCATGATTATGATGTTCTTCAGATCCGTCAACTTCACATGCATTTTCCTCTGAATCAATGTTTAATGCTTCTAGCTTTAGCATTGTTAATAACTTCTTGAACTGCCATAGGGTCATATTTTTTCTTTGATCTCAATTCTTCTATTGTTTGTTCATGTTGTGTTTTGATTTTACCATAGACCCTACATCAATCCCAAAATCTTGAGTTAGACCCATTGAAAACGATGGTAAATTATAAACAAAATTGACATGCAATGGAATACCTCTGGTAATCCTCATAGATGAAGATGATTCATTCATTCTGTGACTAATTTGAGATCTAATAAGAACAAACAATCGATTATTTCATCAAAAAAATATGAAAAAACATAAGAAACACAATACATATACAATTGTTGAATAAGAAGAAGAAAAAAAAGAAAAACGACTAAAATTTAGGAGTACCAACGAAAATTGAATTCAACTTCGGAAGGGAGTAATTGAATTTTGGACAATTTGAAATTCAAATCGGATAGAGGTATTGATTGTAGGAGAAAAAGATGGAATATGAATAGGAGATATAATATTATTTTGTGTAAAATTATATACAAATTTTTTTTAAAAAAGATTTTTATACTATTGGTTATATAATAGGTGGTGGACCCCATTAATTATAGCAAAAGAAACTATAATTATAAAAAGTAAATAAATTAAACTATACCCCTATTATATAATTACTTAGAAATGTTTATCATTTCATATTAAAAGTATGTAATTTCTAATATTTATTCATTTTAAATTGGCACCCGGTAGCCCAATACACATTTTACAACTTCCTCGTTAGAATAGCTGCTTCTTTTTTTCCCTTTCTTAATTCCTCCCTAGTAGCCCAACACTGTTGTTGCTCTCTCGGTGACTTAAGCTCATAATTATCGAATTGGAAGTGAGGGATGTTGCTTATCATCCGAGCAATTTATTTTTGTCTCAATTAAAACAATCTTCGAGTTAGAAGTGAGGGATGCTTAAAATCCAAACAACTTCCTCTCGTCTCGATTAAAATAACTTGAGTGTTTCATTTTTCTTTGTCTTATAAAATTTCTGTCGAAACAGACTATCTACCCTGGACTCTATTTGTGAGATCTCATTGGTATATTGTTGTTATTTAAAGTTTGTATCAAATTACCTTACCCCAAACATTTTAATCTTCTCATCAAATCTCTCTATTATTATATCTAAAAAAAATTGGTTGAAAATTATCATCCTAATTTCAAGTTTGAAAGATGTATCCTTCCATAAATGACATATTCATTTTAATCTCATTAAGAAAAAAAAAACAAGAGAGACATATTTTTAACTTTCTTTTTTTATGTCTCCTTGGTTTCTTGATGTTGGATTACACGAGTGTAAGTAAGTGCGTGCGAGGATTGATTAGTAACACATGGACGATGATTTACATAAAATTAGAGGAATATTTTAGGAGATTTGGAGTAAAACATCACCCCTAAAAATACAATTCTAGTGTCATAAATCACGTATATTAGCATCTCAAAAGCACAATATTCATTATCGTTAATATAAATATATTACGCATAGCATGTTATAGACCGTATCTATCATACATAATTTCCATGGATATTCCCATAAAAGACAAGTTTAATAGAAAGCGTTTTACTTTCATAATAAAATTTGTTGACATAAATTCAAATTAATTAAATTTTAAAATAAATATTAAATATAAAAAAATCCAGTCAATTATATGAAAGCAAATAGGCCACGGGGCTATATAGACAAGTCCAATTTTGACCAATAAATTAACCATGCTTGTTCTTTTGTGTATCGAGGGATTCATGAATACAACCTTGTTACATGTCTTATCATAAGATGTACATACAAAACCAATTTCTAAGTATTCATCATTTCAAATTTGTTGGTACGTGGACCGGCCAGAATTATAATTCAGCTAAAACCTCATAAACACATGCATCCAAAAAAAGAAAAAAAGGAGGCTGAACATAGATAGAGAGAAAAAAATCTTTTGATCAGAATGATATTTTATCTATGTTATTTTATGTTTTTAAATATTTTTACCCTTTTAACAAAAAAATAAAAAATAGATTCATTTCTTTTTTTAAAAAATGTATATAATTTTTTTAAAAAATCGACCAAATTTTCTGGATCAACAAGAAAAAGTAAAACACCTCCCAATTGTTAGCTTATATTATTAGTCTCAAGAGAAAAAAAAACATTGTTTAGTTTGGTTCTCTTTTGTGTAATTAATACATTATATGTATAATAGAATATGGAACAAGAATGAGGCTACTAATAGTAAATGGAATAAAAATAACAAAATGATCTTCATATAATAAGTAATATATATTTAATTTGTTAGAAAAAATAATTAATTATGTGCCATATCTACCAATTTCTTTGTACCATAAATTAATTCTAATAAAAAATAACCTCTACATTATTAATTCTTACATAATGAAAATATTTTTTTGACAGATATTTTTCTCTATAGCAAGCACACTCTTGACTTTTAGCGTTACTCACTTGAGGAGAGAATTAGAAAAATGAACAGCGTAGGGGGTAAGGTAAAAAAACTGCAACATTGGATACCTTAATTAATTGATGCAGAGAACTAGGTACCAAAAATACTAGTATATAGATTTGCAAATTATAGTAAAATCTTCATTTTTTGTAGTTGTAGGAGTAAAAGGAGACAAGTTTGATGCCAAAATCAGTATTTTCCACCTCCAATCGATTTTGCAAAATAATATATTACAAAATTGTTTCAGTCCATGCGTGCTCTTATTTATTTTTTTTAACTATATTACTATTTTTTGCATCCAACACCAAGGCAAGGCTCTACATGCTTCTTCACATTTTCTCAATTAGTATCCACTAGTTATGTTTTTTTTATAAAAAAAAAGTAATCAATTTTGTGCTAAACGACAAAATGTACATTATGCATGAAAGTTAACAAAGTCAAACAAGTCATCTTTGTTTGTAGGGGCACAATTTTCACAACTTAAAACAAATTATAAGTAGTTAATTAATAGTTCCATCACTAACACAAAATAGTAATGGTGAGGATTTAATTAATAGTTAGTAGTAGTAAATTAATTAATGTGTGAGCGAATCAAATCAGCCATTCATCATGCAAGATTTGTTAATAACATGTCAAGTACTAACTTAACAAGCCGAAAACATAATTTTAGACAAATTAAAGGTTCTCTACAATGATTAAATTCCTTATGTTTAAATAGTAGTACAAATATTAAAATGAGTTCAATTTATATATGCAAAAAAATTAAGTTGTGCAATGTATTTTCGCATTACCCAATAATTATGAACCTACCAACCTAAAGAATTCATAGTGTATTACACACTGATTTTATTTAAAAATATTGAACAAATATTCTTTTTCTCCAAAATTTTGTCCTTTTAAATTCTAATTATCGTAAAGTATTTACTGAAATTGAATGTTTAAAGTCATTTTAGATACATTAAGACAGCTCTAATATATAAATAATAATTCAAACAAAAACAAACATGTATTCATAAAGTCAATTAAATATTTTTCTCAAACAGTATAATTTATTAGAAGACAAAAGCGATACGTAAAAAAAATAAAACAATTTGAATTCTCTATTTTACTCTTTATACATATTAGGTTTTTTACTTTATATTCAATCTATTTCATCATGTCATCAGAAACTGTGGTATAATGAATAGGTTTCTCCAATTTTCTTGCTTAAAAATTTCAAAATTAAATTTTAATCAAATAATCGAACAAATAAGCGTACTTACGTAGTGCAAGGCACGTAGGTAGAAGTTGCGGTGGTTATGTGCATGTGATGGAAAGATAGCAGACAAATCCAGCTCCGCAGAAATGGCCGGTAATATATAATTAACAAAAAATGTCAGTCAAATCGCGGCTTCTTTTGGCTCTTCTCCGACATACCTCAACCACCATAGTAGTATACACATTAAATCTGTCTTCCTAAATTTTTACTAAATTTATCCTTAGTCTTCTACGTGTGCTTTGTCTTCGTCCATTGCATCGCTTCCTGTGCTCACCTTTTCGGAACCTACCCCTCTCTTTCTCACCTTCTTTTTTATTTAAGACAATAAAATCTAAAAAAGAAAATCTTATTTTTTTAAATTATGTATTTAGCAAGCATATAACATGATAACAATATAATTAGTGAAATTTCATAAAATCTGAAAAGATAAAATTTTATATAAACTTTACTATTACCTATTGTTTGCAGAGAAATTAGTGAAACTTCAAAAATATAATATGAAAAAAGATGAAATTTTATTTAAACTTTATCATTATTTCAGATAAACAGAGAAATTAGTGAAATTTTAAGATAAGGTCTGTATAGGATGAAATCTACATAAACTTTACCATTACCTTGTGTAGTTAGAGAAATTATTTCAAACAAAAACAATAGTATTTTATGTATACACGTTAAATTTTATATACTCTAAATTATCCCTTACAAAATTTCTTGACCTTATCACTTGCTCTAGAGACCTCTTTATCTTTTCTATTCTCTCTCTCCTCTTATATATATCGACATATAACTTCACTCTTCCCTTCAACTCAACCCCACCAAAACAAAAGAAAGAGAGAGAGAGAGAAAGAGCAAGAATACTCTTTTTGACATATAAGTTTTAGCCATGGCTTCTTCATCTCCTAGTCCACTTGCAAGATTATCACTTGAGCGTAGACCCAAATTGCTTAAAGAATTTCTTCTTCAAGACGATCCATATTCATCAAATGATTTTGGATCATACCCTAACAAATACATTCATGGTTCAACAATTATTAGGTCAAACAAAGGTTCATCTCATCAATTACTCAGAAGTCGATCATCTAGAGCCGCAACTGCTACAATCTCCGCGATTAATAAGGTCATCAGCATTGTCAAGTTCTTACCTTTTACCTCTGTAAAATCTCCTTCCATTTTCCCTAGAAACATTTCAAGAAAACTATCAAGGAAGAATAACTACAAGAAAAGTCAAAAACATAACGTTGATCAAGATGTCTCCGTTAAAGTCAAAGTCAAAGACATCTTGCGATGGAAATCATTTAGAGACTTAGCGGAAGAGAAATCAACACCTTTAGATTCTTCTTATTCACCGTATAGGTACGGTACAATCACTGCCATGACCACGACCACAATCACGACCGGCAAGAGAACAAGTTGGTGTGATAGCGATTCTACCGCGGAGGATTTACCGTCATGGTGGGGTGAAAATGGTGAACTTTTGGGTAGAAAAAATAGTGTCGGAGGATATTGCATGGAAACCACAAAATCAATTATTAATAAGGTGATTTTTTTATTACTTGCATGAAACTTTGGATACCTATAGAAAAATATCTATATTTAATAATATCTATTTTGTCGTATTTTGGCATAGTTTTGTTCCCAATAATGTACTTTGACTACACTTGAATTAATTACTTTAATACAATTAGGTTAACATTATCACAACAAATATAGTTAAAATATTGAAAAGATCTTAACGATGGTATTATTTATTTTTAAATTTAACAGGAAGAGCTGTGTTTTGATGAGAATGAGCAACATAGCCCAGTTTCAATTCTTGAATCTCCATTTCAAGAAGATGATGATGAAGGAAGTATGGCTTTCTCTTTCCAGAGTAAGTTTCAATATCTAATTACCTTTAATTTTACTTTTAATAATTACCTTTGTTTTGATAATTATGGTATAGAAATTAAATGGCGAACTTACTACGTATAATACTCTCTCTATTCCATATTAGTTGAATTTATGAATTGATACACACATACTAAAATAAATATTTAAGGACATAATTTAAATCGTATTTTCTAGTTTTCACTATTACCTTTTTTGAAATTATAAATATTAATTAATTTATTTTCTAGAAAACATAAAACTTCGAAAGGACAAATTAGAAATTTTCAAATAGTCATAAATTTTTTTTTTTACTTAATATGGAATTATAATTTGTCTATGAGTATGTAAAAAATACCCCGTATGCTTACTTTGGAGAAGTGTTCTTTTATTAAAAATGCTAAAAATAGTATACTCTATATATAATATGTAACTGACAATAAAAGGTAACTTTTTGCATCAAATCCTAATAAAGGTATATATGTAATTCGAAAAAAATTTGTCATAACCAATTTTGTGTAGGAATACAACTTTGCTTTTATGTTTATATCATATGAATTGTAACTAACAATTATTATTTTTTTCTCATTAAATTACAGAAAGAAAAAGCATGCTTCTGCATAGAATTCAACAATTTGAGAGTCTTGCTGAAGAAAACATCAACTCTAAAGTAGAAGAAGAACTAAAAGAAGATGAGGAAATTGAAGAAAAGGCAAAGCAATTGTTGATCAATTGTGAAGTAAACTATATGGATGATGATCAACTTCTCTTTGATTTCTTTTGGAATGAATTGATTACAAGTGGAAAAAAACATCAAAACAATGTTAGTAATGTTGATGAAAAGCTATTAAGAGAGGCAAAATCTTGGATCAATGATGATTACAATGAGGAATTTGAATGGGAAATTGAGGATAAAAGAGAAGCCTATATAAAAGACATGGAAAAAGTAGCAAATTGGAACAAGTTTGAAGAGGAAAAACAAGAGTTTATCTTGGATTTGGAGTTTGAAGTGTTCAATGATTTGGTCAATGAAGTCTTGGTAGATGTTTTTTCTCATAATTAGTACATTGAATAATTTCATGTGTCGTATAATTGACATGTGTAGAACATGTTATAACACATACAAGTAAATTATAGATCGATAAGATATTAGGATACTTTTTTTTTTTTTTATAGTTGTAGTTATAATATGTTTCCCTTTCAATTAACGAAAGAGGAGGAAGTATATGAATAGTGCTTTTCAATTCTCTCTCTCTTTTTTTTGGTTGCTTTTGTACATATTACATAATAATAAAAATTCAAGTATTTCTTTGTTTCTATGATTTCCTGTTGTATTTTCTCATTAACGATCGATTTTTAAGGGTGAAAGGTAAAGAAAAATATCTATAAAAAAAATAATTTTTTTGAGTTTTATATCTGAACTAACATATGTTTAAATTTTTTTTTTTCTAATCTGGACTGTCAGCATTGTTCCTTTTTTATATCTCATATATCATCATTGTTGATAAGTTGATTATACTTCAAATTGCTGGTATTACTATAAAAGATTGAGTGTATCGTGAAGAATTTATATCTCGAATTTGAGAGATTTAAGTGCAAATTTGAGGTGGATTTTTAAGAGGACTTAAAAGTTGAAGATGAACAATTGAAGATGACTGAAATCACTAGATCAACAATTAATCATCAGTTCAAAAAAATACTATCATGTGTTCATACAACTATATCGAAGGAACAGGTTGAACATATAAAACTCCAAAATAATATCTTCGATATAGTATCTATGAATCGTTATTAGACAAATTATGACAATAATTGATAATTATGCTCTAAGCTATACCTATTTATGAAATATTTCCACTTTGAAAAATCTTTGGCCTTGGAAAAATGTCAGAAATCTCACTTTTAAGTTGTCTTATTACCATTATCCACTATTAGTTTTACAAATCTTTAAAATCCCTCATTTTTACGCATCAGATTAAAGTATCGGCGCATCAAATTAATGTAACTCGTGCATCAGATTAATGTATCATGTGTATTAGATTAGTATATCATGACTGTAATGTATTTTACTTAACGATTAATGTATCTCGCGCATCAGATTATTAATGTATCTAACGCTTATATTATTGTATTATTTTGAGGGATTTCTGTGATTATAAACTTATAAGGAACAATGATAATTTTGCCTTAAAAGTACGTCATTTCTGTTATTTGCTCATTAATAACTCGATAGCTAGTGTCGAGTTCGATGGCTTGGAAGTTGGACCCAACATTTTCATTTGGGCTGTTTCAGGCCCATATAATCTAGCCTCTTCTTCTACCCGAACAAGTGGACTTTTCCTCCCTTTTTTATGAGATATTCATATGACTATGTAATATGAGTATATTGTAGACATATTCGCGCGATGCGTGAAAAATTATTTCTAAAAGTTAATCATCATGTCAAAAATTAGTATTTTATTTTAATTATAGATAAATTTAAATAAAAGATCGATTTATATGTATATTTTAAAACTCTTTTGATAAAAACTTATACTATTTTTTATAAGGCGTCTTTCATAATGTATTTTGTTATCCTTCTAACGAATTAGTACAACAAAATTTAGTAGAATTGTTAAGTCAAAACTTATTTGGAGTACTAATTAGGATTACATGTGAAGCCTTGATCAAATAGGGAAGGGCAATCTTGGATGGTCTAAAGTTAGGTGTAAAACTAATTATTGAATTCCATTTTCTTTATGTACTATTTGAGAAAGCTAAAATATCTAAAAATATACTATTTCTTTGTCATACTCTTTTAAAAAAAAAAGGTATTTTTTTTACTAATTTGCCCTTGACTCATCTTAATGTAACAATTATTTTTTCTTCCAAAAATATTGAACGATGGAATGGAAAAAAGTTATTCTCAGTTCTAAATTAAGTGTCGCTTTAGAAAAAAAATATTTAAATTAAATGACATTTTAGAAATTTAGGACAAAAATAATAATTATTTTCAATATCCTAAAAAAGTAAAATAATTATTGTATTATTGATTAATGAGTAAATTTTAAATAAGAAATTTTAAATATCATAAAATATTTATATATATTCTCATACTAATGGGTAATTTATGAATAAGTAGTCCTAATGATACCACAACAATATACATATTCCTATAGTAACATTGACTAATGAGTAATTTATGAATAAAAAACCTTGATGATACCAATACAGTATACATATATATATGCTGATTTAGTAGTCAGCTAAATGAAATTAATAGCATTAATGATACCAATACAATATATGATATTGCTTTAGTATCAGTTAAATAAAAATTGTCGGTTTTATTGATGTCAACACAATATATGACGACAGAATGAAAATTAAAAGCCTTTAATGTGAAAGTATGATCTGTAATTATTTACGAAAAAGTAAATATTTCATGAATTACTTTGAATTTTGATAGAAACTTTAAATTATTATAAATTTTATAGCCTATTTATTTAGTTTCTCCCTAAAATCAATACTTATTTCAAATGAAAGGGAGTAGTCAATTAAGTCTTGATTCTGTTACTTTGTTAAATATTTTGATACCTAATGCAAATATCTAAAATATCTCTCGTACTATATATAGATATGGAAAAAATCAGTTAGTTTGATTTAAAAAGAATAAGTTGAAGCAGAAATAGCAAAGGAAACAAAATCAACATAACAGTTTTGGATTATAAATGGAATTAAAGACGAAATAGGTACACTTAGACAGTGATAGTGAATTGTGAACCAAACTTTTGAAAATATTCTTTCCGTTCTATTTTATGTGATAATATTTTATTTAGTACGGAGTTTAAGAAATAATGAAAACTTTAAAATATTTATCAAATTGTCCTTCAGAAGAGTAACTCATTTTTCTTTCTTCTTATAAATATATTAGAAAACTAAGTGAACCATTAAGGGTAAAAGAGAAATTATATCTTTAAATACTTACGATATAAGAAATATGACATTCTTTTTTAGATTGACGAGAAAGAAAATGGTGCTACAAGGAAGTAATAATTTAGAAAAACTTCTCTTTGAGAAAGAAAATAATCAAGGATACACAAGTACCTTATTTGTTCCTATTTATATGTCAACCATCACTTTTATTTAAAATATTTTTTTTATTTGTCATTTTACAAAATCAATGCATAAATAATATTATTCTTTTTATTTTATTCCTATAAATTATTAGCCTTAAATGAAAATATGAACATGAACACATAGGAAACCTAAATAATTTATTCATGTTCATTAATCAAATTAATTAATAAAAAGAAACTGATTTATGTTCATTTATTTATTTAAAGAGAATACTCCATCCGTTCCTAATTATTTGTTGACTTTTTCTTTTTTCTTTTTAGTTATACATAATTACTTGTCTATCTTGTTAAATTAAGAAAGGACAAAAGAAAATTCTTTATTCTACCCTCAATTTATTACTTAAAGAAATGTAGATTTTTTTTTGAAAATCTTAAAATTTTAATTTATTTATTTTATAATTAATAAAGATAAAATAATTAATTTACTAATCAATTATTATTTTCTTAATAAATATATTAATTAAAAATAAATAAATAACTAAAAACAAAGAAAATATTAAATATAAATAATAATAAATTTTTATAATTTCTTAAAAAATATAAAATCTAAAATAACGACGTATAACCAGAGACGGAGAAATTAGAGCGAAAGCTTAAAAAAGAAGAGTACAATTAACCCATAATCCTATACTCCATGTGCATTTAATGTGTCTAGTACTAGTAATTAATACACAAATTACAAAAGTGGCAAAGGTATGGCAAACATGAACCTTTTACTACAATTTTCACAATAACATTGCATGTGTTAACCATTGACCTTATTGTTTTTTCCCTTGGATTTAATTATGGTATTTATTGTTTTTTTTTTAAAAAAAAATGTCAAATTAATAATGAATAATTATTATGAAATAAGTGAAAAAGTTCAGTTTAATAATTAAAAAATTATTAAACATTTTTCTTTACGAAATTTGATTATTTGACTTGAAAATATTTAATAAAAACATCTTATTATATGTTTAATTAAAATAAGTCATATAAGTCTTGCCGCCAAAACGAGTCATAGTAGAACTCATATTGGCACTATTTTAAGTACCAATTTGAAGATGTAAAGTTGAGTTATTGGATGGTGGAATAATTTTGAAATACATATACTTTTTAAATTTTTCTCATAATTTTATATAATACTATAATATTACTAGTGAAATAATTTTAAAAATATATTGATGGGTTCAAGTTTTAAAACAATTTAATTTAGGGGTGAAGTCCAAGCAAGAGGTATACATTGGGAACCATCACACAGCCTATCAAGAATGCCACCTGTCTCCCATGCCAGTACGTGTACTTAAAAATAGTACTCGTAACTTATTTTATTTAAAAAAATTATCATTAAAAAAATAAATTATTTTCTTTTAACTTTATTTGTGTTGAAACAATATCTTATAGCACCTATGATTTTGTTAAGAATGATTGTTTTTATTGGGAGATCACTAAAAATATCATAAAATCAATAGATAAATGGTGTAGAATAGTAAATATTTAAATTATATTAAATGTTAAGGTAATTTTAATTAGTGGTTAGAGTTTTGTCAAATTTCATCATTCATTTAATTTGTATAGTTCGTCTCATTTGTGAAATTCACTTGAATTATATAAATTTAAATTTTATATACATTTATTCTAGCTATTTATATATAATTTTTTTAAAAATCATAATAAGACTGCTAATATTTGATTTGTCCATAAAATTGCGGTTGACGCAGCCATATATTAGGTATTGACAGTTGGATCAAATTGCTTCAACTCCACAAATTTGTCACAAATTATGAATAATTTTTCAAAATTCAGATGCTTTTATATATATGAATATACAACTTATAACATAAATAACAAGTAATTAGTATTAGAGAAAAAACAAAATAATTAGCAGTTAGGAACTAGTTTTTCTAGTTGAAGTATGAGAGAATTTAGAGGAGTTTGACATCATTTCATAACTTATAGCTTATTTGATTAAATTTTTAGAATTTACTTACAATTTGTCTTTGCACGAGATTCTAATGGTTAGTGACTGTATCATAAATTATAATTAAAAGATAAAATTAACGTAGAAGAATAAAAATATACTTAAAATATTCTTCTTTTATCTCAATTTCTTTTATTACATTACTTCATTATTGTCACAATTTTCATCTTTTTTCATGCTATTTATAGAAAGATAAAACACCAAGATTTGTAAGTTTAGAACTTTTTTATAGATGAAATAACAAAATAATCCGATAATAATATTGTAGAGCATCAGATTAGGTGAGTATTATATTTTTATTTAATATTACTATTCACTTGTCAAATACTACATTTTTATTTAATATCACTTTTTACTTGTTATTTTTTGATAAATTAAGGTGAGGTAATTTTTTTTTCTTATTATACCTTTTAATTGTTAATAGTAAATTAACGACTTCAAAAAATATAATAAATAAATAAGTTTATTAAAATTTGACAAATAAAAAAATTCTGAAAAATATAGAAACTTAGAGATTGTGAGAACGTGACATTAGTGTAAAGTTTGATGAGTGTGTCCAAAGCAAGATCATCAAAAGTTTTGTCTTCATCTTATGGTTCAAGCAAAAGGTGTATCAGTAGAAGCCTTTGAGTATTTAGAAATTAATTTCTTTTTTAAGTTCTATCACTCTCTAATCATAACTAATTAATTGGAAGATATGAAATAATAAACCACTTAAACACTTATACCTGAGGGAGATATTTTACCAAATCATTCCATTACAAAGTGTTTTTCTCTTTTCTTAGCATGTATTTTCTCTGTCAAAAGTATTTGTGTTGATTAAACTTTTTTCATCGTATAATTTATAATATTTATTGAACAATTTAGGGTATATGCATTTTATTAGAATTCTTAAAGTAAGCACAGAAAACAAACTTACTCAACTTATCCTTTTCTTTGGACAACTCAATATTAATTCATAATTTATTTAAGATTTGAAATCAAAATTTATCCCACCAATTCGTGTAATTTATAATTTACTCCTTCCTTCATATAATTCACCTTAACAAATGGATGATAATAAATGATGGGTTGTGGTGCATTGGTGAGAGTGCTTCACCCTTTATCAGAGGTTTGGGTTCGAGCCCTGGGTATGGAGTAAATCCTGTTGGAAGCGCCTTCCCCGATTTACCTCTGCAATGATTGCGTGATTTGAATTTAGCCGGAGCTCTATGGGGCCCGAACACTGAAAAAAAATAATGCAAACTCCTTAGGAAAGAAAATTGAGAAACCAAATTTTACTTTTTAAAAGAAAACAACCCTTCAATCCTCTACTATATTAAATTCCTACCAGTCATATATCCTCCGTTAACATATATAAATAAATTTAAGCACTAATTAATAACACTAATTATTTTTGCATTACATCTACCAGACACATTTCCTCTTTAAGGAATACATTTATTAATTTGCATTATAATAATTTATCAATCATGGAATGCAAAACTAATTGAGTGCAATAGCTAGCTTAATAATTTGTTACTAATTATGCTAATAAAATAAACTATTAGATCTTAATTTGTATTTAAGTTACCATGCAATAATATCTATTGTCACTCAAGTGTTCTCATTATGCTTTATAAAAGCATACAACTATTAAGTTTGAAACTTTATACGTACAAGTATTCAAATACCTCCAAATTATATAAGATTAAATTAAGTTCAAATTTTGTAGAATAAATAAATTATTGATTCATATTAAGTACATACTAATGTAGTCATATAACATATAACGATTTTATTTATACTTTATTTTACTGGTATATACAATTGAATAAAAAATTATTGTTGTTTTTGGAAATTATAAATATATAAGATTGTATGACATGATTAATATTTAGTGGGAAAAAGTAAAAGTATTATACTTTGCTTGGTTCAGTAGATACGAGATACAATTATAATATTTATTGTGTTTTAAAATTCAGAAATATTTTTATATACTTTCCTTGGTTCATGGGCAGAAGTATTTGATTATTATTTTTTCCATATTTATGAAAGTGTTAATTTATAACTCCTATACGTTAGTAAGACTAAACACACAATTTCCTCCACTTTGACGTTTCAACGTGCTTAGATATATTGATAACTTGACATTGAAGTTAATAGAAAACTAATTAATCTTTACTTAATAATGATATAGATATGTTGACATTGAAGTTAATAGAAAACTAATTAAACTTTACTTAAATATAATAATCAAGAAGAGAAGGTATAATTGTACTTTTGGGCTCTCAATTAAATAAATATTTATTTGGTCCTCAAATATTTAATTAAACACGTTAAATTTTAAATATTTTCTCATTTTAGTCTCTTAAAGCAAATTAAATGATATCTATATATGAAAAAAATATATACTACCTTTAAAAAAGGAAAACTTATCATCATATAAGAATAGTCAAATACTTTTTCGGTTTCTATTTACCTGTTCAAATCATATAATTTTTTATTAATATTATTAAATAAAATGTAATTTAATTTAGTTAGAAAGTTATCCAAACTAATATTGTGATACCAGACGCTTTATTTAGATAATTTATTAAGTATTATTTTATAATATAATATTTAAATTATGGAACGATAAATCTATAATAAAAATAAAAAATGAGGTAGAAAATATTAAAATAAACACACAATCACGTCGAATTAGTAAAGACATAATAATCTTCATTATCTAATAATAAATTTATATAATATATAATATATTAATTTAATAAAATAACTACCAATACTACGAATAATATGAAGACTAATATTTTTATTTTATTAGAAGTAAAAGGAGAACTAAATTTAGTCGCAAGAGGTCTATATAATCAAAATTGAAGATTAATGGAATATTCTTCTTCTCTATTCTCCTTAATACTCTGTCACCTCAAAACTGTAGACTCCCAAGTCTTCCCCCTCTCCCCCCCACCCCATCATCCTCTTCTCTTCTCTGTTTTCACCAAAGCTTCTCATTTTCTTCGTTCTTTATTGAAGCCCACATGTGTGTCTATGGTTAATTCTTGTTTTTTTTTTCTTTTTATTTGTTAACGTAATGGAACCGATACGTTTTCCTTAAATTCTTAAGATTTATCTGTTTTTTTATGTACCCAAAGTCAACATGCAAGCTTTGAATCAGCTAAATTGATTTATTACGAAGTCCAAGAACACTTTTTGAGGCCGCCCTTTTTAATAAAATTGTTTGTCGAAAAGGGGAAGAACAAATAAAAAAAAACTAAAGATGAAGAATGATGATCAAGCTCTGTTTCTCTTTGGTATTTCTCTTTCGACCCGACCCAGATGGCAACAATTCCTGTTATGCTCTTCTGGGTTCTTTTTTGGGTATCTTGTTAATGGCGTCTGTGAGGCAAGTTTTATGAATCTCTATTTTTTATTTCTGCAATTTTTTTCCTGCTGTTTTGGTCACCAAGAATTGCCCATTTTTTATCTGGTGTTTGTTCACTGAGAAATCATCATAAAAGGAAGGGTTTTGATTTTTTGGTCAACAAGAATTTTCAGTAGTTGAAGTTTGTGTTTGATTTTTTTTCCCTTTTTGCATGTTTAGCACTATGATTTGGGCTTAATTTTTTCTCGCTTAGAATGTGTTTGATATCATGTTATGAGTTTCAATTTAAAAAATTGATTATTGAATGCACTGAGTTTGTAACATATTGTGGAGATTTATATAATTGTTGTTTTCTAATGTCTGTATAATGTTGAGTCTTTTTCTTGGGACCCCTTCGTGGTCCATTTTGTAGAAGAATTCTCTTTACTGTTAGATAAAGAAAAGAAATTGTTGTTTTCCAGCTTTTGCCTGTGTTTTCACTTGAAGGGCCTTAGCTTTTTCCTTAATACGCAAGCGCGTAGCTAGATGTTTATTACAGTTGTTTCTGGCTTCATGTTATTCCCGGTACTGGTACCAATTCACATTATATTGGACTTTACTAGTGCACTTGAGTATTTTTCCTTTGTAAAGGTGAAGCTAATTTTAGCTTTTCCAGTGTCATGATTTTGAATTTGGTAAATGCTTTCGAATATCTAGTATGTTGAGGGGTGAGTGTGTCGTTGCATATTACTCAGTTTTTCTTAGCTTATAAGCTATATACCGAAGTATTTCTCTTTTGCAGTTAGAGTTACAAAGCATGTTCTGTATCTTTCATGATGAGAATGTTATGAATATGTCTGATTTTACCTTAATTTTCATGATCAACTACAGGAATATGTATATAATAGGCTTCAATTCAGGTAAATTTGACATGTTTCCTTTTAGGATCATCATTAAATATTTTGGACTTGATCTGCATTTAGAGATTAATTTGGTTTGTGGTGGGTATTTGGCTAAATGCAGCTACGGATGGTACTTTACCTTTGTTCAAGGATTGGTTTATGTGGCTCTTATTCATTTCCTCAATGGTTTTACTCCTAAGCAAATGGTGAATCCGTGGAAGGATTATGTTAAGCTCTCTACTGTTCTCATGGGCTCACATGGGTTAACGAAAGGGTCTTTGGCTTTCCTCAACTATCCAGCACAAATCATGTTCAAATCTGCAAAGGTGAATACCTAAGTCAATTCCTCTGTTTCTCGCAAAGAGAAGATGCTCGTCTGTCTCTAATATAATAAAATGGCGGAAGCAGCCTAGATGAACTTGGTAGGAAAAGAATACCAATCAGAGATCCCCGTCTTTGGTAAATATGGTAGACCAATTTTATAATAGATCTCGAAGGACTTTTAAGTTGTTTCCTATGCTAAACTTATCAATAAGAACAACAAGGGAAAAAATAAACAAATATGATATTTCAGTTACCAAGTGCACTTTCGGTGCACCTTGACAACTGTCTTTCCTTGAACATATTTTGTGCAATTAGAGTCGTTTACTATTTATTCTTCATAGTCCAGGACACAACTTGATTAATGAAATTTTGGTGGAATAACAATTTTGTGCGTCTCATTGATTATTGGGAGTAGAAGTTTATTAGTCTGTTATACTTTTACAAGCTTCATGTTCCATTTACAAATATTTCAGGTTTTGCCTGTCATGGTAATGGGGGCTTTCGTGCCCGGTCTGCGACGAAAATATCCACCCCATGAATATGTTTCGGCAGTACTCTTGGTAGCAGGCCTGATTCTTTTCACTTTGGCTGATGCACAAACCTCGCCAAATTTCAGCTTAATCGGTGTGCTAATGATATCTGGTGCTTTGGTTATGGATTCTTTTGTGGGAAATTATCAAGAGGCCATCTTCACGTCTAATCCTAACACAACGCAGGTTTAATTTAATGTGCTTTTGCATTCAGTCTGATGCTTAATCACGAGAAGCGTCGTTCATGACAAACTTGTGACTTGGTTCACACCTTTAGGATTGTTTGTTTAACCTTTAACTTTAACAGATGGAGATGCTCTATTGCTCAACAATTGTCGGGTTTCCTATCTTGTTTGTGGCTATGATTGTAACAGGAGAACTAAGGATAGCATGGCCTGCATGTGCTCAGGTAATCATCATCAGAAACATGCATCTTGTTTCAACCTATTTTCCTGCTTAATTTGTTTCTTTTTCTCCTGCAGCATCCCTATGTCTACGGAGTCTTGGTGTTTGAAGCCTGCGCTACTTTCGTGGGGCAAGTGTCTGTCCTTTCCCTCGTAGCAATATTTGGTGCTGCCACTACTACAATGGTTTGTTTCTATTTAGACTTGTCCTTTAACAAAGTTGCTTGATTATCTCATTATGACCATGTGTATACTCCCTTGAATTTGTACAAACATTGACATTATCAGATTACAACTGCAAGGAAGGCTGTAACCTTATTGCTTTCATACTTAATATTCACAAAGCCTTTGACCGAACAACACGGCACTGGATTGCTGTTGATGTCTATGTGCATCATAATGAAGATGTTGCCTGAAAACAAGCCGTCACAGCCTAGGCCGCAGAAAATCATCCTTCTTCAGCAAACTGAAAAACCTCGCGAGACTGAAGATGACAGATTTCAGATAGGCATTGAAGAGGAAGAAGAGAAGAGACCTTTTGTCTAAAACAATCAGTAGAGACTCTAGCTTAGTCTATTATTTCAATTTTGATTTAGCTTTTGAAGTTGTAATATGGCAACAAAATGCTAGGTTCTTTTTTAAAAATATAATATATATATACATATGTATACAATTCATTGCAATTTATCTAAGGAGGTAAACATTTGAGATTTGGTTCTCTAAGGCCATTTAGCCCATATGATTATGATTATTACGAAGGTTTAACATCTAACATCTATTAAAAAGATTTCCATATATATAACGATTCATCACTATTTCATCTACTCTCACCCCGAATTACCATTATTGTACTACTTGTGCATCAATATCAACCAACACACACAATTATAATCGTTGTATCACTGCTATTAACCATATTTTATAATCCTCACCACCAATCACCATTATCACTATCGACAATTATCATCATTAATCATCACTATATATATCGACAACCATCGTCCATTTACCATCACCATGATCACTAATAATCACCACCATTAACCACCATCAATTTATATATCAATAACTACCGTTATCATTCATTAACTAATTTTGTAATCAAAATCACACAATTATCCGTCGTAATTATCAATTATCGCCTTCCACCATTACCATTAGTCATCAACATCACCAATTTACATTAACCATCACTAATCATCACCCCCCCCCCCCTCATTTACTCTTGTGTATAAATTTTAAATAAATATATTCATATGTATACTCTGATTCATGTATCTAAATTTTTAATTAATAAGTATCATATTTTAATACTACTCGCTCTGTTTTAAAAAGAATGATCATATTTTCTTTTTAATCTGTTTCAAAATGAATAACCTCTTGCCTATTTTGACAACACTTTATTTTTCACGTGACATGTTTAGACCACAAAACTAAATGATATTCTGATACATTTAACATAATTTTAATTTAAAACTACAAAGTTTTTTTTTCTTTTCATAAAACTCCCGATATTATAATAACAAAAAGACAATTAAGGCCTAAAATAGGCTAAAATTGTTAGTAAATTAAGGAACCTTAGATGAAGGGTATTGTGGCTGCCACACGCCGTTTACAAGATGCTAAAAATTGGAAATGGACACGCGACGAAAGAAGAAAGATGCATCGATGACAATAAATTAGAGTTAAACACGTGTACACACCAATTGCATAAGAATACTTTTTCTTTTTTGCCCATTGAAGTGAATTGATCAGAAAAAAATGGCGGAAACAAACAGCAACGGTGGATTTAGGGCACCATTACTGAGATCATTAGATGGAGAATTGGAGAAAGGGAAGAATGGGAGACCCAAAGAGCCATGGAAAGGAGAAGTAGTGAAGAGCATTGTGTATGCAGGGCTTGATGCCATTGTCACCTCTTTCTCCCTCATTTCTTCCATCTCTGCTGGCCATCTTTCCTCTGGTAACCAATTTTGATTTCACATTTGGTCGATTAATTTCGATTTGTATATTCAATGGAGAATATTGCAGTGAGCATACTGTGTTTATTTTTTTTTGTTTTTGTTGTTGCAGTGGATGTTTTGGTGCTAGGTTTTGCTAATTTAGTTGCGGATGGAATATCTATGGGGTTTGGGGACTATGTGTCAAGCAGCACGGAGAAAGATGTAGCAGCCAAGGAGAGGACAGTAACTGAGTGGGATATCATTAACCAGCACAGGTCACAGAAGGAGGAATTACTTCGACATTATCAGCAACTTGGAATGAATGATACTGATGCTAATACAGTATGTTTTTGAGTTCTCATCAGTTTTAGCTGCATCTTTTAATCCGTCCCCTGCACGAGATTAACAATTTATTCTGTTGGTGCAAGGTGGTGAATATATTTGCAAAGTATAGGGACATCATGATAGATGAGAAGATGGCAGTACAGAAAGGATTATTGCCACCAGATCAAGCTGACAAGCCATGGAAGAGTGGGCTAATCACATTTACAGCCTTCATTGTGTTTGGTTGTGCCCCGCTTCTGGCATTCATCGTGCTCATACCGTTCACGAGAAACGACACGTACAAGTTCATTGGCGCCTGTGTGTTTTCTGCAGTTGCCCTGGCACTGTTGGGGATAGCTAAGGCCAAGATTGCTGGTCAGAACTATGCTCTTTCTGCAAGCATCACCCTTTTCAATGGACTCATTGCTGGGGCTGCTGCATATGGTATTGGCTGGACACTTAGGAATGTTGCTGGCTTGGAAGAGTGATCAATCTCTTGTCACTATTATGTTTCAAAACTGGTCATCGAAAGAGAGAAACACCCAGTTTTAACCATTTTTGTGACCGACAAAATCGTGTTCTTCTAAATGATCTTGGAATGTTACTGTTCTAACTTATGTAGTGAGTAACTTTTTTCTGTCTGATTGATGTACTTTTTATGTTAAAAGTTCTAATGTATTGAGTAAAGAAGCTAAGATCAAATTACTTCATGAAAATTGGCTCTCCTTTTCCTCTTTTAACCATTCAGCATTTGGAACAATGAATTTTGCACAATTAATTCAGCTCTTCCCTGATTTGAGACAGAAAAACACAAATAAACTATCTAAGGATCTGGGCTTACACACATTTCGACTAATCTAACGAGCATTGGTGCAATGCAACTCCATCTACTAAGCATTAACACAGTCGAATACTCAACAAAAACAAGATCATTACCAAAACCTTTGCTTAAATAGCCAGCATGAATCGTCCCAACTTGGGTATACATTTAGATTCCGTCAGAAAATGCTTACCTGAAATGCAGGCCCGGCTTGACATTTCAATCATTACCTAAATATTTGCTCAAATAGCTATCTTGCAGAATGTAAAATCTTGGGTTAGATTTATCTAGAGTTCTTCGGTCAATGCTAACTGCAACGCGTGCTCTGCTTCCTTAATGAAGAGACGAGTTAGTTGTTTCTGCCCCCGCCTGTATATTATACTAGATTGCTTATTTCTACTCAGCAAATGATTCTGGGCAATGTCACTGGTCCTGGATCGGCAGTAAAGTTAGTATTAACAAAGTTAAACCTGCATGCTATTTCCATGTTGGTAACTATAGTAGTTTTTGATCATACTCTTTGCAATCTTGTGAGGTTTCTGCAGTGCGAGCTTTCTCGAGTAATTCAGTGTCATTCTCCTCTGTTCCTGAACCCTCTTCCAGATCCATCATCCTTCCAGAGAAAAAAAAGTTTAGGGAGTGAGTAAGCAAGTAAAGAAAACAAATACATCGTCTACAGCAGAGAGATAGGAGTAGCAGAAAGAATCTATAGGAAGTCTTTCAATCTACACTACCACTGGCATTATATGATAGTACTAGGAGAAGATTACTTCATGTTAAGCAGATCAACAAGAAGTTGTAAAGCTCCAGAATCTCCACAAGCCTCCCATACTGCTGCTTGAACTTCTGTGTCAGTTGGCTGCCTTTCTCCTCCAGATCCAACAAGCTTTGAGATATACAAAAAAAATTAGTGATCTGTATGAAATGGTTTTTTCGCTCAAGCGATTACAAAGATTAATAAGACAACAAGTAAATCAATGGAGAAAATCTACTGCTCCCTCTACCACTCTATGTTTCACGCTTTATTTTTGAGTCTTTTCCATGAACAATAACAACTTCCTACATTGTACTTCTATCAAGCACCTTCACAAAGAGTACTAATGTAGCATCTGTACTCTTTTTAATCTAATTAGAAGACACGGCAGTGTTCGCATCTTGGTTTCTAAGGTGCTGCCAAAGGGATGCAGAAATATGAGAGTTCAATACTTCTATGAAAAATGATCAGTTTAAATTCCATGATATTTTTTAGTTCATATGGCAACGTTTTTACACATCCTTTAGCATTATCGAGATTAGTCATGATTGTAGAAGCATTTAGACGACGTCTAGTTCCCAACAATGGAGAAAATGGATCTAAATAGTAGCAGAAGTCAAAAGAAAAAATCTAATTAACATTAAACATTCGTGAAATTCGTGTGACCAGGTATTCGCAGAACTGAAACTGGAGTTGTAGGAATTATTAACCGGATTTTGGGGATTTTGGTTTTTATCTATTCTTTTCCATCTAAAATAAAATAAAATGAAATAAAACCAAGAGATGTTGCTGAAGATGGATCTTACCTCCTCAAGTAGAGAAGAAACACGATAAAGCTCATTTTCTTTCATTGCTAAGGTTCTCAATGCATTCAAAAAGTCTGCAGGAAAAACTAGCTTGTGCAAGTAAGAGGGCGTCTTTCGCTGACCACTCCAACTATAGTTACAAAGTTGACTACTGACGGGTTTATCTTTATCTTCCTCAGATGAGTTGGATGGAGGGAAAAATCCGCGATTTAGCAAACTTCGGGGTAAGAGACATCTCAATTCAGCTTTCTGCAGACAGATATGAGCTTATCACTGCACATAGAGAGACACCAAGCCTGACTCTTGCTTGAGAGTTCCATGAGATTATTTTGTAAGAGAAAGACTGCTGACCTGTGCTTCAAGAAGTTGAGCTTTCGAATCTGAGAAATCAACGTTTTGAATAGCTTCCACCGGATAATGAACCTGAAATTTGTTTTCCAATCACACAAGTTTAATCCAGATTATTACCATCCATTAGTTGATCAGTTAAAGAAGGTAAGCATCCAAGCAAATTAATGAGGATGAAGTAGTTTAAGGTCTTTACTAAGGATCTTCGGCACTAATTCTGATCCATATGGACCTCTTAACGCCAAGTGCTCCATGAGATTCCACTCAAAGAAGGTCTCATAATACTAAAAGTGACTTGATGAAGTACACTCAGTTGTAGCTATGAGGCTTGAAACTAAACATGGACTGGACAGCATACCAAACAAAGGCCCTACGCTTGATATGTTGTTAATGAATGTCAGCAGTGCATCCACTATATAAGGTGAAGCCAAATTATGACCTTGAATCAATTTAGTCAACAACGACCTCTACTTCTTAACATGGGTCATGTTGTAACATCGATGAAGACGAGATCAAGCATTCATTGCAACCGCTAATGATTCATAATATTAATTATTCTTTAAATAGATTACCATGAGGTAGTCATCAGGATTATCATTCATGACGAATCCATACAGGTACAGCAGTTCCTGTCATAAGATAACCACCTATGTTAGCATGAAACATGAAAGAAGAATAGGGGGAAAAAATAAACCTATTCTCCGAATTGTGGAAAGGACAGAACAAAGATCCAAAAATGCTTTTCTACAGCTTCATGATCCAGAAAAGGGCAATACGACCAAAAACTGCATTATTTTCTAGACATTACACCAAAGCCAGATAGACATCAGAGGAGAGCTCATCAATATAGCAGCTCAGGCACCATTATGAATGTACCTTTCTCTCTCAGCAGGATCCTCTTTCATAATTAGTGATGATGAACAGTGGTAAACATACTAAAGCTACCAGATAACTCATCAATGGAAAAGGCCAGCCTTATCAGCAAAATTAAGCAAAGCAATGCTTCCGATGCTAAATTTTGGTGTATGAAATGTCACATAACAGGTGAATGTACCTCATTTCCCTTGTTCCCATAGCTAATTGATATCTCTTTCTCGATCAGGGAAGGATTTTCTCCAGCTTTTTAATCAGGAAGCACACGAGTTAGTTGGCTAACTAGCAAATGCTGTATGGTGTGGATTGGAAAATTAGCATATACTAAAAAAACTGAAATCAAATTGGTTAAGAATTCTACCAGAAAGAAGGTACATGGAGAAAGGAACTCCAGTTGTTGCTCCTGTTCCATCAACTTCCCATGTTGCTGCAGCTTTGAAATCTATGCAGCAATTTCAGCAGAAAAGGAAATAGATAAATACAAGAGTCTTTGTGATACAACAACAATTACGCATTCCCAATCTAATTTGGGAAATTTGCCATGAAAATGAAGCTGAAATAGCTCTACAAATATATCCATTCTTTACAACAAGTAGTGAAGAAAAGAATACAAGGAGTAAGATATTAATCTATGAAGAACTACAAAGATCCAAGCAAGAACTTTATTGAGGTTACCCGATTGACGATTGTAGTAAAGCATAAATTGACACTGTCTACTGTCAACAGCTTTCTGGAGATAATAGAGCAAAAATGAAGTTAAATCTATCAAAAAAGCCAAAATCATAATTTCTTGAAAAGGAGGGTATAGTATGACGGTTAACAACAGCTGCACAAGTCTTGCAATTGGAGTCAATATTTTGATACTTTCTCCTAATTGAAAAAAGCGCTAAGAATAACTTTGTTTTATGGTCCTGGAGGTACAAGATAGCTGAAGCCAATGGAGAAAGGAAACAAGTGAAACAAACAGCCTCTAGAAATTACTGATTTCATGGGAGAAGCAAGATGGAAGACGTCTTTTAGCTCGTTCTGTGTATTTGTTGGCTCTATTACATCCATATGATCACACTAATCAGTCAGAAATTATTAAATAGTTCAAATAAAGAACCACAGAGCAAAATATCAGTGAACTAATCTAGGAATAGGTGGTACCGAAGGACTGCGAAATTACCATGGTTGCAAAAATCAATGCCTGGGACCAGACCTTCCACCCAAACTATCTCTCCTTGTGAAACGGAAGCAGCAGAAGCAACTTTATCTTGGAGTGTATCATATTCGGGTACTGAAATCATAGGTATTTAAATTATAGACAGAACTAGATCTCAATCTACCAAGAAAGAATAAGGTTCCTTAATTGGAGAGCGGACATTGCTGGAAGAAACATACTAAAGATAATGAACATTGACCTCACCTTTTGCAGACTCTCCATTAGATAAACTGCCGCAACCATTAGTTTGTATTGCAGAATTGATGACTTTGCTAGAAATGTCACTATCTTGTCCTTCTGAATTCATAGGAAATATATAGCAGCGCGGAAAAGGGATATTTAGTGCTCGACTCCAAAATATGGAGTTTGCCCTATGATGTCCACGAGATTAAAACGTGTCAGCAGCTTACATAAATTTAATATAATATTGAACTGTGAAGATGAGGGGCCATTGTTTAGGAAGAGAATGACTGTCTAGTTACTAGAAAGATGCATACCAAAGGAAGTCTTCAAACTTCACATCTCTGCCAAAAAAGCAACAAGTTCAGAATAAGATTTCTAAATAACCTGTGCAATTTTAAAGTCCAACACATCATAAAAAACACAAGACCAACATATTGGGATAACGAGCTGTCCAACTTCAGAAAGATGAAAGTGCCAACTAAAGAGTACTATGTAACACTGTTCGCACTGAATCTAAGTATACTGTATACTAATACAATATGCATTCTCCACTATATAATGGTGAGTACAGCATATAGCTTTTTATCTAGCATGAATTGTTCAAGAAACCATGAATCCATCAGTCGTGAATGCAGCATAAAGACCAACCATGAAGGCATTGAAGTACGTATTATGTCATTTTCCACCTGAAGGAACACTGACGCCTAATAAGATTATAATTGAAAGTACAAGCAAAAAGCAAAAAGGTCTCCATAGTGACAAAAATGAAACTGAGGCTACAAAGTTTTCCTGTGTAGATAAGAAGTGGTTAGCACGTTATGTAACATCCTTTGCACCTACTCTGAACACAGTTATGCACTATGTATTCTCTAATGTAAAAATGGTGATTAGTGTATAACTTTGTTTTAGCAGTATAATATTGTGCAGGCAAGGGTGAATTATACACTTACCACTAGTTATAAAAGATTGATATGGCACATACCTTTCTGGATGTCCATCAAGAGTTAAAAGCTTCTTAGCCAACCTTTTCACCTTTTCATCAAATAAAGACTGCAGTGTTTTTTTCTGCAACAGAAACCTGCTTAAGTTCTTATGTGCTTGGTAGAGAATGTGAAGAACGAATTAACATTCACACTAAAGTAGTAAAACAACAAGCTATCCAAATCCAAGAGGAGAAGAATGCCGTCAACTCATTTTCTTAAGTTCACAATGGCATAGTGGCAGGTATCACTTATCAGAGATTTATGTATGGCCAAATAGAAAGACCTTATTAAAAGTACACCATGCATATAGAAATAATACCTGCAACTGAGCAGCCCGATACAATGTGGTTCCTTTAAGCTCTAAAAGCTCGTCTTCAGAAAACCAAAGTGGATTCCCGAATGTGGTTGGAAGCATATCAAAGTACCTGTAGTCTTCTAGCAATTATTGCCTTAGTTTTCTGTTTAGAAATGAACAATGATTAATTTAATACTTACGGCTTCCATGAAGAGTTTTCTCGTAGGTGCTCCACAGTTAGAAATAAGGTAATCAAGAGTCTATCATCTACTTCCCCTTCCTCAAACATAGCCCTACATTCAGGTCCAAGAAGAGGATCTTGAAGTACACCCATTGGAGTTATAGCCAAATCTAATGGAACCACCAGTAGTATCCCTGATACAAATTGACACAGCAAAATAAGAACAAGCATGATTGAGAGCAATTTCCAATTTTTTCCCCAAACATTATACTTTTTCATCGATCACAAAACAACACTACTACAATACAAATGAAAAGGCGCCCCACTATACAGGATTCATACAGATTTTCCTTCCGTTATTTTTGATAAGTAATGTTTTACATAAACACGAGTACATCTTTAAACAACAAAATCCTATATACAAAAGAAAAAGATGAAATAAAACTGGGGACCAGTAATTTCCAAACCACATTAAACAGAACCAAAGATCATTCCTTTTTCACCAGTAGCAGAGGATCATATTGAACAATAAGTGCTCCTAAAAGAGTCTTTCAATCAATCAAAACATTCTACAGGCTCAAAGAAATATAACAGAAATTTATATGAATGTCGAGAATTTTGATACTCAAACTCCAGAGTTGAAATAAGCAGTATCTCCCTCATCTTCACCCTAAAGACCCAACAGAAAAAAAATAATATAACTTTCACAAAGAAAAAAATGGACAATAGAAACCAAGATAACTAAAAGAGCTCTCTATTCATCTAAACTTGCTTTCTTATCGACAATTCCGCATTATCTTACCAACCAAATAACCTTTAAACCAAGAAATGCTGCCAAAATTGAACAGTTGGTGCAAGAAAAAGCAAATAAAAAAAAATCAAAACTTTACCATCAGATGCATGATTAGATGAGAAAATTCCAAACCCTTTACTGGATTCACTGTATTTGATTCTGCAACCACGTAGTTCTGCTCTGTTTAACTGAATTTGAAGTCCAAGTTAGTGACCCATCATCATTTATGTAAAATTATGTTAAAAGGGTACAAAAGATAAGTTCTCAAGAAACAATTTTGGCACCTTTAGCCATTGAAGAAACTGGTGGAGCTTAGCTTCTTCAGGAGTCGCCATTGCCGAAGACAGTGTTGGAGATTCTGTGTCGCTCTTCGACGAAAACAAAATTGTCGTGTGAAGGGCTTTGATTAAGGGATTGATTAGTAAACTACCCTCAACTATTTCCGAGTTAATAATGCATCCCTTGTAATTTCCAAATGTTACTTAATAACCTTGTAATTCAATTGAATTAGCCAATTAGGTACTATTTTACAGTTCACTCTTATAATTGATAGTAAGTAGTCATTCTTTTTTTAGGTCAAAGGTGATCGATCCATCTCATTATACGATGGGAATAATGCAGCTCGATTATAAGATTTCAATTTAATAAATTAATATCAACCAAATAATAAGAATTTAGTGAAAATGATAAATTATCAATCTCACTAAATTGAAGTCTAACATATTGAAAATACAAGTGAGTCCAGGGGCGGAGCCGGCCAAATGGTGTTGGAAAAACTTTTGCTTTAACAAATACTTATATATATAAGTATTGATATGTCTTGATATACGCTAAATATTCAGTTTGGTGGTTCAATGGTTGTGGAAATTCCTGGAGATCGCGTGTTCTAGTCTTAATGGGATTTTCAAGAAATTGTTTTTTTGCGTAAAAACCCTTTTGAACACTAACAACTCTAACATGTCCTGATTATTTTAGATGGATTCATGAAAATTTAAAGCCATTAGTTATACTCCGCATGATAAATTTTATGTTATGGCAATACATATTTCAGTGCTTAATGAAAAATTCGATTCTCAGGACTGGATTGGACAATCTAGAAACGGGTTTAAGGAATCGAATCTTGAACATCAATGCACACATAGGTATGATATGTTTGTCCCCTGCCCCCTAAAGACACAGTTAGTTTCATTTGGGTTAAATATTTTGAAAAAAAATGTTGTTTGATTGATTGCACATATAAAATATATGTGGAAGGAACGGCATGGTCAGTGAGTGAAAAATATATTTTGACCAACGTCGTATGTAACACCCCGTTACCATGACTTTTTTTAGTCGAGGAGCAATATTGGCCTATTAGACATGTATAACAAAATCCACATTTTGGGTCATCAGAGGCAATTTATGGCTAGGAAAATGGACAAATTAGAAAAATCTGTTGAATAATATTCATTCAAAAAAAGCATGACATAGAGTAAATATAACTTTTTTCTGTAAACGAGCCAAAATGTTCATTTTCTGATGTTTTGAATTATCAAGTGACTTATAGTACTCTTTACGTAGTTTACAAATATATAGATTTCATTTAAAAATATTTGAAGATTACTTACGCAAATGTTTGGTCAAAGTTAAATTGTGTTGATTCTCGAAAAACGAAAAATGTTACACAAAATGGGACTGAGGGAGTGTAAAATAATAAATTATATCTTGATTTCTTAATATAGACAAATAAAAGCGGACGGATGAATTTATTAATTTATTGGAAAAGCCATAAATTCTCTCGTGTAACTTGTTACGAAAAGTCACTTACACGCTTATACTATTGTGACGACCTATTACACACCTGAATTAGTGAACTTATTTCAACCCTGACGCACATACAATCAGTCACATGATGAGAAAGTGCTTCATCACCATGTCACTGTCATATCAATAATTACGTCAGATTTTTAAAAAAAAAATCCATGTCACCAATTTCTTCTTCTTCCCTATTCACCATCAAACCCGCCACTAAATCACTACCATTGTTGCTATTATCATCGAGCTCACTTCTCCACCATCATTGATTTCACCACCGACAATCAAATTCACCAACGTAACCTTCCCACAACCACTGTCATCATAAAAAATTGATAACAAACTTCATAAATTAAACTAAATTCATCATCAAAATCATATCACTATCATTGAAATTCATCACAATCATAATCATAAATTCACCATCCACATCAAAATCACTAATTTCATTGTCATCATCGAAATTAAAATTTATGCTACCACTAATTTTTCACTCATCTCCAAACCCACCACAAATAATTATCACAATATACAAATTTTACTCAAGCTCAAAGCGGAGAATTGTGAAAACGTACAATATCTATTTGCAGATATTTTGAACAACTTCGATCTTTGCGATGATTTTTATCGTGTAATGTTATTTCTATTTTCCATCGATAATTTATCATAAAAAATAATTATTTTTCAGGTTAGCTATAACAAAAGAGTGTTTGTGAGGAGAAAAAAATGGAGAAAGAAGAAAGGTAAGGGTAGCACGAAAGAGAAGGGTGGGGGATGGAAAAAAATTATGTTTTTTCACTTAAACACGTCTTTTTTATTTTTTTATTTAATTTTATTTCCATGTTAGCTTTGAAGGTAATATTAATTTCACTTTTAAATAATATAAACATGTAATAGATCGTCTCAATAGTTTAAGCATGCCTCTAACTCTTCGATATAACTTAAAGTATTGAATTTATATTTTTTTCTCTAATTTATTCAAATAGATAAGATCGATCTAGGTGGGAGAGAATCTTTGATGCAGGTCCATACAAATTATTAGTGAAAGAAGCCTATGTTTTTGGACTCATGGTGCATTTTATTTTGACAAAAAACAAACCATATATGATAAAAAGAATAAAAAAATACAAGTTAAGCTAATTGTAGATAAATATCTTGTGATTAAATTAAATTAATATCATACATCCATACCTGACTAAGAAAGTTGGGATTTCTTTGTCCATATTGTCTTGCACCTAAAAGGCAAATCAACTAAACACCAATTTTTAAATACACTTAATTAAACCTAACGCACTTACTAATCATTTTTATTAGAAGTTATAATATATTATTACCAATGAAGTGGACAAGAAACTCCTAAAAAAAATAAAAATAAAATCTTAATCGCACATGATCAGAGAAGTGGTCCTAGTTGTAATATTGTATTTGCTAATGACTAATACTTTCTTGACAACTAAACTTAGGTTTTAGGTTGTCTATATTTGTCCCTAACAATTGGAGGACAATATATAGCTTTATTAAATTAATAAATAATTCATAATCCATGTTGATTTTTGTTAGAAAATGACTTAGATTTGGACAATTGTACGTAACCTTAGGATAAAAAAAGAATATTCCATTTTCAATCTTCGACTATTTCATCAAATATTTAATTAGGGTTGTTCAAAATTGAATCGAAATCGATAAGATGAATCGATAGAAAAGTTATTGGATTATTGGTTTAGATAATGGTTTTGATCTTTTTTGTTATCGGGTTATCGGTTCTTAACGGTTTGAAGTTTTTTTCTTAACGGGTTAATCGATATCCCGATATTAAATTAAATAATTATATTTATATCATTTTGTATAGAAAGTCCTCGACTTGGAGTTTGATTTCCTACTTTTATTTTTGGTTGTCTCAAACACTTGGTTATTCGACAATGTAAAAGTGTTTGCTTTTGACCAAAATGTAACATGTGAACTCAAGCACATGGTTTATTTGGTTTGTTACCTTATTTCTAAGTGACTTTCAATGTTTTTTCTTTTGTGTCAAATCTTAACGATTAAACCGATAATCGAACCGACAACGATGAAAAATCGATAAACCAATAAGTCAATATCTTAATGGTTTTGTAACAGTTTAGCATCTCTACAAACCGATAACCAACAAGACAACCAATAAACTTCAAAACTGAATCGAACCGATCGATATGCAGCCCTATATTTAATATTACTTTATAATGATACACATTACTAACGGAGTATAATTTTTACATGTTTTATTGATTGTCATGTCACTATTTGAGCAGGGTAAAAAGATGAGTCCGAAGCCTAAAGGGTAAAAAATGTAAATAAAAATTCTAAAACGGTATATGAAATTTCTTTTTGACCAAAAGGGCAAAATCGCTCGCGAAGTAGCGATTTTGTCCATTGGAAAAAGCAAAAATTTGATTTTTTTTAAAAAAATAAAACTAAAACAAAATCGCTCCCGAGGGAGCGATTTTCAATTTTCAAACTTTTTTTTAAAAACCTTTTTAAGTAAGTTGCTGCTTATGCAGCGACATTACCTTAAATTTTTTTTTCTTCTTTTATTTAAAAAAGTTTAAATGAAAAAAAATATTTTTTTAAAATTAAATTGCTGCGATTTTTAATTATTTCTTTTTTAATTTTTAAAAATTAAATCACTAAAAAATTTTTGATTTAAAACCGGTGCCTTGGCAGCGATTAATTTTTTTTTTTAAAAAAAAGGCTAGAGGAAGTAATAAACTGCACATTGTATTTATTAATTTTTTAATAAACATGATTTTTACTTAAATAAGTACACTTATATATTTTGAAGCAAAAAAATAGTACAATTAAATCTCGAGGAGAGAAAATTGTTTACATAAAGAGTGTGTTTAAATATATGCATGCATTTAAACTTTTTTAAATAAAAGAAGCAAAAAAAAATTAAAAAATTTAAGGTAATGTCGCTGCATAAGCAGCGACTTACTTAAAAAGGTTATAAAAAAAATTGAAAATTGAAAATCGCTCCTGAGGGAGCGATTTTGTTATAATTTTTTAATTTTTTTTTTAAAAAAGCAAATTTAACAAATCGCTGATATAGCAGCGATTTTGCTTTTTTCAGTGGACAAAATCGTTACTTCGCGAACGATTTTGCCCTTTTGATTAAAAAGAAATTTCATATACCGTTTTAAAATTTTTGTTAACATTTTTTACCCTTTAGGCTCCGGACTCGTAAAAAGATGATATATTCCTTTCCCCTTTTCAAGGATGCATATCATAGTCATAGTATCAAAGATGAATTATCCCATTTATAATATCATCTAATATTTGAAATATAAGAACCAATGGATTTTGTAGTTCATGACCAATTCATATCAGTTATGATATTGCTTTCCACTGAATAGATTTACAACCACGGAGGACCGCTTGGCAGAATCATAAGAATATACCTGCAATATGTTATTTGCACGGTTCGAAATTATAACTTTTTAATTACATGACAATAATTTTACTTGTTAGCTAAAGCTCCCCTTTGCCACTTGTGTCCATACATTAAAAAGAATTAATATGTGACTGATTGACAGAGCCATAATTTTCATTGAGAAATGTCAAACTATAAAGAAATAAATTTATAAAAAAGTTAAAAAAATATCAATATGTAACATATATGTATACATAAGGAAAATATATTTACCTAGTTATATAATATAATTTTTCGACAAAAAAATATTAATTCGACACCCTTTAAAATATATATACGTGACTCTGCTATTATATATATGTATGGTATGCAGGATGATGAACCACCTTAAAATGGTCGTAAGATGATGTTTTCTTTGACTTTCCACCGGCCGATAGCAATTATCTCCCTTAGTTTAATTTAATTTGCACCACATAAAGATTATTTAGAAAAAAAATACTAATTAATAGAATTTTATCTAAAATTAGAGCAAGATCACTCTTTAAAGCGATATTCCACCGTAATCCTTATTTGCGCTCTCCTTTTCAGTAGTTCTCTTTTATTTTATTTCCTCGTAAATTGTAATGTGACAAGATCAATGTGCTACATGATTTTGATAACGTAATAACGAAAAAAAATATTCTTAATACATTAGACAGACAAATGTAATGAAAGGAATTTTATCTTATTCTCCAACTTTAAAATTTTCATAAGAAATTAAACACATAAATATTAGGACATATTTATGATTATTAAAATCTACCGCTACACAGATATTATGATAAACTTAGGACCATAAATTATATAAAAAAAATTTATAATCACATGAGTATAACATATAATCATGTAATACTTGAAAATCCTGGTTATTTTTAATCTAAATTTTAGTTAGTATATAGCAAATAAATTGAAAGGGATGGCTATTTTCATTTGTCTTTTTTTAGGAGTTAGTGTTATTTAACTAGTCCATATTGTAAAACGTGTCAAAATCTTAGAGATTAATGAGTTACTTGGTTGGAACTGTTCCTACTTACATGGCCCTTGAAATCCCAAAAGGCCTCAACAAATCCCTCTTTAATTTTGCTTACAAAAACCCCACAAAGATTCTTCAAATTCTTATTCATGTGCACACTCACTTTACTCTACAAACATTTTCCCTATAAGTAGACACTACTCAAGAGATTGCATCAACAATATAATATCTTCATTTGTTCTCTTAAGCAGCTTTAAAAATGTAAGCACTTCTATTTTCTCTCTCTCTCTCTCTATATATCTCTTCATATTTTTACTCAGAAAATCTAAGCTACACCATACATGATATTGGAAACCAAACATACATAGCCGTCCATCTAACTGATTAAACTAAAAGTTCTGGAGGGACGTATGATATATATATATATATAATTTATATGTACTCATTAAAAAAAGTAAATAAATTTATCTGATTATTTGTATATATAAATAAAGATCCTGGCCCTAGCTATTCTAATAATAATAATTCTCGTTCATGAATCATGATCATGATTAGCTGCATTTATATATTTTCGTTCTGTTTTATTGAATGTTTGAAAAGTTCTAAGTACCTCACTTTGTTCCTATAATTAGTTTTTTCATAGTTTGATTTGATACAAACTTGTTAGTTGTAGTTGTTAAAAAAAGACGTTGAAACTTGTGATCATGAGAGATTTTTGAGACGTGTGGTGTTAATTAAATAGGTTTCTTATTAAGGAAATCTTAGAATGTATTTTCATTTATTTAAAATAGCCAATAAAAAAGTAATGGTCTTCAAATCTAGAGTAGCTTTATTCTAGTTTTTATATCTTATTATGTACATATTTGTATATAAACAAAAATCCAGTTCCCACTAATTAATTATTGTGTGGACCTGCTGCTTTGTTTTTTGCCTTGCCATTTTTTTCCATCTTTTTTTCTTTTTAGTGGAAGTGGAAAAAGATAAAATAGGCAAATAATATGTTGATTAAATTTATATCGCACACTTTTAATTTTCTCGGCACAGTTGCCATAATAATAATAATATTAATTATTAAAGCATTTGGATAAATGCACGATAATCTCTTGTTTCTAAAATGACTGGGATGAGTTAGTTATGAGGAGAATTTTTAGTGAAAATGATTTTATGAATTAATTAAATTTATTATATATAACTTTTATGAATTACTAATTTAGAATAATTCTTTGATAAGATAAATATAAACCTAAGAAATAATTTTTTCTATTTCAATTTATAACATGTAAAATCAAACCATTTAAATTTTAATAAAAATTTACTTCATATTCAATTTTTTAAAAATAAAATTTATATACTTATAAATTACAATAAAAAAAAATACTGCGTTATTTAAAACCAACAAAAGAGTAGTACGATTGTGGCCATAAATAAAATACTATCAACATCAAGAATCCAAAAGAGGGAGAAAAAAGAAAAAAGATCATGTACCACTTGCAAAATGCGAGTGCCACGTGTTAGTCATAACTGAATATAACAGTATTAAAAAACTCAAAATCAAATTCGTACTCTTTTCGTTTCAAAAAAATTAACCTAATTTAATTTAAAAGAAAAAAAAATTTAATCTTGTGATTCTAAATTAAAATTATGTCAAATATATCGAAATATCCTTTAATTTTATGATCTAAACATTTTGTGGTCTAAATATATCAAGTGAAAAGTTAAAGTTAAAACTCTAAAAATGCCACGGGACCGAGGGAGTAGCTAAAGTTATTTTTGACTGTAAATTCGACTATCAAACTTAAGAATTTTTAAAATAAAATTTAGAAAGAAAAAAAATAACGCGAGATTTCTGACTTGTGAGAGCTAACTCGTTTGAGTATTTTACTACTCAACGAACTCTGTTCTGAACAGCTTTTCTATTATTTAAGTTCTTTTCCAGATTTTGACGTTATTTTCTCCAATTTTTCCTGCATGATTATTTTGCGTTTTACATTCAATAGTATTATTCCATAAATTTTATTTAGGGAGGAAAAAATTGAAACTTTGTCGTGTTCTGTAAAATTTGTAATCATGCATGTTTGCCACATGTACATGCAACTGGATTCTATGTCTATACCCCCATCAACATCTTTTATTGTAATTTCAGCCTAACTAATCCTAAAAAAGGATTGATTTAGTTTGATTTGAATAAGAATTTTAAAAAAAATATAGAAGATTTTTAAATTTTATTATTTTAAATTAAAATTATGTTAAATACATATATATATTTTTTAATTTTACGATTTTAAATATGTTATGAGAAAAATTAAGGTTAAAATTTTATAATTTTTTTTTTTATAAAACGAAGGGAAAATATAATATTGGAAACAATAATAAGTTTATATTATTTGGAACACTTGGCATCACATAATTTTCACAATTGATGTCAGTTTTTACTAGTTTGAAAATTGAAGTATCAGCTCTTCAATCATTAATTAAATTTATTTTTTTGTTTCATATTTTCAGATTTAACGTTGCCCTGTTTCTGAAAGATGGTTGCCTTCGGGAAAAAGTTGAAAGAAACTCAAATTCAAGAATGGCAAGGGTACATTTATCATTTTTCCCAAACTTTATTTATCTAATTCATATCATGTTACAATGCTTAACTTTTGTGTAATTTGTATTTTGGAAAATTAGTTTGTTAGTATTAGTAATTACACCAACTCTTTTATCAGAAACTTTTAGGGGTCGTTCAGTAAGATGTATAAGAACAATATCGAATGTATGGTGTATTACGGTATTAGTAATGTTGAGATTAGTTATATTGGATTGTTTCTTTATCCATTTTGGTTTGGTTTGTGTATTCAATGAAAGTTTATATGCAGGTAGCCTGAGATTATATATGTTTATTTTATCCAGCACTATTTCTGTTTTTTTACATTACCTTTCTATGCTGAAACAGGATCATGTACACTCAGGCCTCAGCCTAGCTGTCACAACTTAACTGTAAATTAGTTAATCATTGCTAAGTTTTTTTTGCTTCAAACAGTATTAAACGCAGAGCGGCTTAATGCTGATGGTAACACTGACTTGTTTCAGATATTACATTAACTATAAGTTGATGAAGAAGAAAGTAAAGAACTATGTGCAGCAGATTGAAGTTTCTGAACAAAGTCGCGAGTATGTTCTCAAGGACTTTTCGAGGATTCTAGATAAACAGGTACAAACATAAACAGAACGTATCTAATTTGTACGATAATCTTGGACTGTAATGTACAGATAAAAGAAGTGCAAATGAACTTTGTACGTTATACAATTGCCGCTGCTGTGAATTAGTTAAACATTACCTCATGATTTCAGATCGAAAAGATTGTCTTATTCCTGTTGGAGCAACAAGGGGAACTGGCAAGCAGGTTATTTATTCTTGGGCAAGAGCATGATGTTCTTGTACAGCAACAAGATGGTTCAAAATTATCTGAACTTCAACAGTCATATAGAGATGTAGGCAGAGAACTGTTACAGCTTCTATTTTTCGTTGAAATGAATGCCATTGGTGTGCGCAAGATACTGAAAAAGTTTGACAAGAGATGTGGTTATAAATTCACCAATTACTACGTCAAGACTCGAGCAAATCATCCTTATTCCCAGCTGAGACAAATATTTAAGCATGTGGTATGACAACTCAACTCAACTTTTCTTATTTTCCATTCTCATTAGTTTTCTAGTACTGTTCTTTTGTAATTCTGTTTTCTCTAAATTAAACTTTTAGGATTATAACAGTTTTCAACAGAATTAGCTGAGACATTATTTCTGTAATCTTTAGCATGAATCAAAAACATAACTAGCTTACAGCCATGCAAGTCACATGCAGGGCGTTTCAGCTGTAGTTGGAACCATATCTCGCAATCTTGCGGATCTCCAAGACAACAAGGGGAACTTTACTTCCATATATGATCACCCGGGTCTACCTTTTCAGGTACTCTCTTGTCCTTTTAAGTTTTACCCAATTCAGGTTACTTTATCACATTATCTTATAGTAGTTGGCACAGCAGGTTGTAAATTTCTTTTATTAATCTATTTTAGTTACATAATTTATAAGCTATTCTTCTCTGTAATTATGAGTTATGAACAGATAGACAGATAATTCACTCTTTACATCTAATACATTCAAAAGATTAACACTGACTCCTCCTTGTTTTCACACACAAATTCATGTTTGAGAAAGATAATTCACTCTTTACATCTAATACATTCAAAAGATTAACACTGACTCCTCCTTGTTTTCACACACAAATTCATGTTTGAGAAAGATAATTCACTCTTTACATCTAATACATTCAAAAGATTAACACTGACTCCTCCTTGTTTTCACACACAAATTCATGTTTGATACAATTTCCCAACGTCTCTATCATTAGTTTAACCTTTAGTTTGTTTATAATTAAAACTAATTTTGGTTCTAGAAAGTAAATCCCATGGTATAAAAAGTCACAAAAGATACTTCTCATCGCTTATTTCCCGGGGGCGACACTTCTTTAAGAAAATACATGAAGTAACTCTACTATATAATATTTATGCCACCCAATAGTATTCTGTGATATCTCCACTTGTTCTGAAAATTTCTGTAAGTTCTAGTGATTTAAGTGGAAATTTCGAACTTTTTGTGTTAAAACCGGTCTTGTGTCAGATTCTTGTTCAGGGTATAGTTGCACTCTACATATGGAAGTGAGAACTACAGAAATCTGTCTAGGTTTGTGGTATAAAGAAGAATTCCTTCTTGTAAATTGACTCTATGAGAAGTGAAGTATTCAAAGGAGACATGAGCTGATACAAAAATCATTTACCTGTAGCTCCAGTCATCCTGATTTTGTTTGTGATTAACACTTATTGCTACTATGCAGGACCCAGTCATTAGTTCTATTAATCAAGCAGTGGATAGACTAACAAATTCAACTGATTTCCTTCACTATTTGGGGAAACATGCACTCATTTTACCAGAAGAACTACCAACTCCTTCTGCGGATCATGCTGCCAATGAGAGATATCACTTGATGTCACTTCTGCTGAACTTGGCAAATGCATTCTTGTATATGGTTAACACATACATAATAGTCCCAACAGCAGATGACTACTCTATGAGTCTTGGAGCTGCAGCAACTCTTTGTGGGGCTGTGATTGGGTCTATGGCTGTTGCTCAGGTGTTCTCTTCAGTGTATTTTAGTGCATGGTCAAATAAATCCTACATGAAGCCTCTTTTATTCAGCAGCATTGTCCTTCTTGTCGGGAATACCTTATATGCACTGGCGTATGACTTCAACTCGATATACTTACTTCTAGTTGGACGTCTATTTTGTGGGTAAGTGTTGCACAACTATAGTGCTACTTAAGTAATCTGTAATTCCGTAACCCTTATTGTACAATTATATTTTTAGCTTTTGGTCTTAGCTTTTTTTATGATAGTAATTATTTGAAAGGATATCCTTATTCACTGAAGGAGGATATAATCATTACTGTTCATAAGTTATACAATACAGAACATTTTGACAAGTCTGACTTGCACTTTATTGAGCATAAACAACATTACTTGGTATATAGTTGGAGCTATGGAAATGATCTGTCCGCTTGATAAGCTAGAGCATTAGATAACTTAAAATTTATTGAAGAGGAGTCTGGAAATTTTGGATGAGACGTCAGAAGATCATAGGAAATATTCGGGGAAAAACATAAAAGGAATTGGAAGACCCTCTTGTTTTCTTTTTATTGGAGTGTTATAAGTGTATCCATCATCAGGAGTCAGGAAAATTATTTCTTCTTGGTTTCCAAAATAGAGATTTTGTCTAAATCAGAAAAAAGGGAGTAGCTCTAAGTATCTATTCCATTCTTGTTTTCTTGGTCTTAAAAGATTTATCTGAATGGCGATTGATTTTAATATTGTTTGTTCAATTGGAACCATCTATTATCAATGCGACATGTGCTTGTTTTCCACTTCATCGAGATTAAAACTTTCAATTAATTAGTTCAATTTCATATTCAGGACCAGTAAGTCTTTATCATTAGATGGCTTTTTACTATTTCAGGCTTGGTTCTGCAAGGGCAGTTAATAGGCGTTATATCACTGATTGTGTTCCTCTGCACTTGCGAATGAAGGCTTCAGCTGGTTTTGTAAGTGCAAGTGCACTCGGAATGGCATGTGGTCCAGCTGTTGCCTGCTTGCTTCAAACTAACTTTAAGTTCCTGAATATCACTTTTAACCAAGACACTTTACCAGGATGGATAATGGCTCTTGCATGGTTTATTTACCTGTTATGCTTGTGGACTACCTTTAGAGAACCTCCAATGGAGGAAATAGAGGATGCTCTACTACCAAAGTCCAATAGTGGTATGTCATCTACACTAACACTTAGTTACCTCTTCCTTTTGGGCTCTTTCACTTGATTCGTTGTTCACTTCTTGAGAACCTTCTATAAGTTGCTACACCAGGTGCCTCCTGACTAATTGCAAATTACTTGTTGCATATCTAGTCTCATGTATTCCCAATTTATATACATAGACAAGTTTAATGGATAATCTGTTTGATAGAGAAGTCACATGATTGTCACAGTGAGATGAATCTATTGGGGAATCTTAGTAGCCGGCTACCTGAACTTTCAATTTGGTGAGGGTTCAATCCCTCATCTTGTAATCTCCTTTCCCACCCCCACTTTTTTTTTTTCAAAAAGAAAAAAAAGAAGATGATGGAACTATCTGTGGTAATATATACTATGCACAAGTGCATTTGTGATACGCATTACTTTGAGAACTCAGTCATGGAGCAAAACAGATTTTTATAGTTTTCTTTTCCATGCGCCTCATTTAGCAGAATGATTGTTGCCACCTGTGAATAACACTAGAGATATGATCTCGTGGTATACTACCACATTTCCTGTTTATATGATCACTCGAAACCTAGTCATATTTCTATTCATTTCTTTTGTTTCTTCCATAAAGTCTCAAACCTGTTGTTCACTGTTTGTTTATTTCCATCTGATGGACTGTTTGAATAGCTGAGGAGGCTCTGTAGATCTAGTCCTTGCATTGGTCAAACAAACACAACATATAAATGCCAAATTGTTGGGGTGACAGTAAATGGCTCAGATCTGTTTTTTCTTTTGCCTGGCTTGATGGTTTAGTAGATGATCTATCCCTTTTACGGCTGGCGAGTTTTCCCAGATTCCTCCGCTCCTCAATATTCAAAGCATATAGAATTTTTGATGCTCATTAGGTAGACATTTCAGTCGGAGCAACGAAACCAAACGCTACATGTGGAGACATCAATAACTATATATTATCTAATCTTGTCTTTGTCGCGTGCTTCTTGTTACTTTCAAGTAATCCATCCTAAAGTTAGTTACTTTTATTCAACAGTTTCACTCTTACCCAATATCTGTGATTGATGAAGGCACATTATATGCAACAACTCCGTGCTCGTCGTTTATGACTTTTGCTCCAGAAATTTAACATTTGCTGTAATCAGAATTCCATCTGAAAGAGCTCTTTTTTCAGTTTCAGGGAAGATTGAAAATGGTTTAGTGCAGAAAGGTATTACCGAGCCACTGCTTTTAAGTGCAGAAGAGATGAAACAAGACGAAGATGAAGACCAAGATTGCGATAATAGTGAAGAATCTGCAGAGGAGATCCAAAAACCTGTTACTTCCATTGTCTCTGCGTATAAGTTGCTTACCCCATCAGTGAAGGTTTGAATTTCAGTTGATTTCATCAAGTATGATAGCTTACGCTAAAGACTAGAGGGTTAACCAAATCTCGATAAGAAAATTTAATAAAAGACATATGGTTTGTTGACATCTATAGAAGATCTTCTACACACGTCAAAATGATGACAATTTCTGGTGTGATATTGAACCATTTTATCTCAGATTTAAATAACTTACCGTTGTGTATATTTTAACCATGGATTTCTTGGTAAATGGAATTGTTAGGTCCAGGGGATACAAAACAGGAGGCTATATTGCAGAGAATTGTTTAAGTGTGTGTTAGAAAGCCAATCTAAATTGGTTGTATCCATTAGATTCTCGAGACTCAACGTTGTATACAAATTTGTAGCCTTAGGAACACATTGATGCCTCTGTGTCTTTCTGAGGGTTGTGCAGACTGAAATTGCATAGTTGTCTCTTTCTCTGTCTTTTTAATGGGCTTTAACTGTTTATGTACTCATGACTTTCTGAACAGGTTCAACTGTTTATATACTTTATGCTAAAGTATGCTATGGAGATTTTACTTGCTGAATCAAGTGTTGTCACCACATACTACTTCATATGGTCAACAAGCAATGTGGCCGTTTTCCTTGCATGTCTTGGGTTGACTGTCCTTCCAGTGAATATTCTTGTTGGAAGCTACCTCAGCAACATTTTTGAGGAGAGGTAAACACAGAAGCTATCTTGTCTCTAATTTCCTGACATTTTTCGTCAATAACACATGCATTGACGTTAAAAAAAGAAAGTAATCACGGAACAAAACTCAATATGCATGAAACTGTTTTCCATTGTATCATTGGTTGAATTAACTGCTATTCATCCCGGGAGATATTCCTTTATCCAATTTGAACGAGTCTATAGTACTAGGTTGTAACTAATGTGAAGATTCCGATCATAATTAGCTGAACTTGTAATTCATCATCAGCCACTGGTTTGCCGGAGTAGCCCAACAAACTAATATCAAAGTCAATTTAGCTTTATAAGAGAAGAGCAGACAAGTTTGTCTAGCTATTATCTGATGCTGATACTAAGTTTCAATGATTTCCTGCAGACAAGTTTTGCTTGCATCAGAAATCTTGGTATGCTTGGGTATAGTTCTGAGTTTCCATGTCGTAATTCCTTATTCCGTACCACAGTATGTATGTTCAGCTCTAATCACATTTGTAGCTGCTGAAGTACTCGAAGGTAAATTCGTGATAGATAGCACCAATGACTTCAAATGCAGCAACATAACTAATCAGGTTCAAAACATGCAGGTGTTAACCTTAACCTTCTATCTCGAGTCATGTCTTCAAGGCTTTCTAAAGGGACGTATAATGGTGGACTACTTTCAACAGAAGCCGGAACCTTAGCTCGAGTATTTGCAGATAGTACAATAACTCTGGCAGGATACTGGGGAATGAGTAGGCTTTTAAATGTCACATTGCTACCTTCACTATTTATATGCATCTTCTCCATCATAGCCACTTGCTTTACTTACAATTCTATGTATTAATTATCATCATATACAACCTTTAATTCTCTACATATTGTACATAGTAACTGTATGTAAGAGAACTATCTAACTTGAAAAACTTACCAATATAAAGTTATATTAAATCTCTCTTTCAATCAATTTTAATTTTTAGCTTCTCTTGCTTTTAGTAACAAGTATCCTCTTAATCTATGTCCGAAATTTCAGAGACACGCTTATACTATACTAAGGTCCTATTACCTCCTGAATTTATTTTATGAGTAATCTTTTACCCCTTTTCGGCCTACGTGGCACCAGCTTAAAAAATAAAGTCAACTTGGCATTGGACCCACAAGATAGCGCCACGTAAGGCAAAAAGAGGTAAAAAATAATTAATAAAATAAGTTTAGGAGGGTAATAGGACATTAGTATAGTATAAGTATATCTCTTGAGATTTTCGACATAGATTAAGGGGGTACTTGTGCATTATCCCATTATTATATTTTGATTTGCTTATAGTTGTGATATCACAACAAAAATGTACAAGCTATTTTCCGGTCGCTTTCCTTTCTAGTTACAATTCTTGTGTTTTAAGGCGGTTTTCAAAAATAGTGTAAAAAAAATATTTCGAATCATTGTTATTTGACTCAAACCTGCTAAAAAAGTCAAGGTATGCTCCCCTCCCCACCCTCGGCGTCCTTCCTAAGACCTATTTATAGCTCAAAGCTCTCTCGATTAAAAAATAATTCATATATACACTTATTGTTATATAAATGATCAAATATATCATTGACTTATTGATATACAAATGGTCATATATACCTTTTTGGCCAACGAAAGTGAAATTTCTATGATTTTAAATAATATACTTTAAATTATTTTATTAAATTCAATTATATTTAATTCTTCTAGCACATGATTTTCTTTTACCTTTTTTAACTCACCAACTAAGCTGAGTTTGACATCTTGATAATCATTTTTCCCCTGCTCATCTTCTTGTAAAATCTATCATGTGTCTCTTTTTTTTCACATATAGAAAAAACAAATTACAACATGTATATAAAAATAAACTTTTTCTTACATTTTTCTCCTTTTATTTTATTCACATTTCTTACTTTTATTTTTTATATTTTCACTAAAAAATGAAATAAGAACAAGAAACTCGCGTAATGATAAACGGAGAGATTCGAAGATATTTAAAATTAAATGAAGCATTAAATTAAAAAATTCATAGAACAAAATTTAAATAAATGATAGAACAACTATAATTTTGTTTTAATGAAATTCAAAATTAATATTTTTTACTTCTATTAGTCAAAAAAGATATATTTGAGTAATGATGATAAGAATATACGTGTGTGTATATATATATATATAATTACAAATGAAGCCTTTTTCCAGTTAAATTGGACTTGGATTGCTAAAATCTTTATACAATTACCCCTAAACCTCTTAAACAAGTAGTCCAGATCCCTTGCCGCTGTCTCAAACAAACAAATTCAAGTTTCTAATTATAACAAACCAGACTCTTCTTCTTTTGGTCTCTCTATTTTCTCTCCCTAGTCTTTTGGAATTTCCCCTATATCCATGGCTTCCAATAATCAAGATTTACCAGAAGCAACAGTTCAAAACGTGCTAGAACAAGATACCCTTAAGTGGGTATTTGTAGGGGGTAAAGGTGGGGTTGGAAAAACTACATGTAGTTCAATTCTTGGTATTCTTCTTTCACAGTTCAGATCCTCTGTTCTTATCATATCTACTGACCCTGCTCACAATCTCAGTGATGCCTTCCAGCAACGCTTTACCAAGTCCCCCACTCTTGTTAATGGCTTCTCCAATTTGTATGCCATGGTATTTTTCTTTGACACCTAATCCACTTTCCTTGAAAAGATTGAATTTTTACTTGGATCTTATTTACTTCTTGAAATACAATTGTATTGCTTGTGAATTGGTTGTTGTTATGTTGAAAATTGACACCTTTTCTGTGTAGGGAATGAAAGATTGTACAATTTTGATATATGATGTGCTAATGTAACAGAAAGATAGTGGTTTTTCTTCATGTATGAATTGACAGTAAAATATAATTGTTAGACCTCAAAAGGAAAGTAATCTTTTTTTCCGAGTTGTTTATTTGGGATTAAACTTATGCTCTTTGTATTAAGTTAATAATTGTGTTCAAAGTGTGGCCTTTACTGAATAAAGTTGACAACTTTTTGGCAGTCTGAGTGCATGTTCAATATCTTTTTTTATCCCTGATATGCTGTTGATGGACATGATTTTTTAATTGAACTTGTGTTGTTTAGGAAATCGATCCAACTGTGGAGAAAGAAGACTCAATCAGTTCAGATGGGATGGACGATTTTTTGTCTGATTTGGCAAATGCAATTCCTGGAATTGATGAAGCTATGAGTTTTGCCGAGATGCTAAAGTAATTGGTATTCCTTTGTAATAAATTCCATGATTGTTAACTCATTTGATAAGAAATGTTTTTATGAATCCCCAATGGAAGTGATAAAGATTTTTTCTTGGCTCCTCACAATTGAATTGTCCTTCACTTGCTTATTAAAAGAACAAGATATTAAAAACCTGCCTTCAATGGTTATATATGCATCCATGAATCAAGATCTGCTTCCGTAATGTGGTCGATAGACTCAATAATTGATCTACTTTAGTAGATCCTATAAAAATCTTCCTATCTAGATGAAATTTTAAAAAAAATTCTCTTTTAGTATTTAGGCCTAGTTACTTATCAAGAAAGTGTTTGGACCTAGTTGGCATGATCTGTGTAATCCAAGAGACCTTATCCCGCATTAAAGGAGCCATATCATTACTGTACTAAACCCCACTAGAAGAGGGACTCTCTCAAAGCACGCCACAACTTAAGGATAACCTCTACATGATCCAGGAAGCTACCCGATTGAGTGTATGTGGATCTATAATACTTGCCCCCATCATATATACAAAGAGCTTTCCTTTAATTTGAAAGGACATGAGTGATTCCGCTAGATGATGTTTAAGCATCACCTTAAGGAGGTACCAAACTGAACATGAAGGGGCCCTTGTATTCACACCCCTCTAGTTATTAACAGAATAGGATAAGGGATGTTATTTCAACTGAAAGTACTCATCCTGAATATTATTTTTCCTGGACATAGTGGTCAATGAAGTGGGTGGAGTCTCAGTTTAGATTCAATTCCTAGCAGAGACAAAAGCGCTAGGTGATATCTTTTCTAGCCTTAGTGGGCAGACTTACCTATTGCTGGTGGGAGGTGGTAGATATTCTGTGGAATTAGGCGAGTACATGCAAGCTGGCCCGGGCACCACGGTTATCAAAAATGATAATTTGTTAGATCCTTCTAACATATTTAGTTCAAAGTGCATTCACTTATGGTACATCTGTAGTGCTTAAATGTGACTACTTTCTTACATTTGTCTAGAGAGCAGAGATATTTTTCTGTCGGTAGCTTAACACTACTGGGCTGCTAATGAAATCGGGCTATAAATTCTTGGCATTTATTTCTTTCCAGATTGGTGCAAACAATGGACTATTCAGTAATAGTGTTTGATACGGCCCCAACTGGACATACTCTTCGGCTGTTACAATTCCCGTCGACTCTAGAGAAAGGGCTCGCCAAAGTGATGAGTTTAAAGAGTAGATTTGGGGGCATGCTGAGTCAGGTAATCTCTCTTCCACTGAAAATCACCCACCTAACCCCTAACAAACACAAAAATCCATTTTCCTTGTTTCTATTAATGCCTCTCTCTAAGCTTTGTTAATTTTAAGTTCAAGGTTGATGCTATTTTTGCGAATGGATAACATGAAGGTTACTGAAGTCAATTTCTGTCTATCTCAGATGACTCGACTATTGGGTGTTGATGAGGAATTTGGGGAGGCTGCTCTCCTTGGCAAGCTAGAAGGCATGAAAGATATTATTGAAGAAGTGAACAGACAGTTTAAGGACCCAGTGAGATTCTTACCTTGAAATTGTCGTTCCTTTTTTTTAAAAAAACAGATAACTTGAACGTTCGGTATATTTTTGGGGGTTGATAACGGAGAAATCTGCTGTGAGATAGCTTATCCCAATCCAGTTGGTCCACAACTTTGAAACTCAGGAAGTAATGACCCACCCCTCTACTCAGTTCCCATATACATTCCAGGCTACATTTCAGTGTTAGGTTTGAACTCATGATGTGCGCCCCAATCTGTCTTTACCATTGGATGAAAGCTCGTGGAGCAAAACTGTCATTCTTATAAAGAGATTTTTTTGATGTGCTCCCGTCTATCCCAAAATTCGTTTGATACTCTTCCCTTTCTTTTTCCCGAAAAAGATTGGCACCTTAACATGTTTAGTAACTTCATGATCTTTATGTTACCATTTTGCCTTTATAGGAATTGACATGATTTTCTATGGACCCCACCTGAAAAGTACTTTTGGTACTTTATGTATGTTTAGCTTATGTGTCAGAAGTTTTAATTTCCTTCTTAAACTTTAAAGTTTTTAATTTCTTTCTTAAACTTTGAAGTTTTAATGCCTTAATTAAACTTTGAAGTTTTAATTTCTTTCTTAAATTTTGAAGTTTTAATTTCTTTCTTAAACTTTTAAGTTCTAATTTCTTTCTTAAAACTTCGAAGTTTTAATTTCTTTCTTAAACTTTGAAGTTTTAATTTCTTTCTTAAACCTTATGTCTAGTTAAAATTGCCACACAATTGGGAAGGAGGGAGTTATTATTGCTGGATGGAAACCATAAGTTTAAGATAGCAATCAACAAAATCAGGGAATGTAGTGGCAGAATATCCTTTAGCAGGATCTGGTATACTAAAATCTATTGTGGTTTAGTGGAAAATACAGTTCCTTTACTTATCGATCAGAGATAAGCACAATCTATATAACGTAATTTAAACCTTTTCTTTTACTATTTTTCCCCTGTTTCACTTTATTTTCGGCGTTGTTTCAAGCTGGGGGTTTAATTTTTTTATATTGTGCACTTACTATGCTAGAGTACCATGGGTGAGATCAGAAGTCGTTAAAACCGAAAGACTGAAGTAATGGGCTCATTAAATTTTCTGAAGTCTTCTTTTGGATGCTATTACTGTTTCAAATATCTGTTTCGCCTCTGAAATGTCATCAAAATTAGTCTCTAGGTGAAGAGTTCACCCAGCCTTGTGTGTTGTTTATATAATTATTGTATGATTTTTAGGTTTTAATAATACCAAACTGGTTTCCTTGTGCTTTTAAGTTTGAAACAATGAGTGAAGTCGGGAGAAAAGCATGTTGATATAGTCAATCTATTTCCTGTACTTCCTTTACTTTGATTGTGGAGGAATTTGCTCTTGTTGCCTGTTGATTCAAATTCTTGTGGCTTTTATTTTGATTGCTAGAGTCCACCACCTTAGCCTTCAAAAAAGAAGGGAAAAAAAGGATTACAGATATATCTCATTACAAATGAAATGCCAATTAGCCTTGCGTTCTTTGTCCACTTGCGCTTGTATGTTTTCAAGTTAAACTGATGCATTAACACGACGCCTTTTTTTTTAATAGGACTTGACAACATTTGTTTGTGTTTGCATTCCGGAATTCCTCTCCCTATATGAGACTGAAAGACTAGTTCAGGAACTTGCTAAATTTGAGATCGATACACACAACATTATAATTAACCAGGTGATATTTGACGAAGAAGGTACATTTCCCATCTTAACTACTGCAGTTCTTTCCTTTTCTTTCCATTAATTCTCTTTGGCTTGTACATATCACTTGTTAATTCTCCCCGTGCCCATATTTGACATTTCTTTCAACTTTTTAAACTATTTAATTAGTATGTCGATATGTTCTTCAACTAGTACTGCTTAATATGCATAGTATACTGATATTTTAAATTCTCAATTGGTCTTTTATTAAATAGGGATTCTAATTTCTTCCACTTGAAGTTATAAATGTTCCACTTGTATCGATACACTAATTCGTAGCCATTGTAATCCTTTTCAGTTGTTGAATCCAAGCTGCTGAAGGCTAGAATGCGGATGCAACAGAAGTACTTGGATCAGTTCTACATGTTGTATGATGACTTTAACATTACGAAATTGCCTTTGCTGCCACAAGAGGTATGAAGATATCTGCTTCTTCCTATATTCGTTGTACTTCAAAAAGTGCCGACAACAAATTCATGAATCTTCTCTAGTAGCCATAGCATGAGAAATACTGCAGTATACCACCCACGCAAGGACCTTTTGCCAGTCTGTTTACTGATGATTTATTTTTTGATAGGTTTGTGGCGTTGAAGCCCTGAAAGAATTTTCACATCATTTTGTAACGCCATACCAGCCCTCTCTTGCTCGAGGCTCGGTGGAGGAGTTGCAGAATAGAGTTGCTGCATTGAAATTACTGTTGAAAGATGCTGAAGCAGAATTAGAGAGAGTTCAAAAAGGCAAACAGAAGATATAATCAAATGCTATACAAAGTTGGGCGGTGGAGTGTGCTGTTTCGTTGCCTTTTGCTTTTTTATGTTTTAGGAGTTGTCATTGAACAAATAATTGTGTATTTCTCAAGAGGATTTTTCATGTATGATTGTTTTATTTATTGTTGAGGAAGTTCATTTGTACCTTCACAAAGCTAATAAGTCAGGATATTAGTCGTACAATGTACTAGTAGTCTCTTTAGATTCATCAAGTCAAGTCTTTATTTAGTGAAACCTAAAGCATCAAAGTTTTTTTTGAAGATAATGAACAATTTTTATTCCAATCATGAATTACAGTGTGAAGGTCTATGTTACCTTGTTATTACGATTTGTTCTTAAGAATTAAAGTGTTTTTTAATTACAAATATACATACGTAAACGTTAGAAATGTACAAATAGGCCTATCAACAACATTACAATCAAAGTTGAGATGGCCGAGTTGGTCTAAGGCGCCAGATTAAGGTTCTGGTCCGAAAGGGCGTGGGTTCAAATCCCACTCTCAACATTCTATTTTTATTTTTTATTTTTATTCTATTTTTATTTTTTACAATTACACACCACGAGATTAACAACAACTTAATCTCACAAGTGGAGTATGAAGAAGGTAGAGTGTACGTAAACCATACCCCTACCTCGTGGAGGAGACTGTTTTCAGAGGACCCTCGACATCACTAGATTAACAAAGAAACCAAAACAGTATCCAATAAAATGCTACCATGTTCCTCTAAGCTTTTGTCCATCAACTTCCATGAATTTCTCTATGTTTTTTGTGGCAGTGGGTGCAAATTTATTATGACTGCATAATTTTTTGGAAGTGCGCCAACTATGTGTACATAGCTCTAATGAGAGCAGTGGATGCACCTAAATCTATAGATTTTAACCACCCACCTTTGGATTAGATATTTTCTTAGTTCTGCTCTATGGTATATTTGCTATGGCATTTCTTGAGCAAGACTGGTAAATCTGTATGCATTTTTCTCAACTAGAAAGTTTCTTTACAATGAAACAAGGTAACCAGTTATATCATTTTCGCTTCTGTCAGGTAACAAAGGAATCAGTAATCAAAATGCACTTATATTAGCATAATACATTTAATACACTTCATTATGTTTGTTTTTTTAAAACTCAATCCGACTAGTACATGACATAATTAATGACCAGAGTTCTCTTAGACTCGAGTTCCAGAAGCTCGTGAAGTATAAATGTCAACCACCATGCAATGTTGAGATGAAAACTACATTATCCTTCTCTTCCAGCACAGTTTCAAGCTGGCCACTTAGTTCCCAATCAGTGTCATTTACAAGGACGAGAACTCCAGGCCTCCTGCAACAAATACAAGTTATAAAAAGCTCTCTTCAGTTATTTTTTAGCTTGTGTGGGTATGTACTATTCAAACAAGACGAGTATAAGAAGGTCTCAACATGATTAGCATTATATTTGATGGTGGCACCATTTTACTTAACATGTTCAGCTATGCCATAAGGTAAGGTATGCCTGACTGAATGGGGAACAAGAGGACTATAGCAGGGGATGAGGTTATCGTGGCAACAGCATAAAGACATGTATTCAAATGTTGCCGAGGTAGGTAAAAAGATATTCCAACTTACACCGAGTCTCCTTTCATGAACATTTCAGGCCTCTCCTTGATCACATTGGTGCGTACCCAAGAGAGCAAGTTTTTCATTGTCAACTGGTTAAAGAAAAGAATGATTAAAATCATATCAAATACTCCCCTAGAAACAAAATTATATGGCCAAATCTGTTCTATGTATGAACATGATCATTAGAGAGGAAGTTGCACCTGCTTCTCTCCATCTTGAGGGTCAACATTGATGTTATGGCTCTTCACAGAATCGCAAAGAAGTTCCAGTCCTCCCCTGTGTTTTGAAAGTAAAAACACAATTGACAGATGTCAACAGAAATCAGATGCATATGATAAAGCATTTTAAAAGGAAGCAGACAGACCAACAGATAAGGAATGTACAAAAGCTAACCAATCAGAGTTACACTGACAAAAAAGATAGTTTCTGACTATACTCTCAATACTCATTTTAAGGTCACGAAGTTTGATCCTAGATAATTGAATGCTAAGCTGTTTTATCGACAGCCAACGTCACTAGATATATGAGTTCTACAATTGTACCCACATTTGCAGAACACATAAGTTAACCCTTGAAACAGTGCCAGGTCGCTGACAACTACAACAGAAGTAATCAGGTAGAATTACAGGCAATAGTCAATGAACCACTGCGTCTTATATAACAAGCGTTTGCAAAAGATGGTCAGTGATCCCCTCCGGTAATAAGGATGTCTATAAATTTTGGAGTCAAAATTCAATCATTCCTAGGTGCTGAACAAAATCAGTAAACTAATAAAAAGCAGATAGCTATATCTCGAATTTGAGTAAGCCTTGAAGAGCTGTTTATTAGAACAACATCTCTTACATGACACATGTTAGAACAAAGTCCTAATTATCAACCAAAAAAGGGATTTTGGACACGGTTTAACTAACCAACCTGATAGAGAAAAAGAAGACATTGAACACTGTATAAGTTCCAAGTCTCAAGAGTTTCATGAGTTAGACAAGATTTCCTTTGTCCATACTAACGTGCTCATTGTTTATTAAACTGCCACTGTTAATCACTTCAATTTTAAGATCCCAATTTGCTTGTGTAAAAACTAACGTGCTCACAAGGACTGTGTTAGAGTATCAGCATAGCGTGCTCATACTAACTAATCACTTTGACTTTAAGATCCCAATTCGTCCCTGGGGGCAAGGAATAAGTCACCTTCAGAGCACTGTAAAAGGGTAACAGCAATTTTCACAGTAAGCAATGGGGGCTTTTTTAAAATCGCAAGGCAGATTACATCTTTTGGAGTCAGACAATCTGCGCACTCTAGTATGGAATATGCATCTAGTAAAACGAGTAAAAGACAGGCTAAATGTAGCATTTAGCATTAGAAAACCATTTTAACTTACTTCATAACAAACAAGAGCAACTCTGTGCGACTTTTTAAAATAAAACAAAAATCTCTTTGTGGGGCTTTTGATGAGAACTATTAGACTCAAATATCACATTTAATGCACGAACAACTGAAACTATTATCTTTTAGCAAATGATCTTTTGCAAACATTATGCTGACACTCAAACACAGTCCTGTTTCGCGTAGCACAAACAAGCGCACAGTGATATTACAGCAGGAATTGACTATATGAGTATCTCCAACTTTCATCATTCAATAGACTGCTAATGTCACTCAAACATGGAAATAGAAATCATATAGGATCAACTTCTGGAGCAGTTAAGAGGACTATCTAAGTAATAAATATCATACACAGAGGGAAACAGAATAAAGACAGATATATTGCAAGCAAGATTAAATCTTTCAACAATTTGTTTAGTCCCAAATGTAATTCTTCTAACTTAAGGTTCTAAAATTCAAAATCCATCCATCCAAAGTACCCTTTCAGCAATTGTCACTCTACAAAATAATCTGAAAAGGGTTTCAGATAAAAATTTACATCCCAGAATTGGATCAAATATGGATAATTAGTTGAATACCGGTGTAATACATAAAAAGAAACATATAAAAATTACCCGAATTCAAGAGTCAGTTGCATCTCTAATTAAGCGGAATTTGAAAATCTCAAAACCCTAGAGTGATGAATGGCTTGATGTTGTAGGGTTTATCAGGTGGGTTGAAAGCAGAAACAGGCAGCCTTGAGAGCTCTTTATTCGCCTATAAGCTTTTCAAGGTATGCTCCTAATAATTTGAACAGAGAAAAGGTTAAAATTCTCTTACCACTATGAAGTATATCACTTATGGTCTTCGTTACATTTTGAGATTAAAAATATTTATTTTAGGAGATCACAAATATCTTCAACAGTTAATATCTCAATTTTTTTAGTGATGGGGTAAGCCGCATGAGACTAATTCATTCACCTGCTAACTAAGATTCACTACAAAAGAACTTGATCTTTGTCACCAAAAATCTCAAAATGTGGTCACTAAAGGTTATGAGTGATTTTTAGTGGCGAATAAGGCTCTACCAACATATTTTTTCAACAAAGAGAATATTATAATTAAATTTTCGATTGCAATCAAATTTTCTAAAATAAATAACTTGCAATGGCAATATTAAAAAACATCCAATATTATTACGAAAAATCATCAAATTTACTTCTCGATTCAAAACTCCTACTATATAATGAATCATTGTACATTTTATACGTTTACATATGACACAAAAATAAAACATACAATGTCTTTAAACTTCTACTTAATCGATATTATTTTTGAATTTTTAACACAATGAGAAAAAAACAAAATTATAATTTAATGTTAAAAAGTTTTATTAACAATTTTCTGAGCTTTTGTGTCGACTGTTGTCACTGCTAAAGGTCTAGTTCTACTGTAATGAATCTTAGTTGGCAACCCTTAGGTGCATGAATTAGTCCTCTGGCTTGCTACGCAACTAAAAATTTGAAGTGTTAACTCTTGAGGGCATGTGAGGATAACAATAGAGACATTTTTTATTCCAAAATGTAACGAAGGATATAAATAATTTATTTTATATAATTCAAGAGCAATTTTGATCATTTTCCGTGATTTAAATAAGAAACTATAAAAAAAGAAGATGAGAATTAGACTTTGACTTCAATTTTCTGTAATATATAGATCTTTTAAATAGGTGATAATTAATTTAATTTCAATTAATTTGAAATAAAAAAGTTAAAAGGAAGTTTTAAATGTTTTTGAAGGTTTTTTATTTTTTAAAAGATATACTAATGGCTCAACTGTAAATTATATTTTATATATATATATTCTCTTTGTCTGTCTTTTTGGTCTAACTTAACTTCACCCCCCACTTAAAAATATAATAATAAAATAATAACTTATTATACTATTATTTAAATATAAATATGGAATGAGAATAGACGTTTTCTCATAATTACAATACCATATTATATCAATCTTGTAGATTTGTTTAATTACCATATTATTGATTGCAATACAAATGGTTAGTGAAATTTATTGTCATGAATTATAATGTTAATATTTAATTAAATTAGATTTTTTTTTGAAATTTGAGAATTAATCGATTACGATAAATGTAAATTATTTTTTTAAAATTTGAAATAATTTAAATCGTTATAATAAATCACACCAAATATAAACTTTATTAATAAGTTTTATGTGATAATTCGACTTAAAAGACATTAAAAAAAGATCGATCCGAAGAAATATCTTTTGGGTGCTTACAAATACCAACTTTCTCATATTCAATATATATATATATATATTTTTTAAAAATAAGTTATTTGTGGATTATGCAAAGAAATGAAAGAGGAGATAAAAATATGTTACTATAGCTGAACAATACGACACCTCTCATCACACACAACGATCTTTCTGTTGTTGTTTCATCTGTTCGAGGCGGTTTTCTCTGCAGGCTCCTTCATGAGCAGAGTGCAACTTGCTCTAAATCTCAGCGGAAGGGGCAATTCCATCAGCGTATTATCCATCTGGGTTTGATCTGAATCCTTGAAAAAGGCTTCAATATTTAGGTCTTCTTTTGCTGCCAATCGAGAGCTGTTCTAAAAGGAGCTACAAAAAGACACTGTTTTTGTAATAAAGATTCATAATTTCTGCTTCTATGGAGGCTTACAAGAGATGGGTTCGAAGGAATCGTGATTATGTCCGCCAATTGAGTTCTCTAGCCAGTGTATGCCACTACTTATTGACATTTATTGTTTTTATATGACTATCTTTTTGAACAAGTGTTTTCTTGCATCCTGGTTTTTAATGGAGTTAATTATTTGGCTTCTGTCAATTTGCAGTCTTGATAATAGTTTCTTTAGTGGAAATTGTGTGTGTGTGAGAGAGAGAGTAGTTACATAGCTGGCTCCTAATTTAAGATGATCCAATTGTTTGTTATTGGAATGGCATGTCTCGAATGAAATGGGTATTAGGTATAGTGGATATGTATAGCAGACCCCAACTAATTGGGGATTGAGGCATAGTTTGAAATATCTTTTAATGAGCCAAAATATCTTTATTAAGTTGGATGCTTCCTTTTTCTTTCGGGGTTAGATCTTTCTTTTGGATTTAAATAAGGAAGCACGGGTTGTTTTGTCATCTAGGTTTTGATATAGTTAGCGGGCAGTAAACAGAGGGTTAATCTCCATTCAGACTTCTGTTGGAAAGCTTTTCTAATTTAACTTGAGAAATGAAACTGGTTACAACCATGAATTTTTAGCAAGATGCTATGGAGTGTTACCCTACAAACATGTGATACATATTTCTTGGGGATTAGTTAGTTGAAAGAACTCTGATGTCTATACTATACATGATTTCTGTGTTGAAGTTAATTTTGATAGTACTGCTGGTATAATTTGTTCTTATGTTTCACCCTACCTGTCCTCTCCTCTATCTTGGTTGACCCAATCATCAAGAGAAAATGAAAAACATATATTCCAATGTTTGGGATTGAAAAAGTCAAGATTGTAAAGATTATCATTCTATGTTACTAAAAAAAAAAGATTTATCATTTTTTCAAATAGTAGAATTTGAAAGAGGAAGCACGGGCTATTTTCTTGGGAAATTAATTATAGTTATGACCATGTTATGTTATTCAAAAAGAAAAAAGCAGCCCAAAGGAGCTGTTGATAATGTATTTTAGACACTTGTCATAGGTATAAGATTGAGAATCTTAACTTTAATTAAAGAGGGGTTCTGGTGACTTTGTCTTATTACATTTGTTTTTATATAAGACAATATGAGGTGAATTACTTAGGTGCTGATTCACAAACAGTAATCAAACAGTCCAAAGTTCATCTCTGGCATGCTCTTAAAGATTTAAATATTTATCATTCAGCACAAGTTGTTTTTCCATTCTTGTTGATGCTTATTTGCTTAATGGTTTTCTTTAACTTGAACCAACATAGATTATGTCTTAAATTGTATAAGATACTCCGGATAACTTACCTTTGCAGCAGAACATTCTTCCCCCTAGAGTTGCATTAGATCAGTTTTGGTAAATTAGACTATTGGTCTATCAAACTGAAGAAATAGATCACAACATGTCAATCTTTTGCTACAGCATTGAAAAATATTACTCCTTTTTGTTTCAATTTCTTTGTGTTACATTCCTTTTTAGTTCGTTTTTTAAAAAATGTCTCTTTCCTTTTTTTGACAACGTTTTTATTCTAACTACCCACTTGGCATGTTTAAGATCAAAAGATTAAAGTGTATTTTGGTACATCTTACATATTTTTGTTTAAGACCACAAAATTTAAAAGTTCCTCTACTTTCTTAAAATTCCGTGCTTGCAAAAACGGGGAAAATAAATTGAAGTGGAGTGAGTATCATTTTTCTGTACTACTCTCCTATGGTGAGATCCAGTCATGACAGAGATACCTCTCTGCTATACGCCTTTCACTGATAACTTCACTTGCTAAATATTCACCAATGACAGGTGATATGAAGGAAGTGCCAGAGTGATGGCAAACACGGGGGTCCCCTCTTTGCTCCATCTTTTTTAAAGATCTTACTTATACACACTTGAAGCAAACATTTTTTCCCTCTTTTGCTAAAAATATACTCTAGCATAAAGACAATCATCAAAAAAGAACATGCATTCTCTCTCTCTTTTTTCATTAACCATTTTGTTTAGTATAGTGGCCTGATCATAACATAAAGAAGAGATTACCAAAATTTGCCAGGTCTCCTTTTTTAAAACATTTGTTTGTTTTTTACTTTTGGTTCATGCAATGATGTACCGTGTAGTTTTTGTCATCCACTTTTACTGATAAGGTTTGCCATACTTTCATTAGCACACTTGAATCATCAATTTGATGAAAATCTAGAAGATGTTGATAAATGATAATCTCGTTTCCAATATATGACCAGGGAATGACATGGCTTCTTCCAGAGCGGTTTGCTACATCAGAAATCGGGCCAGAAGCAGGTTTATTTGAAATTTTGGTAACATTGAGCTTCTTCTTTCTGATTATAAACTCAGCGTAATACATTGTTTCTTTTCAAAATAAGTCTACCATTCTTTATCTTCTGTGAAAGTAATGCACAATTGGCAGTTAATATTTCTGTTTTCATCTTGTGGAAGTTTTGCACTTCTTAATCAACCAACTTTGGATATTGAGTTTTCTAATTCTCTTAATATAATGTTTTTCTACCCTTTTTTTAGTGTTTTCGTGAACACCTTGTAATGTAGATAAGTAATTGCTTTAGCTATGTTGGTTTTCCTACCTCACATGGCTATGTATATTTATTGCGCCCTATTTTTGGCAGTCTCCTCGATCCTTGGAATGGTTACCACAGTAAATGAGCATATTATAGAGACAACTCCAACTTCGGGGGTGCATACTAGTTCTGCAGAGACTTCGTTTCTCCCTTTATCATTATGCCTTACTTTGTTGAGAGACTTGGAAACATTAATTGAAGTAGTAGCTGAGCAGCTCTATGGCGAAGATAAAAAATGGAATTTGATTGCTCTTACAGAGGCTGCCAAGTAAGTGATATATTTAACTTTAACACAGCTTATTTACTTAAACATTTGATGATTTTTTATTAAAATATGACAATTTGTTTTGAATGGATGCCAGGGTGTGCGTGAGACTGGCTGTGTTCAGAACTACAGGATATAAACTGCTTTTGCAAGGTGGGGAGACTGAGAATTTGGAACATTTAGATGATTTGAGTCCCCCAGGAAACATGGGGCACTTAAGGAAGCCTATCCAAAATCAAGGACTGGGTGTCAGTCACCCTCAGGGTTTGAACTCGTGGAATCTTGAGGGTAGGGCAATGTCCGCCTTAAGTAGATTTGGTCAGAATGCTAGGATGGTTTCTGAGCCGACTTGGTTGCGCAGAGTTCAACAGCAGCAAGCAATTTTGGAACCTCCAGGTAATTGCTGGTTTCAGCTAAATTCAGACTACTTCTGATGATGACACCATAATTTTCTAATATGTTATCTTCCTTGTATTATTACAGCTAAGATAATCAGAAATCCGAGTCTGTCAACCTTCTTATCTGAGAAGGGTATTCGTGGAGGGTTATTTGTGACTGGGGAGACTATGTTTGTCCTAAGACCACTTATATATGTCTTGCTGGTAAGGAAGTATGGAACACGATCATGGTTTCCGTGGTTCATTTCCTTGGCTGTCGATCTCATAGGAAACAGCATGCTATCAGCCACAACAATGTCCCAAGACAGCAGGAAAGATCAGCATTTTCAATTTTCTAAATCAGAGAAGGATGAGGTAAGGAATATTATTGATCATTGCACAGAATCTTTGTATATATACCCACACCCCACCCCACCCCAAATAAAAGATGGCCTCTATCCCCTCGAAAAGGAAAAGTAAGAGTCATACTGTTCCGGTACCCAATCTCATATAAAGCATTCTGCATTGTTGCTTCAGACACATTTTTTTCAATGGTAGATGAAACAGCGTGTTATTTGGTGTCTCTCACTCTGTCTTGACTGTCCTGGAAATCACAGTTCTTGAACCAATCTGCTGCATATCTTATGTTTTTTATATGGCAAAAACCCCATCTCCCTGGGGGCTAATTGTGTATTTTTTCCAGTCCCCGCTTGGTGATTCATACTTCCAGACTGAGGAGGAGAGCCCTTTCCACTAGGAATCCTTCACTTATCAATCTGTGTTTCTTATTTTGTCTTGGGGAAACTGCAGATTCTCATTCCAATTCTTACTTGCTTTCACACCCTTTATTCCATTTCAAGATCCATTTATTTTGTTCAATAGCTTTTGAGTTTATCCATTGCAGCTAGTGCCGGCAAAATGAGCCCATATTTTGGTAACCTGCCCATATTTAAATGGCTTGGGTGAGTGATTTTTTGCATGGGTAAAATATGGGTAAGCTATGGGTATAATATGGGTAAAGAATAGATTAGTCAAATGGGTTAAGCTGCTAACTTCTATTCACTATAAATTTCATGATATCACTAAAAATATTGTAATTTCTCTTGCTTTTTATGTTCTTCCATAGAACTAATTACTTTTCACTATAATTGAAAAGCTGAAGTCTTTGACCCTCCAAAAATATATATTTTATATGTACATTTCTTTTGTTACTTATAATTATATTTTTTTATTTGTTTAATTTTATATTGGATAATAGATAATAGTGTAAAATAAGCAAATCATGCATTATTATTGACACTGCTTAAAGTGCATTAGTGTTTTAGTCCTAAAATGCAAATATTCATTTATTTTGAAATTAAAAACATTTTTCCCTTGTTAATACATAATTTTATTTTATATTGAAAAGTTATAAGATTCTTTTTTTACTTTTATGATGCAATAAAACTAAATGAAGCATTTTCAACATTTTTCATCTAAAAAAACTAAAATATTTTCTCGATGCTGAATTCTTAAGTGGAGTACTATTTACTCATGAAAATATGGGTAAACTAATATTCTTTATCAAAAAAAAAAAAAGTGGGTAAACTAATATTTTACCCAATTCATTTCTTATTCAATCCATTTTTACCCATATCAAATATGGGTGGGTTGAGTTATTACCCATTTTATGTTAACTCATTTTCAACCTGTCCAAATTTTTGACCCGCCCCGCCCATTTGCCACCACTAATTGCAGCAATATAACTTTCTTCATTAAATGATATGTTTTACTCCAAACACTGCAGGTAAAAAGAAGGAAGCTGTTGTGGGTGCTTTACCTCATGCGAGATCCATTTTTCTCCAAATACACCCGGTAAAGATACTCTTTTCCTGTAATTCTGGTTAATTGCTTCATATCATAAAACAGCGGAGAAGATAACTAAAACGGGGATCAAAGCAAATTCTAACACCTTAAAATTATTTCAGGCGAAGACTTGAAAGCACTCAAAAGACCGTAGAACCTGTTCCTGTAGTTGGATTTTTCGCAGGTATTTGTAACTCATTTTCCTGCCAAGTTTCAAAAGTTGATTCATTAGACATTGTTGATGTAAAAATTGACACTGTCCTTCTTTACAAAAATGTATTTTCCTCCATGTGCAGAAAAACTTATTGAACTCCTCATTGGAGCCCAGACTAGATACACTTACATGTCTGGTTCTTGAAGGGAAGCTACTGAATGTGTGTTATGCATTCTTTGTTATTTGACAATGGGGAACAAACTTCTCTTTGTTTTCTTCAGTTGTAGCATTTTGATATCATGATCTTTGAAAAGGTGTAGCAGTGCTGAAATTTAGAACTAATAAAGGTGTATAATTTTGTTCTTATCTACAAGTGCATTTAGGTTCTATGCTGCATCAGTGGTGCGGGCTCTTCCACTTTTGATGTCGTACTCCTTTTAATTCTCCTAATATATATACTTTGGTGAATCTGACACATACAATTTAATATTTCTGATGAGTTAGAGCAATATAGATAGCCTGCTGCTAAGGATTTAAATTATACGGATTGAAGTCTGATGAATATCTATACCAGCATTAGTTGACTCGCATTATTTTTTAGTTTAATTTCATTAGTATAGACGGGGTAATCCATAATTTTTTACTTCGTTGATGTGGAAACGACCCATAAATTAGAAAGTGAAAAGGAGCTATGTGTTTTTAAGAAACCTACTATATTTGAATCATAAAACAATTTAATGGGATTTTTTTCACTGGGATCCTTGGTGAATAGTTTTGGCAGTAATTTTTGAGCGTGAAGACGACTCTCTAGAAGGTAACTGGATTTTATTGCTGGTAAATTGGTCCTCGCCTTTGGTTTAATTTGCGGGTTAAATTATTTCAAAGTAAAGACTTTCCATCATGAATCTGGATTATGATGCTTTATCACCTATAATAAGACTTTTTAGTGAGAATTCATATTAACCAAACATTAAAATAGATATCAAACACTGAAATGATTAAAAAATGTATGATAATATAATTTGTGTCTTTTTTTCAATTACTCAATAAACTCTTTTATCCTATTAAATCTGTTGTTAGATATTTATATCATCTGGCTAAAGTGGGGTACAATAACCGGTGCATGCCACGGCTAATTTGGACGCAAGGAACATGTTATAATCGATTAAATATAATGATAGTATAAATATTAGTTAATAAAGCGTGGCTTAGCTAAGTTAGAAGTGGGCTATAAGTACAGCTTGGGACCATTTAGTAGATAAGTCCCCACTCTACTCTCCTATATATCATGGAGTTTGGTCTTGTAGGTGAGCCATACCTAACTATAACTCCTATAGATGTTGGTGGCATTTTTATTTTCCTTTTTGTTCCAATTAAAATTTGCTTTTTTTTCGTAGAAGATGGAGCATGAATAAACGCGCGACTGGTTAATTTTGTAGGCCAACAACTTGGTTAAGTTTCAAAACTGAAGTGATAGAAACCTATCAACAATATAACTGGTTCATGGATTTAATTTAACCTATCTTAGAGGTTAAGATGATGGACCATTCCCATCACAATGAAGTACTAGATTGGTCCATCACCTACAAACCATTACAACTCCCTGCTCTACTTCTTAGCCCCTTTTCAACTAGAGATGGCACCTAATTAACTAGGGCCTAAAATTTGTTTTATACGAAAAAACTCAAATTTTGGAAAAAATAATTATTTATATTTTTATTTAAATGGTTGACTCGTCTATCTATGTTATATATTTTTAAAAAAAAGAAAGAGTTCTCCATTTATTGGTGTTACGTTCTCACTCTATTTATAAAAGCTACACTGCACCAACAATCCACAGCGCGCGCACACTGCATATCTCTAATGGAATTTAAAAACATTAAGTTCTTCACGGCAGCGCCACCGTCGGCATGGCGGCGACAGGTGGCTCCACCATTGATATCTCCCAAGCAAGAGCTTCATGACATGGCTGAGAAATTACCCGCTCCATCCATTATCAAAGTCACACTACCCACCCCAAAACCGAGACCGTCAGTACCACCACAGCTTCCACTGCGTGGAAATGATGCGGACCGGCTTACGAAGGTAGACGGAGGAGGGCGGAGGATAAGAATACCGGCAACATGTGCCGCCAGAGTCTTCCAGCTTACTCGTGAACTCGGTCACAAAACCGACGGCGAAACTATTCAGTGGCTCTTAGAACGTGCTGAACCGTCCATCCTCTCTGCCACTGGCACTGGCGTTACCGCCGTTTCAATTAACGGCACCACCAAAATCCCCACCACTGATAATAATGACACTTTAACGGGCAAACGCAAACGTTGTGATTGTGTTAACGTTAAATTAAACGACGTTAAACAAAGAAATAATCATCCAATTACAACAATTAGGGAAAATGATGCAAACTTACCTAACAAAATGGCAACAATTTTAGCTCCGGTGATGTCAATAGTACCACCTCAGGCAATAATGCCAGTGGGATCAATGTTTCCTGTTCCGGCGAGAATAAACTCGAGTATGGCAGCACCGTCAACAGTTTGGTTAATTCAGCAAACACCATTGATACCATCAACAAGGCAAAGTGCAGCTCAGGTGAATTGTGTTAGTGTTAGGCCAGCAGCTACTTTCTTCGGTGTTCCAAATGCGTCACTCATTCCTGCTTCTGCTACCGACGTCTGCTCCTCCCACTCTTCCGGTCATTGTTGATTGTGCTGAATCAAGAGTCTAGAATGATCACGCCAAATTCATTGTTCATTATTGACCACACAGGAATCTAAAGCTAATGATCACTTTAATAATCAACTGTAACTCTTCTTCCATGATAACTGTTGCTTTGAAAATTCCTCAGATCTTTTATTTCCTCCGATTAATAGTTCAATCCATGACCAAAATTCACAAATTGTAGTTATAGCTAGTACAGATTCTCAAAATCATCTGAAGATTAAAAAAATGTGAACTGTACAACTTGTACTATACTCAACGGGATCACCATCTTCCTCTGCCTAATTGTTAACTGTATTGCAATCAGGGATGTATTAGCTTTTTCTGGGTTCAAAAATCTGAACGGGTGATGTAAAGAGAGAGAGAAAAAAAAAGGGAAATCAAATGGTAAGATTTTCTTGAATTGCCAGGAATGATCCTATTATGTTTCCACCAACATCTGGGAAATTTGCACATCCCGTAAGATTCTTCACCTTGCCTTTGCGATCAACTTCAACGGGGTATTTTAAGAGGTGCCCTCTCATTTCTGTTACTTCATCAGATGCGAATTGCTTCCAGTTATATTCACCCATGGACCTAACCCGTCTTACACATTCTAATGACTCCGGCTGTCTGAAGCAGTCCTCAACAACTCCGAGATGCTCCGCCCACAGAGACATTCTATATCCATGAATCTGCAGAAGATAAATTTGCACAGACAACGGCAAGCGGATCAGATGCACACACACATACAAACTCTTTTAGCTTTAACCTAGGGTTGGTCATAGAGAAAGGAGCTTAAAGAGTTGTTTGTCCTTAAATCTTCTGATTATACAAAGGCTCAAGGAATTGATTGTGGTGAATAGATACAGACAACTTAAAAGGCTCAAGGAATTGATTGATTGATTGATTGAAACTAGTAATTGAGTGATTGATACTAAGGCACATAAGCGATAACTGTAGCAATTCCTCTTTCTTTCTCAGAGTGCATACTTTGGTTCATTTCTATCTACAATATCAGCTTAGCACACACATCAAAAAAGTATCATATGATGTTTAAGTAATGTTTTTCATGGATTGATAAATGTAACCAAATTATTTTAGCACAAATACTGAATTTGCTAATCACCTGTCCATAGGGTGTTGACTGTTTTCTTGCCCATGTATGATGAGGTTGATATGCTCCCATCGCGATCTCGGTGTCTCTAGTGCCCTCCAGAGAGCGCTGGTTGATGTTTGCAGATCCCAATATCACATACTCATCATCCACAATCATGCCTTTTGAATGAACATAAATCATGAATCTACGGGATTTTTGGCTGAACGCCTGCAACAACATATTCAAATCATTAACTCTGACACTGATCAATAGTATGCAGAGCAAGACAGGTCGAGGGCACAGTTTTAGAACACAGGAGGAAACTTGCCAGAGAGCTAGTAATTTGTGTTTTAAAACTTGAAGTCTGTACTTCAAAAAAAAAAAACATCTTGCGACGGCCAATTAGAAAAAAAAAAGAGAATTTGAATAAAATGAAAATAAAGAGAATCTTCAACAAGTAGGTAAGTATACAAACTGTCACGACATAATTAGAATTTTTCAGATTATTTATTTAGGATAATAGGCAAGTACCTGAGGAGTGTTTGCTGCGCTAGGACTCTCATTTCCCTCAACTTTACCAGCCTCGCGGTTACCAAGACAGTAGAAGTTCAAATAATCTTCCGGAGAGCATGAATTCTCAAGCCCAACCTCCTCTAAAGCCTTGTAAATAGTCTCATACATCATTTGCATTGTCTTGTTCTGCAAACCAACATAGAGACACGGGGTTTCACTAACACAACTTGTAATAATCTGAGAGCAGTTGATTGTTCGATTAACTGAATGCATATGCTAGCATCCTTAGTATGGCACGATTTTCTCACCATCAACTCAAGCAGTTTAAACTTTAAGTAGCTTTACCTGCCAATATAGTATTCTCTGTGTAGCAGCACCAGTTGGATTACCCTCTGGCCACATTGGGAGGACAATGTATGCTGCAAACCTCTCATGCGCTCTTATCTTTTCAGCTATTTTAAGTGCAATTTCCATGGGAATCAGATTATTTGCACCTGCAGGCAGCACACAGGTAATTCAAATATTGGAATTGCTGACTACCAGAAGATAACTATATTCTTTCCATGATATGTAAAACTGTTAGCAGGCAGACTCAGCGCTTCTCCACTTAAACACCACGCTTAGTTCACGTGATGCAAGGCCTCTTACCCTCTTGACACTGCAACCCCCCCCCCCTCCCCCCCCCCCCAAAAAAAAAAACCCAACACACGCACACACAAAATAAAGGAATATGCCTCTTACCCTGTTACTTTCATTACTGTAATAACTTCTGAGTTGTCTCTCCAGAAAATATTCACTTCCCTGTCTTTTAGGATTATGCACAAAATGCTACTCCTTTCGTACCAATTATGTGGTGTTGTCTGACTGGACATGGAGTTTAAGAAATATGGGCAGACTTTGCGATATTCCAAAACTACCCTTAAAATAAATGAAATTTTTAATAGAAGAGTACATCTTTTTTGGACTTTTTGCCAAATAAGTGGGACCGAATATGGGTAAAATGTTGATAGTGCCATTAAATATGTGTCAAATTAGGAAATGTGTCATTCTTTTAAGAGCTGAGTAAACAGGAAAGTATGTTAGAGGGAGTAATAAATTGGTTTTGATAAATAAACAAACAGCTAGAAAAGAACCAGGTCTCTTGGAGTGAGCTATTGGTTATGTTGTCAACTGGATTCCAGGAATGCTACGTAGATATCGTAAGAACCATGTTTTTAGATGACTGCTGATCAGAAGCTGCAAAGCTAATTCCTACTGCAAGTTGGATTCTTTGAAGAATTAGGTTCATGGGCTACACATGTTGCATCAAGGAATTCGTGAAAAACAAGAATATATTGATACAATTGGACAAAAGGAAGGAAATTAAGAAACAGGAGAAAACATGTGGAGGTCAAAGAAAATGAGGCAACCAAGTCCAAGTAGGATTGGATTCCTTAACCAAAATACTTATGGTTTTGGAGAATAAAGTGCAAAAGAATTTGACCAACCTCACTCCTACATAAAGCACCATATTGTTGTCATTGGAGGCTAGTTCTATTTCTTAAAAATATGATTATTGCTCTTGATAAATAGCAGTCATTGCAAGAAGGTGTTGATTCAAGCTACTCAACAAAAGAACCTGTTCCAGAAGAATAAGTTGTTTAGTTCTTGAGTTGGTTAGGCTCGAGTGTTTGGTTCTAAATTGTAACCTATTTTTCTTTTCAGAAGTATTATTGTAGATGATCAATTGTGAAGTTCATTTGGTTTCTAGAGTAGACTAGGAGTATAGTATTGAAAGGGATTGCTACAATTGGGTTGATTGTAGAGGACCATCAGAAATTTGTGGGTGGCTCTAAAAAGCAACTCAAAGATTATTGTGAGCAGAGGAGATAAACTAAGTTCTGAACAGATGACGGGTGTGGCAATGGGATTCTAAGGGACCTGTTCCTGGTCTTCTCCCAATATGCACAAACCCTGATGGCAAATCAGAGGAGATATGGTCGGAACCTAGTATTCCAAAGGTTGATTAATGACTGGGAGATTGATTGAGTGGTGAAGTTCTTGAGCTTTGATCAGTGGATTCCTTGGTACTACTCTAGAGCCAGACAAATAAGCATGGAGACATCACAAATATGGGATGTTTTCTGTGAACAGACTGTCCAATTGGGGACTTAGAGAAAGTGCAGGAAGAGAGGCATCAACTTAGGATCTAGATGCCTCCTTTGTAAAGAGGCTCTGGAGACTAACAAGCACCCAGTAATGCATTGTAAGGTTACTGCTCAGGTGTGGGTTCTGTTTACTAACACAGTCAATGGATACTGGACTATGCCAGAACACACTTCTAACCTCCTAAGTTGTTGGATCAAAAGGGGAGGCAGTAGAAGTCAGAAGAGATGGTGGAGAACAGTTCCAGCATGTATTTGGTGGAAAGGAATCAAAGAATTTTTTAAGGGAAGGAGTGTACAATATAGAAGATCAAATGGAAAGTAATTACTACTCTAGGCTTTTGGTGTAAAACAGGATATAGAGGATGAGATCCAATTAGTGGACTTCATAGGATCTTTGTAAGTATTTATATATTTTTCTTTTCTTGTAATCATCTTTTGGAGGTGGCCAACATACCTTAATGCTGAGGAATACAAAAAGTTACCAGTTTAAAAAAAAGGTACTAGAGTTTATAGTCCCTTTGATTATAGAATTGTAACCTAAAACTGCTCCTCCTGAAGTCAATGATGTTTTGAGGTAAATTCAACAAGTGTAGGTCGTGTTTCATTACTCCCTTGAGTAAGAAGTTCTCCACATAGAACTACTTGCGCACTTTAATTTCCGCACTTCACATTCTGTTTGTGTCTAGTTTACTTACGTTTAACCGCGAAAATTGGGCAAGACACAATTTACCCCCTCTTGGGTGTAGGTGTATTGGTAAAATAACAATAAGCAGGATAAATTTCCCTAATAAAGTACCAAGAAGGTACTCCAAAAAGGAGTTAAAACATTGCTCGTTACAATTACACACCCTCAAAGTCTAGAAAATCAAAATAATGAGACATATTATCTATCATATAACTCCTACAACCAAAAGTATGGAATCTGTAGGCATCTATATTCTTTAGGGGGAAAATTATGTTTTTGATCTTCAAAGCATCTCTTATTTCCTCTCTGACCTAATAGTCGTTTTGCATATCTGTTTCCATCTTCTATTCATTTTTTGAGTCTGCCATCATTAAATGACACCTCCAATAATTTGTGGCATCACCCAATGCACCACACAAATGCTTTGGTTTGAGTCTCAAATGCTAAGTTATATCCTTGTGTGTGATTTTCAGTTAGGTAAGGGGAAGCCTGAAATTCTATTTAATATGTTAATCAATCTGATCTAATCTCGCAAGTACAAGAAAATTTTCGTCATTTCCAACCCTTCTCAGCCCGACATGATAAAGAAGACAAGCATACAAAAGGATTAGAAAGATGATGATATATTAGCCATAACATAAAGCTGGTTATGTCAAAACTCAAGGACATAAGCTATTTACGTGATTCATGCAGGTGTCTCAACAGGTAATCTTTAGTGGACCTAAATCAACTATGAAAAAGAGAGAACTAGCAAATATAAACAGTTAGATGCATCAGAATTTACTATCCATACTTGTGTGCCGGCAACATTACACAAAAACTTCTGAAGTGTTTAGTTCTATTTACTTTTGGTGTAAACATAGTTAATTAACTCAAACAGAAACATCTTTGATATTCTAGATTGTTTGTAGGCAACAGATATAGTTTTGAGCCTTGATAAATTGTAATACTTTTGAAGGGAAACTCACTTTTGGTTGTAGTATGCCTGTGGATATATAGGAGTAAGGTTACCAGTTTTAAAAAAAAAAACAGACAAAAACTTGCAGAACCTATGCACAAACCCAGCCATTATTTGGTGCCAAAACACTTATATCTCCAGCTAGTACCTTCACTATCCTTGTGCTGTGCCAAAGAGCCATGTCTCCCACATAGTGAGCTGCCCTCCCAAAGAATCCTCTGCATATGCAGTTGATTGGACTTGAAACTCAGGAATGAGCTTGACATTGGATCCATTAGTGGGTAACAAGGATGTAAAGGTACCATAAAAGTTATTGCGGCAAAGTAGTAGTGTCTACTCAGAGATGCACATAGGCCACGAATAGTATTTTTTTTCTTTTCATGATGACGGTGGTGTCCAGGCCAGCTTGAGCGTAGCTCAACTATTCTATCGGGTGCCTGCTACTTCCCACTAGCACAGGCACCGACAAACTTTGCCAACCAAGGGTTGGACATATGAGAAGAATTGACCTAATGTTTTTGCCTCCACTGAGCATGAATAATATATTTTTAAATATACTCCGATGGCTATTCTATAATAAGAAGCAAATGACAATGATGGATTTGCTTGTTCGATGTATTCAGAAATTGGCAAATATTTATACACAGCATAAAAACAGCTTCTCACCAACATCTTTATGTTGACTCCAGTTGTATGAAGAACCAATGAAATATTGATTTTCGATGTAAACGAAGTGTTGAGCAGCACGGATAGCCTTCACATATGCTGTGTGTATGCTCATGTCAATAAGTACATTTTTACCACACACCAAGTTCTGCAAAAAAAGATGGGGAAAAACGAGTTTACTTTAAATTAGTAAATAAGTACTCCCTCCATCCCATCTTATACAATGCACTTTGACTATGCACCGATACTTTTGGAACTTGTGGTCTAAAACAAGCCATAAATATTTGTGTGGGTACAAATTACCTCATTAAGGGAAAAAATGGAGGTTTCAAGTTAAATTGTTTTAATATAGAATGGTATCATTTTTGTTGGATAGACTAAAAAGGAAAATGCATCTCATAAATTGGTATAGAAGGAGAATATGTTTTGGTGCACACAAACAATCCGTCCATCTATCATTCTCACCTTCATTGTAGCTTCTTTAGGATCCTTTGGAAAGCCTTTGACCGAGTTCGAGTCAATTGAACGAAATATCTGCTTAATGGTTGAAAAAAGAATATATGACTCTAAGATCAAAGACAACACACAAATTAAACTTCTAAGATGTTGATATTAAGTTAATCACTCAACCTGTACATGCCAACCGTTAGGGTCATCACTGCTCACAGATGGAGCATCAGAGATACCGACAATTTCAGGCATTCTTTCAATTCGAAGCAAATCATCCTCAAATGATGTCTTCAACTTTCTAATGCCATGAGGCTTTGAAGCCTTCAACCAGCGTTCCTCAAAGTTTGTGAGAACATCATATGCTGCTGGACCATCAATTTTAGAGTGCAAGTCATGCCATGGTTCTCTTGGACAACCAGCTGTACTCCCCTGTTAAGTACAGGTATGGATTACTATCTAAGCAAACATGTAACTTGAGGGGGGAAAGGTAATTGATGAGAAGCCAACCTCTTCATCCAAGAAATATATCAAAAAAGAAAAAACACAATGAAAGGTAAGTAATAAGACAGAAGTTTTCATCAGAAGATGCATGTTCAACTTAATAATTGTGATTGTAAAGTTTAGTAAAACAAATTAAGTTGATGCAGTTCACTACTGATCAGTATGTAAAATCTTCTCCTGGTGCAAAGTTGAATTATATAGACTAAAGATAAGTACTAATGCAAGAACTGAATGTCAACAGAGGAAGATGTAGAAAGATAAGTCTCATTCTCTTCGCTTGACCAAAATTTTTAATCTGATCCAAAGGTTGAAAATGGTATAAGCATTTAACAGTATTGGTCTAAATCAGTCTTCATTTTTCTAAAATGCTAGACCGTACTTTAACCAGACATGGTCAGTAAGATAGTAGTCGAAAATGTATTTCTAATATTATTTGGAAATAAGGACGAAGTGTCAGATCTTAAATTACTCCAGTGAAATAAATGGTTCTCCTTTAACTTGTTGAACAGGGACATCAAAACAGGGGAACAATGATTTTCATTTCGATATCAGGAAGAGATTTTCAACTAGATGGTTTGGTACAGGAACCACAAATGGCAATAACCTGATGTCTGGTCATTATCATAATATATAACAGTTCTTACACTAAATAAGTTTTTAAAGAAGACGAGATTCACTAATTGAAAACCTAAACTGCTTCAGTTTCACAGACAAAAAAAAACTCCAACTATTGTTGATATGTATACCCATTATTTCTACGTTAGCTAGGGTTGGCCAAGCTCAAAGATATTGAAGGTACTGATACCTTGGGGTAAGAGAATCCTAAAGAATTAAAAAATAACCAAGTTTTGTACTGTCTGTATTACTGACAAATCCTATATAGTTAGAACTTGCAAGTAACCAAGAAAAACTCATTGCGAAGATTGTCATACTTGTTCATATAACTAGAATATGCAGTGGAAATCAGAAAATTAACAACGGCAATTAATGTCTCTGAAATCAAACAAAAGGATATTAAGGATGATAAGTTACGGCATAAGTAGGGTTATGATAGTCCTCAGAGTGCACTGTCTTTAATGTTCGAAATAAAGGATGCTCCGGAGTATCATATCTCCCATCACACAAGTCAAGTCCTCCAACAAATGCTACGATTTTTCTTCGATTGTTGCCGGCATCAGCATCTATTATCACAGTTTTCTGATGATGTGTATAAATTACTCCAACTTCCTGCACACCAAAACTCACAAGAGATTGGGCTAATGGAGAGTATTTAAGATAATTAACTTAATTGAAGTAGTCCAGCAATATAACAGCATCAGACATCATCAAATGTACCTTAGTGGTAACGATCAAAAGTTTTCAACTCTTAAAATATACTGAGAAGATGCATGCCATACAAAAATAATATCAAACGAAATTATTCTATCCACATGATAAGGGACTCAGGGCACACCTTCAGTGATCGGTACCAGAAAATGTCAGCAAAGAAACATAGAGGGAAGGAAGAAATGAAATGCAGTCAAACGAGATTTATTGTTCAAACAAGCTTTACTATGGGGGGAGGGGGGGATTCTTACTTAGATGATTGGTCCTCGCATTCAAAAGACAATATGGGATTAATACTAGGAGAAACTATAAGCTCAATAAAAACCGTATGGAAAAAGGAAGTTATTCATCCACTGAACAAGGAAGCTAATATAAAAACAAATATGCAAGTATACATTTCTAGATGTATTAGAACAGTGAATGATGCTCAATGGCAATGATTCTAAACTAGAATTCCTGCAGGGCTACTGATCTCAAGTAAATCTTTTTGATAACTGGTCTCAAATGACTTACCACAGAAAGAATCATTGAAAGAAATGTCAAAATCTAACTTACCCTCTGCTTGACCCAACTGTGGCGCTTCCCTGCTACTCGAGGACAAAGCAGCACTTTCACGGAAGAATGCTTGAAAAAACTGCGAGTCTCTTCATCATGGGTTGCCATAACACCATCCTGCAGCTCAAAGTTAAGCATTTAAAACTACAATTAATGACGCCTTTGGGGACAATCTAGAGAAAATAACAAGAAGATAAAAACAGAAATTGGTTAGAGTGCCAACACCTATTAGCATTGCTTAAAAATGCTAAAATAGAAGTCCGTCATCAAATAATCTTACTGAAATAAATAAATATCAAGATATGAATAGGCTGCAAGTATAACAGAACCAAAATCTACCTTGCACATCCAGGACATGGATTCTTTCCAGTTGTCTTAGTTGATGCACTATTTTTCATGCTGAAAAAAGATAAACTTGCCCTTGATGGTAATTTGACTTGGCAGTCACGAAACATTAACTTAAAGAGGCTTCTAATTTACTTTATTAATAAATTGTCTATGAATGTATATAATGGTATTTTAACAGATTAATAGTTAAAATTCTGAGTAGAAGGGTTGTTGAGTAACTAACAGCATATAAGCAGATGATGTGTGCATAGGATACATGTACGATTTCACATTATCTTTTCTCCGGACATTTTAAATGATTGTTTGGAAAAGGAATATAAACAAACCTATATCTGAGGCATGTTGTTGATAACAACTTAAGACACTGAAATTCAATCTAATATTCAGATGGTGCTTGAGTATTAATTTTATGCACATAAGAAAGTCAGAAGTTCAATATAATTATGTTATCATTTACCGTTTTATAGCCAAGGATGCTTCTTGATGTAGGGTCATCCCATATTAGAAGCAGCACTCTAACACCTTCTTGTGACTTTAACTTTAAAAGATCCCCGAGAGTGCAACCTTCAGCAGAAGCATCATCTCGAACAAGTTTGACTTTGTGCCATACTGACCAACCTGTAATGTAGATCAACCGTCGGGCTTGGCGTATGGCGTCAAAGATGTCACGCCAACACTTCCCATGTACATATTGCATTCCATAGTCAAGCATCACATTTGGAAGGCATCCATCAGGCACATGAGCATCTTGATACAGAGTAACTGTTCCACCCATCCGCAGTGGAAAATAAGTTCCAGGAACCCCATAATACTCAGGACCAGCACCAACTCCATGATGGTAAAAACTTAATTTATCCATTGGATAATATTGGACTGATATCCTCAAAACTGCTCCAGCCTTGCAAGGTCTTCCACTACTGTTCAGGATCGGAAAGAACCCCTCTACTTTACCCCCTCCATATATCTGTTCTAGAGGGACAGCCACTGTCCCCATAAGCTGAGAACCTACTATATCATCGTCCTTGACAAGAAATTGTACTTCCGCTGCATAGTGTGCAACAGGGACATTAAAATGTTGCATCCACACGGGATTTTCGTTATTGTTTATGACATAAGTCCGGCCAATCGTTGCATCCGCTATATTAATTGAGACGTACGGATCACTTGTGATCTTATTACTCATTTGGCCAAACATATCCCCAATGGTTTTGTGGAACATGTCCATGTTTGGGAGATTTTTTGCTTCGTATACCCAAATTTCCAGATTTCCATGTAAGAGCAAAACTTTCAAAGAGCTTTTGGAAGGCATGAATGGCACAACCTGCATAGCTTGAGTATTCTGTGGTTCAGCACATGAAGTTGGATAGGTTGGTTTTGCTGACTCAGCTTCCCATCTTGAAAAGGATGAATTAGGGTGTCCATAAATATTCCCTTGAGCATTGTAGTTTGCGGGAACAGGGTTCGGGCCCGCGTGATAAGTTGCAGGGGAACTAGGAACTGATGCTGATGCAGGGGCAGGAGGAGAAGCATGTGAAGGGTGATTTTCAGACAAACTCATATTTGCAACAAGATCATGTATTGGTGGATAAGCTGAAGGGCGAGTGGAGGAGTCATCTTTACCATAATCATAGCCTGCCCCAGAACTACTAATAGATGAAACACTATCCTGGCGATGGAGAGAGTCATGAACTTTGGATGGTTGGCTCTCCAAAGGCCTTTCTGGCCAGGAATGTTGATAATGCTGAGGTGAAGCATAATGGTAACTGCCTTGATGTTCAGAAGTAGGCACAGTAGATGTTGGGGGAGGTGGATATGCATGGGCTGGATAGGGAGGAGAGGCACCAGGTGATGCCGAAGGGTAACCATACTCGAAAGAGCTGGAGTGATGGAGAGTGGGCGCTGGAGGTGCTGATGGAGCTGATGGACCTGGTGGATAGGGATGATAGTTATAATGACCAGAATGTTGAGTGTTGTAAGGGGGAGGATATTGAGGGGATTGATGTGGATATGGATATGCACCAGAACCTTGCGGAGGATATGCACCAGAACCTGGTGGGGGATATGCACCAGAACCTAGTGGAGGATATGCACCAGAGCTAGGAGGGGGGTATGGTTGATTTGAAGGTGGTGGAGGGTAGCCATAACCAGTGTTATATGGGTATGAATGTGAATAATTGTTATAATTGTCCATCAGTACACACTACCAGGTTGCACTAGTCTCGTTCTTTGGTGTACACTAACATACAAACTGATCAAACCAAACCAATAAATGAAGAAACAAGAAGGTCTATCCAAGATCCGGAATTTTACCCAAATTCAACACACCATTACATAAAACAAGCTTAAACAAACTTCCTTGCCTCTTTTGGAAGAGGGGATTGCCAAAGATAGATGTTCTAAACAAAATACATAAAATTGCTCATGTTAAGAAATCGATTTTATGGGGTCGTTGAATCTTGAAATATATTCATAATGTGAAAGAAAAATAGAAGGTAATTCAGCAATGAAACGCAAAAGATGAAGAAAAGATAGTACCTTTTGACTAATTACTTAAAAGAAAAAGATCACACAGAATAACAGGATCATGTGAGAAAGGAGAAGATTCCCAGAAATGACAGCAATTGAACTTTGTGCCACAAAAATGGCGAATTAGTGCGTGTAGGTGACGCGTTTAAGGTGTTTCGGAGAGATTGAAGAATGACAGGGATTCAGGGTGGGTGCCGTTATCTTGACAGAGACCGAAGGGTTCTTTGACGGTGAGAGACTTTTTCTGCTACTTTGCACTTTAACAGCGTCATTGCTGGCAGTTTCATACAAATAAACTACAACAAATTACAAATATTAACACTAAAAAAGCATAATTAATGTCATTTAATTTGACATCAATTAATATATATATCTAAAAATTGTCTAATTATAGATGTGCTATATAAACACGTGAATTTGTACGTAGTGGAATACATCCTTTTTTTATTATATTATTTATTTATCGAATATTTTTTAATTTTGATATTTTCTTTTACTTTAGTTTTTTTTAACAAATCAAGAAAGAATAATATTTTTTTTATATTATGGGTGTGTTTGGTATAAAGCAAAATATTTTTTGGAATATGTTTTTTAATTTTCTCATATTTGGTTGAATTAAAAATTTTGAAAAATATTTTTCAAATCAATTCAATTTCCTTTAAATTAAGAAACTGATTTCTTCAATTTTTCTCCAACTTTAAATTACATTATTTTGTTTAAAAAATAAATTTAAAACTTATTTTAAAAAATATTTCAAATTTCAAATTTTTATTTTTTCACTATGTCCCTACCCTCCCCCCCCCCCACCCCTCCAAACAAATTAAGTTTTTTAAAAAAATATTTCAATTATAAGTTATTATTTTTCACCCCCACCCCGACCAGTCATTACCCTCTCAAAAAATTAAGTTATTTTTAAAAAATATTTTTTATTTCAAATTTTTATTTTTTCACCTCATTCCTACCCGTGATCCCATTACCAGCCCCCACTCCCCTCCTTTTCAATTTCAAAATTTCATTTTTTTCACCTCTACCCCTCACCCCTCCCAAAATAAATTTTGAGCTTATTTTTAAAAATATTTTAAATTTTAAATTTTTATTTTTTCACTTCCAATCTCCACCCAAAAATAATAAATTTTTTCATTAAAAAAATTGAAAAATTATACACCAAACATGAGAAAATAACTCAAAAATCTATTTGTTTAACAGCAAAACATTTTTCTTCATATCAAATACACTCTATATCTCAGTTAATTAACATTGAGTTAATGTGATTAGTGACTAAATATATTCGGGACTAATCAATGAATAAGGACAAAATGATAAACTCACTATATCAATCATTATTCTTTTAATACGTGTGTCAACTCAAAACATGACAAGTAAAAAGGGACTAAGGAGATAAATAGGTATACATTTCCTACGTGATGTTATGTGTATATGTCATGTAGAACTGTACGTCTATTTCTTTGATTTTATTGTGTTTAAATATCTATTTCGTGCACACTTAAAATTAAAAAACAACTAAACTCAAATTAAATAGCATAATTATGCTAATTAAAAATCAAAGTATGGGCATATTTTTGTTGAGTTTAATTTTGCCACAGTATAAGATCTTTTGATTTGTCTTGTGATGGCGTCATTTGTTCAAGAATCTGGTAAACCACTTTAACTTATTTGATTATTGTATTTTAAGTTTTTAATTTGAGTGTTAAAATATTTAATTCATCTTAAATTCAATAAACAAGTTAGATTATCAAACAGCTGATGAGTTCAACCAATTTTAGACTTTTAGCTCTTACTTTTGGTTCTAAATTTTTTTTTAAATGAACTAAGTGATGTAATGGTAACGTTACTTTATGAATATGTGGGCTTTTCTTTATTTTAGGCTAATCAACGGTCAATATAATAAGTTGTAAAAGCCAAATTGAAGTGTATTAAGCTTGCATTTTCTTTGTAATGATTAAAATGTTTGAATACAAATAAATATATATATATGATTATTCAGAAGTAATATACTTTGAAGAATAACTAATTAATAACATTCATTTTTTAGTTCATTTTCTCCTCTGAATATTAAAATTTTAAATATAAATTCAAATAAAATAAAATACTAATCAATCTAATATTATCAACAAAATATTAGAGAAATAATTTTATATAGTCGTTATTGACGATTTTTGATTGTCGATAATGATGACTAATTAACGGCGATTGTTGATAATTATGGTGAATAACTAATAGTAGTGTCGATAAATATGGTTGGAAAAATATGAAGGATAACAAGTTTCATTTGTATCACTAACCAAATGTCTACACAAGGCAAAATTGTGTCATTTTATGAAGAAAAAAAGCTTATAGTGGAATACTTCAAATGTCTCAAATAGAAGAAATGAAAATGGCTTGAATGTTTCAGTGTGTTAGGCTCCTTCTTTGGCCAATAAGGTCAAATTTTTTTCTTTTTCTTTGAAAACTGCAATACAGTATTTGATTATACTATAGTTAGTTTATTCAGAAGAATACATTGACAGTTTCAAGAATTGGATCAAATTTTCCCTACTTTGAGTTACTGCCAAGTGACAGCAATGGGACTTCTAACTATATGTGTTCTTGAAATCCACGTCAGTGAACCAAATGTTGAATCAGCAGGACTCCTTTTTCCCTTTGTAACAAACCTCACTTTGTATCTCAGTTTCTGTCCCTTTTTATGAAATTTCAGAATTTTTGGCTTCACAGTGACTGATACTCCATAAGGTGTCTTCACTTGTACAATGTAAGTACTCCTAGGGGTCCCAACATTTGTCACAGTTCTTTTAAATGTCTGGATCAGATGTTGGTTGTTGCTGTCGAAAAGTACAGAGAAAGAAGGGTAGTTGAGATTACCAAGTGATTGAAATGAATGACTAGGACAAGTATAATTTTCTCTCAACAAAAGGGCTATTTGGGAAGAGTTGTAGTTTAGGCTACAGATATAATGTAGGTAATCTTCGGTTGAGATATCGTAGATAAGGCCTGGATCAGAAGCTCTTTCAGGATCAACATGTCCTGAGCCAAAGACGAATGGTGTAGCTGATAGTGAAGTTTCGGAAACAGCATCTGCAATTGGAGTTCTTTTTTTGTCAAGGGTATAAGCAGTTGTCATTAGTGCTGACTTGATTGCTGCTGGTGACCAATCTCTATGGACTGATTTAAGCAATGCAGCTAGTCCACTGACATGAGGGCAAGACATGGAAGTGCCAGAAAGAATGTTGAATTGCACGCTTCTCTTATCGCTCTTTAGCATTGATGGGCTGATATTTGGAGGCCAGGCAGCTAATATGTCCACACCTGGAGCAGTAACATCCGGCTTGATAATATCCGGTCCAGCTGCACTAGGTCCTCTAGAGGAAAAGGCAGCCACTACTGGTGCGCGATTGCCATAAACTGTTCCCTCGAATTTGATTGAAGCTGTGGCTGTTTTTGTCAAGTTAATGTACTTCTTGATAGCAATGCCAGCTGAAGCTCCCAAGGATGTGGCAGGCAGGACATGAGCATCGGCATAAAGTTCATCGCCCTCTTCAACTCTATTTACCATAATCATTCCAGCCCCACCAGCTAACTTCACTTGCTCTCCCTTTTCAGCTCTGCCATTGATTCCTTTCTCACAGACAACAATCTTGCCTTTGACTAATCTTGAAGATAGTGTCTCATTGGTGCAAAATTGAGCTCCTTCCCCGCCTGCCGTTCTTCCATAAACAAGTGGCAATTGCATTGTAGGCTTGCCTACGTACAATGAAGCCCCTTTAAAAACATGTCCATTTCCAAGCTTTACAATAGTTGGAAAGCTGCGGTCCAACGAGCTTGCAGCAACAGTCATAATCCAAGGTGCTGCATTGCCAACAGTTGAACTCAAAGGCCCTGAATTTCCTGCTGAACATGACACAAAGACCCCATGTTGGACCGCACCAAATGCAGCAATCGCTATATTATCAATATAAAATGGCTTTGGCAAGCCTCCTAAAGAAAGTGACAATACATCCACCCCATCAATAACAGCTTGATCAATAGCTGCTAATACATCAGAGCTTGAGCAACCTAACATGAAACAAGCTTTGTAGACTGCAATTCTTGATCCATAGCTCATACCACCAGCCAAGCCTTTAGCCAGACCGAAAAGGTTGGCACCATTGACAAGATTTCCAGCTGCTGTTGAAGCAGTATGTGTTCCGTGGCCTTGTGAGTCTCGCGCTGATCTGTAGTCCTCTTTTTCATTGATTTTCCCTGCAGCAGCTTCATATCCTTTGGGAAAAATCCTTGCACCAATAATCTTCCTATTACAATTTGATCGCGCAAATTTGGTTCCAGCTTCACATTTGCCTTTCCAACGAGAAGGCACCGGTGGCATGCCAGAATCACGGAAACTTACATGTTCAGGCCAAATTCCAGTATCGATAACCCCAACGATCACATCAGAGGTCAAATTTGGACCACTCCAAAGTCCTCTGCCACTTTTCAGCCCAAGAAACTGAGGTGAATGAGTTGTGTGTAGGCTTAACATTTCATCTGGCACAGCTGTAAGGAATCCATCAACTTGTTTTAGTGATTCAAGTTGTTTCTTGGAGAGTTTCGCCGAAAAACCAGAAATGGATTTTTCATATACATAGAGAAGCTGAGGAGGCTTTTCTTCTTGTTCCTCTTCACTATTAACAGATATAGAACTAATAACATCTTCATACCATCTTTTGGAAATCCCAAGATTACTGTCTAATGATCTGACTTTGGTCTTGTCCATATGAACAACATATACGTCTTGTTCAGCTAAAGTAGATGAAATCACTGAAACTATACATGCTAACAAAAACATGCAGTTTCTGAAGCTCATCTTCACTGCCAAACAGAGGGAAAAATTAGAAAATTATGAGAAAAAGTTCATACATACAACACTTTGTTTATAATAAAGTTAACCCGAGGCGAAGGAGTTTCGGAGTTCTAAATTTTAGGACAAAAGATTGATAGTGGGGTTTGAACCCACGTCACTAATGTAAACATGGCCCCTTCCTTATCACAAGTTAATATACATATATATTTATTTAATTTTGAACCCCACCTAGCTTCGTCAATAGTTACGAGCCAACGAAAATAATAAATACTCCGGACAAATACAAAAGCATTCATACTTGTAGGATTTAATTACATGAACAGAGTACTTTGAATTGCAGTCACTTCTTGTGAGCAAAAGCTAAAACTAATACACTCTAAAAGTGACAAGATAATGACAATATCAAAAAATTATACTAGTATATTTTTTTTTATTTTCTTTAAAAAAATAAATTACTAAAAATTCGTTCATCTAAGTTTCAAGAGCCTTACGTCAAACCGAAGAACCGAACTTCTCAAAAAAAAAAAAAAAACACAAACATCAAATCATGGAATCCAAAACCGAAGAACCAAATTATTTTAGTTTGATCTGATTTTTTAATTTTTCGATATTTATGTCCACCCTTATTGAAGCCATACTCGTGAAGCAATAACTTCAACCACAAACCACTACATCTAACTAAGGTTGAAAATGTGAAGGTATTAAAGCAAAACTAACTTGTACCACACGTGAAATATTTTATATATCACGTATATTTAGACCATAAAGGAAATTGGTACATGTATTTAATTTCTACCTAATTAAGTTGTGTGCCATAGCGAATCTGGAGTAGACACTATAAGCTTAATTATATATGCACCTAAGAAAAAGATTAAAACACATGTACATAAAAAAAAACAGAATCGATTAACTTTAAATTCTGAATCAGTTACTAATACTCGTGCGTATATATTAGAATGCTATAATGTGCATGGTATTGTAAATATGAATATAAGGAGAAAACATACCTTTGTTTTGGGATATTCAGATCAAGTACTGAGGAAATGATAAAGGCTGATGAATAATTTAAATAGGCCAAGGGAAAAAGTGTGACAAATTATGGCACTTTATTTTTGCTAGTTAACAATAAAGAAAAATGAAATTAAAAAGAAAACTTTTTTTTAAATTAAAAAAAAAGGTGGAAAAGCAGCTTAAACAATTGAGAGGAAATAGAGATATGATGGAATAATGCTGGCTTTTAGGAACTTCTATAGTGTAATGCTGGCTTTTAGGAACTTCTATAGTGCTATATATAAAAATACTTTTGTGCAATCATTGTTCAAAGAAGTTGTATTTCTTATTCTTTGGGTCACTTAAAAATGGTGATACTAAACATAATTATTAAATATTAGACCCCACCAAAAAAAAAATTAACTTAGCTTCATGTTGTTCATATTATTATCTTTTAAGATTCTTGTACATATATATATTTAAATAAGATTCTAAATAAAAACAGATAAATAAATTGAAACGAAATAGTACATAAATTAGGATATGATATTATCTTGAATCAGGATCGGAGCTATCATCGTAGTTATGAGTTACACCAAAAATAATATTTTTTGCTAAATTCTTAAATTACGTTAAAAAAAACATTTGATAGGTATGAAAAATCTATTTTGTATATAATAAGAAAAAAATAATTGTTATTTTTAATTTATTAATTAAAAAATATTGGCTCCACTCCTATCTTGAAGATGGGTTAATACATATAATATTTTTGCTTAAAGATAAAAGATTAGTTGCCGGAAAAACATTCGGTGACGGCCCTCATAAATGTAGAAATCTAATTGCTGTTTCGTAATTGTATTATATGTTTGACTTTTAAGTGTTGTTTCTTTTCCCTTTTTTTCTCGTATTTATATTAGAGTTTGATTAAATTTAAATTTGTGTAGCTTTTTAATAAAGACAATTCTATATTTAAGGGATTCAAATTTAAGACTTTTAATTAAAAATAATGCGTACAGTACGATCTTTGTCGATTGTTTTGCGAGCAACAAAAAATGTAAGATATAATCAATCATGTGTGGTGGCAAAAACATTAAATGTTAGGTTTTGGTCAGCTCCCAATAACTTGTATTCTTACTTGTAGCCAATAATACGGCTGAAAATCTGTATAGTTATTGTTGACCTCTGTTGCTTGAATTGTATTTTACTAATATCTTCTCTGTGTAATAAATGGCACTTTGATTTCAAGATTTCATTTTTATATATACTAGTGTCCGAGAACTTGCGTTGCACGTTTATCCTAAAATCCTTCATATAAAGTTTGTATTGCAAAAATAAATTTAGACTATATATATATAAATATATATATATATATATATATATATATATATATATATATATATATCAAGAATTAGCTATTATCACATTTGTTACCGACCCAAAGGTATATATGTACATTTCACAAATTTCGTCAATAATTTATTTTCTCGTAAATTTAAAGAATAAAGTTACAATGGTTCATCAACGTATAAGACACCATTGAATCTCTTCATCTTCATTTTTATTCTCTTCATGGTCATTTTTTTTAATCTTTCTTTAATTTTTTTGTTAGTGAGTTGGATTCACTTGAACAGAAATCACATCAACTTTTTGTCTTGTAGGATATTCCATTGATTTTCATGAATGCAGTGAGTAAGTTAGAAGTCTTTCTTCTTGTCCTTGTGTAAAAGACTCTTTTTTTTTTATATTCGAGAATCCAATTAAGTGTTCCGTCTCAACTTCTATATAATGATTTTTGTTTAAAAATCAAACAAAAAATTTATTAAGACCACATCAACTTACATAGAAGCAATTAATTGCATGTAAGGAACAATGATATATTACCTGGAAATCGATACCACTTGAAACAATTTAATGTGTGTTGCTTCACTTACTACATCATCACTATGAAATATTAGCGTCATTTCTTAATTGTATCTTCATAAATAATCAAATTAACAAAATTCTTTAGTAGTTGAAATATTCAACAAATAGATGAGTTAAAATAAAGATAAATAAAATATTGAGCATAAAAAATTCGTATAAAAAAATAATAGAGATAACATGATTACATGAGAAAGTAGAATACATAATATAGGAAAATGAAGAATCTGCTAATAGAAGATAAAAACGTTACAAATTAAGTGATCCAAGAAATGACCTTTTGATATTTTTAACCTAACACCTTAATATGAGTTTTTTTTTATAAAAAAAAATGACAATGGTTTAAAGAGCATAATAAAAGTAGGTAACTTAAAAGGCTAAATCATTATTGCTATATTTTTAAAATTATTTATTCCAATGCATGTATATCTTTTTATCTAGTAAAATTTTATCTAAAAATCAATTATGAATGAAGGACCATAAATTTCCACTTTAAGAATTGAATTAGGTCTTTATTATGTTATTAATTTCAGTTTGTATTATTTAATAATATCTATCATATGAACTAATATCTAAAACATAATTAACTATTATAGGGGTAAAATGCGTAATTAGCGTAACCCTGACTGAGTCGGATTTCTGTTAAAAGTTTTAAGGGGCGTTTTGGACTATTCCTGCTTTTAATTTTAAAGTTAGTGGTTGAATGTTAATAATTCAATTACTTGGGGGTTAAAGGAGATATCCTTGAATTAATTAGTGGGTTACTTTGGTCATCTTCTATACTTAATTATATGGTAATTAGGGTAAAAGAAAAAGAGTTTGAATAAGAAAAAATCAGAAAAAGAGAAAGAGAGGGACGAACGAACGAGAGAGGGAGAAACGAAGAAGAAAGCAAAGCATTGGAAAAGTAGATTTCTTGACTTCAATTCTTCGGTGGAGGTAGGTTATGGTTTATGCTATTCCGTAGTAAACTCTTAATAGCGAATGATATATATTGGGTAGTATTGTAAACCCTTCTATATGCTTAATTGTGTGCTTGCATGATGTGATTATATAATTGTGATAAAATAAGCATGATGAGGCTGTTGAATCTTAAACCTTTAAAAACCTCGTGCTTTGCACGTTTGTTCCATTTGAATTTTTATCGACATGTTAGAATGTGAACAACATGTAATGAATAATATAACACAAAAATCATAAATAAATCTTTAATAATATAATTAAAAAACACCAAATAAAGAGCATATTTTGATGTTTCAAATTAATTCTTTTTAAGCAACCTGCTATAACATTTGAACTTTGGTTAATAGTTAGCAATATTTCAATAAAGTCACAAGTGGCTAATTTGAGCTCAAATAAGTATTTAGACTTACGACAATAAAACATTCATAGAAAACTAAATTAAGAAGTCTAATAGAGAAAAAATAAATAAAAGATAACAAAAAAGCAACATTGAAAAAGGCTAAGAGCCTGTTTGGCTCAGCTTAAAAGCTGGTCAAACTGACTTAAAAGCTGATTTTTGACTTATTTAACTGTTTGGCAATACTCAAAATAGCTTATTTTAAGTTAAAAAAAACTTATTTTAAGCCAAAAGTTAAAAGCTGGGGTAGAGGTGTTTTTTTTTTTTTAGCTTATAAGCTGTTTTAAGTTGACCACATTTTTATGTTTTTTCCTTTAATATTTTATACAATCTTCAAATTACCCATATAACCCTAACATCTCTTTCTTCTATTTTTCCCTTTTCACGTTTGGCATAACAAATTCAGCACTTTTATCCAAACGCATAACTGCTTATTTTAAAAATAAGTTTCAGCATTTTCAAAAGTACTTTTTTAAAGCTGCTTTTATTAAGCCCATCCAAACGGGCCCTAAGTCATTATGTGTATAAACTTCACTTTAGTGCTATTTACCACGACGGATTTGTAACATGAAATTTTAAATTTTGTATGTTAAAGATATAAAAAAAAAACATTTTACAGAAATAATAGGTAATGAAAGGACAAAGAATTGAAAAAATAGATGAATATGAAATCATAAATCTTTTAATTGATGTCTTCTCCCAAATTTCACATTAATAGGAAAGTTGAATACCACATATTTTGATAAATCCGCAACATGATATACATAGATAACGTAAACTATTTGAACATACATCAATTTGAAAGTATCTCAATCTTTAAAAATTAGCTTATCAATAAAGAAATAAATTAAATAAAAAATAAGATTAAAAGAGAAGTAAATATAAATTGTCAACAAACAAGATATCAAGCAGAATTATGCATGAATAATCATTAACTAAAGCTACTAAAATCTTAATACGAAGAACGAGTTACTCCATCAATAACCATCAATTTTTTGTACGTGTCTCTAAAATTTACATTAATAAAAAGTAAAATAATGTTTATTATGATAATTCGTAAGATGATACAATATGAATTAGAAAAAATGATATTCTTAGAAAAAATGAAATTCTACACAATGAAATTCATCTCATCAATATAATTGAGAAATTTAAATTTAAAATTTAAATTAAAAAATAGCATTAGAATAGAAATTAACATAAGAATAAAACAATATACGAGAACATGGCAAAATACAATATACAAATATAAGATTCCAAATAAATTCAAGAATTTCTTAAAATAATAAACCAGTTGAAAAATAGTCATTATCATGAAAGTAAGATACAAAATATCATTATCAAAATCTTATATAATATTATTATTTTCAAATAAAATAAAATAGTACCTGAAAATTTTGAAATAATCTCATCAAAAGAAAGTAATTGGTGAACAAAAAATATTCTTCCATTAGTTAGAGATTTATAGGAATTATGAAAGGTGACAATAATTTTATCTCTACAATTGATTTTGAGAGAGGAAAGACTATTAATGTCATAACTCATAAAGAGAAGATGAAAAGTTAGAATAATTTGTATAAGAAGACTTAATGAAATAATCATATCCAGACGTGGGGAGAGGGAGGGATATTTTTTCCCTAGTCAATTTAATATAATTTAATTTAAGCATAGTAATTATAGATAGAGAATAAAATATTAACTAAACTATTTAGACATTTAAAATCTCAAAAAAAAAATGAATGAATATATATATATAGAGAGATTATTTATTTATTTATTTATTATTTTATACATATAAATTATAGAGAATAGATATTATTAATTAGATATTTTAATTAGGAATTAACCTAAGGAAGTGTAAAGGTCATCAATATTTTAATTAAAATGATACAATTTAATGCTTAAATTAAATAATCAAATAATTTATAACATTTTAATTTATAGTAGGGGTAAAATCGTAATTCAACTTTTAAATTTTTTTGTTCATGCTTTTAGTAATACTAGTATATGGACACGTGCGTTGTACGTTTACTTCATAACGATGAATAAAATGATAAACAATATAACTTTTAAAAAAATGTTTGTAATGTATAATTAACTTGAAGAATTTTTTTTTACATTTAGTCCTCCCTTTATTATAATTTTGATATAGAAATTATATATTTATTTTAAAAGATAAAATAAAGTAGCAAAACAAAAATGGAGGCACACTATCTTATGATTAACTTTCTTAAAATGTCTTTTTTTGTCTCATAAAAATGTTCAAATTAAATTAATATTTATACATTTCAAGAAGATAAAATATTTGACATTAATTAGTAAAAGATGAAATTCTCCTTCTCATTAAGTAGAATGCAATTAAGTAATTAAAATTTATAAGTAAAAAACTTATTTGAAGGAAATAACTAAGATTTAAAGTGCAATAATTGGTATTTAAATTATGTAATTATATAAATAAAATATTAATATTTAATTAAATAAATCAGATTTTAATTTAATGGAGAGTCAAAATGACAATATTAGTATTCTTACAATTAAAAGTTTGTTAAATATATTTTACATTTTTTTGTTAAAAAATTAATAGGAGCAATATTTGGTCAAAGGATAAAAGATCTTCTAACTTCTTAAGCATTTTGGTGTATCATTTTTTTGACTTTGGGATTTGGATCTCATAATTTTAATGAAAATTGTCGAAAAACTATAGATTTTATCCACAAGCACATGTAAGAATGATTTTTTACAAATATTTAAAATTTAAAATGCAAAAATATAATTATTAATAATTTGAAATTAGAATATCTTGTAAGCATTAATTGTTCTACATGTCTTATACACTATTTTTATGATTGTATTTGTCTCATTTTCTAAAGCAAAAAATACACCCTTCAATCAAATATATTCTTAAAACAAAATTACAAATACAAAGAAAAAGTATCATATATAGGAGCAAGTTTAGCATAACGCAACCAACGAAAAATAGAAAAATGCTAAGACAATCTTTTTTCTGTTTTTTCTTGATAATGCAAATTGAAACAAAGTTATAGTAATAAACATTCAGCTTTTGACCATAAAAAATTAAAATATTTGGAAGACAAGTTAATGGAAGTGATATTCAACTACATAAATGGAGGGGTCTTACCATAGTTCTGATCTCGACAAATAAGTAAAAAAAAAATACATCAAGCTTCGATATTTTAGTAATTAACATTCATTCCTATAATCACATTATGCCTTGTAATCTTGACACAAATCCTCTTGCCTTGAAATTTTCTTCACTTGATTAAAGCTTCTCTAGTCTTTCACACAAAAATTGTATCACATATAAATCTTTCTATAAAAATAATATTAAAAGATTGTATTTATAGGGGAAAAAATAGCTTTGGAATATGAAAATTCACTTACAAAGTTGAAAGGTAAGTGTTACAAAAGTTAAAGACAAATATTAATGAAGAACATAAATTAATTTAGAAGATCAACCATATACATGTATCTATTTAAAGGGTAAATATTTCAAGAAAATAAATTAAATTAGATATTTTAAGTAAAAATTAATCTAAAGAAGTGCAAAAGTCATTAACATTTCTATTAAAATAAATAACTTAATATTTAAATTAAATAATTAAATATTTTTATAACATTTTAATTTATAATAACGATAAAATTGTAATTCAACTTTTAACTTTTTTAGTTCCCTTTTATAATAATATATGATATGATATATATATATGGAGAACAGCAAGCAAGCAATTAACAAACCGTGTTGCCTCTTTGTGTTGGTGAAAAATAAATGCAATGCTTTATATGAATTTAGAAGAGTCGAATTTAAAATTTAAAATTTAAAATTTATGTAACGATCTCAAGTTAATATATGATAATAATTAAGTTTATCATGCGCATCATCATATGCTTGGTATGATTAACCCTATAGGACAAAGTAGAAAATTAACGCATGCTTGTTCAGTTTTGCTCTAGAGTTGAAAAAATGTGAGTGCTGCCAAAATAAAATAAGGCTCTTGATTTTTGGACCATAGTTTTGTTGGTGCACCTAAAACCTAACCCATTCTCTTTTGGTTTTTTCATCATTTGCATAAATGCTATCTTTGGCACTTTTCTTTCATTTCACGGCTGCCAAAAGCACCATACCCTTTTCTGCCTCTTCATGGGACCAAAATGGGTCAGAGTCGAATATGAGTCGATCGAAAATGAATAAAAATAGATAAAATATTCGACTCGACTAATAGCTAGTGTAACCAATTTTTACATTATCTTGTTGTAACAGGTTCTCCATCATAAAGTTACTAAATTTTATTTATCACGAGCGATTACTTGTAGTTATCTATTAAATGACATAACAGAACGTAAAAGGCGAATATATATAAGTTTGAATTTTATTGCAGAATAAGATGTAGATGATATATACCTAACACTAGACACTATAGTGGGGTTATTTAGTGTTGCACACAATCATTGTAGTAATATTTGTTCAGTCCACTTAGAAATTATATTCCCTTTCTTTTATGCTGAATTTGTTGCATTGCTCAATAAAGAAAGACATGGTATTGGAAGTGTTTCAAGATATCACTATTGGTGGTGGTGGCGGCCTATCATTCTGTATCTGACTTTTGCTGGCTGTGTGTGCACTACTACTTTTTTGTATGTTCATTCAAAGTTTGTGGAAGAATAATCAATTGTATATCTTTCAATGAAAATTCTGATCAGTCGAAGTCAACTATAAAAATCTTCAAATATTCATATAACAAAAGTCTTCGTCTCTTCGATATGAGTCCTTGCAAAAATTTACTAATTATTATAGTTAGACTGGTTTTATATTGGTTATCAACCTAACCTATAGTAATCATCCTCCTTTATTATAAGTTTGCCTATGCACTCACATAAAAAAAAGATTTTATAGAGATTTGTTGGATGACTTTTTATATGTTACTAATAAGTAATAAGAGTTTAATTTATAAATCACCTTATGCTGACCCCAAAAATGTCCTTAGTTTTATAACAAATGACTTTATGCTCCCCCTAATGATCTACATTAGTTCAAAACTAATGTAGTAGGTAAACAATTTATGCGCGCAATCATTCAAGATAAGGCTTGCATCAGATCCACTGTACTAAAGGGTTAATGACATGTAAGTTCGAGTATGAAATGGCATATATCGATCCAATGAATTTCTAGCACAAGTGTTCAACTAGTTAATTCAGACTTGTTTGTTGAAGTCATCAGTAAATAGGAGTAGTATGTATAATGTTGCAGAAGTGATAATAAAAGTAATATATGAAGGAATATACATGTAGAATTATTCACAGATGTCACATCATGACCTTCAGTTTCATCTATACTCTCTGTTTCTTAATGTTCTTTTGTGCCTCTTCTGTATCATTTTTTCTTGGAGATTATCACATGACAACTTAATCAAAAACCTTTGGATCATAAATGACTATAGGACTTCTTACAATGTGCCGGGAGCTTTTCCAAGTGAGTGAACCTGACAATATTATAGCATTTGACATTGGTTTTGCCTTCACAACAACCTTGAAACTTCTCTTCTGCATCGGGCGTGTGAAGGAGAGAGTCATTGGTTGTACCGATATATCCACTCCCTTAGGAGCTCTGATGGTTGCATTATAAACAGATTTGGCTTGGCCAACATTGGTAACTCTCCTCCTGAAAATGCCTATGGTTGGTTCTTGATCACTCTTTAGGCCAAGCTGCATTGTGGGATAGTTGATAGCATCTTCGCCAGTTGCAGGAATCAGTGTGGAGCAATTTACCTGTTGTCGAAGTAAACTGGAGACTGACGATGAATTGTAGCCTTCATGGCATAAGAATTGGATATATGCCATATCATCCATGTCATAGACTAATCCAGGGCTTCTTGCTTTCATCGGATTAACTTGTCCAGCACCATACGCGAACTCTGCTTCCCTGTCCACCTTTGAGCTCATTGATCTTGCTTCAAGTTCATAAGGAAAAAAGAATCAAAATTTTCGAAACTACAGTCTGACAAGTATTTGTTTCTTTTACAGTCTTAGATTATTTGTTGCTCGAGTGGACTAATCTTTTTTTTGCTACACTATCTATTTGGCTTAGGGGTACTGATTTTTAGACCAAATGACAGTGGAGAACAAGATTTTGTTGATTTACCACTAGTCATGATGGCAGACTTAATAGCAGAAGGAGACCAATCAGGATGAAATGACTTTACATAGGCAGCTGCACCACCAACATGAGGGCATGACATGGAAGTGCCGGACATGAGGGTGAATTCTGAAAATTGAGTATCGCCTTTCAGACCAGTGAGTGATTTCATGGGGGTGTAAGAAGCCAAAATGTCGATTCCTGGAGCTGCAATGTCAGGCTGTACAATGCTGCATCAGAAAGCTAATTTGGAAATTTTAACATAAACAATGAACTCTGACTTCCATCTAAATTTACCTTCAGAAGGCGCTTTGTTCCCGGATTTGGACCTCTTGATGAAAATGACGCGATGAATGGAGCTTTGATCTCAACTTCTTGTGATTTGTAAATTACTGCTGAAGGTAATCTGCATTTTTCAAAAGCATCTCAGAACTAAGTATAACAATCAGTAGTTCTGGTTCGGAAATGGACTAAACAGGTTATAACATTTTTACCTGTCTGAATGCATATAGCTATTCATACTTTTCCCTATGCTGCTGTTAACTATTGTTGCGGGAGCCATGAAAATTGGGGCAGAATCAAGAAACTGATCACTTTCAATTATAGTGCCGATTCCTCCAAGTTCTTTTACGACAGAATCAACACCCCAAGAACCTAATTGGCAATAAACAAGCTTTCCCTTAACCTTTCGAGGGTCCATAGATCCTTCACTACAGTACCTGTGACAGTATAATATTATGCAAAAGGCTACTTCCAAGAAAGATCATATGCCTAATAGCAACCTAATTAGTACCTTGAACTCTCTCGAGTATCGGAGCTCTTGGCTATATCAACTCCCATCGCAAGAGGATACAATTTTTGCTTTGGGTCAAACGCGTTTACTCCAATCCCCTGCACAATGCTGCTATGAGTAAATGCATAAATGATAAGGGAATGCAATATATCCACCCAAAGACCGTAAAACTTTGATCTAAAGCAGTGATCCAGTAGACGTGTTTTCTCCTTTGCATATTCGAGCTTTTGTTAGGCAGGTAAAGGACTTACTGAGACTGTTCTCCCATTTCCCAACAACACCTTACTCCTGAACTCCCTATCAATGCCACTAGCTGCCACAGTTAGCACCCATGGTGCATGGTTTGCGACAGTTTTGAGGTTAGGTCCATCATTTCCAGCGGAAGCTACAGTAAGAATCCCTTTTCTCATGGCATGAAAGGCCCCAACAGATATCACATCAGTCGTATAACCACCAGTAAGACCACCAATTGAGATGGATATTATGTCTACACCATCAATAATGGCAGCTTCAAATGCAGCTAGAATGTCAATATCTGAACAACCTGATGTCGCCCAACAGACTTTGTACATAGCTACTCTAGCAGAAGGAACCGCTCCACGTGCAGTCCCTCGGGCAAGACCAAATAAGCTTGCATCAGGTACCATACTTCCCGCTAGGGTGGATGATGTATGTGTTCCGTGGCCATGCACATCAACTGGTGACATTATGTCATTTGGATCAGGTACTTTGTCCAGCTTGAAGTATCTTGCCCCTATAAGCTTGCTTGATGATCACAATAACAAAACATGCACAAAAATTATCTCTTGCAGGTCCATTTATGTAAGTTAGGATATACAGATAAAGAAAGTTTTAGTAAAACAAGCAATAAGGAAATGGCTGAGGTTACTATGTCTTCAATCCTAGTAAAGCAAACAATAACATCTTTTAGTAACATGTTCTGGATGTGAGGACCAGATACCGGCTAGGGTACCATGTGGACAACATAAGAAGGTGTTAACTTCAAATTTCAGACACACTTATTGAGCTGTGCGCGGCTGGTTGGTTAAGTGTGACTCAGAACTACCTGTCATTTATGTTATATTTTACATGTTATGCTTCTAGAACAAAAGTAGATTCCAAGATGGATGCCAATGATGTGCAAGACAAATCTGATGGCAAGGGCATGTATAATTTACTTGTTGCAACCAGAAAAATTTGCAAAATGGTGACAACTTCCTTTCCATTTGGCTGGAGGAGGACCAAGGCCATCATCCTTAAAGCTCTTTGATTGAGGAGTTACCCCTGTCAAAACATTTTCAAGAAAATATGATTGCTGCACTCTATTTTCTTCGCCAAAATGAAAAATTCAAACGATATTAAACCTGTATCGAAGACTCCCACAATAATGTTGCTCTCCCCTTTCAATCTTCTTTTCGCTGTTGCAGGCAAGCCAATAAATTCCCATGATCTTGTAGTATGTAGCTTCCTATATCTATTTGGTATGACAGAAGCCACTTCATCCATGCCTAGAGAAGAAGAACTCAATTTTTAGCATCAAAGAAATTTGCCAAAGACTAACAAAAGAGCTACTTACTGGATAACTTGTGAACTTCATATTGAGATAGCTTTGCTGCAAATGCATTGAAGATTTTTGTATAGCTATAAACATGAGATTCTGTTGCATCCCTAGTACAAATTACACCATAACAAGTCAATAAAATTCCTTACAAGAACTGCATTGCTCTTGGATCAAATGAGAGAATGACAGACTAATTTAACTAACCTTCCCTTTAGAGATGACAGGACATCAACATGACTCTGAAATGCAGATTCTTCGTTCGCTGGATTATCTTTCAAAAAAACAATGTAAAAGTCCTGCAATACAATGCAGATCAGCACAAGCAAAACAAGATTATGAAAATGCACAGTACTAGCTTAGTGTAGTAAAAGAGTACTTCTTTTCTATCTACTTCAACCGCTTCAATGCCACTCAAGATCAAGATAAGAAGTAGTAGCTGATAAGATAAAAGCCAACAGAAGTGATTGTTCCTCAACATTTTCACAAGACACAATAAAAGGTTAGGTGACATGCAAAAGTATTATTAGGTACAATGGTAATAGCAATTAATGAGGAAGAAAGATCATCTGAAGGACACTTTTAACTTAACTTCATATTGAGGATTTTGATTGGTTGTCTTAGAAGAAAGATGGATAAAGATTGGTTGATTATTATGTGCAACTAGTTGAGAATGAAAGGAGTAATATTTTTTCCCCAACTTTTAATATCGACACAAATATTCATTCTGAACCTACTAACTCTAGAAATCGAATACATTCTCATATACAATATGCTCAATGATTACTGGAAGCAACAACAATGGTAGTTAACTAAAGAATCTTAAATTGATATACAAAAAATAATAAAATTAATATCCATGAAAGAGATTATATTGTAATTGTAATGCATGTAAAGAAGTGGCTGATATCCAAAAAGCCAATACACAAGGAACCCTGGCTAACTTGGATTTAAATGCAAGTTTTTCACTTTGTTTACATTAGTAGCAAAGTTAAAAAGCTTCAAGTTTAAAATGATTTTCAAAAAACAAAAATTGTTGTGATAATGGCCCATTATCCAGAGGTAACCAAATGACATAAACATATGTAATAAGTTAAATTTTTGCTCAAAAGTTTGCAATTTAATAATACATATTAGTAGTATATTACAATGTTTCTAATTTTCGAAAAATAGCCTTAGGAAATACGATTTGTAAACAAAAAGTTAGGAAGAATTCATGGCTTTTGCACTAAAGAAAAGGTCTAGCAACTTCTCTGAACTTTACACTTTCTTTTAAAGAAAAAACTTTTCCTTGAAGCAAATATGCCAGTGGTCTAGTATTCTAGATGACAAGTAAATTTAAAAAGATAAATATATCAAATCACTTTATTATTTATGACTAAATCTCATACTAATTGTGATTTGTACATACAAAATATTAGCATAACCTATCTCACTAAATTTAACTTCCTTTGTAGAAGTTTTCTTGTAGCATTTTCGGTTCTAAAAAGAGATAGATAGGACAGGAGTGAATCCAACTCTTCAGGTACGAATTTTTGGAAATTAAACTCATTTAGCTTATATATAAAATTTAAGATAATGATAAAAACTTATTAACTTCAAATTTTTGATCATCCTCTGGGAGGACTTACGATTGGTTCACAACCAAAAATAAAGATAATCTAATTACTATTTAAAAAAAATAAATCTTTTGAATTGAATTTATTTAGAACATAGTAAAGAAAAACACTAGCTTGAATAAGGTGAAATGTCAACTAATTTTGGATTAAAGTGTAAAGCATTATAACTATGTATGTTTGATTAAGCTTAATAGTAAATATACATGGTCCAAAAATAAGTTTAGAATTGCTTTGATGTTAACTTTATACCCCCAAGAAATCACATTGGTTAATAAGAAATATAAACGTTAATTGAATGATGTTTTATGTTAGGAGCTAATAATTCTATTAAAGAGCATTTTATTTTAATATAAATATCGAATATCAAATAAATAAAAAAAAGTAATAAAATGATAAGGTGTGATCTTAATTGTTAATTTTAAAACACCTTGACTCCTTTTAAGCAAATCACCTCATCTATATTCGGAGGGGAATTTACCCGAATTCCTCTGACCCGTCACAATGCTCCGGTTATTCTCCCGCCAGAAAAACCAAATTCTCTCACTCTCCGCCACGCGCCACCACCTCTTTTCTACCGCCGCCGCCGCTTCTTCAAATCTCTATTCAAAATATTCCTTCGTACCTCCGCCGTCCCTTAAACCCCTAAACCCTGGTTCCACTCAGTTACCACCCAAGAAGCAGCCCAAACCCCGGTACCGTCCGCCGTCGTCACTGGACCGGACTGGTGAGAAACCGCTTCAGTCCAAATTGCCCTTCGACTTCCGCTTCAGTTACACTGAGAGCAGTCCGGATGTGCGGCCCATTGGGCTTCGCGAGCCCAAGTACTCACCTTTTGGGCCTGGGAAGTTGGATAGAGTGTGGACTGGAGTGTGTGCACCTGTGGTTGACCCAAAAGTGGGGTCACCGGAAGATGAGAAAACCGTGGAAGAGAAGAGAAGAGTGGCGAGAGACAGAATTCAAGGAGAACCTTTAACGAATGCGGAGAGGAAAGCTCTTGTGGAAAGGTGTCAGAGGCATAAAACCAAGCGGCAAGTCAATTTGGGTATTCACTTTTTTTGAAAAAAAAAATCATTTCTGTTGTTGTTAGACCCAAAGGTTTGGTAGATGAGTTGAGCTTTGATTTATTGTCTTTTACTGTTATTATGTAGCATTTCAATTTTTGCAAAAGTATTTAAGTAGAATTCAGAAAGTAAACATTGGTACCTAACCCATGTGTTAACTTGATTATGCCAAAGACTTTGTGGTATTGCTTTACATGATTGCATACTGTAATTGCATCAAGTGAAGGTTGAAAGTGAAATTCTGCATAAAGATTGGGCTGGTTTGCTGACTTGAAAGCGGTACTCAGTTGTGTTTGGTTTTAATTCTTTATTGAAGTGCCCTGGTTGTACTGTTGTATATGTATGACTTGAATATAAGCATCACTTCATAATGAACTTAGGAAGGTTGATAATTCAGGAGTTATTATACTACTTATTTTCATTTGCCTTTTGTTCTTTTCTCGAAGATGAATCATTACAACCTAAACCACTTCATGAAACTTGTTTGCCAAGCACACACAATTAGGTTATTCAAAGAAGTCATTGTTGATATTTTGATGGCTTTAGTATTGCTGCATCTAGATACTATGAATCAAATGTATTATTAGGATTACTTTTTTAATCCTATATGGTTGGAGATTTTTAAATAATAATCACTGAAGCTTTTTTCTGGAGTAATGTTTTTTAAAAAACAGAGTAGCTCCGAAAAGTTATGGATTGCCTAATATTTTTGGAGAGGGCATTTGGTGAAACAATTTAGTAATTTAGGCACTAGACATATTCCTATCACAATTCCAGTTGTTCTAAGTTCTTGTATGCAACTGCCTGTTAACTTTACATCTTGGTTTTCTTTTGTAATGCAAACCATTCTTGACTTATTTTATTAGCGTTGAAGTATACTGTCATAGACTGGGGAATTTGGTGGTGTGGAGACATCTTCTGTTCTTCTATTATGCAAACCATGCTTTACTTTTGCATTAGAGCTTACCGTCATGGATTGGGAATTTAGTGATGTGATGTGCAAACATGCCTCCATTTGCTATGAGGGCTTTAGCCTTTAGAATGACATGAAACACTTTTTACCTTCTCTACTCTAGTGAAAAAAATGTTGAATATCACTGGACATAATTATAATAGCACATTATCTGAATGTTGGCTTTATGATTTTTGTTTTGCAGGACGAGATGGTTTAACACATAACATGTTGAATGATATTCATAATAACTGGAAACATTCTGAAGCTGTAAGAATAAAATGTATGGGTGTGCCTACAGTTGATATGAAGAATGTTTGCACTCAGCTGGAGGTATCTCCGTCCTCCAAATTCAATCTCATCCACTTCATTTGCTTCTTAATCCCATCTTATTATTGTTATTTGTCAGAATTAAGTTGCTTGAACAGGTATCTATTTACTCTGTTCAGGGGCTTTATTTTCTAAAAAGATATGCTCCACTCATCTTTGAATTTCATTTTTATGTTTTACTGTGTCATTGATTAGTAATGTGGGTTCTTGTATGTCATTTAGGATAAGACTTTTGGTAAAATCATCCACAGACATGGTGGTTTACTTGTGCTCTATAGAGGAAGAAATTATCATCCCAAGAAGAGACCTGTTATCCCCTTAATGCTCTGGAAGCCTCACGAACCTGTATATCCCAGGCTTATAAAAACTACTATCGATGGCTTGAGTATCGAGGAAACTAAAGAGATGAGAAAAAGAGGATTAGCTGTTCCTGCATTAACAAAACTAGGTATCCTTTCTTGTCAACTGTGTTTTGTTTGGTGAGGCCATCTTGATTTGGTATGTGACATGTATTCTACTATGCAGCCAAAAATGGTTACTATGGAAGTCTTGTACCGATGGTACGAGATGCTTTTCTCAGTGAGGAGCTGGTTCGGATTGATTGTAAAGGCCTTCAAAAGAGTGATTACAAGAAAATAGGCTGCAAACTGAGGGTAAGAATTTTCTCCTTCTATTTTGTGTTGGACTTGGACATGTTCATATAGTATACCTTGGTGCTAGTAATGGCCATATTGCTTCTTGTATCTTTATGAGGAGTACTATGATTTACGAGAAGAGATGCAGTTTCTGTAATTTTAAGTACAACAAGTTCTTTTAACACCGACTTGGTGTTGTATTAGTGATTCTTTTTTACTTGTCAGAGTGAGATGTATGCATTACAGTAATGTTTTTGGGCCCCAACAATTGCGGCAGCAATGTCCAAAGCATGATGGATCTGGTAAAAGTAGAAGCTTGCTACAGAGATTGGGTTTTGATTCTTGGACCGAATATCCACATGGAGCTCCATTCTTGAGTCTCCAAACCACAACCATTTGTTCTTGAATATTGATAAATTCTTTTCCAATCATGAAATAAACCGAGAAAGAATTTATCAGAAAGTTTTCACTTTATTTCGAATAAACAAAAGTCACTTTTATTGTATGCTCATAGAAAGAAGCGGTGGTTGAGCCTTTAGGAGTCTGAATCACCAAGGAAGAAAGTGGTGAAAATCACTCTTGGCCCCGGGGATGAGGATTTGGAGGGGTGAGACTACCAAATCACAGAAAAGCAGAAGAAACAATCATGGTCATCTTCTCTTCTTCTTGTTTACTTTCAGAGCTCTTTGCCTCGGGGGTGGGGGGGTGGGGGGGATTGTTGGTTAATATTCCTAGAACTGCAGTAGCTAGTTCTTCCTTCAGTTCACATTTTTTCTGTTTGAAATGAAGACCTCATCTTAGAAGAGCTTACTCTGTTTGGAATAATGTTGTGATATCCATTTGGATGATAAAGGTGATCGGCATGCTACTAAGACTACGATTTAATTAATGTTCAATGATTGTTCAGTGATTGTCATGCTGCTAAATACTATGTGTGTTAACTTGTGTCAATGGCAGGATTTGGTTCCTTGTATACTCGTGACATTCGATAAAGAGCAGATTGTGGTATGGAGGGGTCAAAACTACAAGCCTTCTGAGGATGGGTTCTTCCTTACAGAAAGAGAACCATTTGATCATTCCAGTAATGATCCGGATGATCATGAAGTTGAAAACCAAGACGGAGAAGAAAGTACAGGCAACAATGATTATTATTCTGGCGACAGTGATTAGATCATTTTTTGATAAATATTTTTGGGCTTCAAGCGGGGTTATAGTTATCGCAAGTCAAGCCGAGGGAAAAATATCAATACAGAATACGTCAACCAAATACAACCTAAATGGTTAGGTATATGTTGTGTCTCCTTTCTTGTCTGAAGATTACCTGACTTGATGGGAGTATTATTTATTTACAGAAAAAGCTTGGAGAAGAATGAAGGTAGCTGTCATTTGTTGTATAGATAGATAGATAGGACGTGTCTCAACTGTTGGCTGTTCCAATATATTGATTGATTTGCTGGGAGTGAAGAATATCACGTGCTTGCTGATTATTTAAGTCCCAACCTGTTACCAACTTAGGTGAGAAATTTCTGGTGCAGTATTAAACTATCCTGACAAATGCTGTTTGTGAATCTCAATGCAAACAGATCCCAAAATCACTTGTTTATTTTCCACGCCTGATCCCAACCAAATCATGTTTAAGTGAATAAATTATGTAAGTGATCAATTAAAAAGTTCAGTTGCATCTGTTGCTGTTGGTATTGGTTTGTTTAGTTTTTTTCCACAGGTCAAAAGAGCAATAACATGTCTTCCCAAGTAGTTAGTTAGTTAGTTACCGGTGGGGAAAAATGTTTTCACTGATCCAAGATGAATGAGGGAGGGGATTGGAATAAGAGAGTCTAATATTTTTAATTCTTGGTACATTCATGAATAATGGTGTTTAAAAGTTAATAGATTTGTATTTCTTAAAATATTGCAAAGATAATTGGCACATAACGTGTATACTTTCTAAGTTGGGGACAGTGTCATTATTTTAACTTATCCTCTATTTCGTATATGAATTATTAGTGTTATTTCTAAATTATTGACTTTTTTAAAAATATTTTTTTAATTGATAAATTGTGTTTCAATATATTTTTGATCTTATAACATGAATGAGATATACTTTTAAATTTTTATCAAATCTCCCTCCAAGAGTTTGAGACGCTTATCTAAACATGAATGAGAAGATTTACACGTATTCTGTTAATAAATTTTCAAAAAATAGGCATCTGGTGAGAATTACTAAGCTTTTGATGATATAATCTAAATTAATCGAACTTTTATAATGGCGAGTACTCTGTCCACGTGGGAGTAAGGAAATTTGTGAGAGCCACAGATAACATGTTCATTACTTGTTGTGAGAGCACCTACCTACTGTTTTTGTGCTTTCGATTTCTCCATCCCAAATTAATTATTTTATAATTACAACTTTTCAAGGCCCACAAAATAAGCAATAATGATAACTAAAATTGTGTAATTAAATCTAATCGTAACAATTAGATGAGAAAAGTATCATAACTTCCATCGTAAAGGAACATGTTAAGTAAACATGGTGAGCGAAAACGATTGCCTTGTATTAATTTGGGTCACACATTGGGTTGTATCATTTCAACGTTTTTACTTTTTAGCACCACTGGATGGTGACTTGACAAAATTGGATTTTTAAAATGAATAATGTGTTTTTATTATAAAATTTTCACATCTTATTATATATTTTACTGTCTCGTTTTATCTGTCATATATTTTTATAAATAGTAAATTTATAATACTTGTTATTTCACAAAATCAAATACATAAATTATTACATTTTTTCTTTTTTTATCTGTGTAAATTATTAGCCTTAGAACTATACAATTGATCAACTTTAAAAAGCTAAATAAATGAGTCATGTTCATTAATAGAAAACTTATTTCAAAAAAATTAAACAAAAGATAAAATGATAAAATTACATCATTTATTAATATAAATACAAAATAAAAATATGACATATAAAATTGGACAAAAGAAAAATATATAATGTACATATTTTATGCATACAGTAGACGTTGGCCAAGAGCCTCACAATCGTTTAATAATATTTTTCTAGGGATGCTTATTAATTTTCTCAATATTTAAAGTTGAGAGATAACATCTGTTTAAAAAAAAAAAACATAGATCATTAATGTATACGCTTAAACTAACACTAACATTTTCGAGTATTTTCTCTATTTATTACACTCTGTATCAAAATATTTTTCCAAGTGCATCTTTAATTTAAATATATATTAAACTAGTGAATTTAATTGCGCTATGCGCAATTTTAAAATTTTTTATATAAATTGTGTTTATATATTTCTAATAAAATTTACACACAAATTATACTTCCACTTCAATTATTTCTTTAAAAGAATTTTAATTTATATATTATTTATTATTTATAATCACTTAAAAGTTCTAAATCTTCTATAGGTACTCGTGTAATAAACTTATAAGTGAAAGAAAAAAATAATTATTTTTCTTAATAGAAAGTAGAGAAAGAAAAGAATTTCAAGAAATTTTGTATATATTTTGAGCTTATATATAAAATCGTTTTTAAACTTTTTTTTTTTAAAAAAAAATGAAGAATCACAAATATATTTACAAATATACTTATCAAAAAAAGAAGAAAAAAATAAGAACCACAAAGTATATTGTCTATATCGATTTTTCGAACGTTGAGACTAAATGAATCATAGGAAATTTAGAGAAAAACATCATTATACTATTTTTTAAAATAAACCAACAAATATTATAAATTATCTTACAATATTTTTTAAAGTATTGAATTTGACAATCTCTAAAAGTAATGAATTTGACAATCTCTATATGTGTTGGTCTCTTCATCCTCTTTCTTATAATTGATTTATCATATACTTGTATTCCATTTAATGTAGTATTTGTTACTTACGTTTGATTGAACATTGTTTGGTACAATAAAAAAAGTTGCAAAATATGTATGAATTTTTTCAACTTCACTGCAACGATATATTTGTCATAAAAAAGTTAAGTTTTGTCTCTATTGTTAAATCAAAGATACATAAAAATAGCTCTCAAAATTACATTGTCAATTAAGAAGTAGAAAAATGTTTATGATTTTGTAGAGTATATACACTTCCGATCCCATTTTATTTTGTTTCTTATATTTTGTTCGAGAGTCAAATTATATGAACTTTCACCCTTATTATATTTAATATGTGTTTTTTTAATCATATTAATGTGAAAAACATTGAATCTTATAGTATTTTTTGTACATATTTCAAAATATTTAAATTTTAATTCTAAAATAATGAATTAATCTAATTCAATTGAGCATTGAGAATAGTTAAAATAACCATAAAAAGGTAAAATATGATAAGTAAAATGAACGGAAGCAGTAATTACTTTAGAATTTAACATTGAGGTAGATGTTATAGGTCGAATGTATGAGACTCATTGATGTAGATTATAACACATGATATCAAAATTTATCAAATATTGAGTAAGAAATATTTTAATAAAGAGATCTCAAAGTAGTTCTCAACCAAAAGAATACATCAATTATTTAGTAATTGAAATATATTATGAGACTCCTTGATTTATCAAAATATCAAGATTTGAATGTTGAGTAAGAATTAATAAAGAAATGATAAAATAGTTCTCAATCAAAACAATACATACCTTAATTTGGCCGTAAGAATGAATTCATTAAGTTTTATCAAAATAGAATATTTAATAGCGCATGAATTTCTCAAAATAAAGTATGAAAAATGCAAATTAAAAATAAAATATTGTAAATCTGCAAAGTAGAAATTGATATTATTCCTTTGACTCCTTTAAACATATACCTGCAAAATAAGAAGTTCGACTCTATATGTTGGAACCAATGAGTACATGTAAAAACTGAAAATGAAAATTTGAAAAAAAAAACACTCAAACAAAAATATTTAACCATAATATCCAAAATAATTGAAATGATAGCAATTTTTGTCATATGTAATAACAAACTACTTACAAAAAATAAAAATAAAAAATCTTAAGCACTTCAACTACTATATATAAAATTAGGGAAACAACATTAAACTTGCTACTCATCATGTGGATGATAAAAGCATTTCTTTAGTCTCGAATCTTGATTATCTTACGCTCCTCTAACATGCTCCTTTGAACATATACCTACAAAATAAGAATTTCGACTCCATGTGTTGGAACCAATCAGTACATATAAAAATTGAAAATGAAAATTTGAAAAAAAAAACATTAAAAAAAATATTTAACCATAATATCCTAAATCATTAAGATGATAGCAATTTTTGTCATATGTAACATGCATTTTGGATATTTATACAGTGATAGATGAAGTCATGAGAATTAAATACAAGGAAGATAAAAAATCATTTTATTTTGTAGAATAGCCCTTTAGGAGGAGTTATTAAAGGATTAATGATAGTCTTTTGAGTTTCATAAACTTATTTTTTTTAATGAGAAATAAAGAAGAGTTAATGAGGAAAGTATAATTAAAAAATACAATTTTAAAGTGATTTTTAACCTATCATATAAATAAAAAATAAATTTTTAATTTTTTAAAAAAAAGATAAATATGAATGGTGACCATTGAGATTGAGATTTGCCACATCACCTAATCTTTTATTTAGCTTTATTATATATATAATTTTTTTTAATTTATAAAAAATAATAAAAATAGAAGGTATAAATTATAATAACAATAAAAACTAAAAAATTTATAATAATATAAACTTGAAAATAATATGTAGAAAACGGACATTAGGAAAAAAATATTATAAAAATGAATTTTTTATGTTTGAGGCAATATGGTAGCCTTTTGAAATTCCTTAATTTAAAGAAGGTGTAGTTATCATTAAATAACTAATTAATAGTAAAATATATATACACATAAAATTATTGTGTAAGAAATAATTTAAAAAGTCATATTTTTTTAAAAAAATAGAAAATATTTTTCTGGTCATTGAGGCATGCCACATAGGCGGAATGAAGATCTTCATTTATATATATATATTGATTGATTGATTGTGTAATCAATTTTAATTCACTGCACTAAATTTATATAAAAAAAATATATATTCTCTCCCTATTCGTCATTATTATATTATTATTTCTTATTTTATTTATATTTTCTTATTTTATAAAACAAATTATTTTATTTTATAATTGTTTAATATAAAATTATTTTGTATCATAATTTTTTAAATAATATAAATTGCTAGCAAATATTATATACTATGTATAATTATGGATAATACAAATAAAAGTAAAATCATTAATAAAATACAATTAAATAAATATTACATAATTAAAAAATAAATTAAATCCTACAAATATATTTAATTTTCAAGATTATTGCGGTGCTCCCATAAATGCTTTATTATTGCATTATGTAGTTCAAAATTATTTTCTTTGTCCTTATATTTTTATATATCGAGCTAAAAATTGTTGAAATTGAGAATTTCCATCTATTGTCATTTCTATGGTCGGTTAGACCTTTCGACGCATCTAGATTGGTGCATTAAGATCACGTTCATCCTTAATTATCATGTTGAGCATTATAATACATGAAATTAATATATTATGTAACACTTTTTTTTTTCAAAAATACAACGGTCATGCGATAATTGCAAAACGAGATTGTAATTTATATCATTTATAGTAAAATTAACATAAAATCATTTTTTTAAAAAAAATCTATATAGAAAAATCAATTTATAAAAATACAAATTTATATCTAAAATTAATATTATAAAAATATTACATAAAAATAATAAATATATATAAAAAATTAAATTAAAACATATAATTTCTATAATATTTAATTAAACATTTGTATAATGAAATAATATTATAATATTTAAAAATTAATTGATTTGACGAATAGTATTACATCAAATTTGATCTAACGATATTCACCGGCTGCATTTAATGTAAAAATTGATATAAATTTGAGTTGAAAACATCAAGAATTAGAGATGGTCTACCAAGCACGTCTATGCACACGTGGCTAATTAAAACAGGATGGTCATTGTTAGCCTTTAGCCTTAAAGCATATGCTTTTGTAACGTGTGATGAATATTTTTCTATTTTCCTCCACCTACCATGATTATCTAAATTTGTAACGAAATATATTTTTTTTTCCAATTTTTAGTCTAAACTTGATTTTCTGTTATTCAATTAGCTTAGGTCATTCACATAATGATGTTTCCATTTTATTTAATCAAACAAAAAAGCATACCATGTTGTCAACTATGTAATAGTAGTAGTAATTATTAGGAGCAGTATATAAATAGAAAAAATATATTAAGTGTCTTTTAACTTATATCTGAAATTTCAGAGATATACTTATATTATACTAATGTCATATTATCTTCATTAATTTATTTTATAAGTGATTTTCTTTTTTTTTTGGTTTATGTATATTAAATTGACAAAAAAAATCAACCAGCGTTAGACCCATAAGATAGTATTGTGTACGTTAAAAAAGGGTAAAAGTTATTAATAAAATAAATTAAAAAAATAATAGAACCTTAGTATAATATAAGTTTGTCTTTGAGATTTCAGACATAAATTGCGGTTACATGTGCTAATCCCATTTCTAGGTCCCATCCTTCCTCTTTTTTATTCTCAATTGCGTAAATAATTTTTTTCAAATCAAATTTATGTTGCCCTGTCTAGCTTTTACTTTAATTTGCTTATATTAAAGAAAGGAACCAAAATACCACCTTTTTTTTTTGAGAGTATATAAGACATTTAAACGAAATTTCATAGAAATTGTCTTGTTGGAGACTTGGAGTCATGAGAAATCTTGCTGTATTTGAACAATTTCACTTGACTATAAAAAAAAACATATAAAATATAATTTACTTAATAATAAGATTATTTTTTAATTTTTTAGAAATAATATGAATTGCATATTTTCTAAAAAATATATTTATTTATAAAAATATCCTTTAAAAAACTATGACTCGAAAAAAGTTTTTAAAAAGAATTGTGTTTATGATCAGTCTAATATATACGTGAGATTTATATATATGAGTTATACATACCCTAATATCAAATAAAATATATAACTAATACTTATATTAGTTATTAACAAAAAGAAAAAATATAATACTTCCTCCGTCCAACGATGTCTACTATAATTGTTCAACAAACAATATTTGTTCACTTTACTTAATTCATAATTCACCTTTATCATTAATTATAGTTATTTTTAATTATATTTTTCAAGATATTTTATTATTATTATTATATTTAAAAAATGATATAATTAAATATTTTTTTAAGAATTACGACAAGTTAAATATTTTTGGATAGAAGGAGTAACATATAAAATTAACGTATGAGTTATTTTTTTTTTTTTGGGGATAGAATTGTAAATAGCAAGTAAATTTTAAATGATGATTATAAAATGATTGAAAATAGATTTATTGTTGAATAAATATTTGCCCTTGTTTTTCACTATTCACGGTGCACCTATGTGTGAACAATCCACCCAAACAAATGAAATTTACCCATTTGTCCGATTTTTTCGCGAATTTTTTTGTCGTTTTTTTTCAATAAAAAAGGCATTAATAGCCACAGAAATTATTAATTTGTCACTCTTTTCCCCTTCTCTCTCACCGTCCCTTTTCCCTCCCATTCTTTATTCTCTTTTTTTCCCCCTCTTCTCACTACTACTACTCCCCCAGCTTCCGGCCACCGGCGATCTTTTCCCGGCAATGTCGGACCAATCTATGTTTGCTCCTCTTTTACCTTCCGATCACCTCCCACCTAAATCCGACAGAGACGATCAAGAACACGCGCCTGAGCCGCACGTTATTCTCACCGTCGAACACGATGGGGTACAGCATCAATTATCAAACGGAGATCATATGGGTACCCATATTTCGGAGGTGGATGATAACCCATATGCGTTTCTTGGAGCGAATAGGTTCGACATGCCCGGATCCACCACAGTTGACCCGTTTAGGAATAATACACCTACAGTTGAAGGGGTCTATGAATGGTTAAAGATTGTCGTGTGTTTGCCGATTACCTTGGTCAGGTTGGTGCTTTTTGGGTTGGCTTTGATGGTTGGTTATCTGGCTACACGGACTGCTTTGCTAGGATGGAAAGATAGAAGCAGTCCTATGCCTAAGTGGAGGACTAGATTGATGTGTATTACCCGCATGAGTGCACGAACTATCCTCTTCTCTTTCGGGTATTTATTCAATCATTTACTTGTAAATTTGGTCAAAGAAAATGCTACCTTTTTTAATTTGCTTGATGAAATAAGATTTCTGCTAATCTCCAAGTAAATCAGTAGGATTTCTTGATCTGTATTGATGAAAGTCCCTCATGAAAATATTATTTGTCTATTTTCTGGTTACTTGTGAGAAGGCAGTGAGAAAAATTTATCCACTTTTTTCTCAAATAGAGCTGCTAAGTTAACTTTGTGTCTCTTTCTGTGTTATTGTGATAGCATCTGTATTACATTGAACCTTCATTTATTACATCGATCCTTCATATGAATCGAGTGCTCAGACACATATGGTTGGGGATGAGTGTGATATGGGTTTGAATATTTCCTGTGGATCATCAAAAGAGCTAGATTTTCTTGCATTGGATACTTACACACACCCCTGTTGGATATGTTGCTGAGACAAGCCCAATAAAATGGAACAGTACTATGATTGTTGCAAGAAAATTATATCCTACTTTTGAGTCAGACAGGATAGAACTTTAACTTGCAGTAAGTATAAACCTACAAGCTACACTATTCCATTTCTAGGCATTGGGGAAGTTTCTGAGAAGGCATTTATGCTAAGTGCTTGATAATAATTTTGATTTTCCTTTTGTTACAAGTAACATCAAGGCGAGGAACTGTATGCATGGATGAATACTAAGACCCACACTCAAACATCATAAATCTGATTTCAGTCATGGCGTTCTTTTCCTTTTCTTAAATCTCAAGGCCCTGAAATCTTTTCACTTCTCATTGAGTCAAAGTTTTCTTCTTTCGTACCTTCAGTTATAAGTGGTTAACGTCCATTTCTGGCAATCAACTCACCGAGATTTTTCCTGAAGTTGAGCTAGACTCTTCTCTTATTCCCAAACAGTTGCTTTCATTGAAAACATAGGCGCATTTCACTTTTTTTTTTACTTGAGACCTGTTTTTTTCTGGCCCAATTTGTGGACCTACCTCACCTTGTACATCTCTTCCAGCTACTCCTTTATGCCTTTCTTGGTGTTGGTTCATTGTCATCCTTCTGTTAGTATTAGATAATCCTTTCAATCTCAAAAAGAGAATAGGATATTTGGAAGAATTTTGTGATCTGAAACGACTTGCTTTTCCCATTTCTTTACTGGATGTTAATATCTATTCTGTTGTGTTTTTCTTAATGGCCTATGGCTACTTGGTGAAGATATGTCTTTCCTTCTCCTGCTTTTAGTGTTTTGACGAAATCCCTTTGTTACCTTCTTTTAATCGAACAAGATTACTTCTTTTTGGATGGTCTCATTATGCCAGTCATTTGTCTGAACATTTCCCCCTTTATTGCCATAAATTCTTTGTGCAACTAACACTCAAACCTGAAGCGTCAGATGAATTATGACTATTGAAAGTATTTTTTGAAATGAAAAGTTTGTTATTCAGTAAAAGTAATGAGTTGTCTTCTTTTGCAAAGATGTTTGTTGTTATTTTGTTTACTATTTTCATCGACCCCATTTCAAGTGACATTTCTCAGGATGGCTTCTTTTCTGAGGTCAAGTAGAAACTAAGTGATTAAATAAAGCATCAGTCACAGTAAGCTTGAGATTTTGTTCTTTTCTCTATTGAGGACGTGGATGGTGACGGAAGGGGTGAAAAACCTGGGATATTATTTAGCTCGCAGTTTTTGGAGGTCTGGGGAAACCTGTGGGTGCTATATCGCTTGCAGGTTTTGGAACTCTTGTTGAATTCAGTGGCAGATTTATGTTTTAAAGGGAGACTACTGGCCTAATTCACTCAATTAAATAAGTTTTATCCTTGCAAGACATTTTTTGATCATTAAATATACCCTTATTAAACTTATTAGTATTCCTTCTTTTAAAGATCTAGTACCTTTTTAGCATTCCTTTCCCAAGTTTGAAGTTCTTCTATTAGTCTGTTTCTCGTTGTTTCTTGTAGCAATTTTTAGTGTAACATGAATTTATAAGATTAGTGGTTTCATCTTGTATGTATGAAGGGTAGAACCATATTGTGGTATTCAATGTGAACAGTAGCTTGCTAGTTGATAAGTAAGGCATTTTGTGCTGTCCAAGTCAAACCGGTAGTTGCACGTTAAAGGAGGTCATGTTATCTTTTGTCAAAGTTAAAGGAATTTGTTTTATTAGATTCTCTCTCCGTGCATTGTGTCTGACGATAATTTTTTTTTTGTTCCTTTTCCCTTTACTATTTACTGTACCAGGTACCAATGGATAAGACGAAAAGGAAAACCCGCACCAAGGGAGATAGCTCCTGTTGTTGTATCTAATCATGTATCGTACATAGACCCTATCTTCTTTTTCTATGAATTATTTCCAACAATTGTTGCCTCTGAGTCCCATGATTCCATGCCTTTCGTCGGAACCATTATCAGAGCTATGCAGGTAATGGGCACAACAACACTATCTCAAATTTTCTTTCTACTTGTTAGCCTATTGGTGCTATTACATATAGTTTATGTTTTGTCCTTTGTACACAGACTTTCTTCATTTGATTCTAGCTTCCAATTCTGCATTCAGTTTATTCTGCCTCAGCTTGATTGGTATATATTTCGGTAATTAGGATACTGAACTTGTTTCACAGGTGATATATGTAAATAGATTCTCTCCCACTTCAAGGAAGCATGCTATAAATGAAATAAAGGTAAATAGTATCTGTCTTTGGTCTCTTGCCTTGTTTTCTTTATAAGATGGTCTCTTGTTTTTTTCTGTTGATGCTATCGGATGATAAGACTTCTAGGGCATTTCATTCTACGATTAGTTAAATCTACTTCTTACACGTAGTAGGCCCATGATCACTTGTTGCATCTGTACGATAGATGTTTTCAGAATGTGTTGTTGAGGTTTACCTTGGAGATATGAAATGTTATGTTCCAACCCAGGTAAAGCCTGCTACTTTAGTCCCATGTCTCAGGATCTTAGGTTGAGCTCTATACTACAAATAGATGCAGATTTATTGAAGTCTGGAGGTAGTTTTGAGCAATTTTTTTTGTTCAACCACTTGCCGACATGCTAAGGATTGTAGAAGATGGGTAAATTAAAATGTCTTATCCATAAACAACTCTTGATCTTTTTTATCAAGTATTTTTCCATTTCTAAAGCCTTAAACTTCCAACCGGTATATCTGACAGCCATCATGGTGATGACTTATTTACAATTAGTCACTTGATATTGAGGTAAACCTTCATTTAAAATTAAACTGACACATGAAAAGTTGCCACTATGAGAAGAAATGTCAGCAAAATTTATATGGCAGAAATTTTATGAAGTCTGTGTACTCCTCTTATTCAGTTCAATTAAAAGGTCTGAATAAGTAGTTTTCCCTTTAGCAACCATCTATGTAGCTCCCTTCATAAGGAATACTTGGCACATATTTATATGCATAACTACAAAAGTTTCACTTTGTACTTAGCTAAGAAATAGAATTACTAAACAGCTCCATTCATAATTGGTAAATAAATAATATTTCCTGAATGTATAAATATGAAGATAAAGTGTTCTAGGCTTCTAGCAATATATAGCTATTTGATACAGAAATATGCTTTCAAGGATCTGAAAACAGAGAAAGGCTTCTTGCGATCAATTTCCCCGAGTGCTTTTATTTCCTGAAGGGACTACAACCAATGGAAGATCAATTATTTCCTTTCAACTTGGTGCATTTATCCCAGGATATCCCATCCAGCCTGTTATTGTGCGGTATCCCCACGTACATTTTGATCAGTCATGGTATACTCTTCCTTCTCATCAAGTACTTTGCTGCTGATTTGTTTTAGTTATATCACCCTCATGTGGATTTTCATTGTCATGCAGGGGGAATGTTTCCCTAGCAATGCTGATGTTTAGAATGTTCACGCAGTTCCACAACTTCATGGAGGTACGTATGACTTGCAGTAAGAAAAGATGTGACTAACTGTTCATGGATATGTATGCGCTGCTCAGTGTGGTGACTTCCTATGGTGTCACGCTCCAAACCTATGATGCTTTTCTGCTACGAGTCATATATCCAGAACTCTGCTCCTTTCACATATGAAAATCTGCTTCCTTACATGTATATGCATCTATAAGGGCTCAGTTATTAAGCAGAATCATTTTATCAATGTGATGGTGTATGACTGCCAATTTTTACCTCACGACCTTGTAATTTTTCTTGAGCTGTTAATGAAAACCATGAATATTCTTCAGTTCCAGTGAAATTTGGGGATTAATCTGCTGTTGCTGGATTTGGTACACTGGCACTTTCAAATGTGTGTTTATCTTTGTATTAATCTATGTCCGGTATAGTCTAGACAAACTTATCTTCATTATGGTTAATCAAGACACCTGCCGGTCTTTTCCAGTTGTCTTGTAGGCCTATCTGCTTTGCTTCATCAGCTTTAAGTATTTTACAACATGTTCTTGATAGTTTTAGAAGTTGTAGACCAATATACACTGATTCATTAGTTGTAAAGATTTAACTGCTTGACGTTATTATGTGCTTTCAGTGTGCTTGTTTCATACTGTCTTTTTGCTAAATATATTCTTTAAAAATGATAAATAGATTTTTAAAATATGACCTACTGTGGAACTTTGGAAGTCTTAACTTCTGCATCTTTGGGATTTCATTGAACTTTTGAACAATTGTCTTACTTTGTATAGTAATGTGCAGGTTGAGTACCTTCCTGTTATTACACCTCATGAAAATCGGAAGGAAAGTGCTGCCCGACTCGCTCAAAGGGTGAGTCTGATCTGTAGTAGAATTTATTCTTCTGCTATCTGGACAAAAGTTTATTTTTCATGTGTATTGTATGTTGTTGCGTATCAAAACATCTTGTTTGATATTTTATGCAGAATTCATGGTTGTTTCCAGCTTCTTTTAATTAATGTGCTTATGTTTTCCATTATAGAAATCCAACCCGGTAATTGCTGCACATTTCTATTTAAGCTGTTCATGTCTCTCTCACTAGTCTGGAGTAGTCTTCTGTTTCTTTCCTTCCACACTGTCTGAACAAAAAACGCAGTGGCATTGTTCTTGCAAAGTTGGGTGTGACATGCTTATGAGTATTTCATATTCTTTAAATACACTAGAGTTAGGAACTACACATACCAGTACCAGATATTAATACTTGTAAACAAATCCATGTTGTACTTGTGAGGTTAGTGGTTATTCATTGATGTGACATTTTAGAGTCCTTTATTGTAGCATTTCACCCAATTAAACTTTTCTGTTCATAAAAGTGATGTCCATTTATACTTATCCAAAAGAAAAGGTTGTCTCATTTATCACCTCTCCTTTAGAGTGTACTCTTTGGATGTTCTCTTTTTAGTTGGTATAGCTGCAGATTAGGTCACTGTTAAGGGACAAGAGGTCAGATTAAATAATTGTCGAAGTTGGGGACTTCTTTTACAGTTTCAAGGCCTAGTTTATCTAAATTTTCTCCTTGCAGCTTATGTAGTGTGGTTCGCATTTGACTGATGTATAAGTTATGTTTGTCGTACTTGAAAGACCCTAATATTGACTTGATACACAATAAAAGAACAGATTTTGTGTTCTGCAGTTGAATGTCATTTTGGTTGATAATGTATGTGATTAAATATTACTAACTTGTCTAGACATCTTTTATATGTCCTATTTACGAAGGCTTGATCCTTAAATTAAAATGTATGATCAATACAGACTGGACATGCTGTTGCAACTGCCCTTAATGTGGTACAAACATCTCATTCATATGGCGATGTGTTGCTTCTTTCAAAAGCATTGGAGGCCAATCAGGTATATGGTTATTTTCAAGAGTGTGCTAACTAAATCATATTCATATTGTTTATGTTGATGTATTGATTTTTGTTTCTTCCTCTGGGATAGCTTAGAGAAACTAATGTTGGAATACACCTTCTTAGCGCTTTTCTGGAATCTTTCTTCTTAAAGAGCTCGTGTAGCTTATTTGAGACTAATATAAACTTCTTATGCTGTTAGACTGTCAGCAGATAGATGTTGATGCATACAGTGCTGCTTATAGTACTCCACCTATTGCCAATTTACTACATGTCTAGTCCCAAGAGCTGTATGGTTACCTCCAACAGTGCCCTCTTGATAGTTGATACTGTAATGTCATTTTTATTATCTGGGTTGCTGACAGCACTATGGAATATCTGGCCCAGAAGCATGCCAATTTTACCTCCAAGAGTGCCCTCTATTTTTTAAAATTTTTTTTACATAGGTAACTGTTTCTATTCCTGTAACACAGTACAACCCATTGTACTGAAACCATATCTACAAAAGATCTCAAAAGGTTACTTCTTTCTCTTGCTGGTGTTCAATGTTGAATCATTCAGCAAAGGTGCAACCCTTTGGAGTTTTTTCTATGTTTTAGTCAGTGAGTTGCTTGCTTAGGAAAGGATGGATTCCTTCCACTTGTTTATTAAATCTAATATGTAGTTTGCTTGTACAAGGTATTTCAGTTGAATGTATCACTCTGGAGTAATGTCTTTTTAACCATTTCCAGGAAAATCCTTCACTCTATTTGGTTGAGATGGCAGGGATTGAAGCGGTGAGTTTACTTTAATTACTTCATCTCCTGAGAGAAGCAAGTTCACTTCTGTTTAGCTATTTCATCAGAGTATGCTTATTTTGCGACATGGTGTGTTTGTAAGTTAATTGTGAAGGGAAACTGGGCATGGTGTCCATTCTGTTTAGCTATTTTTTCAAATACAAAATCTTTAGCTTCATTGCCTCTTAAATTTGGTTTATTGCTTAAATGTAACTTTTACTTTTGCCCCATAAGTTTAGAGTAGATTCAGTTGGTTCTTTTATGTAGTTGCTTCGAAATACTACAAGGAAGTTGTGCACACTAGCTCAAATTATGAATACTCCAGCATTTATTGTTTGATATTCTTTTAGGTACATATAATGTTCCGATTAATAGAGGTATTGGATGACTTCTATGTAGAACAATGCATATTATAGCTTCATGTTATGTATACTGGGTTTCCCCCCTATTTGTTACCAATAGAATCACATATTTACCATAATATTAGTGCTTTGGGTTTGATTGTAGTGTGGTATAATGTTTATATAGGTTAATCTTGGGATAGTGTACAAGGAATGCGAGTGACGTAGAAATGACCTTGTAAATGGAGTTTTAACTTATGTGCGAATAGAGATACCAAACAGAGACATTTGATGTTGTCAAGCTTAATCTTTCCTGTTGTAATTGATAATAAAAGGATTTGGTTTGAGAAATAATTGGTTACCTTTTCTAGATTCCACGCACCCATAACTACAAAACAAAAAAATTGTGTAATTATGTACTCTATCATTGAATTATATCACAAAGAAAAAGATTATTCCCGTGAATGAAATGCCATTTTTCTGAATAAGCAGTCCAAAACTTGCTCTGAGTAACAAATTCTTCAGTGGCTTATTAAGATATCTGAAGCAGTATGACTACCTAATTTTATGCAGATTTTTGTGTTGTTGCAGCAAAGCTAATTTTTCAAAATGTGGACTGAACATGATGAAGGATATATGATTCTTTCATTTTATTTTTTTTTAGGAATTTCATTTGAGCTCTTTGGAGGCTGTAGATTTTCTGGATGTTTTCCTTTCAATGAACCCAGACTCCAGGTTTGCCATTTTTTTTGTTTTAAAAATCATGCTTAAGCTCTTTAGAGGCTGTAGATTTCTGTTTTAAATATCCCCATTGTTGTTGTCAAGCTAATCATAGCTGGACAAATTTCTGGGGATACATGGCCTGGTAGCAAGGGCCTGCTTGTATGGATGATGCTTGTATTTCAGTGACTAATAACTTTAGTGTTCCCTTTTACAAACTTGGTAAAATTTATATGGCTATGTAATGTATAATTGTTAATTTTAATGCTCCCAAGCGTATAAACCTGTTCTGATTTATTTGTGCTCCTCATGGTCTTTGTGAGATTACACGTTATGTTTGTTCGTGAACTGATGTAGACCAGATTAAGTCTGCATTTCTTGCTCCATTTAATTGGTTTTCTCTTGTTAGACTATGCTTAAACCTAATTCTCTCACTCACGATCTCTTTTCATTGTGTGAGTTCCTCCCATTCTTATGGTTTATGTCTGTTTCATGCGATCGTCCTTGCTCCTTCCAAGTTTAACTGTGGCCTCAAAGAAAATTTGAAATTTGTGGTTTTCATGGTATCACAATGTATCACTATTTTTTCCCTCGCCTGATTAGGTTATTGGGATTTGTAGTTCTGTTTTGATGCAATTTTTGTAATTGTAAATTGTACTTGCTGTAATTTCCATTGTGTCTGCAGGGGACAGGTCGAGATTCATCACTTCCTCAAGGTCTTAAGACTGAAACCCTCTACTCTTTCTGAAAAGGTAACAAATATTGGTTCTGATTGTCATAGTTTGGGACTTTGAACATTCGTTTTCTTATTGCTGCTTTCATCATTCACTCCATTGCAGCTGTTTCCCTGAAATTATGATTATGTTTTTCACTGGTTACATAGTTATGTAATCTATACGTTTTAGGAGTTGCTTTCTTGGGCTTTTAAATGTCTCTTCTGTCTTCATCTTTGGGTTTGCTGTCATTGGTTATCAGCTTTTGAGAAAACTATTCTACTTGGTCCTTTTTTCGGTTCAATGCCTTTCCTGATAGACCACTTTAATCCTCAAACATAAGATGAGAAAGGTCACCATTGTTAAATTATGTGAACCGCCTCATCAAAAAGCTTAATTGTAAGGGGATTACTCATTTTTTTTATCTTAGGTACGCAGCACACCTTTTCATGTGCAGGTTTAATTCTTTTTCTTTGAAGCATGAGGACAGCTAATGGGTGGCCATTTAAAAAATTAAGCTGCTGATATCAAGTAGCTAGAGAGGGGCCACATTAGATTGGAAGACATTGAAAGCAAATAAGGATATCAAATAGAGTTTTTTTTGGTTGAGTTTGAAAGTCACCCTTCATTAGATTAATGTCGACATCTTGGTCCACATAAAAGAAATGGGCCAAGCACGTGAGGGGTTGTTGTGATGACATAATTAAGTAAATGAAAGTGTAGCCTCGCTAGTAGCTTTAACTTTTAGATCCTAAGGTTCACATGCTTCAACAATCATGAGCAACTTGACATATCAAACATTGCAATTATACATTAGAGGGAAGGTTATTGTTTCTGAAATTCATACCAGTTACTGTCAAATAATAGGAAGCTTAAGATATGTCAATGACATCAATTTTATTTGTAAAGTACAATAATATTCTTAAAAAGAATTCTATTTTGTTGAAAGAGATTGCTGATAAGAAAGTACAATAACCTGCTTCATCTCCCTGAGCTATTCTTCTTGTAATGCAGATATTTGGCTTCATTGACGTGCAGAAAAGCGGTAAAATAACATTCAAGCAGGTGCTCTTCCTCCAGAAATTGTTCTGAAATCTAGCTGTTATCTGCTTAAGTTGTAGCTTTAGGAACCATATTCAAGCAGGTGCTATTATTGCTTCCGCTCCAGTTGTATAATGCATGAAATTAAGCTATTCATTTTCTGATAAAATGTACAAAAAGTGGGTTCGACGGGATCGGGGGGCAGATTTTGTGTCGTGAATGGAGCTCTAGACTTAGAATTCATGATTGATATGTCTACTGCTTTCAGTTTTTGGTAGGGTCAGCTCATGTCTTGAAGCAGCCATTATTTTATCAAGCCTGTGAATCAGCCTTTACTGCATGTGATGGTGATGGGAAGAACTGCATTCTGGAGAAAGAGGTACTATCACTTCCATTCGGTTTGTTTGATAGCTCTTCTTATCAGCCTACTACCTATTTGACTTGTCCCTATAAATTTCCATATGTTTTTTCAGTTTGGGGATTCTCTTATGCTATCGATTCCTGGCTTGAGTAACAATGAGGTGAGTTGGTTTTTGGTTAGTCCTGGAAAACTCTAAAGCCACTCAAACATTGTTGTTTGGACTGGATATGTATCTGTACTACTTTTGGCATGTAAACTAGGTCAATTCAAGATTTACAACTTCAATCGGTGTTCATTTAACCTGTAAGAAATGTTTAGTGAATGAACTGAAGTGGAGATTCAATTAGATGCTTAAATTGTTAAAAATCTATGGTTTTCTGATTGCAATACACATCTTATTTAAGCTTCTTTTGTCTTGATCGTTGCAGATGGGTGAACTCTTCACCTTATTTGATATAGATTGCGATGGGAAGATCAGCAAGGACGATTTCATCGGCTGTTTAAGAAGATATCCGTTGTTGATTGCCCTTTTCTCACCATGTGTTTTGCAACAAATTTGCCCATAGCTTGAGAAGTGAACTAGGTTGATGGGCTTAGGCACCATCAATTGGTGGAGAACCCTTATTGGCCTTCTACCACAGATGTGTCTAAGAAATTTTGTTGCTTAGATAGTGTGTTTTATCCTTACAACAAACATGACTTGGGTGTTATTAATGTCCCATTTTGAATAGTAAAGTTGTTTGGCCAATATATGTAATGTCTTGATTCTTCTTTTATTTCCAAGTTTTTGTTCAATTTCTCAAAGGGAGATGAAAGTAAAATCTAGGCTTCTATATTAAGTTGTAATGTAAATTAAAGTATACTGCAAAAGCTAATGGAAGTGTACTATACTTACTATTTGATTTTTTATTCTGTTTTTTCTTCAAATATGTGATTATGTTTATATCTGACCTGTAATTATTACTTCAACTTGAAATGAACAAGTGAATGTTGCTATTGAATATTCAAGTTAGATCAGTTAAAAAGACTTAATGGTGTGTTTGGTATGAAAGAATTTTTTGATTTTTTCATGTTTGGTTGCGTTAAAAGTTTTGGAAAATGTTTTCCAAATCATTTCATTTTCCTCGGAATAAAGGAAAATAACCCCCCATCACCCTCCCCCAAAAGATTAAGTTTTCAATTTCAAATATTTATTTTTTCGTCCCACTTGTCCTTATCCACGACCTCCCCCCGCCCCCTCCAAGAAAATTAAGTTGCTTTTAAAAAATATTTCCAATTTTATTTTTTCTATTCACCAATTAAACATGAAAAGATAAATAAAAAATTTACTTGTATCCAGAAAAATATTTTCCTTCGTACTAAACACGAGTTATTAGTTCTTTGTTGAGTTCATTAGTTAGGAGTAAATTGATGAGTTATTTTGTGTGACGTTTGGGCTGTTTAAAAGGTTACAGGCTAATCTATATTTCCAATCTGATTTCTTAATAGAATATCAATTTTCCTACTCTTGAATTTGGAATTTTCTTGATAAACTTCAAGTAAAAATAAATAATGTTTGCTTGAAAGTGAGTATAGTCAGTGGAAAAACGTACGTGTATTCCATTTTTAGTGATAGGAATATGGGGCTTATATAGTATGATTATATGCACCACTTAACAATTTGAAATTTTGAATGTGCAAAAAATTTTCTAAATTATCATTCGACCTGTTCCTTTTTTTTTTGGTGTGTGTATTTTACCTAATATCATGAAAATTGTATAGTTTAAGAAAAAATGCCATACATAATTTTTCTAAAAAGAAGGGAAAATCATAATAATAACATCAATAAGGGGTATTAATTGATTCTTTCAGGCTAGTCGTGGAAGATAATTTAAATGAAAATCTCCATCAGCATCAGCATCTAACAACGATGGTATAATTCAATTCGTTTAAGTCTTAGTCTATCGACAGGTTGTCGTAACTCTCGGAAAAAAAAAAGATGAAATTCAAGCCAACAAATAAGGTAGAATACGAAAAAGATAAAAAAAAAAATAAATAAATATAACAATCATAACTTTATCATATTACGCAACTTTTCTTCCCTTTTTCTCAAATTTGACACACATACATTTACCATTTGCAAACTTTTAATCCACTCATCATATTTTTTCGATTATGGTCCAAAGTGTATAGAGAATAATACAGTAAGGGGTCAATTTGTACGCAGGCAAAAACTGTTGACCATTAACTAATATTTTCTGTAAAAGCAAAATTATATTACTTAAACATTCACCTAATTAAGTGATTAATTGGTCCCGGAGAGAGAATTTTATTTATATTAATTAAAAATACATAATAAAAGCAGTGGCTAGCAGGTATTTGGAATCATGAAGTAATTGGGCAGATGAATGCACCTCTCGAGAAATTATATAATTTTAGGATTAGTGTATATATATATTAGTAATAAAGGATTAATTAAGAAATTAAAAGTACTAATCACATTACAAAGGATTAAAGTTATAGTACCGACATCTGTCACCACAAGGCACCCACCATGAGTATGAGGATAAGGGCCTGTTTGGGAACCCACTTATGTTTTTCTTCAGAATTAGTACAGGTCTTTTATTGGTTGTGTGATTTTGGGACCACTTTTTAAGTTTTAGTTGCTTGCTACACACAAACACAAACAAAATTTGCATTATTCTATTCTTTGCTAAAATTAATCAAATTACACTAGGTGGTGGGAACGTCAGGTTCGAATGAATTTTTTTTATGTATAATTTGAATTTAGCCGATGCTTTAGAACAATTTTTAGATTGTCGGTGGAAAATTAAATTATAATTGAATATTATTAATAAAAAATTTTATTTCGTCTTTAAAAGTGTATTGGAATCTGTTATTTGTATTACTTTTTTAAAAAAAAAATAATCAATGGTTGAAAGTCCATGAGGTAATATTAAGATTTTGTATACATACTATATTCTTTGGATTTCATTTGTGAGATTCTACTGAATATGGTACTATTCTTGTTAACGATGGAAAACTAGTCTATTTTCTGAAATTAAATTTGAATACTAATTATTTATTCTGTAAAAGATATTACCATTGGTAAGTAACTTTTCTTAACACAAAAAGAATAAAGAATTTACTTTGAAATAAAGAGAGCTACAACTTTTCATCTTTCCCCCTCTTTTACGTCAAGAATCTAGGGCAATAATACAAGTTAACGTTGATCGAGTTTTTTGAGAGGTTAAAAATATATATTTGTTTATATAATTTGATTATTATTATTGTTATGTTAAAAAAGTAAATTTTTCTTTTAATTTAAAAAATACGAAATGTGTTTGGTGTTACAGATTTTTTTTCTTTAAGCCAACATATTTGGCATGTAAATTATTCTTTCTTTTGAAATGTAAAAAACCTTTTTATTACTATTTCCAGGAAAAGAATAGTAACCTATATTTTCTATTCATATATATATATATATATATATATAATAAAAAGGAATATTCTTTTAAAAAGAGAATATTATTAATTAATGTGTTGAAGAAATATCTGGCATGGATACTGAACATATTGTACGTTCTTTCTCACCTCCACAAACTATACAACAAATGAAAAACGAAAATGGTGTTAGATCGAATTCACACATACTTGATGAATTAAGAATATAAAAACTTTCAAGAGAAAGAGATGCGAAATCTAGAGAGAGAAAGAGAGAAATCAATATTTCGTGGTTAATACCCCGTGAGTAAATTTTCACGACGGTGGATATATATATTTATAATTCAGAGTATTTTAGATTACAGAGAATAAATAGAGAATAAATATTAATCAGGCTGCACAACTTAACAAATGACTTTAAGTTTTCACATCACTTAAATTAAAACACCGTACAAATATTATTTGTTGCTGTTGGGCGACTAATTTTGTTGTGCGGAATTTGAGATAATACGAGAAAATATAAACGCGAAAAACAAGACAACAGATTTACGTGGTTCACCAATAAATTGGCTACGTCCACGGGAAGAGAGGGAGCAGTTTTATTATGGAGAGGCAAAAGCAGAATTACGGAATAGGGTTTGCCATAGCGTCTATATATAGTGCTAAGCTACGCCCTAACAGGCTTGGGCCCAAAATACAGAATTGACAGATAATTAAGGGCCCAATTCAAGGCATTCAACAAATCTCCACCTTGACTTGAATTCTCCAAACAGATTCTTCAGACGCACTATGATAGTGCCAGGCCTCCCCCTCTTCCTCAGAATTGCCCCGCAGGGCAATTAACAGCTTCTGATGTTGAGCAAGTCCAAACAATGTTGAAACTTGCTCTGTGGAACCGGCTTTGTGAACATATCAGCAGGATTATCAGCAGTTCCTACTTTCTTCACCTTGATTCTCTTCTCACTTCTCAGAAAATGATACCTCACGTCAATATGCTTGGTTCTCTCATGATGGACTTGATCCTTGGCTAGACAAATTGCGCTCAAACTGTCACAATACACCGTAGCCTGATCATGATGCAGACCAAGATCACTAACCAGCCCTTTCAGCCAAATCCCTTCTTTTGCAGCCTCTGTCAAGGCCATGTACTCCGCTTTCGTAGTAGACAAAGTCACTGTAGGTTGCAAAGTTGCCTTCCAACTGACGACAGATCCTCCAAGGGTAAACACATAGTCAGTCATCGATCTTCTTGTGTCAACATCTCCAGCATAGTCAGAATCAGAATAGCCAGTAACCAAGCACTGAGTATCACCTCCATAAATGAGACCAACGTCAGATGTACCTCTAAGGTACCGGAAAATTCTCTTCACAGCCTGCCATAAACTGAAACTGTTCCTCCCTGTGAATTTGTCGATTTTCACGTTCAAAGCAGACATCTCGAAATTCTCCAAGAACACTGATTAACCGAGAGGCTCTGATACCAATTTGTTGTGCGGAATTTGAGATAATACGAGAAAATATAAACGCGAAAAACAAGACAACAGATTTACGTGGTTCACCAATAAATTGGCTACGTCCACGGGAAGAGAGGGAGCAGTTTTATTATGGAGAGGCAAAAGCAGAATTACGGAATAGGGTTTGCCATAGCGTCTATATATAGTGCTAAGCTACGCCCTAACAGGCTTGGGCCCAAAATACAGAATTGACAGATAATTAAGGGCCCAATTCAAGGCATTCAACAAATTTGAATTCATATCGCATAAATATTGTATTGCATAACTAATTTACTGTAACTGATATATAGTATATTACAACACTTTCACCTCTATCAACAAGTTAACCTTCAAAATTTCAGTAAACATAAATTTATAGTCCTTACATTGATCATCTTATATTTATTTATCATGGTTATGCGATATAATAATATTTAAAAAGGTAATATTAATCACGGTTAAGTGAATGAAATGTATGTATAAAAAATATCATGCATCTTTTAATTTAGCGTATATTATTAATTTTTGACCTTCAACATTTTCGAAAGTATAAAATAAGTGGATGCAAAATATTTTTGAACCCCGAAATAACAAAAAGATATGCTAGGCATAAATTTATATTTTTGTATCATAATATGTCAACAACAAAGTAATAAATAATTTTTTTTTCGTGAAACATAACTTATATATTTTCGTATCATAATATATATGCTAGGAGCTAGGGCATAATATTTCCATACATATCAAATAAAGTGAAAAAAACGCCAAACACCTACATATAGGTTATGTACTAACCTACTTTGGGTCTAAATATAGAAATATCTTTCCACAGAAAATAGAATTAATCCTCCCAATAGACCTTTCTATTACAATTTCTTAAATACTTCTTAAAAATAATACTATTAGTATTTGTTACTTTTTTTTAATGAGAATATATTCGAGAGGAAAAAAAAAGAAGTATATGCGTAGATGATTGATGAAGTGAAGAAATGTATACCATAAAAAAGAAAAAAGTTAAACTTATGACATTTATATTCAGAAAAAAATTTAATTTATTTTCTCTACTTGTATTAGGTAAGTAATTTTTGCAATTTTTAAAGAATACTTTTGTCATTTTTAAACTAATCAAAGGAGATTTGGAAAAAATCTTTTTGGATCTGTTTGAATATGTCATATCAAATTATGATTAGTAATTATAATATGAAAACGAAGTTTTGTTAAATATGTAATTTAAATTTCTTAACTTGTATTTTTTTTCTAAACATGAAAATCACAAGAATTGTAAAAATTAATCGAAAATTTTCAAATTCTTATACTATCTTACCTTAAGCTTATAAACAAAATATCGAAATATCATAATCTCTTCATGCTCATCGCTGAGCATGACTCTCCTTTATAGAAAGTATAAACATATCTTTAAATAATTTGACATAATTTATAGTGATGATCTAAAATAACATATCAAAACACTTATTTAAAATCATAACATCATATCATAAATTTTCGTTTTAAAAAGAATATTTTTGTTCTTTTTTTAGTTTGTTTTAAAAAAAATGATCTCTTTCCTTTTTTGCTGACATTTTAACTTTAACTTTCCACGTAACATGTTTAAGATCACAAAATTAAAGGATATTGTGATAAATTTAACATAACTTTAGTTTAGAACCACAAATTAAAAAATCTTTTTTCTTTTCTTAAATTCCGTTCTAAATCAAACTATTCATTTTACAGTATAAATTTAAAATATTTTCATTGGTTTATCTCTTGTCCACAAGCCATTAATAATAATAGAGGAATTAAAGAGCGTTGAATTTTGACATCATTAATAGAAACAAGTCAGTAGATTATTATTTAATAGAAGCAATGCGTTTTCGATATATCATTGGTTCGTACCATTTTTGACGTCTTTCAAACATGTGTACCACCTTTAATTTCCATTTTTATGGACTATACTTTCTTTACTCAATTCTTTTTTTAATATAAAAAAATAGTAAATAAATATTTGATACTCTTTTTTTTTTTTTTTTCTGTTTTCAGTTAGCTTTTTAGGATTACCAAAACTAGTTAAGGATGAGGGTTTTGTTACTACGTACCATTCCAATTATATTATTCGTTGAGATCTCTTTTTTTTTTTCCCTTAGTGGGGTTATGATAAAGACATTAAGAAAATGAAAAGAAAAAATAAAGAGAAAGAAGTAGAAGTGTGTGGCCTTTGGCTCTTTGTTCCTTTTGATAATATATATTTCTTTCTCCTATAATTTATATGGATTAATTTGATTTGATTATATAAATAAATATTTTAAAATTAAATTATTAATATAAAAATATGTTATTTCTTGTAAGACTAACTAAAACAGAAAATAAATCATATAAATCGAGATAGCGATAGTATAATAAATTGGGGTTGAAAATCAAACAACAAACTTTGTACATTACCCTTCTTTACTTACCCCCACTTTTTTTTTTCTCTTTGCTTATCTCTCTCTCTCTCTCTTACATTTGTAAGTGTATTGTGTCTTTCCATTTTAGCTCCAAATAGTCCTTTTGCAACCAAAATCTTGTCTGAGATTTTTCTATATTTGTAAGTCCTCATTGCTACACATGTACTATCTTATTAGCTAATCTATAACTTTCATTTCTTCTATTTGATGCTTTTCTCTCTTCCTTTAAATCTCTTCTTGTATGAAATTAGTACTAATTCCCTTCATCTAGATTTTTTTAAATCAATTTCTATGTGATTAATTCCTTCTTCAATATTAAGTTTTTTTTTTTTTTTTTTTTTAATTAAGGGGATTGATCTAAAGATATGGTTCGAGGTAAAACCCAGATGAGGCGTATAGAGAACGCCACAAGCAGACAAGTTACTTTCTCAAAGAGAAGAAATGGTTTGCTAAAAAAAGCTTTTGAGCTTTCTGTCTTATGTGATGCTGAAGTGGGATTGATTATATTTTCTCCAAGAGGAAAACTATATGAATTTGCTAGTTCAAGGTAAGTAAATGCTACTATATTTCTTATTTTTAATTTTATCTATTATATAGGTGTTTGTTTTCGTTCAGATCGTATCAGATCTCATATTTATATTATACATGGATAGAAAGTATTTAGATGTAGATGCAGATCCAAGTCCTTTTGATTACTACAGTAGTTCTTAATTATACTAATTTCTCAAGAGGTTGTACTTCATCCAGATATAATCCATTAAAAAACTTAACCCTAGTTAGTTCAAATATTCATTTGATTAAGAAAACAGTAATTTTGTTCCTATAACCTTAAAAATGGAATAGTTGTATGGACCAAATTAAGTTTTTGTTGAGCAATTAGACAACATATAGAGTAGTAGTACTAGTTATATCCTCGCATAGTTAATTAATTTAGCATTATTCTTATACACTTTACGTAACGATCAACAAGAGTATAAATGGGAGCCAGTTGTCAAGTTATAGTACTAGTTGATTTCATGATCTATATAAGTTCTTGGGCTGTTCCCATTATGAACAACACCTTAAAAGAATCTTTTGGACAGACAACAATCTATTTTCTGTACGGATACTCTTGATATTCACATACCAAATTACTATGCCTTTTGTGCTTCCATTTATATATATATATATATTTCTGTCAGTAAAATCTTTATTTTCTTTCTTATTATATGAATTATCCATGTTATTACCCATAACTTTTGACATCCTAGTAGAAGGCATGCTTTCATAACTACAAACAAAGAGACAAATAATTATTAGGAGAATCTAATTGTTGTGTCTCCTCCTTTTTTTTTTGTGTGTGTGTTCGTGTTAGTTTGCGTGCATCATGAATACCACCAATTTTTTTATATTTTGTTTCTTATGAAATTTGAACCCTAATGCAATTATTCGTTGTTGATGAATGCTATGTGTATATTAATATGTTAGTGTTGTTCAAAAATTGGCAGCATACCTGAGGTAATTGAACGATATAAGAGGCATACTAAAGATAAAGTTAAATCTGATGAAAATCAATCTGTGGATATTCAGGTAACTTGTATATGCAATTAGTGCATTTGCAAAAAAAAAAAAAAAAAAGAGTGAATAAATAAAGGCTTACATTATATATGCATATAATGCAGCATACTAAGCAAGAGACAGCAAGTTTGATGAAGAAGATAGAACTCCTTGAATCATCTAAAAGGTTCGACTATATATAGCTGTTATTTCATTTTACTACTCCTTCTGTCTCAATTCATGTGACATGTGACACCAGTTGACTGGATACGGAGGTAAAGAATAAAGGATAAACTTTGTTATGTTTATCGAATTGCCCTTATTAAAGTCACATCTAGTTGACTTTTCTTCACAATATAGTGTTAAGTGAGATATAATAAGCGTGAAATGGAGAAGGTGCCATTAAATAGTTACTAAATGAGGAAATGTGATATTTCTTTTGGTCGATAGATTAAAAAAAGAAAGGGTGTCATATAAATTGGGATAGAACGAGTATCCTTTACTAGGTCTCAAGTAAGTTTTGAAACACCTTATCAATCTTTTAAATGGCAATTTGGATGTAACACAGGAAACTCTTGGGAGAAGGTTTAGGATCATGCAGCCTTGAAGAAGTTCAACAATTAGAGAAGCAATTGGAGCAGAGTGTCATTACTATTAGGGCTCGAAAGGTTTCATTTTCTCACACAATTATTATAATCTATATTGAAATTTAGGCTACTTGTAATGCATTTTTGGTTCTCTTTCTTGTTTTCAGATGCAAGTCTTTAGGGAACAAATGGAAAGATTGAAAGAAAGGGTAAGACTAATTGCATTGTCACAATTAATACATATGTAATGTCATCCCAACTATCCTATATATGCTAGGTTGCTCAGACTCTTAAATATACCAACGCGTACATAAATGGTCAGAGTATAGATTCATTAAAAAAACTATACTAAAGTCGACCTTTTTTGATACTCTCACATTGCATGCGTGAGTCTATTTTTAGAGGATTAGTCATGAATGTGGAAATATGTTTAGAGAGTCCGAACACCATAGCCTATAAGTGGTAATAATTTTGTTGCTTGTTATGCTTGTAACTTAGGCTTATTATTTTACTTTCTTGTGTAATATATTATCCAGGAGAGAGCCCTTACAGCTGAAAATATGATGCTGAGGGAACTAAAGGTATAATATCTCTTCCTGTAAACATGAGATGTGTACATTTGATTTTCTTTCCCGAAATTTATGAAGTTCAATTATATATGACTTAAATAAATTCGTCTAATTTGAGTTTTGTTGATTGTTGTATTAGTTTGGAGGAGATGAAGAGAGACGAAAATCAAGTGGAGAGAAAGAAAGAGAAGTAGTTTTTTGTATAGAAGGTGGTAGTACTGGTAGCGAAAAATCAGATGTTGAGACTGAATTGTTTATCGGACAACCTCATTATCATGACTCCAGAATAAGGCGTCCTGAATGGTCTTGAGTGGTTCGATATAGGAACCACTCAAGACCGAAGAATTGCTCTCAAGTACCCTTATTTTGTACTTTGTATAAATTTTGACTAATTATCAAGTATAAACTAACTAGTAATCTCAGCTGCTAAATTATTTTGGAGATGTATGAGTGGGTTTAATTTCTCTCTTTAATTAATTAAGATGGAGTTTAACTTTTAGCCCTTCTTCTGGGATACAATTTATACTTATTGGAAACATTTACTTTCACTTTAATAAAGATATGATGTTCTAACACTAAACTTTCAAATTATAAATTTTCTTTAATTTCTAAATTTATCGAACAACTAGAAAGAAATTACGTTTAACTCTAAAAGTAATTAACTAGCCAACTACTCGTCTACTTTAGGCCATCAACATAATTATTCTTACGTATGGATGTAACTTTTTTGGGGTTCGATAATCATTGATTTAATTCAATTCACGTGTAAGGTTCATTAAAAGAAAAATAGTTCTCAATACAAAATTTATAACTTTTTGAACTTTGAATCAAGATTTTTATCACGGATAAAGAAATTTTATCCGTCCCAGAACAACCTCGGTGGTAGCTGTGAAATAATTGGCTAGATGAATTAGAGGGTCTTTTTTAGTTTAATCGTACTGCTGACATCTGTCTCGAAAGTAACGGACTGTTTGGGTATCCACTTACTTTTAGCATCTTTTGCTGCTGCTTCATATTCATATAAAAAAGAAAATCGTACAAAGTTTTTTTTTTTTTTTTTTAATTTCTTTTACATTAGAAAGCCTTTTTTCCATTGATTTTGTACAATGGTTTGGTGATTCAGGGACCACTTTTGAACATGACCTTTACTTTCAAATTTTAGTTGACTATATGATAACAGTATTTTCATCAAATTTTCTTTAATTTATTATAGCATATCATAGTATTCTTAAAAATAATTTATGATATAACAAGGTCTTAAAGGCAAATCGAGTCTTAAATAAATTTATTTGAGTAATATATATAAAATACGTCTTTATTTCCACTCCACCCTATTTCACCCCACACATAAAGATAAGAATCTAATAAGGATTGAAGCCTGAAGTGAATTATAAAAACTTACTATATAATTTGTTTTAATGACATGGATTATACTTTTTCCAACACTAAATATAAAAACTCTCATGGTCTTGTCATAAACTTAATCATTACTAATATTACATTTTTATATGAGAATGTTCGAAGTAGCTTAGGGAGTCAAATCACCTCATTATTAATAGAGTGAATGCAAATATATAGAATTAAAACTCCTATAATTTTTACTAGTAGGTCTCACACTATTAAGTATATCCCCACAATTTAAAGTTAATTAGTTGCTTCTTTTTTTTTTGTAGTTATCGATTTGAAATTTTGATGGCATACCTAACACGTTTTCTCGTATATATCATACGGCAACATTATTTTCCTTCTTTTATACTGTAATTTTTATAAAATTGAGTTTGATCAAGCTTTAAATTAAACGGGTAACATACTTTATATGTTATTACGATTTCGATTTTTATACTAGACGAAGTTTAGTTTTATCAAAACACTTCTACTTGAATCATTTCGATTCCGATTTCAAAACACTTAACAAAACTTTTAAATCTCTCTCACCATGCTGTCTTACTTTACTTAACCTTAAACTTTTCTCTAACCACATTAAATATTCCAATTCAATTTCAACCAAATACTTTTATCCAACAGGCAACTTAAATATTTCTCGTTTAGAGTTAAAAGATACTGTCATAAATGTCATTGTTCCCCATGAATTTGGATTTAGTAAAAGTACAATCAACCGAAAATATTATTATCAACTTATTTTTACTTGTCTATTTTAAATATTTGTATCTTCTTTAAAAAAACAAGAATTGATATGTGCATTTTCTATAGTGCTCATATTAATTAATTTATATTTTTAAGTCTTAGAAAAAATGATTTGTGAAATAAGCAACTAACATGCTGCGGGTAAACTAGGAAAAAATAAAAATATAGTTTTAATATATTAAAAATAATAACTAATAATAAAAATATATTTTAAAAATAATGAATAAGTAAAACTGAACAAATGGGAATACTAATTAGATATGTCATTTATCTGGAGTCGATTGGGAACTAATTCAGTACTAATGAGAAACAATTTTTAATTACAATTGAAAAAAAAATGCTCGTTTAAATGTTTTGTAAAGATTAACCCTAGCTACTTTTCTGAAAACAAATTATAAAACCCTACTTAATTTTTTGTTAAAAGTGTAAATTAATTTGGACGGCAGACCAAGAAATGTATTAATGAGTAATAGAAAGATGGTTTTATTTTTAAATAGTAAATATAATTTACAATTTAATTTTTTTACAACTAAATATAATTCAACCATCAAGACGTTGAACTTAATTATCTTATGAAAATTATCAATTTTTGCAGATGAAAATTAAAGAATTGATGGATGGAACAGTAATAAACAATTTTTATATATTCTTTGGTTAAAAATTCTGTCTTATCATCAAAGTTGCAAGATAGGAGTAATATGTTTCTAAAGTTGCAATCAAAAATGTCAATGTGGCACTCTTACATGGTATTAACATTAGTATGTCAAATTATCTTGTGAAACTTAGAGGTACGTACACCTTTAGACTCCAAACATTTATGGAAAACACTTTTAGAAGTTTTATTATAAACTTTTTCTAGGTCAATAAGCATGTAACACCTCGCCATCTGAAAGAGTTAGAATTGGAAATAGTTATTTTAAAAAAGAATGAAAAATCTGAAAATTCGTTAAGTTATGTTAAGTTTGAATTTGGAGTCAATTTTAAATAACCATAACTCTTAGGTCATGATGAGTTAGGTGTGCTTTCAGTAATCATAGGAAAGATCTTGGAATTATCTTTCTGACGTCGTCGAGTTTGTGCAATCCTGAGTTTGTAGAGTAAGATATGCTCATTTGAAGTTGGGATGTTCAAATAAAAAAAGTCTAAATCGAATTCTCAAAGTGTATTTTAGTCTTTCCCTTACCCAATTATTTTAATTCGATTTTAGAAGTTTGTTTTGGGTCTAATATGAATTAGAGCAGTTCAGTTAATTAGAAATTCACGCTAGGGCTTGGAGAAAAGAGAAAATAGGAGAAAGAAGAAGAAAGTTCAAGATTCATCGATTTCTTGAAGATTTTCGCGTGAATTTTGGCCAAGGATTAATCCCTTCGACGTATCTAAGATCACATAGCGTTGGATTAGTTCAGCCACGTGCTAATCGTGATTTAATTCAGTAAAGGTGTATAGTTTTGAAAGCAAATTCTATGAGTTCTCTATGTTAATTCGTTTGAAATCTCGTGGGTTCTTGTTTGTTAAAGTTTTTTAAAGTTGATTCATGTATTTAGGCGTGATTTCGAGTTGAATCTTGTATATATTGATGGTATAGTTTATTCCAAGTGTTTGGGGAGAAGAACCAAGTAGAAATAAGATGTTTAGAATTGAAAATGAAGGAGAAAAGTCGGAGTGCGCCTGGGCAGGGGCTAAGGCGCTGCACCAGAGCACCTAAAAGAGGCTTTGAAGTTTAGGATCTGGGGCGTCGCGCCACCTAGAGCGCCCCAACCCAACCTTTGAAATTCACCCTCTGGCATCCCGCGCCTCTTCGAGCGCCAGGGACATTAGTTCTTTTCATTTTCCCCTTTTTTTTCGTACTAGTTCCTTAACGTACCTATGTTTTCTAGTTTACTCCAACATTCTAAGGTAGGTATAAACATCATGAAATCATCCATAAATATTAGATCATGAACCTTAAATCCATAATTCAATTCAAGAAAAGCTAAGAGTCAAGTTAAGAAGTCAAGGACCAAGTCAGGAGCAGTTCATAAAGTTTTTCAAAAGTCTTTTACAAACATTTTAACTTCGTTTTAAGACTTATGCTTTGAGATGACTAAAGACTAAGTGTAGAATTTCATTTCTTCATATATTATATGAGAACTAAGTATTTTCAAGAGTTAAAAAAATGTTTTTACATTTGAGCAAGAAAGGATACACAAATTTCCAAGAGAGCTTTTAGGCTAGGTTTTAAGTAATTATCTCAAACCAAAGAAAGAGATTTGTTTTAAAAGCATATGCGATATGAGAATGCAAGTTCATAATAACTCAAATCTCCATAAACCATGTAGCCATCATGCATTAAAAAAAATCACACTTTTTAGATGATTTCTCAGTGCTTTTTAGCATAGCTTAGTGGATCCACTTTGTTAATGCGTTCTATATGACAACAAAGTACATGACAATTTCGACAACGTGGGCAAGACGTTGCATCACCACTTAAGCTCATAGTGATAGTTGCCGATTAGAGAAACTCCCACAGAAACTATGTTACTTTATTATTTGAGTAAATTGAGTTGTTATTGCATTTTTTTTTATCAAATTGAGCTACAACCTACTAATTTAAATGCTTTGTACAACTGCACCCTATTTATTGTTGTGTACATTGCATTTGAGTTAAGTTTTTCATGAGTTGAGTAAAACCGATGTAAATGTTTCTTTTAGATTTTTTTTCAAGCTTATGTTATGTTTAATATTCCCCTCGCATACTCATACATTCATTTACTGACGTCATTTGGCTTGCATCATTTTAGGATGCAGACACAAGTAATCAGGATCAACATCTAGCGCCTCGTTGATCTAGTTGAGCACTCAGTGTTAGTTAGTAAACCTCCTTAATTTTCGTAGGGCTTTTTTTTTTGCATTGCTTTAATACTTTAGTCGTTAGGATGATCGGGGGTCTTGTCCTGACATCCCTCATTGCTTAGAGGTTTCATAGACGGATCGTTATAGTTCTTTGGTCTTATTCATTTCAAATGTTGCTTAAAGACTTGAGTTGCTTTATTGGCTAGTAGAATGCTTTTTTATTAACATTCTTGAGTTATATAGGTCTATCCTGGTTAATTTAAGTGATCCGCTCAGTAAGTAAACTAGGATAAGGGTTCTCTTTGGGACCATCAATGATTCCCGAGTGTTGGTCCTTTTCAGGATGTAGGCTTAGGGCATAACATAGCACACCTCTCCTTGTCCTCATCCCATCTCTATCATCTTCTTTCAAATTTTGACAGTGTAGCTCAGCAACTTGATACCTCTACAATTGTTGTAATTTTGGATATCACTCTTATTCTTATATAGCAAAATCATTGTGCTCCATATTTATTCTGACATTTTTTATTTCATAAAATTAACATCTTCAAACAATCTATTTAGTAATCATCCCTACTTTTCTCATCTTATGACCTTATATATCTCCTCACACTTTATACTCCTAAAATATCCAAAAATCCCAATACTCTCGTAGTGCTCGAAATTATCCAATATATCATTCTTGTTCCTTTCTTTATTTAAGAGTTTATTTCCAAAAATAATTCTTTTTTAAGATGAAAGAAAGCTTATTTGACTTTAATTTCAATTTAATTTGATAAAGGAAGAAAAGAAATACAGAAAATGGCCTAAAATATCTTTGAAGTATTGAAAAGGGTATACAACTATCCCTCATCCACCGATTTGCTCCAAAATACCTTCATCATCCGTCTATTGGTTCACAAATGTCCTCTCCATCCACCTTTGCGTCCAATTTTAGCCATTTCATTAATAGAGCACCATTTAAGATAATTAAATAATCTTTTTATTTACGTGGCGCTCAGTCATTGGTTACAATTTAATTATTTAATATAATTTTAAGCCCACCCATATTTAACTAAATCTGCCCGATTCAATACAAAGAACCCATCTAATTAAAACAACTCTAAATTCTTGTTCCCAAAGAAACACTCCATTTCTCCAACCAAGTTCTTGAATCAATGAAAGTCGGATGCTTTATTAGTATTCTTCAACAAATTTGTGTACATTTATTAAAGAGATTATTAACGTTTTCTTTCTACTAATTAATCTCCCTCCCTCGCTCACACACATTGGACCTACACTGTAGAGTACATGCTATCAAGATAAATAGTGAAATGTTTAATGTAATTAATCAATTAATTAATGGAAGATTGCTTTGTTGTTTCTCCAAGAAAAAGGTGTAAAAGAGATGATATTGGATCAATTCATTAAACGTTATTTACGAATATAAAGATTTGAGAAGTTCAATTCGACGTTCTAAAATATTTCACATCCAACTTCCATTTATTCAAGAACTTGGTTGGAGAAATGGAGTGTTTATTTGGGAATAAGGTTTTAGGGTTGTTTTAATTAGATTGATTCTTTGTATTGGGTCGGGTGGGTTTAACAAGTATTGGGGTGGGATTAGTTTAAAATGGGTGGGTCTAAAATTATATTAAATTGCGGCAAATGTTGAGCGGCACGTAATTGAAAGGATTATTTAATTATTTTAAATGGTGTTTCGTTAATGAAATGACTATAATTGGACTCAAATGTGGATGATGAGAGTATTTGTGAGCCAATAACTGTATGATGAATGTATTTTGTAGTCAATAGGTTGATCATGAATTGTTATGTGTCATTTTTAATACTTCACACATATTTTAGGCTTTATTTCGAAAAAAAAAATTGAATTGAAGAAATAAAGGGTAAAATTGTCTTTCTAAAATTTTCAAGACGAATAGAATATAGAGGTCACTTTAGGCATAAAAAGATATTAAACATTATAAGTTTCCAAAAAAGGTACGCATCAGGTGATATTAGCAATCCTCCTTAAAAGGAATTAAATTAGTCAAACACTCACCTAATCTCTAATATTGGAAGATTAGTATAAGTATATATATAATTAACTGGTCCCGGAGAGAGATTTTTCTTTTAAAAAAAATTGAATTGTTAAAAAATAAATGCACTGGCTTGTAGCAAACATGGTGGCTTCTCGAGAATTTTTTTTTTTTTAAAATTAATTTATGTAAAACTAAAGTGTTTTCGATAAATGTACTAATAAGAAATATAATAGTACAGTAAATTATTAATTAATTTATAGTTTATTTAAAATTAAGTTGGTTGGCGTGCCGACACCTGTCACTACCATCCACTACGTCTTGTTTGGGTGCCCACTTACTTTTTTGGCATTTTTCCTAATTTTGTACCAACGTTTTTTTTTTGGGACCACTTTTGAGCATCACTTAATTTACTCTTTAATTTTATTTATCCAATCAAATACTTTTATTTTATTTTTTAAAAATCTAATGGATAGACAACATTAAAATGTGAAAAAGTAACTAACAAGTTTTTAACTCCATTGATGGAGCTTCTAACTGTCTCAGAACATTGAGAATGAAACAGAGAAAAATGAAATTGATATTATTGAGCTATTGAAAAAAACTTAGTTGTATATAACTACTTCTTATATATAGAGGTGTATGATGAATACAAGTGGAATACTAGAATCTTCTATAGCCTTCCACATACTATTGTATACACCTAACATAATATAACAGAATGTAAATTAACTGCTTTCCTGTACTAACTAATTATTCTACATGGAATTTAACAAAAAAACAGATTTATATAGCACGTTTGGATTGACTTAAAAAATATTCTTTTAAGTTAAAAGTAAAAGTCCAATTGAAATGACTTTTAAGTCAAAAAATAAAAAGTAAAGGGAGATTTACTCTTAATTTTTTTCTTATTTAAGTTATTTTTACTTTAACAAACACTTCCTAACTTATTTCAAGTTATTTTTGACTTATCTTAAATTATATTTTATATTTGTAAAACACTTTTGGAAGTCCAAAACTGAATTGCAACTTACAAGTAGGTTTGACCAACTTTTATGCCAATCGAGATACCTTTTTAGTGTTCGCTTGAACTAACTTATTTTTAGATGTTTTTTACACTTAAAGAATTTGTTGAATTTTAAAGGTGTTTGGAAAGTTTTAAAATAAGTCAAAATCAAAATAGTGATACTCTCTATTATCACAACCGAACTGTCGTGATTGATACCCACACTAATCCTTCGGTGGGAAAATCATTACTACAATCCAACTACACAACTTCACGAAAACTAGAACTTTTTAAAATACAACAATAGATTTAAATGTCTAAAGAAATATGAGGTTCTCAAAAACTCCGAAGTTAAATTTAAAGAAGTACCAACCATTTGCGAAAAACGACTCATAGAACCTAAAAGTCATTGTACCAAAACCCTTAATTCAACAAGTCTAAAGAAAAAGGGTACAACCCCAACCAAATATAAGAAATATGTAAAGAACTAGTCTAAGTTCGAAGAGAATGGGCTAAACATAAGAGAATTCATGACAGCCTCGAAAAACTGACTCACCCTTGAATTCGATCTCGATTAGTTATCTCCTAGCTGAGGTCGATCACTAACCGCCTAAGATGTTTTGTACTCAACAAAGAACGAGCAAGTGCAATATCAGCACACAATCACAGTGCACTGATAGAATCACGCGGCCGCCCAGTAAGCACAGTATACACAAGCAATCAAACACAATATACATACATATACAAAATACAAAGATTAACTATCATTTATGGATTAACATACGGTTCCCAATATCAACGACACGTAGGCATAAATGTAATAATCATTGTGGTCCTCTCATGGAACCCACGCCCCAACTATTAGAGAGTCGAAATGTGAAACCTAATCCAATATATGAGTCGAAACGTGACACTTGATCCAGACATCACAACCACAATCACAATTCCACCAATAAGGAACAATGTGTTGTTCATCTTGTATTCCAAACATACTTAGAACAAAACTTTGAACATCTTTGTCAGACAATAAAGTTTAAGAACATTTTCACAACTAGAAAATTAAAACTAGTAGCGAAACTAGAATCAAAAACAGATTTAAAAAAAATATACGAAATATTTTTCTTAAAGAAGAATAGTTGTTAATATGTGTCTAAAGAATCTTACTGATTCCAACAAACTTTGCAGAAACACGAAGTTACCAAGTTTAATGAACCAGTGAAGAACAAAAGAATAGAAGAACTGAAATTGATTCACAAATCTAAAATTTGTAAAACACGTACCAGATTCTGGAAAATTTTTAATAGGAAAAAGATCAAGTCCACTGAACTCACAGTATTCCCCTCTAGTATCCGAGGTTTGATTTGGAATACGACTCCCCAGGGTAAAATGATCTCAATCACCAAAGTATAGATACCAAAAACTCCGGTGTCAGCGAACTACTCAATGACAGTAAAGTATACTTAGAATACTAGATTTAGTAGTTGAAGAGGAAGCCTATGAATTCTTTTTAAAATGAGAGGAAATTCCTCAATTTATAGAAAACAAAGGGTAGTGCAAAAAAAAATTTTATTGTGCCTTACCGGAAAGGTCAGAAACCTTTGGAAAAGTCACAACTTTCCATAAAAGCCGCAATTTTTCATAAAAGTGACAACTTTTCATAAAAGTCGCAACATTTCATAAAAGTCGCAACTCTTCATTTTTCATTCACATCTTTTTAAAACCCAACACCATGTTCATAGTCACACAATCAAGCAATGGTTTTCATGGCATGAAATCATTCATATACATGTACTCATTTGCATTAGATTTGATTTACATTCCTTATTCTCATACATGCATGCATACAACGAAGCAGTTACCCAGGAATATTGAAAGCATCACCTACCTCGAAATCAAGTTTGAACCCTCCCATGACACTTGAGTCTTTCATTTTCGAATTATTCCCGCATGTTCTTGGTCTAAAAATAATAAATTAATGCAAGGATCAATAAACAAGACCTAGTTTACCCGAATAATAATCAATTTATCTATCACTGACCAAACCTAAAATCCTATTATCAAATTAGGGCTTTTACCCACCATTAACTTCAGGCCGAAACTACCCTCGTTTGATTATTACCCAATATTTTAAGGTTTACGAATCAAATTACAGATTAAGGGAGTAAAATGTTACCTTTAGCGCTAGAAAAAAAGGAGAAATTAGTCAACAACTGTTCTGGGTCGTCTCTTAGCTCTCAAGGACGAAGGTTTGCAGAAAATAATGAATTTAAGTTTTTTTTCGGATTTAAGTCGCGACTGGCCCGCCACAGCAGCTTTGCCCTGACAGGGTTAATCCCGCCTTAGTGACTTACACGGAGATAGTAGCTCAGAATTTAAACTCCAAACTACTGTTTTACAACACACTTTCAAATCAAGACATTTTAAAACTATTCTTTTACGTCAAGATTAATTTTAAAAATTTTACTCGCTCGAATTTAATTACGTGAAATCGTACAAACTCCTTAATGTCTTGGCTATCTATTTACGTGATCAAGTTCATAATTTATTTTCTCATTCATTACCAATCGTACATAGCATACATGAGGGACATTAATTACAATGTTTCGTGCTTAATTGGCTACATCGTCCTCTTTCGCTGTTATACACCCTACTAATATATAAAATATACACATGCCTTTTTTGTGGCTGTATTAATAAATACTTCCAATACAAGTAGTTGCATTGATAAATGACAACTCCATCCTTTTAACAACTTTATGTCCTAACTAGAAAAGTTTATTAATCGAGTACAATTATTTCGAGTTTATATATTATTAAGAGTATTTAACATTTAATATAACGATATGAAAAATAATTTTGAATTTATATATTTTATAATTTATTTATATGTATAATATATAATTTTTTGATAAAATTTTTTTAAATAACCAGCCTAAATTATATGCGACTATGCCGGTATGTGCTGCCACTGAACCAACATATGCTATTTTTACCTCGATTTACATGACACAAGCAAATTTTGAAGAGTCAGTTAATTATTTAATATTTAAAGTTGTTAATTGTGGTAATCTATAGTTTCTTTTTACATAATTTTTAACTTTTCTATTTATTTTTTAAATTTAAGTTGTTAATTATTATTACTCATACTACATTTTATGTCATTTTAATAATAATAGTTGTTACTTTTTTTGTTTCAATTTATGTTGTACAATATAAATTTTCAGATTCATAAAAAAATTGATGTATTTCATGTTAAACTGTAAGTTACTGTGATTTATAATATCTTTTATGTAAATTTAAAGAATAAATATTATTCTCTTTCTTTTAATTTATGTGACATTCTTAAATTTTTGATAATCATTTAAATTTTTTTTGTTCTTTTAAAATTTTTAAAGTGATAATCAGATATAGATATCAATATCAATCTACGTAGGGATCCAGGAAAATTAGGTAAAATTTTTAACAAAGGTTTCATACACAGACAATTCTCTTTAATTTGCTAATAAATTTGATTGAAACACTTCACCTATAATTTGTTTGAATTGAATATTTTAGCACGTGTGAAAAATGTTCATACTGCATTAAAACTAATTTGTACAATAAAAATAGGTGTCATAAATTTCAAATGGATACTTATCTATACGTGACAATCATTCAAGAATACATACAATTTACTATATTTTTATGAAATTAAAATTTATTTATTTTTATATAGAAACACTTTATTATGTTTCATTAAGATGCTCAAATAAAATAAGTTATAATTTGAATATGTAAATAAAATAAATAAGAACTGATTCTCAAGGGTTACTTTTTTAGAAAACAAAAACAGTATATTCCTTTATATTTGTGAAAATAGATAGTTGAGAGAATGAAGAAATGTGAGCCAGTTATAAATTCTCTTTTATCACCTCCTCCACAACCTATAAAGAAAAATAATATGCCCATGTTTATAAAAATTTTCCACTTGATCTATTTAAGACCATAAAGTTAAAAATTTTATTCATTTGACTAAATTTTAATTTAGAATTATAAAATTCAAAAATCTTCTTTATTTCTATTAAATTTTTGATGTGTTTGGTATGAAGGAAAATGTTTTCCTTGAAAACAATATCTGACTTATTTTTTCATGTTTGGTTGGTGAGTAAAATGTATTTTCCGAAAATATATTTTAGTGTTAGGTTTTTGAATGAAAAATATTTTTGAGAAATATTTTTTATTTTTTACTAGAGTAGAAAATAATTTTTGAAGGTAAATATTAATAAAACAAACTTGAATTCTTTTTCGTGGTGGGCTGGGGTGGGTGGGGATTCGAGGGTAGGGGTGAAAAAATAAAACTTGAAGTTGATTTTTTTTTTTTGAAAAAAACAATATTTATTTTTTGGGGAGCGGGGGCGGGGAGTGGGGGAGGGGGATTGAGGCGCTGATGGGGGGTTGAGGGTAGGAGTGAAAAATAAAATTTAGAAGTTTAAAATATTTTTTAAAAAATAAACTTACATTTATTTTTTTTTGGTATTGGGGGTGGGGGGTGGGGAGCTGGTAGGGGGTGGGTGAATGGGTTGGGGAAGGTTGAGAGTAGGAGTTAAAAAATGAATTTTTGAAATTGAAAATATTTTTAAAAAACAAACTTAAATTGTTTCTTTTGGGATTGGGGTGGATGGGGCGGGTAGGGTCGAGGATATGAGTGAAAAAATAAAATTTTAAAAGTGAAAATAATTTTTTAAAAAATCAACTTAAGTTTCTTTTAGGAGTAGGGGGGCTGTGGGTGTGGGCGGGGGGCTGGTAGGATGGCATGGGGAGGGATGATTAGATGTTTTACTTAAGTTTGGAAAGGAAATCATTTTTTTAAAATTGAGGAAACTGAATGGATTTTGAAGAATTTCTAAAATATTTGGTTCAATCAAACATGAAAAAATTAAAAAATATTTTTTTCTTCATATCAAAAACACAATTTATATCAAATCAAACTAGATCACTCTTTTTAGTGAGTGAAAGTACTATAGTAATAACAATAATAATTAATAATAGGAGTAGTAAATAAATATGTCACATCATATAAAAGAGCTATCATGCTAAAAATATAGGAGTAGTTCAGTTTGTACTAATAACTTCGATGTGTTTTCGATTTCTTATTGGAACGTACACATCCCTATGGCCACATTCACATATTTACGTTTGATTTATGTAATCTTATTTGGTTAGATACAAATTTATAACTTGTACGGTTGTTGGATATGAGAATAAAAAAATAGTGATGAGATAAATTTTTTATATTTGTTTTGGTTATCATATTTGAGATAAGTTATCTCACGATTTATACTATACTGATGAGACAAGTTATCTTATATATTTGGTGGAATAAGTTATCTCAAAATATCTAATTTCAAGATAACTAATCCTGAAATAACTTGTGTGGTTTAAAGTAAGTTATAGTCTTTCTATTTTAATTCATTTGACATTTTCTTTTTAGTTCGTGGTTGTCATCTTTTCATAAATGGAAATAACTTAAATTTTATTATTTTTATTTCACAAACAAATTTCAAAGAGTCTTTCTTTATTATTGTTTTTAAAATTTTGTGTCAAATTAAATATTGTCAAATAAGTTAAAATAATGAAAATAAGTATCTGTGCAGTTGAAAATATTTTATTAAAACTTTTAAAACTATATTATTACTAAATAAGAAAAATAGAAAGATATCTTTTTTTTAAAAAAAAATCATTAAGATAAAGATGTTATATCTTTTTTTTTAAAAAAAATCATTAAGATAAAGATGTTACGAAGAAAATATTATTTTTCTTTTACAAACTTATTTTAAGAACTTAATTAACAACATTTACAGTCATCTAATGACATCCTTTCACATCTCATTTTTCTGTTTTGGACTTTGGTTATATTTTTAGGTTTTACCAAAACTAGCAAAAGCTGATGTTTTCGTCTTCCATTTAATTAATTAATATTATTTATAATCAGTATCTTTTTTCCCCTTCCATTGTGGGGTAAGGTGAAGGAGACCTCAAGAAAAGGAAAAAGAGCAGACTTAGAAATTTTTAAAAAAAATTATCTTGTTAAATATATAAAAATACTAGTATCGAATAGAAGGCGTGTGGCCATATAAGCTTTTCGTTACCAAAATACATAAATATGTCCTTTTCATTTTAGAGTAAGCTAATAAAAATTGAAAAAAATGTGTATTATAGCAAGCGATTAATCCAAAATAAATATTATAGCTATTGTTTCATTTAATTCAAATTGTAACAAATTTTTTGTTATTCACCTCTCTCCGTAATTTTAATCGTCGCTCTCCTCTTTTTCAATCATTTCTCCCTCCTCTCTCTTACTTTATATATTTATGTTGCATAAATCAAGAGATACTACTATATGTAAATACAAAATACATATCACTCCTCTTATATATTTATAATTGTACAAATACAAATCTTTATCTGATCAGTTCTCTCTCTCGCTTTATACAAATACAAATTATATAAAATACAATGTATAATTTGTGTTTGTATAAAGCGCGAGAGAGATTTGATATATACAAATAATTTAACTCGATTCAACTATATACGAATTCAATTTTTATGCATATATACAAACACAATCATTGACATATATATAGTAGTTACATATTTACAATTATCTAATCGATATATATACCATTCACCTCTCTCTCTTGCTCGACTCTCTCCCCCCTCTCCCATCAATCTCGCTCGTCACTCTAGCCTAAAACGACAAAAATATACATATACAAACATAATTATCATAGACATAGACGAATTGTTATCCGATGTATACGAATCGTTGAGAATTATATAGTCAGATTTGGCCATAGAGCGCAAATAGCAAAACTATAGCTATAGAACGCTAATGTAATTTTTATCTTTACTGTTCCTAAAATATAATAAAGAAATAAGTCAAAAAACAACATATTATAAGTTTAAAACTATGCAATAATGGTATTTTCTCAAATAACTTAATTAAGCTTTTAAATGAGAGGTCTATTAATCGAATTTCATTGCCACTTATATTAAAAAAAAAATTTCATGTGCTTGACCCATGAAAAAGAATCAGGTCCGGATGCTAGGCCTCGTTTGAAGAGATATCAAATCATAAATTAAAAAAGGAAAGTAAGTATAGTCCTATTTTGTGTTTGTCCCTTCATTTCTTTTAGTGGATGATATGCCATTATTTTTTGGATAGTAATTGCACCTTTTTACCCTTTCAGGTTGCTCTTCCACACACATCAGATTTGGGACTTCCCCTTTTTAGCTTCACTTCTATTCTATACTAAACTCATATAACATAAAACTTCTCAGTTTTTGCCAATTTTGTAAGTTTCTATTTCTAACCATCTTCTTCAATATACACACACTCTTTCTATATATATTATCTTCAATCTTTTTAATATTTTTTTTTTTAGGAGATATGGTTCGAGGTAAAACCCAGATGAGGCGTATAGAGAACGCCACAAGCAGACAAGTTACTTTCTCAAAGAGAAGAAATGGTTTGCTAAAAAAAGCTTTTGAGCTTTCTGTCTTATGTGATGCTGAAGTGGGATTGATTATATTTTCCCCCTCTTTTACGTCAAGAATCTAGGGCAATAATACAAGTTAACGTTGATCGAGTTTTTTGAGAGGTTAAAAATATATATTTGTTTATATAATTTGATTATTATTATTGTTATGTTAAAAAAGTAAATTTTTCTTTTAATTTAAAAAATACGAAATGTGTTTGGTGTTACAGATTTTTTTTCTTTAAGCCAACATATTTGGCATGTAAATTATTCTTTCTTTTGAAATGTAAAAAACCTTTTTATTACTATTTCCAGGAAAAGAATAGTAACCTATATTTTCTATTCATATATATATATATATATATATATAATAAAAAGGAATATTCTTTTAAAAAGAGAATATTATTAATTAATGTGTTGAAGAAATATCTGGCATGGATACTGAACATATTGTACGTTCTTTCTCACCTCCACAAACTATACAACAAATGAAAAACGAAAATGGTGTTAGATCGAATTCACACATACTTGATGAATTAAGAATATAAAAACTTTCAAGAGAAAGAGATGCGAAATCTAGAGAGAGAAAGAGAGAAATCAATATTTCGTGGTTAATACCCCGTGAGTAAATTTTCACGACGGTGGATATATATATTTATAATTCAGAGTATTTTAGATTACAGAGAATAAATAGAGAATAAATATTAATCAGGCTGCACAACTTAACAAATGACTTTAAGTTTTCACATCACTTAAATTAAAACACCGTACAAATATTATTTGTTGCTGTTGGGCGACTAATTTTGTTGTGCGGAATTTGAGATAATACGAGAAAATATAAACGCGAAAAACAAGACAACAGATTTACGTGGTTCACCAATAAATTGGCTACGTCCACGGGAAGAGAGGGAGCAGTTTTATTATGGAGAGGCAAAAGCAGAATTACGGAATAGGGTTTGCCATAGCGTCTATATATAGTGCTAAGCTACGCCCTAACAGGCTTGGGCCCAAAATACAGAATTGACAGATAATTAAGGGCCCAATTCAAGGCATTCAACAAATCTCCACCTTGACTTGAATTCTCCAAACAGATTCTTCAGACGCACTATGATAGTGCCAGGCCTCCCCCTCTTCCTCAGAATTGCCCCGCAGGGCAATTAACAGCTTCTGATGTTGAGCAAGTCCAAACAATGTTGAAACTTGCTCTGTGGAACCGGCTTTGTGAACATATCAGCAGGATTATCAGCAGTTCCTACTTTCTTCACCTTGATTCTCTTCTCACTTCTCAGAAAATGATACCTCACGTCAATATGCTTGGTTCTCTCATGATGGACTTGATCCTTGGCTAGACAAATTGCGCTCAAACTGTCACAATACACCGTAGCCTGATCATGATGCAGACCAAGATCACTAACCAGCCCTTTCAGCCAAATCCCTTCTTTTGCAGCCTCTGTCAAGGCCATGTACTCCGCTTTCGTAGTAGACAAAGTCACTGTAGGTTGCAAAGTTGCCTTCCAACTGACGACAGATCCTCCAAGGGTAAACACATAGTCAGTCATCGATCTTCTTGTGTCAACATCTCCAGCATAGTCAGAATCAGAATAGCCAGTAACCAAGCACTGAGTATCACCTCCATAAATGAGACCAACGTCAGATGTACCTCTAAGGTACCGGAAAATTCTCTTCACAGCCTGCCATAAACTGAAACTGTTCCTCCCTGTGAATTTGTCGATTTTCACGTTCAAAGCAGACATCTCGAAATTCTCCAAGAACACTGATTAACCGAGAGGCTCTGATACCAATTTGTTGTGCGGAATTTGAGATAATACGAGAAAATATAAACGCGAAAAACAAGACAACAGATTTACGTGGTTCACCAATAAATTGGCTACGTCCACGGGAAGAGAGGGAGCAGTTTTATTATGGAGAGGCAAAAGCAGAATTACGGAATAGGGTTTGCCATAGCGTCTATATATAGTGCTAAGCTACGCCCTAACAGGCTTGGGCCCAAAATACAGAATTGACAGATAATTAAGGGCCCAATTCAAGGCATTCAACAAATTTGAATTCATATCGCATAAATATTGTATTGCATAACTAATTTACTGTAACTGATATATAGTATATTACAACACTTTCACCTCTATCAACAAGTTAACCTTCAAAATTTCAGTAAACATAAATTTATAGTCCTTACATTGATCATCTTATATTTATTTATCATGGTTATGCGATATAATAATATTTAAAAAGGTAATATTAATCACGGTTAAGTGAATGAAATGTATGTATAAAAAATATCATGCATCTTTTAATTTAGCGTATATTATTAATTTTTGACCTTCAACATTTTCGAAAGTATAAAATAAGTGGATGCAAAATATTTTTGAACCCCGAAATAACAAAAAGATATGCTAGGCATAAATTTATATTTTTGTATCATAATATGTCAACAACAAAGTAATAAATAATTTTTTTTTCGTGAAACATAACTTATATATTTTCGTATCATAATATATATGCTAGGAGCTAGGGCATAATATTTCCATACATATCAAATAAAGTGAAAAAAACGCCAAACACCTACATATAGGTTATGTACTAACCTACTTTGGGTCTAAATATAGAAATATCTTTCCACAGAAAATAGAATTAATCCTCCCAATAGACCTTTCTATTACAATTTCTTAAATACTTCTTAAAAATAATACTATTAGTATTTGTTACTTTTTTTTAATGAGAATATATTCGAGAGGAAAAAAAAAGAAGTATATGCGTAGATGATTGATGAAGTGAAGAAATGTATACCATAAAAAAGAAAAAAGTTAAACTTATGACATTTATATTCAGAAAAAAATTTAATTTATTTTCTCTACTTGTATTAGGTAAGTAATTTTTGCAATTTTTAAAGAATACTTTTGTCATTTTTAAACTAATCAAAGGAGATTTGGAAAAAATCTTTTTGGATCTGTTTGAATATGTCATATCAAATTATGATTAGTAATTATAATATGAAAACGAAGTTTTGTTAAATATGTAATTTAAATTTCTTAACTTGTATTTTTTTTCTAAACATGAAAATCACAAGAATTGTAAAAATTAATCGAAAATTTTCAAATTCTTATACTATCTTACCTTAAGCTTATAAACAAAATATCGAAATATCATAATCTCTTCATGCTCATCGCTGAGCATGACTCTCCTTTATAGAAAGTATAAACATATCTTTAAATAATTTGACATAATTTATAGTGATGATCTAAAATAACATATCAAAACACTTATTTAAAATCATAACATCATATCATAAATTTTCGTTTTAAAAAGAATATTTTTGTTCTTTTTTTAGTTTGTTTTAAAAAAAATGATCTCTTTCCTTTTTTGCTGACATTTTAACTTTAACTTTCCACGTAACATGTTTAAGATCACAAAATTAAAGGATATTGTGATAAATTTAACATAACTTTAGTTTAGAACCACAAATTAAAAAATCTTTTTTCTTTTCTTAAATTCCGTTCTAAATCAAACTATTCATTTTACAGTATAAATTTAAAATATTTTCATTGGTTTATCTCTTGTCCACAAGCCATTAATAATAATAGAGGAATTAAAGAGCGTTGAATTTTGACATCATTAATAGAAACAAGTCAGTAGATTATTATTTAATAGAAGCAATGCGTTTTCGATATATCATTGGTTCGTACCATTTTTGACGTCTTTCAAACATGTGTACCACCTTTAATTTCCATTTTTATGGACTATACTTTCTTTACTCAATTCTTTTTTTAATATAAAAAAATAGTAAATAAATATTTGATACTCTTTTTTTTTTTTTTTTCTGTTTTCAGTTAGCTTTTTAGGATTACCAAAACTAGTTAAGGATGAGGGTTTTGTTACTACGTACCATTCCAATTATATTATTCGTTGAGATCTCTTTTTTTTTTTCCCTTAGTGGGGTTATGATAAAGACATTAAGAAAATGAAAAGAAAAAATAAAGAGAAAGAAGTAGAAGTGTGTGGCCTTTGGCTCTTTGTTCCTTTTGATAATATATATTTCTTTCTCCTATAATTTATATGGATTAATTTGATTTGATTATATAAATAAATATTTTAAAATTAAATTATTAATATAAAAATATGTTATTTCTTGTAAGACTAACTAAAACAGAAAATAAATCATATAAATCGAGATAGCGATAGTATAATAAATTGGGGTTGAAAATCAAACAACAAACTTTGTACATTACCCTTCTTTACTTACCCCCCCTTTTTTTTTTCTCTTTGCTTATCTCTCTCTCTCTCTCTTACATTTGTAAGTGTATTGTGTCTTTCCATTTTAGCTCCAAATAGTCCTTTTGCAACCAAAATCTTGTCTGAGATTTTTCTATATTTGTAAGTCCTCATTGCTACACATGTACTATCTTATTAGCTAATCTATAACTTTCATTTCTTCTATTTGATGCTTTTCTCTCTTCCTTTAAATCTCTTCTTGTATGAAATTAGTACTAATTCCCTTCATCTAGATTTTTTTAAATCAATTTCTATGTGATTAATTCCTTCTTCAATATTAAGTTTTTTTTTTTTTTTTTTTTTAATTAAGGGGATTGATCTAAAGATATGGTTCGAGGTAAAACCCAGATGAGGCGTATAGAGAACGCCACAAGCAGACAAGTTACTTTCTCAAAGAGAAGAAATGGTTTGCTAAAAAAAGCTTTTGAGCTTTCTGTCTTATGTGATGCTGAAGTGGGATTGATTATATTTTCTCCAAGAGGAAAACTATATGAATTTGCTAGTTCAAGGTTAGTAAATACTATATTTTTCAATTCTATCAATGATTCTTTTTTTTTTTTAATCTCATTTACATTTTTATGTTAACAATTACACTTAACATAATAACCCCACAAAAGTCACATCTAGCTTCTTGACTAATGAGTTTTGATGTTGGAGTTGAAAATACAACTAATTTTACAATGTTGAAATTAAATGTCATTTTCTTGTATACTTGCATCAGATCTCATCTTTTCTACCTGAAAAAAAATTATGTAGCACAATTGATTTTATGAGTGATCTAGGTTTACTCATCAGTTTTATTGCTCAAAGTCTATCTCTATCTCTCTCTCTTTTCTTTTTTTTTGTTTGCTTCTTTTGATGGTTAAATGCTTAAAATGACATTTTTTTCTCAAGAGATCCAATTGTATCAATAGCTTTTGGTGCCCTAGATAACAAGATCTTCTTCAATATGTCATAATTTTATGATCATCACATAAGATTAAAAAAAAAAGTTATATTCTATTTAAGTGTTAAGTTTTGTTGACGTCATGTGATTAAGTAATTAAGTAAAAGATCTTGTCACAATAATAACAAGAAACCAACAAAAATATCAAGTAAAGTCTAACAAACACCAAAGAGTATAATTACCTTAGTTTTAGTTTGTAATTTCAGTATAAGTTTTAAAATATTTTGTTTAAAAATAGATATACTACTGTTATGATCAGTGGTGTCATTGTTTGCCATAAACTTGATTTAATAAGCATAAATCAGCTGACAAAGTTAGTTAAAAAAAAAAAAAAAAAAGAGAGTGAGTATGTGTACTTATAGTTTAGAGTTAATTAAAAGATGTTTATGTGAACTTCGAAGTTAAGACTTGGAGCCAGTTGTCATTTTGTCAAGCTACTATATGTATAGTACTTGATTTTATGCTCACTGTTTGGAATCTTTTGTCAATAACAATTACTATTATTTGTACCAAACTTCATTCCAATAATCTGAATATTTATTACTCCTAGTACGTATACTTTTGGGTCAAGAAATCAACTTTATCTTTATATTGTATAGTTAAACTAAGTCCTTTCCCAAGTGGCCGTCTTAATTAGAGTCTCATATTAGTTGCGGTATGAATCAAATAGTTTGTTTACATTGACTTTAAACAATCTTCACCTCATGATCTACCTTTTAGAATTGCGTCCATACGCCACTTTTTCTTTTCTCCGTATCCATGACTGACTCAAACCTAAGACTTCTGATTAAGAGTGACAAATTCTCACTCCGCAACCTATGTTACATTTATGTTTACTAATTAGTATTACATTATTTACTTCCTTCTGAAATTTGTCTCATTGACTAAAAACGTGGGATCAGATATGGGCCATTTCCACAGCTCATTTTTTGTTCAATGCTGGCTGCTCCATGGACTTTTGAACTATTATATTTCTGGTTTTGTTTGTCATTTTATTTTTTAGTTCTTTTAGAAAAGAATGTGTCTATCTTCTTTTGACGACTTTTTAATGACATGTTTAAGTTCACAAGATTACCTTCTTAAACTTGGTACGTGTCAAGTCAAGACAATCAAATTATCTGGTATGTTGTGTGGAGTCTTACATAACCTCATGATATGTGAAAACATTAGTACATCAGTCCATTGTACATCACTACAAAGAAATGTGACAATCCCTTTACATTTGAAGATGCAAATAAGTTATGAGGAATATATACATTTAATTATATGTAAGATTTTAGACAAAGAAACACTTTAGAAGATGCACTTTCCTGAATAGTTTAGCTTGTGCCAATGTTACATTCATGCTTATTTTGTTTACCTATATACACTGCTCTCCATTCACCGTTGAGCTATATAGTTGTTCCCTGTGTTGTTCAAGACTCCTCAGAAAATATCTTAGGATGCGTGTTGGATCCTCCAAAAAAGTATATTGATATTTGAAGGATTCAATATAGATTTGACAATATTATGAAGAGTCCAAGCGATATATGTGTTCTCCATTTAAAAAGTTGGGTAAAGGAAAAATGAAGAGGAGCCAGATTCGATTATTTACATGACAAAACTTAATTTAGTAAACTTATCCTCCCACTCACTGGGTTATATAATTGTGCTACAAGGGTTATGCATGCAAGGATTTTGAGGTGTAATTTCAAAATTCACCTTTAATAAGTATTTTAATAAGAGCTTTTATATTTCTTACTTAAAATCATTAGGCATACCCTCACATTAAGTTTTTCTTATTTCTTTTAACCCTTGTGTAGGAGCTTCCAAAATTAGAGTCGAAAGGTGCTTACTATCCTAATAAACCCTCTTGTTACCCTCAGATTAAGTAGTTTGACGATTTGATTTTTTTTTTCTTCTTCTAATGTTTGGTTGACTATTATTGGTTGTGCTTAATTAGACTTGATAGTCGATTTACCATGTTTTGTGTTCCAAGTTGAGTCTCATTAGTCATTAATTTCCAATTGTTCTAGTTATATTATCTTTTTATGGAAAAAAAGGGGTTATATCAATCCTAATAAAACCATAGGCATATTTTTCATTTAAAATCATAAAATTTAAAAAATTCCTTTATACTTTGAATATTTATTTCAGATTAATATAAGACAAAATAATTCAAAACAAAGGGAATATTCTTATACGAATTGACCATAATATTTTCTTCTCCTATAAATGAATCTAAATGATAACAGATAATTAGCATTTTTAATTACCAAATCAGTACTTATCAAAAGATCGACCTAATTATAAAAAAAAAAAATAGGTTCTTAAAAAATATATTAGCAATATTTCAATATGAATTTGATTATTTGTAATTATCACATAACTCAAGAACCTCTAAGAAATGAATTATTCACAAAATAATAAATCATTAGTTCTTTAATCAACATTAAAAGAAAAATAAAGAAGAAAATAAAAATATATATACAAAGACATTTCGTAATATAATGAGACATTTAAGTTGAATAGACTATAAGTGAAAAAGTTTCATATTTTATGTAAAAGTAGACTAAGCTTATATATAGTGTTTTTAAGTTAGACAATATAACATAGAATATCAAAACATAAATTCTTGAAACTAAGTACAGTAATTATTTTCTGCACAATGAATATACGTACTATACACGTATATGTTCAATATAACCGAAGACAATAACTTTGTTGAAACATAAAATTGAGTTTATAATATGTACTCAAAAACAACAATTAATATAATATGCATAAATTAATGAGTGTAAATAGAAAGAAAACAATTAAGTCCACTGCATGCACAATGTCCCTTAAGAAAACTATTCTCCTCGAATACTAGAGGATTAAAGAATTACGTCCTCTCTAGAAGGAACGATTTTATGCACCAACTTATTGATACAAAAACTATTGTGTCAGTAAGTCACTCAACAGGAGCAAAGTACATGAATATTTAATTTTGTGAAATTAGAAGAAGAAGATCTGAATTTTTGTTGTTTTAAAATGAGAGGAAATTCCTTTTATTTATAGATAACAAAGGATAGTTTGAACAAATGCTTATTGTGCTTTATAAAAAAGGTTACAACTATTTGATAAAGTTGCAACCTTTCAAAAAGTTCACAGCCTTTCATAAATGTCACAATTTTTCAATAAAATCGTAATTTTTCGTAAAAGTCACATCTCTTCATCAAAGTCACAATTTTCATCAAAGTGACAACTTTTGATAAAAGTTTCAACTCTTTATTAAAATCACAACCTTTTTTTAAAGTCACATCTTTTCATGAAAGAGTAAAACTAGTTTTAAAAATAAATAAATTTTAAAAAAAATTCTTGCTTGTGATAACATCACGTAGTTGAGCTCAAAATTTTCTTTTATATAAATATATGATTGGTGTTGATAAATTTTGAACTTTTTTTTTTCTAAGGTTGAGTTTTGTTCAACTCCTTTATTTTTATATTTTGCATGCAGAATTGCTTGATTCCCATACTCCCACACCTATATATCCAAAAATACCTCAATTTTAAATCAAGGTTATATTACAAGGCCATCCCCGTAAATATTTTATTATATTTTTAGATAATAAAGAGATATGTAGAAATAAATCTCTTTTTAAGGTGACATTTTATTATATAATAAAGGTATCTACTAATAAACTTCTTATATACGTTTTATTGTATATAATATCAGATGAAAAGAGATATCAACGAATAAACCTTTTTAAGAGTGACGTTTAGCATGAAGGATAAATGTAATTATTTAATAGAAAATATTTATTATTTTCCGATTATATCTATTTTCTAGTATTTTAACTAAAGATAATCTAATAGAGTTGTATATTAGAATGCTTACACAACACTCTGTAGAGTTGTAGAATAAAATGCTTACACAAACACTAAATATAACTGAAACTCTTTCGAATAATATGCAATTCATGTTAATCACTTCTTGATTTTCATGCTCCTACTCCTAGACATCAATTTTCTTTTAGGACCAACATTAGGATACAATTAAAAATACTGAGCAGGGTATCAATTAAAGATGTCGTATGATACAAAGGTATGGTCCTATGACGATCAATTAAAGAATCTAGTCGATACAACTATAAATAAGGTTTCAAGTTTGAATTCTAATATTCAGTGATTTTCGCTCCTTTATTCAATCTTTTATTGACAAAAATATCAATTGCATATGATTAGTGCTGATAAATGAAAACAATAACTGCACGAACTAGCCCAGACATCGGTAGGAAATATAGAAAGAGAATACTATCTTTAGAGAATGTTCAAGTTTTATATAGATTACTTAAGGCCATTTGAGATGATTACAATCATCAACTACATCTCTATTTATACTAGTAATAATGTATATTAAAAGTCTTGCACAAATAACTAGATACATGTATCACAATTTACTAGATATATGTATTACGAAATTCTAAAAGGCTACTTGAGAAATTAAGAGACAATATTGAAATACTAAACATAATGCATTAATTCCAACACTCTCCCTTAGTGCATTTGCTTGAAAACTCCAATGCCTTTTCGAAGATGACAAAACTTTTCACTTGGAAGTGTTCTGGTGAAGATGTCAATAAGTTGTTCTCCTGTCTGACAATAATTTCAACTGAATTTCGTCTTTTGCTTGCGTTTTTGAATATCTCCTTTTTGATTGAGTTTGGTTTTGCAAATCCATTTAGACTTACAACTTCTCTTTATTTGGGTATATTTACACACTCCCAAGTATTTATTTTTCTCAATCTTCCGATTTTTTTCTACCAAGGCTTTCTTGCAAACATCATGATTTGGAAGACTAAAGCTTGATGCATTAATTTCAACACTCTCCCTTAATGCATTTGCTTGGCAACTCCAATGTGTTAAGATAACAAATATTTTCTCTAGGAAGTGCTTTGGTGAATATGTTAGCAAGTTATTCTCTTGTCTGACAATATGCAATTGAATTTCGTCTTTCTCTTGTGCTTCTCGAATAAAATGATACTTGATGGAAATGTGTTTTTTCATGGTTGATGGATTCTTGATAATTGCAATTACTAATCAAAATACACAACAATCTTTTTTTTTGTTTTTCACCAATTGTCTTCAAATATTCTATTAAGCCAAATAGTTTGAGAAGTAGCCTTAGCTGCTGAAACATATTATGTTTCGGCAGTGGATTGATCAATAACACTTTGCTTTTTTGATAACCTAGAATAATTTATTGATCCAAATAAGAAAGCACAACCAGAAGTACTCTTCATGTCATCTATACTTCCAATCCAATCACTATCAGAATAACTAATTATGTTCAGATTTCCACCCGAATTTGTACATTATTTCATATTCCATTGTTCCTTGCAAGTAGCGTAGAACACGCTTTGCAGCTCCAAAATGCACTTGGTTGGGTTCTTGCATGAATCTCGATAATAAACTAGCAGCAAACATAATGTCAGGCCTTGTTGAAGTAAAATATAGCAAACTTCCAATCAAGCTCCCATAGAGTGAGCTATTAGCTTTCGTTTCTCGATCATCTTTTCTGAACTTCTCATTTGTTGCTAATGGTATGGCCACAGACATGCAATCCATCATTTTGAATTTTTGAAGAATGCTTTTGGTATACTTCTTTTGTGAAATAAAATTCCTTCTCTCACTTGAGAAACTTCGATGCCAAAGAAATAATTAGGATCCCAAGAGCACTCAGTTCATAGGCTTGCATCATATCTAGTATAGCACTGTTAACAGGACGGTCAGTCAATAGCGAAAGCAAAGCTTCTCACATCTCTATGACTCTTTGTTCTCATGACCTCAAACTGATTGACTACATTCAATATAAAGGAGAAAAAAGGATTTATCCCTCTATTCAACTACCCATCCAATAGCATTTGGCTTCAGAATACTTTCTTCTTTTTCTTTTTCTATGGACTGCATAAATCTTATCTTTCAGCCCATAAAGAGCTTTTTTAAGAAAATCCTTGAGGTGTCTTAACATAAATCTCTTCATCAAGTTTTTCATTAAAAAATACAATTTAACATCAAGTTGAAATATCTTCTATTTCTTTTGTGCAACAACAACAATTACGGTTCTAATTGTCTCAAGACGAGCAATTGGAGAGAATTTTTTTAAAAAATCAATACCTAGTTTTGAGTGAAGCCTCTAGCAACCAATTTCAATAAAAAAAGGATATATTCAAAAACATAAGAAAATAACCATTTTTCATGAATTGACCAACAATAAGCAAATTTTCTTCCAATTCAGGAACCTAAAGCACATCATAAATTTGCTTACCACTCCACTTGATGTTGATTGAAATGATACCTTTAGCTTTTGCATCAACTAAGGCTTCATTCCGCATTCTCACTTTAATAGTGATTCTATTATTAATCGAGGGAAAAATATTTTCATCTCAAATCATGTTATTGTTACAATCACTATCCACATACCATTCATCTCTTTTTGTTAAAGCATCATATTTAGAAGCAAATAAAAGATTTTCTTCCCTTCCTTTTTTTTCACAAAAATTTGGTTGCGCCCGTTCTTGTGCCAACAATCCTTCTTAATGTGACCAAACTTTTTAAAATAATTACATTAGGGATTGCCTTTGTGCCAATATTTTTTTGTAGTGTGATTGGTCTTTTTGCAAATTTTACATAAATGATTAGAACTTCTCTCATCTTTTTTTCTTAAACATTTTTCGAAGAATCATCATGATCGTGCTTCTTTTTTGAATTGTAATTCTTCTTTTGTTGATCTTTTGATATTTTTTTCAGAATTCTCATTTGTTCTAAACTGAAAAACTAGCCTTTTGGATTGATCTTCACGAAAAAATCTTCGATTCTCGTGTGCACAAAAAGATCCAACTTGCTTTTTGATTGAAAGCTTTGAAAGATCTTTTGTTGCCTTAGTGATAAAAACAATGTACTCATATTTTTTTGTAACACTAATTAGAATCTTTTTCACAACTTAATGGTCAGAAATTGTATCACCATGATTTCTCATTTCATTAACAATATTCATGACTCTTGTGCAATATTCGTCTACTTTTTCAGATTCTATCATCTTCAAATTTTGAAACTCTGTTTTACGAGTTTGAAGATTTATAGTGCGTACCTTTTCGTCACATACACTTTAGTTTCCAGATGTAATGACCCGAGAGCACCCCCAAGTCGTCACATGGCAAACTCGACCTCCTAGAGGTCTTGTACAAGCCTTTTTTTTATAATGGTAACTTTACTTCTATATATCCACATATATACTACAACCATACTGTAGTACCCTTTTAAAAAGTATTACAACTTACAATTTGTGATTCAGTTCTGAGCCTTACAAAAAGTTAAAAACATCACAAACATCTCTTGTTTGAGGTAGTAGTTTTTGCTCTCACAAAAAAATAATAAAGGCCATTTTAAGATTCTGAATGTTGTTTTGAGTCCTCTCGAAGCACATTTTGTTCCTCTCAATCCAGTTTGACCACCAAATACATGCTGGGACGATCTTTCATTTTTCTTCCTTGTTGCTCATATTACCGTCCATATTCTAGCATCTTAGGACGTTTGCAATGCTTCTAGGTTTCACCAAACTAATCCCTTTCCAACTGATGAACATCCTCCAAAGCTGATTTGTCCATTTGCAGTGCAAAAAAAGATGGTTGATTGTCTTAGCATTCATTCATTACATAAATATGAAAAATAGTGTGGAATTAAAACTTTTCACAATAATAGTCAAACTCCTTTATAAAACGTAAGAAAAAAACTAAGTTTCATCATTGGTTATCTTAGACACAAGACATCATTATAGGATCATATCTCTTTCATCAATTTGAAAAGAAACTTATGTTTTATTACAAAGTCTTTTAAAAAGGAAAACTAGAGCTAAGTACCATGCCCTCGATCATATGAGGTAGGACTATTCATGGTTATGGTTAACTACCAAATCAAATTGCATTCCGAACTAACTGATTAAAACAACTGATATTTAGTTTAGTTTGGTTAGGTTTGAATGTTAAATTTTGAAAGTCGATACTATTTGATTTGGTTTTGGTTTTACTAAAAAGTAACCGCAAAAACAATCAAATCGAACCGATATATTAGATATATAATTTTTATAATTATTTATATATTATTCATAGTTAAATTAGAAATATTTTTTTAAATTTTTATTAACTTTAAGTCTTTAACTTACCATTTGCTCAAGCCAACACTTCAGCTCAAATATAACAATCTCAAATCCATGTCCATCAAAATCAATTTTAGTTTTTACCTATTGTACTTCACATAAAATAGTTACACTTTCTCTTAAATGAGTCAGTTAGTGTAATGATAAGGCAAATATTGCTTAATTGCTTGACTAAACTGAAATTAGTTTTTCTGTAGATTGTTCATGTACTTGGTGTTTGTGTCTATCAAGATTTATACCTCCTCAAAAAATTATTACTTTCAAACAAAATAAACCAAAAAATTGAACCAAATCGACAATAGCCAAACCGATGGTTATTTTTTTCGTTTGATTTGGTTTGATTATAGAAATTTCTAAAACGATTAAATTGGTTTGATTTTGATTTTAATCAATAACCAATCCAAATTGAACCACGACACCCCTAATATGACGACATACCAATCTTGTGAGAAATCTATTTTTCAAGCTTGAACTTCTAGAAAATCCTTACTTGCCACCTATACTTGTAAACATAGAGAAACATATGAAATTAACATAATTGATGCACTAAGTATGGTGAACATGCGATAAAACCATGCAAAAAGAGACATTTACTTAAAGATATGATTTTTCATGCTATTTTGATAGAAACCTTCATCACAAGAATTTAATATACATACTACAAGTCAACGAGCACATATAAAACATATTCCATATTTTACAAGTAAGTCTTTCGTCACTTTAGACCCTCTACTTAAGGTTACTCTAAGACTCACATAAGTAAAACATGAAGAGACCACCCATACACCTTCTTTAAGCACACCTAAGTGATCCTCAAAGCTACCCTAGATAAGAACCTTTCTATTCAACATGCTTTTACTAAGTGAGCATTATTCAACTTAGCCATATAAGAGATAATTAAACAATTAGGGGACTCCACATAATGGTCATGGAAGACCTAGAGAGCTCACTCTAGCATCTTCAAATCCTACTCGTGTCATGTGTATATAGCGTTCCATTCCACTACTTACACTTCGTAGAAACTATCCAATACTAGAATGCACATTCCACATGATGAGAATAGGCATTAAGCGACATAGACCATACTAGCTAGGTATGTAATCCGGTGTCATCAAGACCCCACACCGTGGATGATGTTCTACTTGCTAAGGGTAGTACTAAGACACATCCCATGTAGGCACATGATTAGGGGATATCAAAAGATTTCTATGTACTCTAGCCTCATACTCAACTAGAGCTACTCCCTTGAGCATATCCACTTGGTGTTTTGCCTAAGTTCTCATAGAGTTATTTCATTCTCATAGGTGTATTAGAGAAAGTACCATCACTAAGTCCTACAACTCATAATACCATTTCCAAGGATGGGTCCACTAGGGCTGCGGACCAAGGTCTATTTGGATAGCTCTTAATACTTCCTTAAAGATGGTTTCATGTTGTTCCAGCCAACCTACCTCTAAGTCCATCATTCCACTCAAGAAGGATACCATTACGGTCTACCACTTCAAGGCATTTTCATTAACCTTCTTTTCTTATTCAAGGTTCCATATTAGTCTTTCATGGAAGGGTACCTACTTTAGGTGTACCGATCCTAGACTTTCATTCTTTCATTCATTCAAGACAAGGGTGCCTAAGCCTACCAAGTTAAGACACAATATTCATCATATCATTTATTCAATATATTTCAATTACTCAATAGGGAAAACTAAGTCTACCAACACAAGGTACAACATCATTTTAGACAGACTCCCCTTAGTCCTTCATCATCATATATCAATAATTAAAGAGAAATTACTTTCAATCATATCATTATAGCACCCATACAAGATCATATCGACATCACATAAGCACCTTCACCTTATACATTCACTCGTACCATATCATGATATACCATAATTCACATAATAATGCCGACAAGGCCATGTTCATGACATTTATAACAATTAAACACCGTCACCATAAGTGGACCATACCAATTAATAGAAATTTGATATCAATTCTAATCTAAACAAAGGAATTAGGTTAACTCACCACATTCCAATATCCATAATCATCATTCCTTAGCTTTTTCAAATAAATTCACACAACATGAGATCTGACTGATGATAATGTCTATAAGACTAAGCCAACAATTGATTTATATCAATGATCCAACAAAACCCAATATAGATATAAATACTATAAGGCAAACTATGAACAATTTCAACAATGATTAACATATAATTCAATAGCCCATAACAGTCTAAACATAAATTCAACACAAATAATCAATACATTCACTTTAGAGCGAAAATTAGGAATTCAAGGAATACATGGGTTCATGCAATTTTTAATCATAAAACCATCAATTAACATTGAATACTTTAATTTAAACATTTTTATGCGATAACCCATGCTTAGAATTCGAAATAGGATTTTAAGATTTTTGAAGATCTTTGAAAAGCCTTTGGAATTAACTTCTTGAATGAGAGAAAAATCAAGGATGAAATCTTTATACCTTACTAGTTGAAATCCCCATGAAATTGATGGAGAAACCATTGAAAATCTTCACTCCTAGCTTCAACTTGCCTCTAGCTCCCATGCAGTTGAGAAAGAATTCTATTTGGGAGAGGGATTTTGATTTTGAAAAGTGAAGTCTAATTTAGGTCTAGGTGTTTAAACTAACTTATAATACATCAAAGCATCGAAAATGCCGTCTAGGACTTAATTAGGACGTGAGGTGAATTTACCTCATCTCCCCTGAGTTGGTCGAGACCCTGCAGAAATTGCAAGTGCCAAACGATGGCTCCCATTGACGGGGCGTCGTTTGGACGACTGTCTGTCCTGCATGTCGTGGTTTTGATCAAAAACCCCTCATTTGGGGGCTAAGCTCCCACAACTGAGTGTAGATCCACTCCCCCTTTTGATGGGGCGTCAGTTGACCTACTAAGCGTCGTTTGGGGTCGTGGATTGCATTGTTTTGGCAGCTGCATTGGCAAACGTTTGGGTCCTTCTCAGGGACCCTCAGGGTGGTCTTGGAGAGTCGTACCTGGATGTTTCGACCCTAAACATGGTCATCTAGATTTTAGGGTCCCCTCCTATCATTTTAGAGACCAAACAACGCATAAAACATTCAAAGACACACTAGCAACACATAAGAAATTTTCAAACGTCTTGATCGTTCTTCGACATTTAGCTTCCAAACTCTTTAAATTGTCTCCTAAAGCTATTGTATGTTATTAACTCTTAGAACACATATGAGTCTCTAGTTTATCCTAGTTCATTTTGAGGGTTGTTACACAAGACAATCCCAAACTTCCTTTGCAGTCTTACAAGTAGCAATTTTGCAAAATATGCTCTTGAGACTTCCATTTGGATTTTGTTCAAGGCTTTTGCATTTTGACGATACTTAGTCTCAACAATTTTCATCTCAGCTGCTGTAAGTTCATCATTGTTTTCTGGAGCTTCAAAGCTATTTGCAACTATAGTCCATAAATTTTCGGCTTTCAAATGTGTTTTCATTCTTATCTTGCAGTTATTAAAAGTCAATTTAGTAAAAAAATAGAGTAAGAACAATTTGTTTTGGATGCCATTTTTTTTCTTCACCTAACCCCAAAATTAAGAATGAAACCTGCTCTTGATACCAATTTGTAGGAAATGTAGAATGACAATACCATCCTTAGAGAATATTCAAGTTTTATATAGGCTACTTAAGGCCACTTGAGATGATTACAATCAGCAACTACATCTCTATTTATAATAATGTAAATCAAAAGTCTTGCACAAATAACTAGATACATGTATTACGAAATTTTAAAAGATGTTTTTAAAAAATTAAGAGACAATTTCAAAAGACTAAACGTTGATGTATTAATTCCAACAAAATCCCTTTGTCATAAATAAAAAAAATCATCGTTCATCACTAAAAATAGTCAATGCTGCTTCATTAGTTCCCTCTTCTATGCTTCATTACAAACTTTGCCTTTAATATTTGAAAAAACACATTCTGTACTGCACTTTTGCCACATTTTTTTAGGATAGATGTCACCTTGTCTTTCACAAATAAAAATATATCTCAATATGCTTTTTATTAAGAAAATAAGCTCATCCACCACATATATTGTCAAGGAAGATTACAAATAGGGTGAGTTTAGTTAAAGCTAAAATTTCCAGTAATTTGCAATACATCATAGAATCCTTAAATGCTTAAAAACCTTAACCAAACTATCCCTTTTCATTAGTTAATTGCCTTACACAGAATGAGAAAACTCCCCTATGATTAGTAAAAGACATAGAGTTGTATTCATTTAAAAAACAGGTGAACAGCTTCATTTTCATTAATAGTAAAAGACATAGAGTTGTATTCATTCAGGCGCTTTTCCATACTCTCCCTGTACAACCCTTCAACTTTCTAATAATATTTTAATCACATACTAATTCCTATTTATCTGAGATTCACTAAAAGAAGGAATTAGAAAAGGCTTAAATTGAAAAATATACATCATATATTATTATAGGTGGGAAGTGTTATAAAATCAAGCTCATAAGAGATATAATTATAAAAAAAAGAAGAGAAGAGATGTAGATAGAAGAAGAGGAATTTTCTTATTATTCAAGTGTATTCAAGTCTCATATGTATCTATATTACAATAGTGAATGAACAACCCTATTTATAGAGTGAGAAATCACTCCAAAGGTCACCATATTAAGTATCATAATAAATAGATACATTCTTATCCAAAAAGGTTCATGTAACCTAGTGAATATGAATGGTTGTTCATGTACCAACCTTATGGACTATCCACTCATTCAATGAATTTATAACACTCCCCCTTGGATGTCCATAGATAATGTGCCTCGTTAAAACCTTACTAGGAAAAACCCTGTGGGACAAATTCTAGTGAAGGAAAAAGAGTACACATATCTTTTGATACGCACCATACGCACCATTTGTTGCCTCATTAAAAACCTTGCCAGGAAAATCCAGTGGGAAAAAACCTCGATCAAGGGAAAAAGAGTGCAACGCGTATTGTACTCCCCTGATTAAAACATCACTTAATTTCTTGTGATGATGTCTCCAATCTTCGTACATTGTGGTTGGTATATTCCTTTTTAAAAGAAAAACCACACATTTCTTGAATATAGTGTGTCATTTATCTCAACCAGACGCACTTTTGACTTGCTTCATGGAGGACTTTTATTTTTGCAGAGCAACATTTGCTTCATTGATCCCCAGGATATTATTGTGCCTCCACATGCAAACACATAGCGTGCTTGAGATAGAGCTTTATGCGGATCAGATAAATATTCTGCATCTGCGTAATCAATCAATTTTGTCTTGGATTCCTCGGGATAGAATAAACCCATAACTATGGTCCTTCGAGGATATTCAATCATGTGCTCAACACCATTTCAATGTCCTTTTATCGGGGAGAAACTGAATCTTGCCAGTAAATTTATTGCAAAACAAATATCTGGTCAAATATTGTTAGTAAGATGCACTAGTGCCCTGATTGCACCAAGATAGAGTTTCATCACCAAGAAACTCTTATCCTTATTTTGAGATCAAACTGAATCGTCATTTATGTCAAGTGATCTCATAATCATTGGGGTACTCAATGAATGTGATATATCCACATAAAATTGCATCAAAATTTTTCAGTGTATGTGCACCGTTAGACAAATATTTTATTTGTCAAATTAACAATCTGTAGGTCAAGACAAAATTTTGTCTTACCAAGACCTTTTCATAAAAATACAAGGACAATTAGGGTCATTCTTTTGTACCCTTTTTCTTCCTTGACTATTTCAATCCATATAAGAATTCTTGAAGCTTTATTGGATAAGTTTCTTTCAAACTCTTATATGCTTCAGACACCTCGATTGTTTCAAAGATTTTCATATAACCTTCATTGTCTAGCTAGACATTACAATTATTCATTTACATGCATTCAAGTTTTCATATGTTGCCAGATCAAAACAAACCTCATTTCATCCACCAAAGGAGAAAACATCTCCACTAATGTCAGGATTTTTGCGATAAACCTTTATGCCCCAAAGCACAAACCGTATTTGATATCTTACGGTTATACTATCGCATAATAATTTATTTGTACCCCACTGACATTATACCTTGATTTATGGACTACCAGTCCAAAATGTCACTTTTCTAAGTGAAACAAAATATACTTGAATTGTGCATTTTACTTGGCCAACCATTTATCTGTTCACACTATATGACAGATTTGAATTCAAGATCCTCATCACAATTTATATCATTGAGCGCTACCTCATATCAAAGATACCGTCGACGGTTATTTGATATCGATTCCAACAAGACATAACTTATCGAGATCTCTTCATTTTTCATTATTTCAGGTACCTGAACCTTTTTCAAGATTTTATGAATTGTTATGTCAATGTGCTCTTTTATAGCACTTGCCTCATTATCATGACCATATTGATCATTTGCTCCTTCCTTCTTCAAGGAATTTTATATTTGGAATCGATTGGTCTATTACGCTTCCGGCGTATCATAGACTCTGACCTTCAAGGACTTCACATTGGAGCATTTGCAGCTGAATTATATCATAGGGTCAGTGTATTCATCTGGCAACTGATTTGCAACATTATGCAACTGAATTATCTCTTGAACTTTAAGTTCACATATTTATTTTAACGAGGATCTAGATAATTCATAATTAACCTCACACATAATTTTCAGCTATCAATCATCTCTCCCCCTAATGTTAGAAAATCTAACATTCATTCCACCCTTATTTGGAAGTTCATCTCTGTGCGTGGTGGAGTAATTAAAATCATAACCGCACATTCAACATTTTAGATGAAAATTATATGGTTCCTGACCCTGAACCAATTTTAATGGGGAAGCCTTGTTGGTTTGATGCATACATGTGTTGCTACATGTTAAACAAAATTATCTCATACCAAATCTTATCTGGGAGTTTTGTTCTCATAACCATGATTTAGCTATAATTGGAGGCATACAATTTCTGCTAAATAAACCAGCATTATCAATATAATTTCATAATTTGGAACTATTTCAACCTTACAAAAATCAATTTGTAAGTTGACAACAGAATACATGTGACCATCGCATAAATGCATTAATCATATAGTTGCAAATGATCCACATGACGGTGAACGGGCCCATATTCACCCTTTTATATGTTCCAAAAATTTTAGGGGATTACAGTCCCGATCTTAGCTGGTACAATGATCATTTTATCAAGAGAACAAGCAACACAAGAGAATTCTTGAAGAATCTTTATTTCTTCATCATACAAGTCACCTGAATTCTCAATCACGTTTGCATCACATTTAATCGGAATGGTCAATCAGTCATGCCAACTGATCTTTATTTTAGTACACTTATAATTTACTTTTACATGTGATTTCATCAGCATGTACATGTTTGTATGGAACAAACAAGAGGAAAAGTGGGGTAATCTTTTACATAAACATTTATAACCCTCTTCGGTTGTAGTGATTTATAGTCTCAATATTTATTTTCAATTCATCCGAAACTTAAAAAGTTTCTTTTGAGACTTACTACAACCCCAATATTATTCCTCTGATAATAGCACAACTCGTTAGAGCTTGCAATTAATTTTATGTACTATTACATATTGCATGACACCATCCCTATGTTGAGCATCTCCTTCAAGGAGGAAATTATATTATTATTGTTATGGTCAAAATCATTACGAGCAAGACGTCTTTCTTGCTTTACTTTTGTTGTACCATAGGTACACAACCAATGACAAATTTGTATTGCCACACAATAATGACCACAATCCTTATAGGCAAGAACTATTTCTTTCTTTTGCCCTTTCGGTAGTTCATACCATAGTGACGTATAAAACGTACAATACAATTAGTCATTTCTGCCAAATAAAATTTATTTCCTCTCAAATCTCCCGTAGAGATGAGAAGTGACATGTATCATTTTTTCTCAAACCTTCCATAGAGGTGAGTTGTGACATATATCCAATCCATAATGATTTTATCACATTTGGACCCATTCTCTTATAGAATGGTCGAGCATTCACGATACTCATTACAAGTCACATTCTCTTCAAGGATTGGACTAATTATTTATATGTACTTCATAAATTTGCATTATAAGCACATTGTCATGGCTTTAAAATTCATCATATTTCCATGACACACCTCAACATCACTTTGAAAGATTAAGTGTACCATCACTTTATCTTGTATCATGATAGAGGATTTATAAATTTGTCAAATTATTGGGTTGACAACATTCACAAGTCTAATGACCTTTCATACCATTTTGATAAAAATTGCCTTCACATTTTGAAGGACTATTTGAAGAACTCATAGTGTTCTTCCTTTTATCATTACCACAATGATGACTATTATAATTATGTCCCTCCACGCCCTTATTCATATCATTAATCATTTTTCATCTTTCAGACTAACATTCACTGCTACCACATTCGTATGATTGAATGGAGCAAGTTAACAGGCGGATTTCAGAGTTATTACATGTTGCTACCACATTCTTTTCAAGGAATGAAGCAAATTCAATAGAACGAATTTCAAGACTTTTCATCAAAGCCTAGTCATCATTATATCATCATTATGGTGCATTGACTCAAACTCAATGTCTTATCCATATAAGGCGTTTTACGTCATAATTCTATGGGACTTGAACCCAATCACGGTGCATCAAAACTCAAATTGATGTCTTACCCTTTTGGTGCGATAGAACTTGAATCTATCGTCTTATCCCCAAATATTTTTATTATGATGCATCCGGACTTTAACCTGATGTCTTACCCTTTTGGTGCGATGAAACTTGAATCCATCGTCTTACCCTTAACCAACGGTATAATAAATCGAAGTACAACATGACTCATCCTTTGAGTCTTTCAAAACAATCAAAATAACATTCAAATTCATGCTATTAAAATTTTATACCTTCTTCTATTTAAGAAATTTTGTATAGCATGTCATATTCAACCAATAGTAGTATATGTCTTCGGTTCCTGATAATTGTTAGTGACTGAATACTATTTTTATTCTAAATCATAAAAATATTCTAGAAAATACATACCTGATTTTATGCATATAATACCTTGATTCTCATAACGAGATCAACCAAAACATGAGTTAAAGAAAAACTAAAAATCAATCTTAATTGACTAAAGACTCATGCTGATAACGTGTTATAAAATCAAGCTCATAAGAGATATAATTATAAAGAGAAGAAGAGAAGAGATGTAGATAGAAGAAGAGGAATTTTCTTATTATTCAAGTGTATTCAAGTCTCATATGTATCTATATTACAATAGTGAATGAACAACCCTATTTATAGAGTGAGAAATCACTCCAAAGGTCACCATATTAAGTATCATAATAAATAGATACATTCTTATCCAAAAAGGTTCATGTAACCTAGTGAATATGAATGGTTGTTCATGTACCAATCTTATGGACTATCCACTCATTCAATGAATTTATAACAGGAAGATGTTAAATTCAAAGTTAGATTATGAAAATGCCCTCCACTAATTTTTTAAGTTAAAATTTTTTTTTACTAATTTTTAAAATTAAATCAATAATGACAATTAAACTAGACCAAATACATGATTAGATGTTACAACTTATCATTTTCCATTAATGAATTTGATTGGTCAATTCATGAAAAATGGTTATTCTCTTGTGTTTAAAGATAATTAATGCAAGATTTAGAATAATTATTTACAATTTCATTACAATGCATTCAAAAATGAAATTGTAGATGATTCATAACTTTGTCACGAAAAAATTTGTCACTTAAATTTTCATGGTTTGACACTTCTCGAGCAAAAAGACATTGTGTCAGACCTTTGTGATATACATACGAAGAATAAGGTAGATAATACTTCTATCATATCTTTTAGATGTGTCAAATCAAGAAGAGAAAGAGGAATAGGAAGAGGAAGATGTCCCTCAAGGATGAGGAGAAATCTCATATTGAGACGATGAAGAATCACTTTTAAGAAGAACAAAAATGTTGAGTGACATTTATCAAAGATGCAACTTTGTCGGTGTTAAGAAAGAAAATTATGAGGAGGCAACAAAGCATGATGTTTGGAAGAAAGCCTTGGCAGAAAAAAATCGGAAGATTGAGAAAAATAAAACTTGGGAGTGTGTGAGTATACCCAAATTAAGAGAAGTTGTAAGTCTAAAATGGATTTGCAAAATCAAACTCAATCAAAAAGGAGATACTCAAAAACGCTAGAGAAAAATGAAATTCAGTTGCAATTATTGTCATACAGGAGAACAACTTATTGACATCTTCACCACAACACTTCCAAGTGAAAAGTTTTGTCATCTTCGAAAAGGCATTGGAATTTTCAAGCAAATGCATTAAGGGGGAGTGTTGGAATTAATGCATTATGTTTAGTATTTCAATATTGTCTCTTAATTTCTCAAGAAGTCTTTTAAAATTTTGTAATACATGTATCTAGTAATTTGTGATACATGTATCTAGTTAATTGTGAAAGACTTTTTGTTTTCTATTTTGAATACTATAAATAGTGATGTAGTTGATGTCACTAGTGTCCTTAAGTAGCCTATAATAAACTTGAGTAATACTATTTTCTTCCTATGAGAGGCTTAATATAGTAGTATGTTGACAAACGAAAAAATGCACGTGGAAGAAGGGCCAAGAATGATTGAGGCATGAAGCACTCAAGCTTGAAGAAAGCAGATGAGTGCTCGGGTGCGATGGAATCTATTGGGGAACAAGGTGGTGAAAGCTCAAGAGGCTACCAAAGACGTCTAGAAGGAGCTGTCATCTCACCTTGGAGGCCTCAAGGCATGTTGGATTTAGGTGATGGGTGGTTCTAAAGAGGTCCATGGAGGCGGCCAGTAGACTTGAGGGATACTATAATTGATCTTAAAGATTCCTTCTTCGCAGTAAATATGAAGGGACTCCCACAATTTATAAAAACACCTAGTGAGCAAGTTCATCTAGAAAAGTCAGTGTACTAGTAATTAAAGTTTTCCAAGTGTGGTGAATCAAGTGAGTCTTTTTTAATATATTACACAAACATAGCATGCTTGCTGGCTGTTGGCACTTGTGAGAGTCAAGCCACACTTCGGAATAAGTTTTAACCTGACTGTTATCAAGGGGATCGGATGCTATTGCTAGGTGCTGCAGGTGGTGTATAACGAGTCTAGTTCAATGACACCATGTTTCTGTCAACCTGATGGTTTGGCCAAATTAAGTGAAAGGAAGAAAATGAAAGTACATAGCTTAAGAAATGATTACATTGTATGAAGGGTATTATTGATTCATTTTTGTTGCTACATGTGATATTGTCACTTATATATATGTAATATTTGTTCCAATTTTAACCAACCCTCAACTACTTGAGGAGTTCAAGAGTTGCTTATGTAATTCTTATCAGAATAGTTGTCATTTAGAATTCCATTTTGCTATTTACCTTTGATTTTTACTGTTAAAAAAGTAAGGGAAAAAAGAGTAAACAGGGAGAATTTTGCAGCACGCAGGAGATAATAGAGCGATATAAGAGGCATACTAAAGACAGAGTTCAACCTGAAAACCAAGCTGGGCCACAGTATCTACAGGTAGATTCTAGTTTTATGTCTCCTCCGTAGGATGTAGTAGAAAACAACTAGTATTTTCTCGCAAAAAAAAAGTTAATAAAGGCTGACTGTAGCTTTACACAACAATGCAGTATATGCAGCATGAGGCAGCAAATTTAATGAAGAAGATAGAGCTCCTTGAAACAGCGAAAAGGTTCAATTAAACCTTACTCCAAAAGTTGTTGCACTGTCATTCCTCTCCTTTTTTTAGTAAGTTTTTAAAGATAAACAAATGAAAATTTTCATCAGGAAGTTCTTGGGAGAAGGTCTGCAGTCCTGTACCCTTCAAGAAGTACAACAGATAGAAAAACAGTTGGAACGGAGTGTTGGCACCATCCGGGCACGAAAGGTTTCTTGATTATATTGAAGTCTAAGAAATGATCTTGTTCTTCTTATGAAGTCTCAGCAACTTAATATTTATCTTATCTTGTTCTTTTCAGCTTCAAGTTTTCAAGGAACAGGTTGAGCGACTAAAAGAAAAGGTAAGGCCACACTGAGTGATATATTTTGAGCTTTAATTCACACAAAGGTTAAAAAAAAATAACAATCTATCTATAGGCCTTACTTTGTCGAATGTGAATGTCTATCGAAGAATTTCCACTTGTTTTCTTTAAGCTTCCCATTCTTATAAATACAGGAGAAAATCCTTGCTGCTGAAAATGCAGAACTGAGGGAAAAGGTATAATTTACATTAACCTTAGATCCATCTTAGTATAGTCTTCTTTTCTCCAACTCATAGTCGGATATAAAATTAACTTATCTAGCGCCTATGTTTTCTGTTAGTTTGGTAGTCTTCAACAGAGAGAAACACCAAATGTAGAGAAGGAAGGAGAAGCTCTTTGTATAGATGGTAGCGAAAAATCAGATGTTGAAACTGAATTGTTTATAGGACTACCGGAGTGCAGAGAAAGACGTCTCTAAAAGAAATTGATTTGGTGAAACATCTGCAGTTAAAAGGGGTATATAGTCAATTGTCAAATAGTGCTAATGCTAAATAATTTGTGCATTTGAGCAAAGCAAACTAATTAGGCTTATGTCTCTTAGGCGCAGCTGATTGAACTTTTAATCATCTATGAGATGGTTTGTACTAAGGGTATGTATTAGTTTTATTACGTTTGATTGACAGTAATCTTAGTAATGAACTCTTCTGCTTACTGCAGCTTTCATATTTTCGAGACAACTATAGTCTATATTACTCTAAACAATATTCTTGCTTGCCTCTTAAGAAATTCATCACCGCATGATCACAATTAGAATGTGATTTCATTCTTGCCGCGGACACAGTGTATGTAGGCTGCATTTACCTTGGTTATGTCAGCTAATTGGTCGCGGATGCCTTAACACAAGTAGCCTTTGTTGATGGCCTCATAAGGGCAATCTATGTAAGACATTAGACATGTTTCAAACAATTTTAGTTGTTGCGACACTAGAAATGATGAGAATAATGTCAAACACTGAGGAGTTGTTTAGCTTTGTATCTTTTCTCGGCTTTTATATCCAACTTTGAATAAGGTTCCTTTAATTATCAAAACCTGGTTTTATTTATTCGGTAAGATTAAGACGTCTCAATTATATCAAACTTATGATGCAACAAATTAAGTATTCAAGGAGAAATATTTTTTTTGCACTGTAATTTCTACATTAGTAATTCGAACATATTACTCATGGTCGTTTAGGTGGTTTAAGCGGGCCCAAATTATAAAAAGATAACAAAGACTTAAAACTTATGGCTCAAAGGCAATACTGAATATTAGGTATGTTTATAAATTATTTCATTAAATATACAAATGAAAAGATACAATTTTTTTAAAAAAATAATATTATTACAACATTAGTGGTAGGTATATTAGCCTCTCTATTTTCTATAGTAGGAGTTTCAGTACTAGTAATAGTAGCATCAGTACAAGTTACATCGTTAGTAAGAACAATTTTATTATTATATGTTCTTTCTTTTACTTCGATCCTTTGTTTTGCTCACTTAGTTACTCTTTCCGTCTGGTATTATTTGTCATATTATTCTTTGAAATATTACCTTTGTTAATTCAAATTAACTATGCATTACCAATTAATTTTGTGAGAAAATAGGGGGAAAAAATTATAAAGTTAAAAACAGGAGTGTATATGACACTTGCTAAAATTATACATTACTATATAACATGCATTTCAAATCATAATTATATGTCACTTGAGTTTTTTAATCTGAAAAACTTAAAAGCAAAAAACTTGTACTAGTATAATCCATAATTAGAATTAGAAATTAAAGACCCCAACCATGGATAATGTTACTCTCAACAGCCATGTTCCTTGACCCTGAGGCTCCATCTGCAGCCATATACTGATGATACCTACAGTTTTACATTAATGTTAAAGCTAATTAGGTCAAGTAAAATGACTTTCGAAAAAACAAAAGAAAAGACGTTTTTTTAATGTGAATTATCATAAGTTGAGTGAGCGCGATCAATTAATAGATGAAAGTAATGTAGGTGCATACCCTATTTGAAGAACTGGATCAGGTAAATCACAGTCCATGTGATTTGATTGAGAATGGTGGACATGAAAGGTGCTGCTTCCTGCTTCATCTAAAGATGCATTACAATTACTCCATGGAAAAGGAACACCTTGTCCTTCACCCTCAAACTGTCAACATACAACAAAGAACATTCAAACATATGCACTCGCTTGCTCTGATATTTTTAAAGAATTCGAGCAATATTATGGAGTAGTACCGATGATAGTTCAAGAGAAACCTTAATCTTCAACTGCTTGTTCACATCACCAAGATGACGCTCCTGATAACATGAATAAAAATCAATTACCAACGTAAATGAATTTAGAATTTTTTTTTTAAAAAAAACATTTATATAATATACTTAATTTTAAAAAGAAATTATGAATTCACGTGTATCAAAGTGAATATACCCCCTTGATAATTAACCACCAAGATGTATCATATACATCATTGAATAAACCTCAAACTATTTCAACCCAACTTAATTTACTCTACGACTATAATTATTTAGGTGGTATTCCGAATAGCTAGTTTGGAAAGGAAGAAATTAGTCATTCAGCATTTTATACATCTTACCTTTCTACGAAGCTCCTCCATCTGTTCCATCATTATTTGTGTCTACAAAATGTAGAAACAAATTCTTAATATTTTATGATACAGCTCGACTTACGAGACAGAAAAGGTAAATCCAAATTTAGTGGACCTTAAAAGAATTAGATTTGAATACATGAGGCAAAGAGAAGCCTCATGGCTCAAGCAACTAATATCAATTGTGTGAACACGATATAATAAAGTTTTTCATATATCATATTTAACAACAATGGCAAAAAGATGGCAATTTAGTATATACCTTTCTTTGTCTAGCTTGTGCAAGTGCACCTTCAAGTTGTTTTTCAAGATTTTGCAACTCCTTCACACTTAGTGCTCCAAGATCTTCACCAAGCAAGTGCCTTCATATGTATTATTATACCAATAAAAAAAACATCTCAAAAAACTTAAACACACTTAATTTCAAGGATATATATATATATATGTGTGTCAAAATTATAATATAATTATGTCAAATGAATAAGCAAAAATGACATAAATAACCTTTGAGTTCGTTGAAGTGCTTCAAACTTGGCCTTTAATTTAGAGACCTCTTGGTACCAGCTCTAAATTTACAACAAAAATAAAAAATTTATGCAAAACATGATAAGTAAAAGTTAGTAAAATCCTAGATGAAGCTACAAACCTGTGTTTCTCTTTCACCACAATTGTCTTGAGGATTAAGGCAACAACGTTGGTACCTCTCAAGGGTTTTAGTGATACTGCCAACAAAACAAACATAATATTCAAAATATTACTTTTCTTTCCAAATCTTATTCTTATTGTTTCAACTAATTAAGTGACACGATTAAGGAGAGATAAAACATAATTAATGGTAACCAATACTCTTACTGATTTCAAGGCTATTAAATAATGCCTTGTTGAGGGTAAAAAACACTCAAAAGACATATAATATTACATAAAACATGTAAAGGCATCAACATAAAATTTGTGATTTCGACTTGAAACGAATTTTAAGAATATAAAAAAAAAATTTAAAATTTGTGATTTTAAATTATAAATTATGGATGTGTGAAAGTGTCATTTATTTTGCGATCATAAGGTCATATTGAAAAGTAAATTTAAAAAAAAAAAAACAAATACAAGACACACTCCTTTTATAAATGGAATAAAGAAAGTTAAAACAAATAAATTGGAATGAAGCGAGTACTGCTAAATAAGGTGTATGGGAGTCAAGCTCATACCAAGTTTAATTTCCACTATCATATTTAGCACTATATGTAAGCTACAGCCTATTATGTTTAATAGTTTAAATATTTTGATTATTATACACGTTAATATGATATCAAAGCAGAGAAAAATTCCAAATTCAAATCCTACGGCCACCACTTTAAAAATAAAATTCACATATATAACCATGAAAAAGACTCATCAGGCTCGACCATCCATTCTACCCCAAATCAAAAAAGAAAAATAAACACAAGATCAAACAAACAAACTATTGATTATATAATGGACAAAAAGGAGGCATACATTAGAAATTAAAAAGACAAAAGCTGGAAGAGTACATTACACAAGGATTAAAATAGCAAAAGTCTTCTCATTTCTATTCATTTGCTCCATTTTATTTAATTGGCCATTAGTACAACAAGTGGATGTCTTTTTCCTTCTTCTAAGTTCCAACCTTCCATATTTGGAAAGTGGAAAAAGACTTAGCAAATATAAGTGGAAACAGAAATTCATTTTGACAATTCTTTAAGGATAATTAGATAGAATATAATTATATAAACAATACTATTTAGACATTGAATTAAGGGCTTAATAGCTTTTTGTACTACTTCAGACATCCCATATTAGTTGGGGGAAAGTGGAATTAAGGGCTCTCTATAGATTAACATGTAAACATGAAAGTGAACAACTAATATGAACGTATGGAGTACTATTCAAGAAATTAAAACAAGTTTTTCATTTTGCAACACATTTGCTCCATACAAAACCCTAATTCTAAACAAAAGTGTTACATGGTAGAACAAATGTGATTATGAACACAAGAAATTATTAGTTGGACACCATTTTTTTTTTTTTTGGAAAGACAACAAAAAAAATTGAGCAAAAAAGGAGTCCTCTTTTAACACTGCTATTACCCCAAGATATTGATGTGTATGAGTTTAAAAAAGTTACCAATAACAAAAAAGCATTTTTACATTAACACTATCATTCTTCAATAAAACAATAACAAAAAAATGATATCAAGAAAACTGAAGAATATGAAAAACTCATTTTTTTGTTGGTAATATGAGTTGGTAATACATATTGAAAAACTCAAGAATCTCATAACACTCATCAGTAATAAATTTCACTAAAATGGAAAGAAAAAAGAGATCTTAATCAGTTCTTGGGGTATGGGAACTGATAAAGAAAACTCCTTTTTTCATATGCATAAAAAGTAGCAATCAGATTATATACTAACCTGCAAAACTGATAAATGCAAGAAATCTCAAATATGAACAAATTCCTTTTTAACAGGCATATGCCACTATTTTTTGATGTGCAGTTTAGTACAATACTCTCTTTTACACAAAGGATTTGGTCATAACAGAACAAAATGTATGTGTTTGGTATATGAAGTAGAAATCATTGAAAGGACTTCAAGATCTATGGATGAAAAGGTATAAAGTAGACAAAGTTTGAAACTTTTTGATGTTTTATAACCATTGGACTAACAAGTGTTCCAAAAAACAGCAAAAGCATTAAAGAAAAAGATGAAAGGAAATAGTAGGAACAAAATGGAGAGAAACCCTAGATCTTTCACATTTGTCCAAAAGAGTTGGAAGAAGAAGTTTCTAGACCTGGTCAGTTCTTACTCTGATCTTTTGATTTTGTGGATTGACCATTGAAACGTGTCAATATCCAATTGGTAGAACCAAAAACCCCTTCTCATATTCATGACATTTTGATCAAACATTAAAATGAAAGAAGAAAGAGAACTCAAAGAGAGATACAAATCTGAAAACTCCACTTAACAGACAAGAGATAAAGATAAGTTGGTGCTTGTGTAAAGTGCTGCAAAAGCCCATACCAATTTAGCAAGTCTATTTATCCAACAATTTATTTTATTTATTTTAAAAAAAAAAGTTGAATTAAAAACATAAAATCCACTCCCACAAAAACAAAAAACAACTGACCTCACTGTCTTTCACTCTCTCTGTGTTATTATCTTTCTTTATATATATGATGATCCCCATAAAAAAAACATAAAATTGTAATCTTTTTATGATTTAAAGAACCCCATTTCAAGAATTAGCTAATTAGATCCTCACAAAGTAATAAACTAGACACACTTTTCATGTGTTAAAAAGCTTAGTACATATTTATATGATGAACCTCATATGAAAACAAACATGAAGTTGTAATCTTTTTATGATTTAGAAGAACCCCATTTTCTAGAATTAGCTATTAAGAGCCCCCACAAAGTAAACTTGACAGACTTTTCATGTATAAGAAAACTTAGTTACTATGAACCCCGTATGAAAATATACACATAGTTATAATCTTTTTATGATTTTTGAAGAACCCCATACGAAAAAAAAAAAAAAACTTTGTAATCTTTTTTGTGATTTAGAAGAACCCCATATGAAAAAATAACATAAAGTTGTAATCTTTTTATGTTTTAGAAGAACCCCATATAATAAAAAAACCATAAAGTTAGTAATCTTTTTATGATTTAGAAGAACCCCATATGAAAAAATAACTTAAAGTTGTAATCTTTTTATGATTTAGAAGAACCCCATATGAAAAAATAACTTGAAGTTGTAATCTTTTTATGATTTAGAAGAACCCCATATCATCAAAAATTATTTATTACTAATAATTAAGAGCCCATACAAAGTAAACTTGACACATTTTTCATGTATATATATAAAAAAAAAAAAGATAATATATATATGTGTGTATATACCCTGCACTACCAAACTCATAGAGCTTTCCACGACTAGAGAAGATGATGAGAGCAACTTCAGCCTCACAAAGCACTGATAATTCATAAGCTTTCTTCAACAAACCATTCCTCCTCTTAGAAAATGTCACTTGACGGTTGATTTTGTTCTCTATTCTCTTTAGTTCCACTCTCCCTCTCCCCATTTTTTTCTTCTTCTATTCCTAGAGCTAGCTAATTCTATCAAAAAGATTATTTATGTTATGATCAGTAATGAATAGGGGAGGTGGGGTTAGCAATAAGTGTAAAAGTGTACTACATAATTCCCCTTCTTCCTTATAAGAAAAAAAAAGGTTCAATCTTGGATATCTCTTCTTGCAACAAAATGGTAACCTAATAATTCTTCTTTTGCTTCATTCTTTTATATAAAAAAAAATCTTCTAAGGAAAAAAAAATTGCTCTATTTTTTCCTAAAAAAACTCATTTCTTGTAATTGTAAGAAACTTTGTTACCTTCTCTTTTAGGGTAAAAGAAACCTGGTCACAGACCAATAGCAATTTATTTTCATAAAAAAAAATATTGAATTTTCAATTTCAAAGTAATGATGAAAAAAGTTAATAAGTGGTCCAAGTAATTAGGTTCAATGAATTCAAAAGGTCCAAGTTTCAGATAGTTTCTGATCATCTGTGTGAAGACATAACAAAGTTTGATAGTAGCATCCAACTAATGTCTTGGACCATCTTATTAATTGTTGAGAGACAAAGGCACACATCAACTGTTAATTTTTTGTCAAGAATTTTATTCAATATTTTTTTAAAAAAAATGCATATGGGCTGATTTAGCAACCATAATTTCTTTTAGGGGCTAATAAAAAGGTATATTTGTTAAGATTTCATGCTAATTGCCAAAAGGATACTAATTATCTAAAAAGATAAGAAACCTATAGCTTGTTCTATTTATTGCCTAGTGATAGCAAAGGGTTGTTAAGGAAAAACTTGTCTTGTAGTAGGATGTATTTAGGTATTCCTAGGCTTATGGTGGTTAGATAATAATTACCAAGAATTTAGCAATCAATTAAGGAATCATAAATCATAGTTAAATGGACAAGTGTTATATCCTTTAAGAGAACTATTTACCATATTGCACTTAATTCATTTTTAAGTGAATTTAAACAACATATCGTCTATAAATTATTGACTTTAGTTTTTTATACACAGATAATAATAAATATTTTTTAAACTATCAAATTAAAATATTTCACATTGGTTGTAAATGGTAGCAAATGTGGTTTCGCTAAATCTTCTAACACAATGTTACCCTTCTAGGTTTAAGAGTTTAGTCTCCATCTTATGTATCCCTCTTCTATCAACAAGTTGTCCTCCTCGTCTTTGATGCACTTCATTTGACAAAGGTTCTTCTATTTCACCTTGTTTAGCTTATACATAAATCAATTGAAGAAAGTAGAAAAATTAACCCAAAATAAAGCGCGGCCAAAATGTGACTTTACAAGTCTTCAAATTTAATTTCCACGGTTCAAATCCAAGACGTTAGAAAATCAGGTTGATACAACAATAAATGAAGCATTAAATATTGATTATAGATATTCATATTATCACAGTGAAGTTCTTTATTTGTTGCGATGTCTTCTCAGACTTTTCATAAGTCTTTCAAAGACTAATATCAATGAGCATGAAAATAAATCTTCCACTCAAAAAAATGTGAAAAACATTAATTAATTTGTAGAAAGAGAAATGAAAAAGCAAATTTAAAAAAAAAAGTGTGGAATTAAAGAGATGTTGAGAATATGTTGAAGGTGGGGGATCAATAGCAACCATCAATTAGTAACAATGTACAAACTTTACTCATTGTTTTAAGTTCCTACAACTAAACAAATTGATGAAATTGAAGTCCTATGTGGTATTTTCATATAGTTGCTGACTATTCCCATGACCCACCCATCACATGTCTTAATTAGAGCCTACCAATGTGAGAACATGTATCATTTGAACATACGATTTAAAATCAATGTTTGAATATTTGATTTTGAATTATCATTTGAAATTATAATCTTAAATCCCAACTCTTTTCAAATAAAATAATAATTGAGATTTAAAATTATGATTTCAATTTTTTTAAATGTAAAACTTAATTTGTGGATTTATGTTTTTTGTAAAAGGAAAAAAAGGCTCATATTTAGCGTGAAGAGATTTTTCATACCAAATGAAAGGATTATATTAAAGAATATGTTACTATAATCTACTATTATTGACTTATGAATTTTTATAAAATTATGTGTATTTGAAAGTTTGTAATGATTACAAACATTTATTTATAAAAGAAGATGAAACTATGTGGTTTATCAAAGCAGTGTCTTAGAATATTTCAATATCTTATTTATGAATTTTAATCATTTGATAAAATTATGCAAGATTGAATTTTTTTTGTGTAGTTTTCACAACTTTGATTTTTTCATATTTAGGAAAATAAATAATTAACTTATATTATCAAATTGCAAGGTCAAACATAACTTCTTTTTCATATTAATTTGATTTCATATGGTAGTTTCATATGACATGCATGTCCCAATAGCTCCTAAAAGAGTCGATAGATTTTCTTTTTTTTTTAATCAAAAAGAGTTTAATTTTACGAAAGTTTTAATGTTCTAGATCCCTCCACCTATTGCCTTAAAACTTTTTTGTTGATCCTCATATTCTTTCATATGAAATCAGAATCAATCTTTTTAAGTAACGTAAATTAATTTTTATGATCTATATTTCAAGCTAAGTTTATTACAACTAAAATCGTTAAATATATAAATAAATTTTTTAAATTTATTGGGTTTTTCCTCTCAGGTACCTCAATTTTTCTATTGAATCATTGAACCACTCATAATTTGTTTATTTTAAGCACCGTTGGTTGACGTGGAACCAGGTTTTGTGAGGTATATTGATAGAGGTTACTTATGTTATTCCAGAACTCATTAGTCCAATTAATATGATGTAACTATTTGAGAATAATTGTGTTTTACTTCAAGTCATTTGAACACATCAGAAAACAAATGAAATTAATACACAATTTATCTCCATTCCTTCAATCAAAATCATTACAATATGAACACAATTGAAGATATTTACAAAAGAAAAGCTGATCAAAATCAGCCAACAATGCTTAAAAGGAATAAATTATTGGTGGTTCATGATTCAATAGGAAAATAGCATACTTGAGTTACCTGAAGGAAAAAACCCAATAAATTTAAGGATCAATTTATGAGTTGGGCCATTAAAATAAAAGAAAGAAAAAGTAGGTAACATATTATTATTATTATTAGGCTTAGGGCAAGTCTATATTTCAAGTGTACTACTGAGTTGTTGTTTCGTCCCACGAACAGACAAAAGGGCAAGTCTTTTCCCTTCCTAATAGCTAGGCTTTGGTCATTTTTTTTTGTTTTTGAATTTTGAACTAGCGAATCTTTATATAATTACGTATATTCAAAAGTTTGTAATATAAATAAAATATAAAAATTTATGATTTTTTAAATAATGCAGCAATTCAGGAGATTCCTATTAATAAGAAAATTAAAATTATACATTCAAATAAAATTTCAACTTAAAATCATGTCAAAGCGGACGCTTCCACTACTTAATCAATTGCAATATCAAAGACAACATATATAGGAAGACAAAATGCATAGGTTTGGCATGAATCTTGGGACAAACATAATAGAGGGAAGACTAAGATATACATTATATTGGAATAATATTTTTTTCTTTTTTATTTCAATGTGAGCTATATATAGTGGGGTGGCAGTAGCAGTGTATGTAAATAAAGTCATGTGATCACACTGTAAATATTTCTTGTTTTGGTTGTTTCCAGCACCACCCAATTTTAAGACGATTCTTCCTGTTTTGGAAACTTTAATTTAATGGACTATTGTATAATTAATCAAAAGTTTTTATATTCGAATTTTGAAAATATCAGTTACTTAAAAAAAACTTTAATGTAAATCTAAATTAGTGAAAACATCAAAATAGGTGTCGAACATCTAATCGTAACAAAAAAAGACGGCAAAGGTGAACAAAAATATTTTAGTTTAGTGAATTCATATTAATACGTAGGGGATGGTTACATTATTCCATTTCAATATAAGTATTAGTAAAAAATTCTGTCATTTATAATTATAACAAATTAAGGTTTCCCTTAAGATTATGATAAGTTCTATCGTAATCTCCAATTTATCAGTACTACAACAAACATTGAGCTTGTAACCAAGTGGAATATTAATTAGCTCTTGACAAACATTGAATCAAATGTGACTATATTAAGCATCTAATTAAGCCATAGATCATAATCCTAATTAACTATATGGCTCTTTTGCTATCTTTTTGCTCTATTATTCTTAGCTTAGAGTACTTAAATAAAAATATATATAGTGAATGCAAACTACATTTTAGTATTATTATATAATGTCACGTTTGAAATTAAACACTTGACATACATAAAACTTTTAACGAAAGGGCCTCTCTCTATATATATAATGGGAGTAAGGCGTATCTTGAAACACATCATACATCTAAACTATGCGGGGATCCTAAATCCTATGCCCCCTAACTTATTTTTTTCGCATTTTTATTATTTCACTAATTATTTATTAAGAAGTTAAAAACGCAATACAGTTATTTGTATTTAATACTATAAAGATGTCCTTGCATTGTCTTAGAGCACATCACACATTATTTGTAGTAGACAGTGCAGTCTATCCCTTTCATTGATATGACTTCACACCTTCACTATTTTCTAACACTAGTACGTACGTACTCTCTTATTTCTCTATTTATATTATTAGAGTAGTCTATATTTATTCGTAAATCACATGATTACAACATTTTCTAAATGAAATTTGTCCCCTTTACTAACTTGTTGTACGTAATATTATTACAAACAAAACGTCTTCATCGTCGTCATCGTACTTAATTAATTTAGGCTATAATTCCGCATGATGTGTGAGTTATGCACAGTTTTAGTTAGTCATAATCTTTTCCATAACATATATATGTGTTTTTAAAGTTTGAAACATACTTCTTTTGTAATAGGCGCTCTCAATAGAAACATTGTTTGAATTGTGTCATATAAATCAGTTTCTCATTGTATGAATGAACTTTAATATATAATTAAAATCAATCAATTTCAAGCAAAATATATCGCACGTTCTTTTTAAAAATCGTTTCATTTTAATAAAAAGTAGTCAATTTTAAGTGAGATTTATGCATCGCACAAATTTAAATTAATTAATTATATATATATATATATATATATATAAAAGGAATAAGTAGATAGTGAAAGCGATTTGGTAGGCTGGGGTGGTGGTTAGATTTTTCTATTTTTAGAAGGTTTTAATGGATTGGAGTGGCTAGCATTTCAATGTACTATTTCCATTTCTAAACAAGCTGAGCTATCAAGGCATCCACTTTCTTTGAATCTTCTTCATCTACTCATGACTAATGGGACCAAATTGAATAATTCACACCACTCATCAAATACAGGTGAATTTAATGAAATTCACTTTGAATATTACTCTTTTCCTTCTTTTTTATTTATTCATTTTGATTTTTATACTAATTTCACGTAATATATATCTTGTAGCAAATTCAAAGAATCACACTCTGAGACATCAAAGATCTTAATCATTAGGTCATACCCTTAAGTATACTATTTTACCATGATATTTTTTAAAAAGGGATAATGCCCAAGTACCCCCTCAACCTATGCCCGAAATTTCAAAGACACACTTATCTTGTGGGCCCAACGATGACTGACTTTTTTTTTTGAACTAGTGCCACGTAGGCTAAAAAGGGGTAGAAAATTACATATAAAATAAGTTCAGGGGTAATAGGACCTTAGTATAGTATAAGTGTGTCTCTGAGATTTCGGGCATAGGTTGAGGGGTACTTGGATATTTTCCCTATTAAAAATGATAAATAAAGAATAAGAAGTAATATATTTTGAAATACTGAACAAGTAAAAGTGAATGAAGGGAGTAACATTATTATTATCGAATCCAAAGTAATGAGCGCCCGTTATAATAATCCTAGATTATGAGAATTAAAAAAAAAATCTCGATTTTTGTATTTTTTGTATATGGATATTGATTATCAAGATATTGCGTGATTCGTTAATTGTTGTTAGAATATCACAAAAAGTTTAGTATAATGGGCTAAAAGTTTTCATGACTAGTCTGGTGGACGTGCATACAACTGATTTTACAATTGGGCCCAATTATTACGACAACCATTTGTTTAGTCTAAGTCGGATTAATTGAAAACAAAATTTATAGTAGCCACTTTTAAAGAAATACAAACAACGTAATTAGTTTATAACAAATATGGTTATGTTTTTATTTATACAAAAAAAATATCAAAAATCACAGAAAGTATACATTAGTTATACATTATGATACATTTAAAAAATTGAATATAACTTCATTAGTATACACTCATACTTGGTGTATATTGACTATTTTAATCCTGACCAACTCAAAATCACCTCTAAACATTTTTCTAATATAGAATTTGCTTAACACATCTCATGTTTGTGGTACATCAAATTTTAAAGAAAAATAGAAAGCAACAATGATGAAGAAGAAGACGTATAAAAAGAAAGAAAAAAAAAGGAAAAAAAGACTAATTTGTATTGTATTCAGAAACACAAATTCAATATATTTTTTATGCGTATAAAAACATTTATTATATACATATTCAAAATTAGCCAAATAAACAACTTATTTGTAAAACTCGTGCAATATATTAAATTAATGTTATTAAATCAATTAAAATACTAATTTAAACATAACTAGGTTACATCACAAGTCCATGACTTTCCTAATCGTAACGATAAATAATTACAAGTTGCAAAGCGTGGTCCGTGTCGGCGTAAAAACGACGCCGTAGCCTCTACTTTAAAAGACTAGCAAACAGAAAATAATACTTCTTCCATTTTAAAAAGAAAAAATAATCTTATAATTCTAAATTAAAGTTATATTAAATGCATTAAAATGTTAATTTTGTGATCTTAAATATGCTATGAAAAAAGTTAAAATTAAAATGTTACTAAAAAAAAAATTACTTTTTGAAATAAACTAAAATGAAATTAAGAACATTCTTTTTTTTAAACGGAGAAATCACGAGAAATTGAAAGAGAGAAAAAAAGCCAAAAAGAATTCTTTCATATTTTTTCTTCTCAAACTCCAATTTTCTCAGATCTCTTTCTTCTTCTTCATATATTCTCTCTTTCAGATACCCATTTTTCCCTTTCATTCATCAGAAACCATGATTCTTTAATCACATTGTGATTTCAAGAATCATTCATTGACCTAAAAATCCAATCTTTTTCAATTCTTGAAAGCCCCTATGTAATCTCTCTTCCTCTTTCTACTTCTACTTCTTCTTTTATGGGTGCAATCTTTGATGGGTCATTCTTCTTTCCTTTGGGGGTTCTTTTATGGGTGCAATTTATGTTGATTTCTACTTGTGTTGGTTTATTGATTCTTGTTTTTTTGGAACAGGACATGGCATTGAAGAGGGGTTCATCAGGTTTAGGCACCCAAAGGAACAGAAGTGCTGGATCTAGCTTCCCAATTGTGATTCTTATCTTCTGTTCATTCCTTGCTCCTTTGATTTTCTTTGTTGGACGTGGCCTCTACACCTCTACTTCAGTTGGTTAGTTTATATACTCTCATTAAGACATAGTATTTTGTATTTCTGGGGTTTGATTGTCTTCCGTTTTCGTGGTTATCTAGCTAGTGAAAATTGTTTGTGTTTCAACTTAGTTGATACAAATTGAAAGTGATGTATTACAACAAACAACTCCTTGATTAGTTTCTTTTATGTTTTCAACCATGTCTCAGTCCTAAATTTAATTGCATACTTTTGTTTTCTTTTTGGTGGAAGTAGGAACTAGTAAATGAAGCAGAATCAATACTTTAGCCTCTAAGATTGGAAAGTTTGTTCATTTGTAAATACCACAATACTTCCTCAGTGCTTGCTTTATAATACAATTCCTTTCTCTTTTAGAATGTGTTCTTTGTTAAATGCATTAAGCTACATTTTGTTTTAGGCTAAAAAGTTTGCTGAACCCTTTTCATTGGGTTCATCTATTTTGATGTCGGTGGGATTAACTAAGTTTTGTTGCTTCCAGTTGGAGACTATATAACGTAAACGGGACACAAGGTTGTTTATTTCATAGTGACAAACTCACTCTTTGATTTGTGCACTTCCAGTCAAAAAGTATACTTGTGGTATCCGGCAAAAGAAAGAATAAGATATTGTGCTAAAGTGCCTTGGTGCTCTATTTTTACCAACCATTCCTGGATATTGGCCAATTATGAAGCATGTTGATTTGGGAAATCTGAAGGTTTTTCAATTCTTGAAGTGTTCAAGTGTGATAAATTTTTGGTTAGTTAAGCCCATTTTTGATTTACGGTTGATAGATTCAGTAGTGGAATTTGATTTGCCTAATTCTGATACTCCTGTGATCTATCGACTTCGACTTCTTAGATGCAGTTGGGGAGTACTAGTACCAACTCTCTTCTGTTGAGGGGTGGTGGGCTTTGGCTTTTATTCTGTCTGTGTTAATGGATATAGGATTTTTCTATTGACATGCATTTGTTGTATGAATACCAATGTGTCCTGTTGAGGTTAAGAAAAGGAACAGTGCATTTGTTTATTTTAGTTGAAGTCTTTTCACTTGCTCTGCATTTGGCCGAGAATTATGATAATGTCTTGTGAACACAAATTTGGATTCTGATTTCAGGTTTCCAATTTTGTTTTAGATCCACCTGCAGAAACTGCACACTGCATGCTGTTATCAATTTGATTTTTATTTTCATAGGAGTTGACATTTTAGTGTATTGGTATTAGTCTGAGGGACTAAAACTCTTGTGATTTGTTAGCTTTCATAAGCTTTTTAGTACTCTCCTTCCATCCCATTATATGAGGGTTCTTAATTGGACACAAAGACTAAGATGTTAATTTGACTTATATATTATTTTAGTAAGTGGAAGTAAGTATTGAAGTTTTATAGTTCAAAAGGTTATTTGATAGAGGAAATCATATCGAAGCTTAAAATTTGAATCGTTTGAATTTAAATGTTTTTGGAAGGTGTGAAAGTTGTTTAGAGTGCTACTGCTAGTGGAATATTGTTAAATGTGTTGGTATGTATCAACATGGACAATGTCATGTACATTGGTACTTGACAATGGAGGGAGTAGTATTAAATTGCTGGCTGAAGTTCCCAAAAGGTGTTGATGGTTTATGATAGATGTAGTGGTGATCTTCTCTTTTTTTTTTCTTTTCCCTATTCTTAGTTTTAGCTTGGTTTCTGGGTATTTCTGGGCGGTGTTTTCACTCTAATTGGATCTCTTGTTAAGTAGGTGTAAACTGGTAGCATCACTTCTCTAATTTTCAGTTTGTATTCTCTCTCTCTCTCATACACATACTTTCGCTCTTTTGTCTCTCATGATTGTCTCGTAGACCAACCACTGCTCTTTCCTAGATGGTTCTAGGGCCTGCTTTCTGTGTAGTTGTCAGTTTCTGGAATGAGCTTTAGAACCTTCATTTTGTCATCATCATCATCTCCATTCTCCTCCCTTCTTCTTTTGTTGTCATCAATCTCGTTCTACTCATTGTCGTCCTTACCTCCTCATCATTGTCATCGTCATCATCTTCAGTCAGGCTGGGTGGTACTTGCTTCCGAAGTTTTAACACTCCGTCCAATTTAACTGTCCTACTTGGAATGGAGATGATATTTGTTTGCTACGCTTGTGCTGGTTTATTTTCAAAGAATTGCTGGAGATTGTTGGATAAACACTTCCTTTTAGAGAATTGGATTCACCTTAGCGACAACCCAAGATGAAAAGGACAAACAGTTTGTGATAGAAAGAGTAGCATGTCCCATAAGTGATAATGAGCTGGGTGGGCTCATAGCCTCATACTCCTCAATAATTTTCGTTGATTGCTTGAGGTATCATATGTGTTTTAAATCAAAACCTTTTTATCCTCTTGCAATGAATTAGAACTTAGAAGTTAACCCATAGCAACACAACAACAGAACAGAGTAAAATGAATGGAAAAGATGTGCCTCTATTAGGTTATATCATTTCTTTAAGGAAGTGCTGTTCTAACTTCTATATTTCTCTCCTCTATGTGTTCTACTTTTGAATATTAATATGCTAGTAGAGGTTTGCAAGAGCATCCTACGTTCATACAGGATGCTTGACTAGGTAGATTTGGTCAAGAAAACAAAAAGGTTCTTAGTTATTCTGCTCTGCTAGGACCGATGATCCATTAAGGTGAGACTGATACCACATTTTTAGAATTGGAAGAACTAACCTCAGAGTCTTGCTTTCCTTGTATATCCTCCCTTATCAAGATGTGCAGCCATCTTGCTCCATCACAAACTTCCTTGTTGATGAAGAACATTGCGAAGTCCTAGGGAAAACCCGCTTTGTTCTTTCTTCTGCTTCTCATCATAGTCATTTTATGTTTTCTCCATTCACTGGCATTTTAAGGTGTTGTGAGGTCAGGTGTTCTTATCCTTAGCTCTATGCCATATAATACTGGAATAGAAGTTCGAAAATGATAAAAATTTGGAATTGTTGGCCTTTAAGCTCTACAGGTCTATCCTATTGTAGTTTAACTGGTCAACTTTCTTGTCTATCCATTTCACAAGATCTGCTAAGTCAGTTAGATGGTTGACTCTTAACATTCTCTAAAATCATGTCTGAATATTTATTACTCCCTCTGTTTCATTTTACTTGGCCCATATTGACCTGACACACCCCTTAAGAAAACTTGATTGGAGGTGTTTTACTAAAATATCCCTTTTAATGATACTTTGGGACTCTAAATTTGACGTCTACTACTTTATGTAGTTATTTAATACTAGGGTAGTATGGAAAAAAAACAATAAAATTCTCTTGATTTGCTAAAATGGACTAGTAAAATGAAACATCTATTTTTGTTACACATGCCAAGTAAAATGAAACGAGGGAGTATATTTTAAACTTTAAAGTAACATTATGAGATTGAGATACTGAATCTCAGATATTGCTAATTACTAATGATTTCTCATAGTAAAGATTTAAAAAACTACTTCATTGGACTCCTTAAAGAGAAAGTAGGTCACTTCCAATATTATGCTGGAAGTGCAGAGGGTTATTCTTGTTGGTGGAGGGCTTGGGGTAATCAACACTAGTTTGATTGTCGTCTATTGGCATCTTATGAGTGAGAAAGCTAAGTTAACAACTGCATGAGTGGCCCTTTTCACTTATAAATGGGTGTTTATTATTGTACTTGTGCGATGAAATACTCATGATGTAATTGTTACAACTACTACAGTTGCCTCACATATTATTCTATAAGTTGTATTAACTCAACTTGCTGTTCTTCGGCAGATCATAATGATTTTTCAACTACTTCAAGTAAACAGGTAGGCTTTGCTATATATTGCATCGATTAGAATTCCAGTATATGTTGAATGTAGTTGATAAGGAAAATTTTCATTCTGCTGCAGGATATTGATTGGAGACAGCGGCTTGCTCTTCAACAAATCAAACCTTTGTTGACAAAAGAGGCAAGTTTTCAATTTTTTAAATTTTGTTATTAAGTATAGCATTCTCCTTTCGGTCTGCAATGAGGATAAATTTCTTACTCTTAATTAAACATGCATACTTTTCAGGTGATTGACATCATCAAAGCCAGTACTGATGATTTAGGACCTCTCAGTCTTGATTCTCTTAGAAAGAACAATTTGTCTGCCTCATGGAAATTTGTTGGGCAAGAAATTGTAGCCAAGAAAAGTGCAGCTGATGCACAGGTCTGGATTTTTTGTATTTTTGTTACTAAAACTGTCTCCTGAAAAATCACGTAACTAGCAAGATACTAATTTTGTTATCTCTTTTGATGTATCGCAGGTAAATAAGCCGAGTCAGGTAGCTGCAGCAGATTCCAAACCAGAAATCACCAGAGGCAAACGTGATGGTCCTGTTGATGGTAAATAGCTTGTTACAGATTTTGATGATAAATTTAGTGCCTCATGCACATATTAATAATCAAAGACTTATTTTTCAGGGGATCATTCCCAGTTTGTGGATTCAACTGCTAAGTTTGCCAGAAGGGTATGTATGATTATCGGCCGATTTAGACTCACGTTGACTTTATTTACTTCTGATATTAACATTTGGAGGCTTGCCTTGTGTCTATGAATAACTGAGTTTTAACTATTTTTCAATCTGCGCTGCAGCAATTGCGAGAGAGAAGACGTGAAAAGCGTGCTGCTGATTTAGTGAAACGGGATGATGATGTGACTGTGAAGCTTGAAAATGCTGCCATCGAACGGTCCAAGTCAGTTGACTCTTCTGTGCTGGGAAAGTACAGTGTATGGAGGAAAGAAGCTGATAATGATAACACTGATTCAACAGTGCGCTTGATGCGAGATCAAATGATTATGGCAAGGGTGTACATAAGCATTGCAACAATGAAAAAAAAACTGGATTTGGCCCATGACTTACAGGCTCGGCTTAAAGAAAGTCAGCGTGCATTAGGTGATGCAGGCTCGGATGCTGATCTAACACGCAGGTGCTTTTTATTGACTATTTTGCATGCTTGATCAACTTTCTTTTTTTTCTCTGCATCATATAGTGGAGAGTAACACATTCATGTTCACTTGTTCAATAGTGCACATGAGAAAATGAAAGCTATGGGCCAAGTGCTATCTAAAGCTAGAGAGCAGCTCTATGATTGCAAGCTCGTGACAACGAAACTGAGAGCAATGCTGCAATCTGCGGATGAGCAAGTCAGAGGGTTGAAGAGGCAGAGCACTTTTTTGAGCCAATTAGCTGCAAAGACTATACCGAATGGGATTCACTGCTTGTCCATGCGTTTGACTATTGATTATTATCTCCTTCCTCCTGAAAAAAGAAAGTTCCCAAGAAGCGAGAATCTGGAAAATCCTGATCTCTTCCATTATGCCCTATTTTCTGATAATGTTTTGGCTGCTTCAGTCGTTGTCAACTCAACTATCGTGAATGCTAAGGTGAGTTCTGTTTGATATTTCGGAGACCATCATCCACATTTGCCTTTAAGCTTTAAAGATTGTGTTGTGTCTGAGAGAAACTGTAAGTTGCTTTCTGGCTTGTTACTTGTTGGTGCATTACCACTTCCTTCCAATTCATGATAACTATCACCAATTGTCAAAAACATGCTATAGTTGGGGTACCCTTGAACATATTTCGCTGCCTTGCATGTTTCTGTAGTTCATCACCTATACTTTTGGCTTTAATGAAATTAGCACTATGTTTGTAGCGGGTATTTGAAGATGTGAGTTGATATTTTGCAGGAACCAGAGAAACATGTCTTTCATCTAGTCAGTGATAAATTGAACTTTGGAGCTATGAACATGTGGTTTTTGTTGAACCCTCCTGGAAAAGCTACAATCCATGTTGAGAATGTAGATGAATTCAAGTGGCTTAATTCTTCATATTGTCCTGTCCTGCGGCAGCTAGAATCTGCTGCTATGAAAGAATACTATTTCAAGGCTGCTCATCCCAACACCCTATCTGCTGGTTCTTCTAACTTGAAGTACCGGAACCCCAAATATCTTTCAATGCTCAATCACCTAAGGTTTTATCTCCCTCAGGTTTATCCAAAATTGAATAAAATCCTTTTTCTTGATGATGACATTGTTGTTCAGAAAGACTTAACAGGATTGTGGTCAGTTGACCTTCATGGGAAAGTGAATGGTGCAGTTGAAACCTGTGGTCAGAGTTTTCATCGTTTCGACAAGTACCTAAACTTCTCAAATCCTCATATTGCTAGAAACTTTGATCCAAATGCCTGTGGGTGGGCATATGGCATGAACATGTTTGATCTCAAGGAGTGGAAGAAGAAAGATATAACGGGCATTTACCACAAGTGGCAAAACATGGTAAGAATTCTTGTTACCTTTCCATTCGTCTTATATAGCTGTACTTGATATTTGAGTTCTTCCTAAGTTGGATTTTGGTTCTCTTCTACCTTTGCATTAGAATGAAGACAGGGTCCTCTGGAAACTGGGCACTCTACCTCCAGGGCTTATCACATTTTACGGGCTCACACATCCACTAGACAAGTCGTGGCATGTGCTTGGTTTGGGATACAATCCAAGCATTGATCGATCAGATATTGAGAATGCAGCTGTGGTCCATTACAACGGTAACATGAAACCGTGGTTGGAGTTGGCAATGACAAAGTACAGGCCATACTGGACCAAATATATAAAATTTGACCATCCTTACATGCGCAGCTGTAAACTAAGTGAATGAAGGTTCAACGTAGGCAAGCAGTACACACGAGTTGATCTACTCTCGCCTCACCTTCTCTGTAACAAACTGGTCACATATCTATAATTTGACTGTGACCGATGAGTAAGAGCTCTTCTATAGCACATTTGTCCTGTCCCCTTGGCGCAAATGTCACTTAATTCTTTATTCTTCCCCTCCCTGTGAGTCAAATATATAGGTTCATTTTACAATTTCTGCTGTCTGATCCCTCATCCCCCATCTCTTGTAATCATTCCCACTCTGTGTTTTGGAGCTAATGCTCAGTTAGGTAAGTAAACAAAGAGTTTGTAATTTTATTTACTCTTAGCGTATTCTTTGAACATCAACTGACTTATATTCTAGAATTAAATCCAAATTTTATACAAATAACGACTATATCTTGTGTGGTTAACGTACAAAACACAAATTTTCTCGAATCCAAAGTGCAAATAGAATATGAGAAGGTGACCATATATTATATGTGTCTATGTAATATAAAGTATGCTACGTATTTGCATATGTCACATCTTCTATGGTTCATAAAAGTTGCATATGTGAGGTAACATGGGCTGTTGCTCTCTTTCTGTGAATTTAGTACAAGCCACTCATATAAATTTACTGCTCCATCCTTCACCTCAAGTTACTCTAAACTTTTAAGGTTCTCCAAATGAGTTCAATAATTTGTTAGTATAAAAATAAATTTACATTGTCGATGTATATAAATTTTAACTCGATATAAGTATGTGCATGTATGACTGAGTGAACCTGATTGATTGACTAATATTTGACATATTGTATGCCCACGGAAGATTTTTCAATCATAAAAAGCATTATAATACAACATCATTATGATTGTGTTGACAAAACGTGTTAGCATTATATGGCTAGATATAACATGCTCAATACCTTGTTCATAGAACAGATTGGACAATAACTTTACAATGATGTGAACTTTATGGGGGGAGAATAATCAAATCTACAATAATAACATTGAATAAATTTTTTTTTGGAACCTAATGGCATATAGCTAGAGGACACTGATAAGTAGTACTATATAAAGATGTCGTATTAAGTAAGAGTATTTACGAGAAGGAGACAATAAATTTGAAATATTCATTTTTAAAATAAATTTATATTATTTAACTACAGTATATACAAATCGCTACTATATATATTTGGCTAAGTGGATGGATTAGATGGGTATCTTAAAAAGTGAAGAGAATGGACAAGTGAAGAATATTCAAGTTAGTGAGAACGACGCAACAGTGGCAATATTACTTGCTTTTATATCCAACTTCTCGATTTCTCCAATGAAACTCACTTGTCTTTTTTTACCTACCACTTGTGTGTGTTTGGTAACGACGTTGAGTATTTTTTATGAAAAATGTTTTTTTTAATTAAATTTTCAGTGTTCGATGGAAAAGTAAAAATATAAAATATTTATATATATATATAGGATGGGGTAGGGTGTGGGGACTGAGAGGTGGAGGGTGGGATGGTCAAGGAGTTTGGGGATGTTGGGTTGGTAAGAAAATACGATAAACATTTTTTTTATAAAATTTGTTTTTTCTATTTCTATTAAAAAATTCATTTTTTCAAAACTTATTGTTGTTGAAAAAATGTTTTTCAAAATTTTTGCGTAACTAAAGATTTGAAAAAAAAGAACTGGAACACGTTTTTCTCCTTACCACATTATGGAGAAGATTGAATTTATTTTATAGTTGTATTAATGCTTGTATCCACTAACATGAACGTCAATAGTTTTTTTTGTGTACAATTTAACGTGTGCATAAGACTATATCTGTGTCTTCCTTCTTAATTTTTTTTTATATGTTACTAATTTTACTTATTACCATATCTTTAGATACCATTAAGGTTGACCTTGTATGGAGAATTTTTTACCTAATAAATGGGGATAAACTTAGTCGATGAAAATATATTTTTTAATATGTTTGAGTTATATTATACTGAATCATACACATACATAGTACTTTATGTACAATGAATTTATTTATTAATATGAATTTAATAAATATGATACATAAATTAGTAACATACAGGGATTTCCCTGATTCCTCTCAAAATCAACTGTTAGAATCCCCACATCTCTATATAAAAATATAGTTATTACAACATGATCTACTTAAAAAAAAAAGGTTCATTTTAACAAACACTCTTCCAATGATTTCTTCATCATTTCCAATAACAACAACAACAAAAATAATGCATGATGAAAGACAAAATGATGAAGAAACATCTCTTGTGTTTGATTTCCTTGCAAACAATTCAAACATTCCTCCACAATTCATATGGCCAGATGATGAAAAGCCATGCCCTCAGCCACCACCCCTATTACATGTTCCTCCAATAGACTTGAATGGCTATCTCTCCGGTGACCCCCTCGCGGTATCCAATGCCACTCGTCTTGTTAATGAGGCATGTCGAAAGCATGGCTTCTTCCTTGTTGTTAACCATGGTATCGATACGAAGCTCATCAATGAAGCTCACAAGAATATGGATTTCTTCTTTGGGAAGCCACTTGTTGAAAAGGAAAAAGCAAAGAGAAAAGTTGGTGATTATTGTGGTTATGCTAGTAGCTTTACTAGTAGGTTCTCTTGCAATCTTCCTTGGAAAGAAACACTTTCTTTTAGATATTCTGCTGAGTTACCCTTTTCACATCATATAGTCCAAAATTACATCTTGAATGTCATGGGACAAGAATACACTCATTTTGGGTAAGATAATTTGGTCACCAAAATCATATATATGCATTATCATTCTTTAAACATAATTGTTTGCTACATATTTCAAAAATTAATAGATCATCAATACACTATACAAATTATGTGAGACTTGTTTGATGTGTCACATTTTTTTTAGGTTCACTTCCTTAATTCAACTTTTCTTACTAGTACATGTTTGTTACTTGTAGGGATGTGTACCAAAAATATTGTGAAGAAATGAGCAAGCTTTCCCTTAGTGTGATGGAGCTATTAGGTGAGAGTATTGGAGTGGGAAGATCATATTTTAGAGAGTTTTTTGAAGAGAATGATTCAATAATGAGATTGAATTACTACCCAATTTGTCAAAAGCCAGATTTGACTCTAGGGACAGGACCTCATTGTGATCCTACTTCCTTAACCATTCTTCATCAAGATGATGTTGGTGGCCTTGAAGTCTTTGTGGATGATAAATGGCACTCTATTCCTACTAATACTAATGCCTTTGTGGTCAACATTGGTGATACATTCATGGTAAGTACAAAAATCAAGTAAAGGATTTCACTTTTGTACATATTTCAACATGTTGTGGTAATATGCCCTATAGTAATTTTCATGAATAGTTGCATAAAATTATCTTTTTGACGACCTGATAGTATAAAAGTTATCGTTAAGTCATGTTTAGATCAAAGTTCAACTCATACATAAAAGGGATAGGAAGGATCATATTATAGCTTTCACAACCACACAACAATACAAAATACATGTAACTCAATATATAAGAAGCATGGAAGTACATATTTTTTGGTACCAAAAGAACAACATGAAAGACAAATGCATGGTTTACATTAAAAATATTATATATCATTAATGTGATGTAATTTTGTAATGTGAAATTATTATTCAGGTAATGTCAAATGGTACATACAAGAGTTGCTTGCACAGAGCAATTGTAAACTGTAGAAGAACAAGGAAGTCATTGGCATTTTTCTTATGTCCAAAACAGGACAAGATAGTAAGCCCACCAAAAGAGTTGATTACTAAGAATCTACCAAGGAAGTTCCCTGATTTCACATGGCCACTTTTTCTTGAATTCACTCAAAAACATTATAGAGCTGACAAAAATACTCTTGATGCCTTTGTCCATTGGCTTCTACACAAAACCTAGCTCCTACACACATAATAATATATACTATCTCCTTTTATTTCTATTTGTACTATGCTAAGGTTTGAACTTTAATTTTTACCAACAAGAAGAGAACAATTACAATGGGGAATATAATCTTAGTAGCTCAGCTGGTTAGCTACTTGAATTTTCACCTTGTTGGTGACAATTCGATTCTACACATTGTAATCCCCTACCCCCAATTTTATGAAATAAAAATTACTCCTATCCAAAGAGAATCTTGTTGTAACATATATACTACCAATGATTTGATAAGCTAGCTTATAGAGATTATTATATATATGTGTGTGGCTTTTCATCTTTTCCTTTGTCCCTTTGGTTGAGTATTTCCATATGTGGTGTCAAAACAATCAACTTTTTTTTTTTTTATGATATGATAAGCGAGGAGTGATCAAATACGAATTTAGAATTTTAAATTTGTGGATTTTCTTATATAAATAAATTAATATGCAATAATATTTGGACAAAACTGCTGGAAAAAAGTAAGGTAAAAAAAAGTATGAGAAATTGAGTTTAAAAAAATGTTCCTATAGAGATTGAAGCCCATAGTGGGCAGCATAAAGTAACTTCGATGGGTCCTTCATTGACACAAGATCAACCAACAATTTAGTTTGTGGGTTCCCATCAATAAATACTTATACCTTTAGTAATTTTTTAAATATAATTATAGAGTTTCAAAAAAAAATTAAGAGTTTTTGATCATTCGTATCTGTTACAATAGATCCGTCTTTGGCCAAGATAATTAAATGATGATCATGTGGAGTTTATACATCATTGACAAGTATGTATGCTAATTGGATAGTCACTTTTTTTTATGACAAATTAAACAAAAAAATTCATGATCAAACGCTTATTATAGTTTTGTTTTTAAAAAAATAACAATGTCCTATTCAATATTGGAAAGCTAAATGCCTTTAGGGGACCATTCTTCACTTTCTATTTGCTATTAGGGATATGACAAATTATAAATCTTACATCTTTTTTTGTAGGTTCATGCATTACTTCTATTTCATATTCGAAATAACAAAGTATGTTAGTTGTGCTTTTTTGTTTTGCAATCAAGTAGTGGGAACTTCAATATTCCAACTGTCTAACCCTAATGAAATAACTTGAAGTGAAATGACTTAACTTTAATTTATATGATAAAAAGGCTAAAGTTTGTGGTGAAAAGCATCTTGAAGAGTATAATAATAGACAAGAAATTTCGAGAGAGAAAATCATATCTTAGGAAGATGAAAAGGTTCCACTTCAATTCCATCATATGAATTTGACTACATAAAAATAACATAAAGTTTTGCAAGAGGGCCAGTTACTTTGCTTCATGTGACACAATATTCTTCAATTGACCAACACCACCTCTATATATATATACTACATGATTTTTATATGCTTAATTCGATCTTTCAAGTGTTTGGTTGTCAATAATGACACGTATTGTTTAATATGCTTCAGAAGTATGTGTATTCATGTGAACTTGTTTATCCCTTATAAAGCTTAACTGGTTAATTAGAAGGTTGTCAGTTGTTTTCCCTTATAAGAGATAATCGTACAGAATAGCAAATTAATAATTTAAAATAAATAGAGTAGCTAATGTTTGATTTAATTGCGCCCCATACTAAACGTTTGTCAGTCGTCTCTTTCCCTAAACTCTCGCTCGCCACTCTTCCTCTGCTCGCCTCTCTCGCTTTATAGAACAGAAGTGTATAAATTGTGTTTCTGTTTTGTATAAAGCGAGAGAAAATTGTATATACACATACAAAAACATATATCTTCGTTCTATACACTTAATTATACAATATACAAACATTTTACTTCGATTCAATTGTAAACAAATGTAAATTTTATACAGATATTGCAGCGAAATAGGCCAGCGAATTATACAATTGCAACGAAATAGGCCAGCGAATTATACAACTGTAGTGAAATAGGCTAGCGAATCATACAATTGTATATGTATAGCGAATTATACGTTTATATGTTTGCTATGAAACACAATTATGTAAATTTTGTTATAACACACAAATATAATTTTTTTATTTGCTATATGGAAATTTTCCTATTTATTACCCACTCTCCTCCGATTCTGCTTAATCCTTATGGATTCAGTATCATCGCTGAGGTTTTGTTCTACCATAAATGGAACCAAGGTAGTGTTCATATATAGCCAGTAATAATCTTGCAAGTTTATGACAAATAAAGCAATCATTTATCTTATAATTAATCATGTTAGAAAGATGTATAAGTTCAAAAATATCAAGTGATTATATTATACTATTAAAAAGAAACATTGCATGGGAAGTTATTCTATAGACAAAATGCATCTTTCTTTATTTAGATTTTTATACCTTGATGATATAATATATAGTAATTCAATATACTATTTTTTACCTTGATATAACATAAATGATGATCAACATATATATTCCTACACCAAATATGTCTAATTACGTACTTATTTATCCACCTTTTATTTCTAAGTGATTTTTTGTGATCTCAATAGACTTTTACACTCTGAAAAGGATACCTTCTCTCATTTGGAAACTGTATTACTAAATCAACAACAAAAGAATAACTACAATAAAAACAGCTTTTAGCAGCATCAAATATTGACATTATTAAAGAATACTAAAGTCTTTATCGGCATTAGTTAAGTGTCATTAGAATCAATATCGCTAAAGACTTTAGGAAAATATTTAGCGGCAAGTAAGAATTAATTGCCACTAATGATCATTTTTTATGTAGTGAATGCCACAAATTTTCAATTTCCTTCTTATCGAAAATTGCTAATCCGTAACATGTCACAAGAAAATTCTGAATTTTTGATAGATTTCTGATAAAAACATACCTTAAAATTTCTAATTAAAAATGAATTACTTAAAAAAAAATTAAACAACTATAAAAAAGATTTTGAACATCTTTAATTTGTTAACCTTCTGAAATACTTTGTTAATGGACTAATGCATGAGGTCCGTTGAGTTAGAAGCAGACAATTATTGATATGGAATTTCCTTTTAAAAAAATTAATTAACGGTTGGACATATTAATGCAATAATTCAGAGAAACAAACAAGTAAAACTGCACATAACCTTAAATTAATAATGTCAATTTTAATATAAAGTTTTTGAGTTTTGACAAGGTATAAAACAAAGATGAAGATGTTTGTTTGTAACTTTCATCAAAGACTAGAATTAAGACAGACAAAATGACACACAAAGAATACAATTACAGATTGAAATATAGATACATGAAGCTTCTTCTTTGAAATTAAAACACTTCCTAAAAAAGAGTTAAAAAAATACTTTTCTTATGGAGATTAAAAATTGTTCATTTATATATTTTCATTTCATCAAATATTTTATTGAAATGTCTAGGAGGCTAGAGGGAAAGGTTCTGTTTATATGAGTGATACTTAGAAGATTCTTTAATCGCGAGTTTGAGTTTGATTAATCCAAACAAATAAATAGGATAATAATTTATATTTATAGTGACTAGGTCAAAAAAAGTGTTAAAATAATTAAAATAAGAAAGATAAATGTAATATTATAAATTTGAAAAAGTGAAAGCAAAATTGGTAGGAGGCTAGAATAAGATTCTAATTAACTCATTTTTTTTCTTGATAGATCTATTATTTTAGGGATAATTGTATAGAATGACAAATTATATAAAATAAATATAGTAGTTATTCTTTGATTTATTTGTGTTTCATAGCAAACTGTTTATTAGTCCTTCTCTCCCTCATATTTTCGCTCGCTTATTCTTGTCGCTCGCATCTCTCGCTTTATACAATAGAATTGTATAAATTGTGTTTCTAATTGTATAAAGCGGGAGAAAATTGTATAAACGCATGCAAATAGATATATTTTTGTCCTATACACTTATAATTATACAATATAAATATTTCCCTGCCCAAATCTCTTTTGCCTTTCTCGTTTTATACAAATTTAAATTGTATATAATTTCTCTCTTTCTCGTTTTATACAATTCGATTCAATTGCATATTCCCTGCACAAGTCTCTTTTTGCCTTTCTTTCTTTCTCGTTTTATACAAATTCAAATTGTATATAATTTCTCTCTTTCTCGTTTTATACAATTCAATTCTGCCTTTCTCGTTTTATACAATTCAAATAGTATATAATTTTTCTCTTTCTCGTTTTATACAATTCGCTTCAATTGTATATGTATAACGAATTATACATATATAAGTTTGCTATGGAGCACACTTATGGAAACTTTGGTATAACATACAAATATAAATTTTATGTTTGCTATATGTGAAAGTTGCCCTTTTTTTTATATTAATTTGCATCAAGCCCTTTTTATATATTAATTTGCATTTAAGTCCACATTCTATGTATAACATGATTTTACTGGAAGCAAACTTTTAATCCAAACAAATCTTTATTCTATTTATGTAATGTACACGTATATTTTGCTTTCGTTTACTACGTCATAACTCTATAAAAGAATGGATTTAAATGGATGATAAAGACATAAATTTCAAAAATTATTTTGCTTATTATACTCTTTCCTTTATGATGAAATGAATACACTAAAAAAAAAAGTCTAAATAACGAAAATTTATTTTACATATTGTGGGGGTTGGGAACCCCTATAGTTTGTTGTATCAGAGGTTTCAGCAACCCCCAGAGTTAGATTTGCCATAATTAAGTTGTGGGGTGTTTTCACCAACCCCTGTAACAAGCAGCGAGGTTATTTTGTAACAATTTAAATTCCCGCAAATTGATTTGTAAAAACCTACCATTTAAGTTCCAGGGGTCACAATCTCTGATAGTAATAACAAAATAGCAAAGATCGAAACCCCCACACTTCATGAAAATATTAATCATCTTCCGAATTTATTTTATTTTTGCCATCAATAGAATAGTGTCTAGAGCTAATTAAGTCAATGATACTGCTGCAAGTAATAAAAAGCTACGGTATAAAAAGTAATAAATAATCCAACAAGCTATTATGTGCACTACTGATATCATGCAAGTATCGATAATGATAGAATTAAATTAGTTTTTTTAATTTTATTTATTTGTAGGGTCTATTTTATATGAAACAAATAAAAAATAATGATAAATTTTGTTTAATGATTTTACTAACATAAATGTTTAAGTTGAGTGATTTTTTTGATACCTAACAAACTTTAATGACTTTGTTAGATCAATACCTAAAGTCGGTAATTTTATTGATTATAAATTTAAATTGAGTGATTTTTTCGATACAAAACAAATTTTAATGACTTTGCTAGGTCTATTCCTAAAGTTGAGTAAGCTTTTAAGATATTCACTCTCGATGTAATCATAATCAACCAAAAATTTCTCCTTTCACATTACAAGAAGAAACCCATATACTGAAATCAAACACTACAAAGCTGGATGAATATGATTTTCAACATTGATAATCTTTTAGTTATCCAAAACTGAAGTGATCAAAGGATTGTTCAAGAAAAAAGCTTCCAGATTTGCACATACACATTCATACATAGCTTTAAAAGAATCGTCAGTATAACAACCAAACATGCGTTGCTAACACAACGTTATCCATTGAAAGAAGCTCTTTAGGTTCATTATCGAAAGCATCCAACCCAGCACCTGCAATCTCTCCTTCCTCTAAACATTTTACCAACTCCATCTCATTGATTATAGGTCCTCGTGATATATAATCACTACACCTCTCTTACCCAATCCCCAGTAGAATTTCCTTATGGATGAAGTGTCGGGTTCTTTCTGTTAACGAACAACAAATAACAAGTACATCACATTTTGTCGCTAGCTCATGAACATCACCATAGAAAGGGTGGGTAAGAAACAGGCTTTTTATTCCTCGATTGATATGATAACCAAATGCTTCAAGCCTTCATGCAACATTTAGACCTATGCTTCCCAGACCAACAATTCCAACGTTCCTGCTACCCACCTATAATCATAAAAAAAAAACATGAATATACATTATTTTTGAACCATTTTGATATCTAAATTTGGAGACAATTTTTATCAACCTTTGAGCCTAATGGGAAGTGGTGATCCTGAATAGGCCAAAGTCCCTTTTTAACAAAACGATCTGCAGCAGAAATCCTTCTAACAACATCGATCAACAATCCAACAACAAAATCACTGATCTTCAGCAAAATGAGTGTTGTCAATCTGTGTTATAAAACCAGAAATTACTGATTCTAATAAATTGTTCAGAAACACGAAGTAACTGAAATTTATAGAACCAGTAAGAGAGATAAACAAAAATTTAATTCACAAAAACTAAAATCTGTAAAAAAAAAAAACATGCCAGAATTTGAAAAACCTTTTAAATTGGAAAAAGATTAAGTCCACTGAACTCACAGTGTCCCTTTAAGGAAATTATTACCCTCTAGTATTTAAAGTTTGATTTGGCATATAACCTAAAATGATCTTAATCAGCAGAGTCTAGATACCAAAAACTCTACTGTCAGCGAACCAATCCACAGCAGGAAAGTACACGAAGAAAATGTATGCAGAAGAAGAAGATAAGAAAATTCGTTAGGAAATATTTTGAGAATGAATGATATTTATAAGCAAAAAGAATAGGTTCCGAAAAGTTGCAACCCTTTCGAAATTCACACGACTATTAATGAAAGTTTACAACCTTTCAAATGGTACTGACTGTTCCTGAAAGATGCAACTTTTCAGAACAGTCATGGCGGGAAAGTTCAAATAAAACGGATCGCGCGCGGATCCGAGTCGAATCGGGTTAGTCAACTAAAAAGTTGAAAAAATTCGATTAATTTTCAACTTTTGTTATCAACTAATTAATCAAAAATATTTTTGGCCATTTAATTAATTAAATAAATAATTAAAATAAACTTTGTCCAAAAAATATTCTCTCGATCATTTGTCGAAGCCGAGACGAGCAACGATATTAATTAATTAATCAAAAAATATATATGCATGCATTTGATTCTCATAATGTTATACGTAATGTTAATTCGTGTGTATACTTGTGTATGTATGTTGAAAAATGGATTCGATAGGAAAATATTTCAAAATTAAATTTTGATTTTAAAAAGGAAAATCAATTATCTGTTTCAAGTTATTCAACTTTAAGATAAATAAGATCTATTTTCTTCTATGCTTGATATGATTCTTTGATTTATGGGTTCTAAGTCGATTTTTTTAAATTAAATGGAAAAGAGTCTAAAATACCTTGAAGTATTAAAAAATGGTACAAAATTACCCTTCATCCACCTATTGGCTTCAAAATACCCTTTTCATCCACCTATTGGGTCCAAAATACCATTGTCATCCACCTTTGGGTTCAAAATTGACCACTTCTTTAATTATTTTAAAATTAAATTCTTTAAAAACTTTTTAATATACTTGTCATTCAACTTTTGGTTATAATTTAATTTATTAATATAATTTATAAACCAACCCACTACCCACTCATTACTAACTAAACCCCACCCAAGTAATAATCCAACTATAATATAAAAATCGTCATAAACACTACTAAAACACAATGAAATTATATATTCCTGAAAATGACATCTAAAATTATTCGAGTCCGAATTGAAGCCCCGATTAAATTTAGATTGAATCGCTTATTTAGGAGGACACTTTCAATAGGATTGATTGAATTTAGAAATTTATGATTAAAGGTAAAAAAGTAATACATCCCGAATTAATTCATGCACTTTTTTAAAATATAATTTTATAAATACTTATGATTTATTTTAAAACCTTTATTATATTATTTTGAAAAAAAGTTAGCTATGAAGTACCATCACATAATTGAGACGTAAGAATAATTAAGATGAACATAATCTGACTTTTAACTTTATCGATAATTTTTATTTACACGCTTGAATGTATGATAATTTACTTCTTTAGATATTTTTGCCTCAAATTTTTTAAAAACACTCAATTGGCAGTAGATTTTCTTTATTAATAGTGTGACGGGTTTATTAATTTGAGGGTTTAATTAGTTTTGAGTGGGTAGTGGATTGATTTATAAATTATACTAATAAATTAAATTATAACAAATAGTTGAGCGCCACGTATTTTAAAAAATATTTAAATAGTTTAAACATAAAACCGTTAAATAAGTGGTCAATTTTGAACCAATAGGTGAATGACAATGGAATTTTGGATCCAATAGGTGGGTGGAAAGGGTATTTTGGAGCAACAGGTAGATGAAGGTTAATTTTATACCATTTCTAATACTTTGAGGATATTTTAGGCCATTTTCCGTAAATTAAAAGAATTGTTGTTCAACTTATCGTGCTCGCCTTTGGAACCACTCGAGTATCGTCCGAAGCCTAAAGGGTAAAAAGTGTTAACAAAAATTCTAAAACGCTATATGAAATTTCTTTTTAACCAAAAGGGCAAAATAGCTCGCGAAGTAGCGATTTTGTCCATTGGAAAAAGCAAAATCGCTGCTATAGCAGCGATTTTGTTAAATTTGATTTTTTTAAAAAAAAAATTATAACAAAATCGCTCCCTCGGGAGCGATTTTCAATTTTCAAAATTTTTTTTTATAACTTTTTTAAGTAAGTCGCTGCTTATGAAGCGACATACCCTTAAATTATTATTTTTTTTACTTTTTGCTTCTTTTATTTAAAAATGTTTAAATAAAAAAAATTATTTTAAAATTAAATTGCTGCGATTTTTAATTATTTTTTTTAATTTTTAAAAATTAAATCACTAAAAAAAATTGATATAAAATCGCTGCCTTGGCAGCGATTAAATTTTTTTAAAAAAATTAAAAATTTTAATTAAAAATCACTGCCTTAACAGCTATTTGATTTACAAAAATAAAAAGAAAATTGATTTAAACTTTTTTTATTAAAAAAAAAGCAAAAAATATTAATTAAAAAAAATATACATAAGTCGCTGCCTCAGCAGCGACATAAAAGAAAGTATTAAAAAATGATTTTTATTTTGAAAATCGGTCCCTCAGGAGCGATTTTGTTATAATTTTTTTTTTAAAAAAAAGAAAATTTAACAAATCGCTGCTATAGTAGCGATTTTGCTTTTTTCAGTGGACAAAATCGCTACTTCGCGAGCGATTTTGCCCTTTTGGTTAAAAAGAAACTTCATATATCGTTTTGAAACTTTTATTAATATTTTTTACCTTTTAGGCTCCGGACTCGTGATATCTTTAGGCTATTTGAATATTCTTGAAAATATTTTGACATAGTGATATTTCATAGAAATAAATCCACGTATATTGTTACATTAAGGGAAAATACGAAATGACTTACTAGTAGCAATGATATATGAATAATTCCAAAGAAAAATCTCTCTTTTCCTATTTACTTGTTCATATTTCCATTTTATATCTGTTCTTATTTACTTGTTCATTTTAACAAAATAAGAAAGAATAAAAAAAAAATTCTTAATATGCCTTTATTTAATTCTAAAAAATTTCTAGCAGTACTATGCCTATATGACTGAAATGAGACAATTACCACATATGCAGATACAAATATTTTGAAAACCGAATGGCACATATTGGGGTGTTTTGACATAAAGAAATTAGCAAACATAACAATCTTCAATAGAGAACTTTGTTTTTTCAAGCCCCAGAACAAGCTTCAATCATCACATCTCAACTTAAGATACATCAATCACTTAATTGTGCATCTGCATGTACAACGACTTTTCACAAACACAGCCACTCTCCATACAACTAGTTGGGAGCTGTTTGCGCCCATCTCTCATAAGAGGAGAAGTCCGACTCATTTACTGTAGGACTAAAATTTCAAGCGATCCTACCTCAGAGACCGCACACAGACAAACATATGGAGCAAATAGCTTCGCTTCTGCAGATAATTAACCACTAGCTTCCACTGACTGACAAGTAGGTTAAGTAAATTCTAGACAAAAGACAGAGTTGCACATTCCACTTTGACGTTGATAAGAATATCAAAGCAGATGAGAGAATAATAGTGATTCCACTTAGTCATCCAAAACTGGAGAAAGCACAGGTTTGTTCAAGAAAAAAGCTTCAAGATTCCCGCAGACAAGTTCATACATAGCTCTCATAGAATCTTCAGTAAGAAAAGCAATATGTCGTGTTAGCACAACGTTATCCAATGAAAGGAGCTCTTTAGGAACATTAGGTTCATTTTCGAAAACATCCAACCCAGCACCTGCAATCTCTCCTTCCTCTAAACATTGTACCAACTCCATCTCATTGATTATGGCTCCTCGTGCAATATTAATGATTACTCCTTTCTTTCCTAGTGTTCGTAGAACCTCCTTATTGATCAAGTGGTGGGTTTGGTCTGTCAATGCACAACAAATGACTAGGACATCACAGTTGGTTGCCAGTTCATAAACATCATGATAGAAAGGGTAAGGAACAGGCTTTTTGTTCCTCGATTGATATGATATGGTGCAACCAAATGCTTCAAGCCTTTGTGCAACTTTTAGACCTATGCTTCCTAGCCCAACAATTCCAATTTTCCTGCTTCCCACCTGCCATCATCAAGAATACGCTGCATTTCGTAATGCAAAATCCACAAAAGTTTGCTACCCACACCAGAAAATTACATTGTACATAGAAGTCAAATTTTGATTTAATAAATATATATACAATTATTAACACTTTATTATGATAGGTCGTGTGTTCTAGTCTTTCCACCCCTAAATTCTAAGGGGTAAGTTGAACTCTATCGTTTAATTTGGAACTAGTTATCTTAAGATTTAGTTATTTTAGAATAACTTTTTCTAATATGTATATGGGATAACTGATAAGCTATCTCATAAATAGTTATAAATGATGGGATAAGACAAAAAAACTTTTATCAAGCATTATTCTTTTTTTGTTACCGACTAGATATTTTATTTATCTCTCACATCAAACACTACTAAACATTAAATATATATAGTTTCACAAAATCAGAATTAACATTTTATTTTCTCTCTGATTTCTAATGAAAAACAACTAAAATCAGAAAAAACAAGTAGAGAGAGAGAGTACCTTTGAGCCTAGTGGGAATTGGCCCCAAAGTCCATTGTTGACAAAGCGATGTGCAGCAGAAATTCTTCTAACGACATCAATCAACAATCCAACAGCAAAATCAGCAACATCTTCTGAGAAAAGAGTTGCAGCACTAGCAATGGAGATTCCGCGGCGGCGACACTCGACGAGATCGATATGGTCAAGGCCAGTGCTGGTGGTGACGATAAGCCGCAGCGACGGTAAGAGGCGGAACAAGGAGGAAGAAATCTGGATCCCTAGATGAGAAGGAGAGCAAATCATTGCTTTTACAGATTGACCATGTTTACAAATATAATTCTCCAATGCAAGTGAAGATTCCCACGATTTCAGCATTCTATATTTTTTCGATAACTCTTCATCGTAGAATTTAAAAATCGTTGGTCGCCCCACCACTATTACCTCCGGCAATTCGCTTTTAGCTTCGCTCATTTATCCCAAGATGATAACGCTTTGGAATGTTTGGCCAAAATAAAGTGAACTAAGTAGTAATTTCTGTATAGAAATACTTTTTTATAGATTTTTTTTTTTTAAAAAAAAAATATGTAATAGTATAGAAATATTTATTTATTAAAGCATCCACAATTATAATGAAAAAAAGAATGTAAAATGAGTGATACCCAAAAATAGATGGTATTAGTAATACAGTCCTCTAGAGTGTGTAACTAAAGCTTGCATCAGTTATACATAGAATAAAAAACGTACCAAACAAAGGACTATTAATACACAAAGTTAACGTAAGCTTTATTTTTGTTAATACACTACCATAATATGAATATAAGGTTATGAGAGAGAATATTATGTACGCATATTTATTTGTTTAATTTTATACAAGTTAAACTATCTATTTGTATAGACTCAACATTATTAAACGAAAATGCCTATTGTGAACGGTTGAAGGAAACAATTATGTTTATGCCTGTGTTAAAATATATATTGAATAGTCATGTACAAAAATATGTTACCCACATATGCATTTACTAAAACAAAAAAAAAAACATAATACATACTTTAGATTCTAAACTTGGCTTCAAATTTTAACTTTGACTTTCAACTTTCATAAACATGCACCTTAAATATCCAACTTTTAAATAAATAAACACATGAGTCCTACCTGACACAATACACGTAGGACACCATGTAAGACAAAAAATAACATGTAAAATGACGTATAGGACAGGTGTTTTATTTGTTCAACTTTATAAAAGTTTAAATGTCTATTTATGCACATCCAAAATTAAAGGGCATAAATGTAATTCGAAACTAGGTTAAAAGACATTTATGTATTATGCGGAAAAAAAAAAAAGACAAGAAAAAATAACAGAAGTAATTTCACCTAAATATTTGGCAAACAAGTTGCCTTTGCAATTTTTGTGCGTTGCTATCACCCAACCAACGATAGCTGATTAACCATAAAGACCAATTGACAATATGCAAAATAAACAGAATACATACCATAGAATTCAAGGAGATGGTTCTTTTACATCAAAAACACCTAGATGATAGATGATAGATGAAGATCAAAAGCGCCTAAATACACTTGAGAGGTGAAAGCCAAAACCACAAGGGATACAAGAAACAAACTTTATAACATTTACAGCACGACCGGACATTCCTATAATTATTGGTTGTTTTACTTGAACAGAAGACCAAATCAGCTAGGTATATAAGGTTCGAAAAGTTTCACACATGGGTTCGGGTCATACTGCATTATTTCAGCAGCTCGTTCGAATTCTTCCCTCAAAACTCTTATGCTGAACTTGTCTACCACCCGACCAAGATCATGAGAAACCTCAAATGGATCCTCTATGCATATCAGATGCCTGTCATTCCCAATCCTCCTAGTCCAGTCTTTGGCTCGCTTGCTGTTTACATGATCATACATGGAGAAAATTTGATAAGAGAAATGTCATTTTACTTTGAATGGTAAAAAACATATAATCAACAAGAACATCAATAGTAGTTACAACGCCTTACCTCACTGTACTTCCTGAACGAATGGAAATAACATCATTTGCATAATCATGACAATATGCCCAGTAGCTGAAGAATGCCCACACCAACCGAGCAAGACTTTCACCATTTTGAGATCCAAAACCATAAAGCTTTTCCACTTTATCAAAGTAAGCACATTCAATGTTGCCAACAGTAACAGAGTAGGTTGCTTCCATACCCTGATAAGAGGACAGGGAAAAAGAATGTGAAGAAGGATAACTATCTTCATATAAAGTAGAACGTAGAAATATCCTTTCAACTATACATTGCCTGAATACCACCTCAACCCAAAAAGGAAAAAATTGTTTCTTCATGACTACAGCAGCAGAAAAGTATTTACGTATACATCAAAGGCAAGGTGACACTGTCCAAATCAGTTCGCAAGGCCAAGAATAGCACATGTAAGGGGTAAATATTACAAAACAGGGTTGCCCACACTAACAAATTGATTTCCTAAATTTTTAATGATGAATTGATTAACCAATGTTAATAACGAACTATACTTGATTATTAGAGAGGGAAAAAAGCAGCAAGTTTCATGCTTCTTTATAGTAAGTAAATGCTAAAGCATATTGGGGAACCTCTTTCTTTTTACCCATGTGCATAAATCATTTATATTTGTTCTTAACCATACTCCCAAACCAATCTTTTATAATAAAGTACAGGATGAGACCGCATTGCAAGATTTATGCCTTTTATGTGAGATTAAATTAACTATTACAGAATACGCTGATACAGGTTCAGATGGTATCACATGAATGTCCGCATTTAATGAGCATCCACACTGAACAATCATACACTGAAGATTGAAGAGAACAGAAAATAGAAAATGCAGTTTCACAATCCAACAGGCAACTAGTTCATTAGCCATATCAAAATCTTTTCATGGAAAGTATCCCTCCACTCTAACAAAGGAGAAAAAAACAAAAAGGGCATAAGGTGGCAAACACCTAAGGAGAGACGATTCTCTGCAGAAAAATGATATGATTGATTTGTTATTTAATTAAAAATGAAACTAGACTGTCTTTCACACTACATAGCTCTAGCTCTAAGACGAATATTTGATTATTAATTCAAAGATGTTTCGTCAACAGCAACACCAAAGTCTTAATATGAAATTTAAAACAGCTATAACTCAGAATTTTTCCCAAACTATCATCTAATTAAGCAGAAAAATGATATTAAAGATCCAAAAGAAGATAAATTTCAAGCTTACTCTCCACATAGAGCAAGAGACACTGAAACCCCCAAAAAAGAAAAAAAAAGGACTAGATTATAGGAATGATGAACTTTTAAATTTTTGTTCTTCCACAATCTAAATCACCATGTTGAAACCAACAGTCTGGTTCCTCAAAGAAAACGACCCATGCTTAACTGAAAAGGTATGTGATTAAAAGAAAGTACACGTCACTAGAACAGACCGACCAAAGCAATTCGAGCTCAATCAAACAACTAAGAATTCACCGAGTCATTGACTAGAGCAATAAATTACAATCGGAAAAGGCTCAAAAATACCCTTAAACTATTCGAAATAGCTCATATATACCCTTAAATTTTATTTCGGCTCAAAACTACCCTTCCCGTAATACTATTGGGTCAAAAATACCCTTCTTATTAACGGAAGTTGTTAAATGCCACGTGGATGCCATATGGATGCCACATTGTATGCCAATAGGATTCCACTGCCACGTAAACTAAATAGAAAGGGTCAAATATACCCTTAAATTATCCGAAATAGCTCATTTTTACCCCTAAACTATATTTCGACTCAAAACTACCCTTACTGGCAAACTATTGAATCAAAAGTACCCTTCTTATCAACAGAAGTTGTTAAATGTCATGTGGATCCCACATTACATGCCAATAAGATTCCACAGCCACATAGACTAAATCCCTAAATCCTATTTATTTTCCCCCTCATTTCATTATTTCAGAAATGAAATTAATATTTAGGAATTTAGTCAATGTGGCACATGTAGAATTTAACAACTTCCGCCAATAAGGTCACTTTTGACCCACTAGTTTGACGGGAAGGGTAGTTTTGAGCCGAAAAATAGTTTAAGGGTAAATATAAGCTATTTCGGATAGTTTAAGGGTACTTTTGACCCTTTTCCTTTTAGTCTATGTGGCAGTGAAAATCTATTGGGGTGCCATGTGGCATCCACATGGTATTTAATAATTTCCGTTGATTAAAAGGGCACTTTTGACCCAATAGTTTGACGGGAAGGGTATTTTTTGAGCCAAAATATAGTTTAAGGGTATATGTGAGCTTTTCAGATAGTTTAAGGGTATTTTTGACCCTTTTCTGAATTACAATTGATGAAAAAAGCCGTCCACGCTCAGCCAACCAGCAGATATTTTGCACACTCCTAGTAGTGATAATTTAACAATCAAACAGTTCAGGTAATGTGCACAACTTACAAGTTTCACATACATCATAACATCAGACCTAAAGAAAACACACCTGTAGACATGGAAGGATGGCAGGTCTTCGCTGCTGTAGAAAGTGAATGCACATTAACACATACCTGGAAGCAGAAAATAAAAGTCAGCCTAACAAATGAGAGAAAGAGAGGCAAAAAAGAAATAGCATGAAAATGTATGCTTATGCATAGCTAGATAATGTCACTTGGTACGGGGTGAATTGAATAGGAAAAAGAGAACGGAAAAAGAAATAGCGAAATGTAGGCTTACGCATAGCTAGATAATGTCCCCTGGTAAGTTTCGTTCACCCCTCTAGACTTAGCCCAATGTTTAACAATAAATGCCAACTGTCTTAATCGTACATCTATTTGTGCATAATCTCGAAGCAGCTTTGTGTTAACAACAGCCAAAACATTATTCACACATATGTCGCAAGATATCCCAGTTTCTGGATCCATAAGCTTGACTATCGGCACCCTGGCACGTGTAAGTGCCTGCAAGGAAACTTGAGTTAGAGACCATACTAGAACAGAATCAAATATGAAGAAAGCACCATAGGAAAAACAATGTGCCACATAACTTAAGGACCATATAGAAAATCAGAGGCATATAAGATTCTAGATCCACTCTGGATCGAACATGACAAGTAGACTTAATCCAGCTCACTAAGGGGAGGCCAGGGACCACCCGTGCGTCAACCTGAGTTATGTGGACTTCAAGCGAAACAAATTGGGGCCAAAAAAAACAGGTCGGATCTGATATTAATATTTAATCTTTTAAATTGACCTATTATTGATTTTGAACCTGTTAGGTAAATTTGAAATTTGCTCACCATTAGGCGAAAAATGTTAAATCCATTTTTTCGTAAATTGACATTCATAATATTGATGAAAGTAAATGTTATGAAGTCAAAAATTCCTTTAATGGTATATTAAAGGGTAATAAAATTTAGTTTTAGACTTGTCAAAACAAAAAAAGCACTAGTTTTGGTTTATAGAATCAAGCAAGTATTATTTCAAGTGAAGGTCTAAACAACTTAATAAATGAATTGTTCATAAATTTTTGACCTATAAGTTCAATCACTCTCAAATCATAGAATAGTTGCAATCAGCTATAAGAATCCTCCAATATGATATCTGCTATGCTCGTGTATTTTATCGTTTAAGCTAAAATAGCCATCGATCAAACTAGAAGTTATCATCCATAAGTTATTCGAGAATTTGTGGTATTCCTTAATAGATATGAGTGAGTATACATATGTATCAATTATTTCCCTTATTGTCTCCAAGATCTATCAAAAACAACCTCTCTTCTTTATTGTTTACGCTAAAATAGCCATTTTATTGAACTAGAAGTTCCCATCCATTAGTTATTCGAGAATTTGTGGTATTCCTTAATAGATATGAGTTAGTATACATATGTATCAATTAATTCCCTTATTGCCTCCAAGATCTATCGGAAGCAACTTTTCTACCTCACAAAGGTAGAGGTAAGGTGGCGTACATCCTACCCTCCCTAAACCCAACTTGTGAGATTGTAGTCGGTATGTCATTGTTGTTGTTATATTGTTCCCAGGGTCTATAGGGCTTAGGGGCTTTCTTAAAAATAGCAATGCCAATTCCTTTTATTTTCTACAGGAAATATGCAAGGACATAAATTACTTATTAGATTAAAATTAGCCTTGAACCGGACCCCTCCTGGACAGTCCTGGATTGGTCCTCAGTCTCCTTTGGCTCAAATCAGCCCTAATGCGCTCCAAGACCCTCTTTAGAGGCCAGCTTGTCCCAAGCCAGATACGTCATCATGTATACTCGGATATATACATGGTATATAAATGAATATTATTGGTGTTGCTAAATTTTTCAAAATACCTGCACATTCTGGAGATTGCCTGACTGCAACATGTCAGCCAACTTCAACAATACCTCTGATTTGTCAATATTTGCATCCTCAATTGCAAGGCAAATATCAATATCACTTTTCGAGAATCCAAAAGAATTGGCACATGATCCATAAACATAGAGCCGAGCATTAGGCCATTCCTTGCTAACAATTCCATCCAGCAGTGCTAATAACTGTTTCTGCTTTGTCCTTTCTTCCTCCGGAGGAATTAAGGATTGAAATGTTGCTAGGAAAGCACCATTCATCCTATTAATGTCACTCCGACATGCAATCTGTCTTTTCAACATCCTCATCCTCTGGCCAAGTATGTATGCTCCTCTCTTGTCTGATCGATAGTCCTGATGAAAGTAGCACAAAGATGAGTCAGTAACAGTATGTTTGGTTTCAAGAAGGATAGGAGAGAAATCGGAGAAAGGATAGAGTGATTAAGGGGGTGTTTGGTAGAGTTCATTAGCAAAAATAATGCATGCATTAGCATTTGTATTAGTATCACTAATACCATAGATTTCTATGTATTAATAATGCAAAGAGATTTAATGCATGCATTAGCACAGTTAAAAGACCCAATTACCCCTCAAAACTCCCTTTACATCGTTTTCACCATAATTGTGGAGGATATTTTTGTAAACAAATATTTTTATATAATGCTTGCTATTTTAAGGCACCAAACCAAACAATGCATAAGAAACAAACTATACAAAACTAATGCTAGCATTACTAATACACTCTATTTAGCATTATTTATACACTACTAAACGACTCCTAACTGGTTTATTTTGAACCTCGTGATATACTAGTAATTTATTTGTAACCATTCTAAAACCAAGAGAATATTAGTGATCAACTTCCAATTGTGCAGTTGGAAGAAAGCAAAATCATCATACTTCTTTGTTTGCATCCAAGTTAAGTCTATTGAAAGATCTTGGCATGAAGGGAAACCTTCCAGCTCCTTTTTGCCTTTATTAACAAAAACAAGGGAAATGAGTCAATGACACATTTACTTCTATTAACAAACAACGGAAATGAGTCAACACTTGTTTGCCTATATTAATAATTAGGCTTGTGTAACATGTTTCTGAATTTTAAGTACTTCTCTTTTCGACATTAAGGTGCCTGATATAAAGACAATGCTGATGTAACTGTGGAATTCGACAATGGTTGTTGTGGCTTTTGTATGTTTGTTGAAGGAAGAAAAAATGAGCACGCAAGGTAAGGATTTATCACCATGACGAGAAAACCAAAGTTTATACTTGATCCTGATGATTATCCCATTCTGAAGGTACTTCAGAAATGATTAGCTTAGTTCTAGACAACGCATAAATATTTGGGATTGAAGCATAGATGAGTATAATTGATATTGCAAGTAACATAGTTTAAACTACTTCTCCCTTTGAAATTAAGGCTATGTTGCTCGGACTCTTCAAAAATGTCAACGCGTGCATGTTGGATTCTCCAAAAGTAGTGTATTTTTGGAGAATCCGACGCGGGTGTGGCATCGAAGTGAAGAGTCCGTAAAACTTAGCATTAAGGTGCCTGATATAATAGACAATGCTTATGTAACTGTGGGATTCGACAATGGTTGTTGTGGCTTTTGTATGTTTGTTAAGGGAAGAAAAAATGAGGACACAAGGTAATGATTTATCACCATGACGAGAAAATGATCCTGATGATTATCACATTCTGAAGGTCCTCCAGAAATAATTAGCCGAGTTCTAGACAAGCATAAATATTTTGGATTGAAGCATAGAAGAGTAATTGATATTCATTTGACCGAGCTTTTCCAGAGACATGACGATTCACAGGTTCTCTAATTAACCCTCATTAAAAATCAAAATAAGCTTATTAGTATATATATATATATATATATATATATATATATATATATATATATATATTAGTTTAGTAATTGGGGTATTTAATGAAAAGGGAATGTCTTTCAACCTTTTAACTTTTAAGATTCCCACTTTAGTATAGCATTGATATTGATAGATGAGTCAACCTTTATTAACTCATTGTTTGCCTTCATTAACAAACCAGGGAAATGAGTCAAATGACACATACTCCTCACTATTACCTTCGCTCCTCTTAACCCCAACCATACATTGCTCAACTTTTTGGAACATTGCACTAGAGACACCAATAAAACACAATATGCTAGAGCATCAAAACACGGTTACAAGTTGCTTAGAGAATGTGCCAAGGCACATCCAAACAGTCCAATCTACCAGATAAGGGTATAAACCAGGAACACAAATTTTTCATCAACTCGAGTTTTTGTCTTCCAATCAAGTAGGTTTTCCTCTCAGGGCAGAATAATGATTACAAACAAGGAAAGTATACTTTGAGAATTGGACTTCTTTATAAAAATAATTATAATAATAATTATGTAAATCCGCTGGAGAAGAAGTAGAAGATGAAAAGGCAAACATCCTTTTTATATATTTGGTCCATTTCTAGCTTTCCACTGGATAAGGATGGAATTCGTTCCTAAGGAGGAACCTTCATGATTGGGAGATGGACAAGTGGACAGATTTTCAAGATTCAGTAGCCTCATTCAGCAACCTCACTGAAAAGGACTTGCTGATTTGGAAGAATGACACCAAAGGTCAATCCTCAGTAAATTCTATTTATAAGGAACACAACAAGAATGCAGGACATGAGACAAATTGGCCATGGAAGATGATCTGGAAACGAAAGGCACCCTACAAAATAAACTGCTTCATGTGGTTGTTGACAAAAGAAACAGTTTTGACTCGTGAAATTTAAACAAAAGAGGCTATCAGTTGGCCTCTAGATGTACTTCATGTGGAGAGCATGCAGAGACAATTAACCGTCTTTCTTTTTTGCATTGTACATAGACAGAACAGTTATGGAGAATGTTTATCTATCTAAAGGGGATAAGACGGGTGAAACCAGGGAGCATTAAAGGAGTTCTAAGCAGTTGGAATAGAGATAGGTAGAAGAGATGGAACTTGTCCAAGTATGCATTTGGTGGACGATTTGAAAATAGAGAAACAATAGGAGTGTTGAGAATGTGCTAAACAACTTACAGAATATCAAAACAAATTGCTAAGCTTTTTTTTATTTTTGGTGTAAAGAAGAGATACTCCTTCCATTTCACAAAAGAATGACCTAGTTTGACTTGGCATGGAGTTTAAGAAAACAAAGAAGACTTTTGATCATGTGGTCCTAAATTAAAGTTATGTCAAATGTACAAAATTGTCTTTTAATCTTGTGGTCTTAAACATGCCACGTGAAAATTTACTACCAAAAAAAGAAAGAGGTCATTCTTTTTGAAACATACTAAAAAGGAAAGGAGGTCATTCTTTTTTAAACGGGGGGAGTATTAGCTAGGACAAAAGACATCATTGATGTGCTAGATTGTTTGTAGGCAGCAGTTTAGATTAAGACTGCCTTTCTCAGTAAGTTGTAACCCTTTTGAAAAGGAGCTACACTTTTGTTGTAGTACACATGTGGATATATATACTAAAGTTACTAGTTTCAAAAGACAAAAGAATTGTCCTCACTAAAACATGTATTCTTATACACTGAATATACACCTCAATGTTATCCAGAAAGTAAAGAAAATCATAATTCAAACAAATATGCTTCATTTCAAATTTAAGCTCCATGCAACTGGTGTACTATCATCCTAAAACTCTAATGTAAGTCAAGTTAGTTTGACACACTAATCCATGTCACAAGGAAAATGTCATCCAAAATCAATCTGAATTTCCAAGTCAAATTTGATTCACTCTCGAGGTACTTTGATCCAAAGTAGTGAAACAAGAAAATAAAGAGGTTGTTTTAATAGCATTTAACATACATCTTCAAATGCAACGAGTTAGAAATTCAGCTAGTCGGTGCATACAGTTGCTCACAGTCAAGAATTTATCAGTCTCAGAAATATATGATGTCAAAGCCAGATAACATGTTAATTAGTATCTCTAGGACCCCAAAAAATGAGGATTAGTTAATACAATTAAAAGAAATTGCATTAAGAAAACAAATAAGCTTTATAATGATTACAAGAATTGATATCACCATATAGTTTGAGACATTGTAGCACAACCAAGAAAAGGTTTTAACAAATAAGTTTCTTTTACAAAGAACAAAAATTGAAAAAGTAACCTTAAATCATAATTTGTGTAATGGAACTTATTAACATACACAAGATCACAGACACGCATTAAAGCTAACTAATATTATACATTCATCACACCAAATCAAGCCCATATAATCAGAACATATGTGGGCAGTATATACCTTATCTCGAGAGGCATGATGATTCTTTTTATCACTTCTTTCATTTGGTTCATCCTCAAGTCCAAGAGAACTGATAACATGTTCTCCCAATTCATCCAGTTCGCTTTGGCCTTGAGCAGAACTCCTACCTAAAACATCCCTCATCACAGAGACAGTTTCTTCCCCACTCTCAGCATCCTCACCACGTAATTCCAACGTGGAATCCTCAACATCAGAAGCCAAAACAGAGTGAAGTTTACTTCCTGCTGGTGGGACGGGTGAATCCAGCCGACGAAAAACCCTTTGATCATCTGAACCAATAGCATAATTCTTACCATTCCTGGAAAGATGTTTACTTTCCCTTTCATACTTATGATTCAAGCCAATACCCCTATGGTTCAACTCAACAAAATTGTTCTTCTCATTATCGACATTATGCTCAAAATCCCTGCTCCTTGGCTTGCTTGAAAAACCTGGTGGTGGCACAACCCCTCTTACAGTCCCACTATGAAACTGTCTTCCCCACCCCAAACCACCACTCTCACTCTCACTCTCACCTCCACCTCCACCACTATTCTGTTGCTCAAGACCTCTTAAATTGCCCAACTGTTTCCGACCTGAACCAATGACATTCTCAAGCTTACCCTCCACACCATTCAACATCCTAACATTCGCTAATCTTGATTCATGGTTTTTCTGTTCAAAGTTACCAACTTTACTAGCTAAATCATCACTAAAGCGGTCATTCATCATACTCACATTACCTTGAATATGGCTACGTAAAGATCCAAAAATCAGATTATGATCAAACTCATTATTTGAATTACTCGCCTTAGCATTGGCACCGAAAATCCCCAAATTGCCCATGTTTTCTCCGACTGATCCAAATCCAAGTGGACTCGCATGGTGATATTGACTGAACCCACTTGGGGCAGGCGGAGATGAGTAATTGGGGTTAGTGGTATGGCCAGAATTAGGGTTTTGGAGAAACCCTCGAATGAAGAAGTTATGAGGTACAAACAGAGGAGGAGAGTGAGAATAGGGCAAAACAGAAGGGTTTGTAGGAGTATGGAACAATGGCGGGTAGGGCATACTAGGACCTACTGCTGCAACTGCTGGATCATGCGGCAGATTCTGCAACTCCGGCCGCAGTGGCGGTTGAGGCTGAGAGTGAAGTTGATGCGGATGATTCTGAAGCAATTGAAGAAGGAATTCCCCACCGTTGGATGGAGTTGACTGTGAGGATAGAGGCGGCGATGCGGCATCGCCTCCACCGCCGGTCATGGTTAGATATTAATGTTCGCCGGAGAATCCAAATACAGCAGAAACTTAGCAGAGAAGTCTAATTACAGTTTTTTTCTCGATCTAACAAATACCACAAATCGTTACCTATTCCGTCTGTTCATTGGATTTCTCCCAAAAAAAAAGATGATTAACTTTTTCAATTATTTATATAAATATCTGCAAACTAAAAACAGTCTTCTATAATATAGTAAAGTAAGTACTTAAGTATAAAACACTACGATGTTTACCGAAACCTAAATGATGTAGGAAAATTATATAACATATGGAAAAAGATGCTATTAAAAAAGAATAGTATTTTCTTTCCGTATCAAATTTAGAAAAGTAGTTATCATTATTTATTTTCTTAGAATACTAAAAATAGTCTTTTTGTTAAACAAAAAAAACTCAAAACAAATTTCCTATTTGTATAAAATAAATTACATTCTTGTCATGAAAATTTTTAAGTTTTTTAATTAAATAAATAATAATTAATTTATCAATGATTAACCTTTTCTTTGTAAAAACATGTTTGTGTAAAAAGATATCATATACACTTTTTGCAAGATATTCTAGTTTCAAAGTGAGTTTTGTGACTATAAAACTTAAAGAAGAAAAAAAGGAACAAAAATAGGCTCTTAAACTATTTGAGAAATATTTTTTTGTGTTAACAACTAAATATTATAATCATGGCTTTTTTTCTCTTTTAAGCTTCTCATTTGGTGTCGAGTATTTATTTAAAAGTTTGATTAGTTAGTATTTATATTTAAAAATTTATATATCTTTTAATTAAAGATGACTTCATAACATCTCAAAATTAAAATTATAATTTAAAAAAATATTTATTACTTTATGACGATCTTTTAATACTTATAATACTAAGTATTGATAGTTATATATATGATTATTGTATGTTTAAAATATTTACATAACCAATCAAATTCACACATTGCAGTGTTTAAGGTTTTTCTTTACACATGACAAATACATGAGACATAAGTGTGCAAAATATGTGTGTACTATACATCTTTTGAAAAATATAATATACAACCCTAACTAGACATTGTTATAAAATAAAGTAGGTGTAATATAATAAAATGACAAGAAGAAAAAGAAAAACACAAGTAATAGTAATAACTTTTTTCTATTATTGAATGTTTTCCTTTGACTTACTCTTATCTTGCTTTTAACTTTGTTACAAGAAGAGAATGGTATATATATATTGGAGTCGGAACCTAAAGATATAAAATATTAACAAAATTTTAAAATGGTATATAAATTTTTATATTAATTAAAACGGTAAAATCGCTAGAACAACAGCGATTTACTCTACCGGAAAAAGCAAAATCGCTGCTACTGCAACAATTTTACAAAATGTGATTTTTTTAAAAAAATAATTTAAATCGCTACCTTGGCAGTGATTTTTAAAAATCTTTTTTTTTAGAAAATTGCTTTCATTTTTTTTAAAAAAAATTAAAACAAAATTAAAAATCGTTGCCTAGGTAGCGATTAGAATATTTTTTTTTTAAAAAAAATACATTTTGCAAAATTGTTGTAGTAGCAGCGATTTTGCTTTTTACGGTGGAGTAAATCGTTGTTGTTCCAGCGATTTTGCCGTTTTGGTTAATATAAAATTTTATATACTGTTTAAAAAAATTTATTAATATTTTATACCCTTTAAGCTCCGGACTCATATATTGTATACATATATATTCTTGGTATCAAGAATATGGATATTTATTTGTCATGTATACGCTTAAGCACCAAATATATTATATGAATACATAGTTTAAAACACCTTATATAATGTATGTATATATATCTTACACACAATGTATTATGTGGAAATATATGTTACCACAAAATAGATGTATGTGAGCATCCATTTTACTAAATATTCTAATGTATCATTATGGGAAGTGAATTGTTTCTGAAGTGACTTTCTTATATAACAATACCATTAAGTACACACACTTCCGATAATAATTTGAGACAGATTATATAACTTTTAAATTCATCTCGTATCAATATTATATGAAGCAACATTCTTATTACGGAAAAAAGGAGAAAAAACACATATACTCAAATTTTAACTGATTATCACATGGCTGATTTGCCCACATTTTCATCACAAATAGATTTGACAAAATCCTTTATAGAATCATACAAATCTTGTGCACGTTTTTTATCAAATATCTCCACAGCATGATATCCTGTTTCCAGAAATTGAGGAGTCACGTGCACCCCACGTGACTCAATCATTTTAGCAAATTTCTTTTGCTTATCAATAAGTGGATCCCCTCCATACCCCCTGATCAAACACCTTGGCAACCGTTCGATCTTCTTTTTCACTTCTACCTCATTAATCAATGGATTAGAATACTCGTGATCGCGATCCACGCCTTCAGGCAATGCAAGCGACCACATTAGATCATTCGCATGCAAAGGCAAAATCTTGTCGTTGACAAATTTGAGCTCCGACTTCGTTCTCTCGACCCCACCGAAGTAGGGCTGATTCATTATCAGTCCTACAATCTTGATCGGGTCGAGATTGATATTGAATGCACGTAGACCTGTATTTAAAAGTAACAAAATTAATTCATAAAATGTCATTCTCATGCCTTCTTTGTTCCGTTAAAACTTAAGGAAAAATTACGCAATAAAGTAAACTTATATTATTTAATTACTCGTCATAGCTATAGTTTGTTATAATTATCACTTGCAACTAGCATTATACATTGGTTACATGGACTGACTTCGAGTTTGTATATTTAGTCATGTTTGTATATGTATAATTCGCCAGAAAATACAAATACATATGTATAATATACAATTAATTTAACCTATATACATATAGGTTTCACCTCTCTCCCCCTCTCTTGCTTGCCTCTCTCCCAATCTCGCTCGCCTCTCTCCTCCCTCACCAGTCTCGTTCGTCTCTCTCCTCCCTCTCCCGCTCTCGCTTGCTATATATACAAATACATATGCATAATATATAATTATCTAACCAATATATATATACAATTTAACTTTCTCCCACTCTTTCTTCTCAGTCTTGCTTGCCTCTCTCCTTCATATAACATGTAGTCACGAATCGTAATTATCAAACTATTATGGAGAGTAATTAGATAATTTTTAAGTGGCTATACGTGAAAGTTTCTCAAAATTTAAACATTTACACAATTAAATGATTAAATGAATGTATTTTTAAATACAATTTAAATAAAAAAAAATTATTATTATTTGATTAAATAGTTATAGTGAAGATGGTTTATAGTGATGTGTTAGGGCTAGTAATAATGATAATGATGAAGGAGATAAGTGCATAAGAGTAGTGATCGGTGATAACAGTTGCGGTGACAGTTTTAGATCTAGTTATTTATTCGGATCTTAATTTATTTTGATTCGTCCAAATTACTTCAATCTCATACCTGCATTGTACACGATATTTCCTCCGGAACTACTACCCATTAAGAAAACTTTAGAGAAATCAGCCAACTGTTTCAACCATGGATCTCCCCCGTTAATAGCTTGATCTTTCGCCCATTTGATAGCATCCACGGCGTCCTCATAGGCGGCAGGAAGACGGTGCTCCGGGGCGAGGCGATACTCAACGGAAGCAATCAACGCTGGGATCTGAGCTGACATGGCATTACACGATTCATGAAAAATAACAGAACTCACACTCAATAGCACAAATCCACCACCATGGAAGTATATTATGAGCGGCAATTTAGTGTTAATCGGCGGAGAAACAGGCCGATAAAGGCGTATGAAGGTATTGGAGGCCGGATTAAGAGGTATGTCTTTTGAAAGTGAAATTAACTGATTTGACGAATTGGGGTCAATTTCTGGGGTTGAAGGGACATTAGGAACTGGGGTGTTTCTGGTGAGAGATCCATCTGGATTTGGGGTAATTTTGAGGAACTTGTAGGCATCTTCCATGGTGGATTCTGCTATAATCTTTTGCTCTGCCATGGTAGTATAGTATAACAGATTAAATTTAAGATTGTAGTTTTTTTTTTGAAGAAAAAAATTCTCTTTCAGCTATAAAGGGGAAAGAGAAGGGGTAATTAAGATGGAGTAGCAGAATTAGGTGAATAAATTTATTATATGGTTGGAAATATTAGGAACCGAAAATATGTCGACTAATTATTCACTGTCTTAAAAATACATATTTTACTTTATTATAATATAAGCAAGTGATCTCAAAATTAAAATAAATTCTTAATAAAAATTTAAAATAAGTGTTGAAACATTGAAAATAATAAAAAATTAAGTATATATTTCATTTATAGAACAAAGCTAATAGTAAAATCTAGAGATGTATTTCATTTATATAACAAAATTAAAGATGAATCTAAGTTCAATTACTCAAGAAAATAGGCCTTTTGATAAAAATAATAATTCATTTTCATTGAGTTTAGAAATTTTATGAATAGTTCTCTCATTAAACAATCATAAATTTTGGATTATATTTCAATCTTTTTACATTATTTATTTGATTACACTTTAAAAATATTTTTAAGTTCTCAAAAACTTATTCAAAGACCAAATCTTTTGTTTTCAAGGCTTCAACTCATAATTTTAAAAAGAAATATAATCAAATAAAATACTATGGAAACACCACTTGAGAATTGCATAAATCTCATTTTTCAATCATATATCTCAATGAATTGATGTCTCTTTAAAAGACTTGGATATTATCTTATCAAAAATATTGTGCCTTGGGACGCTAAATTTTGAATGGGTCAAACAAAAATTCCAAACACAAGATGAGATTCTTAATTTTACCATTTTGAGAAAAAATTACAATTAAAATGTATACGTTTTACTCACTCGATTTTTTGGTGGATACTTAACAACTCATATTTAGTTGTTTATAACTTTCTTTAAAATTATATTCCTATTAAGTATGATTTTTATTAAGTTTTACTCAACACGTGTAAAGTTATTTGTATATATGTCCTTGATGATGTTTAAATCAATTCGTGGGCATTTTAATTATTTTATCGGATATCTTTTGGGATGGCCCAGTGATTTGAGCTTGGGACTTCTATGTTGAAGGTTTCAAGTTCGAAATCCATTGCCAGCGAAAGCAAGAAGTTTGCTTTCTGGGTTGAGCTCATCGCACAAGGCTTGCTAGTGCGGATTACCTCTCCTATGTGGTTTGCGAGCTATTGCATAGGAGCGGGGGTTTTACCCTGTGCATATCCAAAAAATAGTGACTGCAGTTTCCCTTGTCATAAAAAAAAAATTATCGGATAGTAACTTTTTTTTTAAAAAAAAAAGCAGGTTTCAAAAACTCATTTAGGGCGGATGAGTGTTCAAATCAAAACGTGCAATTTTTTTTTGGATAAAAATAAATTAATTTAGTGTCTCTCTTTCGTTTATTTTTTGTTGACTTTTTAATAGACTATTTAATTCTTAACTGCCAACAAAATTTAATAAGTTTTAATCACCTCCCCAACATTGTTTTAATGAATATAACTTCACCAAAAAAATTGTAGTTTCACAATCAGAAGAAAATAAAATATGAACCTAATTAAAGTTCAATGACTTCAAAATAATAGCAACCACTTATGGTAGATGTGGTTCAGAGAGAGCAGAAATTGATAGAGATATTTGATCTTCCCTTTGAGTTTAATAGGCTTATAAACACAGTAATAATAAAGAATTTTTATATTACTAAATTTATTTTACCCTATTGTTATATGAAACATATGTTGTTTTACGAAAAATATGAATCCCATATATTTTTCACATCTTGAATTTACATATCTAGGGTTTTAATGCGTCCAATACCGGAGCGAAAGCAGCTTGGGGCTAGAGAGTAGAGACTGCTGAACTATTTATACATATACATAATTAAAATTATCTTTTTTTATGTATATACAATAAATATCGAAATTAGGGGTGTCATATAGATGGTTGAAATTGAAAATATTAAAATGGATTGAAATAGAAATTAGGTTGGTTCATAATCCGTCCAAGTTTACTTTGGACTTCAATGGGCTTAACACGTTGGGTCTTGACCGTCCAATTTTACCCGCTTAATCTCGATAATTTTGTTGTTTAAGTTTTATAAGCACAATTTGAATTTCAGCTAAATAAAATTAAACAAAAGAAGTAAGACTTGAATAGATAAATCCTTAAACATATAAAGTAGATAGTAATTCACAGGGGTGACTCGATAGTGTTTAAAAAAAACATATAAAGAAGTAACACTTGAATAGATAAATCCTTAAACATATAAAGTAGATAGTAATTCACAGGGTTAGGCCCCCAAATTTAAGGGGCCTCATTTTTTATAATAATAGGTTATAAGTTATTATTTTTTAATAAATATTGAATACTATTTGTAGAAAAAGTAAATATTTCATGAAAAATGAAGGAATTAATAGAAAAAATTTGACATAGTTGGAGTACTATATCTAATTTAAAATAATTTAAAATAAGAATGGTTATATTATAAGATAAAAACTAGAAGAAATAAATTAAATAAAAGTTATTACCAATTTAAGTTTAAGGCCCCGTTTAATTTTTGTTTTAGGCCATTAATACGTTTGAGCCGCTCCGGTAATTCATATCTTTAATATAGGAACATGCATTATATAATGCAAATTAAGAGTCTTAAAACACATTAAAATTGGAGATTAAATTGATCTCAATCAAAGATTCTCTTAAAATGAAAAAATTTCTAAAATACACGTTTTATATCCCCTTATTTCCAATATCCCTTCTATTTCTAAAAACCTCTAAAATCTATTATTTCTTTAATGTATTCGAGTAGTATTTACGTATATGAGTTAAATATTATGTATCCGAGCTAATTTTCAATGTATCTGAGCTATATATATGTATTCGGACTACATATTATGTATTTGATTTATGTTATAATGTATTTGGAATATTCTTTAATGTATTCGAGCTATATATTAATGTATTCGATTTGTGTTACTTTTTTAAGGAATTAATGTAATTACAAACTAAAGAGGAATAGATTGTAATTTCGTATTAAAACTATTTGATTTCTAAAATTTATCCGAATTAGAACTCGAACGTATCGAATTTAAACCCAATTCAAATTATCCCAAACTCAACCCTAGAATTATGAACGAGTGGTGCGGATTTCCTATAATTGGGCTCAATTTTACCACCTTATTGAAACCCTTTCTATTATTTCGTGTGCTTTACTTTCTTCTTTTTTTTTAAATAATATTTTGAGCCCATGAAAAATTCTAACTCCAATCGACAAAAATTGAAAGGATCTAGCAAGACAAGAGTTCCAACGGTAAAAAGCGTTACATATCTATTTTCATTTTTATTTTTATTTCACAGTCTATATTTTGATAGATAGAATCATCCTAGTTAAACTATAGTATGTCATTAATGAACTAGTTGATATTCATATACTAATATACTAGTGAAGTTGTCAAATTACACTGAATTTGATATTATTGTTTTAAGTTGATAGACATATAATATGACTCGAACATACATAAAAAATCTAGTTACGTACAAGTCATGCCTAAACTATACAACCAAATAAAATAGAGCACCATCCATTTCAAAGTATTGAGGCAAAGAAGAGAAAAAATCCTTGACCATAAGTAAATCAATCAACTATAACTCGTTTCCAAATTAGTTGAGATTGACTATACGCATTTTTCGGTAACCTAATATCAAAAAGATCCAATGCACATAAATATCTAGATAACACACAACATTTTAAATGATGAATTCTAGAGGGCTATCATGTGGGGAGGATAATTTCAAAATCATGATGATTTGCTAAGACAACCAATGTGTCTTTTCTAGTTTGGCATATCATAAAGCATTGTGGGTCAAAGGCTTTTTTGAGGGACATGTTATGACTCCAGTTCATGTGTTAGAATCAAATTTGAGTTGCTCCTCTTTGACAACAAGACAACTTTCAGTGACCTCTACAAAGACAGTAGCACAAATATCTTATCCAAATTGTTGATGAACATACAAACATTATGTGAGGAAAACAAAAATACAGATAGTACTAACATCACAAAGTCTACATCTGTGCTATTCAAGTTTATCATATGTCAACTTCAAGACCAATGAAGAACTAATTCAATCTTAAATCAAACCTAAGTTACATGATAAACGAAAATATATCCAAGGGTTCACACAAGAATTCTGTTACATTTAGCCAGAGAAATGAATGGTGAATTACTGCAAGGTGATATATGTAGCTGAATTATTATACTCATGACCATACGGGGGCTATTAGAGTATGTCCAATATAAATGATCTCCATGACTCTACCATCTAAAGGTGCTTATGTATTTCATTAAACATATCAAGAGACGTTTTATGATGACATAAGTTGTAAGAATAACCTAACTCCCAGGCACTGAATAGTACTCAGTTTCTCCTCATCTTTGACAATGCTATATTACTGTTTAACTTTCACTAACTATTTCCAGTAATTGAGAACTGATGTTAGTCCCCTAATGAGCGTGAAAAATCTAAAACCAATTTGGCGTCTGACATTTTTGTTTCTTAAACGTTGATGACCTTATATGTTAAACAGCTATATCATGTAGGTATCCATCCATATTCTCTCAACTCCTATGAGCAATAAGCTGTAAACACATAAATTAGAACAGCAGTCGTATATTATATCAACTATTGTATCATCAAACAGGAATTTGCCATTGTTAACCTCTCGTCTTGTTGCTTTTGTTTTCTTACGGAACACAATATAATCTTGTTGTTTTTCTCTCTTATGTCCTTGCAGCATGAACAATTACAAGTACATATTTTACTAGTGCATTGTATATGGTCACAGAGATTACTTATATTAGTGTATACAACAACATACCTAGTGAAGTGTACACAGACCTTACCCCTACCTCAATGAGGTTAGAGAGGCTGTTTCGGGAAGACCCTCGGTTCGAGTACAACAAATCAAAGTAGGTACAACACAGAAGAAAACATAGCAACTAATAAAGGCTTAATGCATTTCATGTATTCCTTTGTAAGTACCCCCCGGACAATGGGATGAGAGGGGTTTAATGTGTAATGAAATAAGTAAACTATAAACAAACTCATCCTACTTTTTTAAGGCAACAGACAAGAAGGGAGTCAAATATCTTCTGGGACCCAAAAAAGTAAGTTATGAAAGCAATAAAGCAAGCTCCTTAATAGTTCAAGGGCACTGAATTTTATAATTACTGATGGACTCACCTTTTAGAAAGTGGAAGCAAAGAGTCATATCAGATACTTTTAGCCTGGGATTCCTTCAATTCAGCTAATTGTGGGAGCAAAAGCCAAAGATAACTAATGTACTCTATCATCATAAAATAAAAGAATTGCAAAGTGAAGGAAATATAGAGATGATTATGCAAAAGAAAAAGCTGATAAGAAAATTATGACATTTTGCTTTTTTTCTTCTAACAATTTCTACACAACAATATATGAAGTTTACATTGAACAGTGAAATGGTAAATTGAGCACTCTTGAACTCACCGGGCCTTCTTCCGTGACTTGAAAGGGAAATTGGAGGGTGGTGAAGGGGAAAACTCAAACGGCAAGTGGGGTGGCTCAGAGTTACCACAAAGCATCCCAACAATCTCTTTCATTGTTGGGCGCTTGTTAGGTGATCTCTGTAAACAGAGTAGTGCAATAGTGATGCAAAGCAATGCTTGTTCTCTATCCAGTAACTGAATGTTGGAATCAACAAGATCCAAAAGCTTGCCCGAATGAGCAAGTTGCCTAGCCCATGAAACCAGATTAGCCCTCTCGAATTCTGACATAGGAGAAGCTGTAACTTGGAGTGGCCTTCTCCCTGAGACTAAAACCAATAACAAAACACCAAAACTGTACACGTCGCATTTCTCTGAGAGCTGCCCTCCACCGCCATACTCTGGAGCGATGTAACAAACTGTTCCTCTCATACTGGGGGTACTACTCACACCTCCACTCTTGGGAATATCTCCACTGGCAAAATCTTGACTACTTCGTCTTCCAATCCGAAACTCGCCACTGAAACTATCAAGCCACCAATCAATGCTGCTCCTACTTCCCTTGCTTTTCCTCCTCTTTCTTTCAGGCGCTACCTCTTCGTCCCTTTGCCACCACATTTCTCCACTTTTGAGATCCCTTTTCTTCTTTTTCTTGGCTAACTCCTCACAGAACTCTTCCTTCCACCATTCTCTTGGCTTCCGAATCTTCTTTTCTCTCCTCATTCTCTCCTCATCCAAAGATGCCCACCATTCAAGCTTCTTTCTTTGCTTCTGTTGCCCTCCTTTGGTAATGTCCTCTGCTGCACTCGTGGTCGCGATCCAATCCTTCTTAGGCCTCTCTTTTCTGATCTCACTACCAATCCATTCCATCACATAGTCCTTAATCCTACCAGAATCTGATCCACCATTCACATTGTCCTGTTTCCACCACCAATCTCTACCTGATTGACTAGTTGCCCTCCCAATCCCTTTCAAAACACCACTATCCACACTAACCCCGTCGAAAAAACCCTCAGAAACACTAGTCTTTTCGATCCCCTCTGATGGAACTCCCACCTCAGGTGACACCCCTCCCACTTCCCCATCCAACACCCTCACACAACAACTCTCCGGCAACTGATCCACATTGATCACAACCTCATCTGTGACCACACTCTCATTTCCTTCAACAATCGACCCATTCTCCTCCACATTCTCAAAAACTTCTCTTTTTGTCCCCTTTTCAACTCTCTCCTCATCTTCAATGAAAGACTCAACAACTTGATCATCTTTAATCAAAGACTGTGCTAGGCCAAAGTCAGCTATTTTTGCATCAAAATGGTAATCCAACAATATATTAGAGGGCTTGATATCTCCATGTACTATAGGAGGATCACACGAGTAATGAAGATACTCAACACCCTTTGCAATGGAACTTATAATATCAAATCTCTTTCTCCATTGCATTAACTCAGGACACTTTCGATCTAACAAAGCATCTTGCAGACTCCCATTATGCATATACTCATAAACAAGAACTAATCTTCTCCTCCGACTAGAACAGTGGTGTTTATAACTATGTTCATCGGAGGAGAATCCGAGGATAGGCACTAAGTAGTTGCAAGACGTAGTGTCTATCCTCGAGGCGAGAGTGAGTTCATTGTGAAACTCTCTCTCTCCCTGGAGGGAGCCAGAAGCATCCATGAGCTTCACAGCTACCTCCTGTCCAGATGGAAGAACACCTTTGTAAACAGACCCAAATCCACCTTGTCCAAGACGATTAGCAGCTGTAAATGACCCGGTAGCACGGCGGAGGACAGAGTAGGTAAACTTATGAGGTGGTGGAGGTGACTTCAGATCTGCAGGAACAGTCCTGTTGCGTGACACTTTGCGATAAATGATAGCAGCAAGAATGAAGAAAGTCAAGGCAAAAGCAGCAGCTATGAATGGCGGGATGAGAGGAGAATGAGAATGGTGATGGTTGGAGGAGGGTGGTGGGGGTGGGGTTATGAGGTAGGTAGTGGGAAAAACAGGAAGGGGTGTTTGGGGAGGTGAAAATGGATTCTCTGGAGGCATTTCTTGAGAAAAGGTGTAATCTTGGAAGAGTTAACCATGCATACTTTTGAGTGTGGAATACACTATGTGACTGGTGGGCATCTCTTGAGGGGAAGAAAGGGGTAATCTTTGATGTGTTATAATGGAAGAAGAATGGTGATAAACAGAGTTAAAGAACCAATTTTGCAGACATATTATGAGAGATAACAAGAATGGGGAATGGTGTGTGCATTTTCTTGATCAGTAAGGGGGGATCTTGGAATTAAGTTAAAGATCCATATTTTGCAGAGAGATTCGCTATGTTATTACAAAGCATGAAAAGGAGTTCAAGGTTTGAGGGGGAAGAAGGAACAAAAACAAGAAATTGGTAGTGATTTGTTGATGGAGAAAGATTTGTTTTAAGGAAAAGGACTAATGGGAGAAGAAGGAACAAACAATAGAGTGTAATGTGAGTACTGTGTGACTGTGTGTAGTCTTTATCTTCTCATCTCTCTGTGTACACTGTCTACTACGTTTGCTACACACAAAAAAAAAAAAAAAGATAAATAGATCTGTTTTACTTTTGGCTGAGTCAAAAACTAAAGTCACGGGAACCCTGACGTAAGTCTTCAGGGTTCCTCAATCTCCTCTACACTTTTCCTCACTTCTCTAAAAACCAAAAAATAAAATTTTAAATCCAACATTTTAGGCTGAACATTTATTTCTCGTACGTGTATATTCATTAAAAACAAGAATAGAATCATGAACTCTTCGATTTTAGCATGCTATATTGTTAAAATCTCTTGACGAAGAGATTAGCAATAAATTGATGCTTCGAGCCATATTCAACTTTAATGCATTTTATTTCATTTTAATTACGTTAGTGAAGAGACGCACTAGCTATTATAGCAATGATTGGATCTATTACTATCTCGTCTATTGGAATGGCCCTTTTACGTGTTCTTAATTTATCAACTCGATCTTTCTTTTAGGTTTCATCTAGACATTTATAGTTGTTTAAACATACATCTTTCATTCCATTTTATATGGCAACATTTTTACTTGCACGGAGTTTAAGAAATATTTATCAAATTGCCCTTTTAAAGTAAACTCACTTTTCTCTCTTATCATAAATGTATTTGAGTACTATTTTTAAAATTAAGTGGGATCAACAAGGATAAAAAAATTGTACCTTTAAATACGTACCATATAAGAAAATGTGATACTCTTTTTGAAACTAACCAAAAAAAAATAGTGCTACATAAAATGGGACGAAGGAAATATTATTTTAAACCCTTTGACTTGTTAGGTCTCTTAATGAACTTGAAGTGTTTTTTTATCTTACCAAACAACAATAACTTTTTAGAAAAATTAAAATTAGACAAACATATTAGAATGAATAAGGTACTATTTACTCCTTTTCTTCTATAACATGTGTCTATCATTTAGTTGAGTTCAAATTATTTAAAAAATTATTTTGATATATCCAAACAATATATTACAAAATATATCTTATCAAAAATATATTCAAAATTACTTGACGTGATGTAATTTTTAAAGTATAAAATTCACGAAAAGCATAGTCTATAATTGAGAGGAGAGAAAATCCCCACTAAATTTATTGTCAAACTTATAATATTAGCCAATAGGTACTGTAATTTTCTATTATTTGCATGTTCTAAAGTCTATTTGGGGTCGTAAAAAATAAAGAAAACTTTGTCTTATAATGACAGCTTATTAATGAAGATGAGACATTACACATAATTAAAAGTGACCTTTAACCATGAAAACAAGAAGAGATACAAAACAATAGAAATGGTCCAAACATTAAGGTACATCTTATCGTTTCTCTTTTTCTTTTTTATCACCGTCTTCGTGTATATTAAAAAAATCATAAATAAGAAGATAATTTTACTAATATTTTACCCCTTTAACGGTTTTTTGAGAATTTTACAAAACAAACGTAAATACTTTTAAAAAGAATTAATTGTAAGCTAGGGTAAATAGAAAAAAATAATTAATATTTTCTTAAACTAATAAGGTAGAGAAATTAATATGAAACAACTAATTTTAATAAGACGACCAACTAATATAAAACGGAAAATAGTATAAAACTGTTTGTACCTTTTTATTTTTGGTTTATAAAGGTTAATACAAGCATTCATATCATCCATGTTATTTATGGACGTCAAAATATTACAATTACTAATACCAATTGTAATCGATAAAAAAAATATTTTCCACTTTTACAATATTTTAAACATTTTAAGACGATACCGCTAATAACGAATACTAGATAGAATTGTCTTGTTGATTCCTCCTTGTGAAACTATTTATGATTTTCAAGCTGTCTTCAATGCATTAATGACCTATAATCACATAAAATTTTAGAAGGACACTCTTTTAATTAATTAGATTTCAATTATTAATTCTAAATTATGATATATGTGTCCAATTCAAGCTAAAACTCGGAGAAATAGAGAGAAGAAAAAATAAAAAGGACCCGAATCCTACAGACTATATACTATATATATAATATAATATATAAAGTATATTCAAATAAGCATATTTTATTATTACCTTTTTAACACAATAAAACAAAGATATTTATAAGTTAATATTTAAAGAGGTTTAGATTGGTTAAGTTGATCAAACATATTTTAAAGTTAATTGTTGACTTCTCAAAGTGTAGGAGAAATATATATAAAAAAAGATTTGAAATAAGTAAAAAAAAACTTAACATAAGTTGGGAAGTCTTTGACAAGATAAAAATGACTTAAAATAAATTAAAAATCAAAAGTAGGTTTCTTCCTAATTTTTTTATTTTTTGACTTAAAAGTCATTTTAATTTGACTTTTCATTTTTTACTTTAAAATTATATCTTTTAAATCAATTTAATTATAGGTTATTTTCTTCGTACCCCACATGAAAAAACCAAATGAAATTAATTAGAGGGCAAAAAAGGAAGAGGCGGAGCCACACTAGCTAGCTAATGATGATCAGATGAACGATCTTCGTTGAAAAATATTTGTGAGTATATATGTTAAATAACGATTTGGATGTATATTAATTGTTGAACACCATTGACATAGTTAAAAAAGAAACCTCAGTGATTAAAATTATTCAAATAGCATTATATTTTGATAAAAAATTAATTCCGTTTATATAGTTAAAAAAGAGAATAGAAGTTCAGTTCATTTCCATTTTTAAGTTAAACTTATTTTTTTTTATTTGTTTAAAAGTATGAACATCCGAAAATTCTGACTCTGTCACTTGTTAAAAAGCAAAAACTCAAGGAACCACACTCTAGAAAGCAAGTTGAAAACCAAATGAAGGTTAGCTGTGTAAGCAAAGTGTAAAACATCATTTGTTCCTTCTTTAAAAATTAAAGTACACTGTCAGATTATTAAATACCAGATATTATTAATTTACTACTAGCATTAAGCTTCTTTTCTTTTTTTTTTTTCTCTTTTGTTTGTTATAATTTAATGTTTTTTAATTAGATAGTGTACAACAAAGGGGAAAAAAGGTTGTAGCAGAGTTTACCAAAGCATGAAAAGGAGGTTACTGTACTACTCTTTTTTATAAAGGTCAAATACATGTTGCATTCATATTTTAGTGTTATTTTTTTCTGGCAATTTAACATATTAAATATTTTACATAATCGAAAATATGTTAATTAAAATATTTATTACAAACATGATGGTATATTACATATTTTTCTTTACATTATTTCAGTTTCAACCATATGGAAATATGGAAAACAAATAATTTTTTGAAACTTCTTGAATTTCAATCACATTTAATTTTCATGTCCAAATTCCAAGCACAACTTTATTATTTTTTTATAATTTAAAATTCAACATAAAAATATTTTGAAATAACATCAATTAATGTGCAGATGGCCTACCAGATAAAGCTTATATTATAGGAAGGAATCATAATCAAGTAGTATTTAGTTGTTTTTGTATACTATATTTGTGTTTGTGGTTGGAAGGTAGCTAAGGTTTATGAATGTGGTCTTTGACTTTATATTGAACTGACACACCATATGGTGTCTTGGTGTTCTTTTTTACACTATTCTCAATCATATTGTATTTTACTCCTTTCGTTTCAAAATAATTATCATTTTTAAAGTTACTGGTGATGATATATTTAATGAAATCTAAAGATAATTGTATTAGTAGTAGAGAATTATAGAAAAACTTGCTGATCGCGGATTAGTTCATTCTGCGTCGCGAGCGGCCTCAACTCAAAGGCGCAGATTGATCTCTCTGACTGCATTCATTTATTTATATTCAACTTGACACGTGGAAAAGCTTCGAGGCATATCAAAATCAATATAAGCAAAAGAAATATGGTCAGGAAGAAATTATAAAAAAAAAATTACGTCAAATAAATTAGTATTTGAATAAAATATAACTAATAAATTGTAGTAATTCTCATTTCTATATCATAGAGTAATCAGCATTAAGCACGCTTTGTCTTGATGTAGACAATCCACTTGGTTTTTTTCGAGACGCATAATAAGTCTTTTTATAAAAAGGTACCACCATTTTTCAATGTACTTTCTTAAAATAATCATTTATTTGTTCCTGTATAAATAATTATATTTATTGAGGATGCGATTATTTCATTTAAAAACTTAAACTATTAGAAAAAATATATTTTTATTAGTTGATTGTATTCTCAACACACCCCTTCACGTGCGATTTTAATTCTTTTTCATTGATCAAGCACGTGAAAATTCTTTTTAATATAAGCAGCGATAAAATTCAATCTCACAACCCTTTATCTACTCTGATATCATGTTAAAGTGTGCAATCATTTCACGTAAAATGTTAAGTTATTAAAAAAAATACAATTTTATTAGTTAATGATATTTCTCAACAAGCTTTCTACCTATAAAATGAAACTTGGCAGGATTTCATGGGAGATTGCTTCTTCACCATTGTGATTTTCAAACAATTGAAAATATTTTCTTAGAATAGAAGGTCTATACATAATATACGTAGGATTAAATGGAATAAAATCTGCTTATATTCTATCGAAAGCACTTCACTTATAGTAAGGTCGTTCACGAGAAAGCTGAAACCTACGGCTGACAATCTTCTGACATACCTAGTTCAATGCTAGCAAAGAAAACAAATAAATACAACACCTTGACCTAATTTTCATGAAAATAATTACATCAACTTGAGATGTACATAAAATCCAACACCATAAAATATTTCACAAATTGGCATAATTTATCACCATTCTATCAACACCAACTTAATTTTTTCCATTATTCAAACAGTTTATCAAAAAATGAAAAAAAAAAAGACTTTGAGTTCTAGTTCTCACATAACTATTCACTTTTGAGTGGCTTTGCACCACCATTTTCTTGAACAGAGTTTACTGGAGTAGAGGAACCATTCTTCTTTGAACTGCCAGTGAATGTCCTTCCCATAAATTTTCCAGCTTTGCTTAGGCCACTGCCAACAGCTCCAAAGCCACTTCCAACAATGCCTACACCGGCACCTAGTCCCGTTCCAACGAGGCCCACGCCTGCTCCAATGCCACTTCCCACCATACCGACACCTGAACCAACCGCATCCATTGTGCTGCCGATGACCCCTTCTGCTTTCAGCTTCTTCCTTTCTTCTAGGATCGCTTTCTCTGCCTCCAGAGCAGCTAACTGCTCTTCCTTGTTGAACTCATGATACAACACCTGCACCACAATGAATAAGCTTTACAAGCAAACACGCCATCGATAATAAGTTTAAGAAAATTTCATACACAATTAAAGAATGTTAAAGCATAGCATAGTCGGTTCCAAACCTCGAAATGATTAAGGTTGCAGTAAATTGAAAACTAATCGAACTATGACGCATTCATTGCAGTAAAATACTGATATAACGGATTGCATATAATCTGCCCCAACTAATTTAGGGTTCAGGTTTGGTTGATTGATTGATAGTGGCATAGCAACAATAAAACCTCAACAAACGAATCTGAAACACTGATGTACCTTTATTGTGATAGTGCCCCGATCCTTCTTATCTTTGACTTTGAGCATATCAAGTTTTGGAAGTAATCTTAATTCAATTTCTTTAGCAGCATCAGCTACAAGCTCATTCAGAGGCAACTTTGCGACACCCATTCGCTGGTCTTGCCCAATATTGTCTTTATCAAAGACCTGCTCAAAATGACGTGAAGCTCAACTATCACACATATCCACTTAAAACAGCAGGAAGTACAGCACCCGTAGATATTCAAGACAGAGCAGAGCACAGGAATGTTGAAATCAAACCTCAATGAATAGGGATTGCGTCTCCTTGTCTTCTGCAATTAATTCAAACGTCTGATCCCAAACAGGATTTAGGTTGTTGTCAATGGTTTTTGTCTTAACCTTGAAAAGGGGGCGTATGTGTACAACAGCATATGGATCGGATTTTCCTATCATTTCGTGGTTCTTCAAGCCATTAGCCTTGACAATAGTTACTGTGAGCTTCCCTTGTGGCTTAAGTTCCAAATCACTGCATGGAGGGAAATACTGGTTACAAATGATGAAAAATAAGCATGAAGAGAAGATAAAGAGCTACTACTATATCTGCAGACTGTCACCTCGTGTCCATATTCCCCATCCAACAACAAATTTGCTGAAGCGCTTGCGACACAGATTAAAAATAACAGCAGTAGGCCAAAATGAAGAAGCAAATAAATACTACATTGCAACACGTGAGACAGCTTGATGAGGAGTACCCAAGTAAATAGCAAGTATTTATAAGTCCGAAATAGGTACACACTGACATAATCGTCTACAATCATAAGCCACTGCAAGACCTTTTACCTAAAACAGTCTCAAAATTTAAGATATGCATGTTTTACTGGATCACAAACCACAGTACTTTGGTGTTCAATTACCAAAAGCCACTTGATCTTTGTTTCCTCACATGTATCTGAATTCTGAACAACTGAAACACCTAAATTCACATTGAGACAGGGAAGGAACAGCAGTATGAATTGATTTCAAGCAGGTCATTCCTTTAGTAGATGCAGAATCTTGTTTTCTGTTTTTTTCCGCAAGTTTATAAGTAGCAAACTGAAGCAACCCAAAATCTACTTTCGCCATTAGCACATTACAAGGATTAAGAAGATAAGGAACTGATAAGTGAAGTGCTTGGTCACTAGAATATTCGTAGAAATGAAGGTACCTAGTATCCACAGGTGCAATTGGAACAACAATTCTGTGCGGCCATTCTAGCATGTCTGTCACTATTGTATTTACAGTGTCCTTCCAATGAGAAAAAACAGCATTGTCATTCAAAAATGGAAACACTAGAAATAAGAAAGAGTACTGTTAGAGAAGATGTTGACACTCACATCAATCATATCTGAAAGTCCAGGAAGAGCTGTTAAACTTCCACCGACCGCCTTCAAGACATAGTCAATTCTAGGTTTTGGCTGATTGAACAAAAACGGAATCATTCATTCTAACATCTATCAGGACATAAGCATCTTCAGATCAATAATGTAATTTAGGGCAGAATAGTCATCGTCAAATAATAATAGACAAAAGAAAACCATTCTATGATCAGATATGATGGGAGTAACATAAATAATTTAAAAGTAAACCAAGATAAGTCAGCGCCCAGATGATTTATCATGCATGACTATACTTAAATGCTCCTGATACCGCTGAAGATTTTGCAAGTTCATCTGACCCTGGAAGCAAGACATTCTCTTATCACAATCCATTTCTAAACTTTAGACCCCAAGTATTTAGCATCCAGTTCAATACTCCCTTTGTCTCAATTTATGTGGCACTTACCATTTTTCGAGAGTCAAATGTTTTGAAATGAAATTTATACTACTCCCTCTGGCCCTAATTACTAGTCCACTTTTCCTTTTTTACTTGTCCCTAATTACTTGTCAATTTTGACAAATCAAAAAAGGACAATTTCTTTTACCTATTATACCCTCAATTAATTACTATGAAAAAGATTAAACCTTTTGAAAAGCTTAAATTTTTAATTCACCCACTTCACAATTTATAGGGGTAAAATGGTATAGTCACTATATCAATTATTGTTTTTTTAATAGATGTCAATTTAAAAATGAACAAGTAATTAGGAACAAAAGGAGTATATTTGTAAAGTACGTAAAAAGTACTATAAGTCATAATAATTGGCAATTAAAATAATTAAAACATATATAACAAATTTACGGTCAAAGATTGATTTGTTTGAATCTCAAAACCCGAAAAGTACCACACAAATTGGGACGGGGGAGTACTTAGAAATGGAGGCCAACTCATGAGAGCATATTTGCAAAAATATTACCTTATATTTCAATTGAAATATAAATAATCAATTTCTAAAGAAAAATAATGCTTTTAAGAGTTCACTTGAGAACTAAATTTTAAAGGAGATTATGCGCAAAAGGTAAAGAGTACTATATTTATCTAAAGCTGAAGAACCAGTAACGTTAGCCCTATAATATTTTTACCAAATAGTTTGAATTGAGCACCTCTGGGCATGGAAAGTTAAAAGGACCGTGAGAAAATGGAAGTCATTCTAAGGAGTTGGGTGCTTCAGTAGCACGAAATAGATAGGTGATAGAAGACATTTTTTTTCTTCAGAAAATGATTTCCTCATTTCCAGTATTCAGTCACACTGGGGATGTTGTGTGTGTTAATTTTTTGCATCTCCTATTGAATGTTTACTTCTCTCCTAGTGAATGAAAACATGTTCCATGACAAATATCACAACTCTTAATCCATATGATTTGTCTCAATCAACAAATACACATTGTTCCATACATATGAATATTGTGAAATGGAAGCTTTTAATGAGGAGAAGATTTTTGGAGAGGGGTGATTGTGGATAAATATAGTGAAATGGAAGGGGCTGGAGAATAAAGTTGATGGCTATGCCTTTCGGTGTGGTGTATGGAGGAGCACAATGAAGGGGTGGAATGTTTTTAATGATAGAATTGCTTTCAAAGTTGGGGATGAGAGTAGAGTTAGTTTTGGGGGGCAAAAGTGGTGCAAAGTTTCGTGCTTAAGGATGACTTCCCGGTTTTGTACGGGAATCTTGCCAAAGGGAAGTATCTATTCAGCAAGTTAGAGGGATACAAGGGAATGAGACTTTTTGGGATTTGAGGTTTAGGAGGAACTTCCAGGATTGGGAGATGTCCGAGCTTCAAAGATTGCTGGGTTTACTTCAAAAGTTATCTGAACCAGACCCGATGTTTTGAGTTGGGAGTTGGGGAATAACAATTTGTTATCAGTTAAAAGATTACTCCTTCTATGAGAAACTTCTGGTAAGGAAAAAGGATAGTTTTTCACATGGTTCGCCATGGATTCCTAAGGTGCAGAGAAAGGTTTGCTTCTTCGCGTGGTAAGCTACTAGAAGGGTAATTTTTACGGTGAAGAATCTTAGGATACGAAATATTGTTTGCCTTAGTTGATATTTCCTTTGTAAGGAGGCGGGTGAAAACATGGACCATATTTTGATACATTGCAAATTAGCCACAAGATTATGGGAGGATATCTTTAGATGGTTTGTGTTTCCTGGGTCATGCCAGGATCCGCCCGCCTAGAGTAAACAAGAGGCAAGGAAGCTAAAATATTGGAGAAAGGCCAAAAACAAAAAGGAGAAATGAAACAAAAGAATATAGGAAAGCAAATTGACATATAGAACTTAGCCATACTACAGAAAGTAACGCTACAATAACAGCCGGGATGCAAGGGAATTCCTCGGTTAGTTAGAAGATAACACGAATAAAAGAGGCAAAAGTAGCTAAATATTGGAGAAAGCCACAACATAAAGGAGAAATGAAATAAAAGAATAAAGGAAAGCAAATTGACATATAGAACTCAGCTATACCTCAGAAAGTAATGCTACAACAACAGCCGAGATGCAAGGGATTTCCTCAGTTAGTTGGAAGATGACACGAATAACAGTGAAAACTTGAAGATTTTTCAACTGCAACCAATTTGGCAATGGTCAAAGCAACTCTCTTTCTATATAACCAGGCAGTCAACATTGAATTGTCCTAGTAAAATAGACAGGTGAAAGTATTTAGCACACACCTGAATGGGTATCGAAGCAACCATTGCAGCTTCAACACCTAAGACAATATTGGGATCACCACCCCATCGGAGGTCTATATCCATAGTGATTTGACCTTTTTTAAGGCTCTGAACACGAATACCTGCATTGATTAAGTAACAAACATGCTAAACCGCTGTGTGACACCATGGACACTCTCTTAAAGAATATCAGACATATAACTACCACGACAATCTTGCTAGGAAGGTAACAATCACCATGACAAGATAAGCTCTTGGCAGATTCTTTGTTGCCATCAATTGCAACATGAAGTAAGTAGTACCAGGAAGATTTTCTAAGCCATATGATATAGAGGTTTAGGAGTTATAAGAAGAAAGGGAACTTGGTCCCACTTCTTTTCACTTCAGTTTTCAATATAGGCAGAGCAGCATACCCTAAAAACAGATCAAACTTTGCGAAGACGTTAACCCAATAGCACCAATATTAGGAAAAATGCAACTAACTAGATCTCCAGTGGATTGTTTTATCCTTTCAGGCATTCAGAGTATTTCTTTTGATAAATAGGCATTTACAGTACAAGAAATAACTATTCCACTGACTTTTCAGACAACGAACGGAACACGAGTGCATACTGCATTTTTTACTTTTTAAACGACCACAAAACTGACACCAGCAAGAAAGCACAAATGACAATGGTGACTATCATGTGAAACCTCAATCCTATGTGGCTTAATTCAACAAAAACCTTTTGGCATGAATATTGAATCATTGATGAACTACAGAAGATTCAAAACCATAACTTGATTCAAGTTGATAGATATGAAGATTCAGATGAACCTCAAGAGTAGAAAATTAGCACAATGAGGAGAACCAGTAGCAGCGTGGAAACTCCTACTAAGCATACTGCCTTTTCTTTCCAAAGGCAGCTCTATTAAAAGAAAGCTGGATAGCATGAGTTCAAATTCAGTACTCTTTTGGCTGACCAACAGTTATACAACTTAAAATAATTGACTTGATTGGAATGAATTATAATTTACTTTAACATGGACGATATTTAGCTGTTGCTACCTTCTATTTTGGGTGCCACAGTTCCCAATGATAACTTGCTGAACTTCAATGAAGTAATTCCAGGAGGTCGATAATCTTCTAAAAGAGGTTCAACAGATTCTTTTATAATAGCCTCTCCTGCCTGCATAGGGACATATTCAAGAGATCGGGTCTTGGCTAAGACAATACAGAAGTTGGAAAAGAAACATGATTCACACGCAACAAATGAGATCAGAGATATTTTTCCTTTTGATATGCAAGTGTAACCATAGAAAAAGTATGACCATTATCGTACTATTCTCTGTGTGAATATATAAAACAGTATAAACTAAATTCCATTGCACAGAGCAGTGGGTTAAAGAGCTATATAGAAAGCAAAAGTCCTGCCGTATCAAATTTCGCAGGGCGGGTGGGGGGGGGGGGGAAACCATCAGTCTCCATTGTGATCTAAATCTATCTTCCTAATGAATTTTAACTTCAAGGCAGAATCATTTCTCAGAAAGAAGCTTCCAAGCATTGGAGAATCTTCAAAGGCATTTATATGGCTTGGTAACAAGTCCATGTACATGCAAGAAACATTAACTCGTTAAGAATTAGACAGTACCAGTATAAAATGTGTCTACAGCTTTGCTATTATATGAATACGTTCAATTGTTAATTTACAAAGTAGAATACTAAAATTACAGTGCTTAAAAGGACAAAAGATTTGAAGATTGCTTAAGGAAACATTTGGTCATTACATTGAAAATCAATGACTGAGGCTCATCAAACAATTCCTATGCAAATTTTATACAACATTTCCTAATTTAGGCTTCACTACTCAGAAGAATAACACTCCCTTTGTCTGCCTCAAAGAGAATGTCACCATTATTTTTAGTTCCAACATTCCATTTACCCTAAATGACATCCCTTTATAAGAATGGTGTGGCATGTTTAAGACAAGATGATTCAAAAGGTAATTTTGGTATGTTATACACCTCTTTAGTTTAAGATCACAAGATTCAAACAACTTTTTATGTTCTTAAATTTCCGTGCCTCGTCAAAATAAGACATAAAGCGAAATGAAGGGAGAAAAAGATCTGCTCAAAATGATTTCTTAATAAGCCTTCACAATCAAAATTCCTAAGCTAATCTTCGACTCCTCCCTTACTCTTTTTCCGTCTTAAATATAAAATTTGAGCATTTGCAACTCTAAGTTGGCATTTGGCCATAGATGCCCAAATATTTTTGACAAATATTACTTGGGTGAAGATTTAGGTGAAATCTCATGTGTTTGTCATAGTATTTGGAAAATATATTTTACCTATTTAAAAAATATAATTTATACTCATAAATTTTAAAAACTATCAAAACTAAGAATACATTTGTATTACATAGCAAAATAGAAACATCGACGCAACAAGATTCATGACTTCCACAACAAGTTAGTTGGCTTGTCGTTGCAACAATAACAAGTAGTGTCCATGACACTGAAGCAATGTGGTATAGTTCAGAGTGAATACAACATGCATCATTAAGTAGACGAAGCCCATGACTTTGTTACCCTGAGCCGCAACAGTGCCATATCATCACTTTCATATTCCATCACTCCTTTGGTGTTCCGATAAAAAATTATGTAATACAGTGCAAGCAATACTATAGAGGGTGTTCTTATAAAAGATAAAATTTAAGTGTAGAATTTCAATTTTTAATAGCTCCCAAATAATGAGATTTAATCCAAATACTAGTTTTTTCTAGTATTTGGGAATTTGAGCTATTTGCCCAAAAAATTGCCAAAGAATAGCAAATTGTATGGACAAAACACTATTTGCTAATTTTTCCCAAATTTTAATTTGAGAAATCTATGGTCAAACGTTTCCTAAATTGGAGTCCAGATTTCGTATATTCTCTGATTGAGAAACTATTACAGGTAAACCACATAGGTATCTTTAATCATAATAGGTAGTTGGTCTTCACTTCATCACTTGTTCTTGGTCTCGAGAAGCAAGTCTCTTTCTTTAAACTGGGTTTTCTCTTTCCAGTTAAAATTAAATGCTAACATGCTTCGAATATTAAACTGGGAAGGAGCCTAGCCTTTGGGCTTAGTTCAGAGTTCTGCCTTCTATTTTTTTTCCTGATTATCTAATTTGATTCCTTAATCAGGAAAAAATGTTACTCTTTGAGCATTCCAAATATCATATTATAATTTATCTTTAATTGGTGGGGACAAATCTGTAAGTAGAAGCTCATGATACTACACTAAGATAAAATATTCTATGCATTAGTAATAACTCTAATTATAATAATTGACATTCAAAGGCAAGATCACCCCGCCCTATCTTTTTTTCTCACCAAATATTAAAAAAGTTCTCTCCCGTCTGATAACAATGTTATTCTTTTGTGTTGACGAGTGATGGAACTCTGTTTGTTTGACTACCAACTACCAAGTGTTGACGAGTAAATACATCTGACTAGTACTCTTCAAACATTACTCTCGTGTACTCGATGATTGAAGGGCCTATCAAACAGAGGTACACTGAGTTTCAGACCATGCACAGGCTCTCAAGGATTTCTCAGTAATAAAAAATATGTTCTTTTACTTTCAGTAGTATGCATAGATTCTTATGTTAAAATTTCCAAAAAACATTCAAATCGATTTAGATTCCTAAAACTTCTAATGTATTTTCCTAATCCATTGTTTTATTATCTTTAATTATATATAATATCGAAAATTTTAAAAAATCTAGGATCTAGGCCCCACATATCGTATCTTAACCTTTTAGAACATTGAATGATATTGATTAGAAAGAAAAAAGAAATTATGGTGTTTTGGTTTCTCATATAGGAGAAAATTATTTTGCCATAAAATTCTACTTTGGTGATACAACATTACCATTTCCATTTCTTGCACAATTAATACATACATAATTTATTTAGTTATTATTATTTTATATGGGTAGAAGAATATATTAACAGCAAAAACCGATAAGACCACCTAAAATGACAAAATTACTCTTAAAGTAAAGCACCCTTATTTTATAGAGTCAACATATTTTTCTTGGGTTTACTTTTCAGCTTTTCATAATAGGAATAAAACTCATGATCGAATTATAAAGTAAGAACTTATAATAATTTTGAGTTTAAATACAAATATTTCTACATTGGTACTGATTATGAGAGCTAATTCTTGGTTTTGGTGTAACACAATTTAAGTTTTGATATATTAAAAAGAAAACTAAATCACACAATTTAGTTACATTTGCCACAAAAAAAATGCCATGTTATTTACTCCAATATCCTTTATTGAGTAAGATTACTATCAGAGCATAATTTTTGAAGTGACTAACAAATGATGCTTAAATTAAGCAGTATTGACAAAACAATCTAGTTCAAATCCATGTTTTTAATTTCAGAACATATATACAAATTTCGTGATACAGAGATAATTATTCATGTATTATAATCTCTTGTGTAATTGGTTGTGAACCAAATATCCGCAAGATTTTAAACACACTCAGAAAGCAAATATTTATTGATTATAAACCCCCGAGGACTTTGGTCTAGTAGCAAAAGCCTAGCAAGTGATATATGGGTTAGGTGCACGTCGCGAGTTCGAACCCTGCCACCAAGAGAAATCTCATATTTAAGTAGAGAATGGTAGAGGGGACTGGTTCCATTTTCCACCACGTTTCAAACCGTACACCATCACCAACCCTCAGGGATTAATCAGTTACCAAAATAAAGAAGTTCGATCATACTAAGTTACACCAAAACTAGTTTACAAAGCAAAAAATTGCTCAGGATAGCTAAAGACGAGTAAAAAGCTTACTTCGGCAATGGATGGCCACAACTTGCTCAACTGTTTGTTCAACCATTTGACCTGCCATGACATATAAAATGAGACAAATTAACAATGACGTGATTACTGTATCATTTTATTTCTTTAAATTGCCTGAAGAAAAAGTTTGCGAAAACACCAGAAATGTATAACCACTAAGATTTACAACTGACATTGATAAGATATGGAGATTACTGTTTATCAACACACTTTTGATCCCTTTTCTTGTAAATAATCATAATTTTTCTGAATTATTAACCATTTTACCATTAAATTACCCATTTCTTTGTTAGATTGTATTGTTACTCCATATTTGAGGGTAATATACTTTAAAAAACAGTTTAAATATAACGCATCTCCTATATGTCATATACTCCACTTGTAGGATTAAATTGGGTATGTTGTTGTTGTAAGTAAAACTGATCTTCAGAGTCTTCAATCCTCGAGAAAAAAACATTAGTTGTAACTAGATCACTAAAGTTGCCTTTTAGCTTTAAGAAGAAGGAATTAAGTGAATCTTTGTTCCTATCAGAACGATAAGCTAACAAGGCCAGTTGAACAATATGCATCTCTTCAAAGACAGGAAGATTTTTCTGTTTGAAAAAAAGATTAAAATATATATATATATATATATATATATATATATATATATATATGAGGGCATTAATTCTTTGAGCTTTTCTTCCGAAGATGTTAAGAAGATTATTCACAATTCAGTGAACAATTCAGCTTGAGTAAATGAGCTAAGTGACACAAGTACAAGAGTCAATGCAATAAAAGGGAAAAATAATGAACTAAGGGCCTGTTTGGATTGACTTTTGACTTATGACTTATAAGCCAAAAGCCATAAGTTAGGATTTCTAACTTATGGTTTTTGGCTTATTTTGTTATTTTGGCTTTAAAATAAATGCTTATAAGCACTTTTTAACTTACCCAAACACTTCAAAACAACTTAAAACCACCTAAAATAAGTCAATCCAAATGGGCACCAAGTGTCATAAGAACAAGATTCAATGAAATAAAGGGCGAAACTGAAACAAGTAAAGCCATTCAACCTGTTCATAAACCGGGAATGATATCCATTCAGGAAAGTTATCGCCACAAACTTTCTTCAGATCATCCCTGCAGAGGCAGCCCATTACTTTTACATCTACTGCCTGTAAAAAGATGTAAAATATAATAAAGGCTAATGAACAACAGTCCTTCAGAAAGTACAAATGCATATCAGAAATTTGAATGTTGTTTGCAAGCATGATGATGCGGATGTAAATCTTGGCACTAGCAACAGCATTGCCCAGCTTTTATACTACTACTAGCAAGTACCACGGGGAGCAATATCAGCTTCCACCTCATCTGAGCAAAGTCGAGCATCAAGCAGCCAAATTCTACCGCTTAGGCAGCAACCATAAAACACCCTATCCACATCAATAGCAGAAACTAACAAACATTCCACTATTAATCATATAGCTATACATATTCTAGTAAATACTAACAAACGTATCATTGGTAGGAACTACAACTTAGTCGCCTAACAAATTCACAAAATTATCACCATTTTCAGTGTGCTTTCCGAAATTGCTCCTCTGGTAAAATCTAATAGTTGTAACTAATACTAACTACCTCACTCGTAAAAAAGCAATGAAGTACACGACAGGGCAAAGAGAAACAAACTGACAACAAAATCTTCATCTTGATAATATAATAATAATAATAATAAGTAAATTGTCAAAGAGAACCTCAAAGGAATATTTACCATAAGTCCATTATTTGTCAGATAATTTAGAGTTAGAAACCCTAAAAAAATTGACTTAAAAGACCAACTATTGAGTATTTGAATGAAATGGATCCAGACAGAGCAGAGTGCATACTGAGGATTCAAATAGCCAACCCAATAATCAATATAGTGTATTAAAATGTTAGGATTGACGGATAGTTGTAGTTATGACAAACTTGAAAAACATTAAAATCTGGAGAATGGCAAGAATACCTTAGCAATTCTCTTGTTGCTCCTGTACCTCGTCATATGCTTCCAAACTGCCATTAACCCGATCCCACAGATCATCCCCATCAGAATCCCAGAAATCAACCCCATTTCTACTTCAATTCACTTCAACCCAATTTCCCTAACAACATTGACACCTCAATTATCAGAAGAAAGAAAAAAAAATCCCCAAAACAGAAAAAAAAAGGAAAGATAAACTTAATAAGAGAACAAAGTTTTCAAGAATCAAAAAGTTATTCCAAAACAAGCAAACCCCACCTCAAGAAAATATGTGGGTATGCACCAAAACTGAAACTTTTTGCTTCTCCGACAAGAAAATGATCACTGTTTGTTTCAGTCAGAAGTGGGTCTCCACTAAAATGGTGTTGTTTGGCATCCCTTTCCTCCACAAAATCTTTCAGTTTAAAGAATGAAAAAGATTAGTATCAAACTTAATTCATTGTCTACTTTAATGAAAATGAAGATTTAACGTTTTAAGCACTACATTAACTACCTACTCTCTATTCCTCAGGGCAGTCTTTCCTCTTTCTTTGCTTTGTCTCTCTCTCTCTGCAATCAATTTTCAGATTTGTCTTAACTTCTGATTTCTCTTCTTCTTTTGTCCGTTTTACTTTCACCATCAATTTTACTTATTCACAAAATAAAATTACAGTTTTACCCTTTAAAAATATATTTATCTGTTACTAATGAAGATTTTAGTTTTAGAATTTTACAATATTTACATTTTAAAAAAAAATTAGAATAATTCTATCTTAATTTTTTAATATTTTAAGTGAATAGACCTTTTGGGTTTTGTAGGCATAGTCCTATATTTTGGGGTCACCAAATTGAATGCTTGATTCTTATCTAGAGTGATGTTCCTAAATGATTGAAAGATTCATTTGTCTTTTGAAACTTTAGTGCCTACTAGTGGTACATATGATACCCCTACCACTTTGAAGTTTTGGATAATTTATTTGAGCTAATAAAAGTATCAATTAATTAATTAAAAATTTAATAAAAAAGTTATTTTAAGAGAAAACACATACAGACACCATCAAAGTTGTTCCGTATTTGCATAAAGACACCTTAACTTTTAAAGTGTCCTGTTACCCCACAGAACTAATTAATTTCTTTGTAAATGGGCCATTTTGACCCATTTTCTCGTCTATGTAGTGGCGCGTGTTGCTCAAATCCCTGTTCAACCTGACCCGACCCGACCCGCCCCTATTCTTTAAAGAGAAGTCATCTTCTCCATTTCTTTTCTTCTCTATTTTGCTTGCACCTTTAAGAAATTTTCATTAATTTTTCTTCATTCGGATTTTTTTTTTATTCGGCTATGGAGTTAGGTGACAACAAAATTTTGAATGTAGGATTGGTATTAGTTGCAACACTTTTGGTAGCAAAACTCAGACCTAAATAACTCATATGCTAACTTAGAACAAAACCCATGGATAACACTTTCTTGCACATTGCAAGAAAAGTTAATGCAGATTCAATTGACAACAGTTCCTCCATTAACCATTTTCTTGTTCATCATGTTCCATTGACCAACTTGTGGTAGACAAGAGCTTCCATAGCTTGGAAGTGTTTACTTTGAATTTATTGAACAAGAAAATCACATTCTTCATTGATCCAGAAGTTTCTCTTGGTGTCTTATTTTCTTAGAGAAGATGATGAAGTGGTCAAACAAAGAGTATCAACATTGATTTTGCTATGGAAAAAACTATGAAATTGAAAAATTAGGGCTAACAATAATTATTTTGGGTTTAAATTTGGGGAAGATGACAAAAATTGATAAAATAATTAATAATAAAGAATAATAATGACACATGGCACCTTTAAACTGGTCCATGGCAGTAAAAATAATGGATGACGCGCCTCAAGTGCGTGGTAACAACTCACACTACGAAATGGGTCAAAATGGTCCATTTACAAAGAAATTAAATAGTTATGTGGGGTAATAGGACACTTTAAAAGTTAAGATGTCTTTATGCAAATACGGAACAACTTTGATGGTGTCTGTATGTCTTTTCTCTTATTTTAATATATTGTTCATATATATTCGAATATGAAATAACTTTATACGAGGAAGAGCATTTTGTTTTACTGATTTATATTGATAATCTACTTTTTCTAAATTGTTAAAATGACTTCTTTTTTCGATATTAAGTTTCTCATAGAGTAAAAAATGTTATAAGACTCAAAGTTATGCTATCAATATGGCATGCACACTAATTTAAATCTTGCAAAGTGAGAAAAAGTAACTCAAAGCCACAAAGAAGCCCCAAAAGTCTCAAAATCACAAGGAAGTTTTATTAGAATTTTCTAGGCTAAAGTATATTGCTCCATGTAATATGCCTGTGGTAAATACAGGACAATTGAATGAAAAATGTGATAATGAATATGTTACAATACAAAAACCTGTAATAATTTGAATTAACTCCTTTTCCTTCTCTCATCTCTAAGCAATAAATATATGGATAGCTCCAACACTCAAATCTGTGTTGGAACTAGGAAGTATAGTTTTCCACCTTAGACCAAATGCAACGCCAACATTACAAGTACAGAAACCGCGAAGAAGAGTCCAGCACTGCTCCTCACACAACCGTTAGGGCTGCTGGTTACCACGGTGATAGGTGGTGACTCGGCATCTTCAACTGTGGATGGTGGTTCCACATAGGGTGGAGGAGGTGGTTGGTTGAGGCTCGGAGGAAGTCCTATACCATGCCCCACTTTGATCTCGAATGCCATTCCATTCAGGCACTGACTCCCATCATCAGCATCAGAGAAATAGTATTGTTGGCCCTCGAGGGTCAATGAAACAGTGATTGTCATTGCTTTACCAAATTCATTGCTGCCACCTTGATACTGAAATGTGTCATCATCTGAAGCATAATCCGCGGTGCAGTTCTTATAGGTGGTTGCATTGTATGTTTGAATAACTGTCTGGTTGGTGTTTGTATTAAACACTGAACACATAAATACAGAACAAATCAGAATAGCAGTAACTGTGAGCAAATCATGAACTATGTACCAAACTCCATTTCATTTCAACTCACTACTACGCCTTATATTTCATCTCAATGTGAATCTAATCTTTCACAGCATATTTGGAGATAGTGGATCAGATGACGTGACCGAAATAAGAAATCACCCTACATATGATTTTCGAACTTTCTTTAAACAGCATTTGTCTGAAGGATTATGGTGGCAGAATGTTGACGGGATGCTAACAAAATTTAGTTATTTTCATTTTTCTAGCTAAGAATATCAGTTAGTTCAATGTGATATTCTGTAAATTCTTACTCATTTAACTATACCCATCAGTAGAATTGAACAATGCAACAATTTGTGGTCAAGCAAACATCGAACCCTCTATAGTCTCTACAATACCCAAATCTGTTTACGTTATTACCACATGAAAGAAAGAGCAATCTAGCAAAACTTTTCAACCATCATTTTACTCCACAAAGACATCTTTCTCCGACTTAAATGTGCATCCTCATTCCATCAGAACCTATGATCCAACGCATATTGTAACTTCCCATGTCAGTGGTCTTAAATTTATGTACTAATTTTCAAGATCTGATATATCAAAAAATGCAAGGAATAAAGTACAAGATCTATCATCAACAAAGATTGTGTACCACTGATCTGCTCTACTCTACCAATCAGAGAAGCCTATAACATGAGATATGTGAAGAGATGTAGCAGCAGATATGATTAGGATTCTTCAGCTTAGAAGCCATTAGGATTTCAGGATCACGGAACGTAAGACCTAATCAAATACTACAAGAACTTATCAAACACCTCAAAGTAATTGGCACGAACCACACAAATTAAGAAACTTCTCATCTCTCAAGACTCTTCAGTCTCCACTAAGATCTATACAACTTGCCTTAGATACAAAGATGGATCCAAGAACTTAAGTCATCGAATGCAATGTACCACTGGACAATGATACAAACCAAACATAAATATGTACATCCTTTGACATTAATACAGATCAGTCACTGTTTTACTAATAACTGTGATTATAAGTTCATTAAACAAGTCCATCTTTTCCAAAATGCACAAGCAGATTGAATAATCCAAAAAGGTGTAATCTTTATCCAAAAAAAAAAAACACCCTTCTTTCCCTCTCTCTCCCTAAAATTGCTCAAAAACTCAGCAACTTCAAGAAAAGTCAATTAGAGTTTCTTGATTTCAGTATTCTTCAACAAAGACAGTAACTTTATGAGATAATAACTATCAAACTCTAGATTGGCTAAACCCATCAATCCAGAAACAACAATAACCCAAAAGGGTGCTCAAAAATATCAAAAAAAGAACTCACCCAAAGTGTCACCAAGATTAAAGGTCTGTTTAGCAGCCCAAGCAGAGTAATCAGCAGAAGCCTTTTGAGTTTTGATGTTAAAGAACCAACCAGCTGAACCACCAACAGTATGGTTTGTATATCCGGTTGACTGTGAAGCTGCCAGGTTAAAGAACAGAGCCACCGGTAACAAGAATAGGAAGACCATGGAGTCAACCACCGCCATGGCCATGTGAAACAATGGGCAGAGTTGCTACAACACAAACGTTTGACGATCTGAAAAATAAATGTGAATGGGTTGAACTTATACTCGAGACATGGGTAAGGTATAGAGAATAACATGAGACGGTCAGACACGTAATCCTTTAATTATTATGCGACCACATGATACTGGACCACAGCTAGTGTGGTTCTCAAAAAGGAAAATGCTGAGTGATGCTACTCTGTTCTTTTCTTAGAGAAATCAAAAATAGTTATGTAAAAGGAAAAGGTTATGATATATTCCTTAATTTTATTATTTGGAATTGGTATGTTGTTTATTATGAAAGTAATTTATATATATTTTTATTATTATATAAATGGTTTATATTTTTATTTTTTATTGTTATAAAATGAGTTCATTTATTTTTCATTTAACGAAAGTAAAAAAAATTAATTTTAAATTTATATTTTTTATTTTCTTTAAAATTATTTAGAAATATATATAATTTTTCTAACAAATTTTAAGATATGCTATAATCTTTTTCGTACATAAATTATTTTTTTAATTATAAGTATTTAAGTTTTTATTCTTTTTTCTTTTTCTTTTGTTCCTTAGTGTAAAGAACAAAATTTAAAACTACTTTTTGGGGGCTATATTATAATAAACTATTTTTTGTTTGTATTGTAATTAATTATTGTATTTGAAGGGAAAAAATTGATCATTTATAATAAGTTTTACAAGAATATTTTTGGAATATAAATAAATTTAACCATCAAAATAGTAAATCTGAATCAGTCATTGAAACAAAAACAAAAATGTCAAAAAAATATATATGTTTGAGGAGAACTAGAAATACTCTTTTTTTCATTTTCGTTAGAGAAATTGGGTATTGTAAGTCATTTGTATACAAATAAGAGTATATATGAGTGACTTTCATAACGAGTGTATATCAACTCTAAATGACAAAGTTGATGGGTGTATAGATCATTTTCCCATAACTAAACCGAAAAAAAGTGTTGTTGGATTAATGAATTTTTAATGATTTTGTAAAAAATATATTGCATTCGATTTTGCTATTGAGTAAATTGATAATCTGTTAAAATGGTAGTAATTTACTATTTTTACCTTTCATAAATATTAAATATTACTCCGAAATTAACATAACTAAATATTGTATCCATACTCACGACTATCTACCTACTTCACACTTCATAGTACTTCTAAGTACGTATTATGTTTTGGCTGAAACATGTAATTGTAGTCTTTATACTATATTTGGTCTTACTGATGCAATTTATTATTATCTTTCTTGTTTCACCATATCAAAATATTTATGAGTGATTTTTCTTATTTCACTACATCGTGTTAAATTGTTAGAGAAGTGAGGATTCGTATATTTATTTTATGAATATTTTATTATTGAAAAAATGAAAATCAAACCGTTAAGGGTCAAATATCGAGAAATCGATAAAAATATCCTATTGATTTGGCGTTATTAAAAATTAAAATTAATATTGAATCGATAATACATAAAATTGAATCGAATCAATCGATCAATGCATACCTTTAATCTCATGATATATATTTTTTTTCGTCATATATGTTAGCACAAATTGTTTATTGGATAACAAAGTTTTTCTCAGTAGAAACTTACACAAATTTCATACATTTATGAGTTAATTACATCCTATTTCGAAAGTGTTTTAAATTATGAAAAAATTTAAATTTTTATGCTTTGGGATATATTCTTTGGTTATTCGATACATTACTTAATCGGAGAGATATATCCAAGTGGGAATAGAGATGTATCAGGTAGGGAATAAGAATATATTTGAGAGGAGATTTTTATATTTTAAAAATGATATGAAATCTTAGAGATTATGATATCTTAAGTTGTGTATTTATGTAATTTCCTTTTTTTTTTAAATGTCAAAAAGCTTCAGTTGATTAAATATGTTCTATTATATATCTAAATTTGCAAGCCTCAAATCTTTATTTCATTCGAGAAAGTGGTCTAATAACTTGTGTTTTTGTATGGAAGGTGTCTATCGTGCAAACTCGATTTTATGATTGCGAATTGTGTAGATTGATTTTTCTTAGTGGTATGTATTAATATTATATAGGAGACAAGAGGTCAAATTACGATACATACCAAAAAACGATTCGTTTTTCAAGTCAAGGAAAAACTATGGTGGCATAAGATGAATTTTGTTTATCAAAGTATGACGACCTGTCATGCTATATGCCATGTAAGTGCCATGTGAGTGTCACGTGACAAAAAATTGCCCACGTGGATAACTTACATTGGAGAAAGACTTGTTTACGTGGATGTTTCTAGAAAAATAAAGATTTCCTATGAAAGTTTTTAGAATTTTAAAGATTTGCATGAAAGGTCCTTGAAATTTTGTAGTATCGTTAAATATTCTAGAGAAGACTATTTTGTAAATATCCATGGACTTATGATACAATTATTATTAATACTTTAGCTTCTAAGCCAGTAATTTAAATAGAGGGACATTCATCCGTAAATTCATCAAGCAAAATTCAGTAAAAGTTCCCTATAGAATTCTTCGTAACAATCCTTTTGTGCTTTTTCTTCCATAATTTCTTAGTGATTCTTTCTTTCATTCTCTTATCGATTCTTAGAGTTTTAGATTGACTTGACATTAGCAAGATTGTAAGCAAGCGGTGCAAGAACGTGAATAATTGTCAAGTATCGCACATGTGCTAATAAAAAAAGTAATTATCACGTGACAAAAAGGCTACTAAAGAAACGTTTGTTCAATATATTTCTATTTGAACCAAGGATATTATTGTCAAAATATGGTGATTTATGTAACAGTAATGATGATTATACGTGCAATGTACGGAGAACTATTTTATAACTCAAAGATAATTTTGAAATTTACAGATTTTTGAATGATTTGATTGTTATGAGGATGTAATGTTGTAAATTGAGCGTTTCCCAATCAAAAAGGCATGTGAATAAAAACGAGAAAGAAACTTTCCGCAAGTGCAACAAAGAAAGATGTGTAACAATTTGTAAAATTTTAAATGATGTTTCATTTTGTATCAGGCTATTAAAAATTAATTTATTTTAAAAAATAAATTGATCATGCGGATGATATTAGCAAATAAAAAATGTCTTCATGTTACAATAAGAATTAATCAATCAATCATTGATTTTTTTCTATGCGTTTATATGTTGAACTTGTATGTAAAAACTACTAATACAACCGAGGATCAAAAGAAGAGATATAAGATGAACATAAAAGCTTATTTGAACTAATATACATAAATAATTGCAGATCTCTGCATGTTATTTTTGTTACGCCGTTGTATCTATTTTAATACTTTATTGAAAAAATATTTAAAAAATACATAATAAAACGATAGATATTCAAGATAGTTAATTTTAATGTATATTTTTAAAACTTTAGCATAATTATGATTTAAATTTTTTAAGTTAACCTACCATTCAACTCTAGCTGTAGTCTCATAAATAATATTTAAATGATCTGACAAAGACAATCACCTATCAAATAAGTGGATCAAGTTTTGAACTATATAAATTGCATATTTTAATTTAATCAATAGGTTAGTACATACTGTCATAATTAACCACAGTAAGAGGCCCATAGATAATAATAAGATAAAAATAAATAATAAATACCTAACCTAAAAAATTCAACATAATAATTAATTACTCATACAAATAACCAAAATATTTCACCTAATGAAAAAGAAGAAGTATTATTTTTTAATAAATATCACACATTGTTATAAGTTCATAAAATATATTATTTCTATCCACTTTTACTTTTATCAGATAATAACATTAATTAAAAAATTTAATAAAAATTCTGATTAATAAAGATTTAAATTATTAATTCAATGTACTTGATACATAAAATGTACATGAGAAAAATTCAATGAGCTAATAAAATTTTGACCATTAATTTTTTTTTTTCAGAAATAAATAATGTGTAATTTGGTACCCAAACCCAAAAATAGGAAAAAGGAAAAAGAAAAAGAAAGAAAATATTGAAAATTAGACAAATGGGCTGTTGAAAGCAAATGGGCTCTTTATTTGACTAATTGAAACCTTGGCTGGCTCAACTTTCCTCCTATTTCGCTGCCATTCCCACACCCATCGCTCGATTCTTCATTTTCTTGATCTTTCAATCCCAGATATTGGATCAACCTTCAGAAAAGGTAAAATCTTGATTACCATTTTGTTTGATCTTTTGCCTTTTTTAGGGAAAAAATGTGCATGTTTCAAGTTTTCCAATCGTTAAAGTTATGATTCCATTTCAAAGATTGTATTTTTAAGCATTTGGGTTTGAAGAATGGAAGAGGAGAAACCCAAAAATACCCAGAGTGAACTGGGTGGTGATAATGTAGATAATGTACATAGCAATGTAGACTCGAAAGGGGTTGATTCTTCTTCAGCTCCTATGGTAGATGCTGAGCTATTTGACATTGTTTCATTGAAGAATCAAGATAAGATTATTGGGGGCTTAAATCAATCTCCAGGATCTGATAATTTAAGAGGGTCTTCAAGTGGGATTGAGGACAATTTTGAATTTTCCTTGGGGAAAATCCCATCTGGGGATGATTATGTAGACATTGAGGTGCACCATGAAAGCGAAATTTTGAGCCCTAATCCTGATAGGCAATTTATGGATACAGATGAAAATAGACAGTCTTCTTCTTCGATGGATTCTGCTATGTATTCATATGGGGATGATGCATATTCTCCATTTGGATCACCACCAAAACCTAAGACGAAACAGGTTGTGCCAAATGTGGAACCAGAACTCTTGCATTTAGTAGACTCTGCTATTATGGGAAAGCCTGAAGGATTGGACAAGCTGAAAAATGTTGTAAGTGGTGTTGAGAGTTTTGGAACTGGAGATGATGCTGACTCTATTGCATTTCTGGTAGTTGATTCACTTCTTGCCACTATGGGAGGGGTTGAGTGTTTTGAGGATGATGGGGATAATAATCCGCCAAGCGTGATGTTGAACTCTAGAGCAGCCATTGTGGCAGGTGAACTCATTCCTTGGCTTCCCTCTGTTGGGGACATTGCAGGTCTCATGTCACCTAGGTCTCGCATGGTTAAAGGTTTGCTTGCTATTTTGCGTGCTTGCACTAGAAACCGAGCAATGTGCTCTACAGCTGGTTTGTTGCGCGTCCTGCTGCATTCGGCTGAAAAGATATTTTGTCAAGATTTTTCTACTTCAGAGCCATCAAGATGGGATGGGACTCCTTTATGCCTTTGCATTCAACACTTAGCTGCATATTCTCTTAGTGTAAGAGATCTGCATGGTTGGTTTCAAGTAGTCACAAAAACACTTGCCACCAAGTGGGCGGCTCGTTTATTGCTATCTTTGGAGAAGGCTATGAGTGGGAAAGAGTCAAGAGGTCCAGCATGCACCTTCGAGTTTGATGGTGAAAGTTCTGGCTTGCTGGGTCCAGGGGAGAGTCGTTGGCCTTTTACTAATGGATATGCATTTGCTACATGGATCTACATTGAGTCCTTTGCTGATACTCTAAATACAGCAACTGCAGCAGCTGCAATTGCTGCCGCTGCAGCTGCCACGTCAGGAAAATCATCTGCAATGTCAGCTGCTGCTGCAGCCACTGCACTGGCTGGGGAAGGCACAGCTCACATGCCACGGCTCTTCAGCTTCTTGTCAGCTGATAATCAAGGGATTGAAGCATACTTCCATGCCCAATTTCTGGTGGTTGAAAGCGGTAGTGGGAAAGGAAGGAAATCTTCCCTGCATTTCACACACGCGTTCAAGCCACAGTGTTGGTACTTTATTGGCCTTGAACACTCTTGTAAGCAAGGCCTCATAGGGAAAGCTGATAGTGAACTAAGACTGTACATTGATGGATCATTATATGAGAGTCGACCATTTGACTTTCCCCGAATATCCAAGCCGCTTGCATTCTGCTGTATTGGGACTAATCCACCCCCAACTATGGCTGGTTTACAACGTCGTCGTCGTCAGTGCCCTCTGTTTGCTGAGATGGGCCCTGTATACATTTTCAGGGAACCAATTGGGCCAGAAAAAATGGCTCATTTAGCTTCTAGGGGAGGAGATGTGCTTCCTTCTTTTGGTCATGGAGCTGGCTCACCGTGGTTAGCAACAAATGACTACGTGCAAAAGTTGGCTGAAGAAAGTTCTGCTCTGGATGCTGAAATCTCAGGATGTCTTCATCTCCTCTATCATCCTGGCTTGCTCAGTGGCCGTTTTTGTCCAGATGCTTCTCCTTCTGGTTCATCAGGTTTGGCAATTCTGTTACATTTACAGCACATATCAATATCAATTATGATGTCCATTATCTTCTAGATCATCATCACAAGTTTACAAAGCGCTTTAGAGTTGCTAGCATTGATCATATAAACTTAATAATTAGACATCCTACATATTTCCTCATTTTTCTACATTTAAATATGGGGGTGTTTGACCATGAAAATTGTCTCGTATTTGAAAAAAAGCAGTTTTTGTTTTCAAAGTGAAAAGTATTATTGTGTTTGGCCATGAATACAAATTGGAGTTGCTTGACTTTTTGTGAGTAATTTTGAGTGAAAAAAGTGAAAACAACTTTATTTCTAACAAGACTCTGGATGCGAGCTCCATTTCATCCACCGTACACCGATTCGGTCTGTGACATCATCGCCAATTCCTCATTTTCTTGGATAATTTACCCAAGCTACTTGAAACTTCCTCTTTTTTGGATGGTCTGTCACCTCATTTCCACACCTGCCTCATGCGTAATGCCACTGAACTTGCACACTCTGGGCCCTTGGGTCTGTCTCCAAACCTCTAGTTTATCGTTAACTCCTCCGCATGTCTCGTCAATCAAAACTATGTCATCCACAGATAACATACAACAGGACACCTCTACTTAGATATGCACGCCGATTCATTCGTCACCAAGGCAAAAAAAAAGGCTAAAAGTTGATCCCTGATGCAACCAATCACAACTGGGAAGTTCTCTGAATCTCTTCCTATTGCCTGTACTGTGGTCTTGACTCCATCCTACACGTCCTTGATCACCCTAGTGGATGCCACAAATACACCTCTAACCTCCAAGTATCTCCTTATAACCTCCCTTGGGACTTTGTCGTAAGCCTCTTCTAGGCGATGAATACCACATGTAAGTCCTTCCTCTCTCTATACTGTTCACAAGATGAATGACTTCTGCAGTTGAGCGCCCCAACATGAAGCATGAATCCCAAATTGATTCACGAAAATAGCCATACCTCTCATCACCCTCATCTCCAACACCCTCTGCCAAACTCCCAGAGTGTGGCTATAGTTGTTGCAACTATGAATGTCACATTATTAAGTTTCATATTTTAAAACATAATATTTATTTTGGATGAATGAGTGCTTGACAAGTGTTTTCTGTACACAAATTGAATATGATACCTCTCTTACTCTCTGGCCCTTCCTCTTTATGTCTTTCTTTCATTTGGTACAAAGACATGTAAGTAACCAAAGTTTATCTTTTTTAACCTAACATGTTCATTTTGTCTAGTCTAGATGTGGCTTGAAGAATGTAACTGTTGTCTATTTGTTATTGTTAATGATTCTGAATCGTTCAGGTGTGCTTCGAAGACCTGCAGAGATTCTTGGGCAAGTCCATGTTGCAACAAGAATGCGCCCAACGGAAGCTCTTTGGGCATTGGCCTATGGAGGTCCCATGTCCTTACTTCCTTTGGCAGTGAGTAATGTACAAGAGAATAGCTTGGAACCTCAGCAAGGTGACCTTGCTTTATCTTTAGCGACAACTGCAATTGCTGCGCCCATATTCAGAATCATCTCGAAGGCCATTGAACATCCTGGAAACAATGAAGAGTTGAGCCGTAGAAAAGGTCCAGAAGTCCTGTCAAGAATCTTAAACTACCTACTACAAACTTTGTCTTCCCTTGATGTTGCGAAGCATGATGGAGTCGGGGATGAGGCGCTGGTAGCAGCAGTTGTTTCGTTGTGCCAATCACAAAAGCACAACCACACACTCAAAGTGCAGCTTTTTAGTATGCTTCTACTGGATCTGAAGATTTGGAGCTTATGCAGTTATGGTCTTCAGAAGAAGCTTCTCTCTTCTCTTGCAGATATGGTTTTCACAGAGTCATCTGTGATGCGCGATGCCAATGCGATTCAAATGCTTCTAGATGGCTGCAGGAGATGTTATTGGACTATTCGTGAAAGTGACTCTACCGATACATTTATGACTGACGAAACACGTCCTGTGGGTGAAGTAAACGCTTTGGTTGATGAACTCTTAGTTGTTATTGAGCTCCTAGTTGTGGCTGCACCTCCTTCTCTAGCTACAGATGATGTCCGTTGTTTGCTTGGTTTCATGGTGGATTGTCCACAGCCAAATCAGGTAAAGTGCAGTTTTTCATGTATAAGTATGCTGAGTGGCGGGAAGTTTCTAGGTTAAATAAGTGTCTTGTTGCTCTTTATAAGAAAACTTAGACTACTGTTCCTCGTTGGTGTCTAGTTTTGATGGCTTATTATGTCTTTGTTTTGAACGTTGATTGACATATAAATCTATTATATTAAGTATTTATATTTTCTTAGTCACTTAAAAATACACTCTTAGTAGTTTTCTCAAACTTTTTACTCCGTTATATCTTTATATTTCAAAGCTTATCAGTTTTTTCACACCGTATTCGTGTGTTGCATGTGATCTTCTTGTTTCGTGGTTATTAAACTTTATTTCTAGTTATCAGTGTCTCATCTCAGTAGCTTAACTTTTAGACGCTCACACTGTTTGATGATACTAATATTTGAATTTGCTCATAATTCTTCTATCTTAAAAAGTGCAAAAGGACTAATCAAATAAGTTCTTATGGTTTTCTTTCTTGTTTTAGTGTCCACAGTATCTTATTCATAATGGTACACATTATAGGCAATTATCTATTAGGGTGGCTGGTGTTTGCGATGGTACTAGTTGTATTAATTTAGTTCTTGTTTTTTATTTCTATCATTGTTTATTATTGTTTTTAATAATCTATCCTAGCAGGTTGGTTACGGTGTTTCGATTTATCACACGATTCTATCGTTGTTTTTGCTCCTCTCTGGTAGACTTTTGCGTTGTATCCTTGTTATTTGCTATATTCTCTTCATTGTCTCTTTCTTCTTTGTATCGGGATTTGTTGCACTTGAGCCGAGGGTTTTTTAGAAAGAGCCTCTCTACCTTCACGAGTTAGTGGTAAGGTCTGCGTACATTATACCCTCCCTCGACCTCACTTGTAGGATTTCACTGGGTATGTTGTTGTTGCATGTATCATGCCCTAAAATTTTCTACAATTGAGTTAAAATATTGTAATTTGGTTTACCTAGTTGGAAAAGAAAGAGGAACAACTCTAATAGCATAAAGTAGTTTTCAAGAAACACTTCTCAATTTGAATTTTCAAATTTTGCTCTTTTTAGTACTCTTCCATAAAGTTTGTGCCAGTTATTTGATACTTAACATATGCCGAAAACTTGACTGAGAAAGTAAAAATGAGCCAGTGAAATCTGTCATATTGTTTTAATCATGCACATGCACTAAATTCACCAGTTAGCTAACTAACTAAGCATTTTCTGCTCTTTTGATACAGTCTTAAGACCTTTTGCACTTTACTATGTGTACAGCTGTAATCTTTCCTCCAAAGCAGCTCTGTTTTTTCTCGTTCCTCAAAACACATAAGATGATGAGGCTGGTATTATCCTCCAAATACCTTTCTAGTCTTAGTCTTTTCTAACTGTATCCACTCCACAGCAAAATAACTCTTTGAGTAAAGGCATGACATTTTCCACTAATGTTCAGGAACACTCCCCACATATGGCTGTACAGTGAACAAGATGTGTTTTGTTGTCTTCACTCCCTTCTCCACCCAAGTAGCATTTACTACCTTCTGTGTACTGGGGAATACAATCTTATTCCTAAAAGAAAACTTTCTTGATACTTCATTTTCTTAATTGATACTTCCCAACAGATGTGCCTTACTTTCTATTTGAGCCTAACATAATACTTTTGTTATTTCAGGTTGCCAGGGTGCTACATCTCATGTATAGGTTGGTTGTACAGCCAAATATGTCCAGGGCTCAAACCTTTTCTGATGCATTTTTATCTGGTGGTGGTATAGAAACACTTCTTGTCCTATTGCAGCGCGAAGTTAAGACTGGAGATTGTGATGATTTATCCACTGTAGATCATAATGTCACTAATGCATCAGCCCAGGAAGCTGAACTGGATACTGAGGCACATTGTCTCATGGGAAGTAGTGAAGTTGGTGAAACAGGATATACAAAAGAAAGAGAGACAGGGGTGAATGCAATGGAATCTGTACTCTTCAATGGTGCGGGCGCCACAATTTCCAGTAGGTCTACAATTGAAAAGATGCAGTCTATCCCAGAGAATGCATTTCTAAAAAACTTGGGTGGAATAAGCTTTTCAATAAGTGCTGAAAATGCTCGGAATAATGCATACAATGTTGATAAAAGTGATGAAATTGTGCTTGGAATTATTAACCTCTTGGGTTCTTTAGTTTCATCAGGCTATCTGAAATTTGGTACACATGCTCCCCCAGATGTGACAAACAACCTTCTGGGGTTGCTAGAAGGAGGGGGTACCATGTTTGATGATAAGGTTTCCCTTCTACTTTTTGCATTACAAAAGGCCTTCCAAGCAGCACCAAATAGGCTCATGACTAGCAGAGTATACACAGCTTTATTGGGCGCCTCGGTATTGATATGCTTTTCTTCTTGATATGCTGCTTCTTTAGTCATTCAGTTCCTGCCATTTCTTCTATTTCCTTGCATCACTTTTCTTTGTGAAAACCAACCACTTCATTTTTTTCCTGTGTGAAACCCTCTTAGTATGTTTCTAGGAAAAAGTCCTTTTTTCGCTGTGAAATAGAAAGATAGTATACTGTTTGCGTATGAACAGATGCTCAAATAGATGAAAGAAACTCAGTGCATTGCATAGAGTCCCTGCTTGAAGATGTTATGCATAGTTACAAACATATACATGACCTTTTTAGCTTCTCGCTTTACATCTGAAATAGGCAAATACTTCTTTATTGGTGCAAAAACTAGATACCTCTTTATTGTTACTGCTGTTTTTCTTTTCCTTTTTCTTGCCTATCCTGTTTAGATATGTAATCAACAGAATGGAAACCGTAGAAATCTCAAACATTTAGAATAAAACTTCCATTATGCATTTGCCTTGGGAAGTCAACCAAGCTTCAATTCAGACTTCATATCATCATGCATTTGTGTAATGCAATATCTTGGTATGATGCACTATGTAGTAATAGATAGCTATCTGGCCTCTGGTGGTTTTAATAGTTCTGTAACAAGTATCTTAAGTGATGAAATTGTTTTATATTGTAATCAATATGAGGGTTTATATGTTTCTCGGCTTTACTTAGAAAGGTAAAGAAAGATTCCTTCTACAGTTTTTTCATCCATTTGGATGGAAAAAACTTCATAATAATATTAGTCCCTTTAGTTGTTCAAATGATGATATCAGTGAGGATCGCTTCCCTTTTAATAAAATATGATGTGAATGAATATCTCGTGGAGAAATTATACCGTGTATAGACTATCAAATAAGCCATGTTATCGTTTGCCAGATTTGATAAGGTACTTGCATTATTTTATTTACTACAAGTGTTTTATGGAACAAGGTGGCATCATGACTTTGCATTTATTAGTTTTTGGAGATTCTTATGCCAGAGTAATATTTCTTTTTGAGTTAATTATATTACTAGCTCTCCTTTTGAATAATTTTCTTCTAGCACTCTATGTACTGTACCGTTAACGTCACCTATATAACTTTCTTAATTTATGGTTTATTGAGTTGATTAAGATTTGATAAAATGAAAACATATGAATATAATCTGCTTAGCAATATTAGGGCTGTGTTCCTTGTGAGTAATAAATCTGTATTTAATCATGTGATATTGATGTGAAAATAAGTTTTAGACCTTTCTTTACACCATTAGTTGAATTTATTTTAATGGAAATAACCAGTAGTCAGGTATCTAGACCAAGTTTATGCCATGATCAATATAGGTGTTCCCTAATCTTGTTTTTGGGCTCATATATCCTTTTTGTGATTAGTTTTGTTGAATGCCTCAATGTATGGATTTTGGATTTCCTCTCCGCTAATCATTCAGATAGTCACTTTATTATTTATAGATGCAAGAGTTTTGTGGCTATACTCTATTTACCATTGAGTTTTCTGCTCTAGGCAGTCTTTCAAAGATAAAGCTGAAGATTTTTTGCTCCTGATGTAGATAAATGCCTCGTCAACAGATGAAGGGTTGAACTTCTATGACTCTGGGCATCGGTTTGAGCATATCCAACTTTTATTGATTCTTTTAAGATCACTTCCATATGCACCAAAGCCATTGCAAAGCCGAGCATTGCAGGTATTGAATCATATCCCTTTTTCCTAATAACTTATACACCTATCTTCTTTGTACTGTAGCGGTTGTAGGTTTTTACACTTCATTACCATTGCGTGGGTGTTCTAAAGTTTGTTCTGGCTTGAATATAAAATTGAGCGTTTGGTTATCAGTTTGTTCAGAGTTCATTATAGAAAATTTAACATCAAACTTTAATATCGGAACTACTTCTGTTGAACAAGGCAAATATAACATGTTTCTGACTTTTTTTGACTGAACAAGGATCTCTGCGAGTATAGGCTGTGATTGCAAGTTTCACAATTGTTATGATAACAAAATACAATATACCAGATTCCGCAAGTGAGGTCTGGGGAAGGTAGACTGTATGCAGACTTTATCATTACCTTGTGGAGGTAGAAATGTTGTTTTTGAAATACAATCAGCTCAAATGAAGAAAAAGGCGACAATGAAGAAAAGATAGTAAGCAACAAGAAAACGGTGCAAAGATTACAAAAAGGGAGCAAAGACAACAATAGAATTGTGCGATAATCAATAAACAACATATTAGGACCTATTATTGAAAACAAGAATAAACAGTGCTATTAATCAAAAAACAAGAACTATTATAGAACAACTAGTAAAATGGCAAACCCCAACCACCCTAAGCCAGAGAACTATACATTACCTACTAACATGCTATCCTAATACCAGTCCTCTACATTTTCCTATCTAAGGTCATATCCTCGGTAACGTGAAGCTGAATCATATCCTATCATATCAATTATCATCTCTCCCCAATACTTCTTCAGCTTACCTCTTCCTCTCCTCGTACCCTTTATAACCAATTTCTTGCACCTCCCACCGGTGCGTCTATGCCTCTCCTCTTGACATGTCCAAACCATTTCAATCGCGCTTCCCACAATTTATCCACCACAGAGGCCTTACTAATCTTAGCGCTCTTTATATGGCCACACATCCACCTCAACATCCTCATCTCCATAAGATGCATCTTCCGGACATGAGAGTTTTTGACTGTCCAACACTCTGCAGCATATAAAAATGCTGGTCTAACCACCACTCTATATAACTTACCCTTGGGTTTTGGTGGTACCTTTTAATGACACAAGACTCTATAGGCTTGCCTCCACTTCATCCACACTGCACCAATACGATGTGTAATATCATCGTCGATGTCCTTACTCCCCTGAACTATAGATCCAAGATACTTGAATCTGTCACTCTTGGGGATATTTCATGTGGCAAGATGTTACATAGTTAATTGTATACATTTTGCTTTGATAGAGGAACCAGTAAGGTCAACTAATAAGCTCTTAATAAGTAATTCAAGAAGAGGAATCAGTACAGTCAGCTAATAAGTTCTGTTTTTTGGACCTAAGTACTCTCTCCATTTCAATTTGTTTGTTGTATTTTGACTTGGCACTGGGTTTTAGAAATTAAAGAAGACTTTTGAGTCTTGTGTTTATAAATTAAAGATATATAAAATACACCAAAAGTAGCATCATGCACGGGGCTGTGGTTCAGTGGTAAAGGAAGAACATCATGGGATGTGTTGTAGGTGCATGCCACTAGTTTGAACCCTGTTAAGGACTATAATTTGGCATTTGAATGGGAGAAGGGTAGAGGGACATGTCTATACTCCATAAAGTATGAACCTGTGCGTCAACTGGGCTTGGCCAACTAATCCTCATGGAATTTTTTGGGTTTCAAAGAAAACAAATAATGAAAGGGCTGGGCCAGCTAATCTTCTTTCCCCATTTTTATTCATCTTAGCTATGGAAGGAATGAGTAACCTCATTAATACAGCAAGGGGAAAGGGGTGGATCAAGGGGTTCCAAGCAGGGGAACTTTCTAGTTTGGAAGTAACTCATCTACAATATGCAGACGACACATTGGTATTTTGTGGAGCTGAGAAAAAACAAATACTGATTTTGAGGGTCATTTTTGTCATTTTTGAAGCCGTCTCTGGTCTCCACATTAACTGGGGGGAAAAGCTTCATCTATCCTATCAATAGTGTGCTTAATACAGAAGTTTTGACCAGAACACTAGGAGGCAAGGTTGGGAAGCTTCCAACTACTGCCTTTGGGAGCTAAAAGCAAGTCCAAAGGCATATGAATGGGTACTGGAGAAATGTGAAAAGAGACTCACTAGTTGGAAGAGTCAGTACTTGTCCTTGGGAGGAAGATTGACTTTAATTAACAGTGTGATGGATGCATTACCCTCTTATATGATGTCAGTCTTCCCTATGCCTGCCAGCGTATTTAATAGCATTGATGCTCTTAGAAGAAATTTCTTATGGCAAGGCAGTGAAGATAAGAAGAAGTTTCATCTTGTTAAATTGAAAGAGCTGATGGTGAGTAAAAACACAGGAGGCCTAGGCATAAGAAATCTGAGGAAACAAAACCAGAGCCTAATGATGAAGTGGTTGTGGAAGTTTGGCAAAAAATGACATGGAAGATAAGTGGATGACTAAAATGATAAGTACTCCATATAAATGCACTGTATGGAAGGGAATTAGAAATTTATGGCCAGTGCTATATCACAGAACCAAGGTAGAAGTGAGAGATGGGTCAAAGACATCCTTCTCGGAGGGTAAGCGGAATGGTTTGTCCCTATGAAACAGTTGCATCCTGAATTGTTCACTTTATGCCAACATCAACAGACCACTGTGGCTACAACGTGGACTGGACAAGGATGGAATTTGTTCTTAAGGAGGAACCTTCAGGATTGGGAGATTGACAAAGTGGCAGAATTTCAAATTCAGTAGGCTCTTTCAGCAACCTCACTGAAAAGAAGGAGTTATTAGTTTGGCAGAATGATACCAAAGGTCAATTCTCAGTAAATTCAGTGTATAAGGAACTCAACAAGAATGCTGGACAGGAGATGGAATGGCCAAGGAAGATCATCTGGAAACGAAAAGTACCCTACAGAGTAAATTGCTTCATGTGGCTATTAACAATAGAAGCAGTTTTGACTCATGAAAATCTAAAGAAAAGAGGCTATCAGTTGGCTTCGAGATATACTTTATGTGGAGAACATGCTGAGACAATTAACCATCTTTTTTTGCATTGTACATGGACAGAACAATTATGGAGAATGTTCATCTGTCTAAAGGGGATAAGATGGGTGAAACCACGGAGCATTAAAGGAATCCTGAGCAGCTGGAACAGAGATGGCAATGCTTCTGACAAGGAGAAGAGATGGGAACTTGTCCCGGCATGTATTTGGTGGACAATCTGGAAAGAGAGAAACAACAAAAGTTTTGAAAATCGGCAGAATAGCTTACAGAAGATCAAGATGGACTGCTTAACTCTTTTCTATTATTGGTGTGAACAAGATATATTAACTAGGACAGAACATATCTTTGATGTGCTAGTTATAGGTAGCAGTTTAGACTACGACTATTTTATTCTGTAAGTTGTTAAACTTTTGAAGGGAAACTACACTTTTGTTGTAGTATACCTGTGGATATATAGACTAAAGTTACCAGTTTCAAAAAAAAAAAAGTAGCACCATTTTCCTAAAGGCCACAAAAAGCATTTTAGTTCTATGTTTCTAAATAGTGCTAGGTCAGGGACAGCTGGATCGGGTGTTATCCGCAAGTGGTAATGGCACAGCAAGGGAGGAGTCAAGAGGCTGGCCAAGGTTGTGTTCTTTCAAGAGGACGAGGTTGGCTTGTTAACCGAGGGCTTGCATTGCGATGACGTTGCCTTTGGACTTGGACATCACTTCAACATCTCCCTGCTTTTTGCCAGCACGAGTGAATGCATATTTCAAACATCAATCCCCACTCAATAGAGAAATTCAAAGAGGAGAACGAGGACAGATGACTACTGCTAAAAATCATTTATGTTGCTTGTTCTACCTGACCAGCTCACTTAAGCTTTATTCAAGAAGAAGCCATAGCCTACCTCGTGCTAAAAATGTTACCATGTTCCATAATTGTGTTGCAGTAGGGCAATGCAAAAATAAATTATTTGCATCTTCAAGCTCCCTAGCACGCATGTGAAATCTGCAGGGTCAAGCAAATATTATGTACGGCAACCCGGCTGAAGCTGTCGAAGAGGAGCTTTGATTTCCAAATCATCTTCCATTGGCAGTTTTCAGTAGGACACTTTGTTTTTAATGATGAACTATATCATGATTTAACAGTGGAAGTTGCCTCTTGTTTGTACCCCATAACAAGGAGTAGGGATTCAGGAGGTTGTTCATTTACGACTCTCAGCTTCTTTAGTATTGAGAATATCCTGTCAACCTCCACATCATGGCAATTCCTTCTAAACCTTTGCTCCAATCCATAATGTGTCTTTCATTGTGCAATGGTAATAGTTACATTTACAAGAGAGGGAACTTATCTTTGGGGATGTGCCCCAACGAAGCATCATGCCAATTTTTTTACTAATTGTCATCATCCTCTTTGAAATTGCATCTGGTAATAATTTATCTCAGAGGTTCCTTATTTGAATTGAAGTGTGTAAGAAAAGAGGATTGGAGATAAAAGGGGTCTCGCCCATGTGAGGTTTAGCTTGACAAGAGAAATTGTTTTCTTTATATGTAGCCCCCAATATTTTCTAGAACGTAACAAAATCAACATGATTAATTTTCTGCTTTTCATTTTCTTGTTTGTCATTTTTGTACCTGGTTGAAGGGGAAGACAAAATTAAACCTGCTCAAGAGCAAAGAATAAGGAAAATTCATTTTTTTTCTTGTTGAAGTTGATGTAGGAGGGAGAAGGTCTTAGTTTGTAAGATATTACAGACCTGCAACATTTTTGTCATTCATGTTTTGGCTTGTTGAGTGGTCGGTGGAATTATTTTGATGACACCTTCACCTCAATGTATTGCCTTCATATATTATCTTTTTTTGAACATTCTCTTCATGTCTCTCTCTCACTTCAATTTTCTGTTTGGTTTCAGGATCTTCTGATTATGGCTTGCAGTCACCCGGAAAACAGAATCAATCTAACCAAAATGGATGAGTGGCCTGAGTGGATTTTGGAGATCCTGATATCTAACTATGAGGTAGCATTTTTTTACTGTTTCACAAAAATTACTTTGCTTTCTTATTGGAAGTCACTGTAAGGAGTGATACAAAAAGATTATGTTATGTTTTCACTTCTTTGATACTTTTTGTGCATGTTGCCTGTCGCTTTGCATTGGTTATGCACCTGTAATTATGTATGCAGGAATAGTTTCCTATGTGGTCACTGATACAGGAATAGTTTCCTATGTGGTCACTGATCCAGCTTTTTTGGCTTTGTTAACTTAAAAGTGGCGCTCATAGGTGGAACTACTAAATGTCTCTTCTGATACTTCTTTTCCCTGTGAAGTAGTGGTTAGAGTGAGCTTTTTCCATCATCAACAGAGGCTAAAAGAAATGTAGAGATTCTGACTTTAATTTTTTGATCTTTCTGTGACAGACAGGAGCAAGTAAGACTGCTAACCCAGGAAGTTTGAGAGATATAGAAGACCTCATACACAACTTCCTTATAATTGTGTTAGAACACTCAATGCGCCAGAAGGATGGATGGCAGGTAAAATTTGGTAACCATTTTATTTTTTCATGTGACATCAAAACATTTAGAACATAGGTGTAGCACCAGTAGGATGATAACTAACAGAGTGTATGCCTTAAGATGGAGAATAATAGCATGAATGATTCTATCTGTGAGGTGAGCTAGCACTAATTAGTATGATTGAATGAATAAGATATCTTATTACGAGAGCTGAATGGATATGTTGATAGTCTTGGCATGATTATGTCAGTCCTGGATTCTTCACACATAGATATATGGCCAAAGAGAAGCTACTTGTTTCATCAAGACCAGATATTGGTGGCTCACATTCTTCTGGAGACCTTGGTGTAAGTTAGGGATCCAATATCTTCTGGATTTATCTTATCTGCCAATGGAAGTGGGAAGAGAGAGACACTAGTCAGGTTTCAGAATGTTCTGAGTCATAGCTAGCCTTTTGATAGCTAGCCTTGTGGTCCGGGACTCTAGAGTGTTCTCTATAGCTCCTCCTTGTGCAGGTGAGACTGTAGCCTCTTTCATGAATTTCTCAGTGCTTGTTCTCTAATTAATTTCTGTTTCCTCATAACTTGAAAATGTTAGCACTCTGCATATAGCTCCCCTCAATTTGAACAATTTAAAAGAATCACCGTCTGTTCATCAAAACTTTACTACCTGATTTTCAAGGACCTTCCATAGGGATTTCACGATCTTGGTTGGCTTCTTCGACCAATTCCCCTTTCTTGCCTGAAATCTCATAGTGCTCATCCTTCCCCTTCTTTGACAGCAGCAATTTAAAATCTTCTGCTGCTCTCTGTCCTAAACAACAAAATTCTGTTGACACTTTCAGTATTTATCTCTCTATTGTTTTTTTTTTGAAATCAGTAACTTTGTATCATATCAAGGATCAAAACTCTCTATTGGCTTTCACCAACTAAGTCCCTCTCAAATGTCAGCTATGACCTGCTCTCCACTCACATAAATTGATGTATAAGAACCATTATATTTGCAATACCATAATGAGCAAATGCAGTTGGCTATTTTCAAATCACTTATCACTTGACGATTTCTCCTTCTGATTTTTGGTTATGAGTCATCTCCCAGTCTTATTTTCCTTTTGTTTCAGACTTTCGGGTGTTAGATTGCTTTGGTGTTTTAGATCTTTTGCTTATTGACCTGATAGGATTGAGGAAGCGTCAGTAACTAGTTATGACTAATTTATATGTGTATTTCTAAAGCATTTTGGTCTTCGTTTTGTCCCCTGCACTGGCCATTCTCCTATGTTGTATCTGCATTGAACTTTTCATTTGATAAACTTTTTTTGGACAGGATATTGAAGCTACAATTCATTGTGCAGAATGGCTTTCCATGGTGGGTGGTTCTAGCACAGGAGATCTGAGAATCAGGTACTAGCGTTTACAAGTTTGTTGAATAGATCCCAGTGTTTGATTTTGCTGCAGTGATTTTCCTCTCGGCAAAGGTCTTTTCTTTTGAAGTGCTACATATTACTATTAGAGTACTAGAGTGAGACCATTCCCCCTTTTTCTGTATAAATTTGCTTTGTATTGAATTATTTAGAGTATGTTATTAGATGTACTTTCATGAATAGTTTCCCTGGTTATTCCAATTTTCAATCAGTTTAAATGAAGTAGAGTGGAAATTTTGGGTTTTGGCTTTGCATCTCTTGCAAGATTATGATAGATAGTTAATATACATAGTTAAGGTGTATATGGTTATACTTTGTATTGGTCTTCCACACCAGGAAAACATGATTATGTACTTGGATATAAAAATGACTTTGCATAAGTCAATTGTCTTCACGTGCCTTTATTTCTCACATGATATCAGAATTTTGGTTAAAAGTTCCTCTCTTTGCTGAAACCAGCAACATAGGGGAGAGGAAAATAGTCACTTTTGTATATTTCTGGCGACTTTCAGACCCACTTGTTTCATGAGTTTTATGCTGAACACCATTATTGGATATGTACTTTTGGACTCATTACCCTGCTTATCCCATCACAACATTGTTAACCAATTGTCTCCTTCAATTCACATGAGCTAAAAAGCATTAGGTCTTCCTGACCTTGATACACTGCTTAAGGATGACAACTTGGACGTGTAGACTTTTTTGGACTTTTTTCAGAGTGTTTGTCCTGTCTATGATAGTGCTTTTAGGCTGCTATTAAATCAGGTAACATGACCTGTCTGGAGATTATTTTCCTCTGAAGCACTATTTTAATTTTTCATGTGCTTTGTATGATAAGTGGTCTGTAAAGACAGCATTTATGTTTCTATCCAAAGGCAATTTTGGGGTTCTCATTAGTTTTCAATTTTGCTTACATTACATCCCAAGACGTGAAGAGTCACTGCCCATTTTCAAAAGAAGGCTGTTGGGAAGCTTGCTGGATTTTGCTGCACGGGAATTGCAAGTTCAGGTAACCTTGTTCTTCAGCTCTGGTCTCTATGATGAAAGCTGAAGATGTGACTTCATAATTCTTTTGTTTTGTTTCCTTTTCTTCTAATTGACTTTTATCTTCAGTATGATATCAGAATGACCTGCTCCAGTGTTTCTTTTTTGGGTCAAATTAGGTTTTGGGCCTAACTCACATCCCAAAAGCTAGCTCAAAAAGGAGGAGGATTTCCCAAGCCTTATAAGGAGTCCGGGGATCTCATCCCTCACCAATGTGGGATTCTTTCCATTCATCACCCCCCCTCTCAGGCCGGACAATCTTTATCCGGGGATCCACTGTCCAGTCTGGTGCATCTCCATTCATGGACCGGGGTATTTCCACCCCTCTACAACTGTCTGGAACCTGGGCCCCACACCGGATCGGGTCTGGCTCTGATACCGTGTTAAGAAATGGTTCTTGAGCCTACATCAACCCCAAAAGTTAGCTCTTGCCTGTTTGGGTTGAGTGAGGCCCAAGATCCATTTATTTACATGGTATCAGAACCAGGCCTATTGGTTTTGATGTGGGGACCCTCGGACCGTGCATGACAATGGGAGTTGTGAATATACTCCCGGTCCATGAATGTGTAAGCTCCGGTCCGAGACAAAGGGTTTGGGCGTGTGTGTGATGAATCATCCCACAACAGTGAGCGATGAAATCCCTTAACTCCTTATAAGACTTGAACAATCCTCCTCCGTATGAGCTAGCTTTTGGGATTGAGTAAGGCCCAATATCCATTTCTTTACATTAGGTCTTGGGTCTAACTCACGCTAAGAGTATACAACCCTATGTAGTGGTAAATCAATTAGACCGAGGTCTTCAATTGAATCTGGGAATTCCTTCATTGATCTATCGTCACAGTTCAGTCTCTCAGTTTTAAATCTGCAAATGTTGAAGTCACCACCAATCACCCCCCTTTGCTTCAACTAACTCATTCACAATTCCTCTTTCAAAGCAGAGTGTGAATCATAGAAATGAAACCCTAAAAAGACCCACCTAAAATCTTCCTTTAAGCTTTCAAATAAAAAAGAGAGCGGAAACAGTCCCTGTTGTATAGCAACTCCACTGTCTTTTGTCCCATATTGTTATGATGCCCTCCTTGTACCAGAGGCTTTAAGCTCAGCCCAGTTGCACCATCTTGTTCCTCTAAATTTGTCAAACAAGACCCGGTGACCATTCTTCATTTTTTATTTCCTGTTAACATACAATATCAATTTTCAACCTCTGAATAAGAGATTCAGGGTGATCCTCTTCTCCAACTCGTTCACCCCCCTCACACTCCAGCTGGGAATTTTTTTATCTCATTCTGATAATGCTTTGAGATACCTGCCCCTCAGTTGTTTGTTTGTTTCTTTCTTAAGCTACACATGCAGTCTCACATTGTTTATGGATGGATAATTGGTCTCCTTATATGGTCTTAGGTAATCCTCACTTCATGAACTTACTTTTGAGGTTGAGTTAGGTACAAGGTCCATTTCTTATCATGGTATCTCCAAACCCATCCTATTAATTGGCTTACTCGGTGTTGGGATCTCATGTTGTATTATCTAAATTCCAGCCTGGACATGTGGACGTGTCAGAAGTCCCACATTTGCCATGGATGGGGTAATTGTTCTGCTTGTATGGTTGGACAATTCTCTCCTCATGAGCTAGCTCTTGGATTGGGTTAGACCCAAGGTTTATTTCTTTATAGTTTATAATCACATGAATTAGGATGGAGTAACTGAAGTCGTAGTTTTCCCCAAATTCGTTGCTTTTGGAGTTAGCTTGAGATTGGTGTCACCTTGATCCTTTTCGAATTATTTTAATTTCAAAATCAACATTGTTTTAGGGCCTCACTGCCAGTTATGATTTTTGTTAAATTCAGAATAGTTTTCTGTTTGATAAGGCAAAGCAATAATATTAATGATGCACCCACTAGCTATCCTTGCAATAAAGAGAACTACAGAAAAATTCTAAGAAGAATCTGTATGAAACGAGAGGATTTGCATGTTGTGCTCTTTATACACTTGAGTATAAATTAGGAATATAGCATGAATATGGTTGCTTGTCTGTAAGCGTGTTGTCACTATGCTCCTTATCAAATATAGCAAACTTATCTTTTGCCCCTTCGCTGTAATTAAAGTTTTTGTTATATTCTTATAATCTGATAGAATGCATCCTGAATTCTTCTGCATCTCGAGACATTAATATTTGTGAAACTACAACAATGTCTACATCCAGCTTTTCTTTTTCTGCAGACTCAGGTTATTGCCGCAGCTGCTGCTGGTGTGGCAGCTGAAGGCTTGTCAGCTAAGGATGCCAAGCTGGGAGCAGAAAATGCGGCTCAACTTTCTGTCGCCTTGGTAGAGAATGCCATTGTGATTTTGATGCTTGTTGAGGACCATCTGAGACTGCAGAGCAAACTTTACAGGACTGCACGTGTTCCTACTGGTTCTGTTACTCCTCTGTCAAATGCTGTGCATGCAGGTAGTCAGCCTGCAAGTGTAGTTGGTGGAGACACTCTTGACACTGTAGCTGATCATAAATCATCCAATAGCTCTGGAAGAATGTCACTCGATGTATGTATTTATAGACTTATGTTTTGAGTTTAGGAATTCCTCCTCTTCAAGTATTATATGTTCCTCTTTTTTTTTTCTTCAAAGTACTATTTGGTCATATTAGTCTGCAGATCTTTTCTTTTTCTATCCTCTGTGATGTGCATATTTTCCTGGCAGTTCTGTTGGAGTTTGTTCCACTTCTAGGTCTTGTCTGCATCTCTAGTTGTTCTCTGTATCCTCTTGTCTTCTGTGGTTGCTGCATTTTCGTCTACACCTACACCTACACCTACATGTAATTGTTTTGGAAGATCTTCAATCTCTCTGCTAACTGGGTTAAGACTGCAAGTGTAATTCTCACATGTGCTTGTAATGTAATGCTCTCTATTTCGTTTGTAGCCAGATTTATTGGACAGACCATATTGAAATGCTTGTAAAAAGTCTACTATATTTTACTTGGTTTCTTGTTCATTGAACTTAGTTTACCGATGCTGGTTTCAACTAGGTTCTTGCATCAATGGCTGATCCTAACGGACAGATATCTGCGACTGTGATGGAGCGGCTAGCTGCAGCAGCAGCTACTGAACCTTATGAATCTGTTTCTTGCGCATTTGTGTCATATGGTAGCTGTACCTTAGATTTAGCTGAGGGGTGGAAATACAGGAGCCGATTATGGTATGGAGTTGGCCTTCCCTCAAACACCTCGGATATTGGTGGTGGCGGCAGTGGTTGGGAAGCTTGGAATTCTGCATTGGAAAAAGATGCTGATGGAAACTGGATTGAACTTCCTTTAGTAAAGAAGTCGGTTGCAATGTTAGAAGCACTGTTGTTAGATGAGTCTGGACTGGGTGGTGGTCTAGGCATCGGAGGAGGATCAGGTACTGGAATGGGAGGCATGGCAGCACTATATCAATTGTTAGACAGTGACCAGCCTTTCCTTTGCATGCTGCGGATGGTGCTTGTCTCATTAAGGGAAGAAGATGATGGTGGAAATCAGATGCTAATGAGGCATGGAAAGACAGAAGATGGGACGTCGGAGGGTTTTCGTAGACAGACTAGCAATCTTTCTATTTTAGACGTGAATGCTCGTGTACCATCAAGGAAACCGCGATCCTCATTGTTATGGAGGTATGAATATGCTGACCTTTTTTGAGCTACTTCATTTTCCTCTTTCTTCTTTTGGTTTTTGTGTCTCTTTTTATTTTTTTTAGGTTTTGCTTATTCACAAGACTTCTGGTTAAGGTACACCATGAATCACACGTGAACCTTAAGGTGACTTACTAGTGTGAGAATGAGATCAATTAAAGTTTCGGATGCTAAAACCGCTTGAAGCAATAAAAAAAAAAGAAAAGAAAAAGACTTGTCGATTATACTGTGCAAGTAATGCCTATTTATAGACATGTGGTACAATCTTACATTCCAATTTCATACCAACACTTACCTCTACACTCTAACTCTTTAACTTTTTAACAAATTTCATTTTTTTCCCGAAGTAATTTTTATATTAACATGCTATCAGAGCAATGTGATGATTTGTTAATTGCAATAACTCGTCTTAAAGAAAATGTAGCAAATATCTTCCTTGATATTGGTGTAAATTTATACCCATAAACATGTAACTTGCCTAAAATTTCACAACATGCTCGATTAGTAATTGTAATATTTGTTCTGCTATCTATGTCTATGCCAATTCGTTTCCTCTCATAAATCAATATTTGTTGACAGCGTGCTTTCACCAGTTCTCAACATGCCTATTTCTGAGTCCAGAAGACAGAGAGTGTTGGTTGCCTCCTGTGTTATGTTCTCTGAGGTTAGTATTATATCTACCTAGTTACTTGTCTCAGTCAGCTATTAAAGGGAGGTTTAAGATAGAACTCCTTTGTTCTTGTAGTTTAGCTGGAAATTATGTTTCTGATGCTTTCTGTATTTCGATTCATGTTTCTGTCACCCATATGTTGCAGGTCTGGCATGCTGTTGGTAGGGATCGAACTCCTCTAAGGAAGCAATACCTAGAGGTTATTTTACCACCTTTTATTGCAGCCTTAAGGAGGTGGCGACCCCTCTTGGCAGGAATTCATGAACTGGCAACTGCAGATGGTTTAAATCCTTTTGTTGTTGATGACCGATCATTGGCTGCAGATGCTTTGCCCCTTGAGGTAGATATATTAAACTTCCATTCACATAGGGATGAAATTTCAGTTGTAGATTTAAGTCTGAACCTTTTTTGAGAGTTGGAGTTTGTCAAAAAAATCTTGAATAAAGTGACAAGATCTTTACAGTTATCATTATTATTGAAGTATTTCTGTTAATTAATTAGAATCTGGCACATCAAGCTTATGCCTTTGTGGTTGGCTTTCAGTTACCATCCATATCTACATTTTTTTTATGAAGTAAGGTATTTCATAAGAAGCATCAAGCAGATGCAGAATTACAGAATAGACAAAAGGGATCACAGAGAGCATAAACAAAAGTTTTTATCTCCTTTACAATCTTCAAACTAGTACTAGAGAACTAACAAAGTCAAGAAATTGTTCAGTGTTAAATACAACGGTTAAATTAACCCAACTAAACAGCATAAGTAAACATCTAGCTTTAAGAGAGTGGTTTGGAGTTGAAATCCTATCAAAATATCTACGGTTCCTTTTAGTTCATAAACACCAAAAAATAACTCCAGGGATCATCACCCAGACTTTCTTGGACTTGTCAACTCTCCATGTATTCCAGCTTGCATAGGCTTCTTTCACATATTGTGGCATGACCCAGTGCTAAAATGCAGCAGAACATATTCCATAGTACCTTGGCTGCTGCACAGTGAAGGAGCAGGTGATTGACTGTTTCTGTGCTTTTCTGACACATAGCATTATTATCCAGATCAAGGCCTCTTTTGTTGAGATTATCTTGTGTTGAGCATGCTTCCTGGAGTGCAATCCAACAAAAACAGATGATCTTGGTAGGCATTTTGGTCTTCCAAATAAGTTTCCAGGGCCAAAGTTCTGTGATCTGGTTCTGACAGCATATTTGATGATAACAATCTTTACAGTGAAGGTGTTGTTTCTTCCCTATACCGGTCTGTCAGCACAATTCTCATTCATATTATATTTTTCCACACTAGCAAGTAGTTCAAGCCGACTTCCCATCTCCCAATCCTGCACATTTCTTCTGTTCATTACATTCCAGTTGTTGACACATCTATCTGTGCAATTGTCGAGTTTTTGTCTTGAGCAATTTGGAACAGGTTTGGGTAGGCTTCCATGAGTGGAGTGTTACTTAGCCATCTGTCACACCAGAATTTAATGTGAGCCATCCCCTGCTTTGAACCATACCTCTATAGAAAATTCACTCCACGACTTGCTAATGTATTTCCAGGGGCCAACCCTGTGGGGTGAATTGAAAGTTTTTGTGCTCCATTTATCCCTTCTTTCATGCTTAGCAGCAACATCTTTCCAGAGACTAAAGTGGTTTGTACTAAATCTCCACTAGCTTTTGTTGTGATAAGCTAAGTCTCTAATGCCCATACCTCCCTTGTTTTTTGGTTGTTTGACTTCGTCCCTTTTTCTTTTTTGAGAAGGTAACATTTGACTTTGTCCCAGTTCATAGGATGAAGTTTGTGAGAATTGCCATTTCCTTCCCATAAGAAGTCCCTCCTAACCTTGTCAGTTGATTATGGATCTTGCCAGGGATGGGAAAAGTGACATGTAATATGTGGGTATGCTATCAAGCACACTGTTGATAAGTACTAGTCTTCTTCCCATTGATAGATATTGCATCTGCCAGGAGGCCAATCTTTTTTCAAATTTCTCTATGATCTCATTCCAGATTACAACATTCTTGAATTCGCTACCCAGGTAGGTCAAGATAGGTGGTTGGAAATGTCTCAATAAATAAATACCATGATTCTTGCCAGCTCTTCAATATTAACGACATTGTTGACTGGATTCATTATGCTTTTCAGCACATTGATATGCAATCCTGAAAGAGCTTCAAAAAGGAAGAGGGTAAGGTTCAGGTATAACATTTGGGTTGAGTCAGCCTCACAGAAAATGAGTATATCATCAGCATATAGTAGGTGTGAGACTGTGACGGAGGCCCGGGCTGGTACCTACACTGAAACCTTGAGTCCACTGCTCATGCCTGGCCTTTTCTATCATTTTGCTCAGAACCTCCATTGCTATAATAAACAAAAAGGGAGAGAGGGGACCCCCTTGTCTGATTCCTCTCTGAGGACAGAGAAAGCCCACTGGTCCTCTGTTAACAATGAGTGGGTATTTCACAGTTGAAATACTAAATTTGATCCATCTAATCCACCTATCTCCAAAACCCATCTTCTTTAGGATAGAAATTAGGTAAGACCAGCTGAGTTGATCAAATGCCTTCTGAATGTCGAGTTTGCATATCGCACCAGGTTCACCACTTTTAACACTCCAATCTAGCACTTCATTTCCTATCAAAGCTGCAAATGAGTAATTCTGCTTTTGCTTGTATAGTCTTCCTTTCTTCAGCTACTGAAGCATTGGACTAGTGCTGCTACATTTTGTTAGTCAGTTGCTTCTGAGAACTTACTAGAATCTTCTGTATATGTTAATCTCCAAGAACTAAGATATTCTTTTTTTCAGGCTGCTCTGTCTATGATATCCCCTAGCTGGGCTGCTGCTTTTGCATCTCCACCTGCTGCTATGGCACTGGCAATGTTAGCTGCTGGCGCTGCTGGAGGGGAAGCTCCAGCACCAGCAACAACCTCACATCTAAAGCGGGATTCTTCATTGCTAGAGCGCAAAGCAGCTAGACTTCATACGTTTTCAAGTTTTCAGAAACCTATAGAGGCACCTAGCAAATCTCCAGCTATTCCCAAGGACAAGGCGGCAGCAAAAGCAGCGGCACTGGCTGCTGCACGAGACCTTGAACGCAATGCAAAGATAGGATCAGGAAGAGGTCTCAGTGCAGTGGCAATGGCTACATCAGCACAGCGACGGAGTAGAAGCGACATGGGACGCGTGATGAGATGGAATGTTTCTGAAGCCATGGGAACAGCGTGGATGGAATGTTTGCAGTCAGTTGATACTAAATCTGTTTATGGGAAAGATTTTAATGCCCTGTCTTACAAATTCATTGCTGTTCTTGTTGGAAGTTTAGCTTTAGCTAGAAACATGCAGCGATCAGAGGTCATCTTCATACACTTGCCACTAGTCTTTTTCTCTGATAGGTCCATAAAACTGGTCTCAATGACATTGTTGATTTCATTGTATGATTCCTTGTTTGTCTATGTGGTTATAGGTTGAGAGGCGGTCACAAGTGAATGTAATTGCTCAGCATCGGTTGTATACTGGAATACGCCAATGGAGAAAACTTATCCATAGCTTGTTAGAGATCAAATGTCTCTTTGGCCCATTTAGTGATTGTCTGTACAATCCTCAGCGTGTATGTTACTTGCTGCTTTTGTTTTATTTGTCTGATCAAGGGCTTTACAACTCAGGTTAAATGACTATTGTTTATGAGTAGGTTTACTGGAAGCTGGATAATATGGAAACATCGGCAAGAATGCGGAAATGTTTGAGAAGGAACTATGGAGGGTCAGATCATTTTGGTTCTGCTGCAGATTATGCTGATCATACCGGATTAAAAGAGGGGGAAGATCAAACAATCAGTCCATCAAAAGCCTCTCTTTTGGCAGCAGAAGCTATTTCCATTGAGCCAGAACACGAGGATTATGAACAGGAAGATGGTTCCAACTTGGATAGTAAGTTAGATGACACAGAACATCATGGTGACATTCAGAGTAGAATGTCTGGAACTACTGAGCAGCCACTGCAGACATCTTTGGAATCTGGAGACACTCCAGTTACTAACCACCATGACGTGGTGCAGAGTCCTTCAGCAGTGGCCCCTGGTTATGTTCCTAGCGAACATGATGAAAGGATTGTCCTTGAGCTACCGTCATCAATGGTCAGGCCGTTGAAGGTTTCTAGAGGAACTTTCCAAGTAAGTCTGCATCTACAAAATATGGTTTCTATGAAATATTTCTTTTTACTAATAGATATTGGCTTATTATGTATAAGCTTCTAATTATCCAATGATTGACATTTTGAAATGCACGTCTCTAGAAACTCAACTGCCTTAATGAGATGATGACTGGAAATTTGGTGGACTGAAGAAGTTGTGCATTCCATGTAACCATCTTAGTGCCGCCTTTACGTGAATAATATTTGCATATTACTGGGAAATAAAGGAGATGTTATTGATGTGAAGAAGGGATTGAAGGTCAAGAGAGTAGTCGCAGACTGGTGAAATCATTTGTAATCAAAGTTTTCTTCACCTCCCTGCTGTTGGGACAGAGATGCCATTGTTTTTTGGGTGGGGTGGTTTCGAAAGCATTTCATCAGTTAGTTTCTGAGTTGCAGAATTTTCATGGACATGGTATAGTCGTGCTACCATGGGAACATTCCATATGCTTAGACAGTTCATAAAGATTTAATGCACCCGTCCTGTAAAGAGACCAAAATTATGGTACGATGTCCCATATGCATAGAGCACTACTAGGGTACTTCATAGATATTAGGAGTCGCATGGACCAGAATATGAAGAGCCATATCGAAGATGCTAATTGCTCAGTGCTTAAATATAAACTATTCGATAAGATATATTGCTATTCTTTTTGGGTTGAATGCTTATGATATTAATTGATAGAAATTCTATTAATTTTGTAGGCTGAAGAATGCACTTGTTTCTTTTTCAAGTGCAAAATGCGTTCCTTTTTTTTTTTTTTTGAAACTCAAAATTAAATTTGCCTTTGATAACTTAGGTGTGGACATTGGTCTGTAGACTTTGTCAGGCGACCTGCTTCTGTTGTTTATGACGATCATACGGGCAATGCAAAATGGTTAGACCCAATAGAATAGCTGGTGGATTAGAGATGAAGAGCTGCTTTGTTTTGTCTATTATTTTCTTTTCTTTTGTTATACAAAAGATCCTCTGTATATATCCTTATGTAGGAGGTCCTATTTTTGTGAGCATTCGAGATCAAATTTTCATTTTTTATTACCCAAAAAATACCTCTATGTATACCGTAGCTCATTTTATGGCCGAATTTATTATTATGCCCGATAAAACTTTAAAGGGTCAGCAATGTTTATAGGGCTCATCATTTATGACTAGTGGTTGCCTACCTACCACAGCTGAACTTTTTTGGGACTTGGAACCAGCTATGCAAAGCTCACATGGCCGGAGCTCATATTTAATGATTTAAACCATGCTGTAGACAAAAGTATGTTATTTTTAAGTGAAGAAAGATAACGGGGTGGGCCCACTATCCACTGAGTTTTGAATTGTGTGCCACTAATCCTCGGGGATTTCTCGGTGTTAAAAAGATTCACTGCCTCCTTGGTAATAAGCTGTTTGCATGTATCTATATGAGTTTTTGCAGACTTTGTTTGGATTCCAATGTTTGCCGTTGTAGGAACAGATCAATTTTTTTGAGTGTGGACAAAAGTTTGCTAATCTTCATCTCAACACAAGTTAAAGCTACTTACTTGAAAAGTGTTTTCTTGTGCCAGATTACAACAAGGAGAATAAATTTTATCATTGATAACACTGAGATCAGTGTGGCTGGGGATAATCTTGATTGCAGCAGTGACGAAAAAGTCAAAGGGAAGGATCGAAGCTGGTTGATATCTTCCCTTCATCAAATTTATAGCAGAAGGTGAGGGTAAACTGAATTTCTGCTTAATATCTATTCAAACATCACAAGGACAAATTTATCTGAAAAAACCCTCAATTGATTACTGTTGTGGTTCAATTTGAGATGCTCATTCCCATTTATCATAGACTTTCTACTCTGCTGGTTGAGCAGACATTTAGTTTCTGTTTTATTGTAGAGATGAGGTTTTTCTAGTTCGTCGCGACTAGGTTACTGTTATGATTTTAAACAAAGACTAGAATAGATATCCAAACCATAACGAATGGAAAATAGGATTCTGATGTTTATAAACGTAGAATTGGTTTACATGAATAAATCATGAATATCAAGAAGCCTATTTTCTTTGATAATATATCTCATTTGGTTGGAAGCTTGAAAGGCGATTCACATTGTTGGAAGCTTGAAAGGCGATTCACATTCTTTTACATGTTGGTAACATTTCAATCTGGAAAAGGATTTGCATGCACTCTTACACATTTCAGTCACATTCACTTTATGGACCCCAGGGGTGTTGTGAAGTGATTTTTTCATTAATCAATCTGAATCTCTGGAAAAAAATCACATGATTTTGTCTATTTAAAAAGCTGTCTTCTTTCCGCAGCGGCCATTTTGCCTGACTTCTTGTCTTTACAGATATCTTCTGAGGAGAAGTGCATTGGAATTATTTATGGTCGACCGGTCAAACTTTTTCTTTGACTTTGGGGTATAACCTTGTACTACATTGTGATGATTACATGCTCTTGTTTTCTAATTTTTACTTCTTCAAGAACAAGGTGAACTTTCTTGGTTTTTGAATCAGAGTACTGAGGCAAGAAGAGATGCATATCGAGCTATTGTTCAAACTCGTCCCTCTCATTTGAACAATATCTACCTTGCAACTCAGGTTTCTACTTCTCTTTAGCTTATTCATCGGTCTTTGGCATATGAACAAACTTTGTTAAGTTAGTTTGCAATATTCTGTGTGGGCTATGCTTGACACGTTGACTTGTATCCATATCCATTCAAAAATTCACTGCACAAAAGAAATGAATCTTCATGGTCAAACAAGAAATTCTTCTTTCTTTAGCATTCACCAATATTCTATCCCATTATATGTTTATGTCACTTCTCATCTTGCAGAGACCTGAACAACTTCTTAAACGAACTCAGCTCATGGAACGTTGGGCTCGCCGGGAGGTATGTTAGAAAACGAAATTTCTATTTATATTTATGTATATGAGGAAGCGGGTAGAAAGAATCGTAACATGCAACCTGAGATCTTGAGGCAATTGGTGGGATGGGTAGAGTAGTCAGAACATTAAAACCTTTTGCAAATCCTTATACAGCTAATGTGGAGCAAATGCATTTTAAACACCCATCGACACATGTAACACACACATGGATTGATGATCTCTCCTTTTCTTTTGGATTTCTTTCCTTTTATCCATCTCCCCCCCCCCCCCCCACCCCATCCATCCCCCCACCCCCCACTTGGTTGAGAAGACGAAGTAGCTCAACAGACTGAAGAATGCACATGTAGCAGAGAGTAGGCTTAGCAGGTTGAACAGGTAGGTGTCTGGAAAATAGAGATTAGTGTCAATAGGTCAAGGAGTGCGCTTAAACTGTTGTGAAAAATAGAGGCTCCACATTTGACTGACTCTATGCCATGCGAAAAGAATCTATGCATTAATGTGAAACTTAAGGTAATTTAGTGTTACCTTTCCCAAAAAAAATTAAAAAATTAAAGGCAACGAGTGGAATAGCCCAAAGCCTCTAAGAACCCCTTAGACAACTATATGAGCCAATTATACGATATATCTTAACATCCCCTTCATGTATAACCTGATTTTGGGATTCACAGGTGAATTTTGTTGTGGACTTGGTAGTGTGAGTATGTGCTTATCAAAGGATAGTTACAATGTGAAAGAATGTATTGATACCACTTGAGAGAACCTATAATACCTTAAGCCAATAGTTGGAGTAGTTCAAAACCTTATAATAAACCCCTTTGGTAATTCCTTCATAATTAATGAGGGAGAAGTGCATTTTCTAAACATATATATCTGCAATCCCTTGGTTTCAAGTTCTCGTTTTCCCTTTGTCAAACTGATTCATTATCTGGTCATCCATATCTTTTCAGATCAGCAACTTTGAGTATCTAATGCAGCTTAACACACTGGCCGGACGTAGTTACAATGACATTACTCAGGTACCGTTCTCTCATTGTGAGGGCTCAAGAGGAATCATGTGCTTACTTGATCAGTTCCCTTTCGGTTTTGCAGTATCCTGTGTTCCCCTGGGTCATTTCTGATTATACTTCAACCGACTTGGATTTCACTAATCCATCATCTTACCGGGACCTCTCAAAGGTTGGCATATATTTCATGTGTCAAATCATCTCCAGGTTATTGTATGATTGACATAAGAAATATATACTTGCAGCCAGTTGGAGCATTAAATCCTGACCGATTAAGGAAGTTTCAAGAGAGATACTCTAGTTTTGATGACCCTGTCATCCCAAAGTTCCACTATGGCTCACATTACTCAAGTGCAGGAACAGTATGTGCTTGTTCTTTTATTTGGTTGGCCTAAGCCATTTTAAACTATTATCTGCGATGACTGTACCACTCTATATTGTCAGATATCCTGAATGGTTTAATGTATTTGTAGCATATTTTGAATGTTACCGTTTTCATTTAGGTTTAACAGTCTCATGATTGTTAATTACTTGATTGATTCAATATGAATAGACAGTTCTAATGCCAGTAGATAATACTCCCTCCGTCCATTTTATGTGGCGTGCTTTCCTTTTTAGTCCGTTCAATAAAGAATGTCACCTTACTGTAATTAGAAACAATTTAACTTTAAAATACCCCTTCTACCCTTAGAAATGATTTTCAACCATACAAATATCTATGCATTATTTTAGACCACAAGTTTCAAAAGCTTTTTCTTAAACACTGAGCCAAGTCAAACGGTGCCACATAAAATGGAACGGAGGGAGTAATATTTATAAGTAGCCTCAACCTGAACTGCTAGAATCTGTTTCAACTAATGTCCTATTTGGTATCACGTAAATGCTTTCCTTGGCCTAATTATTTAGGACGTCAAAATCATCAAGAACTATGCTTTACACCAAAATGAGAAGAACAATTCTGTCCTTTTATAGTCATAAGTTGTTTTGTTCTTCTTCCTAATCCAGTATCACTTTTTTTCATCAATATTAAATGTTAATATTCATTGTTGGCTACTTATGATTATCACCAAACACCTGCCTATGCTCTACCCTCGCCCCTTGTCATTATACCAACTTTTGTTCAACCAAACACCAAGAAATGATTTTGCGAAATGGTTCTCTTTTGTTAAAATTTATTCTCATGGAAAGTGTTTAATGCCATTACAAAAAGGTAAATATCACTAGAAGTCCTCTTTATACTTAAAAAGTCATGAATTTCCTAAATCTTTTGTATTATAAATTCGTTTGCATGTTCTTCCATGGCTAGCAGCACATCCGTACCCATTAGATCACCCCTTGGGTCTTGTTGTAGGAGATTTGACATGATTGTTTTCCAAAGAAATAGGAACTCTACCTTTTTATGATGAAATTGTTGCAATCCTACATTTTTTTCTCTGTTTATCATCTACCAGATGTTCCATACATTTGTCGGAACTAGGGACGAGTTCCATAGTTCAAAGGTCACGTTGCTATGGTTAAGCATATGATTGATACTGCACCAGTTTCTTTCCACTAGAAGCACCAATTAATGTGAATTCTTCCTCTTTTCTTGAAGTTGTTTATTGCCATTATTCAGTTCCAAGTGGCTGCTGTAGGAAAAGTTTTAGCCTATAGGGGGCATAGCTGGACCAGTTCGATTTGTATGTTTGCTTCCAGTATCCCTTGTAATTAAACCAAGGTCAGAGGATTTCAGTATAAAGATCTCGTTAGCATACTAATCAATATTACCACCATTGTTAGACACTTCCTATTGTACATATGTCATAATGTTTTGACTCCTTTTATATGAAGCATCAGTTAAAGGGATACTGTGAATGATTCTTGGTGTTTGCATTGCACATCTGCAAGACTGCAACACTATCTGAAGAAAGGAGACAGTCTGGTTATCCTTCATGATCCTTAAACCTGCTGTATATCCTTTATCTTCTTGATGCCTTTTCAATACAACTTGTCATAAAAAAGAAAACTAAAAAGAATTGTTGTATACTTGAATGTGCGAATGATCTTTTCCACCTCAGGATGAGTAATGACTATTTGCTTCCACAGGTTACTCAAAAACTTAAGCGGAGCTCATGAACATAAAATTTTATGTATGGCGGAACAATAAATAATATGAGTTTTATTATCTTCTTCGGCGCTAGAGAATATGAGTTTTAACGAGTCTGTCACATTCAATGTATACTCAACCAAACAATATCTGTCTGGAGATGCATGCATCTTCATTCATCTCTTGACTTGCTAACACTTTTGCATATTTACTTTTTCTGACTCGGTTTGCTTCATAGATTATTCCACTTCTATTCTTTATTTTATGTTGAATATGCATCACTTGAGTGTGAACATAGTCAGCAGTAAATTTACAGATTCTGTTCTAAGCCTTTGGTATGAATTTTATGTGCACCAGGTGTTATATTATCTAATCAGGCTGGAGCCCTTCACTACCCTATCTATTCATCTCCAAGGTGGCAAATTTGATCATGCAGACAGGATGTTCTCAGATATTGCTGCCACTTGGAAAAGTGTTCTTGAGGAGATGAGTGATGTTAAAGAGTTGGTATGAACTATATTTCTTCTGCCACCTCACTACTCTGTTACAATTCGATTATATTATCATTGTGTATACTTTTGGACTATCTCTTAGTAGTTATGGTCAGGCAACCTTTGTGCTTTCGATTATAAATTGTTACCATCTCAAAAGACAGTTGAATGTTATTATTTGACATACTCAATTCTTGAGATAAATGTACTGCCTCTGTTTAATTTTATTCAGTTCTGTTTGACTGGACACGGAGTTTAAGAAAGACATGAGAACTTTTGGAACTTGTGGTCTTAAACATGACAACATTTATTTGGCTTTAAAACGTTTAAACTTAAGTTGAACACGTTATAAAGTTTATTTGGCTTTAAAAGCTTGTCTCTAAGGGTAAAATGGGAAGCAAAGATAAATTATTTCCAATGGTAGGAAGGGGTCATTCCTTTGGAGCACACTAAAGAGGAAATAGCCTTATATAACTAAAACAGGGGGATTAGCAAATTAGTAGAGTTTATTCAAGTTGGATAGTCAACTAACCACTTTTACATCAAGTGGGTCCTGAAGTGAAATGATAGACTAATTTTTGTTTTTTGTGATATATAAAGTGACAAAATATTCCATTTTGAATGTCAATTTGGCATGACCTGGAAAGGGTAGTAAGATTCCATTAGAGACAGAAGATGCAGATAATGCTTTCTTCTGCTAATGATTTGTTATCTTTTGCTATTTCTGGAGTCAGTTAAAGCTTTTGCTCAATGTGCTCATAAATTTATAATGGGATATTGTTCTTAATACCTAGGTTCCGGAGCTATTTTATCTTCCAGAGATGCTAACAAATGAGAATTCGATTGAATTCGGTACGACACAGTTGGGAGAAAAGCTGGGTATGAAATATAGTTTAATTGTATATAGCAGGCATGCAGTGCTAAATTTTGTCCTAGTCTTCAACTGTAATAATTTGTTTCTCATCTCTTTTTCAGACTCTGTGCGGCTTCCACCTTGGGCTAAAAACAAAGTTGATTTTATTCATAAGCATCGGATGGCACTTGAGAGTGAGCACGTCTCTGCTCATCTACATGAATGGATTGATCTCATTTTTGGGTAGGTTTTGTCTGTCTTTCACTTTGGAAGATCATTTACAGAGTTTAGTTTTGCTTAGGTTTTGTTATTGCTTTCCTTGAGAATTTCAAGTGTGCCTAAGTTGTTTTGGGTGCATTAAAATTGGGTATTTCCATTAACTGTTGTATTTTCTTTTTCCTTCTCTTTTCTTCTCTTCAAATAAAATTATTTGCATATTCAGGTATAAGCAACGAGGAAAAGAAGCTATACTGGCAAATAATGTTTTCTTTTACTTGACATATGAAGGAACAGTGGATATTGACAAGATAACAGATCCAGTATGCTTTTGTTTCCTGTTCTTTTTGCTTTAGTTATTCCACTGACTTGAGTGCGAGTAATTTTGAAATGCTAAATTTTGTCAAAAGGTTCAGCAGCGTGCTATGCAAGATCAGATTGCTTACTTTGGACAAACACCATCTCAGCTTCTTACTGTCCCACACATGAAAAGAATGCCTCTGGAGGAAGTTCTCCAGCTACAGGTGAGTGTTTTTGCATTCATAATTCTCTCCTTTTAAGTTTTCAGAGTCAACTGTAACATATATAAGAGTAAAATTTAAGTTTGACCCAAATGAATACTAGTAGTTTTATCTTTTTAATTAATTAGTATCTAGTACTGTCTATCTTTCGCTCGTATAGAAGGGTAAAGTGTTTAATTGTTGTAGGTGATTTAACTATCTCTTTAGGAAAAGAAAAAGGAACTCAATTGTCTGGTGAAGAACACAAGTTCTCTTAGCCATTTTCGGCCAATCTTTCCACCTTGGTGGTAGAATATCACCAGTAATTTATATGTTTATGTGTCCCATTATTTCCGAGCCTCTATATTTTATTTTGTCAAACTTTCAAGTAACACTTACCCCTGAACCCCTTCTTGGGAACCATAATTTTTTTTTCTTGCTGTATCCTATTCTCTCAAGCTAGTCTGTTTGTCTTATGAATCTAGAGAACATATTGTTAAGCCTGGAAGTTCCCTTCTGCGTGAAGGTCTCAGTTTATCTTGTTTTTATGATAATCCATAATGCTGTTTTTAGCATATGGTATGGTTCATTTTCAGTTAAATAGTAATATGTTATCATAATTGGTAGGCTCAAATGTGACCTTGGTACTTCTCTCATTTGCGCAGACCATATTCCGGAATCCTAGAGCTGCTAAACCATATACGGTTCCCCACCCTGAGCGCTGCAACTTACCTGCTGCAGCAATGCAGGCTTCTTCTGATTCCCTTGTAATTGTTGATACAAATGCGCCAGCTGCTCACGTAGCTCAGCATAAATGGCAACCAAACACACCAGATGGTCAGGGAGCACCTTTCCTCTTCCAACATGGAAAACCTGGTGCTAGCTCAGCTGGTGGAACATTCATGCGAATGTTCAAGGGGCCAACTGGCTCTGAATCAGAGGAATGGCATTTCCCTCAAGCCCTGGCATTTGCAGCTTCTGGAATCAGAGGCTCATCTGTTGTTGCAATTACATGTGACAAAGAAATTCTTACAGGCAAGCAGTATAGATTCAATTTATTTAAATCTTAAAAATATCTTAGTTATCTAAATACTGTTGTGCAGGAATGATATCTTATTTCATTACCACCAATTATTTATATCTTTATATTTGTTCTATTGTTTTGGGGGTTGTGAATAGTTTGCATACTTCCATCTTGTAACAATATTTTAGTGGTCAACCCTCACTTACGTAAGGCAAGATTCCTTAGCCGATTTACTGCTTTTGATGTTCTGCAAATGAGGTTGGGAATTACTCTCCCTGTTCCTTTTGAAGTTGCATTCGTTCTTTTTAAATCTGTTCCAAAAAGAGTGACACCTTCCTTTGTTGGGAAACAATTAAATTTGAGACATCATATTTTGTCTTTAATGACATGCTTTTATAGCCACAGAAATGTCATTGCATGATTGAAACGGCAAGTTTCTAAAGTCTTTCTTTTTTTGTTTAACTCCATACCCAGTCAAGCACCACCACATAAAGTGAAAAGGGAGGGAGTATATGTTAGTGTTCGTTTTGTTATTTTCTTCATTTATCTCATTTCTCAAGTTAGAACTACTAGAGAGATTGTGTCTGGAAATCATGTGTCAGAAGTCTAGAACTTCAGTTGTTTTGATTTATGAGAGTGCCCAGGGGTTCCTTAGTTGGTAGGGAAAAAAGGGTCGAATTAAAAAGTATTGATAATTTGTGTGCAAGACATCCCAATGAAGGGAGATCAGTATTGCATTTGTATGTGGTTACTGAAACATAAACATACTGACTAATAGGAGTTTCTGCACTTGAATCTAGGTGGCCATGTAGACAACAGCGTACGGCTGATATCATCAGATGGGGCAAAAACTTTAGAAGTAGCCAGAGGACATTGTGCTCCTGTAACATGCCTGTCTTTGTCTTCAGATAGCAATTATCTTGTAACAGGGTCTAGAGACTCCACCGTGCTTCTCTGGAGAATAAATAGGGCGTCAACACTGCACAGAAGCAGCACATCAGAGGCTTCCACTGGTTCAAGCACACCTTCAACCAGTACTACACCAAACAGCTTGAGAGATAAAAGTAAGAGGCATCGAATCGAGGGTCCCATACATGTCCTACGAGGCCATCTTGGGGATATATTATGTTGCTGTGTTAGTTCAGATCTTGGTATTGTGGTTTCATGCTCCAATTCGTCAGATGTTTTGCTACATACCATAAGAAGGGGTCGATTGGTCAGAAGGCTGGTTGGAGTGGAGGCACATTCTGTCTGTCTGTCATCTGATGGAATTATAATGGCTTGGAACAAGTTCCATAAAACACTAAGCACCTTTACTCTTAATGGGATTCTTATTGCTAGAACTCAGTTTCCTCTCTGCTCCACCATTAGTTGCATGGAGATTTCTGTTGACGGACAAAATGCTTTGCTTGGGGTAAATCCATATTCTGAAAATGATGGACCATCGGACAACAAGTTGCAAAAGCCAGAACTTGGAGATTCTGATGGAGAATTAGATGAAAACAGTGAAGGAAATAGATTAGATATCTCTGTCCCTTCAATCTGCTTCCTCGACATTTTTACTTTAAAGGTATAATGACACCTTTCTTTGGACCTTATTTTCCTTTTTCTTTTCATGTATAAGTTAATACTGGCACCATTAAGTGAGGAACTGTAAGGCCGACCATCTAGTTTGTTTGTTTGCTGCTTTGCCTAGTCTGGGTTGTCTATGCTGCTTCTTAGCACCTTCTAACCAATGCAACTAGATATCCCTTTTTCTTAGTTGCTTGATAATAGGACCCATCTCCCACCATGCTTTGCATATATGTATGAACTAGAAGCTGATATTTTGGCTTGCAGGTATCTCACATTATGAAGCTTGGAAAGGGTCAAGATGTTATGGCTCTGGCTCTGAACAAGGATAACACTAATCTCTTGTTATCGACAGCTGATAGGCAGTTGATAATCTTCACAGATCCTGCGGTAAGTTGAATACTCTCTCTTTGTGGTAAGTGTTTTGCTAATGGCGACTTTTGAGTTCTATTTCCAATTTCACCCCTATTTTCTTCATTCTATAAATATCTCCAAGTGAGTAGATATATGAGATGTTAGTGCAGTTCGTGTGACTCTATAAGCCCTACACACCTTTGATTTTGTGTCAAGTTGCATTTTGTGCATATTAAGGGCCATGAGTTATCTCTTTGAAAGTTATGTTTAACAGTTCTTTGTGGAATATCATTTCCCTCTTTGAATACTTTTAATCATGTAAAAGATGTGACCTTAACCATTTTACATACAATATAGAATGATATTTTTGATCTACCATATCCTCAATTGTCTGTGTCACACTACCAACTCTTCCATGAAATTTCTTCTTTTCCCTACCGCACGGGCCCCACCTCATATAGTATGAAACAAAAGAAAAGATTAGCGTATCCCCCAAGTTCCATTCCGTTAGAAGAAAATTTTCAGGATAACCTACTGGAAAATGTCTGCTAAGAGAATCTCCCTGTTGAAGTGTCAAATGAGTTACATGGTGAGTATAGATGGTAAATGGGGTGAGAGCTTTTGAAGCTGGAAACTTTGGAGCTCATGGCTATAGAAAAAGTTTATCATGATTAATATTTTTTAAGAAATTGAGTCTGTTCAGTCTCAAAAAAAAAAGAATCTTTAGAAGTTGAATACCAAAGTTTTACCACCTAGAATATGGTGCATTTATTCAATCACATAGTTTGGGCACCTAGAATATGGGGCAATTTGGGCTTTCTATAGCTTGTAAACATCTTAGTGTTGACTCTCCATCCATATCCATATGCAGTTGAGCTTGAAGGTAGTAGATCAAATGCTTAAGCTGGGTTGGGAAGGTGATGGACTCAGCCCTCTTATGAAGTAAAGGTTTCAGGATACTGGACTCTTATGAAGTGAAGGTTTCAGGATACTGGACTTCGATTTACTAAAAGGGTTAACCAAAGTTTCTCCTGATGAAAATTCCATCCATATCTTACAAGATGAAAGGTGCTGCTATGGATCATGCAATTTGGATATGTACTGACGCAAAGCTCCATCTCTTGACTGTATCATAATCACTGTGAGATGAGGATAACGTTTCAACATTTCGACATGTAACATGAGTGTATTGTATTAGGTAAACCACAAGGCTGTCCAGTAGTTTTTTACTGTTCAGCATTTTTATTTTCTTATGGTTTGAAAATCGATATAGTTGTACATGCTGCCCAATTGTTTGATGTTAGAGTATAGGAAATTTAGCCATTTGTTCATTTCTGTTTACCCCTTTCTCAGTCAGTGTATTGGGACTCAAGTATAACGGAATCACAGTCAAGATACTCCCTTGTAAATGTTCTCTTGTAAGATATGTTTTTTCATCTTTATTTAATTGCTTCTCTCAGTTCAATTTTTTTTTTTGTCTTCCTTATTGACAGTTGGTAGACAAAATGACAATTCTTTTCAACCTTTTGGTCTGGTCAGTGTTATTTGATAAACCGTTTACATTCTGCAAGAAGAAAATTGGCACTGTAATGTTTGCGAGAGCTTATTGACATTTTTTTAAATGGGAGCAATGTCGATTTAATTTTAAAATCGATTAAAAGAGTAATAATTTTTTAGGAAAACTAGAAAATCAATTAATAAAATAATTTAAAAGATAATCTACGAAACTAATTCGATTCTAGGTAAGGGGTTCAAATTATTTCGAAGGGAAGGGGTTAGACACCCTTCGAAATCCACAATTGTGGTTCTCGATTGAGTGATTTTTTTTTTCAAATAAAGGAGGAGAATAAAATAATGTACAAATATATTAAACATGCAATATACACAATAAAATAAAATAATAATTATCGGCCTAAGGTTTGCCTAACATCGATATATACAAAATAATGAATAAAAATATAATTCGAGCGCTTCAAATAGCTTCAAGGAAGCAAGTCTTGGTACCTGTAAACACACTTAGTAAAAGTGTTAGTAATAAATAAATATGATTAAAATTGAATAAGCCAAATAATAATTTTAAAATAAAAATCCGTCTTATGAACATGAGAGATCTTGAAAATCGACGGTAATTTCTTCATCGGCCAATTCTAACAACTAAAACATATAAACTTATTATTAAATTTTCGTCTTTTAAAATGAAAAGGCCTCCAAAATCGACGAAATTTTTTTTCATTGGCCATCTTTAAATATAGGACTAATTCAAAGGATAACCTATACAAAATAATCAAGATAACACAATGGCTTGCAATAAAGAGAAAAAGCAATAACCTAGATGAAATTGAATTAAATTTGTTTGCGACCAACAAAAATTATATAAATTAAATCCAACAATCTCAAAAAAATAACTATTAAAAAATAATGGAATGCCAACACCATAACTAAATTATAATAACAACGTAACAAAACAATATTAATAGTAATTACTAGCATATCTGCTACCCAAGATTAATTAAAAGAAGAACAAAGGCTAAATTAAATAAAACAACCACATAACTTACTTGTGTTTTTTTTTTTTTTAACTTTTTACTAAATGAAATGAAGCTAAATGAATTAAGAGTAATTATACATAAAACAAAATAGATCAGCAAAATGACTAAATATATCAAGATAAAATGTACTTAACAATATATAATATAATAATGAAAATGAAACTAGCAACTACTATCACAATGCAAAACAAATTTTAATAAACCTAATGGAGTAATAAAAAATGATTAAAATTAACATTATAAGACAATAAACAAATGGCAAAACTATGTTGCTAATAGAAAAAAGAGAAGATAATAACAAACAAATATTATTATTTTTTTACCAACAAACAAAGACGCAGTACTTCTTAAAAATACCAAGACATCACAAAATAACTAACTTAAAAAGCCATAGGAATGAGGATTCTTGTGCATATTTGACTTATATATATTATTTTCATGTGTTATGGGAGTAGATGGTGGTCCATCTAATGATAAGATAATTTATGGCTCAATTAGGGACCATCTCATAAAAACCAAAGACTAAGATTATCAACTTTTAAAATATCATGTAAATAGAAAATATTTGTTTTTGATACATGATTATTGGGGAAAAAGATAAAATGAACACCATTTCATGCCAACTGACTGTAAATGGTGAACTATAAGGCAACTAAAGCAATGATTTGGGATATCAATACAACTTCTCTCCATGGTTCTGTCTAGAGAACGGGATATTGAGTTAATAACTTTGATGGTCATTCAATTATCAATTTTTTTTTCATAGAAAGTCACTCAAATTTCATTTTCAACTCAAAAGTCATGCGATTATGACTTTTTCTTTTTTACAGAAAGTCGCTCAAATTTCATTTTCAACTCAAAAGTTATGCAACTATGACTCTTTTTTTTTTTTTTACAGAAAGTCACTCAATTTATTTAATTATTTTTTCCATTAAAATTTGCTGACATGAAATTTTAATTATTAACTAAAATTTTAAGAAAGATAAGGTGGCGTGAAGGAAAAGTATGGGGAAAAAATGGCTTTATGTTAACTTAAACACGTCTTATTTATTTTGTATTTCACATCGACTTTGATGGTGGTATTAAATTAATTTTGAGTAGCATAGGTGTGTAATAGATTGTCCCAATAGTTTAAGTATTTAAAGTACTGAATTCATGTATTTTCCCTAAAAAAAAAAATCACAGTTGATAATACCTTGGAACCAATTAAACTAATTAGAAAATCGAATCTACAACTATGATTTGTTCAGATATTATGATTGAATTTCTTACTCATCAAAAGAAATAATATGAATAACGTGACTTCTAAGTAATAATAAAATAATATCTTTTTTTTTTCTTTCATAAGATTTTATTTCTAAAATGCTATTAACTACGTTTTGGTAGGTTTGCTCATATGGTATAGTAAATAGGATCCCTATATATATAAAAAAAGGGTATGCTCCTCAGTTGAAGACTCATCCATTTGAGAAAAAATAGTTTAGTTTTGTTTTCTTCTTTATAGAGAGTATTTTGCAAGAGAGTTGTGTTGCCAAAGTCTTTTTTGGGTAAATTACTTTTAATTTTCTACTCACTTTTGTATTCGTTAGTGTTTAGTAATTTAAATTGCTCACATCTTATGGTTGTGAATGTAAGTTAGTTAAACTTTTGATACGATCCTTTATGCATTACTATCTTGATCTTAACAAAGGTGCTAATTTATCATTAGTTTCACATAAACATAAGATTAACAAGAAACTGCAAAAAATTTAGACAAGTTCAAGTGTATAAAATTAATTAGAAGTGTTAATTTATGATTAGTTTCACTCAAATTCTAAACGAGAGAAGAATAGATGGAAATCAAAGAAATGGGCAGGGTATGTGTAACAGGATTTGTTGGATCATGGCTCATCATGAGGCTTCTTCAACGTGGCTACTCTGTCAACACCACCATTCGATCTCATCCAGGTTAATATAAATTAAATTTTCAAATATCAATCTCTCAATACGGAGTTAATAGTATCTCGTAAACTGTTTTTTTCAGATAGAAACAGAGATATTAAGTACCTCACAAAACTAGAAGGTGCATCAGAGAGACTTCAAATTTTCAATGCTGATATGAACAAACCACAAAGTTTTACTGCAGCAATTGAAGGATGTGTGGGAGTTTTCCATGTAGCTCAGCCCATGGATTTTGAAAAGGAAGAAGTCGATGAAATAAAGGTGAAAAGTGTCATTACAGCAACATTGGGGATTTTACAAGCGTGTGTTGATTCAAAGACAGTTAAGCGAGTCGTGTATACTTCCAGTGTTGCTTCTGTTATATTTAATGATAAAGGCTTAGATGAAAGCTCTTGGAGTGATGTTGATTTCATCAAATTTGCAAAGCCGTTTCTGTTATGTTATTCAACCTGTAAGACATTGACAGAGAAAGCAGCCATTGAATTTGCAGCAAAAAATCGACTCCACTTAGTTTCTGTAGCTGCTTCTTGGATACATGGACCCTTCATAACTCCTCATTGTCCATTCACTGTTCAAATTTTTCTGGACATCATATTTCGTAAGTCGTCATCATTTGTAACATATATAAATATATTTTTGATCTTTCTTATGTTTTTACAGGAAATGGCGAAGAAGGTGTGCTAGAACAACAAAAATACATACCTTTTGTACATGTAGATGATGTGGTGAATGCACATATCTTTCTTTTTGAGCATTCAAATGCAAATGGAAGATATATTTGTTCTTCTGGAGAAACTACAATATTTGAACTCTCCAAATTTCTTTCGGCCAGATATCCTCAATATGAAATACCCATTATAGAAGGGTAAGTAAAAAATGTCCTCCTTCTTTTTGGTTCTTAAAATCAACTATTAAGGATAAACAATATGATATAATACAAAAAATTAAACTAATTAATGATAATCTCTTTTGTAGTTCAATGGAGGGTCTAAAATATCCCAAACTTTCAGTAAAAAAGCTCTTGGACACTGGATTTGAGTTTAAGTACTATGGACAATTAGAGGAAATGTATGATGGAGCAATTGAATGTTGCAAAACAAGAGGGCTGCTCTAGTCTTTTAATTATACCTCTAATAATTAATATGGATGAATTTTAGGTCTATGTTTTCATGTATCCCTAATAATTTTTAAGAGATTTGTGTTTTGTTTATGTGTATTTGAATAAAATCTTCATAGATGTTTTGATTCAAAAGAGAAATATCATTTGAAGTTTACTTCTAAATGAACCTTTTCATATGCCTGTTATTACTCGTGAACAGTAAACAGCAATGAGGTGCAATCGTTATTCCACTGAAAATCACATGAAAAAATAAGGGGAAACAAGGAAAATGTGAATGTGTAACCATGACAGATTCCATAGATAGCAAATCTCATTGTCATTTGATAGTCTTATTTTGGATATTGATGTTACAAACAAAATTCGGTAATACATATCAGTGCAAACTCGATCTTTCTAATTGCGCTGTCTACTAAAGACACGAACATGCAATCCCCCATCAATGTGAAGAGTAATCATTGTCCTGTAGTTGGTAGCCTTGTTGTCATCACTCAACTTGAAAACAAAGTGATGTAATAAAACAGCAGAGAATATCTTCATTTGCCTATAAGCAAACTCCTTTCCCAAGCAAATCCTTGGCCCTGCCTGTTTTATTAACAAAAGAATGTGCTTAGTTAATTGATCATATGACGACAGTACATAGCACTAGGCAAGTTAAGTATAGACTCGCGTTCAAGGCTTTAACAAAATGATAATCAAAGCTTATGATGAGCTTTAAAACAACCTGGAAAGCTGTAAATTTGAAGGGATTCTCTTGCCTGAAGAAACCGTCCCCATCAAGCCATCTCTCCGGTTTATATTCTTCTGCATCATCACCCCATATAAATTTCATTCTTCCCATTGCATATGGTAGGTAACTCACCATGTCCCCTTTCTTCACACTGAATCCATCTGGTAAGGTGTCATCAGAAAAGCATATTTTTGGATCCTGCAGAAATTGGAAAACAAAAATAACAACATAAAAACATACAAGAATCTACTAGGCCACATCTATATGATAAGACAAGTTCTTTTTTACCACTGGAACTGCAGGATAAAGCCTTAAGGTCTCTGTCAGTGCTGCATGAAGATATTGCATCTTTTCAAGGGCATCTTCACTTACATTGGCAGCAAAATCTGTTATATCTGTTGCATTTTCTTTCTCGGTTGTTGATTCTTTGATCTCTTGTGCTACTTTCTCCTGTACATGAGGGTACTTGCATAGCACATATATGAACCAGGAAAGGGTGGTTGCTGTTGTATCTTTGCCTGCTATTACGAAGTTCAATATTATATCACGCAAATACTTTGGATTTGTACCAGATATTTGCAGAAACCTTGACAAAATGTCTTCTTTCTTCCACTGCAACAGGCAAAAGACTATAATGTCTAAGAATCTATACATATGCATTAATAAAAGTAGTATAGCTATATATTTGAGGTGATTCGCTTACAGATAAATCAGCTTCTGGCGCACTCATCTGCTCAGTTTTTCTACGGATCAGTTTACAAACAAATGCGTCAACAATTTTTATATTTTCTTTTAACTTTGCTTCTGATCCAATTTTGAGATATCTTTTAATCTTCCAGAAAACATCAACATATCTCCAAAGTGTCATTGCACTTGCGTTGTCAAATGCAGCATTGAAGTTTTTGCCTTGTTCATTTGAACCACACATGCTGTCTAGCTCAACTCCGAAGGCAACCTTGAATACGGAATCTAGAGTTGCTTTCATGAACAGATCCTACATCGATAAAACCAGGATTACTAGTCTGGTAAAACAAACAATCCTTCTATGAAGTCAATTCATGGACAAGTACTTACTTGAATGTCCACTATCTTGTTGGATTTGACAAGTTCAGACAATATATGGGCAAACTTGGCTGCATTTTTTCTGAAAACCACACTGCTAAAATCCCTCAAGACCCTTGTGGAGAACTCGTGACTCGACAACTTCCTCTGCTCCCTCCACTTATCACCATCAACTGCGAAAATTCCATCCCCTAACAGGTCCTTTAGGATGCTGTAACTATGCCATCCCTGCAGATTATTCGAAAAACTCAAGTTGGCAACCCGAAAATTATTCTGTTACATCTATTGGAAGTATCTTGTCGCCATCTGCAACTTATTTGAGAGTTATTCAGATGCTGGAAATAAGATAGTTCATGAGGAGAATATTGCACAAGTCCACATAAGTAGACCACTAATCTATTCCCAAACCAATATGGAATTCTAACAACCCCTTCATGCCCAAGCCTAACTGGAACCTAAAACAGGATGGACGGACCTGACTCTAATACCATATTAAGATACGATACTTGGGTCTAACTCAATCCCAAAACCTAGATCAGGAGTGAAAAATTTGCCAATTCCATATAAGAAAACCACCAGTTCTTTCTCCAACCGATATGGAACTCCAACTCACTCTAACAAAGGCAAAAGTTACTAAATAATGGGGCTTTTCAGAATCATATCAAATTATAGCATAAAATGAAGTTCAAGAAAATGATGTACCTTGCCATAGTTGTCAAAGTTTGTTTTGAGAATGTACTCAACGTTAGCAGGGTCAGAAGTATAAATCTCATTCCTGAAAGGGCTAATCAATCTGTAAGTCTTGTACTTGCCAGCAAGATCAGTCATGAAATGGTGCAACCTGTGGAAGTTGATGAGCTGATTGAAAATGGTGCCACCGATTGGATGGTATCTCCTTTTGTCATGTAGTTTTCTTGTCAGAAGATGAACTATGAATCCACAAAAGAGAAATGAGACAACGGTGGCTGTTATGGACATAATGGAACAATCAAGAATTTCCATGGAAACTATGTTGTGTCCTTTGTGCATATTTGGCTTACAATTTTTATACTTCATGGGATCTAGTAGAAGTTGTTCCATCTAATCTTTAGATAATTGATCCACTGGGGACCATGTCATAAAAAACAAAGACTAAAGGATAAGTTCTGTTTGGAGGAAAATATTTGTATAAAATGTTTTTCAATTTTTAGATTTTTTGATAAAATGTTCCACTGTATCATATATTATTATAAGCATGAAGCTCTCAATTTAAAAATTGAATTACTATTTTGCCTTTATTTTATCTCTAAACTAAATAAATATTAATATATAATTAATTAAATATTAGATAATATTTTTTTATTTAAATTCATGCCTCTAGACACAATGGTTCAAATTCTTTTGGAAAATAGTTACAAGAAGAGGAAAGACCAAAAGTTGTATTTTTCTTAATAAATGTGTATATCAATTCTTCTTTATCAAAATCAATTTAATTTTGGTTTGGGACTGTGTCAGTGATTATTTCTTTATCACCTTTTGTTGTTAATAGAGAAAAGATATACAAGAAGTAGTATAGACACTAAAGGTAATTTCATTCATATTAAATCTTTATGTTTTTTTCTTTTTTTGTTATTTTATTTATTTAATCTTGATTTTGTTTATTGTATTTTTAGTGTTATTTGCTTTTGATTCTTCTTTCTTAATATTAGATTTTGATGTATTCTTTGAATATCAACTTTTTTATTGGTTTTATGGTATTTGATATGCTTAGCCTCATTATGGTTTCAATCTAGACTAGAAGAGGTTTACACAATTATTATTTTATTTTTGTGTGGTCTTGTTCATATGTTGTATCATTGAATGTTTCTTTATATTTGTTTTTTTTTACTATTTTTAGTAATTTTGAAATGTATTCTCGAGGTATTGCTCAATTTTATACGTTATGCGATAGTTTTCTATTTTTTATCTTGGGATTTCAATTTTTGTTGGTTCTTTGACGAACTTTTTCATCCTTTAAGAAATGTAGTTATTACTGTCAACACATAGTATAGGATTATAGAGACATTAACTTTCAGAAAGTCATCGTAGTAATGCCACTTTTATGGTAAGAATTAAAATAATATGGTTGAACCTCACTTTTATGGTACCAATTAAATTGAAAAGTTATGCATATATATAATACAAGTGTATGTAATACAAATGACCAGTGAATAAATATATGGTTCTCATATCTATATTTGATAATAGGGTAATATTACTTGACGTTTCAATTAATACACAAAATTTGGAGTATACATGCCACCCTTCATTGTTTCAAGTTTATGATTATTTTTCTAAAAAATCTACTTTATGCCTCATTTATATATTTTATACTTGTGTCATTTAAAAAAAAACGAAATATTAATTAATAGGGTACACGTGCGTTGCACGTGAGCAAAGACTAGTATTGTTTATACAAAGGAATATATATAGGGAAAATGGACAAAAATATTTCCGAACTTTCAAAACTGATACGCCAATATCCTTCATTATACTTTTCGTCCATAAATATACTCGCCGTCCAATAACTAGTTGCACATTTGCCCTTTCCACTAATGGAAGAGTCATTTTGTACACGTGGCACAACCCTACACCTCAACACGGATCGATCAAATATTTAACCCAAATTTCAAATACCGTTTAACCCACCCCATAACTCATTTTATATAGGTTTTTTTTTTGTTATTTCTTGGTGATAGTGATACTTGAACCAATTTTTTTAAAAAAACTTTGCTTTTAATTATCCAATATGCGTAAAGTGTTCACCTGAAGGGTAGAGAATGTGATTGAGGATGTAGGGATCACTATAAATATCTTTTGAATAATTATGATAAACGATTACACTCAAATCGTTTCTATCAACGATATAATATTTTGCTAAACCAATTAAAAAAATATTTATATGAATAATGTCTGTTATTGAGAGATTTGATTGTGTTGTTATAAAGAAATGCAGAGAGGATCTACAAGAATCTAATTTCATCCTCTTTTTTTAATTCATTTTTGTTCTTAATTCTAACTGTTCTCTGAATATAACTGCATACTTAATTTGATTTTCTGATATATACATATAGTTAAAATTTATTCAAGTTGCACACTTTTTTTCAAAAACAGTAATTTTTGTTTGGTTGTGATGTCTAAAGTCTAACATACATCAATTTTTATTCACTGTTTGATTTGAAATTAAAAAAATATTCTAGTTTAAGTTCATGCATCAATAATGATCAAATGATGTATTAAATATTTACTTTATTTTAATTTATTTGACAGCGTTAAAATATTCAGAGTTTTAAAATTTTAATCGTGAATTTTAGCATAAAATCTTCATTTTAAAAGAAAAACAGAATTTACATATTTAAAAACTATATAGAATGTACTATAAGTCACAATTATTGATAATTTAAAATATTTTAAAAACTTAGAAAAAATATTAAGGTCAAAGTGAAACTCATTTAGACTCGTGAAACTCGTTTAGACTCGTGAAATTCAAAGGGAAAAAAAATCTCTAAAAATTTAAAATGGACTGATAATATAAAAAAAAATTATTTATATCATCAATGAATAAAATCATATTCTAATAGTATCAATTATGGGGTCATAACCTAATTATAAAGAACTACTCCCTCCGTTTTTATTTGTCATGATTTTCTTTTATAGAGTTAAACAATAAAAACTTTGACTAACATTTTATGATGTATTTTTTAATCATATTAATATGTAAAAAAATTTGTAATTTATAGTATTCTTTGTATAGTTTTTGAATATCTAATTTTTTTATTTAAAATATCAGATAAATATAATCTAATTTAACTCTAAAAATTAATCAAATTAACTTTTAAAAAGCGTAATATAACAAATAAAAGTGTATAGAGGGAGCATTATTGGAAACTTGTTTGTCTCCTAATTGGAATGTCAAGAATTATTGGAGTATTATTGGAACGTTCTGGTTGCAAATCTTATCAAATTGCCAATCACCAAATCTTTTATTTTCAACTCCAATTACTATTCTTTTTAACAATTGCTTATACCAATTGAATAGCTAAAGTTGACTAAAAAATGGGATGGGGCCTGAGTTAGATTATCAACTTTGTAACTATCATGGAAATGAAAATCAGGAAGTCATTTTGATTTAATTCAGCGTGAATAACTTATACGGTCATTCAACTACCGTTGAATGAAAATATGAGTTATTAACTCATTCAATTCATCTTCAAGATTTGGTCCCCCATGAATGTATATAGGTTTGGCTCCCTGTGAGTTAGGCAGCTGCTAAGCCGTCAAAATTAATGTTTTTAAACCAATGTATGTGTAAAGTGTATCGTCTGCTTTATAGCTTGTCTGGCAGGACATAAAACAGCAAATTGCTGATGTTACGTTCCCTGTGAGTTAGACAAATATTGTTTCTAAGCCGTGTTTGTGCAAATGTGCTTTATGCATCCCTTGTGATAACTAATACGAGTCCACCACACGTCACAGGAGTAGGTCCATGTCACACTTTCATGCAGTAAAAACTAAAGTACATAATAAGAATAAAGATTTTTACGTGGACACCTCCTTGCTCAAGGGAATGTTGTATATTTTACGAAAAAATACTTTCATCACGAATATTTTATATGGAGTTCACCAAAACTTATACTTCACCATGAACTTTGTAGGGAATTCCTTAAGCTTGAGGCGTGTCAAACGACCTTACGGATATTTAACCCGATATAGGTGTATCCAGGATTCAACAAGCTAGGAGCCAAAAAGTAACAAAGATTCTTTTATTACTATATCCAGGAAAATAGAATATTAGAAGGAAGAAGAATCACTCTATCGTTTTTCTCTTTCTCTCCACAAGAACTCACGAGAAATATAAAGAATTGTTGATCATTAGGGTGGTGGATAAACTTTAGGGGTTAATTTTTAGATTTCTAGACTTCAAAAAGTGTTTTTTATTTGTTGTTATTTTTCCGGCAAGTCACCGGAGCTCCGCCAAATTCCGATGAGTCCACCATCCAAATTCCAAAGACCCCTTTTTTTGTTTTCCGTTTGGTTGTTACCAGTAGCTCCGACCAACCAGACCCCATCACTACCCCTTTGTGCTCCAGAACCTCGCCAAACAACTACTAAACTACCGGCAACACGACCATAGAATAAGCAGAAACCAACTCTTTTATCCGGCCAAATCCAACAACAATTGTCGCCCTCCCATCGCACAAACGGTGCCTAACCAAGACACCCAACCCCCCCCCCCCTTCATTTCCAGTTACCTTTTCCGACTAAGAAAACCCTTGGCAAAAAGACCCTTCTCCCTCAATGACCACCGTACCAGACTCTTCTCGAACCAACTCACACCCTTACTGTTCTACATCTTCTTCGACAAGCTCACACAATCAGCGAACAGTTCAATCCATCCCATTATTTAGTCAACTTTAGCTATTCAATTGGTACAAGCAATTGTTAAAAAAGAATAATAATTGCAGTTGAAAATAAAAGATTTGGTAGTTGGCAAATTGGTAAGAGTTGCAACCATTCTTGACTTTGCTATGTTTACATATGTCATTAGTGACATAGACATGGTTTTATCCTTCTATAAATAGAGCATTCTTGTTCATTTGTAGTATACACCAAGTTAGAGAGAAAAACTATTTTGAGAGCAAAGTGAGGTATTCTATAGACTATACAAGAAAATAATCTGTGAAGAAAAATAGAGTGTGAGCGATATTTTAGTAAGACGGAAACCAAAAGAGTGTTTCCTTTTGAATGTGTAATAGTCACTTTGAGTATTGTATTCGTGACTACACAGTGTAAAAATTCCTTACTATAGTAATACCAATTGCTCTTCTTGGCCCGTGGTTTTTTCCCTTATTCAGAAGGGTTTCCACGTAAAAATCTTGGTGTCGTTATTTTTCCCATTTTATTTCAATTACTTTTACTATATATATTTTTGTGCTCGTCTGCGTTTTTCCAACAAACTGGTATCAGAGCCAACATTGTCATTATTTTGCACCATAGCAGCTGTGTTGTCATCATTCTTCTGGCCGTTGCTTTCCCCTTTGCCCCTTTTTAGATTTAGACAATTGTAGCAATTTCTGGCCTTTGATTTTGATCGGACCTTGGACTTTCCACGAGCTCCGGATCTACCATAGTTACTTGAGCTCCTTTGGTAACTTCTGCCTCTACTTTCCATGATGAGAGCCTGTCCGTGATTTTCAGGCCTTTTTCTCATCTTTTCATTAAGCAAAAGGGCTGATGTGACATCCTTCAACTCAATAGAGTCCTTACCATGTAAAATGGTTGTTGCTAAAGTATCGTAGGAAGATGGCAGCGAGTTTAGGAGCACTATGACTTTATCTTCATCCTCGATCTTTACTCCGAGGTTTGCTAGCTGCGTGATTAGTCCATTAAGTACATTTAAATGAGACAAAAAATTTATATTTTCACCCATATGTAGCGCATATAACTGCTTCTTTAGGTACAATTTATTTGTCAGCGTTTTGGACATGTATAGATTTTCTAACTTTGTCCAAATGCCACATGCACTCTCTTCATCGATGATGTTATTAACTACATCATCTGTTAAGTGCAATCTGATTGCACTAGCAACCTTTTCATCCATTTCTTCTCAATCCTTAAGTTTCATGGATTCATGCTTTTTGGATTTGCCGCCTAGTGCCTTATGCAAACCCTGTTGGATGAGCAAGTCTTTCTTCCTTCTCTGTCATGTTGAGACACCGCTATCACCGTTAAATTTTGCTACCTCGTACTTTGTTGGGTTTTATTTGCCCTAAATTTCTTACCATAAATAGGTTTTTCTTGTAGGAAAAGGTTTTGGATTGACCAATCCTTTTCTTATAGGGAAAGGTTTAGGATTCTATAAATAGAGGCATGTTCCTTCTAACTTAATCAGCATTCACAATGTAGTCTTAAGGGCTTTGAGAGTTTTGGTTAGAGGGAGAATTTGTGGGTCATAAGCTTGATACGTTATCACTTGTGTGAACCTCCCATGTATTCCGAGTGAATTGGTTGATGTTGTTTCTCTCTGTATTTTGTACTCTCATATTTATAGAGGATTTCTCATCTCCTTTGTGGACGTAGGTCGATTGATCGAACCACGTTAAATCTCTGTGTCTTTTGGGATATTTCTCCTTGTCTTCATACTCGTGGTCTTTCGAGGTTTGCTTTGCTAGCTTCCACGTTTACACCTGCTTATTTTCGGTCCTAACATACTTTACTCCAGACATTTTTTTATTGAGTATAGTACAATAAGCTGCAAAAAAATATTTCTGTAAATGAGCAGAACCTGTGCTCTGATACCAATTGTTGGGAATAAGTCCGTAACATAAATAATATTTGCAGGAATAAAGGCAATAAATGCAGAACACAACAATACGGTTAATCAACGAGAATAAAAGAGAAATAATGACACCAAAATTTTACGTGAAAACCCTCCTAAATAAGGGAAAAACCACGACCCGAGAGAAGCAACGAGTATCACTATAATAAGGATTTTACATTTGTATGTCTGAGTAAAACTCCAAAGACCACTACACATTCAAAAGAAATAACACTCTTTTGATTTTTCCACCTCACTACAATATCGCTCACACTCTCTATTTTTCCTCACAGATTATTTTTCTCTATGATGCCTCACTCTTCTTTTCTCTCCTTTGTAATTCTTTTTGGTGCATCTTTGAAATGAGCAAGAGCTCTGTATTTATAAGAAAATCTACTCCTAATGATGTCACCAGTGACATCACACAAAACACAAAGTTTCAACATTTTCACCTATGAAGATTTCTTGGTAAGATTTTAGTTGAAAATTAAGTAAAGCTGAAAAATAATTCAGCACCAAATCTGTCAAACTTTGAAATTGGCAGAGAGCTATTCAAAGTTTGCTACATGGAGATGAACCCCACACGCACTATGTCTCCCTTCTTCACACTGAATTCATCTGGTAAGGTGTCATCCAAAAAGCATATTTTTATGTCTGAATTCGCAAATACACACACACACACACACACACACACACACACACACACACACACTAGTTTTTTGACACGTGCGTGAAGATCTATTCAAAAAAATATTGCTAATTTAAGCGTGTATTTGAATAATAAGTTTTGCACAAAATAATATTGCATATTCTTTTGTGAATGTTCAATGTGAATCGTTATATATACTCTTATAGTCTTATTCATTCAAACTTATGAAGATGGTCAATGTAATTTTGTATTAGTTAAATGCAATAAAGTATATATTTATTTCAATTTGATGAGTTTCAGTCATGTAGTTAGTCGTATCTTACTAATATTACCTTATAAATGATATTTGTTGTGCAGTTTTCTTGTCATCTAGCAAGATGTGCTTTGCAGGTGAATTCCACGTTAAACTTTTTGGATGTATATTTTTAAACTATTTTCGTACGTTAATTTTTATTTATTGGTCAAAGGTTAATAAAAGGAAAAATGAAAGATAGATATAATTAATGAAATAACTATAAGAATTCATAATATTATAACTAAAGAATGTAAAAGAGTGCGAATAATGTTTGTAATAATTAGTAATAACTATAAGAATTTATAATCTTATAACTAAAGAAATAATGTGCAATAGATGAATTTCTAACAAATCTTATATTTACATAAATAAATAGGACTTTTAATTACTTTTAATCAATGTTCCCATTTTTTAATATAGTTATTAAATTTTAATTTGGTGTAAGGACAACATGAAAATGGTTATTCCATAATACTGAATATAAAAATTATTTTGTAAATGACAAATTTCAAATGATTCATATATATCCATGTATTTTCAAATTTGTTGTGATTTAAAAAAAAGAATTTAGATATTAAACTTAAACTAATACAAACTCTAACTGACATCTTTACAAGCCATATGAACTTTTCTTCGTTAAAATACTGAAATTTAGAAATAGTAAATAAGTAAAACAAAAGGGCATTAATGTTTATATAGTAATAACTATTTTGAAGCAGACTTTCCGACAATCCAAATCACATAGGTAGCATTGATAAATAAAGTCTTTTTCTTTTGTCTTGAGCATAAAAGAAACAAATCGTGATAATTATCTAACTCTTGAAAAGTCTAATAATTTTAAAAAAAGTTAGTCAAAAGCATATATATATCTACATCACAAGAGAAATTGTTAACAATAATAAATGAATTTAGACTACAATCATGTTAACTTCATATATTGAAACATTACATACTAATGTATATGTTAAGTAAAAATATAATTATTATATCATCAAAATTATTTTTCTCAAGAACTCGAGATTATGAAATATATGGAGATAAATTTCGAACTCACTCAACATCAATAAATCACACGAATTTTTATAACATACAAGAAAAAGAAGAAGAAGAAGAAAAAGAAAAAAAAGTTTTCTAGTGAAGTGAAATATCTGTCTACTGATAGTAGGGACTTAAACAACCTGGTGGTTTGAGGAGGAAAAAGAAGAAGAAGAAGGAGAAGCCTGGTGGTTGAGGAAGAAGAAGAAGTAGAAGGAGGAGAAGAACGAGTAGAAGAGGAAAAAGAGGAAGAAGAAGGAGAAGAAAGAGAAGAAGAGGAAGAGGAAGAAGGATAAAGAAGGAAGGAGGAAGAAGAAGGGGGAGGAGAAGAAGAAGAAGAAGAAGAAGGAGGAGGAGACGAAAGAGAAGGAGGAAGAAGGAAGAAGAAAGAGAAGAAGAGGAAGAGGAAGAAGGATAAAGAAGGAAGGAGGAAGAAGAAGGGGGAGGAGAAGAAGAAGAAGGAGACGAAAGAGAAGGAGGAAGAAGGGAGAAGAAGGAAGAAGAAAGAGAAGAAGGAGAAGGAAGAGAAGAAGAAAAAAGAGGAAGAAGGAAGAAGAATGACAAGAGAAGAAGAAGGAGACGAAAGAGAAGGAGGAGGAAGAAGAAGAAGGGAGTAGAAGGAGAGGGAATAGAAGGAGGAAGAAGGAAGAAGGAGGAACAGAAGGAGAAGGAAGAAGAAGAAGCAGGAGGAGGAGGAGAAGAAGAAGAAATTGTTGTTGAAAAATGAGAAGAAACCTTCTCTATTTTTAGTCAATAAAGGGTGATATGAATAAAGTATTTTCTGTCTTATCTAAAAAGGCATGACCTTTAACAAAAGTTATAACATTTTGAAAAAGTTACAATTCATTTGAAACAGTCATAACTCTTAAAAAAAGTTATAACTCATCGAAAATTACAATCCTTTGAAAAATGTCACAACTTATCGAAAAATATTGTTGTTATTTTTGTTTTCTAATTCAACAAAAAAAAACTATGTAAAATAATAAATAGAGTAACGTAAACTAAAATATAAAAATTTATGTATAAAATTTTAAAAAAATATTAAATGAAATTGACCAAACATATGAGATATGTTAATTTAGTACTAAAATAATTTTTCTGCTTCTACTTTCGCTTTTTAAGAAGCAAAAATTGTTAGTTTCTTCCCAACAACAGAAAAATTATTTCTTTGTTTCTGCTTTCATTAAAAAACAATTTTACAAGTTTTTCAAACACCTAACTTTTTGATAGAAGTATTTTTTTCAAAATAAATTCTTCTCGACTTTCAACAACAATGTCAAACAGGTTAGGCTCTTAATTATGAAAGCCCCCAGCTACTTATTTAATGAGAATACACATATTTGCTATTACTTACGAAATTGTAAATAGTAAAATAATAGTTGTTAAAATGGTGCATGATAATTTTATTCATTATAAAGATTTTTAATGAATGATAAAAATAAAAAGTCAATCGACATTTTTAAGGGTCTTTGTGTTTTTAAGTAACATAGATTGGTAGATAGATAATATGATGATGTTGATAATGATAATAGTGATTTGATATATTTTTTTAGAGATTTTTGAACTTTTGTTATCTTACTTGTATGAAGAAGATGTTAGGTTATGAAACCTGATTAATATATATAACTGATTATTCTCTGTAATAAAAAATACTCTGATTTATTAATATAAATATAGCTCATCGCCGTGGAAGTTTACTCACGAGGTGTTACTACGAAATATTGAGTTTTCTCTTTCTCTCTCTAGATCTCTCGTCTCTTTCTCTAGAAAGTTCTTGTGTTCTTCGTTCATCAAGTATGTGTGCGTGAATTCGATCCTAACAGAAGAAACGCCACATTGGCTATTATTTGAAGAGTGTGTCATGTAATACATAAAAAATCATTAAATTAGACTGAACTAAAGATTTTTTTAAAAAAGAATTGAAACTTGAATCAATTGAGATAATCGAATTCAAATCGTCTTAAATTCAACCTATAAGATTCTAAAAGAATTAGCCATGTTATCTATATCTATCTCATTTTGACACCTCTTAACTTTTTTTTTCCCTATATATAATTCAAACACTTGAATGGTCTTCTGACTCATTTTCCTTCCGCTGGTAAGTTTCACATTCTCAAAGAAGCTGAAAAGCAGAGACCATGGCTCAAACCTCTTGTAACAATGGGGAAACTGATCAGGTAAAATCCTATTCTGCTCCCATCAACTCAAGTTATAGTCTTCCACTTGTTATTTTAACCAATTCATTTGATGGTTTTCGTTAAATGGGAAAATTGTTTGAAATATATCTGAATTTTGATCGAAATTGTTGTTACGATACCAAATTTTGGAAAGAAGCTTTTACTCATGTACTATTTAATAGTGTATTTTAAAGGTATATATATGTCCACTTGAACATAAAAAAAAATTGTATAATTATAAATAGTGATGTTTCCGCGTGGACACATGTATACCTTTAAAACGCATTATTAAATAATTCGAGAGTAAAATAATGGTCCTTCATAAATTTGGTATAGTAACAACCAAAGTTGAAATGTTTTTCAAACTCTCCAATGTTTCTCTGAATTTTACATATATATTTCTTTTTCCTCTCCAAATTGCAACCTATCTAGTAGGAAGTAAATTATATTTAGTTTAGTTGATCTCTTTTTCTTCTTGGATATCTTTAATGCAACCTTTTTCCATAATTATACTCCTTTTTTATATATTGATTGGTGAAATGTAGTTATTTTTTATCAAGCGATCGAATGTGTTAAAAGCCTTCCGTTTAACTGTTATATATTTGGTTTTCAGGTCTTGGTGGAGGAGCGCGGAAGTGTTAGAACATTCATATTAAATAGGCCAAAGCAGTTGAATGCACTTTCTTTTCAAATGGTATGTCAAATATGATATTAGTGCTATTATCTTTGACATGTTATAAATGATAACCATTCTCTCAAACTTATTTGTCCAGATATCTCGGCTTGCGGAGCTTTTCTATGCGAGTGAAGAAGATTCTAATGTGAAGATGATAATATTAAAGGTAGTTTGAAAGTAGGATCCTTTTGTGATAATCAAATTTCCTGTCATAGGTTAACATGAGGAGGGAAACTTGATGCTGTGTTCTGCCTACAAATTATTTTGAAACTACTTGCAGGCACAGTTGCAACGATTTTGATTTGCTTTATTTAAATCTTATTTCTTTACTGAAGAACTTCAGTTTGCTCCCTGTCTCGTTGATCTTTTGACACTGGGAAGAAAGTTTTTTTCTCATAGCTTTAGTGACATTTCCCCTGTAAGATAAAGCTGACCAATCAGCTACCTCTCTTTGGTATCTCACTGGTTCTGACCAATCTAGTGTTTGATCCCACCTATTTTTACCCTCGGCATACATTAGGCTTATGTTTCTTGGCAGTCGGAATAATCCACATTATCAACCTCTGGTTGTATGCTACAAAGTTCTCTTAATGCCCCTGTATATAGTACAAATATAAATGCAGAGATGGATATCTCTCAGTTGCAGTCAAGAAATGTTACTACTTTTCTTGTATCTATATTTTCCAGGGACACGGAAGGGCTTTTTGTGCTGGTGGTGATCTTTCAACTCCTTTTCATATTATTCACCAGGGTACGTATTCGCTATATTGGTAATATCTTGTCAAACACAATCTATTAAAATTGGATCCATGAACTGAAGTTTAACTCCCCAAGTAATTTCTTTCAATCACATAAAATTCAGATCTTATCCAAGTCCATATCTTTGTACTAGTTTTGCTCTTAACCTGGCAAATCCATCTTGTTTCTCACTTTACCTAGAGATTAGGTTTTGAGCAATCAATATATAGTACCAGTAAATGTGTACTCAAGAGTGTGTGAGGTCACAGGTTCAAGTCTAAGTGGAGACAAAATAGTGGGTGATTTCTTCTCATCCGTCTAAGCCTTGATGGGAAGAGTTACCTAGTACATACCAGTGTTGGTAGGAGATAGCATGTACCCTGTGGAATTCTCACAACCTAATTTCTGATGATGCCATGAACGGCGCCCTGTGCCACAACTTGACCGAGCAAACCATCTTGACTTTCTTATATGTTCTTAGTCATATTAAAATGTGAGACTCCATGCAATTCTTTGAAAAGTAAATATAACATTGCATCTCAAGTTCAAGTAATCAAATTGAAAATTTTATATCAATGTGTTTATACACTTTCTTATCATTGTTCAGTATATACATAATGTGAATTTATAACTCACATTCTAAGACTGTCTATGAGCCTCTAAGATTTAGAACATTGTGCCACTGGCCCTCGATGATTTCTACGTTATTAAAAAAATGCATAGCTTAATGTCCCCACTTACAGATTTATTTACTCATTCTTATCAGGTAACTGGCAACTCGGTGCTAATTATATCCGAGAGCTGTACACCTTGATTTATATGATTGCAACATATAGAAAACCCCAGGTTAAATCTGGTTATGTCTAATTTTAGTTCAGTGATATTACTTCTTTGAGGTTTTCCTTAGTCTTGTTTGGACTGCCCATTGAAGGTTTCCATCCTTAATGGAATTGTCATGGGAGCCGGAGCTGGTGTTTCTATACATGGTAGATTTCGAGTTGCAACAGAAAAGTCGGTATTGCCTCTACTTGAGTAGTAGATCAATCTCATTGTCTTGTTTACCCCTATGTATTTGATCTATGCCACATTCTTTGTGGTTTGTCTCAAATTTGTCTATCTAGGGAGTAACAAATATATGATTGTTCATGTTGATCTCTTCAAAAAAAAAAAATATGATTGTTCATGTGGAATAGCTGTAGCAAAATGGCTTTTGGAATCCTTACCGGCTGAACATCTTGTTTTATGTCTCAGAGATTTTATAATTAAAATTTACCTTTTTTCATAAAAAGGCTCTAGCATAGTTGGAGGAAATACTTACAAACTGTAAAACTTCATGAGCTTTAGTTTGTACCTTGGATTTGCATTAAGGTTTTTTTTCTTCTTAGGCAGTAATATGTACCTTATACCATAGATGGTGCTGGTTCCTACATGTAATGGGATACCAGAAATTTCATGTCCAATGTGATTTTTATGTATGTTTTCTCTGTAGGTATTCGCTATGCCTGAAACAGCTATGGGACTCTTTCCTGATGTAGGTTCCTCTTACTTTTTATCAAGACTTCCAGGATTCTTTGGTAATCTCACTAGCCACATTGTTCATATTTATGATGAAAATTACTGCTATTATTGTGGAAAACCATTTCCTACATTGTCAATGATGCCCATAGAATTTGTACGTATAATGGTTATGTCTTGTTTTCCCTTTAGCTATATTTTTTTATACTCTTTGGCAGGGGAATATGCTGGTCTTACTGGTTTTAGGTTGGATGGAGCTGAAATGTTTGCTTGTGGTCTTGCAACCCACTTTGTATCATCGGATGTATACAACCTAAACTTTCTGTTACTAATATGTTTAAACTTATATGTCATTTGTTATATAGGTCTTATAAATCCTTTTAAGTTAGTTTGGTTGCGGCAGCAGCAAGTTCAATAGTTTCATGACCGTAATAATCAATCTTCTGTTATTTCTTTTCCAAAATGCTAATTAAATTAATTAATAGAGCTTTATAGATGTATCATGTAGAGTACAGTGTGCTCATTGATTTATTATTTTTAATTAGGTACCAACCAACAAATATGAATTCAAACTACTTGGAGAAAAATTCTACGGGCTCTGTAAATTACCTTCCCCTGCAGTTCTAAGCTAATCATGCTTGTTGGAATTTGGATTTTGTCAGCCATGCTTGAAATGGTTCTTAGTCCTTAGATGGATTTATGGACTTTTGAGCTATAATTTGCACTTGTAGACTTTTGAGCTATAGTTTGCATTTGAGGGTGTATAAGGCCTTTCCTGAGCTATACTGGCACATCTAAAAAGTGGTTCATTGATCTTGATATACATCAAGTTAAATTGCATAATATTTGTTTATTTGGTCATTCCTCGTGCCTTTTCTCTAATTGAATCCTTTGTCTCTTCCTTGGGTTCACAGAAATTGCCACTTTTAGAACAAGCACTAGTTGAAGTCAATACGAGTGATCCAGATGCTATATCTGCTATCATAAGTCACTTCTCCCACATACCAAAGTTGAAAGAAGGAAGTCCATACCACAAGTGAGCTTATTTAGTATCTACATATTATGATTTTTTGTTTTTTATTCTGATTTATTGGAAGCTTACCTTCTAAATTTGCTCTTTTGAAGTCATCGTCTATGCTCTTTATTTTTATTTTGCTCTCATGTTATTTTTCTTCCTGTTGCTGTAAGACTATTTTTCCTCTAATTTATATCGCCATTAGAAGCTTAAGATGATGGCTAGCATTCCAAAGTTTCCATTGTCTCTAGGGAAAATATTGTTCAATTAAAAGAACCTGTAGTCTTTGGATTTTCATGACCTCTTTCTCAACGGTGCATCAGTTTTACTTTCTGCAATTTTATGCATGTAGGATGAAGATTATTAATCACTGTTTCTCTCGAAGGACCATTGAAGAAATCATATCTACTCTTGTAAGTTTGGGAGATGGATGGTTGTTTGATGTATTCTATTTTTTCCTGTGGTGAAATTACTTTGTAAAATTCTGATAATAAGTTGCTAAAATACTGTGTAAGAACTCTGCATGAATTTTTAATAGGAAAGTAAGGCTTTGGACAAGAAGGATGACTGGATCTCTTCGACCATTCAATTGCTGAAGAAAGCATCCCCTACAAGTCTTAAAATTACCTTGAGATTAGTAAGTCAATAATCGCTACCTCGTGATACCATAATTTTGTTACCTGAACTTCTGTACCCTTCTTCAGGTTGATCAGAAATTGGTCATGTTGGAAGGAAGACCAATGCTAACTTATGAAAAATGGTGACCCTTGGGCCTCAATTTTTTTTCTTAACAGCTGCTCCAGAAATATCATGTGGATTATACGCTTGGATTAAGATTATTAATTCTGGATTTATAAATTTGATATACTAGATTAGTATTGCTGTGAAGCAAGTTCTTCATATAAGAAATATTATGATGACTGGCTCACACAACCACATCTTGAATCTCTTTCTTCACGGTCCTAATGCTCCAACATTTTCTTTAGAGAGTTCTTGAGTATCTGCAGATTGTTCATATTAGTTTCCTTTTTCTGTTTCAGATAAGAGAAGGGAGGCTGCAAGGTGTTGATAGTTGCCTTGTCCGTGAGTATGGGATATTTTGTCATGTGTTGAGGGGAGAGTTTAACAAGGATATTCTTGAGGTAGAATATGCCATCTTTCAGCCACCCATTCTACGGCATTACAAGACTGACACTTAACTTTTACTGCAGGGATTCAGGGCCATAATCATAGAAAAGGATAGAAATCCTAAGGTGTGCTATATTTATTTGATCATGGATAATCCTGAACTTAGCTATCGAGAGCTTCTTTCATTTTTGTGCTCGTCTTTTCCTCATATTTTCAGTGGGATCCCTCCGGAGTGGAACTAGTTAGAGATGATGATGTTGATCGTTACTACACCAAGATAGATGATGAAGACTGGGAAGACCTAAAGCTGCCTCCAAGATCATACTTGCCTCCTCCACATGCTATTGCCAAGCTCTAAAATTCACTTTTGAAGATCTTGCAATACTCTACAGCATGTTGCCCTCAAATTCACTAGATCATTATGAAGGCATCAATAATTATTAAAAGAGTATTAAATTCATTGCAAAATGGTACACCAAATAAATGCACATCAATCATTCCATTGAACTGAGTTCTCAAACTTCAAGCACAAGGGTTGATTGTACAATACTAAATAATATTTTGCCATATATTTCTGTATTGGAGATAATGTATCAATCTTAATTTTGTTGCAATTCAAGAACCTGCTACTAGTCTTACTCTGTATTATCTGATTTACAAGCAAATGTGCATCCTGTCTTGAAACACCAGCAGCATGAATTTTGAACTTGTGGGTTTTTTTATCCTTGAGTATGACTGATGACAGTTGAGCTAATTCTCAGTCTTACCTTTTCTGAAATCTACCTGTATAGGTGTTGTGAACAACTTCATCTTGTGAATTTCTTGAGGTTATTATGACTGGGGAGATCTTTTTATTTTTTATTTTTTTAAAAAAAATGGGGATAGGGGATGGGAAAATAGGGGAGGGGTTACAAGGTGGGAATTGAACTCTCACCAACAAGGTGAACGTTCAGAAAGACAGTAAACCAACTGAGCTATTAAGATCATTTGTTAAATTTGACAAGATTCAGAAATGGATTAATGAGAAGATATGATAGTTAGGAGGATAATTCTTCATTGGTAGAAAAATCAAGATAACACCTTTTGTAGGTGAAATTTAGGTGAACAATAAATTGGTTTCACAAGGTAATCTTGACATTTTAACATATCGTGATGTCATGGATGACATCAATAGGAAGAGTTCCTAATTCATTTGTAACACACCTCTCACTTGCCTTCTCATCTTCTAAGGCATTTCTTCTTTCTCTCTTGTAGTATTTCACTTATACGAGTGAAATAAATATTGGTTGGTTGTGTCCGAGGAGTAGGCAAAAGAAAAATAAAAAAGTTTGTCGAACCTCGTTAATTCTTAGTGTTCCTTTTATTGTTGTCTCATTCACTATTTATAGCTACTTTTAGATATAGTAGTTGTGATTCCATCACTCTCTATATATTCGGCTTCCGCAACATCTTTGACTTGATAGATTCCTTCTTTCCACTTGATTCTTTTCCAATCAAGACCCGACTGTGTAGATCTTGTTTATTGATTAACAAATGTGTAAAATCATAGTATTCTCAATTTTCGTATCAAATATTTTCAGTTGTACATAAATTATTGTATCATGTCAGACCATGGATTAACTTGGGATCAATTTTGGCTCTAAGCAATATGTTACGACTAGGGATAGTCTTGGATCGTAACATTGTCATAGTTGGCAAAGTTTGTGTTGAATGTCTTGAATCGGACCCGTTACAACAGAAAGAATGGGCCCTTAATTATCTGTCAATTCTGTATTATGGGCCCAAGCCTGTTAGGGCGTAGCTTAGCACTATATATAGACGCTATGGCAAACCCTATTCTGTATTTTGTTCTTGCCTCTCCATAATAAAACTGCCCTCTCTTCTTGTGGACGTAGCCAATTTATTGGTTCTTGTGGACGTAACCAATTTATTGGTGAACCACGTAAATCTGTTGTCTTGTTTTTCGCGTTTATATTTTCTTGTATTATCTCGAATTCCGCATAACAGTTTGTTTTGAGAATGTATTCAACGTCAACAGGGTCAGAACTCAGAAGTATCAATCTTCTTCCTGAGAGGACTAACAAATCTGTAAGTCTTGTACTTGCCAGCGAGATCAGTCATGTAATGGTGCAACCTATGGATTACTTGTGAACAGTAAATAACAATGACGTAAGTTAGTGTTCATGCAATTTCTATTCGTGGTTCTTTCTTTGAAGTGTGGTCAGGGAAGGAGAAACAATTGTTATTCCACTGAAAATCACAAACTTACATGGCATGGAAACACTTGGGGCAGAAGGTAAAACGATGAAAATGTGAATGTGTAACAATGATACATACCATAGACAGCAAACCTTATTTCCATGCCAGGTTAATGTTATTTGATAGGATATTGATGTCACAAACAACATCCGGGCAGAACTGGACAGATACTAATATACTTTATTACTACATATTTATGTTAACTCTTTCTGGTTGCCTTATCTACGAAAGACACGAACATGCAATCCCCCATCAATGTGAAGATTAATCATTGTCCTGTAGTTGATAGCCTTCTTATCATCACTCAACTTGAAAACAAAGTACGATAACAACACAGCAGAGAATATCTTCATCTGTCTATAAGCAAACTCCTTTCCCAAGCAGATCCTCGGCCCTGCCTGTTTTATCAACAAAAGAATGTGCTTAGTAGCTAGTAATGTGACAGTATATAGGCACTAGACAAATTATGCCGACTCACGTTCAAGGCTTTAACAGAACTAATAACAGCTTTGACCAACCTGGAAAGCTGTAAATTTGAAGGGGTTCTCTGGCCTGAAGAAACCATCACGATCAAGCCATCTCTCTGGTTTATATTCTTCTGCATCATCACCCCATATGAATTTCATTCTTCCCATTGCATATGGTAGGTAACACACCACGTCCCCTTTGTTCACACTGAATCCATCGGGTAAGGTGTCATCTGAAAAACATATTTTTGGATCCTGCAGTAAGAGGAAAAACAAAAGTATGAACTTAAAATATAAATCTACTTTGCCACAGCTGTATGATGAAAGAAGTTGTTTCATACCAATGGAACTGCAGGATAAAGCCTAAGAGTCTCTGTCAATGCAGCATGAAGATATTGCATCTTTACAAGTGCTTCTTCACTCACATTAGCAGCAAATTCTGTTATGTCTGTTGCATTTGTTTTCTCAGTTGTTGCTTCTTTAATCTCTTGTACTACTTTCTCCTGTACATGAGGGTACTTGCAAAGCACATATATGAACCACGAAAGGGTGGTTGATGTTGTATCTTTGCCAGATAATAAGATGCTCAATATTATATCGCGCAAATACTTGGGATCTGTATCAGTTATTTGCAATAACCTTGACAAAATGTCTTCTTTCTTCCACTGCATCTGGCAAAAGATCATAATATCTAAGCATCTATCCTCATTAATAAAAGTAGTAGCTATAAGAAGATTAACCTACAGATAGAACATGATTTTCTGGTTTACTCATCTGCTCAGTTCTTATGTGGATCAGCTTATAGACAAATGCATCAACAGTTCTGATATTGTCCCTTAACTTGCCTTCTACTCCGATGTTGAGAGCTCTTTTAATCTTCCAGAAGATATCAGTATATCTCCAAGTTGTCGTTGCATTAGCATTGTCAAATGCATCGATAAATCTTTTGTCTTCTTCATTTGAACCGCACGTGTTGTCTAGCTCAGCTCCGAAGGCAACTCCGATTATAGAATCTAGAGATGATTGCATGAATAGATCCTTCATTGACGACACTAAGTTTACTTGTCTGGTGAAAACAAAAAAGGGTTGCTTAATGTGGTCGAATCATGGAAACTTACTTGAATGTCAACTGCCTTGTTGGAATTGGCAGATTCAGATAATATTTGAGCTAGCTTTGCCACATTTTTTCTGAAGACCACACTGCTGAAATCCCTCGAGACCCTCGTAGAGAACTCATGGCTCAACAATTTCCTCTGCTCCCGCCATTTATCTCCATCAACTGCAAAAATCCCATTCCCTAACAAGTCCTTTAGAATGCTATAATTATACCATCCCTGCAGATTATTTTTACAAAAAAAAACTCAAGATGGAAATCCGAGAATAGTTTCATCATTTTGTTACATCTACTGGTAGATTCATATAGCCGGCTGTAACTTATTTAGTAATTAATTGATAGACTGACAGATCAGATACATTTCAAATTTCCCAACTCCAAGTACTTTTAATATATCCATGATTTGGTAAACACGAAATAAGAAACTTTGAATTATTTAATGTAAGAGTGCTCACATTTTCTGCATACTACTAGTTCATCATTTGTATCTTTATGGTTGATTCTTGTAAAAATATGACATTTGGGCCTAATTCAAAGCTAGTTCATGAGGGGAGGATTGCCCAAGTCCATATTAGGAGATCACCGGTCCATTTCCCAACCAATGTGGACTTTTTTACCCACTCCAACACTTCTCTTAAACATCACTGGTGTTTTAGCCATGAATTCAATAATTTACTTAATTACTAATAAGGCTTTTCAGAGTCTATCAAATTCCAACACTAAAAAAAAGACTATCTTGGATGTCTAGAAAATGGTGTACCTTGCCATAGTTGTCAATGTTTGTTTTGAGAATGTATTCGACGTTAGCAGGGTCAGAAGTATAAATCTTATTCCTGAAAGGGCTAATCAATCTATAAGTCTTGTACTTGGCAGCAAGATCAGTCATGTAATGGTGTAACCTCTGGAAGTTTATAAGCTGATTGAAAATGGTGCCGCCAATTGGATGGTATCTCTTTTTTCCATGTAGTTTTCTGGTCAGAAGATGAACTAGGAACACACAAAAGACAAGTGAGAGAATTATGGATGATATGGTTATGGAGCTTTTAAGAGTATCCATGGAAACCACTAATATATCGTTGTGCATGTTTGTCTTATAACGTATCATTTATGTACTTAATGGGAGTAGAAGGTATTCAATCCATCTAATGCTTAGATGAATTAAAGTTCCCTTTTAACTTAAGATTTGGTCCACAAGAATATAGGTTTGGTTTTCTTAGATAAATGTTACTGTTAGCCATTTGAATTTTGAGAAACAGAAAATGCAATAATCTTTTGGCCAACTTTCTGATGTTAGGTAGCTGCTAATAATGCCCAACCAACACTAAGCCCTCAAGATGTCAAGTATCCAATGTTTCTAAGTCATTTTTGCAACATGTTTTTATAGGGTATGATCTTTCGTAGCCAGTTTGGCAAGAAAAAAACAGTGAAATCCGATCCAATTTACTTCAATCAATTAGTTAACATGTCATTAAATGTATTTCTGAAATACAGAATAAATCATTGGTCTATCATATTATCAATCGAGACAATATAACTTAGAAGTGTTCTATAGGATATTATCTGCTTCCAATTCCTTTCCAAGAATTGTATTGTTCAAAAGCCATGATAACATTTGACTCTGTTATGTGTATACTACTAGTTCATGGTCTATTTGCGTACTCCAGTATCGTGTCTCAGTTGAAGCACATTCCTGATTGGGATATTTTTCTTTATCTCTATTGAAGAAACTTTCTCCTCAGTTAAAGAATATTTCTTTATTGAAATGTGAGTCATGTCAATTTGCAAAACACCATTGCATGTGTCGTCACATCCAAGAGTTATTTAGTGAGTTGAATAATTAGCTTATGAGCTAGTTTATTTTGATGTTTGGAGACCATGTCCCGTCGACCAACATATCATAAAACAGTTATTTGCAAAAGTCACATGCCTCGTAAGAATCCTCTGGTGCAATATAGATACTGTCTATGCCGTACAAATTTAATGAGATGGTCAGCTTAAGTTTTAAGATGAGATATATAGTCACTGTACACTTCAAACAAAGTTCCTGTTTTCATCAAGTAATTATATATTGTATTACTGTTATAATTTTAATTATACATTCAAACGCTTTAACCTTGGACCACAAACTTCATCAAACTGGAGGCAATAATGACGAACGAGTAAAAGATGAAATTAACATATATTAGGCCCGTGCTCAGCAATGGCGCACCACCACTGTATATACATGTGTAAATATGAAACGACAAAGAAGCTGCACCAAGTTCATTTCCCTTTTATTAAGAAGACATTCAGGAAAAGCTCCAATCCATCTTATTTTCAAGCATAGAATTATTACATATTGTAATATTATTAATTAATTTAAAAATATGCATACATTTCAACTGTCCAACAAGTAACAAACTGGAACAGTTACTTAAATAGTTGAAGGTGGGGCAATCACTGCACCCTTAGCAATCTTGGACTTGAAAGACTCCGTCACATTTAGAGAGGCCTCTAAAACTGATGGAGATATTGCTTTCCAAATTGAATTTTTCCCGCCTGATAATCCTCCGTATACTTGCCTGCATATGTATATTTTAAACGAACAATGTCGCGTAAATTGTTATATATAGTTAAATAATAGAACTACTTACTTTGACGACGTTATGACTGAGAAGAACTCCATTCCTCCTTCATCAGCTTCCACAACAAACGGAAAGAATTTAGGAACAAAGAACAATTCACCTTCCTTCACTTTGGTATCCAACACAACCTTACGTAAAGGTCCCACAATTTGAACACGTCCACTCCCTTTTGTAACATAACTCAACTGAACGGACAAATCCGCTGTAAAAACAGGACCAAATAAAGCACCACCTTCCAAAACTACATGATTCGCGCTTAATCCAATGTCTCTAAGCAACGGTAAATTCCTACAAGTTACCGCGGATAAAATTCCACCATTTTTTACCTGAACGGTACAATGTTCCGCGCTATCCAAGTTGAAAACCAACTCGTGTTTCGCGTTTTTGTTACAAGGTTCTGGCATTTTTGTGTCTTCCTTTATTTTAATAATAATATTACAACTAGTCTCTTCTTTTATAAGTTTTTCGATTTCAGGTTTGGTCATGTGAAAAGATTTAGCTATGAGTTCATTAGAGAATCCATTTAAAATACCGGTGAATCCAGTTAAGAAGAAACCACAGTATTCTCCAGGGGTGTATTCATCATCATATTCTCCTAAGAAAATTATTTCGAGTTTAGACTCTCCATCATTGTACCACCATGACACCTCTTTCATGGTAAGAGGTAGAGTATCCCCTTTTTGTAATTTTATAACTTCTTCTTTTGAATCTTCCGATGATATCAGCCCCACAATGCATTCACCTATCAGAATTACATAAAAGACATAATTACATATATTGAACTCTAAACTTGGTTTCAAATTTTAATTTTAACTTCAAACTTTTATAGCACACAAATAGGCACTTTAACTATCCCATCTTTCAATAAATAAACATGCGATTTCTACCTGGCAAAATACACGCGCGAGTGGGGGTAATTTTTGAAGCCCACAAAGGTAAAGAAAATGTTGAAATCACAATTTTACCCTTAATAAATCTCTTTTATATTAATTAAATTTTATTTTATTTTTAGTTTCAAAATGACATGTAAGATATATTTTTTTTTAAAAAAAAGACATGTAAAATATTTAGTTAGTTGGCAGCCACTGATTGGCTCACTGGGAGTTCACGCACTTTGACTCCAAAAATCGTGTGTTTATTTATTGAAAGATAGGATAGTTAAAATGCCTATTTGTGCACTATGAAAGTTTGAGGTCAAAGTTAAAATTTGAAATCAAATTTAGGATCAAATATATGTATTATATTTTTTTTATATAAATGGTTATGTTATAGTAACAATTAACGGAAAGGATTGTCCAAAAACATATATCGTACGTACCTTGACAAACATAAGCAATTTTTGAGGAAACGGAATAGTAAGGTTGAACAAACGCATGAGGCTGAAGAAGAAATAATCCAGCAGCAAGTTTTTTCTGGCTAAGAAGAGGAAATTGGCTACTTGACCAACCGTAGTATCCACCAACTCCTTCAACTTCCATTATTATTTTATCTGCTTTTTTCGATGCCAATATTAAATCCATCGATATATTCTCAAACTATATAATAATACCTAAATCACACTTTTGAACTAATTCTTCAGAGGCAGTCCTTCTATTTATAGAGGCCGTCTGATTACGACTTTGAAATATAAAAGTTAGTTAGGTAAAAAGTTGGATTTTATATTTTCATTTTTTTTGGTTTGGGTGTGCATCTGTCCATTCAGCTTTATGTATTATTTGTTTGGTTTATCGATTTTTTAATTTTTAAATATCTTAAACCAATAACTAGATTGAAAATATTTGTTTATCAATTTTCGATTTAATAATAAGAAAATTGTCATAAAACAAATATATGATTTCTTCGATAATTTGGCGCTACAGAGTAATAATGTAACTTTACATAATGCTCATAAAAATAGAAACAATAGTAACTAACATGAAAAAAAAAAGAAAACTATACAACAACAAAATAATAATGTGAATTAAAGGCTAAGGAGAAAAGATAGTAAATAGTATCGTACTGATATTAATATGTAAATATTTTTATAGAACAAAGTAGGAAACTATTACAATGTAAATGTGTTATCGATTTATTCAATAACCCAATATTAAAAAAGAAAAACTGAATCAATTATCTGATCGTTAATTAACCCAATAGTAATACAATATCTTTTTTTTCATTCACTTGATTCTATTTTTGCACACACCTACCAGTAACTTACTTTTGGAAAGAAGCAACCCCACGTTGGCTATTATTTGAAGAAATTTAGCAGGGGCTGTGCAAACGTAGGGATTGTAATTTGTATCTAAAAGTAGTGTTAAACTAGCAAATAGTACATTTGTGATCTATTGAGAGTTTTTTTAATGTACCGTAAAATCTTTATGATTGTAAGGTGTGTTTGGTCAAAAGGAAATGTTTTTTCGGAAAATAAGTGGATTTCTAACTTATTTTTTTAAATATTTGGTTGGATAGAAAATATTTTTTAAAGTTTGAGTTAGTGAATGAAAAATATTTTTCAGAGAAATATTTTTTATTTTTGACTTAAGACTAAAAAAATATTTTTTAGAAAGAAAGTTTTTAAAATAAAAATTAACTCCAATAATAGATTTAGAACCCGACCATGAAATGGCTCGGGAATAGGAGTAAGGGGAGGTTAGCATAAAAATGGGGAAAAAAAATCAAATTGGAAATATTTCTCAAAAATAATTTTTTCTTAATTTTTTTTTGTGGGGGTAGGGTAGGGGTGGGTGTGGCGTAAAAAATGATTTTTCTTAGAATTTGATATATTTCCAAAAATAATGTTAAAAAAGAGAGAAAAATTGACAGGGCGGGGGGAGGGGGTGGCCTTGTTGGGGGTGGGGGTGGATGGGGTGGTGGCGTAAATTTTTTTTAAAAAACAATCAAGTTTGAAATATTTTTCAAAAACAAAAACAGTTTCATTCACCAGTTTTTTAATAGAAATACGGTTAGTTTTACTTCTAAATGAACATTTTCAGATGACCGTTATTACTCATGAACAGTAAACTGCAATGCGATAAGCTAACGTTTCAAGCAACTTCGATCTGTGAAACTTATATGGAGTGAAAACATAAGGGAGGAAGGTAAAACAAGGAAAATATGAATTAAATAACAATGACACCTTCCTTAGATTACAAACCTTATTTCAATTGCACCGGTTGATGTTATTTGAAAGGCTTATTTTGGATACTCATGTCATGGAATTACATTTTGAGGCAGAGTAGGACTGATACTAACATACATTTTAATTTATACTCTTTCTAGTGGCCCTATCTATGAAAGACATCAACATGGAGTCCGCCGGCGATCTGAAGACTAATCATTGTCCTATAGTTGACAGTGTTCTTGTCATCACTCAACTTAAAAACAAAGTAATGTAACAACACAGCAGAGAATATTTTCATCTGCCTATAGGCAAACTGCTTCCCCAAGCAGATCCTCGGCCCTGCCTGTTTTATCAGCAAAAGAACATGCTTAGCTAATTGGTTAATGTGACAGTATATAGGCACTAGGCAAATAAGTACTGACTCGCGTTCAAGACTTTAACAAATGATAATTAAAGCTAAAAAAAAAGAAGATTTGACTGACCTGGAAAGCAGTAAATTTGAAGGGGCTCTCATGCCTGAAGAAACCATGGCGATCAAGCCATCTCTCTGGTTTATATTCTTCTGCATCATCACCCCATATAAATTTCATTCTTCCCATTGCATATGGTAGGTAAGACACCATATCTCCTTTGTTCACACTGAATCCATCTGGAAAGGTGTCATCCGAAAAACATAATTTTGGATCCTGCAGTAAGGGGAAAAACAAAAATAACAACATGAAACATACATCTACTTAGCCGCTGATGTATGATGAAAGTTGTTGTTTATTACCGTTGGAATTGAAGGATAGAGCCTAAGAGTCTCTGTCAGTGCTGCATGAAGATATTGCATCTTTTCAAGGGCATCTTCACTTACATTGGCAGCAAAATCTGTTATATCTGTTGCATTTTCTTTCTCGGTTGTTGATTCTTTGATCTCTTGTGCTACTTTCTCCTGTACATGAGGGTACTTGCATAACACATATATGAACCACGAAAGGGTGGTTGCTGTTGTATCTTTGCCTGCTATTACGAAGTTCAATATTATATCACGCAGATACTTTGGATTTGTACCAGATATTTGCAGAAACCTTGACAAAATGTCTTCTTTCTTCCACTGCAACCGGAAAAATATCATAATATCTAAGCATCTATCTACATAAGTAAAAAAGAAGTAGCTGTAAGACGTTAACCTACTGATAAATCAGCATCTGGTTTAGTCATCTGCTCAGTTTTTCTCTGGATCAGCTTATAAACAAATACATCAACAGTTCTTATATTGTCCCTTAACTTTGCTTCTACTCCGATATTGAGAGCTCTTTTAATCTTCCAGAAGACATCGACGTATCTCCAGGTTGTCATTGCATTAGCATTGTCAAATGCATCGCCAAATTTTTTGCTCTCTTCATTTGAACCACATATGCTGTCTAGATCAACTCCACAGGCAACTCTGAAAATTGAATCTTGAGTTGATTTCATGAATAGATCCTACATTGACAAACTAGGTTCATTTGTCTGGTGTAAACATAAAAGGGTTGTTTAATGAAGTCGAGACATGGAACTTACTTGAATGTCAACTGTTGTGTTGGAATTGGCAGCGTTAGACAATACATGAGCTAGCTTTGCCACATTTTTTCTAAAGACCACACTGCTGAAATCCCTCAAGACCCTCGTGGAGAACTCATGGCTCGACAACTTCCGCTGCCCCTGCCACTTATCCCCATCAACTGTGAAAATCCCATCCCCAAACAGGTCCTTAAGAATGCTGTAATTATACCAACCCTGCAGATTATTTGAAAAACTCAAGTGGGAATCAGAAAATCATTCTACCATTTTGTCACACCAGTTGGGAGATTCGTATAGCCAGCTGCTACTTATTCGGGAATTCAGACAGATCCAGGGATTCATTTAGATACTTGAAATAAGATCCAATTCATCCCAACCCCCAATCTAAACTGACCTTAAAAGAAGAAGAGAAAAGAAACTACAACTAGATAGTTTGACCATACAACTGGAATGGAACGCCACTAGTTTCCAATTTTCCAACTCCAAATACTTGGAATTTAACCAAGATTTAGCACTACTTAACATCTACTTACCAAAAATATACAGATTTATAAAATTCTCTTTTATCAAACAGTAACAGTAGCCCAATCGTATATATCTGTCCACAACATGAAATAAGAAACTTCGAATAATAGTTACTAATAAGGCATTCAAGAATCAATCTGCTCCTACATAAAAAGGGTTATCTAGGATTTCAAGAAAACGACCTACCTTGCCATAGTTGTCAAAGTTTGTTTTGAGAATGTACTCGACGTTAGCAGGGTCAGAAGTATAAATCTCATTCCTAAAAGGGCTGATTAACCTGTAAGTCTTGTACTTGCAAGCAAGATCAGTCATGTAATGGTGTAACCTGTGGAAGTTAATGAGCTGATTGAAAATGGTGCCACCAATTGGATGGTATCTTTTTTTTCCATATACTTTTTTGGTCAGAAGATGAAATATGAATCCACAAAAGAGAAGTGAGAGAATGATGGATGTTAAGGAGATAATGGAGCTATGAAGAATATCCATCGAAACCACTGCCATGTCCTAGTGCATATTTTTGGCTTATAATGTTTCGCTAAATACGTTCTTTTGACTTAATTCATCTTCATCTTCATCATCAATATTATTTTATGGTTTTTACAACTTTCTGTGCATCAGCAATCTTGTTCTATTTTCTGTGCACAGCAATCTTGTTCTATTCTGTGCATAGGCAAGTTAGATAAGCTCTTTTGTCTCAGTCTTACTTCCTGTTTGTCTTTTCCCTTTATTTCCCCTTCAAATCTCATGAGCTCATCAGGCTGATGGTTCTTTTAAAAAAGGATAAGTCTGAAACAACATGCCAAAATGATTTCGTGTCATGTTTGTCTGTCCTGCTTTATACGGTATGATTTGATCTAGTCAATCAAATTTTATTATCCAATGTGCTATATGTTCCACTAACAAGGGAAAGATTTTTTTTTTTCATTAGACAACAGAGTGCTATATAACCTACTTTTTATTCAGTTATTTAAGTTCACCAAAAAAAAAAACATTTTGAATATGGTATTCAGGATTGCAACATCCCACTAATATGCCATTTCGTACTTTTAAGAAGGAATCAAGAACTTGATGAAATCGTACTAGAATCCACTTTCTTGACACAACTTTGTGGATAGTTGAACTAATAGTTCAAATGTCAAAAATGGATAATCATGACTTCTGTATATTAGCTTTAAAGATGACATTCATAGTGCTTTCTGCATTTCAGCCTCCTACTAATCCTCTTCTTGGAACTGCATGAACTGGAAGCCCTTCATTGATATGGAGTGTAAACATGGTTCTGTAGGTTACTACTTTCGTCTCATCGGATAACTTGAACCTGAAGAAATGAAGAAGAGCCATTGCTAAAATCTTCATTTGCTTGTAAGCAAAATCTTTGCCTAGACATATTCGTGGACCAGCCTGTGAATCAAGAAAGCAAAGAAGTTAGAGAAAAGATAAAGATAAAAAATTTTGCCGGTTGTCCCTTCTTTGGGACAGATGTTTAGTAAATGATCTTCTCTTTTTAATTTCTCTTTGAATTTATGGACCTTTTAGATCATGATCTAAATATACTTTTTGAGCAAACTGACTATCTTATGAGAAAATGTTAGACCGGAGTTTAAAATATTGTAAGTTACCACAACCATTAGATGATAGTCTGATATTTTGTGTGTAATTGGTCGAGTAAACGTTAGGCTCGAGTGGAACATTTGCCAAAAGGTAATTTCTCAAGGGTTATGTTTGTGCAACAGCTTAACTTCTTTTAGGTCTCTACTAAACTTAGCATCTTTGAGAATGATCTTTTTGCAATATTGCTTCCCAAAAAAGGTAGAGCCTCAACAATAACTACCAATTTAGGAGTCACCAAGTATGGAGGCTTAATACATACATGAAATGCTATGAATTTGAATGGTGACTCTGGCTGGAAAATCCCATCTTTCAACCATCTTTCAGGTCGGAAATCTTCAGCATCATTCCCCCAAATATAAGGCATTCTCCCCATTGCATAGGACACATAATTGACTTCATCTCCCTTTCTGATGTGAAATCCATCAGGAAGGATATCATCTGCATCTGCACATCTGCCATCCTGAATATTGACAAATAACATATTGCATGTGTCAAACGAAGACAGTAGAAATGAAAAGGAGTAATTTGGTTTTAATTTTGGAAAAAATGCAGTTTTTTGGACAAAATTTATACCACTGGGACTGCAGGATATAGCCTCAATGTTTCTGTCAATGCTGCATGAAGATAATGCATTTTCTCAAGGGCTTCTTCTGTAATACTTGCTACAAAATATTCCAAATGTTCCTTATCCTTCACGTTATTACCAATAACTTCTGTTATTTCCTCAACAACCTTTTCTTGTATTAAGGGGTTCTTGCAAAGCATGTAAAAGAACCATGAAAGAGTATTAGCAGTACTGTCTTTGCCAGCAAGCATAAAATTCAGTATTATATCTCTGAGATACTGATCAGTCATTTTCTCTGGATCCTTTTTGCTCTCTTCCAGAAACCTTGACAGTATATCCTCCTTATCAATCATGCAGAACAGACAAAAGATTCATTACAATGAGAGTTAAAAAGATTCTGTACTTTTAAGGATGTAATGTAAAGGTCTGGCATTCGTAACACATGAATAATATGAAATTAAGACTTACAGAATCGTGTTTCACTTCTAGCTGTTTGCGCCTTGATCGAATCAGTTCATCAACAAATTCATGGATGAATTTGATGTTCTTTTTCAGGAGAGCTTCAGAGCCGATATTGAAGTATCTCTTAAGCTTCCAAAAGGGATCAACATAACGCCAATATATCAATTCATTAGAATCATCAAAGGCCTTGATGAAACTGTCATCATCTTCTCCTGATCCATCCAGGCAGTTCAGATCAACTCCAAAGCCAACTTTGAATATTGAATCCAGGGAACATCTCATTAGCAGTTCCTACAAGTATGGTGCATATAAAGTTTTATGATAAAACTGACTGTTGAAACAATACTGATAGTATTAATTTGTTTAGAGACTGCTAAATTTGAGGGGAAGTGCTAAAAAAAATTGTTCAATGACTCACTTGAATATCAAAAACTTGGTTGGAGATATAGAACTGAAAAACTTTTCTGACCAATTTGTCTGCTCTTTTTCTGAAAACAGTGCAACTAAAGTCTCTCAAGACCCTAGCTGAGAACTCCAGACTTGCAAGCTTTCTCTGCTGCTTCCATTTCTCACCATCCACAGCAAAAATCCCTTTTCCAAACAAATCCATTATTATCTCTTCATTACGCTTGCCTTTAGAATACTTGCCAAACTTTGTCTTAAGAATGTGCTCTACATTTCTTGAATCAGTGGTGCATATTATACTCTCGTCCGGAGCTAAAAATCGGGAGGTAGGAAGTTTCTTGGCGACTTCTGTTTGATAATCATAGAGTCTTTTGAAGTAGAAGAGTTGGTGAAACACAGTTCCTATCACTGGTGCAGATTTGGGGTTTCTGATTGACTTGCCAGCATAGATCCTTAGTATTAAAACTAAGAAGGAAGTGACAGAAATGACACAGAGAGTTCCTATACAGGTGAAGATGGTATAGAGGAAATCCATTTTTTTTCTAGTATGGAGAGGTGACAACCATCTATTTAAAACTCAGCCTTATAGTACTCAAAATCCTGTAGATACTAAGAGAATATGCCCGAGAAGATTCACCAAATTTTTATTCTTGGCAGATTTTTCAAACTGTGTTCTTGGAGTGAACTGTTAATTTGGAATCTTGCAGTATTGGACTGGGAAATATTAATCCTAGTCACATCATAGAAAATGAATTGAAAGAAAGTTACAGAATAAAGAAAAGAACATGTCCTTATCATGTATACCGTAAGGTTTATCTCGCCTGCAACTGCTTCTCCTGTTTTGGCTTGCTTGTCCTCATATCACCAATTGGCATGCCCTTGTATCTCTATGCTTTCTTGATTACTATAATTAACCTGTGTAACAAGAGTATACATAAACTAATCAAGAATCATGCATAGTCATTACAAAAATGTTTCTGTTGTAGACTTTTCTCAAGGTAACATTTAGAAATTGAGGCATAGTTGATTGATTGATAGCGAACTGCATATAAGGAGCACATATGTATTCACTTCCAATTTTCTGTGTGTCAGATACTTACTCAATTCTTTGTTTTATTGTTAAAGTTTTAGGCTAACACTTTCTCCCTCTTTTTTTCCTCTGAAAAAATTCTTGAGTGAAAGTCTGAAGCTGATATTAGTTCCCTGTGAGTTAGGCAGCTTCTGTGCTTCAATTGTTCTATGCCTTGTTTGTCCATCCTAGATATTCGTTCTTGGATGGAGGCTCAAAATCAGCCTCATGAAAATCTTTATAGGGCATAATCTGATCTAGTTGATAAATTTTTTTTTGTCTCAATAATATCAAAAGTTCTTGACTTAACTCAACGTGTGTTATATGTTTCAGTAACAAAATAAAAAAAGCATCAAACTGGATTTGGTAGTTTGTTATGATTTCATCTCTTACTTTTTAGTTTGTTATTCAAGTTCACCAAAAAAAAAAGGCAGGTTACAAATATGAAATTCTGAGTGCAACATCTCGCTAATATGAAGTCATTCCTTATTTTTAAGACGAAATCAATAACATGATGAAACATTATCATCCACTTCCTTGACACAAGGTTGTGACTAGTTGAACTTATAGTTCACATGGTGGAATGGACAGTCATTATATATGTAGATAAGCTTTAAAGATGACATGTTATACATTGAAATCTGAAAGTGGCTTTCTGTATTTCATGCTTCTATTAATCCTCTTCTTGGAACTGCACGAACCTGAAGCCCTTCTTTGATGTGGAGGGTAAACATGGTTCTATAAGTTACTTCTTTCGTGTCATCGGACGATTTGAACCTGAAGAAATGGAGAAGAGCCATTGATAATATCTTCATTTGTCGATAAGCAAAATCTTTGCCTAGACACAATCTTGGACCAGCCTGTAAATTTAATAAACCAATGAGTTACAGAAATGATAATATGATGAAGCCCCTGTGTCAAGGAAGATTTAGCAGTATCCCTTATGGTATTCTAATCCCTTCACAGGTTACTTATAATACAGGCAAAAGAAGATATATATTCTTTGGATCAAAGTACACTACCATCTTCGCCATTATAAATTAACATAAGCATCAAAAGCCCTTGGTGAGATCTTGACAAGCTCTCTGCTAAAACTTCACATATTTAAGCATAATCTCCTATTTTTCCGACGGTAAAGATATGACACTTGGGGCTAATTCAACCCTAAATGCTAGTTCATGAGATGAGGAATGCACAAGTCCATATAAGCAGACTACGAGTCCATTCCCCACAAACCAAAGTGGGACTCTAATCCACTCTAATATTGACGATACTTAACAGCAACTATATAGCCTCAGGGATCACCTATATCAGTTCAGGAGACACTACATATGAAGGTATACTATGATTACAAGTTACAGCATACTCTTACATGGAATGTTATGAATTTGAATGGTGACTCTGGCTGGAAAATCCCATCTTTCAACCATCTTTCAGGTCGGAAATCCTGAGCATCATTCCCCCAAACGTAAGGCATCCTCCCCATTGCATAGGACATATAATAAACCCCATCCCCTTTCTTGACGTGAAAGCCATCAGGAAGAACATCATCTGCATCCGCACACCTGCCATCCTGCATATAAACAAATGACATGTTGCATATGAGAGATAGATACAAAAAAGAAGAAATGATAGATGTATTTTGTTTTGCATACATTGCAGTTTTATGGACAGAAGTAGTACCACTGGGACAGCAGGGTATAGCCTCAAGGTCTCTGTTAATGTTGCATGAAGATAATGCATTTTCTCGAGGACTTCTTCTGTAATACTTGCTACAAAATCATCCACACTTCCATTATCCTTCATGTTATTGCCAATAACTTCTCTTATTTCCTCAACAATCTTTATTTGGATCAAGGGGTTCTTGCAAAGCACATAGAAAAACCATGAAAGAGTATTAGCAGTACTATCTTTGCCAGCAAGCATGAAATTCAGTATAATATCTCTGAGATACCGATCAGTCATTTTTTCTGGATCCTTCTTGCTCTCTACTAGGAACCTTGAGAGTATGTCCTCCTTATCCATCTTGCAGAACAGAAAGAACGTTAATAATCATGTTAGACGAGATTCTAAAATAGCTTTTGAAGATGGAAATGCTTCATTTCTATCTTTCCAAACATTTTAATAACTAAGACTTACAGAATCTTGTTTCATTTCTAGCTGTTTGCGCCTCGTTCTAATCAATTCATCAACGAATTCTTGGATGAACTTGATGTTCTTTTTCAGAAGAAATTCAGATCCGATGTTGAAGTATCTCTTAAGCTTCCAGAATGGATCGACATAACGCCAATATGACAATGCATTTGAATCATCAAAGGCCTTGATGAATTCGTTATCATCTCCACTTGATCCATCCAGGCAGTTCAGATCAACTCCAAAGCCAACTTTGAATATTGATTCCAGGGAGCATCTCATTAGCAGTTCCTACGAGTATGCTGACATATTTTAGTGATAAAAATTGGCTAATGATATAACCTGGAAATTCATAAAGTTCTTCAATGACTTACTTGCATATCAAAAACTTGGTTGGCAAGAGAGAACTCAGAAACCTTGCTGACCAATTTGGCTGCTCCTTTTCTGAAAACTTTGCAGCTAAAGTCTCTCAATACTCTAGCTGAGAACTCAAAACTTGCAAGTTTCCTCTGCTGCTTCCATTTCTCACCATCCACCGCGAAAATCCCTTCACCAAACAAATCCATTATAACCTCTTGATTTCTCTTTCCTTTAGAGTACTTGCTAAAGTTTGTCTTAAGAATGTGCTCAATATTTCTTGAATCAGTGGTATATATTTCACTCTGCTCCGGCGCCAGAAGCCGGAAAGTAGGAGTCTTTTTAGCCAATTCTGTTTGATAATCATAGATTATGTTGAAGTATAAGAGCTGATGGAACACATTCCCTTCCACTGGTGCATATTTGGGGTTTCTGATTGACTTGCCAGCATAGATCCTTACTGTTAAAACTAATGTAGGAGTCACACAAATCAACAAGAGAATAGCTATGGAGATGAAAATGGTATAAAGAACATCCATTTCTTTTTTCTGATGGAGAGATGATAACCATCTCTATGCACTATATACCACACAGATGCAAAGTTAAATCAAGAAAATTGATCACACATCACATAGAAAATGTATTGACAGAAACTTGAAGAATAAACAATAGAATATGTCACTGTTCCTTTGGAATATGATTTAATAATACATTTTATACTATTATAGGTTGGCCCCCCTGTGGATTTTTTAATATAGAAATGGGTGTTTCATCATCACACGTAGCCTAAGGTTATTCTAGTCTGCAATTTATGCTGATTTTGCTTGCTTGTCCTCACACCAGCAATCACCATCCTTAATTCCTATGCTTATGAATACTAATTTAACCGATGAATAACGCTGAATAGAGTGTATTGGAATATGCATGTATGAGTAATATTTATTTATTTTAGCATGATGTAGTATTTTTAAATTATAATTATTTTAATTATGACTTATTAATGTACAATACTTATTTTATGCGAATTCATTTCTAAAAGTATTTTCTGTATTCTCTTTTTAAGAAATGTCTTGTATAGTTATATTTTGATAGAAGCAAACAATATATTTGGAGCAAGTTACTTATATGTTTGCATCCATGAATTACTTTATTGAGAAAACTCGAATTTTTATTAGTTTGATTTGATTTATAAATTTAACGAAATAATATAAATAATTTGATTTAAAATCTAAAAAATTCAGACCTATCAATCATGTACGCTCTTACTACCCGTCTAGACGGTCTACCCTATCCATAATATTTTCTTAGATTATATGTAAGTATTTTTAGAATAATATTTATATTCACATACTAAACACAAAAAAGCCACTTACTTTCGAGAAAGAATATATATTTATATAAATAGTAGTAATATTACATAACAAGGAAGTAAAATAAAATGGGAAGAATAATCAAGAAGGAACTTGATTTTCAAGCTACCAATAGAATTTCTGTAAAGTAAATCTGGAAATAGTCAGTCCTCCATTAATCATCCTTTAAAATTCATAAAAAAAATAAACAATTTCTTGAAGATCATATTTACCTCAAAACCAAACAGGACCTTAAGATGCTAAATTTTCCGATTCTCCATTAATACAAATTCCTCCCAAATGAGTTTTCTTAAAGACTTGGCAGAAACCCTAAGCTCGATCTTCTCTGATACTCCATCATCGCCTTCGTCTCTGAACCATCCTCAGGAGAACTCCGGTGATCGGACGATGGATGGCGTTGCCACCGGGAACGAACGCACGGCGTATAAGCTGAAAGGCTACTTTGAATTGGCCAAAGAAGAGATCGCCAAAGCTGTTAGAGCTGAAGAATGGGGCTTGGCTGATGAAGCAATTGCACATTACCATAATTCTCAAAAGATACTCGCCGAAGGCATTTCTACTCCGGTTCCTTCCTATATAGCTTCTAGGTATTCAGTTTTTCATCCTATTTCAATCGAGGCAAGAGATTTTACTGTATTTATGTATTTTATTGTTTGATTAGAGGTTTAGTGATACAGTATTTGAATAAAAGACTGGGACTTTGACAGAGGCAAATTCAAGAATTTAAATCAGATGCTGCGGAGTCTACTGCAGACACTATTCTTTTTGTGACCGTGAGTGCGAACTTTCTAGAAGTGTGTATTTAAAAGAAATTACTCAACTACACACTTACGGTTCAACCCAAGAGCAGGGGGTATGATCAACCTTAGCTCATTGTTTGCTTAAACTAGTTTAAATTGAAGGTGTATAGGTCATCTAATTTGCTCAAGTGGTGGTGGTGTTAGGGAATATATAAATAATATAATGCTCAGTGATTGAGTGGAACAGATATAGAAGATTATATAGTCAACCCCGACTAGTCTGGGTTTGGGATCGAGGTGTATTTGATTGATTATTTGGTAGGGCTGGGAATCTGAAGAAGGAATGAAGAGCAATCTCTTTTACCTCTAGAATTCTATTTAAATATCTAAATATAACTTGTGACATTTGATTGTCATGTCACATTTTATCCATTAAAATCTTTAGTGTGGCAAAATGGAGAGATTACTGCATCTGCAACTATATTTTACAACAACTATATGGTTTTGCATCATGGGTAGCCTGGAGAACCATGACCAGTCTGTTTCATATATGAGTTGGCTTCTTTCTTTATCTCAGACTAACAGAGCTCACACTCTTCTAAATATGAGTTTTATGTGGATAGTTGTAATTTTTTTTTTTTTGGATATTGTTTCTTCTATTTATGTGCAAATTGAGCATCATATGCTAATCCATTGAACACCAAGATCCTGCAGTTCTGTTGGTGTAGACTGGATTCGTGTGCCTTAAACAATTGGCAATCTCTTTTTCTTTCGGTAACAGGAGTTCCTCTGATCTTTCATAAGATATTTTTATTTTTGAAGTAGAATGTCGACTAGTTTCATGGGATGGAAAATGAGTAGATTTCCTTCACTTTACCTAGAAAAATGAACAGAAAACCTTATATGATTAAAGTAACATGTGGAAATAAATCATTATTTTCTGTCTCCTCTTGTATTTTTTAAACAGTGAACACGAGAAAGTGAAATCATATCGTCAAAAGATATCAAAATGGCAGTCTCAAGTTTCAGACAGACTTCAGACTCTAAGTCGGCGAGCAGGTTCAAAAATCTTATCTTTCTTGCATTGAGTTTTTAATCATATCTTAGTAGCAGGGAGAATAACTAAGTACTTCTCTTTCTTCCCTTTGCCTGCACTCTTGTTTCAGGTGGCACACCTTCAGTCAAGGTATGAACTGCTGTGAAGTGTAAGCTTGTTCCGTTGTAGACAATTTCAGATGTTCATTTTAAGGAAACAAATACATCTTTTCCAGCCAATGGAATGCAGTTCAATTTTCTATCTCGTCCTCTTGGCGCATCCTAATAACTCTACTCCTTTTTAAATTTTGTGACTTCAGCACAAGCTCTTGGTGCTAATGTGGAGCAATATTGTTGCTCAAAGTGGTTTTTTTCCTTAATGCATCTACTTGCTGTCATTTTTATATTTCCTTTTTCTTTTTTTCCAGTTTCTAAGTTCCTCATAATTATTTTGTTAATAGAAGTAATGTAATTAGTTATTCACATGCCAGGCGTTGTGAAAGAAACCATGTTTAACTGGACTGTTATAAGACAAAAGAGAAGACGTAGGGCATGCGATGTTGCTACACTAGCACTTATGTGGACCGTGTGGGGGAGAGGAATAGAGAGACTTTGTACACTTAAGGAATAAATTCTGTCCCTTATATCCTTTTGGTGCCCCCATGAGGCTCCTATTTGTACAGATGAGATGATTAGTGACATTCGTAGAAAACCATTTCTGTTTATATGGTTTTCTATTTTTGGTCTACTTGTATGCGGGCATGTTTTTTTGCCCTTCCTTTAATTAAAATTATAACCTTATCAATTAAAAAAGGATAATCCGCCTTCTCAAAAAAATAAAGGATAATCCTCCTCATTTGTCACTTGAAAGGAACTAAAATACTCTCACATACGGGTTTTAAATAAGCCTAGCTCAATCTTTAACTAGCTCGGTTTGGTTTTGATGCAATTTTTGATGATAGATAGTGCTAGGACAACTTGATTTAGAAAGCTTGAACATAGCTCGATCACTTTGCCTGTAAAGGGTTCAACTACCAAGTCATATTCAATGGAGAATACTTGAACTCCTAGGGACAAGACTAGAAAAGGAAGTTTATTACAAGTCATTAGGTAGACTTTTAGTATGGCTGTGAAATTCTTTTGAAATTAATTTTGTTATCATAGAATGTTTTATGAGCTGAGAAGACATTTGACACCAAGCTGGTTTGATTCATGGTACCCCTACTCCCACTGGGGTGTGTACTTTGAATTGAAGCCGGAGTTGGAGATGTTGTGAATGTCTGGGATTTAAGTTGCAAAATGGGTTAAGTATCATGTGGTCATAATGGGTTTTGGCATGTTCTCCCCAGCAGTCAGAACCACAATCCCAAAGAGTGGCTGTTTCACAATCAAGTTCGTCTGCTCGAAAAGGAGCATCTCTATCTGCACCTTCTTCAGGGAAAGTCAGCTCTGCTACGAGGGTTCCAAGTAATAGAATATCAAGTCATAAACCTTCACAGGAATCTGCCACTGCTGATGGGTCTGATCCAAAGTTGGTTGAGATGATAAATTCTGTAATTGTGGATAGAAGCCCGTCTGTTAAATGGGAAGATATTGGTGAGAAGCCAAAGTTTCATCATCTCCATTGCCTCCAAGCCCTATGTGATGATTTGTTAAATATTTTAATCATAAATTTGGTTTTCCTGCAGCTGGCCTTGAAAAGGCAAAGCAAGCTCTTTTAGAGATGGTAATTCTACCAACCAAAAGAAAGGACCTCTTCACTGGCTTGAGAAAGCCTGCTAGAGGTGTTGCTTCTTTACATGAATAACATTATAACACACCCAGGAACTCTTTTCTGACAAGGTTGATGTTATTGTATTACAGGTCTACTTCTTTTTGGCCCACCAGGTACTGGAAAAACCATGCTTGCCAAAGCAGTAGCATCAGAGTCACAAGCAACCTTTTTCAATGTGTCTGCTTCTTCGTTAACATCAAAGTGGGTGTGTGTCTCTTTTATTGTGTGCCTTTAAATTGACTTTGTTTTGTATCATTTTGATATACAGAGCTTCACATTATGACAGGTCGGAGAGGGTGAAAAGCTTGTCAAGACATTGTTCATGGTTGCCATTTCCAGGCAGCCATCTGTAATTTTCATGGATGAGGTGAGACTTTATGGGAAATTGTTATGTCAGTTGATGCCTCGGGTAATATACTTGATTCAATGTTTTCTTATTAGGCCTTCATTTAATCAATACAAGAAATACCTACAAAAAAAATTAGAGTCTTCATCAATTCTCTTCTTCACTTATATTAGGGCCATTCTTCAAATAAATAATGGAAATAGGGCAATAGTTGACTCTTCACACTTATCCCATCTCAGCTTTCATTGAAAATCTCGTCAATAAAATGATCAAACACTGGTCGCTTCTCCTTTCCTCTCTCTTCAAACTGAGAAAGAAGAAAGAAAGACCGAGTTTTGCAGATCTGCTGCTTCAGATTCATTGAGCTGGGTGCTGACTTATCTAAATCTAAAAAAGGAGAAAACTATTTCATTTGTATCTGATGGGTTAACTGGAGAGAAAACTGAATTTAATAATGAACTGCCTTTCATCAAGTTTTTTTACCGCCTTGCCGGTTTTCGAAGTATAATGAACTCAGCACATCTATCAGCTAGTGAAGCTTTCTTGGTCAAGTCCTGGATAGACCTATGTAGGATTTGCATTGCGATTTTGGGAAGTAATTAGCTATGTATACATTATCTGTTTGCCTCAAACTGATTGGCATTCTCACTTTCACCTTTGATATTTGTGTAATATATCTTTTTCTTTATTATGTTTATGAAGTCTCTTGCAAACTTTTTCTTTACTCTGTGTATGAAGTCTCTTATAATTCTTGCAGATACTCTGGGTGCATATTTTTTCTCTTACCTTATCCAAAACAAAAAGACAATCAGTAATTTTTTTTTTGGACTTTGCTGCTTAAAAATACATATCTGTCACTAGGCTTGCTTGGGTCTTTCATTGGTAAAGACATCTGAATGATACATCAGTCACTTATTGGTACCAATACTTACTTTCAGATTATCTTTGTGGTTAACAGATAGATAGTATTATGTCAACTAGGACTACCAATGAGAATGAAGCAAGCAGAAGGTTGAAGTCAGAGTTTCTAGTTCAGTTTGATGGGGTGACATCAAATTCCGAGGGCCTGGTAATTGTAATTGGTAAGCTTCATGCTCAATATGAACTATTATCTTAGTTATGGTGCCTCAAACAGATAGCTGTTCCTGCTAAGCTAACTGATGCTCATGGCATAGTGTTTTCTGAGTGTAAGCATCTGTCAAAAGATCATTTTCTTCTTCTCTAAGTGGTCATATATGACATCACTTGTAGTAATCTCCGAGCAAGTAATTCCTACAAGACACAAGTCAACATATAAAGGAAATGCCACAAAAGCGCCAATTTTTTTGGTGGCACCATTAAAGTGCCGCTGCAAAGGAAATCTTCCGAGGGATATACTGTCTATGACGATAAATTATCAGAAAAAGATAAAAAAGAAACTAATGACCTAAAACTTGTAAGAATGTAATTTATATAATCAAGTCTGTCAACAACTTATTCCAAATTATCAGAAAACATAAAAAACCTAATGACCTAGTATGTTTAAGTCATCATGCTTTATCTTGACACTGCAAAGATGCGAACTTCTGGTATTTCATATACATCAAGTAAGAGCCGTTTTTTCCAAACCTTTTCTAGTATGAAACTCCAGTATGCTAGGATTTTAAATGTAAAACTGCTTCTTATGCAGTGACTTCTAGAGGGGTCCTCCGAAATTTTTATTGCTAATCAGTTCCTTCTTTTCAACTAAATCCCTACCGCCCATGGAAATTTGAGAACTACAGATTTTCATGATTGTTGAGCTTATGTTATCAGTCTACAGAAGTTGATCTTTTTGGTCCTTGTATTTTCTAGCTACTCTCTAGCTACTGTGACTGAGTTGTCTGCCTATGCTAATGCAGGTGCAACGAATAAGCCACAGGAGTTGGATGATGCTGTTCTAAGGAGATTGGTAAGTGCTGTTACTTGATCATAATGCAATTTGTCTCTGAGAACATAGTTATGGTTTCATCATTGGCTTGCTTGAACATTTTTTTTTCCTTGCGTCTGATAGGTAAAATAGATTACTGAAACAATCGAACTTTTGGCCAAAAGCATCCCTAAACTATACCCTCAACTTAAACTACATCCTTAAATTATCCTTCTTAACAGAAAACATCACCCAAGTATTTAAAACTTAACCACTTTCATCCCTGTGTTAAAATTTTTGTCAAATAATTAATGGATTTTACACAAAAACATGTGCAGGTCACACTGCTCTCAGAAAAACTTTAAAAGATTAATTTTTTTGAGACCCTCATTTGCTGGAAAGAAATAAAGTTAGGATGGTGTTGCAAAGTTAGATGTATCACGGAATGAAAAGATTTTTTTAATCTTCGGTGATTTAGGGAGTTTTGCTGAGAGTAGTTTAAATACACATATTTTTGTATGAATTCAGTTAATTCTTTGTTAAATTTTAACAGAAGGTTGGAAGTTGTTAAGGTTTAAATACTTGAAGGATGTTTTTTGTTAAGAAGAATCATTTGAGGATGTGATTTAAGTTTGTGGTATAGTTTAAAGCTGTTTTGGCCAAAAACTCGACACAAGTGTATGGGCATAAATATAATGGATATACAACTATACTTCACCACTACATGTTTGAGTTTTCTCTTGAAAAAATCCACATAATTCTTGTGTAAGAAACCTTTACTTGGTAAAAAAAAATCTCTGGTGTAAGAAGTTACGTAGGCCCATCTTTTCTAATGAGTCATTAAAATAACCCAATTAATTCTTGATCAAAGAGAAACCCGATTAACATTTTCAGTTCTCACTTTGATATCCTTGCAGCATCTTACTTGGAAATTCAAATTGGACTGTTGGAATACGTATGTTGCATTACTAAAATACTTGGCTCTAGAAACTAAGTGAATGATCTCAATCTGTCCAGCAGCTTATAGTTAGAAGAGAAATTAGTAGAGAAACTAAATTGTAAATTGCATCACAAGCTGTCCCTTGTTAAAAAGTAGTTTCCTTTCCTTGTCTCTGATCACAGAAGCTTAATTAGTATGTTACGGGAGAGTATATTTCTAATTTTCGAGAACAATGTGACTTGTTCTTTAAAATACTAAAGAAAGGAGTAGAGATGGAAGATTATATCAGCCAACATTCAGTGGACTATGGAAATCAGAGGTGTTTTGAGGAAAAGCAGAGCAGCATTCAGAAATTTAAGTTAAATTGTTTAGCTTTATAATATTTTTTGGTGTAAACAGGTAGTGTTAGATCAATCAGAAGACATAATACAGCTATAGACTGGTTGTAATCCAGCAAAGTATAGGATCAAATGTAATTACAACTGACAACACTTTGAAGGTGGACTACTTTTTTTGATGTAGTATACGTGTGGATGTATAGATTAACTGTTACCTTTCTCCCAAAAAAACGCTAAAGGAATCTACAGGGTTTTTTTCTTCTTAATGTGCTGTTACTGTTTGAAACAGGTGAAAAGAATATATATACCTCTACCTGATGCTAGTGTTAGAAGACAACTTCTGAAACACAGACTAAAGGGGAAAGCTTTTTCTTTGCCTGGTGAGATTATATTTGAAAACTAGATACATTATTATTTAGTTGATGTTGTCTAACTACTGTCTGTTTATAGACCATAAAGTAGAGTTCCAATTAAATGAGGAGTTTTAAGCCCTTAATGATTTTAATGAAGTCAGTTGATGCTTAGTTCTATGTATTTGTCTTATCCGTATGTTTCAGTCACCAAGACCAATCAGCAATATGACATGTGATCTGTAGATAACCGCTAAATACATGCATGATAATGTGCAAGTTCTTAATCAAATATCAAATGTATAAAATTAAACAAAAGAGAAAAGGAAAATGTGAAAGACCCTTTTGGGTGGCCCAATTGATTGAGCTTGGGACTTCCATGTTGGAGGTCTCAAGTTCGAATGCCCTTGCTTTTGTTCGAATGCCCTTGCTAGCAAAAGCAAGGGGTTTACCTTCTGGGTCGAGCCTGGTGCGAGCTACCTCTCTTGCATAGTAGCGGAGGTTTTACCTTGTGTGCACCCCACGGGTAGCGGTTGCTGGTTTCCCTTGTCACCAATTTTTTTTTTTTTTTGAAAGAACTTGAAGTTTTTGTCTAATTTAAACTGGGTATAAGGAATCTCTTTTAATTCATCACCCCTCACTTCTTTTCCTTCCATATCAGCTTGGAAAAATTCTATTACGATTGAACTTGTCTTATATACTTCTGAGCAAAAAGTAAGATAGTTGCAAGCTAGAGTTCTTATAAATACTCCCTCCGTTTCAAAATGGATGACTTTCTTTTCTTTTTAGTCTGTTTTAAAAAGAATGACCTCTTTCTTTTTTTGGTTACATTTTTATTTCAACTTTCCATGTGGTATGTTTAAGGCCACAAGATTAAAGGGCAGTTTTGTGTATTTCACATAACTTTAATTTAGTACCACAAGATCCAAAGTCTTCTTTATTTTCTTAAACTTCGTGCCAAGTCAAACCAGGTCATTCTTTTTTAAAATGGAGGAGTATTAGTTTATCACCAAGTTTTCCCTACTACAAAAATCTTGTGCAATCACCACTGGCTTAAGGCTGATGAAAAGAAAATGCTTTACTTCTGTTCTTCATTTCCGTGACACAAGTTTGTCCTCTATGTGAAATAATTATACTATGCTATCAATAAGTTTAATATGCGTTATGGAGTTATCTTTCTTAAGGTTACTGATAATCCTGCTCGAACTGTTTTTCTTATACAAATGTTTATGAGGATGACAGAGGGTCAAATCTTATCATTTGAAGGACTTCTTATTATATCGGAGAGACCGTTCCTTTTTATTTTGTGAAATATTAAGCAGAGTCAGTTTAGTTGCCTGCTGTTGCAATGTAATCTAATTCAGTTTTCTTTACTGGATGATAGGTGGAGATCTAGAACGACTGGTGAGAGACACAGAAGGTAAAAAGTGCTAAAAGTTTTGCTTAGAAATTCTCTTAGCTGAACATCTGATTTTTAAGAAACCCTGATCAACATATCTCGTTGTTATGTGAAGTTCATCTGAAATCTACATTTCCACCAGGGTATTCTGGAAGTGATCTTCAAGCCTTATGCGAGGAGGCTGCAATGATGCCAATCAGAGAGCTTGGTGCTAACATTCTCTCTGTCCAGGCAAATCAGGTGGTAACTCTTCTGGAGCTTACACTGCTACCTCTTGAATTTGTTTTGCCACTATAGTTAATGATTCCACATGCAATGATAAGCATAATGCCAGTAGTAGTTGAAATACTGCTCCTAAGATGTTCTTATGTTCTTCTATCGAGTTGAATTCTGAAGATTACTCTTCCCATGCTCATTTAGGTACTCCATCCCGGTCACAATTTATTGGACTCACTTCTCATTTCGGGTTATCTCAAAATATTTGACTCTTTGTCATGAAGTTTATACAGATTAAATTATTGTCAAGAATTAAATTCGTTTGAAATTTGAACTCTCTTCTCAGTCAACTTTGTCAGATACAGGACCGAAGGAGTATCCATACTCCTAATTAGTTCCCTTGAGAAACCCGAGGTTGATGTCATTTGTCTGAGATGTCAGTTTGAGTTTGTTATACACCTTTGGATGCACTATCTGAAATTGGATAGCATGATATCTTAAAAGCTTAGTGAAGAGGAGGGTTAAGACAATTTGGAAATAGCATTTTTAAAGCTCTATGTTGGCACTATAATTCTATAATTTGTTTGATTCTATCTCCGAGGGTTGAAATTATATTTATATCTTTGATAATTCTGGCCACCAAATATAATGACCAACACTTGAAAGCAAGTCAGTTTGCGTACCAACCATGTTAATCGATGAATAACATTGTGGGTATTGACTCTTCCAAAATTGGTGTTTCTTATTTTATAGGTGAGGGGTTTAAGATATGGAGATTTTCAGAAGGCCATGACAGTGATTAGGCCTAGCCTGCAAAAGAGCAAGTGGGAGGAGCTTGAAAAGTGGAATCAAGAGTTTGGTGCAAACTAAAGGCTCGACTCTTGAACATTCTATGCAATCTCAAGTAAGCTAAAACAAAAGTTCACGACAGGCCAGCAGATGATAAATTTGTTTCTTGGGCAGATCAGCATCCTGACTGTACGTGTACATACTTAAGAATTTAAATTTGATTATTAGCCAAAATTTGGAGTATATAATTCTGAGGGAATCATGTCTAGATGATCACGACATGTGTTCTGTGGTTCCCCGTTATGTGTAGACGTTTGTATAGGAATTGACAGTTGAATACACACTTTTGTTGTAGTGATGATGCTCTTAGCTCTTCCTACACTTTACCATCAAATAAATTCATTTACGAAGGGAGTGTGATGTATAACCTCCTCTATGACATGAAGCTATATAGAAGAGGGTGATTTTTGAAATTTATATTTCATATAAATATGTTGAATTATGACATGCAAATGGTAAAAGAAATTTAGTATATCCGATCACTATGGTAAAAATAGCAATGATGGATCATCAACTCCAGTACAATGTCTTAAAATTTGAACAAGTAAAAAATAATATTTTTAAAATATATTTTGGAATTTCAAGGTGTAAAACTGAAGTCCAGGACATTATCTTTTGTAACTTAAAACATGTGGACTCGAACATAAAATAATTAGGTGTTTTATAACATTTTAATTTTGTATAGCAGGATCAACTCAATTAACGTTGGGTGATGAATATATTTTACTGACTATTTTTAAAGAAGGAAGTCATGTTACTTGAAATCTCATATCATTTTTTTTTATATGAATATTTTTTAAAAAGTTGGTAAAAAATTCACACATACAAATGAAGTTAGAGTATCTACTTTCTTTACTATATGCATTTTTCAAAATTGGCATATTCAAAGACATAAATATTTAAAGTATGAACTTTAAACTATAATTTATACTTTAAAATAAAATAAAATAAAATTGTATAGCGCTAAATTAATAATAATTCAACTATACACTTTGAAACTTTCCACTTTTTTTTTATATAAATTATGATAATTTAATCAAGACAAAAACAATAAAATGATCAGGTTATAACTAAAATATACAATTTAAACTATCAAGATTAATACTGTAGAATACAAGGTAAGCAATTGAGTAGCTGAAATGTTAATGTATATAGATACTACTAGAAGCCTAGAACACCATTTTAAGACATGTTGATTGCCCAAAAATCTATCAGTAAACAATAGCAATACTTTTAGTTACCTATTTTATGATATTGATTTTGGTAAATTCAATCTCACAAAATTTAAAAATCTTTCATTTGTTTCTAAGTTTCTCACCCCTTGCATTCTGTATTCCTTTCTATACGTGTACACCACTTTATAGATCATATCTTGGCCTTTTTTATGTCTATCTAAAAAAAATAATTAAATATCTTGTTAAACTTTTTTTTTTTGGTCTCAATTTATGTGAAGGTATTTAAATTTTGGAAATAAAATTAATACTCTAGGTTCTCAAAGAGAAAAGAGTTATTTGAAGCTCACATAGACATGTTCAATTTAATTTAGTTTGCATACGGAATATGTGTTTAGTAAAATTTGTTCAATCACCGATGTATATTAGATATTTAGGAGTAAATAATATATACTTACTCATCTAATAATCATCAGACAAGCTGTTGACGGTAGCAACAACTTAGATAACAAGTATAGCAAGAAAGAACTCTTAAATATAAAAAAAGAAGTGAAAGGAAGTCCACAAAAGAAGAGCCTTTGAATAGGTCATGTTCTCTAATATGTTAAGAACTCTGTGTAAGGAATCAACAAAAGCAACATATTTGTTGCTTTTTTGTGTAGACAAATTTTTTTTTGTTACTTTCCTACACAGAGCTTTTCGCATACTAGAGAACGTGATCTCCACAAAGCGCTCATCTTTTATGTCTCTCGTTCACTTCTTTTTGCATTTGAGAGTTATTTCTTATTCAAATTATCATAATAAGATATATGACATATAAATTTTTTGTTGAATGTGTGTGAATCTCAAACATGTAAATTTGTAGAAAAGATAACCAAAAATGAGACATAAGTGCACAAATTTATATATATATATATATATATATATACCATGTTGCCCATGGTTCAAGGACCTAATGACATTAATTATTATAGCAATTGATTATGTTTCCTTATAATATGTAGAATAATATTCATATTTGAATATACTATTATTTTAAAAGTGAGTAAAAAATAAACTATGATTAGATTTCTTTCATTATGAAACACAACTTCAAATTACGTTTCAAATTTTCACAATTAAATACTGATTTTCAAATAAAGTGAAATTTATTAGAAAAAATGTGAATCATAATTTTTTATAGTCAAATAGATAAATTAGAAGGTAAAAAAATGAGCACCACACAAGTAACTCTTTTTTTTTTCTTCATGTCAACAAAAAAGAAAACATAGTTGCTACAACGACAAAAAAATTGTCTTTTTGAATTTTTGAGTATATCTTACCATTGAAAATTAATAGAACATTTTAAAAAAATTTGTTCATTCACTTTAATTTATCTTTTATATTAAAAATATTTTTCACTTTCAGCATATCAAGAGATTTTTTCATGTCTTACCTTCAACATTAATTACTTAATCCACAAATTATTTTTTGAAAATCAAGAATTATATATCAACTCATATAAAAATTGTGATAAAATATCTATATAATTATTAATCTAAGAAACATGTAAAATTTAAAATGGACAAATAAAATAAATGATGTAAGTATAAAATATAAATGAAGCCAAAAAAAAAAAAAGCACCAGAGAGGAGAATAAGTAGGCAACACAAGCCGACATGTTCACATTGTTTTGCCTGTTTATTCCCCTATATATATATATATATATATATATATATATATATATTGTCATTGTATGAAAGCTCAAAGGTGCTCAGAGACAAGAGTGTTGTTGGCTTTGGTAGATTGCTTCTCACTATTACATTCTAGATTTTAGTCAGCAACAAATTTTGAAAAATATTTTTTGGGACAACATAAAAGAAAGCTGAAATATTATCTTCAATGTGGAGGCCATGTATAGAAAGAATAAAAATTTCAATGTAGGAATGAAAAATTAAGGAACAAAGAGAGGCTTTTATAATTGATATGAGGAGCTTTTACAAAATAAAACTTGACAATATAATAAATAACATTCCATATATATTGATTTACACATATTTGAATAGAAGTCAAAACTAAATCAAATCTATCAAATTTAAAAGAACCTACCAAAATATAATTTTATTAAGAAAATCATTATCATAAAATATGTAAATAATTAAGTGTTACAGTCCACATTCATTGAATTGTTCAAGTTTCAAATCTACCAATCTTAAAAGACATATCAAATCATAATATTAGCAAGAAAATCATTATTGTTAATAATATGTAAATAAATTGTTATTCTCTTTAGTCCATATTCAGTAAATTGTTGAGATTTCAAATCTCTCACTCTCAAAAATTTATTATAATCATATTCTTAATTAGCAAGAAAATCTGTATCATAAAATATGTAAACAGATTATTAGTCCCTCTGTAACGACCCGCTAGGTCGTTTTGAGAACTAGGACTAGTTTGACTCCTTTTGGAAAATTAAAGGGGGATATTTAAACTATTCGGTAACTACGAGTGCCTAATTGAGGAAATTTTTATTAAATTAGTATATAGTTAATAGTTAGTGGGTCATATATATAATTAATTTAATACCTTTATACTTGACCATGTATTGGATAAATTAGTGGGGTAATTTTATTAATGTATTTAGTTGGTAGTTAAAGAGGATAGTAGTGAAATAAATAGTGGGTCACTTTCACCACTCTTATAATTAGTTATATGATATTTAGGAAAAATTATTCTGTAAAAGGAAAATAAGGGTTTAGCCAAGAGAAATCATATCTGTAGCAGTCACGAAACGATTGTTAAACAAGATTGAAGCGTCGGTTTAAGGTATTCCATGAAATTTTCTTTCCTTTACAAAGAGATATTAATTGATAAGGTAGGAAAATTTATATTATCATGTTTCAACATAATCGAGTTACGATTGTTGTTAGCGTAGGAATTCAGGTTGACTAGTTAATCTGTTATTCTAGAGTTAATATATTGTATATAAGCATTCTAATTACTACCCACAAATTGCTAAGGTTGAGAGTTATAAATCCGATGTTGTTGTTGTTGGTATTGACTAGTTAAGGAATTAATTAACAAACTAGTATTATGTGATGAAGGATTTAGATATTAATTTAGTATGGGTGGCATCAGCCATCAGTTGCTGAATGATGGAAGGAAAAGATTGACAATTAAATTAAAATTATATATATATGGAATAAAATTAGAAGTGGGTTATTAATATTGATTATTTATCACTGATGGCTAATGGGAAGTGGGGAAATATACTAAGATTATGGCATTGAATGTATTATTATTAAAGGGATAGAAATTGGCCATATTAGTTTGGAGAAAGAAAGAACACAGTCTCGTTCACAGTGCAAATCGTTATTCTCTTATATTGTTTTTTTTTTTCTATCTATTTATCAAATTAGTTACTAGTTTTTAAGATATTGAGATAGGTAATTAAATATTAGGTGTATATTATATGATTTAACATTGAATCTAGGGTACTTGGAGAGGTTAAGGTTAAGTTCTTAGCTTGAAATTTGATGAATTGGCATATAAAATATACCAAGATTTGGCGTTTGATTAGAGATATGAGTGAGTTTAGGATCTATGATATACCTATAATAATTTGAATGTCCACAAACTCGCTTACTTATGAATATTGCATCATTGGTAGATCGTGAATATTCCAAAACTTAACGAAAAGGGGAAGGAACTATCTTGAGGATTCGTGACACGAGCTCGACACTTGAGGTATGTTAAGACTTTTTAGACTTGTTGAAGGACGTTTTCCTAATTCAAGATTAAAAATGGAAATAGACAAAGAGGTAAGGGAAAAAATGGTGGTCTCGTATCAATGGTGTGACGGGCATTGGTACGAGTACCGATGTTATAAAAAAAAAGAAAATTTCTATTATAGAATGTGGATTGAAATTTGAGAATGCCAAAGCATATGGGCATTAGCTGATATATTATTGACTTGAATTCCTTGTGTGATTGTGTTTTATTTATTTCATCCGTATAGTTGTGATAATTGAGGTGGGTATGTATTATGTTCATATTGATTGATTGAGATGCATCATCATCCCCTCTATTGAAATAATATTGTGCATATGCATAGACGTGAGACTGAGTATAAGTTGGGCACGTGGAGATCGTCCGTGCTGGGGATGGTGAGATGTTAAGATTGTAATTTGGGCACGTGGAGACCGTCCGTGCGAAAATTATTTGATATTATGATAGTGCGTTGAGATCGTCCGCACAGACACGTGGAGATCGTCCGTGTCGGTATATGGACCTCGCGAGTCCCCCATGGGTCATGAACTCTCGATGTATTTCCGAGGAGTATCATGTATATACGGTTGAGTGAGTACTGGGTATTCTGAGACATATCATTACATGGCATCATATTGCATTGCACTTCATCCCATCATTCATTCTTGATGACTATATGTTTCGTTGGTGTTTGGAAAATATTAAATGTTGATTTCCTTTATTGATGAAACTTAAATAGTAAGTGTAATATATATATATACTTGTACAATCTAAGAAATTATTTTCTTATATAACTCCCGTCACTACTTCTTCGTGGTCGGTCAATGAGACATATTGAGTACACGTGGTTTCGTACTCATACTACACTTGTTGCACTCTTTGTGGTGCAGATTCGATTCCAAGTAGGAGCACATCTCGAGGAGCAGTTTGAGTCCGAGTTTGGAGTGTCTTGGAGTTGTGGTGAGCTGCTTGGCTGTTCCGTGGCCCACACCTCCCTCTATCTTTTACTTATTCTGTTATTCAGTATTCAGACAGGATATCCCTTATGTTAGATTTGCCTTTTTGGTTTCAGACTTGCATCGTATTTTAGAAGCTCTTGTACTTAAGACACCAATTCTTGGGGTGGTATATTTTATCTTCCGCATTTCGTACTTATAAGGAACTCATGTTGGAGATTCTTGCTAAGCGTTGGTCTTTTTACTCATTTGATTGGTTTAGTTGGGTTAGTATGTTGGGTTGGCTTACCTATTGGTTGGGAACATAGGTGCCATCACGACTTGAAAAAAAATTGGGTCGTGACACCCTCTAGTCAACATTCATTAAACTGTTGAAATTTTAATTCTATCATCTTAAAAATCTATTAGAAAAATATTCTTAATTAGCAAAAAAAGTAATTATCATTAAAAATATGTAAATAAATTGTTACTCCCTTTAGTCCACATTCAGTTAATTGTTGAGATTTTAAATCTATCACTCTTAAAAATCTATTAGAATCATATTCTTAATTAGCAAGAAAATCAGTATCAAAAAAGATGTAAATAGATTATTAATCTCTCTAGTCAACATTCAGTAAATTATTGAAATTTCAAATCTATCACTCTTAAAAATCTATTAGAATCATATTCTTAATTAACAAGAAACTCAGTATCATAAAATATGTAAATAGATTATTAGTCTCTCTACTTAACATTCAGTAAATTGTTGAGATTTCAAATCTATCACTCTCAAAAATCTAAAAATCCATTAGAATCATATTCTTAATTAGCAAGAAAATCAAAATATCATAAAATCTGTAAATAGATTATTAGTCCCTCTAGTCAACATTCAGTAAATTGTTGATATTATTTTATAGTCCAAAATAAGTGAATATCTCAAAGTTTAAGAGAATTATGAGACCTTTTTGCATAGTTACCGTTCCTTCTGATGAGGTTCTTAGGTACTTATCATTTTCTAGGACAATAACTTGAAAAAATAATAAAAAGGAGAATAGAAAAAAAATAGTCTTTTAATTTATATCATTAATATTTTTTCTTATAGGGTGTGTCATTAACTGTTCAAGCGCATTATTAATTTAACTTTTTTTAGTCAACCTTTAAATACCTTAAAGTAATTTTCTTTTCTCTATATACACTAATATGTTAACGATTCAATTTCGTACTTTATAGTCTATAATATTAATCTTGATAGTTTAAATTATTTTGACTTCTCTTTTTAATAGTATTATGACTATTTCATTGGTTTGTATTGATTGAATTACATAGTATCTAACTTTTAAGGAATAACATTGTATGTGATTGTCCTTCTATATAATTGTAAGTAAACATACTGTGATGTCTTTTTTAAACATAATGATAGTGCATCGAATTAAATAGAGACACTGAGAATATAGATTTAATAAGATTGATCAAAATACCCATCCTAAAATGGTTCTTACATTTGAGATTTTTTTGGGCGACATAAAAAAGGTTATAAATATAAGCATGTAGGGAAGGAGGAATGTTTTTTTTAGAATAAAAATTGACAATAACTTAAGTTAAAAACTAAAAACATTTAAAGAGAATATATTACACATTAAAGTTTATCTTGCCACTCTTTAATTATGAATTTTATTTTTTCAATAAGTAATTTTTTCTTAAACATTAACGAGAATCTATTACATGTAGATGACTAAACGAGAAAAACAACTTCTCTACAAAAAAAATCTCAAAAATAAAAATATATTTTCTCTCTAATTTGTCCTCTTCTTTAAATGTCGATCGCCACTTATAAAAAATTCTGCATACGCCAGAGGAGGCAGAGGTTGAGTGCTGGATTTAATCTCTCGAGAAGCTGGTTTCTTGAGTTGCTCAATCTCCCTTTGCGTTGCTTGAGCATGCTCCAACTGAATCTCAAGTTTCTGCATCTTAGCCTTTTCAACTTCAAGTGTTTGTTCTTGTTCGAGATGTGCTATCTTTGTATTTTCGATTTTCTTCTTCAAAGATTCTGTTTTCTTCTTCAAGTTTTCCATTATCGTTTTTATTGTTTCAATATTCTCCTTGGCCTTCCTATGTTCTCCTCGAGTATGATTGATAAATCCCTCAACGTCAATTGCATTGAGTATAGCACTTTCATTGTTTTTCTTCAATGTAGACAAAAATGACATGATTTATTTGGATGTATTTTGCAAATTGCAGAAATGAGAATTGTACTCTATGAATACTAGATGTTGTAAGAGAGACACTGAAAAACAAACAGAGAAAAGTAAAGGAACCAAAGAAGGATTTTTATAGTTGGTGTGAGATTTTTCTTAAGATAATATTTGGAAATTTAGTAAATAACATTCTCGCTCTCTCTCTATATATATATATTTATTGATTTAAATTTGATTTGACTATAAAAAAACCAAACTTATCAATACTGAAACCTACCAAAAATATGATCTTAATTATTTATATGAAAATAAACCTCATAAAATAGGAAAATATTTATTAGTATTACTAATTCATTATTTTCCCAGTCAACCCAAATTGAATAGAAGTCTAATGCTAAAAATCCATAATTGACCTCCAAGAAAGTTAAGTAATTATCTATTAAATTAAGGGATGGGATAATTTTAGAAATTTCCCTGCAGGTTTCACTTTATAACACTCATCTCCCTTGTGGTTTATAATATTACGTTTACCTCCCTAATTACAATTTACTTGTAACCATTCTTTAAGCCTATTTAAAATAAGCATAAATTAATTTTGATTTGACAATTTTATCCTTCTTTATATTAATTTCTTCATATTAATAAATATTTTACAAAAAATAACTCATTTAGCAAATACATTAAAAATAAATCAGCACAAATACGTATTTTTTTTATCCAACAAAGACCAAAGTCTTCATTCAAGCTAACCCGTCATTTTCATTGAATATTAACTCTTCATCTCCATTCACCTTTACCAATTCACGTAGATTTTTTCCCACAATAACTCATCAATTTCCGACAAGAATTTCTTCAAATAGATTATTAAAATGAACTCCCCAAGAGAGAAATTCGATAAGAACGGTCAGATTTTGTTCTAGTTAAACATTTTTACGAGCGAAGAAGTAACATGATCTGACGAATAGAGATAAATCGTTGAAAATCCTATCTAAGCTTTCATATATAAGGGTGAAATTGTCAAATCTATATTAATTTATATTTATTTTAAATAGGTTTAAAGAATGATTACAAGAAAATGGAAATAAAGGAGGTAGACGTAATATTGTAAATCACAAGAGAGATGAGTTTTATAGAGCGAAACCTGGAGGGTTGTCTCTGAAATTATCCCTTAAATTAAATAACTTTTTCCATTTTAATAAAAGGAATTTATAAATTTGATTTCTATTATTAAATTCAGATTAAAAATATAATGTAAAACAAATTATTTTTCTATATATGTTGAACAGAGTGGGTTGGAGTCTTCACAGATTTGACCTAATATCAGCCTAGAAATGAGAAATAGGTGGTACTAATATAAATCAACTGAAGCTAATCATTATCAATAAAGTGAAAATTTAGATAGTTAATCGACTTAACTACTTATAGGACCTCCTTATGAAAAATGCTTCCAAACTCTAACATGGAAATGTAGGAATGAATTGTTTACTCTATAAGAGACAATAAGTTATTTAGTCATACCTAAACATAAATTTACGTCAGGAAAAGTGTTATTCTGTTATGTGAGATTGTATTTATGATATTGAAAAGTGTTATTCAAAAAAAAAGTTATTTTAAATTATTTAACAGTAAATTTAATTAGATGTACTATTGAATGTCAAACTAATTAACAGTAAAGTTATTTCAAATGGGACTCAAAAGTCATGACCAGAAGAGCCTAAAAAGGCCCTAATTCAACCACAAATATTAGGGTTTTAGTTTCTAGCTTTTCCATCAAATTATGGTTTTATTAGTTTTAGATTATCTTTTAGGATTTTATTAAGTTGGCAACCACCTTTTTTCTCTTGTATATGAATATTGTGTTTTTCATTCTTAAGGACACATTACACTCAGATTATTAATAATAACATTGAGAATTCAGTTGTCAACTATTAGTTTCATAGTATAAGGTAATTCTTCTTGTGACATCTTTGATTCAAACTAATTGTTGATTTAAGTTGCTCATTAAGTAGTCAAGATCTAAATCTATCGTTTTGATTCATTTTCTCAAGTTAAGACGTTAGATATCTTTCGTATCTATATTATTACTTGGATTGTGCCAAGTCTTTAGAACATTGTGTTCTGGAAAATTCTTGAATTGTTCTTCAAAAATTTTCACATAACTTCATTTCTAGTTTTTAGATTTTTTTCCTTTTTGATTTCACACATCTACATATTCACTTCTAAATTTGGAATCTTTCTAACCACATGTTTATGATTATATAATTCAATCAAGACAAAACAAAAAATATCATGTTATAACTAGAAATATTGGTTTAAATAATTTATTAAATTATCAAGACTAATATCATTGATGCTAAGGTAAGAAATTGAGGTATTACATTAAACGATTTTAAGGTAGTAACTATTGATGACATGAAAAGTGAACTAACAATAATAATTTAATGCACCTAAAGGTGTAGCCTAGTAACTAATGAAGTGGTGAGAATCAAGTCTCAGATTCAAAATGTGGACCCAAAGTTTAAAAATTGAAAGACCATTTTGTCTATCCAATAAAAATCGATCATTTTACTCTTTAATCTAAAATTATTTCAATATAATTTATGTACTAAAAAATAAACTTACTTTATAAAAAAATATTTAGGTGAAATATACTTTGATTAATTTCTTATGATGGATGTACACTCTCTCTATTGTTTATAATCTTTTTGTCTTGTGATACTTCATGTGGAAAAATAATTCAAACATGACAAATCTAAATATAATTAGTATTAGGTTAAAATTAAAATTATATCCGTATAAATTAATTTATTACAAGTTTGACATCCATAATCTTCTTCTCCACCTTCTTAATTGTGTCTCATCTATCGTGACAACAATATCTCCGACTTGAAAAGAAGAGTTTATTTTTATAAAAAATAATTAAAAATATATTTGAAAAAATTAATATGTCAAAAAATAAAGTTGTTATATATAAAGGTGGACGGAGATTTAATGGACAAACACGCCTAGAAGCATTTTTAGACAAATATATGATCTAGTCAATGTTCAGATGTGTTTCGCTAACCGTTTTGTAATAGTTAAGATAGAAAATTCATACGGTTAATAATTTATATATGAAACTCAATAAAGTGGAATAGTTTAAGTGTATTTTTACCCTTAACTAAATATTATGGTACAAGTCAGGGTCAAAGCTATAACTGACAAAGAGTGCTAAGCCAAACACCCTTCGTCGAAAAACTAGATCGTGTATATAAATAAAATATTTATTATTATGTGGACATATGAATAAATGAACATTCTTAATTACAACAAAGATTTATAGTCTAGCCGTAAGCTTATTCAATAAAGAGCCTAAGGTCCCTAGTTCAATTCCTTGCATTTTAGCACAAAAAACAAATTAAAAGGAAAGGAATAGAAATAGTTATCCAGAATTTTATAGTTTCTTTATATTTTCGATCAAGTAAATTATTAGATTAACACCATCGTATGAATTAAATTTAAAGATAAACTTAAAAATCACTTTTCAGTTTTCACTATTATTCTTTTGATTATTTCTAAATTATTCTTTAAGAATCTCATTAGAAAATGATACATATGGGGAGAAGTTTTAACAATTCTCCTGAATTATAAAAAAATCTCTTATTTTCTTTAATTTTTTTTTTTGAAATCAATATGCATATTTATTAATAAGTACATGTTAAAATTTTCAATATTTTATATAGATAAATAAAAAAATAAATTTAGTATGAGCATAATAATTTTAATATACTTGAAAGTATTAAAAAAATAAATTTACACATCATTCTACAAATTAAATCACTTCACACGCAAATTAACCACAAAAACAAATAAATGTAAGAAATACATTGATAAATATGTATATATAACAAGGATAGTTGATTAAAAAAAACAGAACAAGGACAGTTGGTCTAAAAAATATAATTTTCTGTTTTTACTTTTTTTTTTTTAAGAAGTAAAAATTTTTAGTTTCTTCTCAATACCGAAAAAATTACTCTCCTCCTATTTAATCGTAGTTTAACTGATTGGCAAAATATCTTATCTTTTTCAATTAAAAAAATTATTTTTCTCAAAATAAGCATTTTGGCCTCCCAAAAACAATGCCACAATAAAATAAGAGTTTGTTTTGACATTGCTATTTGGAGGACAAAAACACTTACTTTGAGAAAAACATAATTTTTTGAAAAATTAAGGTGTTTGACCGATTAGTAAAACAATTTTGAACCTAAAATTTTTGTTCTTTTTAAAAAAACAAATGCATAAATAGATTTTTTTAAGACCATAATATATTTGTCATATAACATATTTATCAATATAGTGCTTATATTTAATTGTTTTAATGAAAAACTTTTACAAGTAGTAAATTTATGTGTAGAATATTTTTTAAATATAAATCAATATGTTAATAAAATATCAATAGTTAATTTATCTTTTTAAATACTTCTTAAAATAAGAAGTTTTTAGCAACAATATTAAACATTCTCTAAACATCTTTCCTATGAAATGCATATGAACCTAAAAAGGACAAACTAATGTATTGCCTGATCGCCCATTTTTTAGTCTCCTTGAGGATTTCCCATACTTTGTATAGTAACTCAGTGTATTTATGTCATAGTTTTTGTTCCTCTTATATGAATATTTTTTTTCTTACACTCACATAAATTATCTTTGATTGAGATAATCATTATAAGGAGGAGTTTTCACATGAAGAAAAAAATAAAAGTTCATAAATTATAAGCGTTCTGAGGAAATTGTTTTCTCCAAAATGTAAAAAAAAAAAAAGAAGTTATGTAGGAAAGCAAGAAATTTTTCTATTCTATGTGGAATTGAAATTTCCGTCATTATTTTTTCAATAGAATTAAGTATACCATTTATATCTGATAAACCAGATGGTGAATATATTATCCACCAATTCATTGAGGCGAAATCATCAAATGGGTGTTCCTCGGAGATATATGACAATTGAAAGAATATATGATCACAAAAGCATGAGTTGTCATATAGATATTGTCTCTTGTCATATTTTTGTGATCACAATTTTTTTTATTTGACATACTACAATTTAAGGAACCCTCAATTGATTGTTGCGCTTCCATAAATTGATGGACAATCAATCTAACATCTTATTTATCAAATAAAATGGTTCACCTATAACTGAAGAAATAATAACAACAAATTCAATCCCACACAAAATAAAAATTTGTTGCTTCCTTACATAAAGCATTTTAGAGAATGTAGTCTACTCAGAACACTTATATGTTATGAATTTTCTTTCACTTGCTTTTTTTTAATTGCATTTAGGAGCAATTTTTGGACATGATTATCATAATAAAAGGTACGCTACATATTCTTATTGAATGAGTGTTTGAATTTAGGATTGTCTCAAAAAGTTTGGGGGTTTAAAGTCATACTTCATAGAAAAATCTTACTTTTATGTTTGACGATAAAAATTAAATAACTATAAAATACTCAATGAAATTTTATTAATGAGGTCCAGAGAGGATAGGATGTGCGTGAATCTTATGAAGTAAGCATGTAAAAAATGTAAATTTTCAATAATTTTTTTTGAATATATACATAAATTGTGGGCCTAAAAAATTGAGGCACCAAAAAATTACTTTAGTGATTTTATGATCAAGATGACCTTATATGAATCTCGAACTAGAGTGCGTATAGAGGAAAACAAACATACATATTTATACAAGGAAAAAAGAAAATTGAGACATGAGTGCACAAATTACTATGTATCTATGGAAAAGTTCAAGGGGACTCACATATGTTGTTGATAATGGTTGATTGCTTCTCTCTATTGCGATCTAGATTTTGGTTCTTGAAAAATACTTTATGATGATAGAAAAAGAAAACTTTAATATAGTCTCTAAAGTGGAGGACATGTATAGAGAAACAGAGAAGGACGAAAAATTATGGAGCAAAAGAAGGGCTTTTATAGTTGGTGTGTGGTGTTTTTAACTTTTTTTTTTCACTCTCTCTCTTTATATATATATTGATTTATATTAGATTTGGTTAGAAGTCAAAATTAACCAAATCTATCAATCTTAAGAACCTATCAAAAACAATTAATAATGTGGACAAGAAAATTATAATAGTAAAATAGGTAAATATATTATTAGTATTTAGTCAACTTTGGCCTGGTCAATATTCAATTACCTTCTCTTGTTTTCATACACATTAATATATTAATGGCTCAATTTCATACCATATAGTCAATAATATTTATATTGACTCGTATTTTAATTTTAATTTGACAATTTCATTGATTTGACTTGATTGAATTAAATAATATTATTTTTTGAAAAAATAATTGAACATAATTGACTTAACCTCACCTAAAAACCTATCAAAACTCAAACTCAATTTTGAAAGTTAAATTTTGTTCTTGACTAAATTAGTTTTTTTTCTTCTTTATTTGGGTTAAAAAGTTGAACCTTAAAGAGATCCAAAGTGACACCCTTCAGAAGAACTGAAACTAGCAACCATGACCAAAAAAACCTAAAAAGGCCTTAATTCAACCACAAATGTTAGGATTTTAGTTCTAGTTTTCCATCAATTAGGATTTTATTAGTTCTAGATTATTCTTTTAGAAGTTTATTAAGTTGACAACCACCTTTTTTCTCTTATATATAAGAATAAGAGGGTTTTCCATTTTCAATGACACGTTGCATTGAGATTATTAATAATAAAATTGAGAATTTAATTGTCAACCTTTATTAGTTTCATGGTAAAAGATAATTCTTCTTGTGATATTTTTGATACATACTAAAATTCTTAAAATTACTCAGCAAGTAATGAAGATCTAAATATATCGTTTCAATTTATTTTCTCAAGTAAAGACATTGGATATCTATTGATAATCTATGTTATTACTTGGATCTTGCCAAGTCTTTAGAACATCACATTTTTGGAAATACTTGACTTGTTCTTTGAAATATTTGCTATAACTTTATTTCTCGATTTTAGATTTTTTTCTATATTGATTCCACACTTCAAAATGTTCAATTCTAAATTTGGAATCTCTCTGACCACTTATTATCATTATATAATTCAATTGAAGATAAAACAATAAAATGATTAGGTTATAGTTGAAAATTTTAAATTAGTTTAAGTAGTTTTAACTATCAAGACTAATATTAAGAATTCAAGGTAAGAAATTGAGACATTATATAATAATGTATGTATACACGAGAAAATAATTTTAAGGTATTTAAATATTGATTGCACGAAAATTGCACTAACAACAATAATTTAAGTCACCCAAGGGTATGTCCTAGTGGTCAATGAAATGGTTAAGTACCAAAGTCTCAGTTTAAATCTCAATGAAAACAAAACTACTAGGTGAATCTTCTTATTGTCCTAATTTTGCTGGACAAAGTTACTTGCTACATGTTGTTGGTGAGAAGTGGCACATATCTTGTGGAATTAATCAAGGTGCGTAAAATTTTTCACGATCCAAAGTAGACCCTAGGTGTAACTGGCATATAGAATCCCGAGAAGCCCTAAACAAGACACTTAGCATGCATCATACAAGATAATAGAAATAAAGATTTTTGAAGATAACATTTTATTCATCAAAGAGTTTGACAAAAAGTGAAAGTTTAACATAAGTCTTAAAGCCATCTAATTCATAAGGAAAGCGAATGAGACGTAATTCATACATCACATACAAAGTCTGAAATAAAATCACATAAAGCTATAAAATATCTCGATCCTCAAAACATGAGGACTCACTAATCACTTGAAGTACCCAATAGATGTCTAGCCATGAGTATGAGAGACAGAAACTTCGAATCCTATATTCATGAGATAATCTATGCACAAGTATGTATTAGTACAAAAAATGTACTAAGTAAAAGGCAATATGCATAAAAATAAGCATGCTAACATTAAGGACTTAAAACATGTAGGCATGATCACAATGAAACATTTAAAAGCTTCTAGAGAAGAGTTGACATGAAAATAATAACATATAGCCAAATACATTAACATAAAGGACATAAGGAAAGGTTAAAGAAAACATAGTTGTTTGAAGAATTTTAGTTTTAACCGACAATAAGACCATGAGAGTTATATCATGAAATCTAATACATCTCTCATATATACTGAAAGAAGGGGGATTTAGTTTCCAAGGTAGAATTCGTATATATCATCATTTTCTAAAGTGGATCCTTTAGCTAGGTCATTTAAGACACTATATAGGGGTACATAGTTTGAAACTCGAGGTTGCTATTAGAGACTACCCCATTTGAGCCCCTCCACTTCAAAGCTCGCTCGATGCTTAGTATAAATTCCAACGAAATAGGCAAAAGTCAAATATCAATTTAACATTGAAAATTCAATCACCAATACCAATCCATATCTTTCAAGATCAAAACGTAGAATATATTTTTAAACATAATTCAACATAGATGAGAAAACCTTTCATTAATGTGAATCCTTATGTGAGAAATACCTTTCACAATCATGGTCATAATAACATAATAACATGTAAGAAAAACTTTCATAATAGTGTTTACTTTCTTTTAAAAGCATAATTGAATCATTTACAATAGTTTCATGAAAATATGCATATCTTTATTAATACATAATTCATAACCTTCATCATGGGTTCTTAACAAAATCATGGATCATGCATGAATAAACATAAATTTAATTAAACATCATGAATTAACATGGAATCATGCATTATATGACTTAATCAACAAGAATATACCATAATCATTGGATCCATGGAGGAAAGGACTCCATGGTTTAAAACCACATACCTTGATCCTTTAAGCCAAAAATGATAGAGAATTGAAGATCTCAATGGAATTCTAGTTATTTTTATTCTTCATTAGTCTTGAGAGAAATTGGGGAGTTATTTTGGGAAATTTAAAATGAGAACGAACAAAAAATGATAAAATTGGGGATTGAAAAACTAGAGCTTAGGATAGAAGGTAAAATGACATAGTTTAATTTAAAACAATTAGGAAAAAAACCCCAAAAGTCTTTCAAAAATAATTATCGACTCAACCTACGGACCGTCTTTCTACGGTTCGTACTAGTCAACCGTAGACTATGTACTAGGACCATGATTTCACCTATCTTTTGACGGAACAATTTTGCAGTTTGTAGGTCTTTCTACGGTTCGTAGAAATCAACTTTTACCCTTAAAATTTACTACGACTGGGACTCACATGCAAGACTTGTCTACGACTCGTACATAGGATGAACGGACCGCCTTGGTGAACCGTAAAAAAGATATTAGGATTTGTTTTGAAAAAAAAAATATTTCCCCTTTTCCTACGGTTGTGATCCACGACATGTAGAAACTTTTACAGTCCGTAGATGAGATCCTTAAATTCAGACTCAATCCTACAATTTTTTTTCCTTTTGCAAATTCAGGTATCACAAAATTGGTCGGAACACCAAATTCCTAAATAATTTTTTTAATAAAATACGAATTTAGTTTTTTTTAATAATAATTTAGTTACCTAGTTTATGATTTTGAGAAATAATCAAGTTATTTATTGAATTCATATTAAATCAGAAGTAGAAGAAGGAAAAATCTATATTGAGAATTATAATTTGCAAGGATCCAAAATTAGTGTTCACATTATTTTTCTCAATTTTTCATTCACTAAATCAATTCTTCTTTTTAATTTTTATCTTTAATTTTTTTGTTTCATTTTTCCTTATATATCATTTCGTTAAATCATTTTATTAAAAACCTTTTTACTTTCTTTTATTTATTTATTACAAAAAATTAGTTACTATAAATATGTAAAACATATATTTATACGTATTAAGGTAAATTTAATGCTATTTTTTATCAAAAAAATTAATTCACATCTTCAGCTAAATATCTATATAACTATACTTATATCAAAGAGAAAATAAATCATTACCCCATTCAATTATAAACACTTTTTTAAAAGCGAAATGGCTCGATAGAGTTCTACTTGTATGCATTTGTAATTCGAATCCATCTACTTGACTATTTGTCAAATAAATCCTTAAACTAAATAAAACTCTATGTTTTAAGCGTGAAACACCAAATTTTGAACTAAAAGTAATTTTTTTTAAAAAAGAAAAGAATAAAAAGATAAAAAATAATAAACTATTTTCTATTTTTTCCACAATTTTTTATTCTTTTCCCACCCCCACCCATCTCCATTACTTTTTTTTTTCTTTCTACTCTCAAACACCCATTTCTCTTCTTTCTCATCTTTCCGGTCCTTTCTAATTTCTTGTTTCTCCATTCTTCTTCTTTTTTCACATTTTCTTCTTTTAGGGTATAGAAATGAACTTGTATTGTTGTTGTAGATACATATATTTCTTTTATTTTGGGGGTAATTTATAATTCATACAGTGATAAAAATTAACAATTTTGAAAATGTCTGTGAAATTAATGTTATTTATATTATTTCCTTAAATAATGAATGGCGCACAAGACGAGAATTTTTTTTTAGTGGAAGAATAAATTTATTTATTGAATTCATATTAAATTAGGCATAAAATATAAATTACTATTCTAATTCTTTTGAAAATTTTTTTATTTTAAAAGACCAAAAGTCTCACTTTAAAATTTTACAAAACATTAAAGGTGACTATATTTTTTACAAATTTTGTTCATCACCAATTATATTAATTTTGATACTTTATTATCTTAATCTGATAATTAATGTTATATATATATCATTTTCTTAAATGACTTGTTTTTTTTCTTTTTTCATTTTTTTTACTTTATTTATTTATTTATTTATTACAAGAAATTAGTTAATATAAATTTGTAAATATACATATTAACGTAATTTGATTTTATTTTTTATTAAAAAATTATGTCATTTCTTATCTAAAGATCTATACAACTATATCCATACCAAATAATAAAGTTAAAAATTGAAAATAAAGACACTTTTTTTTAACTTAAGACAATATCTAATCCCATCTATTTTTTTGAAATTTTTCTTTTATATATATATATATATATATATATATATATATATATATATATATATATATATATATGTCTTGAAATCATCAAACGTATAATTTTCAATAAATCATTATGAAAGCTATCATAAACAATGTATTCACAATTTCCTTATCTCACGAAATTGATTAAAATTCGTGAATACTTTTTGATTGAATTTTAAATAAAAATTTATTATTTTAATGAATGAATGGTATCGTGTTTTAACTAAAGTTAACTGAAAGTGGATATAATATTGTATTAAAATTTTAATTTGGTAATTTAAATTTCAAAAAATGTTATAACATTACCACGTCAATTTTTTTTTTAAAAAAAATAATTCTTTTATATGATGTCAACCTAATGTGAAGATACTAGTTTCTTCTTAATTATTTTATTTAAGAGGAAAAACAAATTTTTGCTCTAATCAAAACATATTTTGTCATTTTTTATTTCTACTTAGTTTATAAAAAGAACATTTTAAATTGTTATTTTCCTAGTTAATGTATAATTATGTGAGTCATTAGGTATTACGTGAGAGGTCATCTTTGAGACCCCTTGTGGCTTTCCCACATTGGTATAGTAACTTGTGTACTTATGTCAAAATTTTTATTTTCCCCTTCTATAAATATACCTTTTTTCTCATTTATACACACATTCAACATGAGATTTGTTATCGTATTTCTTATCGAAATAATTATGGCAAGAAAGAGCTTTCAAATAAAAAAAATTGAAAGGAAGTTCATAAAATATAAACATTCTAACAAGATTGCGTTTTTTTGAAAATGTAAAAGCTGTTATGTAAGAAAGAAATAATTCTTTCCATTTTGTGTGGAATTCAAATTGTTGTTATCCTTTTTTCAATTGAATTAGGTGAACCATTTATATTTTGAAAACCAGATGTTAAACCTATCATCGACCAATTTTTGCGAGCAAAATTATTAACTGAGCATTTTTCAAGTTGTGAGGTGACAATTGAAAGAATTTGTGATCACAAAAACATGAGTTGTCAAATAGATATTGGCTCTTCTCATATTTTTGTGATCACGTTTTTTACTTTCAATTGCCATCATCTAACTTGAGGAATCCTCAATTCATTGTTTTGCGAGCAAAATTGATGAACAATCAATTCAACATTTTATTTATAAAATATAAATGGTTCGTCAACAATTGAAGAAATAACTATAACAGTCTGAATTCCCCATAAAACAAAAAAAATAGTTGCTCTTTTACATAAAAGCATTTTGCATTTTAGAAAACGTGGTCTACAAGAACACTTGTATTTTATGAATTTTATTTCACTTCATTTTTTGCATTTAAGACCTTTTTTTTCATGATTATCACAAAAGGTATGCTACATAAATTTGTCTTTAATGAGTTTTGAATCTATGGCCACTTCAAAAAGTTTAGGGTTTTAGTGGCCTAAAGTCAAACTTCATAAAGAAAAAAAAAATTGGTTGACATATATTTATTGAATAGCTATAATTCTATAAATAAGATCTGTAGATTGTAGGATGTATGAGAACCTTATGAAGTAAGCACATAAAAAATGTAAAATTTCAATGAAAAAAATACAATATAAAATTAGAATAATAAAACCTGACTAAAAAATTTGAATATATAGTAAAAATTTGTGGGCCAAAAAAATTGAGGTGCCAAAAGATTGTTTTAAAGGTTTTATGATCGAGATGACCGTATATGAATCTCAAAACAGAATGTATACAGAGAAGAATAAACATGCGTACTTATATAAGGAAAAGAAATTAAGACATAAATGCACAAATTATTATATTGGTGGTAAAGCTCAAGGGGACTCAAATATGAGCCCTCAAGCAGCATTAGAAAGAGTTGTTAGTGTTGGTGGATTGTTTCTCCCTATTACATTCTAGATCTTAGAAAATGTTTTTGGACGATTGAAAAGAAATCTTAAATATAGTCTCCAAAGTGGAGGACATGTATAGAGAAATAGAAAATGCAATAGAGGATGGAGAATTATGGAACAGATGAAGGGCTTTTTATAGTTGGTGTGAGGCATTTTTACAAAATAAAATTTGAAAATATTATAAATAACTTTTTATATATATACATATATATTAATTTAAATTAAATTTGGTCAAAAGTCAAATTTAACCAAATCTTTCCATCTTACAAACCTGCCAAAAACATTAAATAATCTTAGCAAGAAAATTCTTATATTAAAATAGGCAAATACAACATTATTATTATTATTATTATTATTATTATTATTATTTAGTCAACTTTTGCCCGGTCAACATTCAAATACCTTATATTGGTTTCTTGTATCTATATACGTTAAATGTCAACTACTCACCATGTAGTCTATTAATCTTGATATTTTAGATAACTTTGACTCACAATTTAATTATAGTTGGAAAAATGCATAAGTACTCCTCGATCTATGTCTGAAATTTTAGAGACACACTTATATTATACTAAGGTCGTATTACCTCCTGAACTTATTTTCTAAGTAATTTTCTACCCCTTTTCGGTCTACATGGCACTTGATATGTAGGCAAAACTTCTATTCTTGATAATATTTTTGGTTCTTTTTTATTCTTGTTTCTCTTTTTTTTTAAAAAAAAAAGTCACCTCTGATTCAAGAACAAAACCTTTTTCTTTTATTGTTTTTAATCATAAAATATTCCATGGATTCTACTCCTAGAAAAAGCCTTAGGTGAAGGCTTCGACGCAATATTATCAGTCTCGTTAAATCACATTTTGAATTAAATACATTCATTTTATTCCCCATAAATAAATATGAGTTAGCGTGCAAGAAAAAAAGAATATGAGTTAGTGATTCATGTCATCAATAGCGAGATTTCTTTATCTACTATAATTAATTCGCCAAGGAAAAAAAATAAGAAGAAAGATGTTAGTGCAGATTCTCTCATTATAGATTAGTTATATGTTTTAACCTTACAATATTCATAACACCACAATTAATCAAGTATATAACCATTTTGTAGCATCATCAAGTTAATTCACATGAAGTGCAATGTTGAGTAACCGATTTGTGTCAAGTTCAAATTTTAACAACTATAAGAATGAAAAATAATTGATGGATTTATTGGTTAAATATTAATGGTGATTTGTGATTTTAAAGTTACAATATGTTACAGTGTATATAGTTTGATGTATGATATGACTAAATCCGTGATGATACATTGGTTTAAAACTATATTAGATATTGATTTATAATTGATGATAAAGTTAATTTTAGTAATATGTTATAATCCTATAATGCTTAAACACCTTATATAATCTAATCAAGCATGTCTCAATTTTTTAATATCATCAAATTAATTGACATGCTATATATATATATATATATATATATATATATGATTTAACCTTAGTGTCAAGTTTAAATTAATCTTATTCAATTTCACCAAAATGAATAAATTACATCAAATTATAACTAAACAAAAATTTTAAAATTAAATTTATACATTAATGGTAAAGTTAATTTTTGGTTATATATTTAAGCCTACATTGGTGTAAAAAATTTTCTAAAAAAAAATAATTTAAACCAAAAAAAGTGAAGGAAGAGGATTAAAAAACAAACAACTTTTGGAAAATAAATGAGGTAAAAATGGAAAAGAAAGTTAAAACAGAAATATCTTAAGAAGAAGATCAGAAAAGAGGAGACATATCATAGAAGTAAAAATATTGAGGGGAGATATTTTAGGAAGAAAAATTTTAAAAAGAGATATTTTAGGGACAAAAATTGATTTTTTTTTTGGATGCCTTTATTATATTTGGTAATTTTTTTCATTTTTGTATTTATTATTTTTTATTTTGATCTATTTGTCTAAGTCGGTGAAATTTCAAACTATTATTTTTTTGGATAATTAGGTGCAGAATTACACTCTTATCTTTAACGTGCGAGTTCAACTAGCTAATCAGTTAAATTACGTAGATTTTTTCAATCTTGATAGATTAAAATCTTTTACTCACAATTTTAATTAATGATGCAAGAAAAAATAAATGTCCACCCACTCCCTCACCCAAAAAAAGAGAGGTTCACATTTCCATCACTATATATAATTATAAAAGCATCCGCCTTAAGAAAAAAACATAATATATTGTTCATAAATTTATTGTTGATAATTACATTAAGAAAAATAAATTCTCACTCTCTAGTGAATTTATATCACTAGATAGAGTGTCTATCTACCTTTTAATATAAATAAATAATCCTCCACATTGATAAGTAAAAACAATAAGAGTTAGACGTTTGGAGGAACTTTCAAGCCGAGTTCTTTACATTGCTCTTCATCAGGTTGTGAGCTCAGAAATCCAATCACCACAAATTGAGCTTATGTTGATGAACCCTTGTGTTTTTATTATTTCAGTTCAGTGATATATTGAAAAAAGGCTCTGAAGTAGTATTTTTTTTCTCTAAAAAAGAGTTTTTGACCTCTAAAAAATAATTAAAAAATAAATAAGAATTTGTTTGGCATAGCTATTAAGATAACATAACTCTTATTTTGAGAAAAATATATATTTTTTGAAAGGAAGTTCATAAAGTATAAACATTCTAAGCAGATCCTGTCCTCCAAAATGCAAAAAAAAACACTTTAGGTAAGAAACATAACTTTCAATTTTATGCGGAGTTGAAATTGCAATTATCATTTTTTCAATTGAATTAGGTGAACTATTTATTTTTGGTAAATCATGAGTTAAATCTATCTTCGATCAATTTTGTTACAAGCAAAATAATCAATTGAGTGTTCTTCAATAGTAGGATGACAATTTAAAGAATTTGTGATCACAAAAATATAAGTTCTCAAATGGATATTGTCTTTTCTAATGTTTTGTGATCACAAATTTTTCCATTAACATCCTATAACTTGCTCAATCGATTGTTTTACTTGCAAATATCGATAGACGATCAATTCAATATTTTATTTATAAAAAAAAAATGATTCATCTATAATGAAATAATAATTACAATTACAATTTCAATTCTGCACAAAATAAAAAATTCCTGCACTCTCTTATCTAAAGTATTTTGCATTTTAGAGAATGTGGTCTACTAAAACACTTACATTTTATGAATTTTCATTTATTTTTTTAATCGTTTTTTTTGCACTGAAGAGCTCTTTTTGTCATAATTATCACAATATGGCATACACCATATAAACTCTTAATGATGAGTGTTTGAATCATCTTTTTTTTTTCAAATGATCTGGGCATTTTCCTTTGGGCTGGGAGGGCTGTTATGTAGGCGTACAACTCTTCCTAGGTTGTATTCAATCACGAATTACCAAAGAATCGATTAGTAGTATGCCTGTGCCAGAAGACCTTCTCGCAGATGATTTCTAGTCAGTGTGCCGCGAATGGCTTCTCGATGAATAAGAATCCAGGACCATCTTCAAAAGTTTAGGGGCATAATCCAAACTTCATAAAAAAAAATAATACACAAATAAATTGAACTACTGATGAAATTCTATAAATGAGATCTGCAAACGGCAGGATGTACGAAAAATCTTATGTAGTAAACGTATAAAAAAATATAAATTTTTTTTAAAAAAATAATATATAATTAAAATATAAAACTTGTTTCAAAAATTTTAATATATATATATGCAAAAAAACTGAGATCCCAAGAGATTGTTTTGAAGGTTTTATGATCGAGATGGTCCGATATAACTCTAAAACTAAAGTGTGAGCAGAAAAGAACATATATTAATATAAGGGAAAAGAAAAATTGAGATAGCGTGAACAAATTACTACACCCTTAGAAAAGTTAAGGGACTCACCTATGAACCCCAAAGTCTGTAATAGAGTTGTTGGTATTGGTGGATTGCTTCTCCTATTGTATTCTAGATTTTATTTCGTAAATTTTGAAAATTAATTTTGAAATGATAGAAAAGAAAGCCTAAATATAGTCTCCAAGGTGAAGAAATATATAGAGAATACATTTGAGGAATGAAAAATTATGAACAAAGGAAGGGCTTTTATAGTTGGTGTGAGGTGTTTTTTCAAGATAAAATATGGAAATATTATTAATAACTATATATATATATATATATATATATATATATATATATATATATATATATATATATATATATATATATATATATATATATATATATATATATATATATTTACATTAGATTTGATAAGAAGTCAAATTAAACAAATCTACCTATCTTGAAAACATACCAAAAACAATAAACAATTTTAGCAAGAAAATCATTATTATAAAATAGGCAAATAAATTATTATTTATTACTATTATTATTATTATTATTATTATTATTATTATTATTATTATTAAGTCAACTTTTGTCCAGTCAACATTGAAATACCTTATAGTGAATTTTTTTAAAATCTCTATATACATTAAATATGCTAGCTACTCAATTTCATACCATATAATCCTTAATATTAATCTTGAAAGTTTAGATACTTTTGACTCACATTTTAATTATAATTTCAACATTTCACTGATTTGTTTTGATTGAATTATATAATACCTTAATTTTAGGAAGACTATATATATTATGTGATTGTCCTTCTATCTAGCTGTAAATAAATATAAGTTACGGCATATTTTTTTTAATTTAATGATTGTTCCTCAAATTAAATTTAAAGATAATTAATTAGTAATAAGTTATTTTTTGAGCCAAATAATTTATAAATATATTGCAAACAATAAATAACCTTAGTGTCAAGTTTGAATTAATCTAATTCAATTTCACCAAAATGGATAAATTACATCAAATTATAATCAAACAAAAATTTTAAAATTAAATTTATACATCTACATTGGTGTAAAAAATATTTTTTTTAAAAATAATTTAAACCAAAAAAAGTGAAGGAAGAGAATAAAAAAACAAACAATTTTTTTGGAAAATAAATGAGGTAAATGGAAAAGAAAGGAAAAACAGAAATATCTTAAGAAGAAGATCAGAAAAGAGGAGACATATCATGAAGTAAAAAAATTGAGGGGAGATATTTTAAAATTTTTAAAAAGAGATACTTTAGGGACAAAACTTGATTTTTTTGGATCCCTTTATTATATTTGGTATTTTTTTTCATTTTGTATTTATTATTTTTTATTTTGCTCTATTTTGTCTAAGTCGGTAAAATTTCAAACTATTATTGCATAAGAGTAATTTAAATACTTAAATTGTATAATTAGGTCCTTCCCCCTTTTATTTCCTTATAGATTAGCTAGTAATTTTTAGTCTAGAGTGTTAATTTTGATAGGTTTTTCTGAATTAGGAAAAAAAATAGAAACATGGGAAAGAGAAATGGGAAGGGGACAATAAGGCGCGGAACTACACTCTTATCTTTAACGTGCGAGTTCAACTAGCCAATCAATTAAATTACTTAGAATTTTTTAAACCTTGATAGATTAAAATCTTTTACTCACAATTTTAGTTAACGATGCGAAAAAAAAAATGTTCACCCACTCCCTCACCCTAAAAGAGAGGTTCACATTTCCAACACTATATATAATTATAAAAGTATCGGCCTTAAGAAAAAAACATAAAATATTGTTCATAAATTTATTGTTGATAATTACATTAAAAAAAAAATAAACTCACTCTCTAGTGAATTTATATCACTAGATAGAGTGTCTAGCTACCTTTTATTACAAATAAATAATCCTCCACATGGATAAGTAAAAATAAAGAGAGTTAGACGTTTGGAGAACTTTCAAGCCGAGTTCTTTACATTGCTCTTCATCAGGTTGTGAGCTCAGAAATCCAATCACCACAAATTGTGCTAATGTTGATGCATCCTCGAGTTCTTTTTATTTCAGTTCAGTGATGTAGAGCGAGAAGGCTCTGAAGTAGTTTTTTTTCTCTCTAAATAAGTGTTTTTGACCTCTAAAAAACAATTAAAAATTAAATAAGAATTTGTTTGACATTGCTATTAAGAGAACAAAATTTTTGTTTTGAGAAAAATATTTTTTTTTTGAAAGGAAGTTCATAAAGTATAAACATTCTAATCAGATCCTGTCCTTAAAAATGCCAAAAAACACTTTAGGTAAGAAAGCAACATAACTTTCTATTTTATGTGGAGTAGAAATTGCAATTATCATTTTTTTCAATTGAATTAGGTGAACTATTTATTCTTGGTAAAACATGTGTTAAATCTATCATCGATCAATTTTGTTGCAAGCAAAATCATCAATTCAGTGTTCTTTAATTGTAGGTTGACAATTGAAAGAATTTGTGATCACAAAAACATAAGTTGTCAAATGGATATTGTCTTTTCTAATGTTTTGTGATCACAAATTTTTCCATTCACATCCTATAACTTTCTCAATTGATTGTTTTACTTGCAAATATCGATAGACGATCAATCCAACATTTTATTTATCAAAAATAAATGATTCATCTATAATGAAATAATAATTACAATTACAATTTCTTTTCCACACAAAATAAAAAATTCCTGCACTCTCTTATATAAAGTATTTTGCATTTTAAAGAATGTGGTCTACTAAGAAACTTATATTTTATGAATTTCTTTTAATTTTTTTTAAAGTATTTTTTTTGCATTGAAGAGATTCTTTTGTCATAATTATTACAATAAGATATACACTATATAAACTCTTATTGATGATTGTTTGAATCCAGGACCATCTTCAAAAGTTTAGGGGCATAATCCAAACTTCATAAAAAAAATAATTAGTACACATATAATTGAACTACTAATAAAATTCTATAATTGAGATCTACAAAGGATAGGATGTATGAAAACCTTATTAAGTAAAGGTATAAAAAAATATAATTTTTTTAAGAAAAAAATAATATATAAATAAAATATAAAACTTAACTCAAAAATTTATATATATATCTTTTGACAAAAAATTGTGGGCACAAAATAACTGAGATCCCAAGAGATTGCTTCGGAGGTTTATGATCGAGATGGTCCGATATAAATCTCAAACTAAAGTGTGTGCAGAAAAGAACATATAATAATACAAGGGAAAAGGAAAATTTTTAAAAAGAGATATTATTAATAAAATAAGTTCAGAGGGGTAATTGGACCTTAGTATAGTATAAGTGTATCTCTGAGATTTCGGATATAGGTTAAGGGGGTACTTGTACATTATCCCATTATAGTTTGATCATTTTATTAATTTGTATTGGTTAAATGATATAATATCTTAATTTGTCCTTCTATCTGTTGTAAATAATAAAAGTTATAACATATTTTGTTAATTTACTGATAGTGCCTCAAATTAGATTTAAAAATAATGTGTACTATAAGTAACAACACTCCGTAACAACTTCATAACTCATTAATTCTTGATCTTTTTTTACAAAAAATAAAAAATTGGAGGTGGGGAAGCAATAACAATGTATGAGAAATCAAACCCTCACTAACCAGGTAAAAGTTCAAGTAGTCAACCAACTAAAATTCTAAGATTCTGCAATTATTAAGTTGATATAAACATACTTTTTAAAGTGAAATTTCTTGCATGGCTACATTAGTTTGTTTCTTTATAATATATAAACTGTAATTTTTATTATCAAAAGAATTACAAGAATATTGTGTTTAAGATTTTAATTTACGATATAAAATATACTTTTTTTATTTACAAAACGAATTTGTTGATTATAACTATAGCAATTCTTAAATAATCCATGTTTCTGTTTTGTTTTTGTAAAGGTTAGTTTTGCTTATTTTTAGGACTCATAAGAAGATTTTTTTTTTCTTTCATTATTCATCTCAATCACAAGAGAATTGTCTCTCATATTATTCTCTCATCTCTCCCTTTATTGATATGTAGGCAAAACTTCTATACTTGATAATATTTTTGGTTCTTTTCTATTCTTGCTTCTCTTTTCTTTTATTTTTTTTAATTAAAAAAAAGTCACCTTTAATTCAAGAACAAATTTTTTTTCTGTTATTGTTTTTAATCATAAAATATTCTATGGATTCTACTCGTAGAAAAAGCCTTGGGTCAAGGTTTCGACGCAATATTATCAGTCTCATTAAATCACGTTTCGAGTTAAATATATTTATTTTATTCCCCATAAATAAATATGAGTTAGCGTGCAAGAAAAAAAGAATATGAGTTAGTGATTCATGTCATCAATAGCGAGATTTCTTTATCTATTACAACTAATTCGCCAAGGAAAAAAAATAAGAAGAAAGATGTTAGTGCAGATTCTCTCATTATTGCCTCATTATAGATTAGTTATATGTTTCATCCTTAAAATATTCATAACACCACAATTAATCAAGTATATAACCATTTGTAGCATCATCAAGTTAATTCACATGAAGTGCAATGTTGTGTAACCTATTTGTGTCAAGTTCAAATTTTAACAACTATAACAATAAAAAATAATTGATGGATTTATTGGTTAAAAATTAATGGTGATTTGTGATTTAAAAATTACAATATGTTACAGTGTATAGTTTGATGTATGATATGACTAAATTTGTGATGATACTTTAGTTTAAAACAATATAGGATAATGATTTATAGTTGATGATAAAGTTAATTTTAGTTATATGTTACAATCCTATAATGCTTAAACACCATATATAATCTAATCAAGCATGTCTCAATTTTTTAATATCATCAAATTAATTGACATGCTATATATATATATATAATATGACTTAACCTTAGTGTCAAGTTTAAATTAATCTAATTCAATTTCAACAAAATGAATAAATTACATCAAATTATAACTAAACAAAAATTTTAAAATTAAATTTATACGTTAATGGTAAAGTTAATTTTTGGTTATATATTCCAACCTACATTGGTGTAAAAAATATTTTTTTTAAAATAATTTAAACCGAAAAAAGTGAAGGAAGAGATATTTTAGAAAGAAAATTTTTAAAAAGAGATATTTTAGGGACAAAACTTGATTTTTTTTGGATCCCTTTATTAAGTTTGGTTTTTTTTTTCATTGTTGTATTTTTTTTTTTTTTTTTGCTCTATTTTGTCTAAGTCGGTGAAATGTCAAACTATAATTAAAAGTTAAATTGTATAATTAGGTCCTTCCCTCTTTAATTTCCTTACAGATCTCCATATGCATTTGTTTGTTAATCTTGATAGGTTTTTCTGAATTAGGAAAAAAAATAGGAACAAGGGAAAGAGAAACGGGAAGGGGACAATTAGGTGCGGAACTGTACTCTTGTTTTTAACATGCGAGTTCAATTAGCTAATCAATTAAATTACTTAGATTTTTTTAATTTTGATAGATTAAAATTTTTTACTCATAATTTTAGTTAACGATGCAAGAAAAAATAAATGTTCACCCACTCCCTAACCCAAAAAAGAGAGGTTCACATTTCCATCACTATATATAATTATAAAAGTATCCGCCTTAAAAAAAAAAATATAAAATAGTGTTCATAAATTTATTGTTGATAATTACATTAAGAAAAATAAACTCTCACTCTCTAGTGAATTTATATTACTAAATAGAGTGTTTAGCGACCTTTTATTACAAATAAATAATGCTCCACTTAGATAAGTAAAAACAATGAGAGTTAGATGTTTAGAGGAACTTTCAAGCCGAGTTCTTTACATTGTTCTTCATCAGATTGTGAGCTCAGAAATCCAATCACCACAAATTGAGCTAATGTTGATGCATCTTCGAGTTTTTTTACTTCAGTTCAGCGATGTAGAGAGAAAAGGCTCTGAAATAGTATTTCTTTTTCTCTCTAAATAAGTGTTTTTGACCTCTAAGAACAATTAAAAAATAAATAAAAATTTGTTTGACATTGCTATTAAGAGAACAAAACTCTTGTTTTGAGAAAAATATTTTTTTTTTTAAAGAAAGTTCATAAAGTATAAACATTCTAAGCAGATCCTGTCCTTAAAAATGCCAAAAAACACTTTAGGTAAGAAAGCAACATAACTTTCTATTTTATGTGGAGTAGAAATTGCAATTATCATTTTTTTCAATTGAATTAGGTGAACTATTTATTCTTGGTAAAACATGTGCTAAATCTATCATCGATCAATTTTGTTGCAAGCAAAATCATCAATTGAGTGTTCTTCAATTGTAGGATGACAATTGAAAGAATTTGTGATCACAAAAACATAAGTTGTCAAATAGATATTGTCTTTTCTAATGTTTTGTGATCACAAATTTTTCCATTCACATCCTATAACTTGCTCAATGATTGTTTTACTTGCAAATATCGATAGACGATCAATCCAACATTTTATTTATCAAAAATAAATGATTCATCTATAAGGAAATAATAATTACAATTACAATTTCTTTTCCACACAAAATAAAAAATTCCTGCACTCTCTTATATAAAGTATTTTGCATTTTAAAGAATGTGGTCTACTAAGAAACTTATATTTTATAAATTTCTTTTAATTTTTTTTAAAGTATTTTTTTTGCATTTAAGAGATTCTTTTGTCATAATTATTACAATAAGATATACACTATATAAACTCTTATTGATGAGTGTTTGAATCCAGGACCATCTTCAAAAGTTTAGGGGCATAATCCAAACTTCATAAAAAAAAAAAATTAGTGCACATATAATTGAACTACTAATAAAATTCTATAATTGAGATCTACAAAGGATAGGATGTATGAAAACCTTATTAAGTAAAGGTATAAAAAAATATAATTTTTTTAAGAAAAAAATAATATATAAATAAAATATAAAACTTAACTCAAAAATTTATATATATATCTTTTGACAAAAAATTGTGGGCACAAAATAACTGAGATCCCAAGAGATTGCTTCGGAGGTTTATGATCGAGATGGTCCGATATAAATCTCAAACTAAAGTGTGTGCAGAAAAGAACATATAATAATACAAGGGAAAAGGAAAATTGAGATAGAGTGAACAAATTACTACACCAGTGGAAAAGTTAAGGGACTCACATATGAACCCCAAAGCCTGTAATAGACTTGTTGGTATTGGTGGATTGCTTCTTCCCATTGTATTCTAGGTTTTGTTTTGTAAATTTTGATATTCTAGGTTTTGTTTTGAAGTGGAGAAATGTATAGAGAAATAGAGAATGTATTTGAGGAATGAAAAATTATGGAACAAAGGAAGGGCTTTTATAGTTGGTGTGAGGTATTTTTTCAAGATAAAATATGGAAATATTATAACTAACTTTATATATATATATTTATATTAAATTTGATAAGAAGTCAAAATTAAAAAAATCTACCAATCTTGAAAACATACCAAAAATAATAAATAATTTTAGCAAGAAAATCATTATTATAAAATAGGCAAATAAATTATTATTATTATTACTATTACTATTATTATTATTATTATTATTATTATTATTAAGTCAACTTTTGTCCGGTCAACATTCAAATACCTTATAGTGGTTTTTTTTAAATCTCTATATTTCATACCATATAGTCCTTAATATTAATCTTGAAAGTTTAGATACTTTTGACTCACATTTTAATTATGATTTCAACATTTCACTGGTTTGTTTTGATTGAATTATATAATACCTTAATTTTAGGAAGACTATATATCTTATGTGATTGTCCTTCTATCTTCTTGTAAATATATATAAGTTACGGAATTTTTTTTTTTAATTTAATGATTGTTGTTCAAATTAAATTTAAAGATAATTAATTAGTAATAAGTTGTTTTTTTGAGCCAAATAATTTATACATATATTGCAAACAATAAGTAAACTTATATGAATAAGAAGTTAATTTTATGTATATATATATAGAGAGAGAGAGATTTTAAAATACCAAAAACCGGTAGAGAGAAGAGAAGTACGTAGGACTTAAAAAGAGGTTCTCTTCACTTCATTCTCTTAATTTTGATCCTTACATCGCTGGAGTCAAATGCCTACCTTTCCACTTTACATGAAATTCTAAAGGAAAAGAACCTACCAACCTCGTGACTTAATTCTTATATTGACCGAGTTGCACTATTTTTTATTGTAATTGATTCCTCTTCATTTGTTTGCATGACTTCTCCCCCCCCCCCCCCCCCGACTTGCAAGTATGCAGTAATCTGAACCACTTAAATAAGCAACACTATTACAACCTGTATCAACTTGATAAATAGAAAAATATAGGTCTTGGTGTTTCTTTTTCCTAAGTTAGGGTTGGGAAGGGGAAATGGGTGAGGGGACTACGTCACTACAATGTGGGGGGAATCGAACCCTCTCACCAATAAGATGAGAGTCGAGGTAGTCAACCAATTAAACAACTAAGATTTTCCGCAATTCTTGGGTTGACATAAACTTACTTTTGAAAGTTAAACAACTAAGATTTTCCGCAATTCTTGGGTTGACATAAATTTACTTTTGAAAGTTAAATTTCTTTCATGGCTAAATTCGTTTGATTTTTTATTCGTCCAATATCTCAAAAATATGTTAACCTTAATTTTTATTCCTTATCAATCTTCATCTGCATTCGTTTGTTAAAAACTCATTCCCTAGCTAGTAGCTCCTTTTTAATCTAGTTAAAGTATTAATCACGATAGGGTTTTTTTGAAATATAATAAGTTAGGGGTAGGGAAAAGAGTAGTGGGAAGGGGATAAGAAGGTGCGAAGTTAAACTCTCACCATTAACATTGAGGTTCATCTGGCCAAGCTACTAAGATTCTTTAATCTTAATAGATTAAATTTATTAACTCACTATTTTAGTTAAAGAAGGAAGAATAACCCACCCTACACACTCACATATCCTCGTCAAAAAAAAAAACATTTTCATCATTAATTATCCACCTTAAGAAGAACATAATAGTTTTTAAATAAATTCCTTGTTCGTCGTTACATTAAGAAAAATATACTCTTTCTCAGGCAAATTTATTCAACTAAACACATTGTCTAATAGTCTTTTATTACAAATTAAAAAAATCCTCAACATGGATAAGTAAAAACAACAAGGGCTAAACATTATCTTGTCAATCTTAATAAGGTAACAAGGTCTCTAAAATGTAATTCCAAAGAAATATTGTTTGCATCTAAACATTCAGTTATCTAACATTGAAGACATCATAAGACCAACAATAATAGTTGATTTGTCCTTTCTCCCAAATATAAATATAAGCCACCTAAATAGTATGTACAAGAGAATAATATTTCTTACTATCAATCGTCAGTGCCTCAAATCCCAAATAAGTTTGGAATCGGCTACTTAATATACAACACCTAACACCTTAAACCCTTCATCCCAACAACAAAAGTTACTCCTAAATTATTCCTGGCAGCCAAACACAAACAGTACTACAATCAGTAACGACGAAATTATCTGCCTTGCCAGACTGTGGACTCGGTCTTAGATCCATTTTCCAGAAGAAAAGCCAGTTCTCTTAGGAGGAACTTTCAAGCCAAGTTCTTTACATTGCTCTTCATCAGGTTGTGAGCTCAGAAATCCGGTCCCTACGAAGTGAACTAATGCTGATGCATTCTCGAGTTTTTTGGTTAAGTTGAGTGATGTAGAGAGAAAAGGTTCTGAAGTAGTAGTCTTTGGTTGATTTGTAGGCAGCTCTGCTGCTTTCAGAAAGCGCTGGGTTGCTGCTTCCCAAGAAAGCGCATGCCTTTGTGCATTAGTCAAGGGGGCAGGCTCATCAGACAATGCCTTGATTATAGCTTTAACAAACCCCTCACCATCATCATATGTTAGACAATTTGGGAACTGCATGAAAAATTCATTTGACGGATGGTTGGCGCATACAACTATCTTGCCCATAGCTAATGCTTCAGCCGAGGTTGTACAAACTACATCTGTGGTACTTGGATTAACGAGTACCCTATAACTAAAACCAAAAGAAGAAAAAAAAGAATCAGAAAACAACGAAAGAAAGAAAATATTAAGCTCCCTACAGTGAAAATACAGACTTTACTAACGAATTTGTCAAATTAACTTATGCCTTGAGAGTTGAGATAAAAGAATATCAAAAAAGAATAGGAACGACAAGACAGGATCTATAGACCGCTGATTTTAGCATGATTCATATTCATCAGAAAGTTTCTGTCCTTTGAATAAGTTCATCTGAAAGTGAATGCATGCCTTTCCAAGTCCCAAAATATGTCATCTTCGTTACTCGGTCATAAAAAGGATGGAGGTTCTAGGTAGGTTTTAACCAACATTCGAGAGATCCTATGATACAAAAGTTAAGGCTCAAAATAATCTTTAAGATGACAAAAGAAACCATGGACTCGCTAAATCATTAATGTATATCCAACTGTCACAGAAAATAATGATCTAACTATATAATCTTCATCTCAGATGTGAATAGACCAGCCACATTTATGTCTCACTCCACATTTCTAAATATTTTTGGAGAGAAAGGAAATAAAAGCTTTACAATAATAACAAGGTAGACAATCATTGACGAAGACCAATGCAAGGAGTGAAAGCTTATGGCTATGCCTTAATTCTTCGTCAATACTTTAGAAGAACAAGGAAACACTAGGGAAATATGATTAGCAGGATGCGGATGTATCCTTTTTCCTAGATTCTTTAGCTTTTCTGATTTTCATTTCTAGATGTATTTATTTTATTAACAGAATTCCAGAAGAAGATTGCTATATTTATTCTTTTTCTAGCTCTATTTTAAGAAGGAAAGTTGATCATTAAAGGTTGTTGCAGTTCTGTTATGTAGTAAGATATACCAGTTAGATATCCAATTCACTACTTGAAACTCGAGGAGGATGCCAAGTGGAAGGTATTCAACTTGTGGGATACACTTTACTTTGTCTATAAAAGAAGCAAAGTAAGGAAAGAATAAATCTGTTAAAACATGCATGACAAAAACCGTGAAGCCTACATTTTTTATGGTAACAAATGCCAACTTCTATCATCATCTTCTTCCATTACGTTAAAGAGGTCCATGCTGTTTCAACTATGCTTTTGTAACAAAGACACATACGATTGATAGAGAGTAGATTAGCAATCAACTTTCATTCACTAAATATTCCATAGCCTATTTAGCTTCTATGAATAATAATTTTTGACTATTCGTTTTATCCTTCTTTTAGATTTTCTTTAGTATATGGAAGGACACTAATTTATCAAAGGGACAGAAAAAAGAAAACGGAATCAACAAAAAGTTGAGTCCACATTTCGTAGGCCTCAAGTCCATACATAATTATTTATGGGGCATGTGCTTCCCTCTGCAAACAGCAAATTGGGTCAGGCATGATAAACTAGGTTCTAGGAACAAGAGATGCACATGCATACCCACCCACCCACCCACCCAGAGAATATTTACCATTCAGGACAAATGATATATATAACAAGTGTGGACAAACAGTTATAACAGTACAAAGTGGATAGCTCTGCAGGTACTTACTCGTGAAACAAAGGATCTGCATGATCACGTCCAGGATGAACCCTAACTGCCAATTCCAACTTCTTAGCTGCCATCTCAATTTCAGCAGAATCCTCACCACTGCCATATAAATCGATCTCAAATCCAGGAAGTTCCTTTTGATGATCACGTAAAAGATCAAGTAGTTCCTTGTACCCTTTGTTCCACAACTTCTTACCAATGTAGTAGACACCTTTGCTGAAAGCTTGGTCATCATTTTGCTGTTTCTCTCTAGTTTTCAGCCCAATCTGAAGGAACTTTGGATTAACTCCATGCACATTGCAGACCACAGATCTCGGTAGATCCTGGGTTGCAGCAGAAAGCCGGATGACCTGCCATTTAATGCAAGCAACTTCTATAGGTCAAGGCATTATACATATAATACCAAAAGATCATTTTTTTTTCCTTAAATCATAAATGATAGCTTTATCTATTACCAGCAATAGGAGTATGCTAGGCAGTATGTATAGTACAAGCTATTATAGGTTTGTGTGAAGAGCTCAAAAGGTCAATCATGGGTTTTACATCATTAAATGAAGTCATGTTGCACCAAAAAAGGAGATAACAGAAGTTTGTGGTTGATAATTATAGTACGACAAATCAACCCAACTAAGTGATTATCATTTCCTATATAAGTCTGAGTGCGCCAAAGCATGTAAAACGAACTGCACAGTTTTCCAACTCTTGAGCTTATCAATGTTTGGAATGGAAACTAATATGTAAGCATGTTTCCACAATTCAAACTTAACACGGTTAACCAAAACAGAGAGGAAACATCACTACATTAAAGTGCCAAATGTTAAAAAGTGTTTCATTTCCCCTCCCCGCAATCAAACTCCCCCAAATAGATCCTCTAAACAAACAAATAATTACCAAAGAATAGTATCATCATACCTTGTGGCAATATATATCGATTACCCAGCCATTAATGTACTTTATCAGGAGGGCTACCATTATGTTCCTCTCTCTCCTGACAATCTCCCAATAATTGGTGTGAACAATTCCAACAACCAGACGAAATTTTTCTTTCCATCTCTTTCCATGATGATACCATGTAAGATGCTCGGGCTCCTCAAGGACTGCAATATCTGCTTCGTCATCTGGTATAATTACTGTAATATCGCCCAAAGCAAGAATGCTCCTTTTATCTAGAGAGAACTGCAATATAGAAATGCAACACTTCATTTCTAATACAGCACTCCAGAAGCATATCCATTGTACAAAATACAAGTATCCATATACTAAAATAAGCTGTGCGATATTTTTCAACATGAGAGGAATGCCCCTCCAAAGACTTCATATTAAAATCTTACCGTTGAAGAAATGACTGTAATTCAAGAAGTAGATTAAAAGAGAGCTGGAAGGTCCTTACGACTGGGTTATCCCTCTCTTTTCCTGAAACTTGTTGTTATTGCACTTTAGAAATGATTATTAATGGAGTTCAGGTTCACCATTCCATGAAAAGGGAGGAAAATATACGAACCATAGTTGGGAAATTACTATTTGTTTTCAACCAATCTAAGCAAGTGAAGACAAAATTGTTATTTTGAGGGATACACAGAACTTTATTAAGTAAATAAATGACATTCTAAATGTATACAGAGCAGGTTCCCTCCGGCACACTACAAATCATCCTGGTGAGGAGGGAAAGTAGAGCAGAATAACTCATAAAAAAAAAAAGCAAAGCATAATTATTTGGTTGATTTCCATAACAAACCAAACTATCAGTAGTCATTGATGGTCAATCGCATAAAAAAATTCAATTTACATGGTATAAATATTTGCTCCTGAAGAATGAACCTCCCATTAGTTGAAGCATGTGATTTGCTACACTCCCACAATTCTAAGAGAAAAGAGTTTTCGGTGAAATAATTTAAGACGGATTATTTTGGAGTTTGAGTTACCTTTCCGGGATAAAAACGTATATTAAAATTTGACTCAAATCCAGTCCTCTCTTCCACCCATTGACGGACATGCTTTTCCTGCTCCAAGTGTGAATCAAACGTGATATTATTGGGAAACAAGTGTTCCTGATCTACCAGCGGCAGCCAGGGAACAACCAACGTGACCTGCATCCTACCATCTTTTGCAAGATAGGCCGCACGAAACAGAGGATTGACAGCTGTTCCAGTTAGCCATGGGATGCTTGCAGTAGTAAATATGGCAATGTGCTGGTTCTTCTCCATCTATGGATGTCAATGCAGCTGTATTCACATAACATTCAGAGTCAGGAAAAGCCACCTGTGCAGACTAAGCTATTTATGAATTCCATGAAATGCATACAGACACATAAAAGTGTTTTCAGACTGTTTGTTGCTCAGATCATCCAAAAATGTCGCAGCACCCATGTCACATCACGCTGCAACATAGTTTTCAAATCGATTTCTTTTTTTTACCGGGGAAATGGGGGAGAGGATTACAAGGCGAGGAAGAATCACACGCTCACCAACAAAGTGAAAGTTTTAGCTAGTCAACTACCTGAGCTACTACCACGAAAAAATTCAACTACAGGGCTTTGGGTATTGATCTCATTATGTTGCAGTTACACATCAAACTCCAGCAACAAGTATCTCAAATCCTAGCAGTACATTTCATGCTTGACATATTTAGTAAACAAAAAAGTTGATAACAGAAACAAATTGAATAAAGTTTAAAAACGGTTCACATAACAACACAAAACACCCATTCACCACAATTAAACTTGCAAAGAAATGCTCAAATTTGAACAAAGGGTGTTGGAATTAACAGTAAAAATTGAATCTTGATGAGTAAAAATGGCAAAAAAAAAAAAACCCAAAAAGTCAAGAAATAGAGAAACCCCTATGAGATTGTTTGAGTAAGCAAAGATTAAGAGAAGGCTAACCTGAATTTTCTCCAACGCTAAGTTTGAAGATTCCACACTTTCTTAAAGAAGAAGAATAATCAGTGCTTAAATAAATAATTATAAATGCGACTAATTCTCATAAAAGGGAATAATCCATACTCAATAGTAAGATAATGATGGTAATTAATGAATAATATTGCACTTAAAGACTGTAATGTGCTGGAAATGGGTTGCAAAGCAAAGATGAATCATATATAAAACAAATTTGTTTTTTTTTTAAATTTTTATGATTATTCTTATTAGTAGTTCTTTTATTTTCATAGTTGAAAAAAAAATAAAAGAATATAAAGACAATTTTGCTAGCGAATAAACACTTGATTGGTTAGTTGGTATGCTGACGAGGTTCTGGAAGCTTCCATTGGCTTAAGCAATAGTAGGCCCCGCTGAGTTGCTGGATTCATCCTTTCTCGTGTGCTAGATTCCCTCTGTATTTTCTTAAACAATAATTTAAGATCAAATTAGTAAAGATTAGTGAATTTTTTAAATCAAATTATTAATTATTGTTCAATTTGCATAACTTAAAAGGTATTATGGATCCTTTTCCCTTTAAACGATTATTTCACCCAATCATTTAATTTAAATTTAAATTAAAAACAAAAAGGCCAATAATATGTTGTTAATATATTCAAAATAGGTTATCTAGTTGCGAAGCCAAGATTTTCAATAAGAAGGTTTAAAATTCGTAGAAATAGACACAAGGAATAGCCGAGGGGAATTTGACATCTACATAAAATATTATTTTAATCATGTATAAATAGTATAATTTTCCGTCGAAGGGGGTGAGCTTATCAATACCCTTTATTATCTTCTGATCAATAAATATTTTTTCTCATTTTCTTTGCGTTATAAATATCCTCCAAAATATTAGGTGATTTTTTTTTCATTTATTCTAGTTTTGATGGATACCGGTATATGGTATATTTGTTGCTAGTGAAAGATAATATGTAGAATTCTATGAAATTAATTGAGATGCTAAAAAGTTTTTCTCAATACATGACCTGAGACCATTTTTTTTTAAAAAAAAGAAAAGGCTCAAATATGTGATCGAACTTTCAGAAAAGACTTATTTATGATATTCATTAAAAGTTTGGCTCATTTGTGTCATTATCTTTTAAGAAAAAGCTCGTTCATGTCATTATCTTTTAATACTAGTTTTGCAAAAACCCTTTGTGACACATGACCAATTATAATTCGGTAAGTCATCAATTTTTTAATTAAAAAAATTGATTTTTTAATTAAAAAATTGATGATGTGATCGAATTATAATTGACCATGTATCATAAATGGTTTTGCAAAATCACTGTTAAAAAATAACGACATGAATAAATATTTTCTAATATAAATAAGCCAAATTTATAACTGATAGAATAAATGAGCCAAACTTATAACTGATAGCATAAATAAACATTTTCGCTTTAAAAAAAAGTACATGATACATTAAAAAGCTTGACACGTGTAATTTTCAAAATTAAAATTTTGTAAAAAAATAATTCGGCCTTCTCTTAAAACAGTATTTAAAGCTGAGTCTAACCGATCAACTAACCCGAATAGCAAAATAATCGGGTCGGATCATCCGAATAACTTTTTTTTTTTTTGGTTGCGGGTGATTTGAATGTTCGGTCAGTGTCAGTCAGGTGCAGCAATTTTTGGGCACACTGCGAATTTTATGAACAGTTGCAGCCAGCATTCCTAAAATCAAACCCTAACAAATTGGATCAAAAAAATATACATTAAATCACATACTCTTAGCAAAATTACTTACATTTGTACTAATTCTGTAATCTGAAGCTGCGATAAAGGAAGAAACTTTCAAATTCTTGTGTATTACTCAGGTACTATAAAGTATTATGATTCATTTCTTGTCTGTGTATATGTTACCTTTCCCCGACCCTAATTGTGTGAAAATTGGTTGTATCTATCATAATAAAGAAAAGGAAAAAAAAAATAGTTTCTTTGTGTGAACATTTTCTACTAGTTGCAGAATTTGTTTTTGTTTTTTTGAACATCCTCCTGCTGTACACTAGACAGCAATAAAATTTTGTTGGTTCATTGGGGAACAAGCGAGAACAAGACTAGGAAATGGAAATGCAGCTAAGAATGAAGGTCTTTGATTGTCTTTTAGTAGTTTTAGTCATTCGGCTTTACTAGAACAATAAGAGAAATGAAATGAAACTGATTATCCATCTTAACGTAATCTTTTCTCATAAGACATGCATTTCACATGACCCTAAGTTCTTTGACGTGGCGTCAAGTTTGGTGACTGAGTGTCGTGGATTAATCATTGTAATGGAAGCTCAACTTTGACTTGTGTTGTATTTGCTGGCATGTTTGTGTTTATGTTTTTGAACAATATTCAGGCTTGAACTGGAAAATGTTGATGGGACATGCAGAAGGGGTTCCAAAACTTGGTTCGTCGACAAAGTTGTTGCTTTCTGACCCTGAATTAGATTCAGATGGAGATGAAGAAGTTGATACTCCTGAGAAGATACTATATATGGCTTCTTTTGATGAACTTGGAGAGAAAAGTGTTCAGTATGACACTATAATATGACTCTCTATATCATTGCTTCTGGTTTTAGCTTGGGGAATTGGAATACTTATATATGCCGATGCGAAGATATGTGCTTAAAAAGGAAATTTCATCACGCAAACTTTACATTACTCCAGATGAAATAGTTTACAAGGTATGGATAGCTTGATCAAGTCATGCTGTTTCCTTAAGAGAGAATAGAGCTGATACAGCTGCTTTTTGTGTCAATTGTAGGTGTCAAGACCTTCATGCATACCATTTTGGAAAGACATTAAATTTGAAAAGCATGTTCCTCTTCCTTTTGTGATAGATATCATTATTGAGCAAGGTATCAATTGCAACTTCTCATATCCAGTATCTTAACTTCTTTTTGGTTTTTTTGGGTACAACCTCATTTCAAATTTTTGCATTGATCGGCCATCCATTGCTAAAGAGGCTGTAATGTAGGGACGTATGCTGGACATGAATCAATTAACTACACCTCAATTCTGAAATAGAAAGCATAACTTTCAAATGATTTGTGTTCCTAATTAAAGGTGGAGTTTTCCATCCAGAGTTTTGGGCTAAATTCTAAATAATACTATTCTCCAGTTTCATTGAACGCTTTTTACCCTTCTAGTTGCTACTATTATCTATCTATAGGCAGCCAAAATCACATAATTTCATCTCTTTCCTTTTCCTCAAAAACTTATAGAAGTGATATGGAGCAGCAACTTCTCAACCTGTTCTTTCTGGCAAATCTTACATTATCATGAACATCTACTAGTAATTCATGAAAAATATGTATCCCTGTTCAACTGTCAGGTTTGGATAAGCAGATCCTTGTTGCCACATCTTTGAGAAACAATTTAAACTTGTCATTTCGAGTTTCACAAGAGTTGAGCTTATGTATGTCTTTCTCTGATGTAAAGAGCTGTAGAGATGGTATAGTATCCAATCAGGAAAAAATAATCTTTAAAGAAAAAAGAGAATTACTTGATAGCCTTGTGGTGTATAAAGTAGTTGATTCTCTTTACTGCAATAGTAAACAGTTCCTTAGAATTTTGGGTAGGAAGAAATGGAAAGCAAGTTTAGACATAAGCAGATGGGTATTAAGCATACCGTAATGCAACTAATAGACACTAGATTGGCAATTCTCTTCCAGTTTATAACAGTCACTATTACTTCCACCTGTTTTTGTGTTCTTTTTCCAATTCATTATCTTCTTGAAATCCATTCATTTAAATAATTTTTCTTTTGTTCTTTCAATTGTTTTACTTGATAACTTTTTTTTTATTCTTTGTAGTACCTCATGATGATCTCTTGTGCCCTATTGCTGTTAAAACTTTACCAATTTAATTTTATAGGTTGCTTGCAGTCAATGCTTGGACTGCACACCTTCAGAGTTGAAAGTATAGCACGTGGAAGAGCTGCACCAGTTGATGAATTACAGGTGCAAGGTATGCATAACCCTGGACTCCTAAGGAAGGTAAAATATCTGTTATGTGCTGTGAAACTCCCCCTTTGTTCTTTTTCTCCTTTTTGCATTTGGGGTTTGTCACTCAGTTTATTAGTTTCGCTGCTCTCTGATTTACTTTTTGTGGGCTCCTTGGCAGACGAGAACATTGATGATTCTGAAGTCCTAAGTGTCATTACATTATTTTCAGGTCATCGTAAATGAAGCATCAAAGGTCATACATGTTGGAAGGAGTTGGAGACCTGTGGTTCAAGGTGGTGATGGTGCTCCAGCTGTTTCGAAATCATCATCTAAAACTTCAAGGGTAAGAACGATTACCAACATTTTAGCATAATCAAATCCTTAGAAGTAGTATCTCTATATTTCTTTTTGTCACCAATAAATATTTCCCATGGGGTCTTTTTGAGATGTCGTTTAGTACGGGTTGTTTTCAGGAGGCCACTTTGTTTAATATATTGTTATGGGCTTAATTCATTAAAAGAAAAAGGGAAAAGTTACTGCTATGCACTCAACTTCTTTTCCAAAAATCTCTAGACTATTTTTTTCCTTCGAGTGCATGATAATAAAATACTAAGTTGTACTAAAGATCCCGATCACTATAATGTACTGCAGAAGGGAAAATTTGATTCTTTGTTTCGGGCAATGTTGTGTGGAAGACATAATCGAGAAGCATAATGAAGCAGGGTCACCATATCTTGTTCTTTCAAATGATGTCCTTTTTGCCTATTTCATTTCATCTGAACTGATTATATGCAGAGATTCAGTGTTACACAGCATCAATGATCCATCATTATTATGGATGGACGATGTAAATCAAATCCTATCAAAATGCTTCATTCTGCCTCATTTTATTTTAATATTTGAACTTGCATCTATCTTTTATGCAGCTGACAGGCCCCTGACACCATTCTTCACTGGAGCACAGGGGTCTTGTACCTTCTGATTTTCGGCTTCACAAGCTTGACGAAGTTAATAAATCAGTGAAGGTGAATACACTGTCTATTGCTGATTGTTGCTTTCTAAATACTTGGCATTTATCTCCTTGAATACTGTTTAAGTTTTTAAGATGTTCTGCTAGGCAAATGAACTGGTTATGATCTTATTAGAAACTGTGAACATAAAAGCAATGAGTTAGATTTCCATTTCATTCTAAACATATTCTTTGTGCCATGTTTTTTAAACTCTCACACATAACAAATCTTCTCTTACATGATCAGAAAATCGAGTTGCTTATTGAGAAGTCCCCAGCCACTCCAGGAAGCAGCTAACGGAGTTTGATATATGTCTTGGTCTCAACTACATCACAGCGCTTATATGAACCAGAAAAAGTTGCTTACCTAGAATCTTTAAAGCAACCCAGATAACAGCTATGGGTGGCTGGTTTGTGCCTCAGTGGCTTTTCTTCTCAAGAGTCTATGTATTTTGAAAAGAAAATATGGCATGCAACTCCAGGATGCAACTATTGCCTTTGAGCCATAAGATGTCATCATTTGTAATGTACATAACCGGTTTACTCCATTGTGTGTGAAGCTTCCCAGCAGTTTTGGTCGATGCATATATATAGTGGGGCATTCGAAACATGAGCCTACATCAAAGTTTTATGTTATAATTGGAGGCCAGAAGAGGCTTGTTGTTTGTTATAATGAAATAGTACTATAAAAATTCATACTTTGTTGTTAGCTATATATCCTTTTAGAAATTGTGAGTATTTACCAACTCTTACAAATGTTATGTGGGATATTGAAGATGGTATATTTTATTAATTATTAATTTAATAAAGCTTATTCCTCAACTTCTGTAGAAACTACACAATTCGTATGTAGTTTTAAATTGTTTTGTAATACACAAAACATCTACGCCTTATTTGGATGGTTATTACATAGTTTTGACTTTAGATAAATATGTATTGTATGATATTTCACCGTTGCGAATCAATAATTTGAATAATAAACTTGCATAAATTTTAGTTACTTAGAATATCTAAATTTTATTTTCAAGATCTCACCCTGTCCAGTGGCACGCTGCAGTCCAACGAACTGTGACTCTCATCAGTAGGCACAGCAAACTCCTTGGCCCCATAAAAACTGCATTGCTTTTCCAAGATACGAATTACGATTGTAGAAATCAGTGGAGAAGCTAAGAGATCTCACAGAAATTGAAAATGAGTAGCAAGAAGATATTGATAGTTGGTGGCACAGGTTACTTGGGTCAGCATCTTCTGCAGGAATTCACGGCAACCCAAAATACTCTTCCATATGCTCTCTCGTTAGCCTTTACCTACCACACCAATCCCCCACCTGAGCGCCTACTGGAAGCCATTCCTCATGCCCTACCCTTTCATGTAGATTTACGAACCGGCAATGGCTTTGATGACATCTCACAAAATTTTGGGCAGGTATGAATTTTACACTACAAAGTTACTAGAGATTCCATCTTTCTCTTTTAGGGTTTCAAGAATTGCAATTATTTTGCTTGCATTTTCAGTTTTGGTGATTGATAGCATCTTACGAATTGTTTGTCTAGTTTTTTGGGGTGGAAGTGTAAAACTTATGGTTCAAAGGTTCAACTAGTAATAGATTTTGAACACATAAATCCAATGGGTAATGGTAGAATTTTGATTTCGAACTCGAACTCATGAAGTTTACATTTTGAATTTCATGGTTTGCATTTTACTGTACACACTTACTAACGATTACGTTTTTCTTTTTCTCACTTGTATTTTGGTGATTGAGATTTGCATCTTCATATATATGTATATAAGATTTGAAGAAAGTTTTGGTATTTAATAAGAGAACTTATGTGTCGACTGATATCACTCAAGGCTGTGAATTTATTTAGGTGGTCTTTGCTGTCTGTTTGTTGTAATCTCGGATAAATACCTGAAGTGGCTGGTGGATTGTATAGTAGGTCAAATTTATTACTGAACCAGTTAAAATGACCATAATAGCTAATACCAAGTTTTGTAATGTGAATGAGCAGCCTGATGTTGTGGTTAATTGTGCTGCACTTTCTGTTCCACGTGCCTGTGAAGTGGATCCTACTGCTGCCATGGCTATTAATGTGCCTTCTGCTCTTGTTAAGTGGTTGTCAAGTTTTAGCAATGGCGGTACTCTTCTGATTCACTTGTCTACTGATCAAGGTAACACACGAGGAAATCATTGTAGTGACAACAGCTAATTTTTCACAAAAGTTAGAGAGTTTCTTGCTTCTGTATTGAGCTGGTTATGCTTCTTAGGCTAACTGTGTTGGTTTCTAATGTGGAGGAGAATGATAAAAGTCGACTTACTTTCATTGGTAGGGTTTGGTCATTGTTTCATTTATTTGGTACCGTTGGAAAAAAGTAGATGATGAAAATAGTAAAATGGACGTACTTCATTCCTCTGTAGGACTTCTGAGAGTGAAAAGTTGCATAGCTGATTACACAAGTCCTCAGCTATTGCCACACTCCACTTCTGCTTGGTTACCTGGCAGCCAATTCTTCCCTCATCTTACAACTCAGCTTCAATGTTGCTTTAGAGCCTTCGAATCCGTCTCCCCACTGATCTCCTTTTTCTTTTGTTAAAAAAAGGATCACCTATTTCATCAGATTTTAAAGTTTATCCACTCATTTAACTTTTGAGTTAGACGCAAAGATGCAATTTTTGGCATTTCTTAACAATTGATATAGCACTTTGCCAGTTTTATTTGTTATTTAGTTACACACTCTTCAAGATAATATAGCCAATGGGCAATGAGGTGCATGTCTTAGAGCTTTTGTGCCTGCCCGTAAGTGTCTCCTAAGCGAGATGTTGCGCCTAACCTGCCCTGCACCTAGATTCTTGGTGTAAGCGTACCTCAATTGAGTATTTAACAACACCACTGGCTATTAATATCATAGGAGCTAAACTCTATATACTTATTAACTCCTTGTGTTACCTCTGCAACTCTTGCCTAACAAACTAATTCTGGCACAAGGATGAACTGATCCTTCTAACACATGGGTAAACTTTTTAATGTTAAGGAAAATATCAGTAGGTTTATGGTATTTTATAACTCCTTCAGGTAGGTAAAGGTAAGATGCTTAAAATTTATAGCCACTTGGATAACGAAGATGCTGACTTGATATCTGGTGCATAAAATTTTGAGAAATAGGATGTTAGCTTATGTTCAGCAATTCCCCTGATATATTTGTTGGTGAATGCTTCATAATATTTATTGGCAGTATTCCTCTCCATGAAAGATTTGAAAAAGCTGTTTACAACCTTAGCATTTATAGATCAAGCAAGCTCTCTCACCTGTGATGTAATTTTATCAAATTGTTGAATGTTCTCATGTGGCTGTATGGACAACCATTTAATTATTGATTGTTCTCATGAGTCGTATATTTTGACTGATGCAAACAATTTTCTTGAGACTATGTGATGCTAATTAAACTTTTATCTCAGTTTACGAAGGGACCAAATCCTTCTACAAGGAAGATGATGAGACCCTTCCTGTGAATGTTTATGGAAGATCAAAGGTAGCAGCAGAGCAATTTATATCTGCAAATTACTCAAATTTTGCAATTTTGAGGAGCAGTATTATTTATGGACCTCAGACTGTCTCCCCTGTCCCAAAATCACTTCCAGTTCAGGTGAATACAATGAACTTCACCTTGTACTTGCACTTGTCCGACTTCATTAAAGGGCTGTTATTGTTCAGTAGAATGAGTGGGGGCAATAGTAGCCTCCGTGCCTTTTCTTTTGTGTGATTTGCAATTTAAACACGATATATCTTTTTTTTTGAAGCTTAACCTAATCACTTCATATTATGTCACGCTTTCCTGCTGTTTGGCCTGTATCTAGATTTAAACTTGATGTTGACTTTATTTTTTTTTAAAAAAAAAACAAAGTTGATATTGAGATGTATTCATGCTTGCAAATTATATTTAGCATTCTATATGCGATTACTATTGAATTCCATCTATTTATCCCCTTTTTTTGGACTCAATGGTCATACCATGGGGGTGAGTGGCTCTATTGAGCTTTATAATATAGTACTGTTGTTACATCCAATTGAGCATAAGATTGAATGTTACTCATGATTCTGTTATGATACAACAACAGAAAAAATTGTATCTAAATCCCAAGCAATTCTATTATGATATATGACACATTAAATCACTCGACTACTGGGCTTTGAGCTGATGTTTCACATGAAAATCATGCAGTGGATGGATAGTGTTCTTGCAAAGGGAGAAGCCATGGATTTTTTTCACGATGAATTCCGTTGTCCTGTCTATGTGAAGGATCTTGTGACCATCATATGGACCCTGACAAATAAATGGATCTCAGGTTTGACATGCTTTGACCCTCTAGACTGATTTGCCTTGATCACCCTCTGTCTGCATTATCAAATACGGGATACTTAACAACCGTCTGAAATTTCACTATGATCTTCTAGGATTGGTTCTTTCTTTGTGGTAGTTTTCCACATATTTAATACAACATTTCTTGCTGCGTGAGGATTTGATTCTTTTGAAGTATTATGATTGAGTTAACTGGAATATAATCCAAAAAACAAATAATTCAGCTCAATGTTCAATGTGGTGGTTCACTATGACTCGAGATAAGTTCTACAATGTGACTCTATCAATGCTCATGACCGGTTTATAGTTGAAGTTATGTCAGACTTTTTCCCTTTAAAGCCTCTAGTAAAGTTTCTGATACAATTTACCTGATTTTCTATCTCTCCTTGACTTTTCCGTTTTATCACATGATATGTGTTGTTTCTAGAGAAGGAGCCAATGCAGTTACTTCTGAACGTGGGTGGACCTGATCGAGTTTCCAGGGTTCAGATGGCTGAAGCTGTTGCACATATTCGAGGTTATAATTTGTCATTGATCAAATCAGTATCCTCATCAACTGTAAGTAACATTGGTTTAACATTACATTGACATTTGCATGCACGCGCACAAACAAATTTTCAAAAAAAGTCTCTTTACTTTTTTCATTTACCTTCTAGCTTCTGTTGTGTTACACTACAAGCACAACAAAGTCCAAGAAAGTATCATCACTACTGTTTTTTTCCTTAAAACCACATACCTAACCTATGTGTGTTATTATCTGAACATTATAGGTTAACCGCGGCGTTAAGTCTCCAGCAGATATATCCATGGATACCAACAGATTAATTCAGACACTCAATATGTCACCAACTTCATTTAGGAATGGTGTTAAGTTAACACTTGAAGCTGAATTTGCTTCTGCATCATAGTAGTTTTTGTCTTGCTCTTTTCCAGAATGCTCATCTTCATATGTATTCGTTTTGTCAAATTATGTTCATTTTTTCAAAAATATAATTTGACTTCAGAATTTATCAAAAGAATTTGGACCTTCGCACTCAAGGGCATGACCTAATGGTTTAGAATCATGATGTTTGCATTCAAATTTAAGTGGCCGAGTTACAAACTGGCTCAGACATCTTCTTTATCAAAAAATAAAATAAAGTTTAGCTTCAGACACAAATGTATCATAAAATGTCAAAGATTACAAAATCTATATTTAGTGATTTTAATGTCAGTAGAATCTTAATTTTCGTAGAAAGTTAAAACAACCGACGCACATGTATGCATTGGAGGATATTGTCACAAACTCACAGTATACTCGCCGTCATTGGTTCTAATCATTTTCGAAAAAAATCATGGGTTTTATTCTTATCATGTGTCTTGTATTACGATAATAACATACTGAGTGAAATTCGACAAACTAGGTTTGCTTAAGCTAGAGTATATATAGACCTTATCCCTATCTCGTCGAGGTAAAAAAACTGTTTTCACGGTTTGAATTTTTATGATTTTTTTATCACATAATAATAACTTTACCAGTTATTTGAAAACTCGTATTTCAAATTGCAGCTGAAAAAGTAGACATCAAAACGCGAAAGAATCAACATTTTACGCGGAGAACACTGAAATTAATGGTCATTTTCCTTTTAGAATCAATTCCAAAAATCCAATTTGTGTTGATGACTTGTCAAAACAGAAATAAAAATCAATTTCTATTCCAAAATTTCACTTATTTGGTTGCATTTGCATGTCCACCATTCATAATAATTGTGTGCTGCTTTAATTTATTCTTGTTCTGTAAATAATACACTACGTACGAAAATAAAATTATTCCATATAATATATAGAAAACTTTATTTAACATGATAAGTAAATGCTAGCTCCACTTCGACTAGTACATATGTCACTGTAATTTTGAAGAGATTAAAACTATACCAGATAATTAATATCAAATTGAATTCAATTTAATGATGAAGTAATTTAGTAACAACAATAATATCTAGAACAATTTACGCGCAACTTGACTGATTTAATATAAGGGATATATGCTACCTTCCAGCGTTGCATATATTATCTGGTTTATGTTGTTCATCAGTAATAATCGTAAATATTTAGAACGATTTCATTAGTATAAAATTAAATTTCTAAAAATATTATAAGTGAGTAATTTTTAGAAGAGATTTTTAATTATATCCGTTTGCTGGTCATAGGAGAACTCAATAAAGAATGAAGTGTAAGAAAATAGCATTTTTTTTAGTTATTGTTAAGTTTACTTATGAGTTATGCAAAGCATATTTGGAGAATAAATTCTCGGTGGCAAAAGAAATTAAATAGAAATATTTGGAACATACAAAGCATGTATCTATATTGAAATTAAATTAAATTTGAATTTGTATTCAAAAATTTCATATTATGACTAAAGGCAATTATGTACCCTAGATGACTCGAATTCAAAACTTTAAATTAAGAATGAATGAATATTTATCACTTTACCACTATCGGAGTCTGATTAATATAGAAGGTAGTACCTTCACCAAGTAATAAGTATTGCAAATTTAGCCTCTCAGCAGAATCAAAATATCCTTAAATTTCCAAATTATTCGAGTAAATAAATAAAGTACAATTTAGCCTCACACTTCCAAAGGAGAATCTTCATAAAGAACATGGGCACATATTAGACCTACGTAGGCATTGGACTAAATATTTAGAAAGTGAATGAAGCAATATTTTCAATACTATCATAACCAACTTTTGAATTTAAACTCTATCAATAAATTTATTTTTTGAGATATTTTATGATTAACGTTATTATACTTTTGAGATTGTGAATTCATAATATAATAATTTTGATATGTTGGTGATATATATACAATGTATATCAATATATCTAAATTGATGGGTTCATTTGAAACCATTAACTTCAGTACGCATTTGCTTTTAACCATCGTTTATGATTTACATCATATATATTATGTGTGTGGAGTAAGAAAGAAAATTATTTCAATCTTTTTCATGTTTGATTAGACAAATTTGGACATATTTTTTTTGTAGAACAAACTTTCTTTGAAACGAGCAAAATATTTCCCTAGTAAAAGTAGGAAAAACTTCCACAAATAACATTTCACATTTATTGTTCCACCCGGGTATCCCTCTATCGACCCCCACCCTCAATCTCACTTCACGTAATAATTGTTTAGATTACATAAAAATATTTTTAGTGTAATATGTAAAAATGTATGTATTTTTTAATTGTACTTAAAATGACATCTACGCCTTCAACTTAGGTGTAGACAACATAGATTTGAACAAGTGAAAATATACATGCTACGTGAGATAATAAATGTAAGATTCCACATAGACCATTAAATTTTGTGTATGTTATATAGGATGTGTCTATTCGTTTAATTTTATACAAGTTAAAATATTTATTTATGCACATTTAAAGTTAAAAAACATAAATATTAGTTAAAATTATATTAAATAATACATTTATTCAATATTTCTCGTTTACATACTCAAACACAAAATATAAGTAAAAAAATTCTATTATTTTTCATGAGCAATTAAATTTAATAAATAGAACTAACCCAAAGTACTTTGAAGAAAATAGGAAAGACAAAAAAAAATCCAAACAATAAATTACCAAAATTAAATGTTGTACGGCAATGTTTACTCAGATTTGGCTTACTGCCCAATGAGAAGCAATAATCTATTATTGGCTTACTCAAATTTCCCATTTTACCCTCTTACTGCCCGTGTGGCAGTATACTGACCGTTCACTAAAAACTCTCCAATGACGGGCGGGCAGCCCCCTCTTTACCCTCTGCCCGTCAACAGCCTCCAAAAATAAAAATATTTCTAAATTTGCAAATATTTGAATTAATAATACCAACAAATTTAATGTGCTTTAAACTTATGATTGACAATGAGAAATTCACATATTATAACTTATATATTATAGGCATTGCTAACATTTAATAAAAGGAAAAGAAAAAAAAGTGAATAAATCATTCTTTATTTCGCATAATAAAAAAATAAAATTGTGTTTAATTGGACCAAGTTTAATATGTTAATTTAGTTTATGTATTACATTGATAATTACGATAGAAATCATAAATTAATTTCAAAAAATTAGAGAGGTGTTTGAATTAGCATAAGTATTGATTAAATCTACTTTTAAATCAGCTTTAATTTTAGAAATGACCGATAAATTTAAAAATAGCTCAAAATAATTAAAAAAATTCTATTAATATTTATTGAACATTGACAAATATGCCAACAACTAATAAGACGATCTTAACCTTAAAAGAATGTTATAAAGATTAATATAAAGGGTGTGAAAATTAACCCTTTAAAAAGAAAGTGTCAAAAAAAAAAAAAGTAGAAGGAATATAAGCAGCAGCATTGAAGGAGAGTATAAATATCTGGGTACTTGACTCTTTCACATATTCATGGAGTTGTAGTGTTCTTCATCTTCAACTCAATTCTAAGTTTTTCTGATTCAATTTTTACTCGTTTTTTTTTTATTTATTTGTATAAGGAGCGTGCAATGTGGAGAGTGGCTCGATCTGCGGCGTCGACTTTCCGCCGTACGCGGCGGTTATCGACGGCGATTTCAGCTCCATGTATCGTACACAAGCGCGGTGCTGATATTCTTCATGATCCTTGGTTCAATAAGGTAAGTTTTTTTATTAATTTTGTTTTCAACTGTTAGCTTGAAAATTAGCGTGTAGTCATGATCTGTTTTTTTTTGTTTTTTTTTAAAAAATTATTCGAGATACTGTTTTGGAAAGTTATTCAGCTACTATTAGTTGAAATTATTGCAGTGAAAAAAATAAGTTTTTTGGTTAATCTAGAGGTACACCAATTTGTTTGGGACTAAGGCGTAGTTGTTTTTGTATGGAGGTTTAATGCTATACTGGATTTGCCAAATACTGGTTACATTTTGTTGGTTTGTGTTGATGTACTCTATAAACTGGGATTATGTGATATGAGTCACGATATGCTACTTTTGAAGTACTGTGTCCACCGACTAAATTTTTCACCTAAATTTTGATGTCTAGTTGGGAATTTTATTGAGGAAATGGATGTAGAGGGTTCATTAAGCCAACTGAACTATGGTTTGTGACTTTGTGTTATTACTGGTGTAGTAGATGGGGTAATTATTAGTTAAATTTTGCTTGTAAATTGTCCTATAAGTTACTCTTTAACAGGAGAAAATGCGGTGCTCTGGCAAAATGAAAGTTGGTGTGATTCCAGAAACTGAAAGGAATTATACTGAAATTTCATAAGCCAAACATAGAAGCAGAATAGAACACATATTACGGATGACCTCATTAGGATTTTTAATCTTCTGTGTGCTGTAGCATGAAATTTTATGAGTAAAACATTATATAGAGATATATACAGTGTCATGGTGTTTAGGCTGTCCAAGACTGTATTTTTCTGAGCATCAACCTTTATATGGAACATGTGGTAATAAATTAACCACAAGATAAAAAGTAATTTACGTTGTACCTTCAGAGTCCAGAATTATGCTTTATGTTTCTCGAGAGACCATGATTTATACAACCTTAGTAAAGTTACCAGGATTGATACAACCTTAAGAATAGTACAATTTTCTGATAATGGTACATACGAAGGAAAAAAGATTACAATACGACTGATTCCTATTAAATTGTGTAAAATATCTTATCTAAAAGCTTAAACTGTAGATTCCTTTTTCAAAGGCCAAGTATTTGTACAAATTGTTGTTAATGGGTAGTATTGAGACAGGAACCCAGAATCTCTGCCTAACTCTAATACCATGTTAAATTATGTGTACCTTCTCATCTAAAAGTTTTAAATGTTAGAGAGAGCAGACTTTATTTACTCAATTATGCTTCCAAAGTTTGTAATAGTTGAATGTTATTGATGTTATTATCTGCAATAAATAAAAAACAGGACACAGGATTCCCAATGACAGAAAGAGATCGATTGGGTCTGCGCGGTCTCCTCCCACCTCGTGTAATATCATTTGAACAGCAATATGACCGCTTCAGTAAGTTGGCTATTTTATGTTTGGCCCTTGTTGCTTGCATGAAAGTTAATATTCGACTCTTTATAGTAACAAAAGGGGACTATGCTCAATTTATTTAGAAGAAATTTCTTGTTCTATATCTCTCTCTTCCATTGTTTTTGGCTTCTAACTTAGATAGAACCTGGTTTTAAAGTACTTGTGGGTTTGGTTCGAAGTACTATATATTACACACAAGTACTTCGAAGTATGTCGAGAACCAATATGGACAATGAGAACTGCCATGAAAATTGATGAGAACATCAACTTAGTTTGGTAGTAGTATTTGTGGGTTTTTTCCATTATCAATCTTTTGTCCTTTTTCTTTGGCAGGGTGGAGATTTCAACCCCTTAGGAATTTCCTAAAATAAAATTATGGTTGTTATTAGTTTTCACAAGTGCTTTTAGAGCGTACCGTGTTGGTGAAGATTCTTGAGCATGGGTGAACGGTTCTGTTAGTCTTCACCAGACTATCTAGTAATAACTAGAAGAAAATGCTTGATTGAATGAAGTGCTGGAAGAGCTGTCTAAGTTGGTTTGACATGTTTATTACCTACCAGTGTTTTTTATGAGGTGTCAACATTATGCTCTCGAATTCCATATATTCCAAAACTTGTGGTGGAATTCGTATGAGGCTTGAATACACCATCTATTTTGACTTCTTTTTTCCCCTAGCGCTTTGGTTTAATGGAAAAGGTAATACGACATGGAATGTATAGTTGACGCACATCATGAGTTTGGATCCTATTGTAAACCAAGTCTGGTGTTTAAGTTTACTTATAAAAAAAAAGTCTAGCATTTAAGTGGCCCAGTGTTTTGGGCTTGAGACTTCCATGTTGGAGGTCTCAAGTTTGAAACCCCTTGCCAGCGAAAGCAAGGGGTTGGACTTCTAGGTCGAGCTCGTCACACGAGGCTTTCCTAGTGCGGGTTACTTCTCCTATGTGGTTTGTGAGCTATTGCATAGGAGCGGGGGTTTTACCCAGTGCGCACCCAAAAGATAGCGGTTGCGGGTTTCCCTTGTCATAAAAAAAAAGTCTGGTATTTAAGTGAGTAAAGGGTGAAGCCATTATCTACTGAGTTTCAAAACTGGAAGCAACAGATTTCTTGGTTATTGGAAAAAGTAGTTTTGAGATGTCAGTGTATGGTTCCTGCTGCTATTTTTTGGTGCATCTGGAATGAAAGGAATTGTAGATGTTTTGATGGGATTTCAATTCCTAACCATATTCTTAAATACAACTGTTTCGTCTTCTTATCTAGCTGGTTCAACCAGGACCCTGTAACCACTGTTGATGTTTTTTTGAACTATGTTTGCTCTTTAGTTATTTAGTAATTTCTTGTACAGGAGCAGACCCCTTTGCCTTGCATCTTCTTGATGCCTTTTAATGGAATCTCCTTACTTCATTTTTAAAAAAAGGCATGTAGCGTGTCGGCACCAACATGTATTAAAAACTCTATATTTAGTTCCTCCCTGCTGAAAAAGAGAGGAGGAATTTCTGGAACATTTGGATCTTCCTTTTTGAGAAAGATTTCTGCAACATTTAAATCTAATCTTGCTGAGATTAAAATATTTAACTTTCTGTTCCAATCATCCATTTGACTGCATTCTGTCAAATCTTCTAGAAAGCTCTTTATTTTTTTTGTCTATTCATCTATATATGTATCATACTCAAGCACGTTATATCCATCAGTGTAATGCTATATCTTCTGTTTAATAAGTTTGTTGTAAGATATACTTCGCGAATTGTGTTGTCTGATACCATATTCTTTCTTTTGCTGTACCTCTAGTGGAGTCATTTCGGTCACTTGAGAAAAATACTGAGGGTCAACCAGAAAGTGTTGTCTCGTTAGCAAAATGGAGGATCTTAAACAGGCTGCATGACAGGAATGAGACACTGTACTACCGAGTAAGTCTGGTGGTTGCAAATCATGCTTGCAAATGCTAAGTAGCAAATAAACTATTTCTACCTGAAGACTGAAGTTAAATCCTGAACTTGCTTCTCAGGTTCTAATTGACAATATCAAAGATTTTGCTCCCATAATATACACTCCAACAGTAGGATTGGTTTGCCAAAACTACTCTGGCTTGTTTAGACGTCCACGTGGCATGTATTTCAGTGCCAAAGATAAGGGAGAGATGATGTCAATGATCTTCAACTGGCCTTCCACTCAGGTACTATGTGATTTCACAACTTTCTGATTTTTCAGCTGTCCCTTCTGTTGTTTCAACTATCTCGAAGTTTCAGATATATGGAACCCCTGTTTGTCTTCTGCATTCGCCTAATCTCTGTGTCATTTACAGAAACAAAATCTCACAATAGTACATCTTCTTTTTCTTAAATTGTATGCTGTCAAAATAGCATTTGTCACTTTCCATTAAAAAATGGCCTTCTACCTTGGCACCTGGAGCTCTAAGTGACTATCGTACGGGCATTTAGTCACCTCTATGAGATGACTATAATGTGACTTCACCATGAAGCATTTCAAGGATGACCCTTTCAAAATCAGGACACTTCAATTCCTCGATAATATAAAGTTCTCCTAAAAGAATTTTTGCTACGGTAACAAACTCATAAACTTTTTATTTGTGACAAAAATAAATTAGGTGTCACAAATAAATTAGGGTAGTCTTCTCGCGTGTGATACTTTTTTTTCCTTGATAAAAATAAAGTACCACACACCATAGTCAAGCCAAGAGCGGATAAGGTCCCCCCGAGAACCTCATGAATTTTCACCAATCTGTTTTTTCCCCTTCAAATCCTCTCTACAAGAGCCATGTGAAGCTTTGTCACTTGCACAGAACCATCCATATTGATCTGCACCGTGCTTTACTTACTTTACTTTCAAATAACTTTCTTCTCGTATGTGAATTTCTAGAGCCATATTCCCAATTTCCCATCAAAACATGGTTGTATTTGAATTTTCAGATACCCAATCTGCCGAAATGTGCTACCTCCTTTATGTCTTCACAGGAAATATCTCATTAGCCCTATGAGTTGTGCAGGAATTTGTGATGTTTTGTTTGGATGATGAGGAGTTAAGTTACTGGTCATTGGTTTATTTTTAAGTACAGTGACAATTTCAGACCCAAGTTATATTATTCCTTTCAATTTTCCTTTCAGAAATTTCTGTGAAATACTTGGGTACAGAAAGTTAAATAGTTGATATTTCGGAATAATGCAAAACTTAAAGCATAGTGTAGCTGAGAAAATCTTCCTGACTTTAACCTCTTTGATATGGATTCTCTTTTTTGAACAAAAACTCACAACTTTGTTGAAATAGAATCATCCAATGCATTCTCTTCTTTTGTTTGCAGGTAGACATGATTGTCCTGACAGATGGAAGTCGTATTCTTGGCCTTGGCGATCTTGGAGTTCAGGGGATAGGTATACCAATTGGAAAACTTGACATGTATGTAGCAGCTGCTGGTATCAACCCACAAAGAGTATGTATGAGAATAACTGTTTGTTCAGCAATTTGACATTCATGAGCTATTATTATCAGTGTGTGGGTTGCATATGTTTTGTATCTTTTGCATATGCTGCTTTGGAAATCTGAAGTGCTATGACACATAGACGTTTCTCATGGATTTGACAAGGATATCAATCTGACTAACTAGCCTATCCAAAAAGACATAAAACAATATTAAATAAAGATGTGACTCCAGATTTAAAATGAGATTTGGTTTAAGTGTTAAGTAATGACTGCTAACACTGATGTTTGGTAAGTCTGCCTATGTCGTTTCTTATTAGTGTCTTGTACAGTTTAATCAAAATTGATAACCACTCAATCTGTTCTTTGAATAATAGAACTGGTGATTGTTATACTTCCCAAAAAAACAATTAACTCTTCCGTGTTATGATGTGCCTTCATGTTTAAAATATGATGTCTGCCAGATTTACCTATGCCTATGCTTTACAGGTGCTCCCAGTTATGCTTGATGTCGGGACAAACAATCAGAAGCTTCTAGAAGATCCTCTTTGTGAGTAAGATTTTTTAATGCATAGTACTTCATCCAAAAAACGTATCAGTAATTTAATATGCTCACACCTAATTGTTTTTGGCTTCTTACATGCTGGTGGACTTTCTGGTCCTTGCAGTTAATCCTAAAAAATTATTGTCTTATAATTGCTAGCTGTCTTCTATCTGCACATACTGTTGACTCTCTAATAATTACTGTTCTGTAAGTTGCAGTCTTTATGACTAAACGTATCAACTCCAAAAACTTGCTTCACCTTCCTCTTCTCTTGGGGGAGTTCACATATATGATCTTTGAGATTAAGTCAGGGCAAGGTCCATTTTCTTAACATGTCATCAGAGTTGGGCCATACTTATTCTTGGCTTACCCAATGTTGGGTCCCATGTTATATTGTCCATGCATCAAATGTTAAGTTTTGGGCGTGTAAGAGGGTGTTAAGTGTCTTCGAAAGTTCTCATCTTATGAGTTAGCTTTTGGATTGAGTTATGCCCAAGGGCCACTTTCTTAACACCAAATACTTGAGTTAGGTCCAATGTCCATTTTCTTAACACCAAATAGCAAACGACATAGTGGCTCTATTCAATTTATGTTGAGTAAGGATGCAACTATCAGATGATATACAGTTCTAGTTTTGAAAATCAGCCCTTGTCACCCCTCCTCATTCTGTTCTCCAAGTTGGGCGCAGGGGTTTCTGCTTCTTACAGGATTTTGATTTTACAGATCTTGGACTGCGACAACCTAGGTTGGAAGGGGAAGAATATTTGTCAATAGTTGATGAATTTGTGGAAGCTGTTCATGCTCGTTGGCCAAAGGCTGTTGTGCAGGTCCATTTATTATTAAAGAAAGATATGTGATACTATTTTATTTCTATTGCACTGATATATCTTAATAATGCTAGTAGTTTGAGGATTTTCAAGCAAAGTGGGCTTTTGAGACGCTGGATCGCTATCGGAAAAAGTTTTGCATGTTCAATGATGATATACAGGTAGTTTGCTTGGTCCCCTATTTTTTCTGGAGGTTATTTGTTGGCCCTTGTTCTCCTTTCTGCAGCCACCACTGACGGAAAGAATTATCTTCTGCTCTTCTTGTTCAATAGGGAACAGCTGGTGTTGCTCTTGCTGGGCTATTAGGAACTGTTAGGGCACAGGGCCGGCCACTGACTGATTTTGCCAACCAAAAGATAGTGGTAGTTGGAGCAGGAAGGTAATGGCAAAATTAATTTTGACAATCTATCCTAGGTTACTAATAAATTCTTGTCTTATTTAGATGCCTGTTTGAGGTGACTTAATTGTGCGTTCTCTTCTTTATTAATTTATGGATTTCAGTGCGGGGCTTGGTGTTCTTAAGATGGCATTACAAGCCGTTTCAAGAATGGCTGGACCATCAGCAGATCCCCACTTTTTTCTTCTGGATAAAAATGTGAGGTTTTGTATATATACAGATTGTTTATATTCCATGTTGATTCAGAAAATGTAAATGTGTTCCCTCTTTTTGCATGTGTCTTTTATCAAATATGTTTAACCATGCTAGCATTTTAGATTGGGAGACAAATCAGCATCAAATATAACTGTATTATAGGTGAAAACAATGTTTCATTCACTAATCACATGAATGGGCCTCTGGGCTTTGTGACAAGTACCATATGTTTTTCTGTCCATGACATCAGTTGGTGTAAAAGATTTGCTTCCCTCCAACATGATCGGTAATGGTCATTGGTGATTGTTGATGCAGGGTCTTATCACAAAGGATAGGAAAGATATTGATCCAGCAGCATTACCATTTGCTAAAGCCCATCACGAGATTGAGGGGCTAGGACTACAGGAGGGAGCAGGACTTGCTGAAGTGGTAATGTTAATAGAATCTGTGGGATACAAAACTAAGTTGCTCTTAGTAGAAGGATTTCCGTGCTTTGTTAAAATTTGTTGACCTTCTTGATTATTGGGCTGTAGGCGACTAATAATTTCTATCTTCGTCTTAGTTCTTTTTATGCTTTCCAAGACAATAAGGCTGGCGTTAAATGTTTGTCAGGTCAAAAAGGTGAAGCCTCATGTACTTCTTGGTTTGTCAGGAGTTGGAGGCATATTTCATGAGGAGGTGGGTCATGTACTTTGTTTTTTTATTCTTCTTTAGCATTTATTTACGACGCTCAGAGATAAGAACCGTGTCATTGGATCAGCTATTTTCAATTGTGACATCTAGCTTATCGTGAAACTTTATGGAAATGATTGGATCTTTAATTCTCTAGCTGGCCAAAGTTACTTAGCACATTTAATCATTTACTCTATATTTAACATGTAGGACAGTATGTTATTTGAATTTTTTTTGTCATATATCCACATCCGACTCCTTTGCTCTACCATAAATTACATCATGAAGTTATAGCATATTTATTCCTTATTTTCTGATCAATTCGCTTGCTTCATTACATACTTGTGAAGCTTATGCCATTGACAATCATATCTAATCTCATCTACCAATTTGCTTCCTATTCCTTTGCCTACCTTTAAGCAGGTTCCTTTCAGACATTTTTTTCCCCTTTTTCATCCCTTTTCAACAAACTAGTATTTCAAGAGTTTTCTAGGATAAATCATGAGAAAGAGATACATGCGACTGTTGAAGTGATCTCTTATTTTCTGGAATTTTCTTATTGAAGTATGATGTGGGGTGTTATTTTCTCTTTGGATGAAATCACTTGAACATTCTTTTTGATCAGTTAAGTCACTTGAAAGTTTCTTGCAGTTAGTCTGTTCCGTCGATATCAACTTGTGTTTGTCTTGGTGTAATGTTCAGGTGCTGAGGGCCATGAAAGAGTCAGATTCTGTTAGACCTGCAATTTTTGCCATGTCAAATCCTACAAACAATGGTTTGTCTTCTCATCCATCTTTTGCTTCCTCAATCGGCTGTTTGTCTTGATCTTGCATTTAAATTGTATATTCTGTTCAACAGCTGAATGCTGTCCTGTTGATGCTTTCAAGCTTGCTGGAGAAGATATTGTTTTTGCTAGTGGGAGTCCCTTTGCAAATGTTGATCTAGGTAGTTTCTGGTTCCTTGAATGCATTTTTTCTCTGTATCCTTTATGCACTTGTTGTAGTCGATGAGCAACTCCTCTTCATTTGTTCATCTCCCCTTCCCAGTTTAAGCCTCTTTTGTGCTTATTGATGACGTATTACCTCATGAATCCTATTCTAATATGTTCTCAGGGAATGGTAAGATAGGCCATGTAAATCAAGCGAATAACATGTATCTCTTCCCTGGGTAGGTGCTGATTGTAAACCTATGTTAACTGTTTGAATGTGTTGCACTCATCTAAGATTATTGTTGACAATTCAGCATAGGGCTGGGAGCTCTTCTTTCTGGCGCTCGAAACATAAGTGATACAATGTTAGAAGCTGCTGCTGAGTGGTATGATCTGACAATCCTGTCTCCTTGTACTTGATTTGACCATCAGTGGTGTGAGCTTTTCAGTTTGTATTGTGTGTTTAGTTTAAAGCATGTGGTGCAACAGAAGCTTTTCTTATCTATACATTTACTGATTTGTATATCTATTTTGATCGTGCAGCCTCGCTTCTTACATGTCCGATGACGAAATCAATAGAGGAATCTTGTATCCATCCATTGACGAGTAAGTTCTTGGTTTTGGAGAAAGTATTCTTTGCTCATAGAGTTTTATTTGGAGATGTGAAATCTTAAGCACTAAAATTAGCTCCACCCTGTCCCTGCAATGACTAGATATGACTTGACTGATTGTTGCAACTTACAAATTTGATATCATTTTTTCATTCTGTTAGTTGAACATATTAGCAACTGGTTTTGGCCTTATAGGATTTCTAGGTCACATGCTTTTTGCTGTCCCCCTTGTTACTACACCATTTAACTGTAATATGCATATTTGAGGGAGTCAAATTAACAATGTACAAAATTTTGATGACAATGATGCTTCAATTTCAAGGCGCAGCTTTATAAAGCACAAACGTCTAGGTTTATCTCTCCTGATTTTGATTCTCTCTGTTACATGACAAGGAATGCACACTTACTTTGCTGCTATAATGCAACATTAACAGTAAAGTGACCACTCTGATGAAATGCTGCTACACCCGAATCTTGTTAGTTCACATGGGCAACACTTGATCACTCAGCTCATCCTTAGTTGCTCTTTTATACATTTGTTTATCTTTTTGTACACATGCATTTAGAGATCTAATCTTTGAGGCTATGAATACGTGCTACTAGTTAACCATATAGGTTGTGGTACTATTGATGCTGAATCATTTTGTTTTTCTTTTCCCACGCTTATTAATTTTCAGACTTAGTGAATAACCTTTCTGAGGGCATTTTGGATGTAATTTGCACTTTCAAAATGCATTCACTTAGATGTGGCAAAGGAAAAATTGCTTCCTACAGGTAATCGTATCTAATATCTCTTTTTGTGTGTGCAGTATTCGGGATATTACAGCAGAGGTGGGAGCTGCTGTTTTACGGGCTGCTGTGGCTGAAGACCTGGCAGAAGGTCACGGTGACGTTGGAGTGAGAGAGTTGCAGCATATGTCAAAGGTACGAAAATGTTACTAGAATCTACTAAACGAAATGAAACAAGAATCATAACGTTATATACAGTTAAGAAAAATGTGTTTCCGCCTTTTTATTTCAAGAGCTTCATTCGATGGATGCAGGAAGAGACCATTGAACACGTGAGAGAAAATATGTGGTATCCTGTCTATGGCCCTCTTGTTCACGAATAGTGAAGCACTTCCTGGGTTGAGATCACAGGTCCACGAGAAGTGGAGTATGGTCTGGTGCTCCAAATTGCCTGTAAAGGTCAAAAAGTTTCACAAACTTGACTGTATTAGGTGTACAATTACAAGGACAAATGTTGCTGAACCACGAAAGAGTCTAGGGCTCTTCAAATATTTCATTTTTTTGTTGTAAGCCATTCTTGTTTATCTCATGAAGCATATGTAACCTTTAAATTGAGGAGTAGGAGATGTATTTGTTATCCCTGAATAAAAGCTGATACTTTCTCTCAGCAGCACCGCCTATTGAACTGTATTCATTTTTTGTGGTTTTTTCTTCTTAAAATGAAATAGCATTTGAAACAATTTGATTTTGGCTCGAAGGAAATCGGCACAGAACGGAAAATTCACTTTCTCATGTTTGATTGGTCAAAATTTTTGAAAAACTTTTTCTATGTTTCGAGTACAACTCCCTACCGGAGGTGGAGGTGTCATTTCAACATTCAACACACCTCAAGTTCTCTCCTTTTCATTGCATCATACTCCATCTCCCATGATATTTATCTTAAAATTATATTCAAATACTTCTGATATAATATTCTTTTTTTGCTAGATACCGAACAAAAAATATAAAACATTGCTAATAAGACTTATGTGGTCCTATGAACTTATGGCTATCATTTCTCTCATTTAACAACCACACTTGTGTTTCTTGACAATTATTTTCTTAATTATTCAATAATAGTGACGCCTTCTTTTTCTTTTTTCTTTTAATTATATGACAAAAACTTTTCTATCAACATATAAATATATTCAACTCTCAAGTCTCACCTATACACTAGTGTATAATTTTTCTCTCATTCTTTTACACATTAAAACACACAAAAACTTCATACCATGGCTGAAGCTTCCAACTTCCTAGAAACTCAACGGTAAGTACTCAACTTCACTACTTTTTTAAAGCAGAATCTACCACACCAAATTTGGATTGATTTGTTACATGGTCACTCAACTAATAATTATTATCTTATTACCAGCTTTTTCTCTTTTGACTTTTTAAGATAATATAAGTATCGGAGAATGAATTAATTTCTTATGATTTGGATTAATTTGTTGTTATCATCAGGATTGCAGTTGTGAGTGGAGGCAACAAAGGGATAGGATTAGAAATATGTAGACAACTAGCATCAAAGGGAATATTGGTGATTTTAACAGCAAGAGATGAGAAAAAAGGGAATGAAGCTGTTATTAATATGGATGAACACTCTAATTATAATATCATTTTTCATCAACTTGATGTGACTAACATTTCTAGTATTGTAACACTCAGAGATTTCATCAAGAATAGATTTGGCAAACTTGATATCTTGGTATTTCCTCTTCCACTCCTTTTCAATTTTAATTCTTTCTATAGAATTGAATCCAAAGCTAAAAAAAAAAAAAAAAAAAAAAAAAAAAAAAAAAAGTCTGTCGCTAATCCTATTTAATAACGAATTCACGATTGAAAAATTATATAACTATGATGTGCTATGAAGAGACAGATAAAAAAAAGTGTTTTCTACCGGCTATTTAGAGATGGATTAGTGATTCATTTTGTATTAAAGGAAATTTTTCGTTTGAAAAATGTTTTCTAGAAAAATAAGTGGATATTTATTTTTATTTTCTCGTCTTTGGTTGATTAGCAAACAATATTTCCTAAAATTATTTGTAAATGATATTTTAAACAAATACTATATATGGTGGGAGTGAGGTGTAAAACCATTTGTGAAATTTGTTTTCCTTACTTTCATTAGAAAAATTAATTTTCTTTTTCTTTAAAGAGTTCTTTTTGGCATAAAAAATATTTTTAAAATTATTTGACCACTCGAATATGATAAAACCCGAAAAAGGTTTCTTTAATCAAGCTTTATGCATTAATCATAATTGATCTCAATTTTCTTTATAACTTTGTGTTTGCTTAATAGATTCATGAATTTGCTTAACCGTACTACGTGATGCAAATATAACAAATCATTATTAATTTGTAAATAACATATAATATAAACAGGTGAATAATGCGGCAATTCTTGGAGTGCTTTTAGATAAAGATTTCATTATAAACCCACAAGTAAGTCACTATATATCACATGGATTTCTCATTTTTTTTTATTTATTTTTTCGCCCTACGAGCTCCCAATTTTTTACTCCCTTTGATATAACTCAAACTCAGCACCCTCTTGTCATCGCGTCCATTCTTTCGTTCGTTTATATTATCAATTTTTCTAGCTTTCACTTTCTTTAAAAAAAAAAATCAATTTTATGGTTGTGTAAATTTTTTTGAGTACATTTGAAATGAAATAACGTTGTGATGGTCATGTTGTAGCAAAATTTATTCATTGAGAAGATGAAAGTAGCAACTCAAACTATTGATATAGGTGAAGAATGCATAAAAACAAATTACTATGGTGCAAAATGGATGATACAAGAATTATTACCTCTACTTCAATTATCCGATTCGCCACGTATTGTCAATGTCTCCTCCTCTACTGGAAAGCTCCAAGTACGTACATATTTTATCCAATCGTTATATTATGAACATCTATTTTTAATACAGTAACTGACACGATGTTTTGTTTCAGCATGTACGCAATGAATGGGCTATAGGAGTCTTGAATGATTGTGACAATCTAACAGAAGACAAAGTGGATGAGGTTTTGAATGTTTTTCTCAAAGATTTCAAAGAGGATTTGTTAGAAAGCAAAAATTGGCCTCTAATAGTATCTGCTTATACACTATCAAAAGCAGCATTAAATGGTTACACAAGAATATTGGCTAAGAAATATCCAAATTTTCTCATAAATTGTGTTTGTCCAGGTTATGTAAAAACTGATTTATGTTACAATTCTGGCATATTGACTGTTGAAGAGGGTGCTCAAAGTCCTGTTTGGCTTGCTCTTTTACCTCAAGGAGGTCCATCAGGGAACTTCTACAATAGGAAAAATCTCTCACCTTTCTAATGAAATTAAGAAATCTTGATCACAGCTATGTTGCTCGAATTTTTCAAAAAATGTTATTGTATTTGTGTTGGATTTTCAGTAAACATATAATACATAGTTTGCAGAGAATTCGACCATATTATAGGTTCATGGACAAAGTTCCTATTATAAGGTATAAATTGTAAATTGTAATACATAAGTTAATAATTATTGGATTATCGTCTATGGCATATGGCTTGATTTTGCAAATGTTTGGCTTATTGTATTTTTTTTAAAAAAAATGGATATATAACATATTATATAAAATTTTATAATCTTACCCTTATATTTGAAGTAAATAAAAAATATAGAATGATGTACGATATCTTTATATTTTGACTCAGTTTGTCAGTTGGATTTTTATATATATCTTTGTCAATTAAACATTTAAACTCACTAAAATGCAATACTGTAAGCCCTTTCTTATTTTATATGTGTGAGTGTAACACAGCCGCTCACACATGAAATTGTACATTATTTTATGAAATTTCATGTCATTTTGAATGCCACATAAGAAATTAAATATCACCTAAATTTCAATCATTCAAAAATAAAATTCAAAAACCTAAATGTTAGAAGTGTATAAATCGACTAAGATTCATAAAGAAGAATTTGAATTACAAAAATTAAAGAAACTAAAATGATTTGGGATAAAGTGATTTGGTTGGGTGAGGGGTGGGGGTGTGAGTGAAGAAGAAGGAGAAGAAGGGAGTGGTGTAGGGTGGTGTGGTGCGGGGCTGTAGGAAGAAGGAGAGGGTGGGGGGCACAAGGAAGAAAAAAGTCATGGGCGAGGGAGGGGTGAGATAGTGGCTGAAGGGTTGAGAACTTTTCGTAAAATGGAAAGACTAGTTTTGTAAATAAATAAAATTAAAAAGAAAATTTGATTTGTGGTGGCGTCAGCCGTCACGTATGCAAGCATAAGGTATTCAGTAATATTATTGCTACATAAGCTCAGTTAATGGTTATATGTGTTCAAGATATTATGTTTTAGTAAGTTTAAGGATTCAGTTGATGAAATAGTGAGTATAAGAGTTCAACTGACAAATGAACCCAAGTACAAAAACCTCTTAGACTATTCCGCCAATACAGAATATCTGAACATCGTTTCAGTTTCACAACTGTTTTTATGAAATCGCAGCCCGCTAGGGCGACCTCCTTATGCATGGACATAGAGACAACTAAAGGAACACGAAAAAGAAGTCCCTTTAGTTGCCGGGTCTGTTCAAACAGACCCCGCCAAGAGAATTTTTATGTTCTTTCGACCGCACTAAAAAAATGCATTATTATTTTCATAATAGTGTTAATACAAAAAATAGAAAAGATGATCCCAGTAAAGTTAATTCATGGTTGTTGTTTTTTTAATGAAATGAAAGAGTATTTGAAACAATTTGATTTGGACTTGAAGGGGAAAGGAGTTTTGCTTTTTTAGAAAAAAAAGATATGTTTGGTATAGAAAAAATTTCAACTTTCTCAGGTTTAGTTTAGTTAAATTTTTGGAGAATTTTTTAAGTTTCTTAAAGTGGAGAAATGTGACTTCTATAGGGGAAGTAGAGAAAAATTTCACAAGTGTCATTTCATATTAACTGCATTTTCTCCGACATTCAACACATCTCATGTCCATTCCTATTTTCACCATACCACATTTTATCTCCGACAATGTTAATTGAGATTATACACAATATTATATATATATTTATGTGAATGTCCATAAATTCAGGTGTAATTAACCATAACGTATAGCAACTCCTACTACCTCCTTAACTTTCCCCCTTTAATATTCCTTCATTACTTGGATGGTTAATGTCACGTTTATAACTAACTTTTTGTATGCCTCTAATATTATAAATAGAGACATAAGGTTCATATTAGATATTTGAAAGAGTAAGAAAAATTTTCATTGTCTCTCTATGTCTATTGCTCTCATCTTTTATATTTCTCATTCTGTTTTGTTTTAATTTTTCAATATAAATAATTTTAAGATAATATTTTTTTCAAAAAAAAAAGAGACTTGTATGCTCGAAGAACTCATGGCTGGCATTAGGCCCAATAAAAAGACTTGTATGGGCCAAGAACTTATGGCCGGCATTGGGCCTAATTTTCCATGATGGTGCAAAAAGTGGACTGGGCTCTAAGTTCAATAATAGTGGTTCAGTGTCAAATTAGTACACTGTTTCAAAAAACGTTTTTGGGTGAGTCCTGAAGCGAGCACACCAAAAATATTTTGATACATAAATTAAAGACGTAGATTCATAAGGTATAAGCCTTAAAATTTAAGGCGTAATAGTATATCCAGGCATTTTTAATTTATTTTTAAATTCTGTTTTTGCTTTAAATTATATTTTTATTATTGGTGTAACGATTTTTCTCAAATAGTAATTATTATACTTTTTTCTATATTATTTATTATGAATACTTATCTCAAAATAAAAATCATGAATCATGAAAAGGTTTACTTTTACTTATTTTCTTAGTAATAAAACTACTGAACATACATGAGACTTACTGTTTCTCGAGGCTTACACATCGCTTTTTACTATAAAACGTCGTGCCTATGCCTTCGCCTTTTGATACACTCTATTATTTCACTATAATTCATTAATATTATATATTTTTAAATCATGTTAAATCACTTGACAAATATAAATTAAATGAATTAGTTTATAGATACCGATAAGTATTTACCTTCTTTTCTTTTACGACTATACGCCAAAAACTTTTGTATCAAAAATATAAACTCTCACCTATATATACTTCATTATTTATTAATGAAAATACTACTACATAGTTTTTCTCACATTTAAACGCAAAAACACTTCATACTGTGGCTGAAGCTTCCAACTTCCTAGCAACTCAAAAAATCTACTTTCAATTTTATGGTGCTGAGTCTCACATTTGTGGGATGAGATAGACTTGAGTATCCTCCTCTCGTCATGAGCCAGCTTTTGAGGTTAAGTTAAATTAAATATTGTTGGATTATCTATTGAATATCTTGTTTTTGTAATCAAAATATTTAGAAAACATATTTTTCTTAGGAAAGTGCATGACTTTTCAATTGAAAGTGTTAAAAAAAAAGTTCCACTATTAACATTTCATATTGATCTTCTATCAATAATTATTCAGTCAATATGAGTCGATTGGAAGACTAGGTTTATATCTGTTGTATTTGTATAATTAATTTTATTATTTCTATTTCGATTATCGTATTATTTATTATTACTTTTATTTATTTTCTTACTTTGTTTGTAGCATGATTTATTTAGTACTGTATACCTGTATATGCTTAGGAAATAGAGCCAAATAGAAACTGAACAATCGAACTCCAGTGGACACTACTTGAGCCATCATTTTGCAATAATTAAGAAAAATCTCAAAATTAAGGTAATTTATTTAACACTACTTGAGCCATCATTTTGCAATAATTAAGAAAAATCTCAAAATTAAGGTAATTTATTTAACATTTAAATATTATCTTATACTTTATCATGACTAATTTATTATTATATTTCTTTTCAATACTTTTTATTATGCTTCTCTCATCCTAATTAATATCGAGACAAACTGCATATATATTATTTTTTCAAATTTCATTCAATACATTATCATTATTTACGTTTATTTATGACTTTCTGTCAACCTGCTTGTAGTTGGGATTCGGTTGCGCTAGGGAACTTTTTGTATAGTTTGTAAGTAATATTAATAAACTAAAATAAGAAGTAACTTTATGAGTCCCACATTACAATCATGATTATAAAATAAATTCTTTTGATCTTATTTAAATAGAAAAATGGTTAAATATGCCGCTAAACTATTTAAAAAGGTCTAGATATACCTTTCGTTTAAAGTTTGATTCACTCATGCCCTCACCATCCAACTTTTGGTCTGAATATGCCTTTATGGGTTTTAGTTGCCATGTTGGACATATCTTACTCATTTTTTCATTTGTTTAAATGTCACATGGAATTGTCATGTTATTTTGACCTAATCACACGACATTTATATGAAAATGAAAAGATATACGGACTCATAAAAACCTAATCCGACCCATAAATCAACTCGTTTTAAATTTACTATTTGACCCATTTTTGACAATTTTGCTTAGTTTTTATTTTTTCGGTAAGTCCCGAAAATGAGTAATTGATTTAATAAAAAATAGGAAAAATACAAAAAAAAAATTAACGCAAAAAAAAATTCACAAATAAATATAGTAACCTTAAATCTAACATTTTAATATTTTTTTTAAAATTTTTTATTTTTTCGGTAAATCTCGAAAATGAATAATTTGATTAATAAAATAATATGAAAAGTATGAAAAAAATATAAATTAACGCCAAAAGTTCACAAATAAATATAATAACATTTCATTCTACAATTTTTTTAAATTTTTTATTTTTTTTGATAATCCCAAAAATGAGCAATTTATTAATAAAAAGGGGAAGATATGGAAACAAAATAAAAAATTTACGTCAAAATCCACAAATAAATATAGTAACCTTAAATCAATAATTTCAACATTTTTTTTTATTTTATATTTATTTCATATTTTCCTATTTTTTATTTTGTGAATTTTTATGTAATTTTTATATTTTTTCATATTTTTTTTGTTAATAAACTCATCTTGGGATTTGCTGAAAAAATTAAAAATTAAAAAAATATTGAAATTGTTGAATTTAATGTTAATGTATTTACTTTTTAATTTATGGCGTTAATTTATATATTTTTTTCATATTTTTTATTAATCAATTACTCATTTTCGGAATTTATCAGGAAAAAAAATTAAAAAAATGTTTAAATTGAATTTAAGGTTACTATAATTATTTGTGAATTTTTGGCGTTAAATTTATCTTTTTTCATATTCTTTCTAATTTTTTATTAATCAATTATTCATTTTTGGAATTTATTGAAAAAATAAAAATTAAACAGAATTGTTGAAAATCAGTCGGATAATTTATTTAAAAGTGGGTTGATTTATGGGTCGGATTAGGTGTTTATGAGTCCAAATATCTTTCCATTTTCATATAAATGTCATGTGATAAGGTCAAAATGACATGACAATTCCATGTGACATTTAAATAAATGAAAAATGAGTTGGATATGTCCAACATGTCAACTAACGCCCATAAGGACATATTTGGATAAAAAATTGAACGGCGAAGCCATGAGTGAACCAAACTTTAAATGAAGGATATATTTAAATCTTTTCGAATAGATTAGGGGTATATTTGACCATTTTCCCTATTTAAAATGACAACTTCCTACATTGAAACTAGACAAGAATGTGAAAAGTATCTTTAAATTCCTATCCATCATTTTCCCAACCTATTAGAAAAAAAGTACTTGAATACAATGACTCTTTATTTACCCTTTATTTCATTTTTGGACATAAATTTATAAAGGAATTGAATTTTTTTTTAATGAAAATCAATCTAAGTTAAATTTTAATTCTTTACAAGAACCTTGTTTCATTTTTTTTAAAAATAATAATAAAAATACTTTACCAAATTTCTGTTACCTAGATATCTACGTGGATATCCATTTTGCCATATTTTTTCAGATATATAATAAGCTCACTGGAACATAATCCCAACAAAGCAATTAGCTAAAAAGATAACCAAAATTATTATCGATGGCAGAAGGCAGAGCAACAAAGTAATTTACTATACCCTATTATCTTATCTGATTTTATGTGTTATATTTTCCTTTTATTTGTTTACTTTATCTTATAGAGAAAAAATATATATAGATGTTTCTAAGTTTCAAATAATTAATTTTCATTTTCTATTTTATCATAACCTAGGTTTTAATAACTACATAAGCAATTTGAGTCGATTCAAATTATGTCACATAAATTGATCGATATGCGCGCAGGTATGCAGTAGTTACAGGGGCAAATAAAGGGATTGGATTTGAAATATGTAGGCAGCTAGCTTCTAATGGAGTGTTGGTAATTTTGGGTGCTAGAAATGAGAAGAGAGGGATTGAAGCTTTGGAGAAACTTAAAGGCTTTGGTTTGGCTGAAAATGTGGTGTTTCATCAGCTTGATGTTGTGGATAATTCTAGTATTGATTCTTTGGCTGAATTTATTAAGACAAAATTTGGCAGGCTTGATATCTTGGTATAATGTTCTTGATTTTAAGTTTCTTGTTTTATGACCTAAACAATATTTGGTAAAATAAGCTGTTGATGTTTGTGGTGTTTTTTTATTAGGTGAACAATGCAGGAATAGCTGGAGTCAGTGCTGATGCTGATGCCTTAAGAGCTAAACGAGAGTCCAGTGGGGTAACCCCTTATAACTTGAATCAATTACTCCATCCGTTTCAATTTGTTGCGCTGGTGCTGCACCTGTGTTGGGTTCTCCAAAATTACACAACTTTTGGAGAATCCAACTCGAACTCATTAACATTGTTAAGAGTTTGAGCAACCTAGCTTAGCTTATGATGGAGTTTAAGAAAATAAAAAAGACTTTTGAATCTTGTGGTCTTAAACTAAAGATACTTAGAAGGTACCAAAATGACATTGATCTTGTGGTTAAACATGTCACATGGAAAATTAAAATTAAAGAGCTGTCAAACTATGAAAAAGAGCAAACACATTGAAACGGAGGAATAACTATATATGTCTTAATACATAATTGATTGTTGTATGACAAATATGAAGTGTAATATAGCAGTTTTGTTACCATTTTCATCAGGCTACTAATTGATGCTTATCATAGATATTTGCTTGTAACTTAGTGCCTAATTGATTGTGCAAGAAGTTATCAATTGATGCTTATTATAGAGATTTACTTGTAATTAAACTTCCCTGTAATTATAGTTACCGTCATTGCATCATATCATAATGTATGTTCTGTGACGCGTCTAAGAGAATTCACAACCCCGAAAGTTTCTTAATTAGGCACGCAATACGCTCAAAGCAACTATACCAGATCTTTCATTATACTACATGTTTGATCAATTTATGTGCAACTTGATTTGGATTGAGGTTTCTGCTGTAGCCCTGTACATAGTGATCTAGAAACAGAACAGGTCCTGTTTAATGAGTCTATTAGGTTCAACAATCAAGCAAATCAGTAGCCATAACTCTCGCTCGTTCTCTCTTTGTGGAAAATTAAACTTTTGACACGTAACTTCATCATTAGCACGCTTTATTAATCTTTCTCTGTGCTATAGACAGGAGGATCTCAAGTCAATTGGAATGAAATATTGAGTCAGTCATTTGAGTTGGCAAAGGAGTGTCTTGAGACAAACTATTATGGTGCGAAGAAAATGACTGAAGCATGTATTCCACTCCTCCAATTATCTAAGTCGCCGAGGATTGTGAATGTATCATCCTCTATGGGAAAGCTAAAGGTATTAACCTGGCAACATTTCTTCAGAGTTTTGTAATTTTTTCAGTTTACTGTGATTTAACTTCTAGATTTTTATGTTTATACATGCTTGACTGGTGCAAATGATATATTCTGAAGTAAAAGTATTGATTAAAAGTTTGAAACTACTCAAATCTGCAATTGCGTACTAAAGAAATGCCGTTAAAGCAATTGATCCAGGAAAAAACTTTTCAGATGTGGATAGGAGGACCAGAACATGTTTACTAAGCCTTAATCCGACATCCGGAGGATAAAAATTATGAAGGAAATGTTTGTCTGCGGAACACTTAACAATCCCAGCAAACTTAATATACATATCTTAAATGATTAAGGTTCTTTATCAGCAAATTTGATAATTTCAATTTTCTTGTATGTTAATTAGATAATATCCATGAGTAGTGAGTGAAAATTTCTGTTTGCATTTCCAGAACTTGAAACATGAATGGGCTACTGGAGTATTAAATGACAGCGAAAACCTGACAGAAGAGAAAATAGAAGAGGTGATAAATCAATATCTGAAGGATTTCAAAGAAGATTCACTTCAAGCCAAAGGCTGGCCTTCTTTAATGTCAGCTTACATAGTCTCTAAAGCAGCAATGAATGCTTACTCGAGGGTCATGGCAAAGAAGCATCCGTCTATACAGATCAATTGTGTCTGTCCTGGTTTTGTGAAAACAGATATCAATTTCAATAGTGGGATATTGTCTATTGAAGAAGGCGCGGAGAGTCCTGTAAGGCTTGCTCTACAGCCTGATGACGGTCCGTCTGGTTTGTTCTTTGATCGAAATGGAGTTTCATCATTCGAATGAGAGTATGTTGTTAATTGTGAACGCGCAGCTGATGATATAAGCTTAGAATAACATGTACTATGAATAATCTTCAATGAAATGCAATTGTGTGTTGTATCAACATTTTGTATGGATTATTCGTAATTCTGTTTTTAGCTCATTTATCATTATCATAATATATAATATATTCGTCTAGTATTTGAAAATTTTTATATAATATATTCGTCTAGTATTTCAAAAATTTAGTCGAGTGATACTAATACTGAACGATCCAGATCAAAATGTATTAGAAAAAAAGATTTTTTTTAAGACGACCATGGAGGAGATGCTGTACTTGTTGAGTTGTTTGAATTCGATTATCAGAGAGAGAATCCTTTTGAAAATCAAATTGATATGAAAATTATAACGAATTATAGAGTGAAATCAGGGAGAGACAAAATGAGTGAAAAAAAGAAAGGGGAATCGTGGGTTAAGGTGGGAGAATGAATCTGGCTCACTTGAGATTTTGGAAAAAATAAGAGATCTCTAATTTTCCCTTCTTTTTTTAAATATTACATAATTCCTTTTTTCTAATTTTAGTATAAGTTTATAGATACATAACATTCTCTCTTCTATAATACACAATTATCCAATGCCTATTTTTTCTCCATTAAAACACTCAACCTTTTAAATCAGTTTTTGGATTTTAAATTTTCTCCATTAAAACACTCAACCTTTTAAATCAGTTTTTGGATTTTTAATTATTAATTTTAATTAATTTTAAATAAAAGACCCAATTTTGAATTTCAAAATTCAAAAAAGTTGAAATTTCAAAAATTTGGACAATTTCTCTCTTACTCCATCACGTTTTCAGATCTTCTTTCTCCATAATCGTCTGCTTCTTCTTAACCCAACATATTTTATTGGTTTCTTCCTTTTCATCTTAATCCATCATCGTCTTTTTCTTCTAAATCCATCATAGTCTTAAACCAGCATCAGGTAAATTAGCTCAAATGAAGTATTCTATTTGCACTGCAACACTTCAACAAAATGGAAGAGTGAAAAAAAATGATTATTATGAATCAACGTGGTTGCAACGCAGTAAGTTTGATGATTATCCCTAAGATTATTAATTATCCATGGTCCATCAAATCGATTATTTTTGGGAAAAATAAATTGATGATACATATACAATCAGTGTGTACAGTGTTTAGTCGATGTACTGATACATGTATTAGTTATGTATCCCATGTTATAATGTTTAGTCAATGCACTGATACATGTAGTAGATATGTATCACATGTTTTTCATGTAGTATGAATTTCTGAAAACTGATATAATGTATCAGTAAGGTATTAGTTGTTTAGTTGATGTACTGATACATGTTTTGAAAATTGATGATATAATCTTTGATTTTTAAAATTTAAAATTAATATCCGTGCTGATTTTATGCTGATTAATGATCTGTTATCGTAAATTATGCTGTTTTAGTAACAACATTAAATGTACCGTTTTTTCCCCTTTTTTTCCTAACAGTTTAAACTTACTATGTATCATTTACCATATATCACTAGAGCCTAAAGTATCACGGCACAACAAATTTAAGAAATTTTTTGTAGATACTAAATTTGTCGGAACAAAATGTAATTATTGAATTACACTATGGGATTCCTTAAATTTTTACTATAAATAATCTGTGAAAATAAATTAGCTTTTGTGTCTTCATATAATTGGTCCTCTGAAGTCCAATTCAAACAGGCCCAACCTTGACCGCTCCTAACGGATATCTAAATCGAATCTTGAGGTATATGTATTACTTCAGATTCAACATTTTTCACAATAACGACTTTCTTCTTCTTCTTGTTTTCTTAAGGAAGAGGGTGATGAAAAATTGTTGATTAAAGGGTTAATTTTTCGATATTTTACATTAGAAAGAGGAAATGACGGTCAGTTTCGAGTGCGGTGACGAAGAGACAAGCAATGGTGGCGAATTCATCTGGGTTGGAGAAATAATCAGGCCGAAAAATTGAATGCTGGAGCGGCCAAGAAACGACTGAAACTTTTTAACATCTCGAATTCATACAACTGTATCTGCTCGTAATGCGATTTCTCACTCCTCCAAATTTGTGAGTGTTTCTCTGTTTTGGTCTCTGTTTATTAATGTAGGAAAACAATTGAATTATACTGGGTTTTATCTTCTTTTTTTGATTACTGGTTAGATAATTCACTTTTTTTGTATGATGGGTATGAGTTTTCTTGGTTAAATTTGTGTATGTAAGGGAAATGTAGGTGGGTTTTGTGATTTCTTTTTGGGGGTTTTCTTCTCGGTTCATTAAATAAGTAAAATGGTTAATGTTTCATGAAAAAATGATTGCAGATAGTGGTTAAGAATTTAGTGATATGAGGGTTTTGCGGGATTTTTTCTTTATTTGGTCAGACTTAGTGATATTTTGGAAGTTGAGTTCTTTGTTTATTGACTTCCCTTGTATAAATAAGTTCACTAGCAGGGAATGATTTAGTTATCAAGGGATTTGTTTAATCTTTTTTATGGTTAAAGAGTATTATGAATGAAAAATTTGGAACAACTTCCCCCAATTCCTGCTTTTTTGGTTTTTTCCTGTATTGTACTGTTCCTTCTGTTTATAACTTGAGTTATAATGACCTTAAAATATATTCATTTTTCACTTCAGTATGATTCATAGGACTGCCTTTTATGGTCTTAGACAAAAAAACTAAAGAGTTTGGTTGTGCTGTTGTTTTTCTCAAGAAATACGGAGGTTCCAGATGCAATGGAGATGATATTTCAATCTGCCCTAGCTTTGGGTAGAAAGGGAGTTGTAAGTGTTCTTATCTTGGTCTATCCTGGTGTTTTTGTTGAATCGAATTCGAACATAAACAAAGTGACTTTATTATAGAATTTTAGGACAGAAGAAATCACATAGTGATTAGTTTGTACACTTGAATCAAGTTAAACTTTCTCAGCATCTCACCCAAAGAAGTAGTGAACGAGAGCACAACTTTCTAGTCCTCTAGCTCTCATGCTTCAAGTGCCTGATAGTTGCAGCCACCCGAGTTTCTCTCAAATCTTCCAGTCGTTCCCTCTTTTATCTTCTAAATGTATTCCTACAATAATCTCTCATTCACTGGTGTGTAATTATACTCCAGTAAATGACAGTAGATGCCTGATTCAGCGACTTTTTGCCACAGAAAAATCCAAAAGGAGGATATATACTTCTCTAATTCTTCTGTTTTTAAACTAAATAAGGGCATCAGTCTGACTTGTCTAGTGCACATACTCGTTTTGATTCACTCTATTACTTCTGGTACTGTCAAAATTTTCAGCATTGCTCACAGAATAGTATATCAAACACCCAGGAGTTCACATGTTTTCTTCCTTCCTTTGTTTACAGTATCACTCTTTATGGTGTTCTCTTCATCTTATTGACAATTCAGCAGTCCTGTTTGTTTGAAGCTCTTCTAGTTCAACAAATTTTTGTCTGCTCTACTAAAGGAAATTTCTGATAAGTTTGCATGTGGAGAGAAATTTTTGTTTTTATATTGCAGTTATATATGTCAAACCTTATTTGCAGGTACATGCGTTTGTTGCTCCCAAAGTTATAGATGGGAAAAATACACCCTCTCCAGTTAGGGAACTTGGAACGGGAGAGATAACCCAGGCTCTGGAACTAATTGATGTTTGCTATGAGCAGGTTTGATAGACTTCTTCTTAAATTTTTCTGATTATGTGCATAGTAGATGCATGTTTTGCTGTTACTTATCCTCAACCACCCCCTTCACCCCAACAAAATAAAAGAGGGAAAGAGAAATGCATTTAGTGCTGTCTGGTCTCCTTAGTTATGTAGTGTGTGTACAAGTTACAAACTGTGCATTTTTCTCCTTTTGGCCTTGTCCAAATTTCTGGTGTTTTCTTATTTGAGTGTTGTGCATTGTCTTTAGTCTTGGTATCCTTTCTGATAAATCCACTGAAGTATAAAAAAAACCCTTGGTTTTTCTCAATGTTCGATTAAACTCCCTTTTATAGATGCTAATTACACTTAGTCGTTGAATGTTGTTGAATATCAGTAATTACAAGAAGTACCCAAACTTGTGTATAAAAGTGGAGCACAAAAATTGACCTTTTCTAAGAAGATGAGTCACTCCTATAGTCCTTTTAGGTTTTTAAGTACTAGCAAACTCAGAAATTTTAAAAAGTTTTCATGTTGGTGGAAGACTCTGCATGTGGAAGTTTCACAAAACAGAACGATATCAAAGTCAAATGAAGTAAAAGGCTGCAGTAGGTTAATGGCTAGTGTGACATAGTCTAAGGTTGATGAATCATTTCAACTGAATGTACTCAAAGGATTCATGTAGCCGACCTTAACTAATTTGTGATTGAGGCATAGAGAAGATTATTTATGTTGATTCTTACCTTTAAGGGAACTTTAGCTATCAAAATGGAATAAGTTAAAGAAAAAGCAGTCAGAATTTCAGCTTTGTAACTTCTGTCTCTTTCAAATAAATAGCTTAAAAATAACTCCGTTAGGTTCCTCATTCAATGACCATGTGCCCTATGCTTGCATTCCAACTACACTATCTTTCTTTCTCAATCTCTCCTTCACTTGGTAATGCTTACATTCACTTCTGTTAGTGTGTAAAGGATTTTGTTTAGGTGTTTTCACGCGCAAACTTTCGCACCCTGTTGCTATTCCGAATTTTTGAACTCTTTTTAGCTACTGTTGGGTTTACTAATAAGCTTGTTTCATGCAAGTACCATGGGGGGCCTCGGGGCACAGCGCCTTGAGATCTAGGGGTGGGTGACGGGCCTCAAGGCACGACTCATCGAGGTCTGGGGGTGGGTGACGGGCCTCGGGGAATGGCACCTCGAGTTTTTTTTTTTTTTTGGGGGGGGGGGGGGCGGGCTCGGGGCACGGCGTCTCGAGGTTGGGGGGTGGGGGACGGGAACAGGCCTCGGGGCACGGCGCATCAAGGTTCGTGGGGTGCGGGGACAGGCCTTGGGGCACGGTCCCTCGAGGTTCTAGGGGGTGGAGGGGATGGGCCTCAAAGCAAGGTGCCTCGAGGCTGGGGAGTGGGGGAGACGGGCGAGGGGCACGACGCCTCAAGGTCCGGGGGTAGGGGGGACGTACTCGATGCACGACGCCTTGAGGTTAAGGGGGAGGGGAGGACGGGCCTCGAGGTCTGGAGGATGGGGGGGAGGGGCCTCTGGGCACGACGCCTTGAGGTCCGGGGGGAGGGGTTTCGAGGCACAGCACCTCGAGGTCCGGGGTGGGGGGTGGGCGGAGGGGTCTCGGGGCACGGCGCCTCGAGGTCCGAGGGGAGGGGGGATGGGCCTCGGGGCACGGCTTCTCGAGGTCCAGGGGTGGGGAGAGGGGCCTTGGGCCACGGTGCCTCGAGGTCCCCGGAGGTGGGAGGAGGGGTCTCGGGCACGGCGCCTCGAGGTCCGAGGGGAGAGGGGGATGGGCCTCGGGCCACGGCTCCTCGAGGTCCCGGGGGTGAGGAGAGGGGCCTCGAGGCACCACACCTTGAGGTCCGGGAGAGGGGGCGGGGGGGGGGGGGGGGGAGGGGCCTCGGGGCGCAGCGCCTCGAGGTTCGGGGGAGGGGGCGTGGGGGGGAGGGGCCTCAGGGCGCGGCGCCTCGAGGTCCGGGGGGGGGGCCTCGGGGCGCGGCTTCTTGAGGTCCGGGGGGGGGGGGAGGGGGCCTCGGGGCGCGGCTTCTTGAGGTCCGGGGGGGGGGGGAGGGGCCTCGGGGCGCGGCTTCTCGAGGTTCGGGGGAGGGGGAGGGGCCTCGAGGCGCGGCGCCTCGAGGTCCGGGGGGGGGGGGAGGGGCCTCGGGGCGCGGCTTCTCGAGGTCCGGGGGAGGGGGCGGGGGGGAGGGGCCTCGAGGCGCGGCGCCTCGAGGTCAGAGGGAGGGGGCGGGGGGGAGGGGCCTCGAGGTTCGGGGGAGGGGGCAGGGGGGAAGGGCCTCGGGGCGCGGTGCCTCGAGGTCCGGGGGAGGGGAAGGGGCCTCGGGGCACGGCGCCTCGAGGTCCGGGGGAGGGGAAGGGGCCTCGGGGCACGGCGCCTCGAGGTTCGGGGCGCGGCGCCTCGAGGTTCGGGGCGCGACACCTCGAGGTCCAGGGGAGGGCGCCTCGAGGGGGAGGGGCCTCAAGGTCTGAGGGGAGGGGCCTCGGGGCGCGGCGCCTCGAGGTCCGGGGGGAGGGGCCTCGGGGCACGACGCCTCGAGGTCCCGGGGGAGGGGCCTCGGGGCACGGCGCCTCGAGGTCCGGGGGAGGGGCCTCGGGGCACGATGCCTCGAGGTCCAGGGGGAGGGGTCTCGGGGCACGACGCCTCGAGGTCCAGGGGGAGGGGTCTCGGGGCACGGCGCCTCGTTGGGTGGCGGGAGAGGGGCCTCGGGGCATGACGCCTCGGGGCATGACGCCTCGTTGTCTGGGGTTGGGTGGCGGGAGAGGGGCCTCGGGGCATGACGCCTCGAGGTCTGGGGTTGGGTGGCGGGGGTGGGGCCTCGCACGGCGCCTCGAGATCTGGGGTTGGGTGGCGCAGGCGGGCCTCGAGGCACGACGCCTAGAGATCTGGGGTTGGGTGGGGGTGGGGGGGGGGCATGACGCCTGGTTTTTCCTTGAGGAAGTTTTAAATTTGATGTTTTATGGTTATAAAGTAGGTGCCGTGTTGGGCAAACATTTTAAAGAAGTGGTTTAAGGTCCCTTTTCCTTGTATTTTCTTGACATGAACGGGATCAAGAAAATGCTTGAGGGTTTTTTAGTTGACAGCTATTGCTACATATAGATAGTGTGATGCTTAGGTATACAGAACTCTGGAGGATCCCATTTACACAAACAGTGAGAAATATCTCCTAGTGGACAGAGATGATGCATCCACTTTCACATTTATGACGAAAATCTAGGTGCATCGGTTAGCCAGCCACATTGGAAGCATTTAGTGTTTGTTGGAAAAAGGCACCGACCAATGTAGAGTAGGAAATACAGAGCTTTATTGACTTTTGCAAAGTACTGATAATTGCCTTTAGTTGCTGAGGCAGACTGAATGATTGAGAACTAGTTGAACTCTCCTAACTAAATAAACTGTGTTTCTTGTCTGATGCGGGTTGTGCTCAAGTGGTGGCTTGATTTGGCTGGCATGTGTCTTATCTCCTTACATTACAAATTCCTTTAAGCTGTTAAGTTTCTCATGTTGAGGTTGATGGTTTTATAGTTAACAACTGTTGTTAAGTTTAGCCAATAAATGTAATCATGTCAAAAATATTCCACATGAAAATTCTGGAGGATCCCATTTACACCAACAGAGTAAAGTATCTCTGTGGTTGATGAAGATAAATCTGTAGGTGCATGTGTGTAATCAGCCATGTTGAAATTGTTTACTGATGGAAAATGAACATTGACCTATGTAGACTGGAAATGCAGAGCTTAATTGGCTTTCCAATATACTTTTTATAGCATTTGCTAAGGTAATCTGAATAGTTGAGAATTAGTCAAGTCCTCCCAACTAAATAAACCAACTCTTCTTCTTGTCTAATGTGAGTTGTGGTAATTTGGTAGCTTGATTTATCTGGCTTGTGGTTATTCTTGAATAGAGATGATGACAGAGGGGATCGGAAGGCAGGACAAGGAGGAGGACAGATTCTTCTCTCGTTTGATCGGGGGAATAATGAGTTACATGACTTCACTGTTCTCCTTCGAAGAACAAATCTAAATAAGCTGTTAATAGTAAGTCTTTAACCAAGTTAACTAAGAGAAATGAGATTCCAATTATGTTTTCTTAGTAATTATACTACTTTAATCCATTCAAATTAATATCTTAAGAGAAAACTATTTATTTAATCAAAGATAATTTAAAAGTATATAGATAAATGAGAAGGGACATCCAAATTTGTTCCGTTTCCATGAACCGAAAACTTATCCATGATTAAGTTACACCACCTGGATAGTGGCAATTAGAGCTGATAGTTGTAAACAAATCAGAAAACTTGATAAAAAATGAGGTGTTTTCTTAAATTTGTAACCTTTTAAGTTCCTTTTTGATGTTTAGTTAATGCTTATGCTAAAGACATTTTAAGCTTCTGTCTAGATTGTGAAACTGGTGAACACTTGACAGTTTAAGAATTCAGATGTTTGGGATGAAACGTTTTATTGAAATGTTATCATTTGAAGAAGTTAACCTGATAAATCATGCTAGATAATTGCTCAGTCACCTCTCACTTCTCTGAAAAAAGACGTTGACCATTGAATGTCTTATATCTAACTTGAGGATGTGAAAAAAGTTCATCTGCAAGTCCCCCTTCCTTCATTTGGGAATTTCGTTTTTTCGAAATTGAGTATATTTAGCGGATTTGCCTTTTGCTCAATATAACTTCTCCCTTGCCAAAATGATTAATTCTAGTTTTTATTTTTCTTTGGTTGTGTGTCAGATTAGTCTTGACAGACTTTTTTTTTGCAGGATGTCAAATCCCCAGAGTCAACAATATTGCAATTCATTTTGTTGCATATGCCTTATTTGTCACTGTGCATTTTCAAAGGCAAAGCTTTTCTAACATATAATTTTACAGATATTTGATGGTCAGAGGCTGCAGCTCATGTGAGGAAAATTGTACTCTCATTATTATTTACAGACACCAATTTTCCTGAGACTTCAGAAGTTGATGATGCATTTCTAGAAGGGGTGGAGAGTTCTCTTAGTAAGAGGTTTCTTCTAGCTGACCTCGCTTTAGCAATATTAGCAGCTCTTGTGTTGGGAAGGTAAGATCGTGATTCATCGTGATGCACCTATTATAAGATTAAACATTTTATTTTATCATTAATTCGCTAAAAGATTGTGGGAGACAAGGGAGAATGATTTAAAGAATTAATGGTAAAATAAAATGTTCAATATTATATTTTACTAAATTTTAATGAAAAAACAATTAAATAGGTTGAGTGACTTTCTATGCAAAATGACGTTTGAGTTGAAAATGAAAGTTGAGTGATTTTCTGTGCAAAAGCATTCATAGTTGAGTGACTTTTAAGTTGAAAATGAAAGTTGAGTGACTTTCTATGAAAACAATCGAGAGTTGATTGACCATCCAAGTTATTAACTCCGACTATTTCGTAACCATTTCTACTGAAAATGAAGTAAGACAAATTATTTCATTTTCAAAAAAAAATTATCATATATTTGCGATAACATAGATTAAAGTTGATTGATACGTAAAATAGTTTAATTAATTGTGCAGGAAGAGGACGAAAGTGTTGTGGAGAAATCAATTGATGGTATCGTTACAAATTATGAGTTGACAAAACAATGCATAGAGACAAACTTCAACTCTTATTCACCAAGGATTGTTAATGTTGCTTCTTTCTTTGGAACTATGACCCTTAACTATGAATGTGCACAAGTAGATATTTAAATTTGTATAAAATTGATTAAGTAGACACACGTGTTCTACATGGCATGATACACTTTTGACGCAAATTTTCCATGTAGGACGAATGTGGCACTTTGTTCAATTTTATACAAGCTCAAGTGTCTACTTGTGCATACCTAAAGTTAAGGATCATAACTGCTAACTGACGTCAAGTTAAGGATCATGTTTATATATTATGCCAGAATAAAAGTGATATGGGCAACTTGCTTTTATGTAAACCTAGGAGTAGTATATATACAATATATAATGGTCCTAGTCGCACTAAAAACCAACCCAATACACTGTTGGACAAAAAATATCCTTTCAATAATGGCAGAGAAAATCACCAGCCTCCAGAGCACAAGGTAATTTTAACTAATAACTATCGGTGTATATGACTTAAATTCTCGTGAGCGTAAAATCGATCTAAGAAATATGTGGTATGATTAGGTATGCAGTAGTGACTGGAGGGAACAAGGGAATAGGATATGAAACATGCAAGCAATTAGCAAGCAAAGGAGTAGTGGTAGTGTTGACATCAAGAGATGAAAAAAGAGGGATTGAAGCTATGGAAAGGCTTAAAAAGGAGTTAGACATTACTGATCAGATCTTGTTTCATCAACTTGATGTTATGGATACACTTAGTATTTCTTCACTTGTGAACTTCATCAACACAAAATTTGGAAGGCTTGATATTCTGGTAACTACTATTCATATCACTGATGACTTATTTTTATTAAGATTAAGATGTTTAGAAGAAATGATATACCTCTAGTTTGAGTTACGATTCAAATATATTCCTACATTATTAAAAATATTTTAATGAATTGTCTAGTACAAAGATCGATAATGTAAGAATTAGTAAAATAGAAGTTAGTAATGCAAAGATTATCTTTTAATCAAATGTTGATTCGGGAACCACATACGATAAGCAATATTTTCAATAAGTAAAGTCTACCACAAGAAATACATCCTACCAAATTAAACATGAAAATACCAAAATATCTCTTGCGTCGATCCTCAATTTTGTGGTCCTTTATAGTAATTCCAAAATTAATACTCCTTCCGTTTTATTTTATATGAGATAATTTAACTCGATACGGAGTTTAAAATAGAAAGGAATAGTTTTAAAACTTGTGATACAAAAATGACTCATAGAAATCTATGTGGCTGGCTGTAAATCATTTTAATTAAGAGTATGAAGAATATTTTATAGCTAAATTGTTACTTAATATAAAATATGTCATTTATTTTTAAACTGACCCAAAAACAATAAAGGAAAATTGCATAAATTAGAACATAGAGTATATACATCAAACTCTCCCCTAATTTGAGGGGACATGTATGATTGGAAAACGTGTATTCTTTTTTTCTTTTAGATTTTTTGACTTTCAAAAAAATGAGAATTTATGAATGCTTTAATTTGCAGGTTAATAACGCTGGGGTTGGTGGATCAATGATGGAAGAAAATTGTAATATTCTTACAATAAAAGATTTAATAGAAGGAGATTTCGTAACCATTTCTACTAAAAATGAAGTAATACAGATTATTTCATTTTCAAAAAAAATAAATTATTATATTTATGTTATAACATAGTAGTACACATAGATTAAAGTTGATCGATATCAAAAATCGTTTAATTAATTACGTAGGTTGTGGACGAAAGTGTTGTGGAGAAATCAATTGAAGGTATCGCTACAAATTATGAGTTGACAAAGCAATGTGTAGAGACAAACTACTATGGTGCAAAAAGAATGATTGAAGCATTTGCTCCTCTCCTTCAACTCTCTAATTCACCAAGGATCGTTAATGTTGCTTCTTCCTTAGGAAAATTGAAGGTAATTAACTAAACACTTTATCTATTTATTTTTACTCATCTACTATACTATTTTGATATTGTACGATTGGTATTGAGTAATTTTCGATTTCCTATGTACAGTTATTGTGTAACGAATGGGCTAAAAAAGTGCTAAGTGATGCAAAAAGCCTAACAGAAGAAAGGATAGAGCAAGTGTTAAATGAATTTCTCAAAGATTTTAGAGAAAACTCAGTTGAATCCAAAGGATGGCCTACTTACTTTGCAGCTTACAAAGTGTCAAAAGCATCGTTGATTGCCTACACAAGAGTTTTAGGTTCAAAATATCCGAATTTTCGCGTTAATTCGGTGTGCCCTGGCTATTGTGGTACATACATGACTGCATATACTGGAAGCTTAACTGCTGAAGAAGGTGCTGAAAGCTTGGTGAAACTTGCTTTGTTGCCCAATGATGGACCTTCTGGAGTCTTCTTTTACAGAAAGGATGTCACCTCTTTCTGAACATTTGGCTAATTCAACTTTTAAGTAATAACTTATTATCAATCAACTGCTCCATAAGAAATAAGTCGAGTTGGTTATATGAATTATTTGTCTATTCAGCTAGATTATGTTTTATTCTTAATTGTACTACTTCCATTGCAAACAACAGGCCTACTATAAGTGTCATGTTGCTCAGACACTTCTAAAGAAAAGTTGAACTTGTGTCAAAATCCAAAAATAATAGTATGGTGCTTGTGTTTGATACTCAAAAGATATTATACTATTGTGCTTGTGTTTGATCCTCAAAAGATACTTATGATCGTGTTAGAAAAATATAATCAATTTGTGCTCTAAATTATTTTTTAGTCCAATCAAAACATAACTATTCAAGGTGTTCCATAAGACTGCCACATAAGACAAAAGTTATATAAAATTACAAAAATAAAGTTCCAGGGGAATAGGACCTTAGTTTAGTTAAGTTGTGTCCTCGGTAATTTTGGTCATATAGAAGATACTTGTGCATTTTTCTTAATATTTATTAAGTTTTTTTTCAACTAAAAGTATAAATATCTAAATAGAAATATTAGCCTAATTGTTTTGATTTTGGACTCTCTTTATTTGTAAATTTTAATATTATATTATACTTTTAAATTAATTTTTATTGGTCCACGCCGGCCCTACCAATATTTCTTAAGCCTTCCAAATGAGCAGACTTATTCAGACCGAGCTAAAAAACTTTTTTCTTAAATGAGATTCAAAATTCTTAATTCAATCCTATTAAATTCTGAATTAGATCAGGCCGACCTAACGAACCTTGCCCATATTGACGGCTCTAGTAAAAACATATCTTCCAAACCTATTTAGAATTAGAATAGCTAAAACGTGTTGCTATTACCTGTACCACAGAATTTTGTCATATTTCAGAATATTTCAGAACAATGAGTTAACAGGTGGAGATATCATTGATTACAACATCTTAATTAACACCAACAGTCAAGTTAAAATTTTGTGAATGCGTGGCTTGTAGCCATTATTACTCCCTCAATTCATTTGTAGTTGTTATGTTGTATTTTTCTTCTTAATTTGGTTGATTTTTAAAATGAAATTAAATTATATTAATTTAATATTTTTTTAAAAATTAAAAAGAAAATTATGATAATATAAAATAATAAGAAAATATGATTTAAAAGTAGAAGTAACAGTCTTCTTGTTCATTTTGCGTGCTTTTAATATTAATTGATGAGGCTGGGACCTGGACCTAACATATATAGTATAGCTCTTCAAGAACAGGAAAATAATTTAAGTATGGAACCTGCAAACATATGGATTTGGCCTAATTCATTGGAGGCTTTCTAAAGTTGGTATTAATTTTCAGTTAGATACCTTAACTAAGTTTTGTTTATTTTAGACATCTCATCTCATCTCATATCATTTTTTTTTGTGTCATTTTGACACTTTTTACTGACATGACATAGTGAATATAATATACTCAATAGCAGCGGTGAAAGACTTATTTAATTATTTTTATTTTGTTTTATTTTCATTTTCTTTCTCATTATTCAATCACCATCTCTCAAAACTTGAACTTCTTCAATGGAGAAATAATGTTGACGATGCTATAGACAAAAAAAAGCGAATTTTAACATGAAGAGAATTCACAAAAGATAAATTTCAACCCGTTAGAAAGTCATGATTCATGTTGTCGCAAAGAAAAAAGGACAATGAAAAACTTTAAAAAGACCACGGGTGGGATGGGAGAGGGGTAGAGAAGACGATATGGGTGGGGAAGGGATTGGGGTTAGGGTGGGCAAAGATGTAGAAGATGTTGGGTGGGTGGGGAACAATAAAGAAAACGATTTGAGTGAGTGGGCAGAGAAGATGACCTTGGTGGGCTTGGTTTTTTTCTTTGAATTTTTTGTGTAAAAAATTTCACATGTCATTAGTCATTAAGATATGAGTCTTCTTTTTAAGTTTGTTAAGAGTATGTTACAGCTCTGATTCATTCAGATATATTTAAATTCATTAAGAGACTTATAAAGAAATAAAACAAACAAACTTAATAAACTGAATCTGAAAAATAAAATTTAATTCTCAAAAATTACACTCTTTAATAAAATAAATTTGAATGACTAAGATTCACACTCGGTAATTATAAACACCGGAGGCCTAACACAAACAAATGAGTAATAGTCTAAGAGCATATAGTTTGAAAAAATTATTATACATTTATCTAAAAAGGAATGTCTGACTTGTCAAAACAAAACTCTAACCAGTAGTTGAGTAACACCAACAAGTTCTACTTGGAAGACTTGGATATAGAATTCATCTAAGTGACGTAGGGTTAGGAGTTTAAAGAAAAATATTACAAGGTACAGTGGGTTCGAACTAACAATAATAATGCGAAAATATTTTTACCGTCAACTTTTATTATTAAGTTGACAATCAATTTTATTATGAAATTTATAAAATGCTTGTGAATTTTGTCCAAACCCATCAATCCCTATCTAGCTCCATGTTTACGTGCTGATGAAATATCCTTTGGAACATCATATTTGACTAATAAATTCTACGATTGACATGGACATGAGGAATAGAGCAAAACATAGTTAGCTGGCCTCTATTATTATATATTATAGGGATAATGCCCAAGTACCCCCTCAACGTATGCCCGAAATCTCAGAGACACACTTATACTATACTAAGATCCTATTACCCTGAACTTATTTTATTAATAATTTTTTACCCCTTTTTAGTCTACGTGGCACTATCTTGTGGGCCCAGTGATGGTTGACTTTTTTTTTCAAACTAGTGCCACATAAGCTAAAAAAAGGTAGAAAATTACTTATAAAATAATTTCAGGAGGTAATAGCACCTTAGTATAGTATAAGTGTGTCTCTGAGATTTCGAGCATAGGTTGAGAGGTACTTATACATTTTCCCTATATTATATAATTGTATCTTCTGCACAAATTGTACCAAACCAATACACTGTTAGACCAAAAGGGTAAATATCAAGAATTTAGAACTAACAATTATCCTTTAAAAAATGGCAGAGGAAATCAGCACCCTCCAAAGCAAAAGGTAATTTAAATTATGAGTAGCTAATCTTTTTACTATTAGTGTATATAATTTAAATTTTGTTACGCATATCTGAGCAATACTAATACTGGTATATGGTATGATCAGGTATGCAGTAGTGACTGGTGGAAACAAAGGAATAGGATATGAAACATGCAAGCAATTAGCAAGCAAAGGATTAGTGGTAGTGTTGACATCAAGAGATGAAAAGAGAGGGATTGAAGCTATTGAAAGGCTTAAAAAGGAGTTAAACATTACTAATAATAATGATCACATTTTGTTTCATCAACTTGATGTTATGGATCCAGCTAGTATTTCTTCTCTTGTGGACTTTATCAACACAAATTTTGGAAGGCTCGATATTCTGGTAAGTAATATTTATCACTCCATCACTTTCGTATTCTTTAAAGAAATGAGAAATTGTGAATACTTCAAATTTGCAGGTTAACAACGCAGGGGTTAGTGGATTAATGGTGGAAGGAAATCTTGTTATACTAAAAAATTTAATTGAAGGAGATTTCGAGACCATTTCTACTGAAAATCAAGTATGAATTTTAATTTCTATTAATAAAATTACGTTTTCAAAAGTTATTAAAGTTGATCGATACGTACAATGATTTAATTAATTACTTGATTGCGCAGGAAGAGGAAGAAAGTGTTGTGGAGAAATCAATTGAAGGTATCGTTACAAATTATGAGTTGACAAAACAATGCATAGAGACAAACTTTTATGGTGCAAAAAGGATGAGTGAAGCATTTATCCCTCTCCTTCAACTCTCCAATTCACCAACGATTGTTAATGTTGCTTCTTTCTTAGGAAAATTGAAGGTAATTAACTAAAATACTTTATCTGTTTATTTTTACTTGTCCGCTGTACTATTTTGATATTATTTGTACAATTGGTATTGAGTGATTTTCGATTTCCTATGTACAGTTATTGTGTAACAAATGGGCTAAAAAAGTGCTAAGTGATGCAAAAAGCCTAACAGAAGAAAGGATAGAGCAAGTGTTAAATGAATTTCTCAAAGATTTTATAGAAAATTCAGTTGAATCCAAAGGATGGCCTACTTACTTTGCAGCTTACAAAGTGTCAAAAGCATCGTTGATTGCCTACACAAGAGTTTTAGGTTCAAAATATCCGAATTTTCGCGTTAATTCGGTGTGCCCTGGCTATTGTGGTACAGACATGACTGCATATACTGGAAGTTTAACTGCTGAAGAAGGTGCTGAAAGCTTGGTGAAACTTGCTTTGTTGCCAAATGATGGACCTTCTGGCCTCTTCTTTTACAGAAAGGATGTCACCTCGTTTTGAACATTTGGCTAATTCAACTTTTAAGTAATAACTTATTATCAATCAACTGCTCCATAAGAAATAAGTCGGGTTGGTTGTATGAATTATTTGTCTATTCAGCTAGATTATGTTTTATTCTTACTTGTACTACTTTCATTGCAAACAACAGGCCTACTATAAGTGTCATGTTGCTCAGACACTTCTAAAGAAAAGTTGAACTTGAGTCTGAATCCAAAAATAATAGTATGGTGCTTGTGTTTGATACTCAAAAGATATGATAGTATTGTGCTTGTTATGTAGTGGAGCCTGATTTATTTTAGGTTTTCCTATTTATTCTCTATTTTAGGTTTTCCTATTTATTCTCTGTAACCAAAATACTCTGATTTATTAATATAAATATACCTCACCGCCGTGGAAGTTTACTCACGGGGTTTTACCACGAAATATTGGGTTTTCTCTCTCTCTCTCTCTAGATTTCTCATCTCTTTCTCTAGAAAGTTCTTGTGTTCTTCATTCATCTAGTGCGTGTGCGTGAATTCGATCCTAACAATTGGTAAGGAGATTCAACATGATCACTGAAGATGGATAGTTCAAAGCTTGGAATCGAGAAGTTTGATGGATCCGATTTCAGTTTCTGGAAGATGCAGATCGAAGATTATCTATACCAGAAAGATCTTCACGAACCGTTGACCGGGGTGAAGCCGAAATCCATGACGGAGGAGAAGTGGAAACTCAAGGATCGCCAGGCTCTAGGGTTGATCCGGTTGACTTTGTCAAGAAACGTGGCGTTCAACATCGTGAAGGAGAAGACTACGTCCGGTCTGTTGAAGGCACTGTCAAGCATGTATGAAAAACCATCGGCTATGAACAAGGTATATTTGATGCGTAGATTGTTCAATTTATAGATGTCTGAAACTGGATCGGTTTCTGATCATATAAACGAGTTCAATATGATTGTGAGTCAACTTAATTCTGTGGATATTAATTTCGAAGATGAAATTAAGGTGTTGATTTTGATGTCATCTCTGCCCGATTCTTGGGATACTGTTGTTGCTGCGATTAGCAGTTCCCGTGGATCTGAGAAACTGAAGTTTGATGAAATCCGTGATGTTGTTCTTAGCGAAAGTATTCGCAAACGAGAAGTGGGAGATTCATCGGGCAGTGCTCTCAGCGTTGATTGAAGGGGGAGAAGTAAGACGAAAGGGCAAAATCAACATGGTCGATCAAAATCAAAGAATCGAGAAAAATCCCTGAACAGATCAAACGTGACTTGTTGGAACTGTGGAGAAAAAGGGCACTTTCGGACGAACTATACAAAGCCAAAGAAGAAACAGAATCAGAAATTTGGAGATGACAATGATTCTGTAAATTCAGCAGAGGACATTGGGAATGCTCTAATACTTAGTGTGAACAGCCCGGTTGAATCATGGATTTTGGATTCTAGTGCATCTTTCCATTTGTCTCCAAGCAAGGAGTTGTTCAAAAACTTCAAATCTGGAAATTTTGGAAAAGTATATCTTGCTAACAATAAAGCCTTAGAGATTGAAGGAAAGGGGGATGTTTGCATAAAGACCACCTCAGGAAACCAGTGGACATTAGAGGATGTCAGATATATTCCTGGGATCAAGAAAAATCTGATCTCTGTTGGACAGTTAGATAGCACGTGATATGCAACAGAGTTTGGGAAAGGTTCATGAAAGATCGTGAAAGGTGCTATGGTAGTAGCTCGTGGCACCAAATCTGGAACCTTGTACACCACTGTCGGGTGTATAAACATGGCCGCTGTTGCTGAAGGTGCTTCCGGTTCATGTCTGTGGCATAACAGACTTGGACACATGAATACTAAAGGAATGAAGATGCTGGTTGCAAAAGGAGCATTAGAGGGTCTGAAGTCTGTTGATATGGGTCTTTGCGAGAGCTGTGTTATGGGCAAACAGAAAAGAGTAAGCTTCACAAAGACTTCTAGAGAGCCAAAGAAAGTGCGGTTGGAAATGGTCCATACAGATGTATGGGGACCATCTCCAGTATCATCACTTGGAGGATCCAGATTCTATGTTACCTTCATTGATGATTTCAGCAGGAAGGTATGGGTTTACTTCTTGAAGCATAAGTCAGATGTGTTTGAAACTTTCAAGAAGTGGAAAGCTGAAGTTGAGAATCAGACCGGTTTGAAAGTAAAATGCCTAAGGTCTGACAATAGAGGAGAGTATGACAAATTAGAGTTCAAGGCATTCTGTGCAGCTGAGGGAATCAGATTGATGAGAACAGTTCCTGGTAAGGCAAGACAGAATGGAATTGCTGAGAGGATGAACAGAACATTTAATGAGCGTGCAAGGAGTATGAGGATACATTGTGGGCTGCCCAAAACACTTTGGGCGGATGCTGTGAGCATAGTTGCATACTTGATCAACAGGGGACCATCAGTTCCTTTAGGGTTCAAGATTCCAGAGGAGGTGTGGACAGGAAAAGAACTCAAGTACTCACACTTGAGGACTTTTGGTTGCACTGCTTATGTTCATGTTGATCCAGAAAAGAGAGACAAAGCTTGATGCCAAGGCTGTGAAGTGTTACTTCATATGATATGGTTCTGATTTGTTTGGTTACAGATTTTGGGATGACAAGAACAGAAAGATCCTGAGAAATTGTGACGTGACATTTGATGAGTCTGTCTTGTACAAGGACAGAGAGCAGAAGGTTCTAGAGATTACAAAGCAAGTGTGAGTTGAGGTTGAGTTGGAAAAAAGTAACCCCAGAGATGTCGAAGCAGATACTCAACCAACTCCTACTGAAGAATCTGAAGTGCAGCAAGTTACACCTGAGCAGGTGTTAAGGAGATCATCCAGATCCATCAGGGCACCAGATAGGTAGCACCTTCATTACACTATGTATTGCTGACTGATGAGGGGGAACCAGAGTCTTTTGATGAGGCCCTACAGGTGGAGGATTCGATCAAGTGGGAGCAAGCCATGGATAATGAGATGAGGTCACTTGAGAAGAATGACACATGGGTGTTGACTGAGTTAGAGCTTTGCTGAACAAGTGGGTGTTTAGAATCAAGATTGAACCAGATGGCAAAAGAAGGTTCAAGGCTCGTTTAGTGGTTAAAGGATATTCACAAAAGAAAGGTATTGATTATGCTGAAATATTCTCTCATGTTGTGAAGTTAACCTCTATTCGAATTCTATTGAGTATTGTTGCATCGGAAAATTTGCATCTAGAGCAAATGGATGTAAAAACAGCATTTTTACATGGAGATTTGGACAAAGAGATCTATATGCAGCAACCGGAAGGATTTGTGGTTCCAGGCAAGGAACACATGGTGTGCAAGCTCACCAGGAGCTTGTATGGACTAAAGCAAGCACCAAGGCAGTGGTACAAGAAGTTTGACTCCTTCATGACCAAGAGTGGATTCTGCAAAGCTGAAAAGGATCCTTGTTGTTACTTCAAGAAATACACTGATTCATATGTCTTTATACTCTTGTATGTGGATGATATGTTGATTGCAGGATCTAGTATGAGGGAGATTAACAATCTGAAGACAAGGTTGTCTGCAGCGTTTGAGATGAAAGATTTGGGTCCAGCAAAACAGATTTTGGGGATGAAGATTTCTCGGGTTAGATCTGCTGGCACTTTAAATCTATCTCAGGAGTTGTACATTGAGAAGGTGCTGAGCAGATTCAGGGTTAATGATGTTAAACCCAGGACTACTCCATTGGCAAATCACTATAAATTGTCAAAGGAGCAGTCACCTAAGACTGCCGAGGAGCGTGATCACATGGCACTTGTTCCATATGCTTCAGCAGTTGGTAGTTTGATGTATGCTATAGTCTGCACTAGACCTGATATAGCACATGCAGTGGGAGTAGTTAGCAGGTACACGGAGAACCCTGGGAAGAGCATTGGGAAGCTGTGAAGTGGCTTCTGAGATATCTGAGAGGTACATCCAGTACTTCACTTTGTTTTGGCAAAGGCAAGGTGACTCTACAAGGTTTTGTGGATGCTGATCTTGGTGGGGATGTTGACTCGAGCAAGAGTACATCCGGGTACATTTACACCATAGGTGGAACAACAGTGAGTTGGATGTCCAGGCTTCAGAAGTGTGTTTCTCTTTCATCTATTGAAGCTGAGTATGTGGCAATAGCTGAAGCTGGGAAAGAGATGATATGGCTGGCAGATTATCTTGAGGAATTGGGCAAGAAGCATAGCGAGAAGATTCTTTACTCAGATAGCCAGAGTGTCATACAATTGGTGAAAAATCCAGTCTATCATTCGAAGACAAAGCACATCAGAAGGCGATATCATTTCACTCGCAGGGCAGTGGAGGATGGTGATATGTGCTTGGAGAAGATAGAGGGTGCAAAGAACCCGGCAGACATGTTGATGAAATGTGTCGATGTTGGGAAACTGAGGTTATGTAAAACCTCGGTTGGTCTTCTGTAATTGTTGCTACAGATGTTGCGGTGGGGTAAAGATTTTGATGATGAAGAGATTTTTTTTGAGAATGTATTTTTTGGATGACTGAGTCAGTCTCCAAGTGGGAGAATTGTTAGGTAGTGGAGCCTGATTTATTTTAGGTTTTCCTATTTATTCTCTATTTTAGGTTTTCCTATTTATTCTCTGTAACCAAAAATACTCTGATTTATTAATATAAATATACCTCACCGCCGTGGAAGTTTACTCATTGGGTTTTACCACGAAATATTGGATTTTCTCTCTCTCTCTCTCTAGATTTCTCATCTCTTCCTCTAGAAAGTTCTTGTGTTCTTCATTCATCTAGTGTGTGTGCGTGAATTCGATCCTAACAGTGCTTGTGTTTGATCACTTTTAGAAGGATCATGTTGGAAAAATATAATCAATTTGTGCTCTAAATTATGTTTTTAGTCCAATCAAAATATAACTATTCAAGGTGTTCCTTAAGAAAATAACACATTATATGAGATAAGACGAGTGTTGAATTAAAATATTCAATAAAAAATAATAATGAAATTGTATGAAATAAATATTATAAATTAGTAAGTTATAATATGAAAATGATCATAATTTAAAAATAGTAAATCATGCTAAAATAAGTCTAGTAAGTATTGTTTACATGATTAGACATTAAAGAAAAAATAAAATTAGGTTATGTATATACAATGTCCAAACCATGTGAAATTAAGGATCAAATATTCAACAATATTGTCATCCTTAGTGTTGTTTTTTTGGTGTTAGCATTAGTGTTGATTTCATTTTAAATTGAGCTTAATTAGAATCACATTATGGACTATATGTAACATTTATTGAACCATACAAAATTTTAAGTCTTAAAAAAACTCAAAAAAATATTTTTGAATATAAAATAAACTATAAAATTATATATAATATATCGGATTGATTTGATCTCAAATTAATTTTTTAGTCGAATCAAAAGGAATTCAAACATAATCCTTTTTTTTTATTATTAATTTGTGAACTCGAACAAAATTGATTGACGGTTATGAACGAAATTTAGAATCCCCAAACTCTTAATCAAAAGGCCGGCCTAATCATAATTTCGCATATGATCATAACAACTAGAAGTTGACGGGAAATATGATTTTAAAATAGAAATAACAGTCGTCTTGTTCAATTTGTATGCTTTAATGCGTCGGTTGATAAAGTTTATAAAAATAATGGTCAATAGAATATATTAGCATTACTTGCATGATTAGTAATGTTTGCATTAGTTATACTTGCGCTAGATATGCATAGATTATTTCTTACGTATTGTTTGATTTTCTATGTTAAAAATGATATGCATCGCATAAAAATATTTGTTTACAAAAGTATTTTCACGATTATGATGGAAAAGATATAAAAATGTTTTGAATGGTAATTGAGTCTTTAACCATAATAATGCATGTATTATATCCTGTGTTCTAATACTTAAAAATCCATTTAGTAATACACTCCTTAATATACAATAGTAGCATGAAAAGATACACCAAACAAAAAACTACTAATACGTATAACTAATGCATATATTATTTTTGTTAATATACTCTATCAAATGATTCCTTAATATTAATCGATGAATTTGTAGCCTGAACCCTACCTAACATGCCTATTTTTAAAATAAAAGAATTCGAGCAACAAATATAACATTAATAATTAAGCATAAATTAATGAAATTTAGTCAAATTGTGCTTTAACATGGCAGAGCTCTCCAAGAAAAAGACTTCATGTAGGCAATTAGTATTTATATTTAAAATAATACTCCGTAAACGTAAACCGCAAACACATGCATTTTGAAATTTGTGAATAAGCATGTTAGAATAATAATGGTAACAGAAAATAGTGATTTGGTCAACTTGCTTTTTATTACTCTATATGAATAAATAATAGTCAAAGCGTATATAGTTGAAAAAATTAATAATATATTTATTTTATCTAAAAGGAAATATCTGGCTTTTTCACATCGCTTAAGGCTTAATTAGTAGTTGGAGTAACACCAATATAACTATAATTAAGGTTCTACTTTGAAGACTTGGATATAGAATTAAGAATGTGAAAAATATTTTCACATTCTTTTTTTTATTATTAAGTTGTTAATCAATTTTGTTAGTGAATTCACTAGTTTTTATATATAAGTTTCTATAATTTATACAGTCTATAGAAAAGCTTGTCGGTTCATCCAAATCCATAACCTCCGTCTAGCTCCAAAATCTGTATGAGTGAAATGTCCTTTAAGGCATTTCCAACTCTACCCTCTATTTACTCTCCAAATATAGAGTTCTATATTTTACAGAAAATCAATTTTAACTCAATTTTCTATTTTACTTTTTTTTAAATAAAAATTCTCTCTTCTCAATATCATAGTATTATTTCTATTTCATAATATAATTTTTTTTCTTTTTTTTTCAAATAATCACTTTGTATAATTTACATGTAAAATAAATTTTATTTTAATTTTCAAAATTTTTATTTAGTTTAAAATTTTATTTTTATTCTAAATTTCTAAACAACAGGAGTTGCAAATAAATATTAATAATATATAAATTAGTGGACATAAATTGCAACAAAAATTGATGTATAAAACTATCATATTATGTATAATTTAGATGTAAAATAAATTTTTATTTTTAATTTTCAAAATTTTTATTTAGTTTAAAATTTTATTTTTATTCTAAATTTCTAAATAACAGGAGTTGCAAATAAATATTAATAATATACAAATTAGTGGACATAAATTGCAACCAAAATTGATGTATAAATCTATCATATTATGTATTGTGTTATCTCGTATTTAAATTATTATATTATGTATTATATTTTTAAATAAAAATTTAATCTTATCATTTTAATATTGTGCATTCATCATAGTGACAATTAATAATAATATAAATAATATTTAAGTGACGAAATTTTTGTAAAAAAAAAGATAAAATTTTATTAACTCGAAACGAAAATAGTATATGTTAAATAATATAATTTCTAAATACTATATTACATTTAAAAAACATATATTAAATTTTTAATTAATGGTCTTATATGAAAAATAATATATAAATTATAAAATAATAAAAATAATAATAAAATAATCATGAGAGTGTGAATAGTATTTCTCCAAATTTAAATCTATATAAATGGAGAATAAAGAGTGAAATAGAATGTGATCGGAGAGCTCAATTTATTTTACTCTCTAAATATAAAAAATGGACAGTAATATAGACGTGGATCAGAGATGGTGTTAGAACATCATATTTGACTTGCCTCAAACTAATAATTGTACTATTGTTAATCTAGACATAAGAAATAAAGTAGAATATAGTTAGCCGGCGACCTCCATTATTATATAATTCTATCTTGTACATTACTTGTACCAAACCAATACACTGTTAGACCAAAAGACTAAATATCAAGAATCTAGATCTAACAATTATCCTTTCAACAATGGCAGAGGAAATCAGCACCCTCCAAAGCAAAAGGTAATTTAAATTATGAGTAGCTAATCTTTTTACTATCAGTGTATATAATTTAAATTTTGTTACGCATATCTGAGCAATACTGGTATCTGGTATGATCAGGTATGCAATAGTGACCGGAGGAAACAAAGGAATAGGATATGAAACATGCAAGCAATTAGCAAGCAAAGGATTAGTGGTAGTGTTGACATCAAGAGATGAAAAGAGAGGGATTGAAGCTATTGAAAGGCTTAAAAAGGAGTTAAACATTACTAATAATAATGATCACATTTTGTTTCATCAACTTGATGTTATGGATCCAGCTAGTATTTCTTCTCTTGTGGACTTTATCAAAACAAAATTTGGAAGGCTCGATATTTTGGTAAGTAATATTTATCACTCCATCACTTAGACAGACGACTTACTTTTAAAAAAATTAAAGTGTTTGAATTTAAATACATATATTCAAATATTGAGATATACATTAACATATAAGTGTCTGGATGTTAAATAACAAAAAGTATATACTTTTCATCATTTGAATGTATAAAACCTGTTTTTATTCGAAAATTAGGAAATTTTAAAATTAAAATAAGCTACTAAATTGATGTGATACTAATTCAATATTTTAAGGAAATTATATGAGCAGTGGTGATGGTAATTGCTAGCCGTGGTGATTGTGGGTATGATAATTGACTAACCCATAATAATAGTTAACAATGGCTCATATTGATGAATAAAAATACTAGTGAATTGTGACTATGATGATTGACTAACCCATAATAATGGTTAACAATGGGTAATATTATATTGATAACTAAAAATACTAGCAAATTGTGACTATGATGATTGACTAACGTGATGTGTGCTTGTGATTGAGATTATGATAGTGATAAATGATGAGAGTTGATAATAATAAATCTTAACAATTAAAAGAGAAAGTATCATTAAAAAAAGTGAAAATAAATGTAATAGTGATAAACGATTTGAATATACATCTTAATTTATAATATCAAAAAGTTGTTGTAAATCTTAATTATTCATCTTCATTGATTGAGCGGGTTGGGAATAAAAATAATACAAATATAACCACATTTATTTATTAAGATTCATAAAAATTAACAAATTCAAAGTGGAATGATAGTACGAATATGGATAAAATTGGAGAATTTTTAGGGGAATCAAATACTTAAAGTTGAGGTATGGATAAAATAGTATTAATATTATCCCCAATAATTTTTTTTATTTTTTATTTTTGGATGTGTCAAGTCAATAGTGAGAATATCTCATAATAGTTGTTCGTTATTAATTTTTACATACTTCTTAAAAATTATTCTCTCCGTTTAAAAAAAATGTTCTAATTTAATTTGTCACGGAATTTTAGAAAATAAAAAAATTCTTCATTTTTGTGGTTCTAAATTAAAGTTATGTCAAAATATATAAAATTGTCATTTAATATTGTGATATTAAACATGTCATGTGAAAAATTGAGAATAAAGTATTATCAAAAAAGGAAATAAATCATTCTTTTTGAAACAAGCTAAAAACAAAAGAAAATCATTCTTTTTTAAATGCAAAAAATATAAATAAAAGAATAATTTTACTATATTACCTTTTAATATATAAATATATTATCTTAAAACACGTAAGAGAAAAATTATTATAATTAATAATAAAAATAAATTATAAAATTATTTATTAATTTAATAAAATAAACAAATATTATTAAATATCTTAAAATAATATAACAGACCACTAATATGGAACGGAGTGCGTATAATATTATTTTCCTGATAGGGTGTAAAATATATTGTCCTTGTCCTTGAGATCTACAAAATTAAGTGCAATTTATTTTAATAAACATTCTTTTCCTAGTGGAGATCAAGCTCATCGCATGTAACACAAAAAGACAGTCAATTTTTTATATAGTGGCGGTAAAATATGCAACCAAGATTTTTTAATATTATTCTCATAAAACTATGTCATGAAAATTTAACTAATATAAAAGTTTTATATAACTGATTTAATTTAATCTTTTCAATTAATTTTTACTTAAAATTTAAATCAAAGTTATTATGCCAGTTCTAAAATTTTTAAATCAAATAACTAAAAAGAATATCAACTTCTTTAATTTTCTTTGAATTGATTTGGTCTTCTATTTTATTTGATTTTTTTATTTCCTATAACACCCTTCAATAGTAATTGTCATTTTCTTATCTCTCATTTGTCTGATAAATTGACTCTATTTTAACCACATAAAGAAAAAAGAGAGATTATTTATTGTTTTCTCAAAATTCTACTTACATTATTTAATGTTTATGATAAAACATGAAAAAATATAATTATTTTTTATTAATATAATAAAAGTGACAAGTAAAAATGAAAAAATATATATGTTAAAAATAAATGACAAACAAAAATAAACAGAGAGAGTTACTTCGGTTGATGAGTATTGGTTGGAAAAAGTATTAATCTCTTCTAATTTAGAAATACTCCCACATTTAGCGACATTTTCTCGATAAAAAATTAGACCAAGAAATAAATTTTTTAGTCCTAATTAAACAACAAAATTAATATGGAGACTACTTATTATAAAAATAATTCAGAAATCTATATGAATTATTTTACCATGATAAATCGTGAATTATTCCACTAGTTACACTCTTTCTGAATTAAGTTCTTTAATTTGATTCCTTTCGTTTCATCAATCAATTTATATTCGTTAAAGAAATGAGAATTTATAAATACCTTAATTTGCAGGTTAACAACGCAGGGGTTGGTGGATTAATGGTGGAAGGAAATCTTGTTATACTAAAAAATTTAATTGAAGGAGATTTCGAGACCATTTCTACTGAAAATGAAGTAATGCAAATTATTTCATTTTAAAAAATAATAATAATTATATATATGTTCTAACATAGTAGTACACAGATTAAAGTTGATCCATACCTAAAATCGTTTAATTAATTATGTAGGTTGAGGACGAAAGTGTTGTGGAGAAATCAATTGAAAGTATCGTTACAAATTATGAGTTGACAAAACAATGCATAGAGACAAACTTTTATGGTGCAAAAAGGATGAGTGAAGCATTTATCCCTCTCCTTCAACTCTCCAATTCACCAACGATTGTTAATGTTGCTTCTTTCTTAGGAAAGTTGAAGGTAATTAACTAAATATTATATCTGTTTATTTTTATTTGTCTACTATATTATTTTTAGATGTTCAATGATATTTATCTAGTATATAAAATCAACGGATAAATTGTTATTTTGTGTTTATTTTGCCCTTACTATTAAATAGGAGTATTCATTTTTTAATGCTTAGATGACCTATATTTAAAAAGAGAGATTTGGTAAAATTACTCTTAAAATTTACTGCTTCTTAATTCTCGTATCCTGTTCTTGATTTATAACAACTGATTAATTTCCACTATTTTTTGACTTATTTAATATTCTTTGAAATTGCCTACCCTATCTTACCTTTGTTAATTAGTTTTTGTTATTATTTCACTAGATATATTCTATTCTAGTTTTTTCTAATTATTGTTTTAGAATTTTTTTTAATTGAAAACTTGACATCGAAATTAGTTTGTTTTTTTTCTATTTAAAAAATGTGACGAGGTCGACCTTTTAAAGATTTTAGCAAAAAATTTATTGTGCTTTTAAAATAATTGAATTGACATCATGACATGTAATTCTCAAGATACGTCTTGATGAGTAGGCTATAAATTAATCATGCCAATGAAATAATGACATTAAAATATTGAATTGACATCATGACATGTAATTCTCAAGATACGTCTTGATGAGTAGGCTATAAATTAATTATGCCAATGAAATAATGACATTAAAATATTGAATTGACATCATGACATGTAATTCTCAAGATACGTCTTGATGAGTAGGCTATAAATTAATGATGCCAATGAAATAATGACATAATACATGTGCTGGATCTTAAACTTGACTTCAAATTTTAATTTTGACTTTTAATTTTCATAATGTACAAACAAACACTTTAATTATTCAACTTTTAAATAAATAAATACATGAGTCCTACATGACACAATACACGTACTAGGACACCACGTAGGACAAAAAATGACATGTAGGACATATATGTCTATTTGTTCAACTTTATATAAATTTAAGTGTCTATTTGTGCATATCCAAAATTGAAGAATATAAATGTAATTTGAAGTCAAGTTAATGGACATATTTATATATTATGCCTTTAATAATTGGCGTTGAACCTATATCTTTGTCTATTCAAATTTGCTGATACTTTTTTGTTGACTTTGGGTTTATTTTTACATAATGAATTATATACTTGTTCTTAGTGTATACGAGTTTCATTAACCCCAATTAGAAATAGATTTAAATTTCATTTTTCATATACTAAATTGTCTTATATATCATAAATACTCTCTTTTTTTTTCACTAGCTGCACTAAAATGATATACACACTGCTTTTTTCATATTTTTTTGAAAAGTTACACTAAATATACTGTTGTAAACGAGCTTATATCCAACTTTATTGTAGCCTAAATTAATTGACACTCATCTTAAATAATTTATCTCTGACAACACAAGATTAGGTATTACTAAACACAATAATGTAATGACTGAAAAATCAACAAGATCACCAACAACCTTACACATGATAAGCTATTTAATACATTTCATGATATCAATCTGAGATCAAATAATAAAGTGAATCTTAATTTAATATATCTCTAGGGAATTCATTTTCATATTTCTAACTACTATATTATATATAATATTGGGGATTTGTACTTAAATCACTATTAGTTCTTACAATTATTTACTCTATGTTAGTCTTAAAAGTGAAAAAAAAATGCACTCATCATCAATCATGTAATTTTAGTATTATTTTCGAAGGGGAGTATGATCGAGCGTAACTGGTAAAATTGTTTCATATGATTAGGAAGCCACCCTGTCGAGCTATGTATTAGAAATATAAGATTGTGGACAATAGATCATTGAACAGAATTGCTAACTATAATTAACTTAGTGATTTTCAATCTCCTTCTTTTCTCTACAGTTATTGTGTAACGAATGGGCTAAAAAAGTGCTAAGTGATGCAAAGAGCCTAACAGAAGAAAAGGTGGAGCAAGTGTTAAATGAATTTCTCAAAGATTTTATAGAAAATTCAGTTGAATCCAAAGGATGGCCAACTTACTTTGCAGCTTACAAAGTGTCAAAAGCATCGTTGATTGCCTACACAAGAGTTTTAGGTTCAAAATATCCGAATTTTCGCGTTAATTCGGTGTGCCCTGGCTATTGTGGTACAGACATGACTGCATATACTGGAAGTTTAACTGCTGAAGAAGGTGCTGAAAGCTTGGTGAAGCTTGCTTTGTTGCCCAATGATGGACCTTCTGGCCTCTTCTTTTACAGAAAGGATGTCACCTCTTTTTGAATATTTAGCTAATTCAACTATCAATAATTGTATCGATTCAAAAATCATAACGTTTAAATTCTTGTCAAATTTTTTTTCATCGTAACATTGTATTGCACACATTGAATTTTGTGAAGAAATGTTTGAAATTTTATGCTTTTAGCAGCGTGCTTTTGTCAACGCGCGCAATGACACTAAAAACAGGTTCAAAACTAAGAATTACTTCCTTCATTCGGTATGAATATTTGTCATTTGTACATTGAATTATTATATACAAAAACTGATCAATGTATTTGTGTTGTTATATTCATATTTTAAGTTTTTGAATTACTTTAATAAAAATTGATACAATTATTTGTATAATAATTTATTTAAAATCACAAATTTTCTGTATTTTACATTATTATATACAAAACTGCTTGAGCAATTTGTGTATATACAAGTACTATATTTTTATTTTTATTTGTACATATACAAGTAATTGTATATGTATATAATAATTATTTTACAATTTGATACAAATCAAACAATTACATTCGTATATAAATTTGTTTATACATATACAACATTTTGAATATATTTATATTCATTTTATTTACATTCGTATATAAACTTTGTTTATGCATATATAAATTTTTTTATATTCAACTAGTTATAATATATGTATATAATTGATTATTTTAAAAAATGTGATACAATTATTTGTATGATACTTTGTTGTTTTTTTTGTATTTTACGTTATTATATACAAAACTGCTTGAGGGATTTGTGTATATATAAGTACTATATTCATATTTTTATTCATACATATACAATTATTTGTATGTGTATATAATAATTACTTTACAATTCGATACAAATTAAACAATTTATATTCAATTTATTTACCTTCGTATATAAACTTTATATACACTAAAGAGTTAAGTTTTCCGGAAACAAGTTTTATGGTCTTTCAGTCGCTATAGAATTCTTTTTTGAGAAAATATTTGATTTTGAATGTTTTTCTTAAATAATGGGATTATGTAAATGTTTGTTACCGTATTTAGGGCTACTGTTATTATTTAATAGAAAAGTAAAGTATAGTACAAATTAAAAATAATGTTACGAATTAAAAGCTACATAACAAACTAAACTATACTCATAGAATGTAATTATCTAACTATACCCATATAATATTATTTCATAAATTCAGTTTGTCATAAAATTTTCCCTTTAGGAAGATGCTTAGTGTGTGCGCGCATAAAAAATACGGAGTAATTATAATCATAATTATATATATATATATATAGCAAGTTGAATATATAATAGAGTAATGATTAAGAAATGCTTAATAATAATTTTTAGGCTTTTTAGTAACGTGCACTAAAAACAGGACAATACACTAACATTTCATACATATATAAATACACACACTCCGCCTAAATAAAAAGAACACAACATATAGCAATTAGCAAAGAATCTCCACATCTAAATTAGCTAGCTACTTATACTGCAACTTCCAACAATGGCAGAAAAAATCACCAGCGTTGATAGCATAAGGTATATATATAATCGCGTAGTTATTTTTTTCTGTATGTATAATTTTTTGGTAAGTTCTGAGAGCACAAGGTATATATATAATCGCCTAGTTATTTTTTTCTATATGTATACTTTTTTGGTAAGTTCTATGTATTTGATGTTGTAACTAGGTCATCTAATGTGTCATCGATCTATAAGATCTACATTGTTAGTGTAGAAAATATTATAGTATCGATGTATATAATTTAAATATTTTCGATATATATGGTATGGTCAGGTATGCAGTGGTGAGTGGGGGAAATAAAGGACTAGGATATGAAACATGCAAGCAATTAGCAAGCAAAGGAGTAGTGGTAGTGTTGACATCAAGAGATGAAAAAAGAGGGATTGAAGCTATTGAAAGGCTTAAAAAGGAGTCAAACTTTACTAATGATCAAGTTTTGTTTCATCAACTTGATATTATGGATCCAGCTAGTATTTCTTCTCTTGTGGATTTCATCAACACAAAATTTGGGAGGCTTGATATTCTGGTAACTACTATTTATACGAGTTCGGTAAAATTCATTAGCTTCAACACATATTTTATCGATGTTAAAAAAAATTACGATATAAATAACTTATATAAAATTTCGTAGCATAATTTTTTTTAAGAGTTTGTAAAACTGATAAACTCAAAATCTCATCATCCAATTTGTGAAATATTAATTAAAAGTATGATTTATAATGGAAATATTACATATTTTGGAGTATTAGTTAAATCATACGTTTAAGAAGTAAATAAAAATACAGACAAATAATCTTATAATTAAGTTTATTAAATGTCTTTCTAAGAAAATTGAACATTACAAGTTTCATAGCCGTGTTGTTAATTAATCAAGTTGCAATGCATTTAATACTCTCTCTGGTCAATTTTACTTATTGTTTTTATTAAAAATAAATAGTTTAAAATCAACAGATAATTAACTAGTATTATTAATTTTCGTATCTTTTCTTACTCAATAGACGTGAAAAGAAAAGATTAATATAGTAAAAATAGAATAGTATTAAATTGAAATCAAAGAATAAATATGATAATCTAAGCAAATTTATTCATTTAATTAACATCTTTTGTAAGGGACACGTAAATGTTGTACACTATTCAGTTTTGTTTAGGTCCAAAATGTTTATTATGTTCCTTGAGATCTTATAACATACCCAACCATATACTATAGTATTTTTTAAAAAAAAATAAAATAATTTTCCTGGTGAGGAAAAGATATAATATCTTTAAGATCCACAAAAATAGGTAAATCCATGTGCAATATTTTTAAAACATATTGGTCAAGTTTTTAGATGGGTCGGGCATGAATTTAAAAAGAGAATGGGTTATGAATTTTGGTTAATTTAAGTCAATATGGATATTTCCATCAACAGAGGGGCATAAATGATGAAATTAGTAACGGCAGGGGCAAAAATAACTTCATTTTAACAGCGAGGGCATAATGAACTAATAGATCAAAGGTAAGGGATATTTTTTACCCTTTTTCCTTTTATAATATACGGAAATGATACTGACAAAATTATATTCTCAATTTATGTATATATTAAAAAAAAAATTAATCTAATAACATTTTTTAAATTTTTTCCTAATTATTGTTGAGAGAAATAAGAAATTATGAATTTATGGTTTGCAGATTAACAACGCAGGAATTGGTGGATTAATGGTAGAAGGAGATGTCCTTGTACTAAAAGAGATAATAGAAGGAGATCTCTTTACCGTTTCTACTGAAAATGGAGTAAGATATATATTTTCCAATTCTAATATATTCTGTTACTCCCTCCGTTTCATTTTATGTGACATCATTTTTTTTTTAGTCAGTTTCAAAAATAATATCACATTTTCTTATATGATAAGTATTTAAAGGCTTAAATATTACTTTAATACATTTATGAAGATAGAGAAAAGTGAGTCCATTTTTAAAGAATAATTTGATAAACAATTCAAAGTCTTCATTTATTTCTTAAATTCCGTGCGAGTTAAATGGTACTATATAAAATGAGACGGAGGAAAAATTTAAATGCTAGTCACAATATCGATCCTTATTATTAATTAATTACTATGCAGGAAGATGGAGGTACAATGAAATCATATCCTGAAATTACAACAAATTATGAGTTGACAAAACAATGTGTGGAGACAAACTACTATGGTGCAAAAAGAACGATTGAAGCATTTGCTCCTCTCCTTCAACTCTCTAATTCACCAAGGATTGTTAATGTTGCTTCTTTCTTAGGGAAGCTAAAGGTAACGATAGTTTCGCTATAATTTTATGGGAAAAAATAACAAATATATCCTCAAATTATTGTAAATGATATGTATCTTTCGTTATACTTTTAGGACATTAGTGCTCCTATCATTCAAAAGCTAAAGCATATGTGGCCTTCACTCAACTAAATAGGGACACGTGGTGCAATCTTATTCGTCGATTTGATATTTAATAAATGTCAGGTCGGTGGATAAGATTATGACAAGTATCTATCCGTTAGTATAAAGAGTATATATATATATATATATATATGCTCTAGTCTTTTAAAGACAGAATATCAATGTCCTAAAAGTATGACGGAGGATATTTGCATATGATTTACGATAGTTTGAGGCTATATTTATCCTTTTTTCCTTAAATTTTGTTCTTATATTCTTCTTTTGGACTGTTTTTCCGCTAAGGTTTATTAGAAACAAGTGATCCAATTTATTGTTTTGGATATTAATTGTTATTCTCTACAGCTATTGCGCAACGAATGGGCTAAAAAAGTGCTAAGTGATGCAAAAAGCCTAACAGAAGATAAGGTGGAGCAAGTGTTGAATGAATTTCTCAAAGATTTTACAGAAAATGCAATTGAATCCAAAGGATGGCCAACTAATTTCACAGCTTACAGAGTCTCAAAAGCAGCCTTGATTGCCTATACAAGAATTTTAGCTACAAAATATCCGAATTTTCGCGTTAATTCGGTGTGCCCTGGCTATTGCAAAACAGACGTAAATGCTAATACCGGGAATTTAACTGCTGAAGAAGGTGCTGAAAGCTTTGTGAAACTTGCTTTGTTGCCAAATGATGGACCTTCTGGCCTCTTCTTTTACAGACAAGAGGTCACTCTTTTTTGAACATTTGATCCATTCAAATATTTTTAATTGTTCGTGGATTCGATAGAATTCAATATTTCGATATTTAGTCCTTAAATAAGGATAGGGGTTCACCTTAGAACTCACTCTATTGTTATGTTTAATTTGGTTTTAAAGAATTGCATTTCTTCTTTCTAATATATGGGATTACTTATTTTGATATAGCTTCTTATATATTATTATTTCATTATGTTTTTTTAGGGATGATAAGTTAATTAATTCCACTAATACTATTGATTCGGTTTCGAATACATTTTTCAATTGGTCGATCTTTCACGAGTGGTCTTTAAAATTAATGAATGTGAGACCATTGTATTAAAACTCTGTTACGTTATGTTCTACTTCTCACACTAATCAACTTTTTAAATTATGTTTTTTATGAAAAATTTTACGATGAGTAAGGCGTAACTATGAATATAATCTTTTTTTAGATCCACATTATCTCAAAAATGAGACTCGTAAAATCTTTTTTCGATACAAAAATTTTTGAGTCACGAAAATTTAGAAAGTATTAGAATATTGAGTTCAAATCTTCATAATAATATATTATTTTTTTTATATAATATCCAAGGTAATATATTGCACATACATTACTAACATTTTATTAAAATTTTATGATTATAAATAATAATGTTACTTTAACGATAAATGCAGTAGGTCTATAAGAATACCACACTAATAAAAATAACAAAAATAAAAACTCTAAATTATAATATTTATAATTATTTTGATATTGAGTACTCTTATAGTAAAAAAAACATCATTTATTTTTTTTGTGCTAATTTTTTTTTATTTGGTTATGCTACGATCGCTATGAATCAAGAACTACATTTTCCTTAAGGTTGCTCAATCTTTATTCGAGAATAAATGCATTAAAAAAATTTTAAAAAATGAAATTGTTTAAAATTTTATTAACATAATCAATAATAAGAGCTTTGAAATGTGAACTATAAATATATTTATATTTAACTATGTAAAGAAAAGTAAATGAAATTATCGTGCCGAATATTTTGTCAATACAACACTATATGAGAAAGCAATAGAAAATTGTATGGAAGGAGCATAGCCCATAACATAGGCCGTAAGAGGGCCTTGTACAACATATATATCTACACAATATGTTTGTCCAATGAAGAATGTTGAAGGGAAGAACACATTGGTTACATTTTAAATCACAAACTCACTAAATAGTAGAACACATTGATTACATTTTTAATGACACTTATTGTAAAGTAACTCTACAATAACAAATGAATGTGTAAGCAAGTGAATTCAAAATTCTTAAATTACTATCCAACCTAATCAAAGTTTTAAGTCATCGACATTATGAGATATGAGTCCTAAATTGTCTACATTAGCTCGGTTTGAAATACCTTAAAAAAATATTTTAGTCTTATCAACTTCTTCATACATGAAGGGTATATTTGTTGGCATAATATGTTAACTATCACAAATTGAGTAAAGTACGACAAACTCAAAAGAGATCTTGTTTTTTTATATTACACCCTCAATATTTTGTTACATCGACTATTTGTATTTACGCTACTATAATTTTACAAAAGCCTAAAAATTATATATTCAGTTCCTCCCAGTCAAAATATGATGTCTAGACCGGTTTTCTATTTGGGTATGATATTAGATGGCACCTTTCATTTCCATGTTTCAGAGTTTTAAGTTCGAAAAGAAACAGAAAAAAAATTATGCTTGTGATGTTCGAATGAATTTTGAATTGGTAATGTCAATGATATCTGTATGTAATATTCAAAAATTATATTTTACCTATCTGAATTAGATTTATAACAAAAACACAGCAAATTCACTATAACCAGAAAACAAACTTTTGAATCAGCTGCACCCCTTTCATTTACTATTTATCCTTGAAAAGGACATAAGAAATACACATTAAGGAATGGGTACGTCAATTTTTATGTTCATTCTATGATTAGATGTAATAAATGTAACAATAATATCAATTGACTCCAACAGATACGTATGTTGTGCTACGCACTAATCGGATATTCAACTCGGAAAAAGAAAAAATGCATGTTAAATCTGATCATAGGTGAAAATATAGGTAAAAAATAACAATGAACATCCCTATCATATATCAGTAGAACATTTTACTAAAGGAATAAAAGCACTGCAAATGAATGGATGTAAAATTAGTCAGCGTGCCACATTCTTGAAAGTTGAAAGAAGCGTTTTTACCAGAATCATGTTATGCTCAACTGATATGAATCTGCATATATGTTGAACAAACCTTACAGCTAATAGCACATATACAATTGTTCCGAGTACAAGAGCTTCAGACAGACCACTCAACAACTGAAGACAACATTCCAAAAGGAAAAAGGGTTTAAAATGTGCAATCAAACCATGGTGGGCGAGCTTGTTTCACCTCAGACTTGATTTCCGCCATCAGACCTTATTCCCTACCAAACTCTATAAAGAATGTCATGGCATCCAGCTTTGACTGCACCTCTTAGGTAGCTTATCATTGTCCCTCGAGTTGAAGATTGTTTAGATGCTTTGTTCCCTAAAGTTAGTTTTTCACGCTACAAGTTCATAACAGCAGATACATGCTGACTAAGGGACAGGAAAGACAGCTGAGAAGCTCAACAATATGGCCCACCTGGTTAGACTACTGAACTTCAAATCTCACTTGAAGTTATTAATTCGTTTTGCTGATAACAAAGTATTGGAGAGAAGCATTGCTATAGTCATGGGCCCAACTCCTCCAGGAACAGGAGTAATAGCTGAAGCAACCTTGATGGCCTCCTCATAACAAACATCTCCAACTAGTCGATAGCCTCGAGGATTTGTAGCATCCTGTTGGACAGAATAAAAATCAGCAATCAACTTGGTAAATCAGAAGGCAAACATGCATTCCACTATACGGAAATTGTTTCTGTTTTTTCTTTCTTTTGGGGATGTATCACTGTGATTGGAATATTGTTAAACAAAAAATAATAATTACTACATTCTTTAAGTGGTCCTTGAACTAGCAATTCTATCATATTTATTTGAAGAGCATGCTGGGAAAGGCACAATGAGACACAAATTACTGCTTAATCACGAGGATGACAATTAGAAGAAAACAGTATATAGCTTTCACACCTCCACAGGATTAATCCCGACATCAATAATTACTGCCCCAGGCTTGATCCAGCTACCTCTAACCATATTTGGTTTCCCTACAGCAGCGATTATGATATCTGCTTCTCTTGTGATCTCCTCTGGGTTAGTGGTTCTGGAATGAACTATGCTGACGGTGGCATCTTCCCTCTAATATAAGAATAGGAAGAAACATTGGAAAGAACAAAAGCAATAAACAGAAAATTATAAGAGATGAAGAGCTCAATACAATGCTATCAGAAAAAAAGGCTCTATCACAAGAAGAATAAGATCATTGTTTATTAGACTATTACCTGCAGCAGCAGGGCAGCAGGCATTCCAACTATATTGCTCCTGCCAATGACAACCGCTTTTTTCCCCTTAATTTCCACATTGTACCGATGAAGAAGCTCAATGCATCCTTTTGGTGTACAGGGGATAAATAAGGGCTCTCTACCTCGCATCGCAAGCTGGCCAATATTTAGTGGGTGGAATCCATCCACATCCTTCTCAATGCAAACAGCATGTAGGATTTTCTCCTCATCCATATGCTGATCAAAAGTTGATGAAGACGCAATTCAAATTAGAAGATAAAGGTCTAGAAAGATATCAACTCTATCAGAAGTGGAATAGCTTTGAGATATATCATTGATCTATAAACTCATCCATAACAACAGCACTAGTTGAGTAGAGTACTTTCTCTTATCATAAGGGAACATGATCGGATAACTTTGACTACTCTTACTTCAAGGGATCATATCTGTTGGTGATTGGCTTTATGAAGCACCAAATTAACAATCTGATTAACTTTGGTTATCTCTTAATATTTTTCGAGACAGTACTTGTCTTTCTCAATATAAGCATCATATCTTTTTACTCTTGCATTCCTTTCAAATCATGTTCTTAAAAATGATTTTCTTCAGCTGGGGTCTATCGAAAACAACCTCTCTATACGACAACAGTTAGGTAAGGTCTGCGTACACCCACCCTCCCCAAACCACACTTGTTGGACTATATGGGGTATGTTGTTGAATAGCAACCACAAATGATGTCATGATGTACTATCTGATAAACTGAACCGATATAGACCAGTAGTTTCTCTCTCTTAAGATCCAATTCATTCAACAGTAACAAAAATATGACAAGGGAGATCCAACGACCAATAGTAACAATTTAGACATGATTCTGGGAATATAACTCATTCATATCCATCTTGGATAAAACTAATCCAGATAAAGTCACACGTTAAACATTCTTAACTCTATGAAAATTCAGCAATAAAAAACAACAAGGTTTAGTAGCATACCGAAGGCAATGGTAGCTGAACAAGAATTCCATGAACCATAGGATCATCATTGAAGTCTGAAATATACTTGAGAACTTCTTCCTCTGTTGAGTTCTCAGGCAAACACACTTCATAGGATTTGATCCCAGCAGTTTCACAAGCTTTTTTCTTGTTGCGAACATAAGTTGCAGAATCCTTCCTATCCCCAACAAGTATAACTGCAAGGCCAGGAACAACACCAATCGAATCTTTCATCCTAGTTATTTCAGCATTTATTTCATCTCTAACATCTTTTGCAACTTTTTTCCCATCAATCACTTTTACCGATGCCTCATTAGCCATCGCAGCTGCACAGCAAGGCGAATAATTCAAAAATTCTTAAAAGGTAGGTCTGTCAAACCAAACCAACAATGCCACAAAACCAGACAGTTGGGGAACACGCAAGAAAAAATCCAGAGTGAAACAATTACATTAAAAGGAAAAAGTCCCAATTGCGAGCCAAGGACCAAACACTTCAAGTCCACGAAATTCTCAACCAACTTACTTAAGAATACTGAAGTTCAGAAAATTGTAGACATATCACTCTGACCAATTTAACAGCTTACAGAGATGGTTTTTATAGTAAAGCTCTGAACTTTTAATACCTATACCATCAATTAATCCCATTTTAGATCTCTGAATCCTTGTTTGGTCATCTTCTAGCTAAAGATTCTTAACATCACGCCTAAAACAGCTTGCCAATATTATAACTTTACTCAAAACATAGATTTTATGTATTGTCAATTACTCAATATCTAGTTCATTCGCCAAAAAAAATATACTACCTTCACCCTTTTTAAAATCCATATTCCATACAAAGATATACTTACAAAGCAACTTAAAAGCTTGGGAATTGCAAAGTAAAAGAATTTACCGGTGATGATGGAGGAGGAGGAAAACGTTGGACGAGTGATGATGGTTCTGGGGAAAGATGGGTTGTAAAGGGGAGCCACAGAGGAACGGAAGCGAATTTGGTGGGGCCCAAGAAGTGGTAAAAACCGAGCTGCGGCTGCGGCGGTTGACGGCGGTGAGCAGTTGTTTAACTTCATCTTCATCATTGTTATCGGAGATGACGCCATTTTCCGACAAAGAAGATGAAGTTGAGCTCTAAGTCTCAGCCCTATGCTTGCACCGTTTTTTGTGTTTGGGGTTTAAGATTTTTTGCCGTAGGGTTTTGGACTATTAAATTTTAAACAGAAAAAAGGAAATTCATTTCAGATTTGGCTTAATTGTACTGTTGGTCCCTCAGTTATAGGTAAATTTAAATTTAATTCCCATCATTTTTTATCAAATACAATTAACTTTGATCTTTCTTGCTTAATATTTTGAAAATGTTTGATAAGGCTAAAATAACTTTAATTATTTAATCTGATTACCGGAAGAAAACCTATGATAAAAATTAGGTTTAGGAAACTTATACATCTATAAGGTAAAAAAAAATTCAGAACATAAAGCAGAACAAAGTTAAAAGAAATCTAAAGGCTAATCTCCTCCACAATTATTTTGGACAAAAACTTTTTTTCTTTTAAATTTTCAGTGGTATCCATCATATACTTGCTTGAAAAAAAAATATTTCAGAAAGGCATCCTTTCTTTTTCATATGCAAGAACATTCCACGTAGCTTTTGCATACATTCAACTATATCGATGCAAACTACCTGGATGACCTTATATCCTGAAATGCAAAAACAACAACTTTTCGAACCAAAGCAATTAAAAGGTCTATCACCTAGTGGTTATTATGCCATAAAAAAAAATTGCTCTCCTGCATAGCTTCTTGCTTGCTATAATTCTGTACATTCTTTTAAAAATGGGGTTAACTAAAAACACTATACACTTATAAGGACTATCTTCCCTTCGTTTTGGTTGTAGGTCCAAGCAATGCAGATTCGTGTTTCTTCTAATGGCTATCATATTGCTAGTGTTCCTTCACCGATTTGGTTCTCATCCGATGAGTCTGAGGCCTGAGCTTTGGCTTTACTCACAACACGAGAAAAACCATAGCCTAGAGAACTTCCGCTAGTTTCACATAGCTGCAAAACAAAATCAAGTATTATTTGTATTAAATATCTAACAAAATCTGAAACGGATGCAAACTCTAGCAACACTCCAAAACCAAAGACAAGTAGTGCAAGTATAATTTACCTCAGTAAGCTCAGAGAGGTGGCGGGACCTGAACTCGTTGATTGTTGCTGCTATCTCCGACATTGGCAGCTTAGCCTAGAAGATATAATATATACTCAGAATTTTATTTGCTACACTCAAGGAATGGTTGAAGAATGTCAAAAGCCAACTACAAGGAGATCGAGATGCAAAGGTAGCGTGCAGCTAGATTATTGCATCAGAACATCCAACAACCCATCAAGAATACTCAAGTATACAGTAGAACAGATCTCTGTCCAATCTATCAAATCTACTTACTTGTGCAAGGACAGCAGCAGCCAACTGCAGGCTTGGTTCCAAGGTCTCAGGCACAACCTGTAAAAACATTTATCCATTGTTCATCATTTATCCACCTTTTCCTCTTTCATGCATAATATGTTACAACTAGAAATGTCACGGTAGCAGAATGCTAATACAACAGCAAATGTATAAATATTTCAAGGCTCAGAATCCTGATTTTATCCAGAGAATCCTAAGTGCAACCAATATGAACAAGTTCCCAACAAAAAGATCAATAGCAAACATTAGAATAAGAAAGATACCGCTGTTGCTCCAGCCTTCTCTAAATTAAGGCCATGATCCACATCATGAGCACGTACAAATGTTTTCACATTGGGAAAGTACTTGTTCAAGGCCCAAACAGTTCTGTAATTTGCACCAGGAGTGTCTAATGTTATTGCGGCAGCACATGCTCTTTCAGCTCCAACTTTATGAAGAACCTAGAAATCGAGAATCAGAATGTCAAAATAAAATACACACCATATTTGTAAGTTCAGAAATTTGTTTTACCTCTCGGCTACCAGCATCACCAAAGTATACAGGAAGATCAAGTGCACGACCAACTGCAACACGCTCACTGCATTTATTGTAAAAAAACATTTATTAAGACAAGCATCATGATAATAATTGGATAATACAAGTGAACAACACCTCTTGCACACCCCCTTCCCAAGATTTCTTTAGATACAATAATAAAGTTAAAATCAGCTTGTTGATGCTCTTATAATCAACTACTGAAAATATTCAAGATCCAATCACAATCAAAACTCCAACATATAAGGAAAGTGTAATACCCTTTTATATTTGCTCAGGGACAGTTGCTTCTACATCTTCTTTCATGGTGGTTTTAGTTGTGGAAGTGAATTTTTTTTTTATTTTCATATCCTCTCATAGACTTACGCAGTTCATAAATTCATTGAAGGAATTCAAGGATTCGTTGGTAATTGACTTCAGCCACCATGGTATCTTGGTTGCTTTGTTTTTGCTCAATTAGAATCTTCAGCTTGTAGCCTCAAATCTCCTTTACTCTCTGGTTAGATTAGATTGGTTTCCATTCAAGGTAATGATAGATAATTTTGGTTGAAATTTACAGCAGAATTGCTCAAACCAACTCTGACGATCTCTATTCTCCCTTCTAACCTCTCACACTTCTTTTCCTTTTTTAAGTTTCTTTCTCATGGTGGGGTTTGGTTGCAGCCGGTATAGTGAGGAGAGAAGGCAGAACGGAAGACACAAATCTGGTGTGGAAGTGGTGGCAGAAGGGGAAGGGGAAGAGTAAAGGCATTATCGTGGTGCTGGGATGGGGGAGGAGGTGGTGGCAGGGAAAGAGAATGAAGAAGAGATTTATTTTTATTCAAAATGCCTTTCACGCTCTTAAATATGGATCATGCCATGTCAAAATGCCTTGCACACACCATGTCATGTCAGCAATGTGTCTAATAGGACAGTTTAAACATGGATCAAATGTTCAATAGGTACAATTTTACAAGCCTTACTCCAGGTGTCTTATGAAAATTTGTGACAAGTTTTAAGGGGCTATCTGTGTGGCCTTTGATTAACATTCAAATAATCAAATCTGATTTGTAAAATAATCTAATAGTTCAATAAAAGACTACTACAATCTAGTTCAATTTCCTTAATTCTCCGGCTTGGCACTGCGGCACTCTTTTGGGAAGCCATCATCCTCTTCTCTTTCATTGTTCTTCCTTTGATGCATGCATGAATATGAACATGTATATATATACAGAAAAATAAACTTTTACATTCAAATCCTAAAAGCGGATGATGACTGATGACTCACAATTAATAAACTATATAGTCAAGTCAACTGCTTGCTTTCATGACTGAATTGTTGTACCACCTAACAAAACTTCCTTCTACCTCATTTTGTATAATGATGTCTGATAGGACACCAAGTTTAACAAGTCATTTTTACATGAGTAACAACAACATACCCGATGTAATCCCACAAGTAGAGCCTAGGGAGAGTAGGATGTACGCAAACGCTACCTTTGTGGGGTAGAGGTAAGATGTCATTTTTACTTGAGTATTTTAACAAAATAGTCAAGTGGGCAGAAAATTAGTTTGATTAATAAAATATTACATCAAGGTTTAAAATTTAACTAGTGTATTTGAATTCCTGAAAGTTGTATAGAGTAATAACGGAACATATCAAACAATTTGGAATGTCCCAAAATAGTAATATTGTCATATAAGCTGGAGGGAATAACAAATTGCAAAGAATAAATATTTTTAAATAACAATTCTAAAAAAAAATAGGCATCTTCTGATTTTCAGTTGTTCAGTATCTATTTCCACATTGCACTGAGATGCTATATCATAAAAAACTTGCAAAAGAATATCACGACTCATATATAATGAGAATAACACAAACCATTGGGAAGTCATGAAACTTGATAATAATTACTCGCTGGCTCTGTTTCCTCAGGGGTAACATTCTCTACAGTATAATATCTTATAAAGGAAAACCATTTTCTTGCATCTGGTTAGATATAAAGGTTGGTGGCTTTTAAGAGTAGTTGATAGTGGAGGTGCTGTAGAGAGATAAGTTGTGAAAATATATAAAATTCTAACCTTCACTGAACCCACAGGAACTGAAACCAGTTCAATGTGAGCAAAAAGAGAATCATACCTTCGCACATCAAGTGCAACAAATGGAATCAGTCGCTCGGAGAGAAGTTGGGCAATGATCTGTTAAGATGAAACTAACTCAATAGACAGAAGATGGGATGGATAGCTTCATTTTTCCAGAGTTTGACAATGATTTGTCCAATGATCAATTAACTAATTTATGAAAGCAGGGGGCAAAACCTGGCCAACGCGACCAAATCCACAAATAATGATATGATCTTGCAAATCATCTGTCTGGAAAAGAAAAAGGGAACTATTAATTTATATTCTTTTAAGCAACTGATTGAAGTCAGTGAAATCTTCTTTACATTTATGCAGGTAATAATCCATAGAGATATCATTACATGATGTAGTCCTTCAAGTAATGAACTTTGGTAACAAAACATCTGTTACTTCTCATACCAATGATCTCCATAATAAATGCTAACGATAACAACTTACATAGAGCAAAGCAGCAATGAGTTAAAAAAGGTCAGAAGGAAAACCAAGTGAGGCATTAGATTCAGTTGAAACCTAATCAGAGATGAGATGGATCTATAATTCCATAGATGATTACTTTTCAAGGCAAGAATAATTCCTTGCAAAAAATAAAATTGTGCCAAAAGTAAAACGGCAGAGAAACTAAAAGGGTTCAGAAGGCTTAGTACCAGTACCACAACACTGAGGCACGAAACTTAAGTAGCAACAAAAAGTACAGCACAAAACTTGAGAGATGAACCAGGATAAAAGAAATGCATTGAAAGGAGAAATTTGAGAAAGGGAAGGACAGCCAGGGATGAAGAAATTTGGGAAAGGGAAGGGGAGTAAAAGGAAATGTTTTCTAGCACCGAAATTCCAGCTTTCCTCGTCTCCAGAAATACGTTATGGTTTTCTTAACAACAGTACTGTGCCCCTAAACCTTAGCCCTTTAATTTATACCCTGTAACTATTGACAACCTGAATCCAAACTATTTTGTGTTAGCTTGCAAGGTCCTGAACCTGAAGTACAGGTCTAACTGTATTTTTCTGTGATCAATTCACAAATCTAGCACCACAACAAATAATCATGTGACATACACCAATTTTTGGCAGCTATATTTTGCTTGAAGTAAGATGTAATCAAGTAGGATATACTAAATGTTCGAAAATTTTAGAAACGAAAACAGAGGCTTTAGTGTGATCCGTCTTTAGGTGTCAAAATATAAGAATTGGCAAACATCTACACGGTTCATTAGTTTCATCCTTGCTAAAAACCACAGAAGAAAACTAGTGCCACCAAAAGTAGGAGGCAGTACCTCACTTTCATCAGGCAATAAACTTCGCACATCTTGCAGCTCAAAACGAGATGCTATTAATTGACCTCCAGCAGCTAGATATGGTGTGAGAGCCATTGAAATTCCAACCACAAGAAACAGCAGAGATGACAATTCAGGAGACATTATTCCCTGGAAAAAAAAGGTAAAACCATGAGGAATCATTAAATAAGCTGATACTTATCCTAAGAAGATGTATTTTTTTCATGGGGCAAAATTCCTCATAGATCTTAGCACTGCACTGTCCAGATAAGTTGCAGCTTCAAATTTATTTAAGGGTAGATAAGGGCGAACAAGCCTCATGAAATAAGAGAAATGTAAGTAGATATAAGATGGCCGACGTAGATAGAAACTGGAAGGATTGATGGTAATTAGTCTCCACTTGCCCAACAACAGGATCAGATAAGCTCCATATTTGATTTCAGTACATAGGTCATTTGTAAAATAGGTCCACAATTCCGTGACAAAGAAACAGAAGCTGTTTAAACAGCATCGCAAGAGAGGGAGAAAAAATGGAATAAAAGAATTTTATTGACGGATATGAATGCTTGTGAAAGGTTAAAGCTATCAAAGAAATAAACCTGATTGACAGCTTCACCAAAGGCTACGAAGGCAAACTCTCCACCCGGAGCAAGTAGGAGACCCACTCTTACTGCCGATACAATTGAAATACCAAACAGTTTACCAATTAATGCAACCAAGATAGTCTTGCCACCTAATAGAAGTCCCAATGAGCCCATAATCACTGGAAAGTTTGAAAGAAGAAGCTTGGGATCAATGGACATTCCAACCTGCAAGCCAGATAATACTTGTTCAGTTGTAAAGACGCAAAGCACCCAAAGTCATAATAAATATATTCATGGAAAACTCTCATTTCAGCCTTGATAAAAGTTGATTAAAATAGATAAAATTTTGTTTGCTAAACAGCTGAAGTGGTATTACAGAATGCAGAAGTACAGTCATTCAATGAGAACAACTCAGGAGAGACAGTTAAGCTCTACAAGCTGGCGAGAACACTAGAGCAAGAATTTTAAAATGTAAATAGAACCTTACCAAGACCTATCCTACCTTAACTCCAATTGACTAGTTGTAGGATCACAAAACTGCATTCACATTGTACACCAAACAAGATAATTATCACCTACCGTCATGAAAAAGAGACCCAGCAGGAGTCCACGATATGGAGCAATATCTGATTCAACTTGCAACGAAAATTCAGTTTCTGCCAGAAGCAGACCAGCTAAAAATGCACCCAAAGCCATTGAAAGGCCAGCCTGCATTAATTCACGTCAGTTAACACATCGTAGACTCCACAAATTAATGGTTCTAACAAACATGGGCAGTACAGATGGACCCGTAAGAGTTTTGTAAGTACCCTGGCAGTCAGAAGACTAGTCCCTAGGATAACAAGGAGCGTATTTGCCGAAAATATTTCTGCATTTTGATTCTCTGCAATCTGCTTATAAATAGGCCGCAACAGCTGAAATCAGAACAGAGAATGAACATATTAGTGTCCTCAGATTTAACAGCAAAATATCTTACGAGACTTGTAAAATGAAAAGTCTAATTAGTACCCCAATCAATATTGGGATTTTTACACTAATAGCCGGACAGATTTACTGTTTACTCTTTTCTAACCGGTATACATAGAATCCTTGGATTTAACAGAAAAATATCTTACAAGACTTGCAAAAAATGAAAACTGGATTTAACACCCTAATTACCTTTTGTAACAGTCAAAAAATTAATTTTAATAATCTATAGACAATAGAAAATGGAAGACCACGGTCAAATGTCACAAGAGATGCAGTTTGGACTTAAAAAACTATACACTATTAATCTGAAGCATTTATAATATTGGAAGAGATTCTACACGAACAAACAGCTTACCAGACGTCCTCCGGCAATAATGGCAGTGATAGCTACAATTGCCTTTACAGCAGCCAAACCAAGAGCCTCAGCTATTGCTCGGAAACCAACCTAATAAGAAAGTTCTGTTAGAACAAGGCAATTTGGAAAATGGCAACAGTGTGTACTCACAGCTATCAAAAGGAAAGAATGTTGTTTTTGCATGTGATTTGAGGTCCAGAACCTCATATAGCTGGAATCGTAAGTATAAAAAGTTCAAAACAAACAAATTTCAAATTATTTTTAGAAGACAGGACGGTAATGTAAAAGATTCTATACCCCTCCTTTTGATGAATTTGGTGAAATTAGTGGTATCAGTATGAGTAGAACAACCACCGCCAGATCCTGGGGGATAAAAGGAAAAAAATTATTAAATCATATCACAAGGAAAATTCTAAAAGTGTCACAGCACAAGTATATCATTTCAAGTGCATAACGGCACCTATACGGTGATGGAAAGTACATATATGTGAGTTGTGTGTATGCCTTGATCACACCCATATCATGAGAAAGATGTGACAGCTTTGTACTGTCTATATGCAGATACCTGAAAGAGTAATACAGAAAATGTAGCTCGTCCATGTCGTGATGTGCTCTCACCACGCTCCTGCAATACCTGCAGATATGCAACATAATCATTAGTTACTAAAGTTTCATTTTACGATGAGCAAGAGTCACAGGCACATAGACAAACCATATATAGATAAACTACAATGCCTTGGATTGTAGAAAACATGTTGAATCAACAAGGAAAATATCAGGAAAACTCCAATGCTGATTTGATGTCTCAGCATAAGCCATTATCAAGAATAACTGTTTCTGGATTTGGGGGAACATATCATAATAATGTTCCCTTTTTAAGCATTAACTTTGATTAGAGTGTTGAACTGGTCACCAAATCAACGTGCTTAATGAGTATACAAAACCATTTAACTGCCAAATCTTGCCCATCATTCATTAGCAAGGAAGACCTGCTAAAGGTATAGAAGGATTTACCTGGAGGACGACAGCAGTGGAAGATAAGGCAAGCCCATTTCCAATCACAATTGCAGCAGGTCCAGCCTGCCCGGCAACCAAATTAGCAATTAACCCGACCACCACAGCTGTCACTAAGACCTGCATTCATTTATTGAAATTACTAATTAGTGTGAAAAGCTTATTCGTTGAGAACCTCTACTAAGCAATATGGTGTGGGTTAATAATACCAAGTGCTCAAACTTTTGCAATTACCTGAGCACTGCCCAATCCAAAAACGTATTTCTTCATAGAACTTAGTCTCTCAACAGATAGCTGTCGAAGAAAATACAAACAGAAGTTATTAAGGCAGTACTTGTAACACATTCAGAAAGAAATAAACTAGTCAATTTTCCTAGAGTATACCTCTAAGCCGATGTTAAATAGAAGGAAGACAACTCCAAATTCAGCTATAGCCTTGGTCCCATGTACATGACGTATGATAGAAAGACCATAAGGTCCAATCAAGATTCCAGCAGCCAAATACCCAAGGACAGGACTTCCTATACGTTACAGCACAGAGAAGATGAATCATTAATAAAAAAACGGGAGTACGTCTACAGTCAAAGATCATGTTTCAACCTTTAGAACATGTTCAAGAAAAGACCTAGCAGGAAACTTTTACATCAAGAACAAGTTTGGTGAAATTATCATACATAATAAGCTACAAGTCACTATCCTCATGCAATAAAGAAGGTAGCAAAGTTCAATTACCTCCTGGAATTTTCTGGAAGATGGGCACAAAGATAACACTTGCAAGCAATAGCCATAACATGTCAAAAAGAGAAGCTTCTTCCTCATTTATCTGAAATGAGAAACAACACCATTAGCAAGTAAAAGTAAAGCCCCATCCTAACAAAATGGTGATGGCAGGCATTAAACTAGTGGGAGTTTAAGAGGCATGCCTCTTGATGAGGAAGCATCTCCATTAGTGTCTTAAGTTTCTTGGGCAGTTTTCTTATTTGTCGAACCAGAGGTCTTGCATTTGTCGAGACCTCATCAATGCTTGTGGTAATTATGTCTGGCTGCTGAAAAACTCGCTCTGATCGATTGACGTAAAAGGCAATTCTGTGACAGATGTCAGAAGCATATCAAATGCCATAACCACAACAAGCTATATCAATCTAATGATACAAAGATTGTATCCTAACGAGGCACTTATACATGCAGCTACTGAGATTAGCTTCATCTTCTAAAAGAAACAAAGAATGGATAGTGTTATAGTAGTTGTACCCTGCTCCCATCAGTAATGAGCCAACCACCAGCTTGGGCAATTGATTCCTTGCCGACTCAATGAGACTCTGGAAAACTGAAGCAGGTGTGAACTCTTCACCATCTGAGGGAAATGAGAAGAAAGATGCAGGCAAGAAACGGGATGATTTCTTCAATAATGTTTTGGGAGCACTAAGCGGTGAACTGTCCCTGGCTGATTCCTTGTTGACCTCCTGCCTCACAGTTTGAACACTTTTTGGTTTTTCTGCATCAGAATCAGAATCTTTTGAGGAGTCTAGAACTAACTTTCTATCTTCATCGTCACTCTCATCAGACAAAGGCCCACTGGCCACCCAAGCATCCTCCAGTTGTACCTCCCGATCTTTATCAATAACACTCTCAACTGAATTTCTAGGGAATACCTCATCCTCACAAAGTGTCCCATCAACTGATACTTGGCCTAGAGCTGATGATCCATTCTGTACGACTGAAGTTTCTGCAGTGTCAAGAGGTGATACAGCTAGGTTCTTCTCAGCTTTCTGCAAAGCAATCTCCGCATCATTCACCCGTTGAGTAGCCTCGAGCTCATAAGCAACAGCTTGTTCGGCTAAAAGCATTATGTTTGAAACATCTTCCTCGGCTTTTAAAGCATTGATTTGTGCTTCCTCAGCTAGATCATTCAACCTGTCAGCCTCTTTTTGCAGCTCTTCTTTTTTGTTCTGCAGCCGCCTCAATATAGCCTCACAATTTTCCAACCGGTCCCGACACTCCTCCATATCTTCCTGAGCAGCTGAAAGTGCTGTCTCTTCCTCCATCAATGAAGTTGATTCTTCCCCTTTGCTTTCGTCAGAAGTTTTTGAAGACATACGTCCTTGTTTTGCAGATTGTATTGAATCAAGAGCAACTAGAAGCCTTGCCTCAGCCAAAGAAAGGGCCATTGTTGCTTTTTGAACTGCATCTTTAGCAATCATCTCTTCAACTACCATCTCTTCAATGCTTTCAAGTTGTTTGTTCACATCATCCCATGCATTAGCAGCTTCATCCTTTAATGCTATAGCAGCTTCTGATATCTTCTGGGCTTTTTCCTCAAACATTGTGCTGTTGAGCTGTGCAACTTCCAGATCCTTGAGTGCCTTCTGCAACAACTCCCTTAGTTCATCCAAATTATCCCCTTCCTTTTCTTCTCCTTTGTCTTCCTCCAATTCCTTAGCGCTGCTAATTTCAGCGATGCCATTAGCACTAACACTCACAGATCCCTCCTCAGCACTCTCACTGGACTCCACATTTCTACCATTACCATCAATGAAAGCAAGTGAATCATTCTCCTGACAGCGAAGCAACTTTACTCCCCTAGAATCCTTCACACCCGCCAAATTCCCACTCGAATCAGATTTCCACAAAGCACAACTCAATCGAATCCTCGAATATGCTAAACTACTATTACTACATCCCACAATCCGTTTCAACCTTCTCCCCGGCCGATTCCTACAAATAACCCTAGCATTTCCAAGCAATTTATGCTTCAATCCTACATCACAGCTGCTTTTCTTACTGTAGTTCAAAGTTTCACCACAATGCGAAGCATTCGGCTGCCATAAACAGTAAGCAAATCCCATACTCCTCTCCTCTAATTCACTAAACGTCAAAAAAACACCAAACCGTAATTCTCATTACCTCAAATCACCTAACAAAAAAAAAAAAACAAGTTTTTATTCCAATCAACAAACAAATTTTTAAAAATCAATTCACACTACCACAAATAATAAGCTAAAAATCACCATAACAAACTGAAAATAGATTTCGCAATCAATCAACATTCCGCTTCAATTCACATATTCAACAAAGAAGAGTTAAAGAGAAATTTGAATTTACCGATACAGAGAAGTGACAGTGAGAGAAGATATCGATATCTTCAGTACGGCGGAATTTGAGAGAAAAATTAGGTCAGATAATGATAGATTGACTTTGCTATTGGCTCTTCCTATCGATTTTTTATAGCTTTGTCCGAAGAAGAAAGAGCCTTTCGTTTAGCGACTCTGTGCTTACTTGAAAAGTTGAAATGATGTGAAGAAATATATTTTTCTTCTTTTTTTTCTCATTTTCAGTTGCTATTTATTTTTTAATTTATTTTCAGGTTTTTGTTGTCTCCCTCCCATTTGGGGAATATGACAAAATTGGATTAAAGGGTTTATTGGTGGATATTCCAATTTTCTGCATTTACATAATTATCCTTCTTGCTATTGTTTGATGGAAAATTCATTTCACAAATAGATATTTAGTCATGTGATAAACAATGGGTAACGTACCTACCTGAAAGTATTTTCTAACTTTTCTATAAAAAAAAAAAGTTTTCGATCCGTTACTCTTCGAAGTTCATATTAAATAATCTGATTGGAGTTGACGTTTTTCTCCATATTTAAGACTTGAACCCAAAATTACTGATCAACTTTATGTGAAGTTAATCAATTATAGGAAATTATCTCCTTTTTATATGAATAATAATTTTTTAAAATTATTAAACCAAATTAATTGTCTTCAGATTTTTAGATTTATAAATTAAATAAAACCAAACAAAATTAGGATATGGTCGATCGTCTCCTTCCGTGCATGAATCCTCCATGGACCGAGTCCACTGGACATCAAATTGATCCCTTTGCATTTCAAATGGGCCATAAAGGCCCAAATCTGTATGGCCTTCAAGTTTCTTTGCATTTCAAATAGTAGGCCACAGAGGCCCAAATCTCAATGGAATTCAAATTAATCCCTTGACTCTCACTTTATACAAACACATATGCATAAATTGTGTTTTGTTTTTATAAAGTGAGAAAAAATTATATATACAAATACGAATACATATATTTTTGTCTTATACACTTATAATACAAATACAGACCTTCCTCTGCCCAGTTTTCTTTTGTCTTTCTCTCTTTCTCTGTTTATACAAACACAGGGTATACAATTGATTCGTATATATATACCAAAATATACATATTAATAACCATATTCGTATATGTACATTGAAATACACATGTTAATAGTCATCCATTTATATATAGTGAAATATACATATTGATAGTCATTTATATATGTATAGGGAAATATACATATCATAGTCATAGCAAACATAAAGTTTGTTATGAAGCACAATTATACAAACTATAGCTATAATATACAATGTAGTGACATGACTTTTGCAGCTTGAGAATATTATCTACATCATAATTAAGTGTTGCACCAAGATGAAAGAAGTTGACATTATTTTCCTTCCATATGGAACTTTGAGCACAAAAAGAGGTAACAGGTTTATTCTCCAATATTTCTAGAGGAAAGTAGGTTTTGAACGAGGAATCATACTCCTCTGCCTTCGTTTATATATACTAGGAAATATTTGTGTGATTATCCTTTCCTAATGTTAATGAAAAACGGAAAAGTAAAAAACATTCAAGTTCTTAAATTGAACGAAGAGAGAAATGTTTTATTATCATCAACTTGGTTGTGTACTGAAATGTTTTATTGTCATCTACTCATGCTTTCAGACTGCTGTCTTTAACCTTCAAGTGTGTTTCTGTTGTTTTCTCTATATCTGTAAGCTGTGTAAAAGATATCCAACCTAAAGAAGAGCGCTTTTATTAAAGAATTGACATGTAAAAATGAAAAAATTGTTACATTTATTCTAGGAGTTAAATATCAGTAGTGAATACATCTAAAGAGTATTTGCAAGAAGGTGAAAAAGTTATATTCTCTGGTGCATTCTGCTAACTTGTATAGTAAATGCTCGATAAGTCCAGACAATTCACATCGCAAAAAAAGAAGAAGCTAAAAAGGCAAGAAAATTACTGGACATGAGTGGTTTGCTTCATTTTTTCTTAATCTTGGAAAATGTTGCAGTTTCAGAGAAATAATGACTTGTGGTTGCGTGCTTGGCCTGATCAGGATTTGATAGCTCGATCCCTTGAATTGGGGTGAAGGCCAAACTTGAAGTCAATCCTGAGTATACACGAGTACTAGTAGTGCTGCTTTTGAATTTCTTCTTAATAGCTGATAGACGTAACTTGCCAATTCCATCTGCTTGACTAAGCATACCATAGCCCTGCCCTAATCCATCCCCCAAGGAGCTACTCCAAAATTAATCCTATTTACTAGCTTTTGCCTCTCGGTGATCTCATATCTCTTATTCATCTCTCTTTTTCTTATAAGCATTAGAATCTAATGGAACTGGAAGAGGCTTTGCTGGAGGTAACTCTTGCAGTTTCTCCATCTTCTTAAGAATAATACAATACCCTTGAGAGATGTTCCATATTGCCCAGTTGGATCTCCTCTGGCTGAGTCCACACGGGCTGCTAATATACATTTATCTGCCAACAGTCCATAGGCTTTCTTCCTTAAGGAAGGAGGTGTACTCTGAATTATATCAGTTTCCTCAATAGAACAACCTCCTATATGATGAAACATGGCTGTGGAGAAGGAGAACCCTGCTAAATTATTAATATTCGTTTTGGCACCAAGAAGGTTGATGCAATCAGCGGGGATGTTTACCAAGGACGAGAGAACACCAGCAGTAGCTATAAGTTTAGCAGCAACCGCACTCCCAACTACAGCAGAAAGATTGGGAGCGATAAATCCCATTCGACTCTCAACAAAATCAACTACTTTTTTCTTTGCTGAATCAATAGAAAGAGCTCTGTCACATGCTTCCAACGTCCTGTGGCAATGGCTTGCCACTGGTAGTAGATGCGGTAACAGAGACAACCATGATAACAGCTGAAGGTAATAATCCTTCCAAATCAACTAAGGTCATGTCCATTGCATTCCCAATCCTTTTAACTACCCCGGCATAATCAATTGGGTGATTAACAAGTGACTCCAATTCAGGAAATTTCAATCGGTACTGGTCGCGTATAAAATTGTGGATTGTAGAAATTTCATTCTCAATATCGATTAATAATGCATTACAGTCCATTATCAAAGCATCATATTCTGAATCACGCTTACGATCACAACTTCTCAAGGCATCTTCAACTCTGTGCATAACGTCAATGTAGCCATATGAATTTTGCAGTTTGAATATATCATCCAATTCTCCATCATGTTCCTCTATTATCCATGATGGACTCTCTTCGTTATCGGACAATTCTGCTAAGAAAGAAGCAGCAAGAGTAGCCATAAACAAGACTACGATCGATTCTGCAAACAAAGAAGAATGTTGTAAGTTGAATAGTATGCTGCTGCGGCCGTATACGGTATATATGGGGAACGTCTCTGTGATTATTCTTTTCCTAATCAAATTAGGAAAACCGAATAAATTAATAAATCCTTTCCTTTTAACTTCAAGGTAGTAGTATAGATAAATAGTTTTGATTTTATATTCTACATTAATAAATTAATTGGAGAAACTCCTTAATTTTCGTTAGCTTAATTTCAGAAAGTAACATTAATTGATAAAAAGGAATCCTAATAAGGAAAAAAGTTGTAAATCATTTTTTTTTTTTTTGATAAAAAAAGTAACAGAAGTTAGTAGACTGTTAATCTTTTTGAGGTTGGGTGGAAAAAAATAATAATTTAGCAGCTCTTTCTTGGTTTGCTTTTTCTTCTAGCGTACTCTTGTATTGCTGCTTTTGTGGTTGTAATTTTTTTTTTTTCCTCTTCAAAATCTTATTGGAGTGCATATTTGATCTTGCAAATATTATATATACCATAGGCCGCGTAGTAGTTATACTAACAACATTTCGATTACATAAGCATATTTTTTATTACCATTAGAGTTACAACTCTCCGACTTCTTTCAACGGAATAGGATTTTGAATCGATATGGAGACTTAATGGGTGAACATAAAATAAAGTTTGAATTGATTTTATTATAAGGTCATTCGATTATAAAATAAAATTACATATTTATTTATTAGGTCATTTGATTTAGAGTGAAACTTATTTTATAAAGATGTCACATGTAGAATGTGCTTTATTAAAAAAAGGAGTCCGGAGCCTAAATAGTATAAAATATTAACAAAAATTTTAAAACGGTATATATAAAATTTTATATTAATCAAAACGGCAAAATCGCTCGAACAACAGCGATTTCCTTCACCAAACTGCAGCGATTTTGCAAAATGTAATTTTTTTAATTTTTTTTTTCAAATCGCTATCTACGCATCGATTTTCAAACTTTTTTTTAGAAAATCGCTGTCTAGGCAGCGATTTTCTAAAAGAATTTTTTTTTAAAGGAAAATCGTAGGAAAAACAAATTTTATTGATTTTCAAATATTATTTTGAAATTCAAATATATAGCTTATAAGAAAATATGCATTATTTTTTTAAAAATAAGAATAAATAGGGTAACAAAAATATTTTCTTTCTAAAAAATTAAGAATAAGTAAGGTAACAAAAATATTTTCTTTCTAAAAAAAATTAAGAATAAGTAATGTAACAAAAATATTTTCTTTCTAAAAAAAGATACTATATTAAATTTAAATTTAAATGATGTTTGAGTTCAAATAGAATTCTAACTTTTTAACCTCTTTTATTTATATTTGCACAATATCATATAATGTTAATCATCATATTTTTTTCATCACCGATCATTAGTTTCATTGGTGTGTTTACTACCTTCTTCATATTTTTTATTTTATTATAGATCTTTTTGAAAATATTTTTATTTCTATATGCAAATGAGAGATTGTCCATTTTTAAAAAAAAAAAAAATTAGAAATCGCTGCTAGAAAAAAAAAAGAAAATTGCTTAATTTTAAAAAAATTGAAAATTGTTGCCTAGGTAGCGGATTTGAATATTTTTTTTTTAAAAAAAATTACATTTTGCAAAATTGCAGCGATTTTGCTTTTTTCGATGGAGAAAATCGATGTTATTTCAGTGATTTTAACGTTTTGATTAATATAAAATTTTAGATACCATTTTAAAATTTTTGTTAATATTTTATACTTTTAGCCTCCAAACTCTTAAAAAAATTACTTGCCTATACAAGTCATTACTGCCGATTCCTTTTTTATACAATGTAATCTAAATTCATGTACGTAGTCTCTCTTCTCTAGGCCACAAAGCCTTATTTCAATTTTCAAAGTAACGCACCTATACCTACAAAGGTGTGGATGACATCTTCGCGTCATAATGTATCTACATGTGATCAATATATGCCTTTCCTTCCACTTGGCAGTCTACTTTGTTTCACATTTTAAATTATTTCTTCAAATCATTTTATGTTTGAATAATTTTGCTCTATTGAAGGTGATATTACTATTTTAGGCACTTACTCATTTGCAACCGCAAAGTCCTACACCCTTAGGCGTTAATGAGATGCTCGATGGATGAAAATGCTTGTGTGTTGTTGAAAATGCTTCCAGTTACAAAAATTGCATTATCAGCAGTCAAGTGACACAAAATGCAATGATCAACAAATTTATATTTTCGATATTGCATTAGTATCAAAGCGGACTCTTACTCCCCATTATCGGGATCTAGTGATGCCAACAGGGCGGGATGTATTTAAGGCTATGTGAGGTTTAAAGTTATGTAGGGTGGGTTGAAGTAGATTTTTTTAAAAAAAATTATTGGGGTTCGGGGGAGGGGGCGAGCGGGTATATGTAATTTTATGTTGGTTCAAGCTTTAAATTTATACATTTTACATGTTATTAGTTGATATGACATTATTTATTAAGATAATTTCTTTAAAACTATCAAGATAGTAAAAAAATGACTCAATAAAAAATAATATAATTTCTTACCTGTTTTTCAATTGACCTCTAAAAAATAAATTTTCAATTCACTATCTTATTAAATTAATACAACTTAATGAAAAATGAATTTATTTGTCTAAATTTTATATTTAGTATCAAATTTAACTAGAAAACTATATTATAAAATTATGCCGGACGGGTTCATGCGAGGTAGAATGAGACGGGTTGCAAAATGAAAAAGAATATTTATGTGAGGCGGGGAGGGACTGGGCAGGACAAACTAAAAATTTTACAGATTAAGCTCAACTCACCTGATCGCCATTCCGTACCACTCCATTACCATTCCTATTAGGATTGTTATTGTTGTTATTATTATTATTATTTTAAAATTAAAAATGGATCCCGGAAACACTTTATTAGAAGAAAAAGAAAAGCAACAAAATCAGCTCATTTTGGTCCAAAAAACAAACACTCTGTCCAAAACAAAATACATAAATGAAAAAATAAAAAAGAAAAAAAGAGGTGTCGTGTTCAACATTTTAGGTTTTAGGCGTAACTTACACTCCAAAAGCTAGCTCAAAGGAAGGAGTATTGTCCAATCTGAGTCCGCCATCTCATTAACCACGAATGTGGTATTTTTGTCATTCTTTAACAAACATTGAGCTTCCATTGAAGATGACGAGGAGGTGCTTGCCTTGGAGTGAATCAAGTCATCACCTTTTGATATTTCTTTATCATCTATCTCTGGTCGTTCTTGTTTGTCTCAATTATTCAGGCCATGTACGAGTTCCATCTCGGATTGTTATTATTATACATATACTATTTTGTTTTTTATATAATTATTGCCTTTTTTATTGTTATCATATTGAAAAGAGGAGTTCGAGATCAAAGATGGAGCCGAATAGAACTTGTGTATTGCTAAAAAACTTCATTAAACGAAAATAAAAATTAAAAATATATTTTATAATATTATTGATTAATGAGTAATTTCTGAATAGGAAATCTTTATGATATCACAAAAAAAATATATATATATATATTCTTATAATCTTTATGATATCATAAAAATATACATAGATTCTTATAGTATCATTGACTAGTAAGTAATCTCTGAACAAAAATTCTTAATAATACCAAAGTATATATATACTAATTTATATTAGTTAAACGAAAACATCCGTCTTAATAATATCAATATAATATATGATACTGATTTAGTTCAACGAAAATAATCAACCTTAATGAATGGAGTATAAGTAGTGATTATTTATGAGGAAATGGTATTTCAAGAATTACTTTGACTTTTTATTATAAACTTATAATTATTTTAAATTTTAGTCCTATTTATATAGTTCCCTCAAATGAAATTTAGATCCTAAAACTTTTGAGCCACATCTTTATATTTAACAAAACTACATACTTTCTAATAGAAGTATAAAATTTTTGAGTTAAACTACACAAATCTTCGATATAGTAAATTATATTTTTATTATAACATCCAAGGTAATAAATTGTAAATACATGACTAACTTTTTATCAAATTTTTATGATTATAAATATAACATTACAAGCGAAAACTAATGCATTGTGTCCATAAAAGTACTACACTAAAAATAATAACAAAAATAAAAACTCTAAATTATATTATTTATAATTATATTAAAAAGTATCTAAAATATTTTGAACTATTAAAAATGATAGGCGGTAGATGAGCGGAAACTATGCCTGTTTACTAACTATATTTATATGTTGTGAATTTGGTTTATACCAACGTTTATTTATTGTAGATTAACTTTTTAATATTGCTAGTCCTTTTCTTTTGGTAAATTTCCATGGGGCATAGTTGGAGTAACAATACCTATCTATAAAAAAATTAAAATCTCATATTATTTACTATTATTAATATATATAGCGTTTTATTTTGAGTGATTATTAGAGCAGATTGTTAATCGATATTGTTTAAGTTACATAGTATAAATCGTATAATGACAATTCTGGTTGATTCATTCATGGCAGATTTGGAGGAGTTAGACAAATTTTCGTGATGTTCACAAAAAATCGTTTACTTGTGATGATATTGATGATCCAAATGATGCTTGGAAGTTGCAAAATGTTATAATTTTCACGAGAACTCAACTTCTCCATTACTTTTGTTTTTGAATTAAGATTTTATTGAGAAATTTGTTTTTTTATTGAATTTTTACAATTAATTAATTAATAATTGGCCTTTTGATTGATTGGAATTTGGAAATGCTTGTAAATTATGCGAATCTCTTGAAATTTAACCTCTTATTAATATAAAATAAATTTAAGTTTTATATTAATACTATTTTTTTATGAATATTAATCATTATTAAAAAAATTGATTGGTCTCATTATTCCTTATTTTATTTTTCTTCACCACATTTATGATCTCTCTATAATTGTTAAAGAAAGAGTACAAATTGAAAAAAAGAAGATTAATTCTCCCTTAATTTTCCAAATTAGAATGACAACTATTATTTTCAATTAAATGTTTATAGTAATTATGACAAGTAAATAATACTTAGGAATGAGTGTCAGTGGCGTTTATTGTCGACGAAATTTTTTGAATGCCCTAGGTTTTGTTTGGTACGGAGGGAAATAATTTCCATTTATATGTTTATAAATCTTTTTATGTTTGATTATTTAATTTTCTTGAATAACTAAAAAACATGTTTTTAAAAATAATGAATTAAAGTGTAATTCTATAACATGTGTTCTTTTCGTCCTCCAACACACCCATTCAAAAATACTTATTTATTTAAGAAAACATTTTCATTTATATTAAACATCCTAAGTTACTCCGTTTTTGACAAATCAAATAATCAAATAATGATTTTCAATAATTTTCAAACGATTTGTGTTGATTTATTAATTTGAAAACACTATCTATATTCTTCAACTATTGTTCATAGCTAACAACACTTCCATTGAAATTCTTAACAAAGACTTTTTCCGTCTTTTTGAATATAATTGACCAATATATTTACTAACTAATTATTTTATTGAACTAAATTTAATTTGTATTAACTCAGATACAATATATACTCGTGCAAAAATGCAAATAACTGGAGTTATTGACTATATTACTATTTTCCCAGTAAGTGTTGTTTTTTTTTGTTCAGTGACACACTTATATTATACTAAAGTCCTATTATTCCTGAACTTATTTTATTATGAGAGGGAAAAAAGAGGGAAAGTGATGATTGAAGTGAAAAAAATAGGGATGGGTGGAGGAAAGAAGAAAAAAGTGAAAGAAAAATAAAGATAAAATAACAATAGAGTGTGGATAAGAAAGAAAAATAGGTTGGGGTTGGAATGACTGAAAAAAGGTAGTGTGGGAAAAAAGATGAAGTTTTTTTCCTTTTTGAACTTATTTTTTAAAAAATAATTTTAATAACTTAAAAGTAAAAATTGAAATTTCAAATATCATGTTCACTAGCCTTTGCAGGCGTGTGACTACACTTCTTGCCAACTCATCTATATTAATGCCACATAAAGATGATCAATGGTCAAAGGGGTTTAATATATTGTTTTATGTTGAGTATGAGGGTCCAGATGACAAAAGGCTAAGTAGAAGAGTTCATAATACAATTCGATACAAGTACGAGGGTTCATCTGACTATTCTACCTTATTAAAATATATTGATTTACTGCATTTATATCTTTTATTTATCAAGAAAATATAAACATTTTAAATTTTTATGAAACGACAGTCGTTGAAAACTTTTTTAAAAAAATCTTCTCGGAAACCTTAATAGAAGAGCTAAGAATATAAGATATAAAACGCTATCTACCACTCTTTATGAGTAAAAATTCTGGTCTTCTAATTTATTGTCAAAATTACTAAATTACCCATTTTTTTAATTTTATTTGTCCACTAGTTTAAAAATATATATTTATTTCATAATATCTTTTATTTATTAAAAAAATATAAATATTTTATCTTTTAAAAAGGGAAAAATTATGCGGATAAGCAAACTTATACTATTTAATTACTCACCATAGCTATAGTTTGTTATAATTACCACTCGCGACTAACATTATACATTAATTACGTGGCTGACTTCGAGTTTGTATAATTAGTCATGCTTGTATATGTATAATTCGTCTAGATATACAAATAAATATGTATAATATACAATTTTTTTAGCCTTTATACATATACAATTCACCTCTCTTCCACTCTCTGCCCTCTCTCACTCGCCTCTCTCCTCCCTCTCTCAATCTCGCTCGCCTCTCTCCTCCCTCTCCCAATCTCGCTTGCCATTTATACATATGTATATGTATAATATACAGTTATATACAATTATATACATATACAGTTCACCTCTCTCCCACTCTCTGCCCTCTCTCGCTCGACTCTCTCCTACGTCTCTTGATCTTTCTCGCCACTCTCCTCTCTCTCCCAGTCTCTCTCGCCTCTCTCCTCCCTCTCCCAATCTCTCTTGTCATATATACAATTACATATGTATAATATACAATTATCCAACCATTATACATATACAATTCACCTTTCTTCCACTCTTTTCCCCCTCTCTCTCGCCTCTCTCCTCTCTCTCCCAGTATCGCTCGCCTCTCTCCTCCATATAACATTTAGCTACAAATTGTAATTATCAAACTATACCTATGGAGAGTAATTAATTATTTTTAAGTGGCTATATGTGAAAGTTTCTCTTTAAAAATGTCATGCCGTTGAAACTTGAAAAAGAAGCTTCTCAGATACCTAAATAGAAGAGTAGAGGATATAAGGCATAAAACGCCATCCACATATGAGTAAAAATTTTGTGTGTTCTAATTTATTATCGAAATTACTATATTATCCCTTTTGTTTGATTTTATTATTCCACTAGTTTAAACATATATTTATTTATTTCATTTATATCTTTTATATATCAAGAAAATATAAATATTGTATCTTTTAAAAAAACGTCATGTTGTTGAAAACTTTAAAAAACGCTTCTCTGATACCTAAATGGAAGAGTAGGGAATTTAAGTTATAAAACGATATCACCAAACGCGCTTTATGAGTAAAAAGTTTGTATCTTCTTATTTATTATCGAAATTACCATATTATTCTTTAGTTTAATTTTATTTGTTCACTATTTTGAATTTATATTTATTTCATTTATTACTTTTATAATATCAAGAAAAGATAAATATTTTATCTTTTATAAAAGTGTCATTTCGTTGTAAATTTAAAAAATTGCTTCTGAGATACCTACATAGAAGATGAGAGAATTTAGGCATAAAATGCAATCAACATATGCTATTTATGATCAATATTATGTGGTTTATTATGTATTATTGAAATTACTATATTACCTCTTCATTATAACTTTATTTCTCTATTATTATTAAAATATATTTATTCATTTCATTTATATCTTTTATATATCAAGAAAACATAATATTTTTATCTTTTATAAAACGTCAAGTTGTTTGAATTTTTTTTTTTAAAAAAACTTTTCTCAACTACTTTAATAGAAGAGTTGAGAATATAAGGCATAACACGCTATCTCAAACACGCTTTATGAGTAAAAATTCCATGTCTTCTATTTATAGTCGAAATTATTATATTACCTCTTCTGTTTAATTTTATTTGTTCACTAGTTTAAAAATATATTTATTTATTTCATTCATATCTTTTATATATCAAGAAAATATAAATATTTTATCTTTTAAAAAACGTCAAGTCGTCGAAAACTTAAAAAAAAAATTCTCAGATACCTAAATAAAAGAGTAGAGAATATAATACATAAAACGCTATCAACAAACACGCTTTATGAGTAAAAAGTTTGTGTCTTATTATTTATTGTTAATATTACTATATTACCCCTTCTGATTAATTTTATTTGTCCACTATTTTAAAAATATATTTATTTATTTTATTTATTAGTTTTATAATATCATAAAAGACAAATATTTTATCTTTTAAGAAAACGTCTTTTCGTTAAAAACTTTCAAAAAATGTTTCTCTGATACCTATTAGAAGAACTAAGAATATAAGGCATGAAATGCATTCAACCCAATGTGAGTTATGAATAAAATTTTGTGTTTTCTTATTTATTATTAAAATTACTATATTATCCTTCGTTCTAATTTTATTTATCCATTATTATTAAAATATGTATATTTATTTCTTTTACATCTTATATATATATATATATATATATATATATATATATACACGCTATAATTATAATTTGATGCTAAGTCACTACCAAAAAAATATCATCTTAATTATCGCTAAATATTTATTTTTAACGTCAATTAACATTTTTTATATATGTTCCTTTAGCTACATTGGTTCTAATGATACTTAACTAATACGCATAAACATTTTAGCGCTCTTTATTAATATCAATAGTTATTATTGTTAAAAGTTATTTTTGTTGTAAAGAACGTAGCTCCTTGAAAAAATTAAAATCCAATATTGTTAATGTGAAATATACATCTTGACACAACATTGCACAAAATGTATATATATTATATATTATATTAACAAAGGAATATTGTATCCAGACAATAAAATATAATTAATTACAAATGAGGGGTTGCCCTGGATAACTATATATATATATAAACAAATAGGAAAAATTTAATATATTATAAACACAAACATTTTAGCTACCAAAATAGATAGAAGGATCAATTGATCCAATCAATTAAATGTAATTATAATACTTAGGGAAGAGAGGGTACTTTTTTTTTTTTTCTTTTTTTTAAATATTATGATTCTTGTGATTCCTCTGCATTTTCAGGCTCTTTATTAGTATTATTATCATCATTACTATTCTCTTCTGTTGATGAATTTTCAACAGCATTATTTTCATCATCATTTAATGGTGTTACAGCAGCACTATTCTTTTTGTTATTTGCAGCTTTGAGGACATGTTGGTAATTTCCTTTTTCCATGAAGAGTTGAGCAAAATGATGCTTGCAATACAAGTTTCCATCAAGGGATGCATAGGTTGCATGAGTAAGTGCACAACCTCCATGTGCACACTTGAAACATGATTTGTGGAATGATTCTCCTTCCATTGTCACCTATAATTTTGATTTTAAAATAACCAGACTTTACGTTTTATACACTTATAATATATACGAAAACATAATGTTTTATACACTTATAACATATACGAGAACATAAGGTTATAAATTAACTTATAATAATACGCTAATATTTCATAGAAAATTGGATATAGTAACTAACTAATTAATTAGGAAATATAACAATAACATGTTATAGCCTATATATATATATATATTCAATTAGTTCAAATAAAGGAAGAAAATACTGATAGGTTGAAGCTAGGTCGATGAAATACTTTGAGGAGTTGAAAATTAGCATAGATTCGGAAATTTTTGAATTATGAATGAATTGAGATTAATTGATCATGAATAAAACTTTTTATTATATATTTTTTTTTAAAAAAATAATTAATTAATGGTTTAATATTTGTACCTTTTCAAGTGGGTAAACAGTTTTGTCACAAGCAGCACATTTATCTTGGGTTCCAGAGAACAAAGCTGAAAGTTTGCTTGGAGCTCTTGTCTGCACAAAATATATAATTAATTGTTAGCTAAAAATATTTGAGATACAAATTTAATTTTTTTTAAAAAGAAAAATATATATTTTTTGAAATGTGTATTTGTGAACATACCAATGAATTTTGCCTCTCAGACTTAGCTGCTGAAACGTTAATAAATTAAGATTATTAGTAAAAATTAAGATGAAAGAGGGTTAACGAAAATTAATTTTAAAAAAATTATGGTGTCTTACGATTCTGAAAATTCTTGCTAAAATTTCCAGATTCCTTAAATAGTTGTTCGAAATGAGTCTTGCAGTATAAGATTCCATCCATGGAAGAGTAATTGCTCATCTGCCAAAAAATTAATAATTCCAAATTATCAAATATATATAATGAATAATGTAATAACAGAAATAAGAAACACAAAAATAATAGATACTTAATGATGGTTGAAAATTTAATTTCTTTAATAACTTGATCTCTTATAAAGCCAAAACGTTACTCTCCGTCCGATAATGTTTATCATGGTTTCAATTTATAGAGTCAAACTATAAAAACTTTGACTAATATTTTAAGATGATTTTTTTCATCATATTAATATGAAAAAAATTGTAATTTATAATACTTTTCATATAGTTTTAGAATATCTAATTTTTTTGTTGAAAATATCGAATTAATTTGATCTAATTTACCTTTAAAAATTAATTAAATTGACTTTCGATAAGCACAATACGATAAACATTTCTGAACGGAGGGAATAACATAACTTGAATTTAAAAATATGTGCCTTCAATATATATAAAAATGATCTAATTATAATATCTCCTCTAAATGTTAATAAATAATTTATACAATTGATAGTAAATAAAATTCGATATTGTGGTATAGTTGATAGATTATTGTTCAGTGGAAGGGGAGGGTGAGGCCAAGTGAAATCAGAAATTTCATCCATGTATGTTAAAAATTTAATATATATACATAAAAAATAATTTTTGACAGATGTGCGATATTTTTTTTTATGTAATATATAATTTTTTGATTAAAGATATTTTACTTGTTACTTTTCTATATAGCTTGTAGGACAGAAACACGAGTGGAGTTAGATAGCTAGGGTTTGATTCAACTGACCATTCTTTGAATTTTTAAACTTTTTAGGATGCGCGTAGAATTAAATTGTAAATGTGTAAAGAAAATAGGGATACATACCACAAGAGTGCCTTTGCAGTGGCTACATTTGAAACATGATTTATGATAAGTAACACCATCAGCAGACAACAAATCAACAAAATAAACAGTTTTATCACAAGCTGAGCATTTATCCAATGTTCCTGTGAATGCCATTATTATATATGTATATATATATTTTTTATATTTTTTTAAAAAATATAAAATAAATAAATAAATAATTATATTCACAGAAGCCTGAAAATCTTCAATCTCAATAACTATTCAGAGTTAGAAATATGGCAGAATAAAAAAAGAAATTTGTACAACAAAAAGATGTTCTGCCTTTTTTTTTTTTTTTTTTTTTAATATTCTAACCTGTTTCGTTATTGAGATTAAAGAAACAAAAAAAGGCACCCTCTCTATCTCAGTTTGTAATAATACACAAATTTTGAGTTATTTTTCATGTGCAAAATAATTACTATAACCCCATAATTTAATGACACGTGATTGGGAGATCCAAATAATAGGAGTTTAAATTTTTTATTTTTATTTCTTTGCCTCTCAAATAGGATGGATGTAATTATCTTGGATTTGAGTGAAATTAGGCTCTAATTTGACTCTTTCCCATCACTAATTTAAATTTTTATCATCTTAGAAGTATTTACTCTTATTTATTTTTTTTAAAAAAATAAATTAAATGATATTAGAAAGCATCAAGAAAATGCAAAGTCCAAATAGAAATATGGAACTAAATCGGCAAAAACTCGTGAAATGATCTTTACTCTTACTTGCTTTTTCTATTAATATATTTTTTAGTCGAGGTCCGAAAACAATCTCTCTATAGCCTATAAAGGTTGAGGTAAGATACACTCGACCTATTCTAACTTCATTTGTGGGATGACAACGTGTGTGTTGATCATGTTGTTATCTCATTTTAGAAGTGTTTGTATAAAATTGAACTTCTCTTAAAATGAAATTCGAAGACTTTTAATGACCTTATAACTTAGGTAATTTGATTTAATAAATATTTTTTTTTTGCGTAATTTGTAACCTCAGCAATGCTTTGAATTTATCGAGTGATAAATAAATTGGTACAACTACCATTACTTGTGCAGACCAACAAGAGAAGAAGTAGAAATAATTGGTGTAACAACCAATTATACAACATTCTTAATAATTAAAATTACAGATAAGAGACACAACACGTTAATCATTGTAATTAATAATTATTAATTAATGGGGATTATATTATTGTTTAGATAACTGACAGGTATATATGTCTTGCCTTGGTAAAATGCTAAGTTGTTTTCAACGTGCCTTAACATCATTGACAAGAATTAACCACTGCCGTTAATGGCAAACTGCTTCACTTCTGAGAATTTATTCGACACTTAGTCGGTCTAAAAAAGAATGTATCGGGTCATAATAGGAGCTTACTAGGGTAGAAAATTATCTAATAGTGGTGTGAATTCAAACTTCTTAATTTTTTTTTATATAAAACTAAATTACTATCAGTTAAGAGTTAAAATATTCGAACAATTCGAGTTTTAAAAAAATAACTCTCGACTTTTCAAATATTTGAATATGTCATCTTCTTTTGGAACGGATGAAGAGAATCTAAAACTGTTTCCACTTGGTTTTATGTCTTTTTCCTGATTTTGTTTTATCTTTCTCACTCTAAAAGAATTTGATTACAAACCAGATTTTTTTTTTTATTGAAACTTGATGTCCCTTGTCAAATTCGAGTGGAGACAAAAACACTAGGTGATTCTTCCTATGTGTCTTGGCTTTGGTGGATTGAGTTACTTGATACTTGTTGCTAGTGAAAGGTGATAAATATCATGTAGAATTAGTCAACATACGTGAAAGCTGACCCAAACACCATAATTTAAAAAAAAAATAAAAAAAGAGAAACAGTATGCCCCTAGTTTCCAAAATACATAAAATGTTGAAAATGGGTCAAAAAGAAAATGAAACTTGGTCAAAAGGGGATTTGTTTCGACAAATTCCTAGGAACAGTTAGAAAAATATAGCCAAGGCCACAATTGTACACATGTTTTTCTGTGTGCATGCGTATATAAAGTAAAGGTAAATATACCTTCATAGATTATGTAGGAAAAGTGAAAAACTAGAAGCATATACCTACTGGCTACTAATTGTTTCATTACCAAAAGATAAACTTTGTACTTTATGTAAGAACACAACAAGAAGAAACGATGATAACTTCCCAATTTCAAGCAAGTTAGATAGTATGAATTCTCACAGACCATTTCGCTTCAATAAAGCTAATCTCCGGTCTAATATAATATAACTAACTGTATGGATAAAAAATAAAATGCTTTAGAAGATCTCTATATTTTGTGGCATGTATTCACAAGAACAAAAAGTTGGAAATAATAGCATAGAAAACCTCTAACATGGGCCATAGCGGAGTGTTACAAAATAGGTTTAATTTATTTTTCCAAATAATGAAAAGATATAGCTTTTAGGCTATAGTACAAATAACAACTCTTGAAAAGACAAGAAACAACTAAAAGTACCAAACGAAGTGATTAAATTATTCCCCCCAGCCTCATTTTTCTAGGTGAAAACTTGTCGTTTCTCTCTTTTTTCATAGACATGAGCACATTCTAAGTATCCACTTAGTTATTATAAAGCAGAGCCTGCACAAGATTCACTAATATCTTGGCTCATGGATGCTACAATTTCAAAGGAAAATGGTGCTAGATCAAGAAGTTTTCGTAATGAAGACTACAATAACAGAAGAGTGTTCCTGAGGAGCTATCCACTTCACTGGGGAGATTCAGTGGAAGATGGAGAAAACAAAGAAGAGGAGGCTGCAACAGTAATGCCAAGAAGTGAAGAGAAGACTTTCATCAAGAAAATATTTATAGCAGTTTTCCATTGGAAAGGAGAAAGAGCTTTAATCTTTCGAAGGCTCAAGCATAAGGTCACTGTTTACTTCATTACTTGTCTTCCAGTTGGATTCAAAGCTCCTCCAGCAATGATTTCAGCTTAATATCATTTTGTCTACCATAAAAAACTACTATCAATAGTTGAAATTCCATCTACTTTACTAAGCATATATCGACTATCGTTCACAGTAATGTGTTTAATTTCAGTACAACTGAAAGGCATGTACAGAAGAGTGGAAGTAGTAAGATGGATACTATATTGCTAACTTATATAGAAATGTGTACCTTGGTCTTATGTACCTGAAGAAGCAAACCTCCCATCTGCTTATAACTGACCTGTTAAATTAGTTCAAACTGCCACAAATAGCTTAAAAACTAAGAAAAGCGCCAAGTTAATTAGCATAGCTATAAATGCAACTGTGAATTATTTGATGCGTTGATCGCTAATTTCAACAATTATTATGTTTTTATTGGATTGCGGATCAACCATAAAAAAACTTTTGCAAACCTTTCTACTTACCATCCATGTTGTGCACTAACAAATTCTGATTCTGTACCTGTGACATTCATGGCTTTCACAAAGAGTGAAAAACTCTGCAACAGTAATTTTATTTCAGAATAAAGAGTTCGGATAGCTTGTTTATGAACATGTATTGGTACTACAACATACTTTATTTCAAAAACAAATCTTCAGTTTCTAATATACTCCAACTTGTAGCTAGGTTAGGAGCTTGTCCCCAACCCACTGTCAATATCACCTCCCAGGATAAAGAAAATGGAGCCAGTGTGTCTATTCCAGTCTTGCCATATGTTCAATTACAGAGGCAATAATACTTTCTGGCACAATATGAGATCGGATAGAGTCTTTCCATGCCTATCGATTCTCCTTGAGCAGTTCACACCTCCATCTAGGATATTACGAACCACTATATTCATAGAATGGATCCCTCTGACTTCATAAATCTCCACTTCAACATGTTCAGTGACCCATTTGTCTCTTCGTTCAATATCATCAGAAGTGGGAAACGAAGAGGGATTAAGAAGACATGAGACAACTTTTTTCACCCATTCTTGAGTTACAATCTTCTTAAGCCTTTCAATATCTGGAGGAAAATATGGGATAAGGGAAAAGTTTATATCATCTCCTTTATCACCAGCTCTGCTATGTGCAAAATCATAAATAGGAATCTTCCTGTCATGTGGAGCAGGGGAGATCAGCTCAATTTGCGGTGAGCCTTCTTTGTGATTCAAAGTAGTTTCCGTTGCAAGTGATTGCAAGACTGATTCATGGAATGAACTGGTCCGTATTACGTTTTTAGGGCTAGCCAGACCGTCTGATTGCATAATTTTATTTCTTGTTGCTGTCATATGCCACTGAACATCTTTACGTTTTACCTAAAGATAACAGAGAACTCTTTAAAACTTATTTATACAGTATTAGCAATATAGCATGAAGCAACCATCTATAGGAGAAAAATCTAATAAATTAACAACTAGCAAAAGTGAATGTCAATCTGTGTCATGCATAAACACACACGCTCACACGTGAACACACATACGTGAGCACACATATGTGCACAAACATGTATATATATGAGAGAGATATACCAGTGCTTTCTCAAGAATGATCTCTTTTTTGTGTCCAGTGCTGCCATACAATAAAAGAAGATATAGAGCATTAATACGTGTCAAAGAAATATGTTCTCAACATATAGAAGTATTAAATGAATTGAGGCAGGAATACTGAGACAGCTATCCATATTAAAAAGAAGATAATGTACATGTCATGGAAATATGTTTTGACATAATCAAGAAAGGGAATTAAGTCTAGCAAGAGGAAAACTGGGAGGGGGATATAATTAGAGTCAGAGACACATTCATTATTAACATGAAGTGAAGGATATTACAAGCCTTTGATCATTGCTGACCACGAAAAACAAAGACAGTTCTGCACATGGAAAAAATTCAGACATTATGTAGGTAATGGTTCAAGATACTCAGATTGATGCTGCATCGAGTTGTAGTATTCAAATTAGGTGCTTGAGTGAAGAAACTGCTCTAGTAAATGACATCCGACGGATATTACAACTTCCACATGGAAGACAACAGTGCAGATCAAATTGCTCATTACTATGAGTGCATATCAACATACCATGAAGTCCCTTTACCTGATGAGATGGATTCTCCACAAAAGAATAATCACTATGTAACAACAATCTATATGATAGGGTATCTATCGGAAAGAAAAGTTCCCAAATTTTCTAGCTATCTACTACTAAGAAATACTTCAACAACTTAACTATTTACAAATAAATATAACAGAAACTATCTGAGGCACCAGCAGTGACAGAGCCACAGTGCAGGCCTACGGATTCGGCAGAATCTAATAGCTTTGGCTCATACCCTGTAACTGTATTAAAATGCATTTAATATGTACAGATAATCGATTCCGAACACAGTAGGCAAACAGAATTGTGTTTAAGAACCAATAAACTAAAAAATCTGGTTCCACATCTACCGCACCGGAGAATTTACTAATAGCAGTTTTCATTTCAACAATTTTCTGATATAGGTCACAGTAAATGGTATGAATTAGACCTGATACCGCCCCCACCAGCAGGTCCATTTGTATATAATGCTATGAACTCTTTTGTAAAGTGCATTGCTTGTTCCTTATTCTCAAATAAACCATCCATTCGTAATCTAATATCTTGACTATCCCTTGGCAAATCTTCATCTATGCTGACAGCTTTCAGGCTATCCAGTCCAATGATATATGAAACTATAAGTTTGCTTATGCCAGGGTATACTTCTTCCATCCATGATCTTACCTGAAAAAAAAACAAATTAGAAAATTAAAACTGAAACACTACACTTCTTAATCTAGCATTCCAGGAGCCAAGATAAAACCATAATAGCAATCCAGGAAGGAGAAGTGAAGACTTGTTTACCAAAAAATCAGCAGCTTTAGCACGTTTAACACACTGATATCCACCATAGGATATCTCTCCCCAGCCCTTCCACCCCTTGTCCTAAATGAGGCACTCACCAAGTTAGAACAAACAGAAATATCCATCAATCCAGCTAAATAAAGTAAACCATTGTCCACAATTCACAAACAACACTTGCTCAAGGGAAATGGAAGGAAATGATGATGAGAGCAGATAGTGATCTTAAAAGTAAAATTCATCTTCCGTGAACTAGCCAGATGAAACTATAGTGGTGCTACTGTGTTAGGGAAATACATCCAATAAAAGATTGTACGGTCTAATAAGATGGTAAGCAGAGTAATAATATCATTATATTAGGAGGGTACCAAAACTCCAAATAATTGTGAATGGAAGTGTTGGTGAGGGTATTGTTCGATGATGCATGAATTCAAAAGTTCTATCTTGTCTTGGTTCATGAGATTAAGGTCAAAGAAGCAGATGGCATAAAAAAACTGGTTATCATTATAACTTTGGGCTCTTAAGATTTTGACAACCCAGAATCAAATCAAAATTTTAACTAGTGGGAGAAGGCAAGTGCTATGAGGTGTTGAGGTTAACAAAAGCATAATTTATTTAACCAAATGTTGCCTTTGGGACCACATGACAACAGAAAGGAAGAAATCTCTCCACTTTTTCTGTAAATGAACAAAGAGATCACCTTGGAGGCCAGCAGCAACAGATTATTAGGAGCTGATGCAGATGGCTTTGCCCCAGCACAGAGAACTTTACTTCTTGATAATGTCTGAAATGAAACATCTTGAAAATCTACAACCTGTCCCAAGGAAAACACAAGGTCCTAACGCACCTCTTCTCTGATTTAAGCTTCTCATGTACTTTCCCTAATCAATCGAGACAGCCGATAAAAGTTGCAAAACATTTACCACGTCTGGGGTTATGTAGCTACTAGGATTCCCCACTTCATACAGAAGCTGCTCAGCACACGTGCAGGGATTCAAAACCCCACCACTGCTTTCCGCCTTTGCTACACATACTTTCCCATCAAAGCTAACTTCCGCAAAAGGAAGAGATAAATCTAGGAGATCTTGAAGAGATATATCACGGTATTTATCTCCTACAGTGAGAAAATACAGTCAATGAGTTACAGGTGAAGTGACATAGAAACAGCATCAGAGTCAAAAGCTCAGAACTATAAGTAAAGCCAAAGATTAGTAGTACTAAATAAAGAGGAACTAAAATTTTTCAAGAACACGGTTCAATGGGTTTGAGAAACATAGAGAAAAATAAAGTTCTCAAAGTGCATGCTTACTGGAGCAAGTGGAAGGTAACTCCTCCAACCTCAAGACTCCACCATAATATACAGACATCATACTCCCTACGAAAGAAAGGTGCACATTCCTGAAATATCGCAATGCGAACGAAAGGTTCACCTGGATGCATATAGTATCCTCCAGTAAGTTGGCAACCACATTCTAGCAGGTGGCCAGCCAGTGAACCTTGGGCAAGCAGGTGCAAGTCATCCCAGTTCCAACCGAGCTCATACACCTGATCATAATAGGGACCTTCAGATATTTTTATAAAGAGAGTTCTAACTAATTTCAATATTATTGCATCAGCATAATTTTGTCAAAGATAGTATTGAAGAACTAGGAACTATCCCATAAAAAGTGACATAAATGTATAATTATGAAATGAATCCAATTGCACTTCACATTCAAAATAATCCAAAGGCAGTCCCTCGGAGGAGAGTTTTCTGCCTAATTGTTGTCTACTCCAGTTGGCAATTTTGTTCTCACACCACATTTAGCTGCAGTAAGCTTGTTTATTTTCCATCCAGCATCAGCACAAAAGAAATGTACTCAAACTTTAGTTGGATCGTTAATATCACTAGAAGGCATCCTTTTTGCCTGGTCTTTCAACACTGATTATCTTTCATGAAAAAAAAAACTGTTCCACCAACTTATTCCATCCAGTATATTATATTACAGTATAAGATCAGCACCAGGAAGAGGCATGTAGAGATGCTCAAAAGACTCAGAAACATGACCAAATGAACGTGAATTCAAAGACCTCATAAGGCTTCTGCTTCTTTCACTTATATGTTACAAGATGGCTTTGAATCATTTCCACCAGTAAGTGGTAACAAGAAGGCAGTTTCCACCTTATAATTCCGGTAGCTAATTTTATATAAGATGAAAAATGTCCCATCCTAGTAACACTTTTCATGTCCAAATGAAAAGTATCATTTCTAATGCTTCATCATAATAATAGATAAAAATTTGATGAGTTAAAGAAAATGATAAAGGAAAGCTAACTTTGTCGTACATGAATTTGACTTCTAAAACAAATTTCAGTAACTTGACATAATAGCAATTTTCAGTTGCTTAAGTTGTGGAAAGGTGAGTAGCTTTCATTAGCTGTTATTCTCAGAAAGGGAAGTCTCTAAATTATACCGTCAAAGGATTATATTTGGTACAAGTGAAAAGATAAATGTCATTGCCAGGAATATTTGAAAGGAAAAAGGAATATCATACCATTGGGGCTAAGAATAAGGAAGCATCAGCAACTCGAGAAGTAATAATTACATTCGGTCTGAAATTCTGAAGGCATTCAACAATAGGAGCTGCTCCTAGATACACACTGACATCCTGCAGAAAAAAAAGGGGAAAACGGTGCTACTATAATCGTAAATACTTATGTAAGCAAGGATCTAGAGAACGAGGATGAAATGATCACTCAATTGAGATTTAACATATGAACCCACCAAGAAGCATCAGAAAATTAAGAAACAAGACCTGCAAAGCATAATTTTTGTACTTGATGGAATAAATGAAGCTGACATGTACCATTGAAAAAATTGTATATTGCCAAATCTTACATCAACATGTTTAAGGTGCTCCTCCAAATCTGAATGTACCCCAAAAGAATTTTATAAGTATGACATGGTTGTTCAGCTCAAAGGAAGAATGAGGAAATGGAAGATATGCAGTTACTACATCAGCTTATTTCATCTTTCAAATTCAAGCTTCACCTGATCTGACAACAGCAACTTGATGAGCCAAACCAACAGTTATAGAGATGCCCAGTCCATTTGCAAGTCGAAGAACTTCATCCCGAGCGCCAAATGGATCATCTGTTCCCCGCATTTCAAAGAGAAAATATTTATTTGATGGAGAAAACAAAGACAATTTCTACAGAAAACAAAAAAAAAGTGCAAGAAAGACAGACAAGGTAAATCTAGCATATCACATACTTGCACCCATGTTTGTAATAATGCAAACTCCATTTGCCACAGCCAAAGGTAAGAGAAGTTGCATCCACTCTGAGACTATACCAAACTGCTAGTAATCAGTTATCACCAAACAAGCAAAATTATCACATTTCTATCAATACTGACAAATAGACAAACCAGATAAAGGAACTTGAAATGCTTCTCTGTAATGAAACAAAAGTAACTACTTAATAAGAAATACATACTACGGGGATCATAACCCTCGCCACCACATTTCATAGCCTGATAGCGCTCAGCCAGGGTGCGCTCTGCTAGGCATTCCAGCACTAAATAATCCAACTCCCTCACCCTCTGAAGTAACTTTAACGCTGCTATTGGTCGATCACCTCCAAATCCAGCACCACAACCTACGTAAACCTTTTCCTTTCGCCTTTGAGGATGCACCCTCTACAATTTCATGAAACATGTCATTTAGTTTCCTTTTCCCACTTTCCCTTACGATTGTACTTGCTATTGAAAAAAAAAACAAAAAAAAAAACTAACCAGTCTGATCTCACAATCAAAAGTATCAGGTGTGTCACCACGTAGTTCTTCCATTACAATCTGATAACTACAACACCATGAACAACAACGCAAAACGGGTCTAACCATTAGAATTTAGCACTACAGCTTAAATTACTAAATGTAAAATGTTCAGCATTGCAACTTCAATAAAATCAGACAACAAGAACTAACCCTAACAATCGTTCAATCAATTCATTCTGCTAAACAATTGATGCTAAAACTTTTTATGGATTCATCAAAGAAAAAGATAGGAACAATATGAACTTCTAAGCAACACAGTAATGCATAAAAAAAATTGAAATTCGATGGAATAAAAAGATGAATTACAGTTGAGATTGAAGAATTGGCAGTAGTATCTGAGTTTTTGTTGATCCCTTTCGCCGGCTCGTTAGAGAATTCAAAAAGAGTTTTGCCACTGCTGCTCTTCGTGGTCTAATAAGTAATATGGTCAGTTGTGGGCTGGCAATGCATATCGTAAAGTTTGTAGGACCACTTTAACAATTATACTATACCCGAGGGAGTAAAACAAAAATAACTTTTTATACGTGTATAAGGTATGATAATTTAAGGATAAAATGTGAAAGTTTGATTACAGGTATTAGATAGCATTTCAATTATTTATTTAGTTACTTTTGTTATAGTGGTAAGATAGATTATATAGTATATATGAATAACTTATCTTCAAATTGTTATTCTTACAATAACTTGTATTTATGAAGTTAATGAACAGAAGCAGAAACAAGATGAAGCAGAAAAAATTTAAAATACAAGAATTAATCCGAGTCCATAGAAACTACTGTGTGTCCTTAAGAAATTTAATCCCCTCACTGTACCCAAGGTTATGGATTAATTTCTCCCAAGATAAAACGGATTAAACCTGTTAAAGAAATAGCGGTACCTCAAACTTCTTTAACTTCAACGAACTGAAGAACAACAACAAGTCACACAGACTCAGTTGATCGACACTTTGATTTTATTTGAGAGAAAAATAAATGCAGAGAAAGAAAAAAATTTCAGTAATTAAAAAAATCAAAAATTGACTTCCTTTTATAGCCATTTTCAGCAAGGAACATGTCTGTTCAGTGAAATCTGTCCAGACCCATTTTATCTAGAAAGTTGTCTTTTGGAAAAAATAACAACTTTTCGAAAAATTGTGTCTGTTAGGAAAATAACTACTTTTTGGAAAGTAACGACTTTTCGAAAAGTAACGACTTTTCGGAAAGAGTAACAACTTTTCGGAATGTTACCGTTACCTGCAAATTTATAAGAAATGACTTTTCATTTGCACTTTGCAAATGACTTTTCATTTTATCTCCAAAGTAGTTCCCTCACTTTTGATATTTTCTCTTTTCTTTTCCCATTCACACTTGCTAAAACCCAACAATCCTCCACATGAATGGGGAAGACTATTGTTAAAACATATGCATGAAAAAACTTGTGTGTCTTGTAGGTAAAGGTTAATCGCATCTGGATAAGTAGGTTTTCCTTTAAACTTTCCGTAGTGAACATATATCGGATATACTCGGTCAATCGGTAGATTTAATATCTTTGAACCGTCGAGCTTTGGTGTATACCTAGACAACATATGTCACACAATCAACCCTTGAACTGTTCTTAGTTCTCATTGTTTTGTTCGTTTTAGCCATGAACACATCTTGGATAGTAAGTGCTTAAAGAACTGGCCTTACCGGATTCTCCTTGAAGCGGCTTACACTTCACACTTACATAGGTGATTTCTAAATGTGTTATCCCATAGATACACCATTTGATATTCCTTGTATCAAACTTAGAAACCATTAAAAAGTCCTTATGTCTTTATCCTAGTTAATAAACATTGTCTCATCATGAGAATGGACCATAAAATAATAATAATATTTTATTTTATTTTTCCTTTGACAATGTTGAACCGTCATCAATGACTTTGTTTTATCTCCTTGAACCTAGATCTTGGGATCTCCAGTCTTCTAGGTAGAGTTACCGCCACGATGACTTGTTCTCGGCCATAGTCCCATTCCCGTCAATGATTTCTCAACTCCCTCTCTATTTAGGCCTTTTGTAAGTGGATCCGACACATTATCTTTTGACTTCACATAGTCAATTGTGATAATTCCACTAGAGAGTAGTTGTCTCACAGAGTTATGTCTTCGTCTTATGTGACGAGACTTGCCGTTATACATAATGCTTCCAGCCCTTTCTATTGCAGCTTGACTATCACAATGTATGCATATAGGGGCCATTGGTTTGGGCCAAAATGGAATATCTTCTAAGAAATTCCGAAGCCATTCAGCTTCTTCACCTGCCTTGTCTAAAACAATGAATTCAGACTCCATTGTAGAGCGAGCTATACATGTTTGTTTGGATGATTTCCAAGATATTGCTCCTCCGCCAATAGTAAAAACATATCCACTTGTGGATTTTGTTTCAGTTGACCCAGTAATCCAATTTGCATCACTATACCCTTCAAGAACGGCTGGATATCTGTTGTAATGTAAAGCATAGTTTTGAGTGTCATCTAAGTATCCCAAAACTCTCTTCATTGCTAACCAATGATTATGATTAGGATTACTTGTGCATCGACTCAGTTTACTGATAGCGCAAGCTATGTCTGGTCGTGTACAATTCATGACATACATTAAGCTTCCCAATACGCTAGCATAGGCCAATTGAGACTGACTTTCGCCTTTATTCTTTGCAAGATGAAGATTTACATCAATTGGAGTCTTTTCCCTTTTAAAATTCAAAAATTTGAATTATTCAAGTATCTTTTGAATATAATGAGTTTGAGACAATGCTAGACTGTTAGGAGTTTTAAGAATTTTAATTCCTAATATCATATCAGCAACTCCTAAATCTTTCATATCAAACTTACTAGCAAGCATACACTTTGTAGCTTTTATATTAGCAATGTCTTTGCTCATTATAAGCATATCATCTACATATAGGCATAAAATAACTTCCTGATTTGGAATATCTTTATGTAAACACATTTATCACATTCATTGATCTTAAATCCATTTGACAACATGGTTTGATCAAACTTTGCATGCCATTGTTTTGGTGCTTGTTTTAGCCCATAAAGTGACTTAATCAGTTTGCACACTTTCTTTTCTTTGCCAGGAACTACAAAACCCTCAGGTTGTTCTATGTAAATTTCCTCTTCAAGCTCTCCATTTAAGAAGGTTGTTTTCACATCCATTTGATGAATTTCAAGACCGTATACTGCAGCTAGTGCAATTAACATCCGAATTGATGTAATCCTAGTCACTGGCGAATATGTGTCAAAATAATCAAGACCTTCTTTTTGTCTAAAACCTTTGACAACAAGTCTTGCTTTATATTTGTCAATAGTTCCATCGTCTTTCATCTTCCTTTTAAAGATCCATTTTGAACCCAACGGTTTGTTCCCTGGAGGAAGATCAACCAACTCCCAAGTATGATTGCTTAAAATTGATTCAATTTCACTATTAACAACCTCCTTCCAAGAGGTTGAGTCGCTAGACAACATTGCTTCCTTGAATGTTTGAGGCTCACTTTCAAGAAGAAAAGTTACAAAATCTGATCCAAATGAAGTAGATGTCTTTTGACGTTTACTGCGTCTTGGACTTTCTTCATTTTGTTCATTCTCTTTTGGTTCTTCTCTGGGTTGTTTAGATCCCCCACTAGATGACTCAAGTCTAGTTTTATACGGATAGATATGTTCAAAAAATTCAGCACTATCTGATTTCATTACCGTATTATCATGAATATCCGAATGTTCTGACTTATGAACCAAAAAACGACATGCCTTACTGTTTGTGGAATATCCAATGAATACACAATCCACAGTCTTAGGTCCTATTTTTACCCTCTTAGATATAGGAACTTGGACTTTGGCTAGACACCCCCACACTTTGAAATATTTCAAATTGGGTTTTCTACCTTTCCATTTTTCATATGGAATTACATTTGTCTTTGAGTGAGGCACTCTATTAAGTATCTGATTTGCTGTAAGGATAGCTTCCCCCCACAAGTTCTGTGGTAAACCTGAACTTATAAGTAATGCATTCATCATTTCTTTTAAAGTTCGATTTTTTCTTTCTGCAATTCCATTAGACTGAGGAGTGTAGGGAGCAGTAGTTTGATGGATTATTCCATTTTCTAAACATATTTCTGCAAATGGGGATTCATATTCTCCACCTCTATCACTTCTGATCATTTTGATTTTCAACTTCAGTTTTATATTGCCTAAATGCATCTATTGCTTCATCCTTACTATTTAGCAAATAGACATAACAATATCTAGTGCAATCATCAATAAAAGTTATGAAATACTTTTTCCCACCACGTGATGGTGTTGACTTCATGTCAAAAATATAAGTGTGAATCAATTCTAAAGGATTTGAATTCCTTTCAACAGATTTATAAGAATGCTTAGCATACTTAGATTCAACACAAATTTGACATTTTGATTTATTGCACTCAAATTTTGGCAAAATATTTAAGTTAATCAGTTTTCGCAAGGTTTTGTTATTAACGTGTCCCAAACGTTCATGCCATAAACATTTAGACTCAAGCAAGTAAGAAGAAGCAAAATCTTTATTCATATCAACTGCAATTACATTGAGTTTGAAAAGGCCATCACTAAGGTAGTTTTTTCCTACATACATATCATTTTTGCTTACTACTACTTTATCAGAAACAAATACACATTTAAATCCATTCTTGGTCAGAACTGGAATTGAAACTAAATTCTTTCTCAATTCTGGAACATATGAGACCCTATTTAAAGTCACCACCTTGCCTGATGTCATCTTTAATAGGACTTTACCAGTTCCTTCCACCTTTGCAACAGCGGAGTTTGCCATAAATAATTTTTCATCTGTAAGTGCTGGAGTATATGATGAAAATAATTCTTTGTTGGCACAAACATGGAATGAGGCACCAGAATCTATCCACCATTCTCTTGGATTTCCAACCAAGTTAAATTCTGAAAGCATTGCACAGAGATCGTTCATTTCTCCTTTGGATTCAGCCAAGTTTGCTTGATCCTTCTTTTTCTTGTCCTTCTTAGGACCCCGGCATTCATTAGCCCTATGACCATGTTTACCACAATTAAAGCAGTTTCCATTGAATTTCTTCTTAGGAGGATTGCTTTTTGGACCAGATGCTTTCTTTCTTTTCTTTAATTTTGTGGAATCTTCTTCAACAAAATTTACTCCAGATATTGCTGAATTACCACGTGACCTCTTTTCTGCAGCCTTATTATCTTCTTCGATTCTCAACCTTACTATGAGATCTTCAACAGTCATCTCCTTGCGTTTGTGTTTCAAGTAGTTTTTAAAGTCCTTCCACAATGGAGGTAACTTTTCAATAATTGCAGCCACTTGAAAAGCATCATTCACAAATAATCCTACATTAAAGGTTATGTGAGTATTAAGGGAAAACTTAATATTTCTAACATAGGCATTAAATAAATTTATACCTTCAGCAAGGAGATCATGGATTATGACCTGCAATTCTTGAACTTGGGTGACGACAGACTTACTGTCTATCATCTTAAAGTCCAGAAATTTTGCCACAATGAATTTCTTCATTCCGGCATCTTCTGTTTTGTACTTCTTTTCTAAAGCATCCCAGAGTTCTTTTGAGGTTTTTGCATTGCTGTACACATTGTACAGATCATCTTGCAGACCACTCAAAATATAATTTTTACACAAAAAATCTGAGTGTGTCCATGCTTCTGTTACCAAGAATCGTTCATCAGCCGGAGTCTTATCTGACATAACAGGAACATTCTCATTGATGAACTTCTGCAGACTCAACGTAGTGAGATAGAAGAACATCTTTTGCTGCCATCTCTTAAAGTCGACTCCAGAAAACTTTGCAGGTTTCTCAGCCGGTGCTAAGGCAGCATTTGAACGATTATGTGCAACCGTTGTTGTTGCAGCACTTACTGTTCCAACATTTGTTTGACTTGAATTAGTCTTTTTTTTGTCACAAATGGCAGATAAATTAAGTATTTAAAATACTAACAGTAAAAAACAAATCTTTACACAAATTATTTCTGATTTAACGATAAAGTTTTTATGTTTTTTTAATCGTTAATCGAATGTAAGCAGAGTAGAAAACCATAAAGGATTTAATCTCCAGAAACCTCAAATACAGAAACTGTTTAAATTTCTTAAGATTATTATTTTTACAATAACTTGTATTTATGAAGTTAATGAACAGAAACAGAAACAAGATGAAGTAGAAAAAATTTAAAATAGAAGAATTAATCCGAGTCCACAGAAACTACTGTGTGTCCTTAAGAAATTTAATCCCCTCACTGTACCCAAGGTTATGGATTAATTTCTCCCAAGATAAAACGGATTAAACCTGTTAAAGAAATAGCGGTACCTCAAACTTCTTTAACTTCAACGAACTGAAGAACAGCAACAAGTCATACAGGCTCAGTTGATCGACACTTTGATTTTATTTGAGAGAAAAATAAATGCAGAGAAAGAAAAAATTTCCAGTAATTAAAAAAATCAAAAATTGACTTCCTTTTATAGCCATTTTCAGCAAGGAACATGTCTGTTCAGTGAAATCTGTTCAGACCCATTTTATCCAGAAAGTTGTGTCTTTTGAAAAAAATAACAAATTTTCGAAAAATTGTGTCTGTTAGGAAAATAACTACTTTTTGAAAAGTAACGACTTTTCGGAAAGAGTAACAACTTTTCGGAATGTTACCGTTACCTGCAAATTTATAAGAAATGACTTTTCATTTGCACTTTGCAAATGACTTTTCATTTTCTCTCCAAAGTAGTTCCCTCACTTTTGATATTTTCTCTTTTCTTTTCCCATTCACACTTGCTAAATCCAACACAAATAACTTATTCTGAATAATTACTTTTCAAATAACTTGTTTCAAAATCAAACGATAAAAATAAAATGAGAAACTATACTCTATAGGAGCAGCGAAATAAATTTGCTACTAGCAAATTTTAAGTTTGTATTTATATTATTTTCTTTGTTTTAATTTATGTGACATAATTTGAATTTCAAAAATTAAATATATTTAATTTGATCGTAAATTTCGACATGCAATCTTTATATATTTGAAACTACATAAAAAATTATTATACGTCACAATAATTTACAACTTAAAATATTTGAACGAAATATGAAAAAATTACAATAAAAAAATTATTTAAATCTTAAAATTCGAAATGTGTCACAAAATTAAAAGAAAATATTACGATCAAATTTCAAAATTTACCGTAGAAATTCTGGGACATTATTTATGTATAGTTTTAGATTTTACAATTATAACTAAGTTTTAAACTTATGGCCAAAATAAGATCGTGGATATAAATATTCAATTAGCAATCTGAATCAAGTAAAGACACTCTTTAAGGTCATTCCGGTTAATACTTTGAAGTTTGAATATACAAAATTCACGGAAACAGATTACTAGAAAAAAATTAAATGACTATGTTAATTTTAAACGGAACATAGAGATAAACATTAAAATTTTCAATTTCAATCTTAAAAGTAAATTAATTATGCTAAATTTTAATAATTTTATTTATTAACTATTTAAATCAATCATCTTCTCCTTCTCATCCTCATTCTCCATTTCTAAAAAGATTAATTATAAGATGATAAACACTAAATATTTCATAATTTTGAATAGCAATCCTCCAATTGATTATTCGCGCAAAATGTCTATTGGCAATGTGTGTACATTTAGTCGAGTCATAAATGATAAATCGATTTACTCACGCAAATTCTAATTAATCTAACATATCAATTGCTAAAACAAATCACAACTCTAATAATTGTGGCCTATATAATATATTATAAATTAATAATAATATTACTTATTTTACTGTGTATTATTACGTATTTTGAATTTTATCAATTTTTTAAAATTAATTTATTTTGAAGGATATATTTTCTTATAAGTAGCAATTTGTTTTATAACGAATCAATTTAAAAAAATTTTTTATTGCTCCAACTTGAACTTTGAAAAACACATTTACCATAAAATTTCAAAAATTGAATGTTGATTTTTTTGTAGTATTTGAAAAAGATCGTATATTTATTTTTACTTCAAACTATAACTATAAGATATCATTTCACTTTCATCATTTTTTTTTGTCAAATACCCCTGGGTGTACGTATATTCATTAACTTGAGAAAGAATTATATATATATATAATTATATCTATTTTAAAAAATTAATAAAAATTAAAATATAAATAAACATTAAGCTAAAAAATCTTAATAAGCACGAAATTTTACATCATCTCCTAGTTTTTTCTTTTATAAAAATAAATTGTGTGGGAACAGTTTGGATAAACATTAGGCATTATGTAACAGTCAGCTCAACCAATATTTGTCTCCTCAAAAGGCAAAAACTTACTTGTCCATGTTTTGGCGGGGACCTCCATGGCTTTTCCAAATACTCCAACTATACTATCCATTATATCATCTACAGAAAAAAAAAAAAAAACTTTTGTTTGTATATAGATGATACATATATACTTAATCTCAGTCGTTCGTTCATGTTCTTCAACAACAAAGAGCATACTAGCTGATAAAGAAAGGAGAACCCCAGAATTTTCTGCTCTATCATATTTCATGGTAAGTCTTTTCGAAAACAATCTCCGAAGCTAGTGGTAAGATTCATCTACATTCGATTTTTCGCTCGTGGAATTTCACTGAGTATGTTGTTGTTGATATTTCTAGGATTACAGCATAGTCCTACATGCCTAAATCTTCTTTGTGTCCTGTATTGCATTTTTTGTATGTTTAATTTGTTTATCCAGTGTAAAATTCTCATTTGATATATATGCTTTGGTTTCTTACTATTAACCAAGAATTGAGCTCTGTATTGGCTTTTGTTGCTTATGTATGTGGGCTCTTCAGGGTGGTTGTTTTTTTGTGATGTTTAAGTGTAAAGATGAAATCTTTGTCTTAATCAATTTCAACAAATGTTTGGCAACTGGGTAATTGATGGAACGTAAATGATTAATTCTTAATAATAGAACTCTTTATGAAACAGTCTTTCTAGTTCATAAGGTAGGAGTAAGGTTTGCGTACACTTTAACCTCCTAGCTCCCACTTGTGGGCTCGCTGTTCTTGATGATAAAACTCTTTATGATTAGTACTATTTATTATTATCTCAGTAGATGTCTTCCCTAAGTACAGCTCCTATTAGTGGCGCAGCCAGGAATTTATATGAGAGGATTCAAAAATGGTCACATCTAGGATTTTAACCTATGACCTAAAGCAAATTTGGAACTCCCTTTGCCACTTTACTAGAACTTTTCATCACGTTGAGGGAGTTCGGTTTCTCACAATTTTCTAATTCCTCTCAACAGCTTATATATCACCAAAAAAGACTAGTTCTTTTTACCTGTTTGCACAGTGGGGATTCGATTGAACCCCTTTCTTCAAGCTAGCTCTGCCCTCGATTCCTACTCATGTCACCATAGTGGAATGAGTAATTGATGTTAATTTCTCCTTTTTGCAGGTTCATTGTTAATTTTGTTTCTTCGTGTGGCTATTGTAGATATTTGGGTTGTAAGGCATTTAAGTCGATTTTGCAGTTAGCAAATTCAAAGGGTAGATGTCCTCCTTATCTCTAGCAGTTGGGAATTGTGGAAAAGGTAGAAATGCAGAGAACCTGAGTTCTGAATTTGTGCCACACTCGTCTCTCGGGAGTGAGTTTCTTACCAAAAGGTTGTATGGTCTGAATTTGAAGGATTTGGGAAGTCCCAAAGTGAGGACGAGGAAGAAGTTTCGCATAGCTGCTGAAATAAAAAAGTGGAAGAAGCAAGATTACCCGTGGCATGGTGATATTGATCCAGACACTAAGACACCCTTAAAGTATCTTTCCTACTTTAAGCCTCTTGATGAGAAACCGAAACCAGTCACACTTGCCTTTGAGAAGCCATTGGTTAATTTAGAGAAGCAGCTTATTGAGGTGACTTGCTTACAAATGATGCTTGGTTAGGAACAATTGCATTTCATAATGAAATTGATCCACACTTATATTGTATGCCATGAACTTAATGTATTGCTGAAATAAACTAAGTATTTGGTGCAATGTGGCTACTTCACGATTATGGCAATAGAAAGGTAGAATCTCGTGGTACTGATAGTAGTTGCTAGAATCATAGAACTAATGCTTTATTCAAACTCATTTCTTATTCAGGTACGCAGAATGGCCGAAGACACTGGACTAGATTTCACCGATCAGATTTATGCTTTGGAAGCTAAGTATCAACAGGTAAATTCATCCGACTCTTACAAAAGGTACTTCGTTGTACAAGTATGTGTGTTTATCAAAATTTACGTTAGTTTGAACTAATATGATAAAAAGAGGGGAATTAACTTTGTTTTCCTTGTATTGCCAACTTATGATAATCAGTCTACTAAACATATAGTATTGTTCATTATGCAAAGCATCAGATTATAATGCTTGTACCTGTGCAAATATGATTATTTGACCAACACTTTCCTGTTCCATTTGATACATATGCCATACTTTCAGGCCCTGAGGGATTTGTACACTCATTTGACACCCATCCAACGGCTCCAAATTGCTCGACACCCTAATAGACCAACTGTACTAGATCATATACTAAATATGACAGAGAAGGTATACCTTGTGATTTTTTTCTCTTTTCACTATTGTTATTAGCAGCGTTTCTGACAACTCGAGGAATCTCACTCCTATATCATGCATGAAGTGGGTAGAGCTCCATGGAGATCGTGCTGGCTATGATGATCCAGCCATGGTGACTGGCATTGGGAGCATTGAAGGTAGAAGTTACCTCTTCATTGGTCATCAGAAAGGTAGAAATACAAAAGAAAACATCATGCGGAACTTTGCAATGCCAACCCCTCATGGGTATGCTTCAAGAATTCTCCTTCGTAGCATCATTACTAACTACTATCATTAAGCATTCGTGATTAATCTGTTCTGTGGACAATAACAGGTTAAATTGAAGTGCTCTTTTCATTAATCTAGCAATAAGTTAGGCTGAAGTTGTTGCTTGTTAGCCTTTCCACATGTTTCCAATTTAATTTTATTGCTTAGGTTATCAGGGTTTTGGAGAGTCTACGCAGCATTCAGTTGTTTAAAGGGGGAAATTATTTTATTTGATACCTTAAAGTTGGTTCAGTAAAAGGATGGATTGATAACTACTAAGTCTTTGCCTTGCAGCTACAGAAAGGCTTTGAGAATGATGAAATATGCTGATCATCATGGCTTCCCTATTGTTACATTTGTAGACACTCCAGGGGCTTTTGCTGATTTAAGATCTGAAGAGCTAGGTCAGGTGTGAGTTTTTACCTTGACGTTCAAATATCGTGTTATTAGATTGAGCTTAATTGGTCATGTAGAATCTATAATCACCTCCAATATTTTCATCTAGGGTGAGGCAATAGCCTACAATTTAAGGGCAATGTTCGGCCTGAAAGTTCCAATCATAACGGTTGTAACTGGTGAAGGTGGTTCAGGCGGCGCTCTTGCCATTGGATGTGCAAACAAGTTGTTAATGTTGGAAAACTCAGCATTTTATGTTGCTAGGTAAGTTTGGTTCATTTGTACTTCTTCCATAACTTTGTTTTGCTACTTATCTGACAATTTGAAGAATAAGAAAAGTTCAAGTTCAAAAGTAATTTTTGTGCCTGCAGAAATATAAGCAAGATATGAATTCTCGTCTTACTATATCGACCAAAAACATGTCGTGTTAGCTTAAAGACGCGGACACATTGTACATGTGTTGAGGCATAGATGTTGTAGTTGTTTCTTTTACACTTCTTGCATTAGTTCCTTGAATATATCGTCTTTGCTATATCTTTACAAAGTTTATGCTTCTCTGACCAGTCCTGAAGCTTGTGCTGCAATATTATGGAAATCTTCACAAGCAGCTCCAAAGGTATTCGAGAAAGTTGTTCAAGTTTGTGAAAAAAGTGGTTTAGCATTACTAAATTTCTGATTGAATAGGCAGCTGAGAAGCTGAGGATCACAGCTCAGGAACATTACAGGCTCCGGATAGCGGATGGAATTATTCCTGTAAAAACTCTCACCATCTATATACTTTTCACCTTTATACTTAATTTAATTTTAGGTTGGAAAAGATATAGAATCCATGATGAAGGTCCATTGCCATAATTCCATAAATGTTGGCTTTGTTTGTCATCTCTTGCAGGAACCGCTCGGTGGTGCACATGCTGATCCTTTCTGGGCATCTCAGCAGATTAAACATGCTATTCTCGATGCCATGGCGGTAATACCTTCTGTCTATGGAAACAGACCAAAGGCTAATTCTTTGTTTAGAAAAAAAGTAACTGTATTGACTTGTATGGAAATATCAGCAAATTACCAAAGGCCTTTCCACATTGTATCACGGATGGACTGGGGTTAGGCATTAGAATTTCACTTCTGTGGGATGAGATGGGATAGGATTGCAACGTATTGATCCAATGTTTGCTTGCTAACACTATCAGATGACAAATTTTAACATTTTAGGCCATTCCACTAGGTTAGGATTGACCTTAGTTGATTGATATACCAAATTCCAACATTTCTGTTATTCTGTATTTGACATGTTTTCACTATGGCTTCTTGATTCAGGAACTAGGAAGGATGAATTCTGAACAATTGCTTCACCAACGGATGCTTAAATTTCGTTCTATTGGAGGTTTCCAAGAGGGAATACAGGTTGAACCTGAAAGGAAGCGCAACATGAAGCTATCCGAGGCTAACACACCGCCTGCTGATTTGGAATCAGAGCTTGCAAATCTTAAAAAGAAAATTCTAGAAGCTAAAGGACCATCTGATCCTGTTACTATCCAAGTCCTTGAGAAGCTCCAAGAAGATCTTGACACCGAGATGACTAAAGCTTTCATAGCTATGGGCTTGGATGATAAGATTAAATCTCTTAAATTAGAGTTGCAAAGAGCTCCTATTCTGGATCAACCACTAAACAAGTCTTTGCAGGAGAAAGCCGATAAGATTATGCAAGAGTTTAAGCAGAAGTTGTCACAACCTGGGGCGTATCTTGGTTTAAAGCAAAAGCTTTACACCGTGAACATGGCTAGCAGGCTCATTGAGCTGAAGAACAAAAGTGAAAAAATAAAAAATGAAGTTAATCAGAAGATTCCAACAACTGTAAAAGCCAAGATAGACCGTTTAAAAGCAGCTTCAGAAAAGCTAAGAAATGGGGATTCTTTGGATACAAATCTTGTAGAGGAAGTAGAAAAAGCTAAGAAAGAGCTGAAGGATGTTCTAAGGTCAGCCAATCTAGAAATAGTCGGCACGCGCAAAAGGACAAATGTTGCTGTTCCTCCAGAATTGGAAGAGGAGGTGGCTAAGGTAAATGCAGAAATTAAAGAGGAGATGGAAAGAGCAGTGACTAGATCAGGTCTTAGCGAAAAGATTGAAGAGCTGAAGGCAGAGATTGTGAAGGACTCCAACTCAGAAAAGGTAAAAGAACTGGAAACTGAGATAAGGGAGGGTATTGCTGCTACCCTCAGTGTCACCCCAGTGAAGAAAAAGGTTGAAAGTTTGAGAGAGAAACTAGCATCACTCACCAAAGATGATGCGGAAAGTAAAGTCGTTGCAGAAAATGGAAGATGCTGAAACTAGCTCATGAGTGCTAGCTTGGATAGTAGTATTAGATTTTGGTTTTGGAAGAGTTTTTTCTGGTCCTCCTGAGATATTGTAAGTATTAGTGATTTGCACCTTGGAGTATGATTTTGTACTTATAAGTTGTAACATGTATATGGATTACAGATGTAAACTTTGTTAGCAGCAAAATATGTATGTCCATTTCCTTCTTATATATGCCTTTTTATTCTCTGAGATAGAGAATATTGACAAAGGAGCTATCCGCGGAGTAAGTTATCCACAATATGTATTGTTGGGAGATAGCAGATATTCGATGAAATAGTTGAGATGTGTACATGTACTCAAGCACGACCGTACTGTTTAGATTTTTTTTCTCCATGTCATTTCCACAAGATATGCCATGAACTTCCAAACATCTTCACAATTAATCTCAAAGTCATCTAAAGCTGCAACACCAATGCTTGCCTTCTTAAATTCTTTATGTATGCCTACATCAATAACAAGTACTACTATACTATGCATGGAATATACAGCATAGTAAAAATCTTACGTCGTGTGTTATTTTAGTTTATTTCACGTTCATTAGAAAAATATATATAAGGTATCATTTATTTATTAGATATTTTTGAATGAGCGCTATTAAGAAAAAGTAATTTCTATTAAGAAAAAGTAATTTCTTAATATAAAAAATGATTTTTATCTTTCTAATGCAATACTTATTTTGGAACAAATTTTATTTGCAGTAATATTTATTTTGAGACTAATGAGGTAACTCCTTTACTATTTTATTCAAATTTCTTACTAAAATGTTGTGGCCTATGAATAATGATAACCACTGCAAAAATAACCAATGTCTTTTCTAAGTAAAAGTTTTATTTTCGTCGTTCCATATTAGTCTTATAATTTGATATAAATAATTATATCAAATTATTTATTAAATTAAGATAGAATCAATTTTCTTTTTTAAAATACAAGGAAAATTTCAGTATTTATTTTTTTTTAAGAATAATCCAACAAATGTGTTTTCTTTTTATTCTTGATTTTAGAACAAAATCAAATAATATGAAACGGCGCGAGTATAATAATAAAGCGTCCACTGAATTCAAATTGAGTCCTATTTCAGTAAAAGGCCGGTGCTCAGTATATGCCAAATGCCCCGTTTCCGAAAAAAGCTATAAATACATTGACTGCTCTGTAATTTTAATAAATTTCTCTCTACGCCCTAGACACTTTTCTCCTCTTAAATCATTTTCCCCTTTTTCTTCTTCCATATCGATTTTTCCTAGAATTTTAGGTGGAATTTTCGTTGTGTTTCTCTATCGCCGTTGGTTGCCGGAGATCGTACATTCTCGCCCACTTACAAAGTTTTGTACATAATACTTCTTTAGTTTCTTCAGGAGACCTAGTTGGTGATGAATCCGAGACCAAGATTTCAATCGCCAGGGATGGGGGGCCGTGGAGGCGGCGGCGGCGGGAGTATGCATCCAAATACTAACCCAAACTTTCAACACAGAAATCCTCAGCAGTACATTCAGAGAGGGCCAGCACCCTATCAGCAGCCGCAGCCGCAACAACAACAACAGCATTTTCAGAATCAGCAAACACAGCAGTGGCTTAGAAGAAACCAGTTGCCATCTCCCGATTCCACCGTTGCCGAGGTTGAAAAGAATGTACAGTCCGAAGCCGTTGACCAGAGGTAGGGTTTCTTTTCGCCCTTCATTCTCACTTTCTTATGCATAGAATCTAGGAAAAAGTGTGAGATTTAGAGAATTTGTAGTATTTGAGAACCCTAATCTGTCTTACAACTCAAATTATTGAGTATGGTAATGAAATGAGCCCGATTAGAGTGCACGGATAGGGGATTCACATAGTCTCCCCTAACTAGTTTGGGATAGAGGCTAGTTTTTGTAGTTGTATCATGCATAGAATGTAGACTTTGCTGGAGGAGTTTAAAGTTATAGCTGAACTAGATTTCTGCTTCAGATCCAGACATCAGCTATTTTGTGGATTACTTTACAGCATGATTGGCACTTTCCACTGAATTAGGGAGCTTTTGTTTGTATATGAGTGGTAAGTGAAGAAATCTGTCAAGTTAGAGATATCGGTTGAATTGTTGTTTTGGTGGGTGCTGGTCATGGTATTATAGCTAGCTGACTTGCTTGTAAAAATCACCGTGTCTTACCTTGAGTCATCATGTGGGGTTGGATTATAGGGAACTTATTGATGGATTGAAAAAAGAAGGTTATAAATTAGTAGGAAAATGTTAAGAGGCTGTGATCGATTTTCTCCTAGTTTTCTGATTTTGATTTTTTTTGGGGTGGGGGGTGGGGATGAATATAACTAACCTCAAGCTAGAGTATTCAGCCATTTTGGTTTCTCAACTAGACTTAGTAGACCAGAAATCTCAAGATAATCAGAACATTGCTTGTTTTATTAGTTTAGAGGGTGCCAATGCAAGATACTGGCAAGTCTAATCTTCTTCAATGCAGTAATGCCTATTTGATCCGTGCAGCTATCTTATCATGTTGGCGTAGCAATAGGCTTGCGATATATTTCTTCCTCTTAGATTAATTTTATTCGCCTGTGTTGGACATAAAAAAGTTCTCTTGTTACATTGTGGTCCACATACACCAAATCAAATTATTGTGAGACTCAGTGTTATCAAAGGCAAAAAGCACTAAAAAGCTTTTAGGTTCGTTGGGGTTTAAGCCAAATAAAGTGTGGGCTTATATGAAAAAAGACGCAAAGGGAGAAAAATAATACAAATCTATATGTCTAGTCCAAGTCTAATAATTATAAGCATGACAAATATATGACAAAAGAACTTGAAATTTTTTTTTATGATAAAGTGAAATCTCAATTATTTAGTGTCGCTACTTCAGAAGAGGCTGATTGGCAAGGAAAAGTTTGCCTTAGAACCTTGAGGATGATACTGAAGCGCACATAAAGCGTGGCAAAGTGCTCAACATGTTTTGATCCTCGCTTCAGGGCTTAAGCGTGCCTTATACTACACTGATCTGAGACTGTCATCGCCTTCAACTGCTAACAGGATGTGCTAGCATTTTGTGAAACCAGATTATTCCTAGAACGACTCTAAGAGGACTGTGATTGAAGAGATTGTTGTGAATCTCATTATGATGACTGCAGACAATGTATTCAATGAAAGGGGACAGAGCCTTAGTTTCCTCATTTTACACAAGTTATTAATATTGGACCTTTCAAGGGGCCGGGGGACCAAAAGATTGCTTGCAATTTGGATGAGACTCTAGATTCGATATGGAAATGGATTGTTAGTATCTTTTTATTAATAGGGAAAGGAAGATTTATTTCTCCTATTGATGGCAAACGGTAAGTATCAAGGGAGGATTTTTGTCCTCTCAAAATTTACATTTGATTGGTAGAATTTGGACGTTTTTGAGTTTCATTTATCACGAGTTTGAATTATTTCATTTATTCTGTCGAACATTTCTTAAGCTGTAGTGGGATTAATGATCCTTTTCTTCTCTTTTCCCCTTTGTTCAGTTCACAAGAATGGAAGGCTAGATTGAAGATACCACAACCTGATACTCGATACAGAACAGAGGTAAGTTGGAATTGTTCTCTGTCCATGTAGTTCAATCCATTGTATTCTCTTTGTGACAGCATGATTGTCGACCATGTTTGTTCTGTTTCTTCCCAATATCAATTTTCATCCATCTGTATCATTCTCATACAACACAAGGTATCACATCCTTCATAGGCAGTTCCGTTACTCAATTGTTACCGAAAACTTGAAACCATAAGTTACATGCCATAAGAAATGAGGTGGCCTTCTAGCATTCTCGTAAACTATTAGCTTGAGACTTGAGCCATGAAATTTTGTCATAGAGAGCTTGCATATAAAAGAAAAAATCCTGCAAGTGATCTCCATTGTGATGGACCAACGAAGAAAGTAGGCTATCTTTTGGGACAAAGGGACTGATGTTTCTATAGCCGGGATTTTTCCTTAGTTAAGCAGTTCAGCTCGTGTCTGTCATTTTTCCCTTTTTGGCATTCCTTACCCATGACATTGTTGATCTAACTCTCTAACTTGAGGACCTCTTAAGCTCTCTTGTGCCTATAATTTAATTCATTAGGAGAACGAGATCATCTGACAGTTAACTGGAAATACAAAAACAAAATTGCTTATGTAGAGTTACTGAAGGATGTCTATTTCTCCCATAAGTGCTAGAAATTGACGATATTCATATGATAAGGTAGTCTACATTTCTCATCATCTACATGATTTAACAACCTTCACCTCTAGGAATCTCTGGTACTTACATGTCATGATTGTATTCTAGGCCGAGCACAACATCCTTATGAATTATTTATACAAGTGCTAGAGCCTATTAGGTTATTCGTTTGATGTGTAGCGTTGCATTTTAATTCCATTTGTATAAATCTATACATATTTTAACAGTAATTTGATGCACAATATGTACTCTCCCTCTCTGTCCCATTTTATATGATGTAGTTTGACTCGATTAAGTTTAAGAAAGAAATGAAGACTTCTTAAAGTTGTGGTTCAAAATGAATGATAGAAATTTGTGTGGCTGTAAATCATTTCATTAAGGGTAAAATAGACATTTATAGTTATAGTTACTTAATATAGAAATGTGTCATTCTTTTGGGAATTGACTATAAAGGAAAGTAAGTCACATAAATTTGGAAAGAGGGAGTAATTTTAGGCATGACATTTTGCTCACGGATTGTTGAGTTGTCCCTTATCAGTCCGCCTTCTTGATGTAGTTTGTTTACTCCCTGATTGTTTTTCTTTTCTTTTCTGGATCTGGGAGAACTGCTGTAATTATTTAATGTTGTTTATGAGGTTATTTCTGGTTGTTCTGCATTATTGATTGTCTTCACGGCTACTTACTAAAAAAATGATTTTTTTCGCTGCTACTTTTTCTTACTTACAGGACGTGACAGCAACTAAGGGAAATGAATTTGAAGACTACTTTCTTAAGCGCGAACTGCTTATGGGAATTTATGAAAAGGGATTTGAGAGACCATCGCCAATCCAAGAGGAGAGCATTCCAATTGCGCTAACTGGTAGTGACATATTGGCTAGGGCCAAAAATGGAACTGGGAAGACTGCTTCCTTCTGCATTCCTGCTTTAGAGAAAATTGATCAAGACAAGAATGTGATTCAAGGTTTGTAGCTAAGCATTTACTAGTAGTTATACTGTGACCTCTCTAGTGCTTGACTGCTTGTAAAACTGCAACTGAACTAAGCTTTGCATACTAGTACATGTTGAGTAGCTAGAAAAGCTTTTGCATAATCTGGCGTACAGATACTTTACTAAAGGAGTTGAGTACGTGAATTAGGCCTGAAATAATTTAGGCCCTTCAAGTAAGAGTAGTCAAAAGCTCAGAAAAATGCCAAAGTTTTTGATAACCAAAAAGAAGAATACGCAACACACTAGGAGAAAATGAAATATATAGGTAATGCAACAAAAAATAACTACAAACACAAACAACAACTAGTTGGACATAAGAATTGACATAACTATAATTAACACTCTGTTTGGATGGTTGTTACTTATTGCTTCATAATGTATTGTATTGCATTGTATTGTATCGTAATGTATTTTTTCAATGAATACGATGTTTGTATAGATTGTATCATTCTTTGTAGTTACATAATGTCGCACATCAACAGTTTGAATGATAAGCCTATAAGAAAAATAGAGTACATGGTAGAGCTACTCTGAAAAGGTAGGGTAAAAGATAAAATATGATTATTAAATAATAAGTAAAGATAAAATGAGAAGAAAATATGAAGGTAATGACATGATCACACTAAATTGTTGTTACACAAAATGAGACTTTTCGTCGTCATCTAACATTCTAACAGTAGATATAAACGACACGATACAATAAATTTAAGTAACAATCAAAACATACATTGTATTTAAACCAACAATAAAACACAACGGGTAACAACTATCCAAACAAGGTGTAAGTGAAAAATTCAGATCTATCAAGGTTAGAAACCGCCTTAAATTTCTGATTTAGATGAAAAGATTTAGTTCTATATTATTTGGAGCTAGTTTCTTATGCTAAAATTTTAAATTCTTAATAAGTACTAAAAATGTATTCATAACACTTTTTAACAATTTATATTAGCTTACAAACCATATGTATTGTCTATTATTTCATTCTTAAAAACAGAGACAACAGAAGTGAGGTGCAAACCTCTGATAACCTTTCACAACAAGTGGAATCCCATTTTTCCTTTTCATGGGAATTGCAGTGTAATGGTTTTCATGTATGCATATTACATTTAATCACCTAAAGTCCTGATTCAAAGATCCCTTTGAATCAATTCTATGGTGTTAATTGCACTGACGATTTACAGTTCTGGAAGATTAGTAATTACTTGTAAAAAATATCACAATTTTTTGAACTTAAATCCAAACCTATGCTTGTAAAACACTTGTTGTCAGAAAGAAGGAAAAAAGGTTCTTGTACATACATGCATATACTGTATGAAGTTAAGTTCAATTTTGTTTTGACGCTCAACAGTTTTTGAGCATAATCTTGGGCTGGCTTATTTACTGGTGATCTAAGTTAATGTAGAGCCATTTTCAGATTGACAGTTGCACGTTCCATGGCCTCATTAATAATGCAAGTATGTTACTCAGATTTAACAAGTGTAATTACTAGACCATATTGTCTCAACGCTAACCTGGTATGTCAAGTTTTAGCTTTAGAAATATGTGTTGCTGGCCTTCTCCTGTCACATATAGTCTATGTTGTACGTTACTTTGCTACACATGAAATATCGTGCTGTGAATATCTTGCTTTTATTTTGGTTAGGTGCAAGCTATTCTTTTGTATAGTGTGCTGTGATAGAGCTTATAATTGGTCCTAGCATAGTTTTTGCATTCCTGCAAATTAAGAGGAAATGTGTAGTATTTTCCCTAGTTGTGCAACTATAGTTTACTCTGTTTTAGTTCGTTTCTGACTGTTGTTCGGTGCTTCCATATGCAGCTATTATTCTTGTCCCAACTCGAGAATTGGCCCTCCAAACATCTCAAGTTTGTAAAGAACTCGGGAAGCACCTAAAAATTCAAGTCATGGTTACCACTGGGGGGACTAGCTTAAAGGACGACATAATGAGACTGTATCAGCCAGTTCATTTACTTGTTGGTACTCCTGGAAGAATTCTTGACCTTGCAAAAAAGGGTGTGTGTGTTTTGAAAGATTGCTCCATGTTTATCATGGATGAGGTAATCCTCTTGAGTATATAAATCAGAGTATTAATGCCCGATTGTCTCTTGAAGAAATGTTTTGAATGCTCAAGTGATGACAAAATGCTTAAATTCTTTGATAATCTTATATTAACTATAGGGTACACTTCATGTGCAATATAGGTCAAGTTTTAATCAATTTAAGATCTCTGGTGCACTCAGTTTTATTTTTGATGTTGAGAAACTAGCACTGACTTGTCTAAGATTATTTATGATTCTAACTTACAATCTACAAAGTCTTGATGCAAGTTTCTGACATGTTGAGAATTTTTTTGCAATGGCTACCTTACATGAGTTAATTGGAATTGGATAAACTGTTTCCTGCTTGCCCTTGCTGACCTCTTTTTCTTCCTTCCTAGCAAGACAACATACACAATTGTAAATTCAACAGTCTTTACTTTTGTCCTTCAGGCTGATAAGCTTCTTTCACCAGAATTCCAACCTTCCATCGAGCAGCTGATCTGCTTCCTACCTGCAAATCGCCAGATTTTGATGTTTTCTGCAACATTTCCTGTTACTGTCAAAGACTTTAAAGAAAGATATTTGCACAAGCCATATGTTATCAACCTCATGGATGAACTTACACTCAAGGGTATAACACAATTTTATGCTTTCGTTGAAGAAAGACAGAAGATTCACTGCCTTAACACTCTCTTCTCAAAGGTAGTCCTAGTTTTACTATGGAGTGTAGGTGTTAAAATTAGTGCAATGTGCACATGCTAACCAATTTCTATCTTCTTTCCCGTGCAGCTTCAAATTAACCAATCAATTATTTTTTGCAACTCTGTAAATCGTGTGGAACTTCTTGCCAAAAAGATTACTGAGCTGGGCTATTCATGCTTCTACATTCATGCTAAGATGCTTCAAGATCATAGAAACAGGGTGTTTCATGACTTCCGCAATGGTGCCTGCAGGAACCTTGTTTGTACTGGTATGATTAATGCATCTGTTTAATTAGTACGGTTAAGTATTGATGTGTTCACGTGTTAAAATATGAATATTAGTATTCATTGTTATCTATTGGTACTTATATGTACATAGTAGACCTTTCAATGGTGTGGTTTATTCTATAATTTTTCTCTTCATAATATGTTCACATAGGCATATATCATGAGAAATATCGATGCCCGGTGTATAGTTGTGTAACTTGTTTGGTTACAACTGCCCATTGTTGGTTCATATTGCATGTACTTATCATCTGACCAAATACAGTGCTGTATGTAGTTGCATCGTTTTAGTTGTTGAATGGCTCTTTTGGTTAAGTCTTGGTTGGGGAGTTGCGTGGGGTGGGGATTAAACTAGATGCTACTTGAAGTTAATGCATTTCCTTGCTGGAATCTGTGGTTTTACTGATATCTATTCCATGTGGTGATATTCTTGGTGTTGCTGAGCTATCTTACGTGGTACGCCATCCATTTGTTTATTTTGTAATGAGTGATTCTCACATTGTTCTTAAATGATGAATTTTGACTTTATCTTTCATGATGCATAACTTTATTGATTCTTGTTCTTTTACGAGGATCAGCATGTATTCCTGTGATACAATGTCTATTTTGTTAATTATTTGATTTGGTAACTTACTGTTCTTTCTTGATGGAACAGATTTGTTTACTAGAGGAATAGATATTCAAGCAGTTAACGTTGTTATCAATTTTGATTTCCCTAAGAACTCAGAAACGTATTTGCACAGGGTATGCACTACAGTCTTTGATCTTGTTTATTGACTTATCTATCTGTTTGTGCTATATTCTCAGTGATAATTGCTTTTGCAGGTTGGACGATCAGGGAGATTTGGACACCTTGGTTTGGCTGTTAGCCTGATTACTTTTGAGGATCGCTTCAATTTGTATGCATTAATTATGTTCATTTCTTTTAAGTTTCCGCTTGCTGGTTTCTGCTGATACTGATTGTATCTATCTGACTGACAGGTATAGAATTGAACAAGAATTAGGAACAGAGATCAAGCAAATCCCTCCACAGATAGATCAAGCTATATATTGTCAGTGAACCAGTTAGCTGTGGTTGATGGTGCTGCAAGTGGGTAAGTATTTATAATAGAGATGCTTTGTATGCAGTTTGTTAAGTTGCTGGTTATTGTTTCCCTGAGGATTTTCGATATGCAGACCTGACAGTTTTATCTCTTTTGTCAGTTTTAGTAGCCCATCAATCTTAGGTGGTTTAATTTACTTGCATTGGAGGTTGACTGATACTTGGAATATTACTTTCTTATTCCTGTGCTTTTTACAAAAATAAATCTTCTCTTTTGATGTGTAGCCATACTCCATATTGGAAGTTGGGAGGAGCAGGAGTTTAGCACTTTGTTTGTCTCATTTTATGACTAGAAGCTCCTCTTGTTTTTCTGAATGATATTGTTTGCTCATTTGCATAGGGAACATGTTTATTTCACCCAGATGAACATTTTCATGATTAATATTCTTTACCTTTACCAGCTCAAGCTTTTCAACTCTAGAACAGTCTACTCAGGAAATTTTGGGTTGGAGAATAGATATAAAGCTGTGTATGAGTGCTGGTTTTATTTTTAACCATGTGTTGTCTGGAATGTTTTGAACTCTGGTGGTGTTATTTTGTGATTAGTTGAGTGCTGTTAAAATGACAAGAATAAGGAAGGTAGGCAAAACGAAGAGGAGTTTTCAAAACAGAATCAATTAATTTATGTAATGTCAAGCTTCAAAAGTTCTTGAAATGGCAAAAGACAACATCATGTTAAGTTGTTCTTAGCTTTTTGTTTCGAGTTATCTTATCAGGCTTGTTTTGCTGATCACACTTAACTTTTACCTTCAAAACAAGGACACAGTGAGAGGAGAATGAGAATAAATTTTTCTGAGCTCATGCTTTCTTGCAGAGATGCCAGATTTCACTTTCTAAGGGCGTGCAACTCCAGAGTTCAAAAGAGGAACTTGGCAGATTCATGGTTGTGGAACAACAAAAATGCATATTAGATGTCAGGCTTCTAATGACTAAAGAATCAAATGGTACATATTGACACTCAATCGGTCCTCAGTAACTGCGTCTATCTTTGTGGGCATCTGGATTATGTAGTATTTGGCACTTGTAGTTGTTTCCTTTGCTCTGTATGTCTGTTGGAAACTGTCAGAGTATTTAGCCTTTTCTTCGATCTGTGTTCGTGTGCACATGGGTTCAGTGTTTGGGCATTGTCCTGGAGAAGTGGTGCTTAAGGATATAATGGAACATCTTAAATGATGGAAAGGAGTTTGGCTGAATTGATTGTGAGATGAGGATCAGATATCCAATAAATATCCAACTGCACTTTTGTTTATCGAAGTTTGTATAGCCAGTCTTTGAAGGGCTCTGCATTTTTCCGTTATAGCTTTTTCTCTTGTTTTGTTATGTTTTGGAACACTTGACAGTGTTGCTTTTTTCATGGGTGTAGTAGTCAATTTGGCTGATTTTGAAGAGTATGATCCTAATGTAGTGCTTTGTCTTTGTTTCTTGTTGTGTGGTGGATACTGTTCTCCTTTTCTGGTATCTTAAAAAGGAGAATGTTTTGTTGCCGAAGAAGTTGGTTTTTTCCCAGCGTTAAGCTGTGCTGCAAAATGCAGTCCTTTTCCCTACCACAGTAACCACTACCCGATGGTCTATCCAAAACAACCTCACTATATTTGGTTTGTTGATGTTCCTGCTGTGATGACTCGTTTGAGTCCTTAGACTTCAAAACTCTTTGCATCTTTTGACGCTACTATATGAAAAAAGCTCTTTCCATGAAGGTACAGTTTTTATACAGGATGGGAGCTTTAACTCCGTTATCTTTTATCTGGTAAAGTAGTGTGAAACTACTTTTCATGCATCTTGTTCCCCATAATCATAAAGGTGTGTTTGGTATCATATTTCAAGAAGGGTTTTATATGAAGAAGTTGTCTTTTGATGCCTGGTTAATAGAAAATGTCATCCATGGAAGTATCTTCTCCATAGGAGTAGAGAATATGACTTATCTTTTGTGGTACAAAATGAATTTTCATAGAATTACCTGCTTCGAGTAACACTTGGATGTATTATTATTGATAATAGAAACAGTATAAAGATGTTCTTTGATATGCTAATATTGATATTAATTTTTGACGATGTATGCTATTTTGGAGAACGCCCATCAAAAGTTGATAAATATTTTTTTGATAATTACTTGGGTCATCTCTCCCCTCAAAGGAGGGCAAGTTTAAATAATACAATTTCTTTTGCATATGAATTTCGATTTTTTAATGAAAATCCCTATATATATTACATAAAACTCCCTATAATTCAATTTCGCGTTTTCCCTTATTGGACGGTATAAAAAGGTTGAAGTTATTTTATTTCTACACAAGCTTTACAAATTTTCAGATTTTCAAGTATATTAACTTAAGCTTTAAAGCGTTAATGTCATTATTCTATATTTAATTACTTCAATAAATATATCTTTTGCAGGTTATTCTTTTTCTGAAGTCTTTATATATCAAGCAAGACAGTTATTAAATAATGATTTATTTTTCTTTTTGAAGGGGTTTATTTAATTGTTGTGGCGAGTCAAATGTGGAACATGGAAACAGGACGGCGTGTCGTAAATGAAAAATCAAAGTTAAAATTGACCGCATTCATTTCACTGACTATCGACTATGATTAGACCTTCGGTGACCACAGATAGCATTAGAAAAAAAATTTCAAGTACCAACTAATGTGCTGATATAATGATATTTAATGATGATATTAATGGTTGTTGTCGATTCTATTAGTTGTGACGGTGAAGACGGATGATTGTGGTAGAATAGTAATCGACACAAAAATATTTTGAATAGTATAATCAGAAGTTTTATAGTGAAATTTCACCTATAAAATTTATTTTATTTTACGATATAATTAAGAGAAACTAAAATTTATTGAATTAACATAGTCATTTAGCTCTTAGCAGGGTGTAGGGGCCTGGAGTCATTGTGACCTATCACGAGAACAAGATGCTTCCTTTATTGCCTGTTTGTATGTTCCCCCTAGTCATACAATTCATCTTCTCCATTAATACATGTCTATATATATATATGTTTGTGGGGGTTGGGGGGGGGGGGGGGGTCATTTGCTTATTTTTTTCTTTATGATGTGCCCTCCTTATATATGAAAATTAAATGTTACTCCATATTTGTCGGAACAATTTTTTGTTTAATTACACGGGATTATATAAATCTAAAATATTCTACTTTATCTACTCTATTCAACGACAACATATCTAGTATAAGACACGATTGATTGATTGTAATATTAAATAGATGTAAGTTTTGATATATAGTATTAATATTGATTTAGTTGATCAAAGTTCAATTGACAAGTATCTTTTTCATACCCTATATGACATGTAAAGATTAGTTGTAGACTTGTAGTACAATAAGTTTGGCTTCGATTTCTCAATTGTCTACACATTTATTCCTCATACATAGCGTCCCTCATGTCACGTCAATATATGTACACTTACATATTTCACATAATTTTTGAAAATGTATAGAGCATTTAATTTTTGTAGATTCCTATTTTTTTTTATATACTTCTTGTATAGTACGTATGCTTCTTTTGCGTTACTCTCCTTTTAAATAAAATTGTTACGTTATCGAAAGAAAAAAAAAGATCCATAAGATTTGTCTGTTCACAGAAAGTCAAGTACTAGTGTGCCTTAATTGCTTGACCTTGATTTCTCAGTCTTTCTATGCATATTTCAACTGAATTCAATGCGCATTGCATTATTTTTTTTTTGATAGTCGAGAAATTCGTCTGATATCAAACTTTCGAATCAATCACAAATTTCGAAATTCAGAAATAGTAGGCCCATTGAACTTAGTTTGCATGAGCAATACTTGAACTCGTCCAAGTCACGAGTTAATTTTTATCATTTAGAACTGAGATGCAAAGTATTACTTACATTGCATTATTATATAAGATTGGAGCCACTTTATCACTCTAATTTACTCTCCTCACTCCTTAATAATACTTCGATTTTATAATTATTTGATTCATATTTGGTTAAAGATATATTTTACTAATCTATGTTTTGAGTTGCAAAGACTACTAGAAAATATAGTATGACTATAAAAAGTGTGTTGTTATTATTTTTCACTCGGTGACTGGTTAGAACCGCTCCTAATAAAGGGGCTCTAACTCGAGATCTCTTGGTTAAAGACGAAGGAGTACTTGCTACTCCGCCATGGTTTCCTTTACTAGTGTCAAATGAAAATGACGTAGATTAACATGTTACAATGTATTTTTTTGTTATATTGATATGCAAAAAATTGAAATATACAGTACTTTAAATAACTAAATTTTCTGTTTATAATATTGAATTAATATAATCTAATTTAACTTTAAAATTAATAAACTTGACGTTCGAAAAGCACAACTCAACAAATAAAAATGGGCGAAGGGAGTTCTCTACTTTTGACTTTACACATTTCTTAAAAAACTATAAATAGAAAGGTATTGCCACCTCTATCCACTTTTAATTGTCACAGATTTCTTTTGTAGAGCCAAACGAAAATCATTTTATTAAGATATATTTTTTCATCATATTGACACGTACAAAACTGAAATTTATAGTACTTTTTCATATAGTTTTTTAATATCTAAAATTTTTATTTAAAAACACTGAATTAATGTAATTTAATTTAACTTTAAAAATTAGTCAATTGACTTTTGAAAAATAGAACATGACAATAAAAAGTGGACAAATGAAGTATACAGTATTACCCATTGAATGTAATAAATATAACGTCTTGAGAAATTTAAGTAGGAAAATAACTATGATTAACAATAAGAATAAATTAAGAACTAAGGGGGCGTTTGGTACAAAAATGAATAATGCAGGGATTAATAATGTAGGGATTAACAATGCAGGGATTAGTAATGCAGGGATTAGTAATGCAGGGATTATTTTTATCAAGTGTTTGGTTCATTGTTTCTTATCTAATTTTGTGTGTGGTTTAAATGTTTTTTTAAAAAAAAACTTTTCAATTATACCCTAGAGTTATTATGAGATTTTGTATTTCATGTAATTGAGTCAAAATAGATAATTAACGGAGAATATTATTTTTTTTATAACATTTTTAACTAGTTAGGAGAATAAAATTTTTATTGTCATGTTCACTATTTTCTCACTTAAATTATTTGAGAGTAAATTATTGTCATCTTAATAAATTAGAGTTAATAACTCAAAAGGTCACACAACTATAATGATTATAGAGAAAATTTATTGAACTTTGTTTTGTATCAATAAATTTTAAAAAACTCTTTATCATAAAATAAAATAAAAATATAAAATAAATATAGAAAAATAAATTAAACTATTTTTATACCCGAGATGTGTGTGTATATATATATATACACACTCTTGTTTTATACTACTTGTGTAATGTTTAATGAACTTTCATTAAGAGACAATATTTTAATTATGAATTGTTCTTAAATTCATACATCAACATTAACATATTAGTCGGATTATAATATTTTATATTAATAATAAATAGATTAAGTAATTTATATTTTAGAAACAAAAAATTATATATAAATAATAAAAGTTGTAAGCTAATTTATTTAAACAACTTTATTAGTATAAATATAAAATATAAAATCAAAAAAATAAATTAAATATTAAAAGGATTTGAGGGGTATTTTTGTCTTTACCTAGAATAGTCCATGGTATTAGAGCTAATACCTCCAAATGGAAGGTATTAGCAATACATCACATAATACCATGTAGGATGTATTAACTAATCCATGGATTAGTTATACATAGGCTCACATTCCTACCAAACACAGTATTAAATTATACCACATCTAATACATGAATTATTTATTTTAATACATCCTACCAAACGCCTCCTAAGTGTAAATTATCTATTAATTTCATAAAGTGAATAAGTTTGTTGGACATTCCAAAATATTATAGTTAACAACTATTATTGAAAGGACGGAGTAAGAAAACTGTCGTGTTGATGTAATAAAACTCTTGTGATTTGCTAAGTTGACAAGTACTTCCTCCATTTACTTTTACACCATATGTCTTTAATTATTTGTTTATTTTTGAATTGACACATCTATTAATGAAACAATTTCGTTTATTATTTTACCCTTAAAATTTTTAAGAAGTTTTACCTTTTTTAAAAATAATTAATTGAGTATATAAGAGGTAAAAAATAATTATTTTTTTATTTATTTTAACAAAATAAAAAAAAATTAGACAAATAATTAAAAACAAAGAGAATAATACTCTAGTAGTTCATAAGAGTGTTTTATGTTAACTAATACCTATAGAAATTGATGTTAAGTGTTAAATTTTAGAAAATAAATAATTAATACAAAGAGGAAAACATGAATTCTTTTTATCTTTTGTGATATATATGGAAGTAACAAATAAATGTAAAAAATTATATTTGAAATAGCAAACAAGTAAAAATAAACATAAAATATCCATTTGTGAGATATGAGTCAAAGTAAAATAAAAGAAGGGAAAATTACGCGGACAAACAAACTTATACTATTTAATTATTCATCATAGCGATAGTTTGCTATAATTATCACTCGCGACTAACATTATGCATTAATTACGTGGGATGACTTCGAGTTTGTATAATTAGTCATGTTTGTATATGTATAATTCGCCAAGATATACAAATAAATATGTATAATATACAATTTTTTAACCTATATACATATACAATTCACCTCTCTCCCACTCTCTGCGCTCTCTCGCTTGCCTCTCTCCTCCCTCTCTCAATCTCGTTCACCTCCCCCCTCCCTCTCCTAATCTCGCTTGCCATTTATACAAATGTATATGTATAATATACAGTTACATACAATTATATACATATACAATTCACTTCTCTCCCACTCTATGCCCTCTCTCGCTCGCCTCTCTCAATCTCGCTCGCCTCTCTTCTCTGTCTCCCAGTCTCGCTCGCCTCTCTCCTCCCTCTCCCAATCTATTTTGCCATATATACAATTACATATATATAATATACAATTATCTAATCAATATACATATACAATTCACCTTTCTTCCACTCTTTCCCCCCTCTCTCCTCTCTCTCCCAGTCTCGCTTGCCTCTCTCTCCCAATCTTGCTACCTCTCTCCTCCAAATAATGTATAGCTACAAATTGGAATTATCAAACTATAACTATAAAGAGTAATTGATTATTTTTAAGTGGTTATACGTGAAAGTTTCTAAGAAAGAATGGAGCAACTATGTTTACTTATATGCTGAAATTGAATAGCGAAAACCTCAAGAGTTTGAAAAAGGTAAGAAAGAGGGCATGCATTTAATGCAATTTTCTTGTTCTATTACGTCAATCATTCAATTTTTTTTCCTATTTTTTTAATGGTTACATTTGATCAGTACCCACATTTTGTGGCTTCGCACAGTATTTTATATTATTTTTACATGGTTAAAATAATATTTTTTAAATATATATAGTAGATGTCGAATTCCCTTCGGCTATTTCGTATGTCTATTTCTTCATATTTTGAACTTCCTTATCAAAAATTCTAGCTCACCTCTGCCCACGTTAGAGTCGTTTATATCTGAATATGCGCCAGAAAGTCTCACATTAGAAGGTGCAATAGTCCAAAGTGAGTCGAATGTGAGATTCCTAGGTTAAAGATGAAGTAGTACTTACCGCTTTATCATAATCTTTGTCGGTGTAAACAGTAGTATATGTGTAAGCACATCATATCATATCATGTCATTTAATATGTAGCCGGCTATGGAGTTGCTGATACTTCTTACACTCTATCTACTGTCCTACTCCATTTGATAGGTCAATTTTCTTTCTCTTTATTTACTTTTCCCTCTCCTAGGAACACTCATCTCCTCTTTAATATTTTTACTTAAAAGTTAAAAAACTTGACTTTTTGTTGATCATAGATTTTAGTGTGTGTGTGTGTATGAAAGAGAGGAATGGGGAGAACACCATGTTGTGATAAAAATGGTCTAACTAGAGGACCTTGGACCCCTGAAGAAGATGAAAAACTTGTTCAGTTTATCAACAAGAATGGTCATGGTAGTTGGCGGTCACTCCCAAAACTTGCAGGTCTACTTCACTACTCTTCTCATCTTCCATGTTTTTCGACATTTTTGAAGAGTCTGAGCAACATAGTTTTTAACCATTTTGCCCCCTACCTCAATGAGTAACAGGGGATTAGTGTTATTTTTTATTCAGTTTAATGACATTAATATTTGTTTTCTAGTTTATGGTTTTATTGGCTTTGGTGAACTCTACAATGTTATAAATTTCATTTATTTGTTGTTATAAAAGAGAAGGGGTACTTTGATGTTTTCCTTCTTTTGGTGTGAAAGAAATCAATTTACTCTCTGATGAGCATTAATGTTCTTCCAATTTTTCATGTGATACTAATATGGAAAAGTGATAGTTTTACTCTGAGTTCAGTTTTCTGTTTTACAAAGTGACATAAATTACCCTTTCCAATTCACCTGTACTTCAATGTGTTGTTCTACTTTTACCTCTAATCAGCAAAATAGTTAAAATTTTCTTTCTCCTTTTTTCTCTTCACTTAATGTCAAATTGGGAACTCAGTAAATATGTTAAACTAGTGGGAATTGTTCCTTGTTTAAGGCTGCCTTTGGTCTTTGTTTCTCTTCTCCATGTGTACACTATGAATGTTGAGCTAATCAATCGATAATTTATCGAAAGACACTTAGAATGTTGGGCTCAACACATATCCTCTAATGTGGAAATGAGCCAATGGTCTATGTTGGTGCCAAATGTTTTCCGAGTGAACTAGCCTCGATGCGGTGCTGGTTCACTGTTTCCAGCCTAGTCACAGTTTTCTGACTAATACCATAGTTCTTTAGTTATTGTAATCAGCTTGAGCAGCTGGTATTGTGTTAATGACTAAGGCTGTTAGTAGGAGAGTTTAGAATGATGGACTAATAGAATAAAATGGTAACATTGGTCTCTATGGACTATGGTATCATAACCTCATAGTTTGCCTGATTTCTTGTCAACTGTTTTCCACTTTTTCACAATCAGGCCTTCTTCGTTGTGGGAAAAGTTGTCGTCTCAGATGGACGAATTATCTAAGGCCAGACATCATACGAGGTCCTTTTAGTCCCGAAGAACAGAAGCTTGTCATACAGTTACATGGCATTCTTGGAAACAGGTTAGTTTTTGCCTTGTGTAGTTGCATGCTTAACTTCTAGTATTTCTTGGTACTCGTTTTCGTAGTGTAGAAAACACATGAATAGTCATTAGTATGTGTATCTAGATGGGCTGCAATTGCTTCACAATTACCTGGGAGGACAGACAATGAGATAAAGAATCTGTGGAATACTCACCTGAAGAAGCGCCTGCTTTCCATGGGCATTGATCCTCAGACTCATGAACAGTACTCTGACCCCAATGGACTGCTGAGAAGACCAGCTACCTCACCTTCTGCGCGTCACTTGGCTCAATGGGAAAGTGCTAGGCTCGAAGCTGAGGCTCGTCTTTCCAGAGAGTCACAATTCTTGGTTCCATCATCAGTTGGAAGGTCTGAGACTGACTATTTTCTGCGCATATGGAACTCAGAGATAGGTGAGTCATTTAGGAAATTCAAGAAAGGAGAAAAAAATGCTTGTCAAAGTCCAACCTCTCAAGCATCCACGTGTACAAAGTATGGATCAGCTTCAGGCATTACGACTGAGTTTGAACTCGGTGTTGCTGGTTCACCAGTGACAGGAAGCAACCAACATGAATATAAAGAGTGGAAAATTGGCCAACCATACACAGAAGATTTCTTGCAAGGATCAGACACGTCTAGCTCCAACGCCATGGAAGATTCATCTGAATCAGCATTGCAACTTCTTTTGGATTTCCCTAGTAACAATGACATGAGCTTTCTTGGACATAGTGATTCCTATAGTTTGTATCCCTTTTTGAGTGAAAGCTCATGATCTGCCCTTCACCAGAATATGCAGTGTGCTTCTTTCTCTGATATCAGTAGCTCCGAAACGTCGATTTTCAAAAAAATTCTGCTGGTTATTTTTGTAGCTCCAGCTGTGGAAAGAACACATATTCTAACTCTACTATATATTAATGTCATATTAATAGGGCTATCTCAGTTCCATCAGAGGAAAAGACAAATGCAGTTTCCCTCTATATTTTGTAATAGCAACAGTACTATAATGCATGATATTTTCTAATAGAAATTCAGGACTATGTTTTCTTTCTATATAAGTCATGCTTACATATTACAGTTCTTATTTTTTTGGCCAACCTGAATAGCAGCAAGCAAACAGTAGAAACTTCATGACACAAACTAGGAACACAAAGTGATTCTTGAAAACATTTCAAGATTGTAGTTTCCAGACATTTTATACATAATCTCAGATACAGTATGAAGTATTAGTAGAAACTTCATGACACTTGAAACTTTTCATGAGTGCTTTTCTTACACGAACTAGAAAAACTTGATATGTTTGAAACACCGAATAAAGAGCAACAAGCATGAAAATTCACAAAAGAGAATGATACATTTCATGGCTTTAACATCCAAGGCATCCAATCTTCTTAGGGGCTTGTCCCGTAGCACGATACTTGGCAGCTATCTCCTCTGCTTTAAGAAGTTCTTCTCCTCGTCTCGCTTCAACCATAGCTCTCTTTTCCTCTGCCTCCATGTGAACTGCAGCTACTTTATTTTTAATCTTCTCTGCATATTCTGCCTTCTTTTGCTCTAGTTGTTCCTGCAAAATTTGTAGGAGGTTATCAACAATCACTAAATATTTTCTTAGACAATGATAGATGTCGCATCCAATGCATTACCCATATTTTGGTCAGCATTGGATGACAAAAAACAGTTTCTAAAGTCACAAGCTACTACTAACGTTTCTCGATATGATAAAGGAAATAAGAGTCTTTAGATGACAACCTAGCTTGCAGCCAGAATGTGGAGTATCTCATAAAAGAATATCACAGAATAGTTCAAAATGAGTCATCTTCTACAATATATCATGTTTTGAAGTATTTCCCTGTTCAAAATTATTGAAGAAGCATGTATACTAGATTTCTAGCCAGGTTACCTCAAGTTTCTTCAGTTTAGCTTCAATATTTGCTTTCTTGGTGTTCTCCCATGTTCCAACTGACGAGAGCTTCTTCTCGGCCCTATTCAATAATAAAGTAAGGTTATGACTTAGGTTATTGAATTGGCAAAAGGTTTTCGAGTATAGATATATCAATGTCGGGCACAAAATTTAGAAGATTTCGTACATTTCATTCCATTAGTAAATGAATATCTATACAAATGCTTGCATTTTGAACCAAAAACGGTGGACAAGACCATAAGAACATGTTTAAGATAACAATAAAAATGATAGAGGATGCATAAAGTATCCGCAAACAAATGTTGTGCAACTTCAAAAGTGACGATATCCATATAGGGAATGAAGTTTTTGTCTGTACATTTCTCTTGAATAACACAGCAAGTTAGAAATCTTACTTGTTATTCACCTTGCTTTTCTCACTTTCTTCCCATGCCTTGATATAGGAATTCCTTTTCTCTTCTTCAAGGTGTGCGAGAGCAACATCTGGCGGAAAAAAATGAATGAACTTGTTAACTGCTGAGAGTAAGATGTGACCGACTCTAATAAACACAATCTTTTGCGGTACTTTGTCACATAACAGGATAAGCTCCAACTAAAGTCACCTAAGCCAGCTATTAAATGTAATCTTCATGAAATATTTCAAGATGCAACATAAGCACATTCCTATATACTTAGAAAAGTTTCAAGAACTAATATTGGTGCATACCTCTGTCGAAGGATCCCTTTGAACTTTTCTTTGTTGAAGAGTCAGGCTCTGCCAAAATCAGTAAATGAGAATATATCATCAGTCACAGAATATTTCCCTCGACACACAAGAAGTTCATATATGTGCTTTCTCTACAACTTTTCAATCAGAAATTAGTTACAAAAATCACAGAACATCAAGAATGTGATCAGCCAAGTTAACACCAATGATGCCCACAAGACCTAGCTCGAGTGGCAAAAGGTGGAGGATTTGCAGCTTAGGTGGGAGGTTCAAGCCCCACATCACGCAAAGCTAAACCTGATATTTAAGTGGAGAAGGGTAGAGGGGCGGGCCCGTTACCCACCGAGTTTAAAAAACTGTGATTCCGAAGGGCGGGTACAAACAGATTTCTCGGTTATAAAAAAAAAAACAAGTTAACACCAATGATCTGTTTGAAATGCATCAAATTTTCATCATAACAAGTATCAGAGATACTATTATCAACTTTCTATTTAAATGAAGGTTAGTGTCCGAATTCGTTTGTGTGCACCTCGATAATTCTATGTGGTACCTGCTACCTCCTACAAGTGCCGGTACCAAGTGACTCTACAGTAGGTATCACCTACCCGCCTTCACTACAATCATTATCTACCAACGATTCCCAGAGTACTAATTCTATTGATCAAGGTAAACCAGAGTGGCCATCCACTAATTCAATTGATTAAAGTTTAAACAAGAGTGGCCATCCACTAATTAAGCAAATATTGATTTATTTTTGCCAAAAAGTAAAGGAGAGATGTTGGACCTATTAATGATCTTTAAAAAACAGTATACCAAGTCTTTCCAATAATTCAAAAGTTGTTAGGAGTATAAAGGCATCAAAATTAATTGAGTCCAGCCAGATAGGAACAATACTAGAATTAGATACCTCAACTGAAAATAGATCAATTAATAAAGACAAACAAAAAACAACTCCATCTTCAAGAATTTCAAATAAAACGAAAAAATTTACTTGTAAATTGTAATAATATGTAGTAGCTATATATGGGATCAAAATTCAAATCTATGATTTCTAAAAATTTGACTGCATGTCTGAGGTAAATTAGTTGAGTTAGATGATTTTTCTAGTTTTTTAGAAATTGCAGAGGTATAAACCATATTTTAAAATAAAAAAGTATTAACGTCTAAATATTCTTTGCAAAAAGTATGGCAAAGCGAACTTCTAACTCCAACTACAACTTTGAAAATTCCAAATAAAGTGAAATACTTTTATTTACATATAGGCTATAACTCTATCATTTAATCATATGATTAATCAATGTTATATTTTAACCTTGATATATTACCTAACCAACCATGTTTAACTGATTATGTCTGCTGAAAAATTGACCTAAAACAGAATTGGGCAGTAAAAAAGTTTTATCTTTGGATGCTTTGTGGTCTTCATATATTCAAACAGAAACTTCAACCTTGTCCTTACTATCAAACTTCTCTAAGCATAATACATAATATTAAGTTAATATAAAGGTTTGAATAAAAAAAATTAAAAAAATCTTAGCAGTTCAATTGATTAGATACAAAAATTTAAAAAAATCTTAATAGTTCAGTTAGTTGGCTACAAGTTAGATTCTCCGCACCGTTTCCAATATAGTGTGTTAGACCAAAGATTTAACAATGAATAAACGAAATAAAAGATATCAATAGGGATATATACTACTTAGGGGATGGGAACCAACGATTAATTACCCTAAAACAATTTATACCACCGTAATTTATCTCAATCAGTATGATATAGTATAAATAATGGAATAAATTATCTCAAACATAACAATCAAACGAAACATCAATTTTTATCGCGGTCATACCAATATTTAACAGGCACAAACATCAACAATTTCGAATAATAACATACAAAAATTGAAAACCTTCATCCTCTGAATTAAAACAGAGTTTTTGAAATTTAAAGGAATAATTACTTGTTGGGGGAAGAGTAGCAATAGCTTTAGAGTCATCAGATTTGGCCATGGGAGGAGGAGTTGTTGATTCTGGTTGAGGTTGAGCTGCAACTGCAGTAGCTTCTGCCATTGTTATTGTTGAAATTAAATGTATGTATATAGTGAAAGAAGAAGGAATCAATGAACAAAAAAGCAAAATGGAAATTAGTTGTATAATATCTGGAGATTCTGTTTATGAAACTTTTTGTTGGTTAAAAAGAACGGAAGAGAAGAGTAGTAGCGAAGAAAATTGGATAATTTTGGTATCAAATGGACTCAACGGAGACAGTGTTGGGGACGTGTCCACATGTGGGACTGTCGGCAGACTTCCCTATCAATTTAAATTTCTTTAATTTAACGTATCACGTAGAGCTATCAATATGGGTTTGATTTATTCTATTTGAGTTAATTTATATAAATTTTAAAATTTTATGAATCAAATTAGGGTTAGCCTATTTTTTATGAGTCGAAAAATGATTGGTCTAGTCTATAATTACATGAGTTACAGGCTGATCGGGTTAGTTTTTTTATTTAAAAGTATTTTTTATATATTTTTAAAATTAAATTATAATTTAGAAGTATTATCATAAATATTGAAAAGACAATATTACATGATGTTTTAGTGTTATTTCTTTTTAATCAAATTCATAAATTAATTTTTTAAAAAATATTTATTAAGTTTGATTTTAAGTAAAAACCATAAATAACTAGATAGAAATATTAACATAATTGTTTTCAGATGATCATAGCAAAACACAAAAAATTATGATAATATTTCATAGGTTACGGGCTTATGGCCGATGTAATGCATATTTTATAAACGTAAATTGTATTGAAATTGTAATCATTCAAACTTTAAATTGATTTTGAGTTAAGACTCTTGTTATTTTTAATATTCTATTTTACTTTAATTTTTAATTAATTTTTATTTGGCTCACAGGCTAGCTCTATCCACATCTCTTAAGTCTCATAAATCGACAGAGTTATTCAGGTTGAGCTAAAAAATCCTTTTTCAATTGGACTTAGAAAATTATAGTTCACTCTAATCAAATTACGGGTTAGGCCAGGCTGGCCCAACGAATCTAGCACATATTGGTGACTCTATCTATTTTCATATGATCCTTGCTAAAAATAAATGCAAAAAGATCAATACATAAATAACAAACATTTCTTTTAATTTTACCTTGAGAGTTACTATTAGCTTTGAAAAATAAATTTAAACAACATAGAAAAACTAAATATAGTAATTAAATTATGTTCATTAGTTAATTTAATTAAATTTCAAATAAATTAATTTATGTTCATTTTATTGAAAATTTAATTTTAAGAGGATATGAAATAAAATAAAGTAATAAATTTATCTAAATTCCTCTAGAATTAATTACTCAGAGACACTATAGCTTACAATATTGAATATTTTATCAAATTTTGGTGTATTAAGATACATCCAAATGCATATATTACATGATATGGGTCAAATTCGTTCTAGTTACATTATATCCAAGTAGATACGCATGTATATTAAATGCGTAACAAATCCCGCTCACTCTCTCGGCTTTCTCACATCTCGTTCGTCACTCTCCTATGTATCTGATATTTCAGATACATGTGAATCACATTATATACATGCAAACACACATATTTAGTATGATTCTTTTCTATCTGCAATACATAACAAAATTTTCTCGCTTCCCTCCCTATTTTTAGCGTATCTAATTGAAAAACACATGTACTTTATTGTATAGTTCTCAATATATGATAGAAAATTCTTAATTAATGATAAGATGTATAGTATTTTGAAAATCTAAATAACAACAACAATATATATATATATATATATATATATATATATATATATATTGGCGCAGTTTAATTTTGAAAATAAAGAATAAATAAAATGGATACAGTTCTTTTTAAACTAATTATTGTATGAAACAAGGAAAAACAACAAAATTAAGTTGGACCCGATACTTTTACTTTATTAGAACACATAATCATTATTAAGTACCCTATATAGTAATTGTAATCATATTAATTTGACCAAACTGTCTACATATATATAGATTGAACCTACAAATTAGTAGGTAGACTCAGCTAATCAGTATACCCTATTATAGTGGTTAATTACTTTCATAATAAAATTAATTGTCATATTTTACATTTTGAAAATCAACGTTTTATTTTTAAAAGCTACTTTTTAAATAATTCACATAAACAAAAATAAAATGAGGTTAAATATTCAAAATCATTGAGTTATAAGCTTGGTAGACAACCTTCTTTATCGATTGGTGAAGATCAATTTTTGTTTGTCCTGATACAACATATCTTTGTGGTAATTGATTTTTAACTTTCAACGAAGTTTTTTATAAAAGTTTTCATGTTTAGTGCGTATTTTAGTTTTATATTAAAAGAACTTGTTAAATTCTAGAATATTAATTCTCGTATATTTGTGTTGTATGTATACTTTATGTTTGTTAGTACATTTTTTTTTTTAAAAAAAGAAGAAATAAAATAAAAATTGTGCAAAATATAAGAACTTCAAAATTTGAAGACTAAGCTAAATAAGTCACATAATTCATATAAAAGAAAATCTGAACATTAAAGATACAAACAATAAAAAAAAAGAGCAAAAGAGAATGAAAAATTATTAAAAGTGAAACAAAGGTTTTGCACAACTTAAAAGAAAAGTTAATTGAAAAAACTAATATAAAAAGAATATTTCTTTATCCCAAAAAATATTTTGAGCATTTTAAAGAACAAAACATTATAATAAATTGATAATAGACCAAAGTAAAAAAATATGAAAAATTTCGATGGAAACTAAAGAAAAGTAGAAGACAAAAGAGATTTGTAATGTCACAACTGAAGAATAAAAGTACTAACTCTTTGGAATACAAATTATGTAATTAAAATATTATTATTTAATTAGATATTTAATCATTTCAATTTAAGTGGAAGCGTTAAATAATAATTTAGTTTTGAGATAAGGAGCTCTTCATTTTTAATAATAGTAATAAATATAATATAAATGATGATATAATATATTTATGTTTATAAATAATATTTTGACACGTTTCAAGCTACGAAAAAAAAGAGGAGAGAGAATAAACATAAAGTGATATTTGAAGAAGTTTTAAATTTTCAAAAAATACCTAAACTATGCATGTGTCCTATTACCTTCCTTAATAATTCTGAACTGATATTATTGCATCATTTTTTGTCCATCCGGAATGAAGAGTGTATGCACTCTCTTAAAGAGTGTGAACAAACTAAAAAATAAAATTAATTTTATTTTTACAAAAAATTTTGTTGTAAAATATATTTTCTTATTTTTTATTATTATTTAAATTTTTCTCCTTATTGTGTTTTTTTCTTTTTTCTTTCTTCCTTCTTCTTCAAAATTTCATTGTCGTATTTATTAAAACTTCTCACTTTCAATGTCATTTTTTATTATAATTTCACCTCCCTTTTTTACTTACTATTATTTTATGTCCTTCAAATTTTAAGCTTATTTTGTTTATTTATGCTGATAGTTTAACATTGAATTTGTTTATTCATGTAGCTATAGTGTTGCCACCAATTGATTTTTGTACATTAAATAATTTAACAAAGTGTGGTCGTCGTTGTCAAATCATGAAGAATCCATCATTTTCTTTAATTTACTCTTTCTTTTCCCCCATTTCGCTTTAGAAAGAAAAACTATGCTAATTTTTTCAGCGTACTTTAGTCAGATTTTAATATCGATGTTCAAATAAAAAAAAGGATAGTCTTTATTTATATTATAATTAAAAATAACTTTTAGCGATAATAAATAGACACATTAATAAAGAGTGTTAAATTTTTTACCGATATTAGTTAAGTGTCATTAAATTCAACGTACTTTAGAGACATACAAAAAATGTTAATTGTCAATAAAAATATATATTTAACGACAATTAAACTATTATCATCAATTAAATGTCACTAAAAATTATTTGAGCAAAATTAATAATAGGTTGTTATAGAAGTAGGGGCCAGGGTCGGTATTTTAATTCACAATATCACCACAGCCAATGGAACATCTTTCAGTTGGGATTTATTGAAACATTATATCCATGTCATTTAAAATATTCGAAGAATTTTGTGTGTGTTTTTGAGCTCAACGAAGGGCTAGTCTGAGGGATAAATTTATGACGAAAAAACAATCGTTTACTTTTTAGATTTTTAAACTGACAAACTTCTAAAAAAACGTACACAACTATTATTTAATTTGATACGCTTCAATCTTCTCTGCCTATTGTATTGGTATACTCCAATAAATATCGTTGATACACATGCATGAATTTACCAATTACTCATATAATGTACATTATATCTATATTCTTCATGTGGAAACTGGAATTATAGAAGAAAATCTTTCACTAATTATTGATATTTTTATTTGATCAAAGACGAAAGAAGGATTTGTCATATAGTCTTAGCATTATGGGCAAAAATATCTTAAATATATTATTGGTTTGGACACTCTAAAATTCTATTATTGCCATACTACATTCAAGGGGCTTTTTCATACCATTTTCAACCCATAACATCATTCCGAAGAATTAATCTAAATAGTTGTTCCAACCCTTTAAACTATAAATTATGGTCGGATTTTGATGTATGTACAAAAATATGTATAACAACGTATATACTCGATATATAGTATATTTATACTAACTAGAAAAAATAAACAGTAAAATTGAATGTCTTTCCAACCCTTTAAACTATAAGTTATGGTCGAATGTTTGATATATGTATAATAATGAATATACTCGGTATATAGTATATCTATATCAACTAGAAAAAATAAACAGTAGATTTAATCAGTAAAGGTCCCAAAGCAAAATTCAAGTAGACCTTGTTGGGCCAAAAGTTGATTTGTGAATTTTGCAAGTTGCAATTTTGGAGTTTGAAAGTGTACATGAACATGGGCCCTATTTGAAACAGAGTTTGACATTATAAGCCCATAGAATTATTAATGTTGCGTATATTCGTGTAGTTTAAAATTGTATGGTTGTTATCATCGCCCCATCGGACTACCTTTTTGGTTCTCTAGTCAACCTTCTTACATTGCATTGTTCTGGAAGATTCCATCAGAGTGAATTTTTATAATGCGTTTCTTATGATGGAAAGTATTTTTCTAAAATGTTGGGTAAGTTTGTATTCAATAAGTAAGAAAAGAAATATCATATGAAGAGTATTTATAGGTAATCTAATAAAACACTATGTGATGCGGGATTATATAAGGGGTGAGGGTTCGGTGGGTGATAGGGTTGAGATGGTCAAGGGGTGGGGATTGCGAATGTCGGGTGAGTGGGAAGAGAAAATGAATATGGAATGTGACTAATGAATTTTTTTTTTTTTTTACTTTCATTAGAAAAGTCATTTTTTATTAGAAAAGTTATTTTCCTCATTTTAAAGAATTTTTACGGTATTTTGATTTTTAACCAATCAATGGATTATACATGTGAAAGGATGTTATAAATATTGTGATGTTGCTTAATGACAAACTTTGCATAGAATGACTTTGTCAAAGTCAAATTCTTAATTAATTTTATCTGGAGGCTTAATCACATGTTTATAGTTAAGTTTCACATTAATTGAATTGCTTAGTTTTCACTAAAAGTTAAACAGGCTAATCGGCTTCCAAATTACTTCACACAAAATCCTCCTAAATCCTAAATGGCCCTTTTAAGTAACTTCTAAATATATTGACTAAGTCCTTAATCCTCCACTTGGCTATATTTGCAATAAAATAATACTACACACATATATATTTTAATTCGAGAAGCAAATGGTTTAACATCTGTTATACATATACATTAAAAAATAATTTCGACATCGACTGTGATCCATCCCATTCACAAGTTACAACATTCTACTACATGAAACTTGCTTTTGGTTCACAATTATTTCACTTGTTTTTAAAGGATGTGCATTTTGCATTTTCATTCAATTATTTAGGTTAAAAATCGTGCTTATAATACTCACCTTCACTACAAGCATGAGTAAAAATGTAACGTTAATCACACAAAAAATTCATGGGCATTTATAATTGTGCTTTGAGGTATAATTGTCACTATGATTAATTTGAAGTTTGTAGCTTCGTTGATTAATTACTCTGATCCCCCCCGAGTATCGACCCCTAGCCTAACCAATCTTTATATCAAAAATCATACTAATTTTATCATAGTTAAGTAAAGTTAGGTGCAAAATATGTATTAATTAATTAACTATGGTTTAGTGATGGTAAAAATAAACTATGTAAAAACATGCTTCATGTACTCACAAGTCACAACGTTAATATAAACTGACCACATATAAGTAATCCCGCAAAAGAAAAATTATATATATATATATATTATATCTTGAAATCCTAAATGAAATTAAAAGAAAAATGCTAAGTTACCTTCTTTCAAAATGTATAATTTTGATGTAATAGATGAGGTTGCTCATCTCGAGCTTTTGAATGTGAAAAAATTCTTACTAGAGAGTAGGGAGCACTTCTCTCGAATGAAGCCTTATACGGTATGAATTTTCAAATATAATCAAACTATAATGTTAATATCTAACCGAGGATAGAAAAATAAAATAAAAATATATATGATTCTAATAAGGGAACTGGAACATCAAAATTTGTCAAAACATTAATTAATTACTGTTATTGTACTTTAGGCCTCATATATAATAGGGGAAGATAACTGGCCTAATTATAAGGATTGTACCAAGTGGGTAAAAATAATTACTATGGGATTTATATTATTAGTACTTATTAGTGTTCAGATTGGAGAAAAATGAAAATAAGAATTTTCAAAAGTAGCTTAATTAGTCTCCAATTTTAATTATCTTCTTTAAAAAAAAAAAAAACAGTGGCAATTAAATACATTTAATTTTCCCTTTAGAATAATAAGTAGGTCTATTGCCAAAAATTGGACTCAGTCAGATTTGGACGTATACTTCACTTCACAATCAAGACTTTTCTTAATTACTCTGTTAGCTAGGCCCTAGCAAGCACATTTTCTTTAAAGTTTGGCGTGGAATTTTCTTTTTAAATTAAAAGACGAACCTAGTAGTTAAGTAGATTTTGCTCAAATAATATATTTGTGTTAAAAAGCTTATTAAGTATATATAAAATATCAAATCTAGAATCTAGTTATTAATTGGGATATTGACGCTCATGTCGTAAAAAAATTAGAGCGCGCATATATGTCCTTCATTCTTACGAAAAACTAATTAGGAACACGTGATTCATTTGGTTCTTTTTATTCTTGCTCGAGCTGGATGATTTAAAATTATCATGTCCAGTTCCCTCGGGGGATGGATCTATAAGAATTCACCTATCCCAATAACAAAAAAAACCTGACTTGAATGATCCTGTATTAAGAGCTAAATTGGCTAAGGGTATGGGTCATAATTATTATGGCGAGCCCGCATAGCCCAATGATCTTTTATATATTTTTTCAGTAGTAATTCTAGGTACTATTGCATGTAATGTAGGTTATCCGTAGATATAATTTTCATTAAATGTTAAATCTGTGGATAAAATTATGACACACGTACGTCCGTTGATATAAATGGTATATATGCTCTAGTTTTTAGATCGCAGGACATCTTTATCCTAGAAATATGATGGAGAGTATTACATACCGTTTACGATAATTTAGGGCTATATTTATTCTTTTTTTCCTTATTTATATCATATAAAATTTAAAACCCATAAAATTAAAATTCTGACTTCGACTCTAATTGGTTACATACAATTGCAAGGAAATTAGCATAAATAAATTTGTGGGTGCTAAATAATGTGTTTGCCTTAGGTCTTCTTTCGACACTTTAAGAAAATCCAAGCTTAATTATCCAACATCCATATAATATTTGTCAGTTTCAACTTATCACAAAATTAAGTAACCCCATAACACATGTGAGGGACTAATACTTTATTCTCTCATTAATTATTGTTATTATTATTATTATTATAATTTCTCTTAGCTTGATGAATATTCCTTCAAACAAAAGCCATTAATTTTGGTAACTTACTTACTATATATTAATACATACTGATTCACTTCTCTTGTGAAGAAAACCTACACCTCTTCTCTTTTACACCTCCAAAAAAAAAAAAAAAAGTCACCCAAATTAAAAAAAAACTTATATTATATTATTAAGTGCATTGCAAATATATATATAAGTTGTGGCAAAAATCATGAAAGAAAAGAATGAATTCTGGCTAAGGCCAGCATTTCAAAACAATTCACCAAAATGGAAATATTTCAAGAAGAAAACTACAACAAAATTAACGAAATCGTTGACTATATTCTTCTTTCTGCTCGTAGTTTCTCTCTTATTTTTCGCGGGATGGTTTGATCGCGTAAGTTTCCATTCTCCTTTTCATATATGTTTTTACTTCTTTTTTTTCGTAAATATTTTTTAGATCAACTTGCGCGTACCTTCACTTTGTTTTGTTTAGTACTTTCTCCTTTTATTACCTTAAATGTCATTTTAATGCATTTGAAATAAATTGCGTTAAAAGACATGTAAGCAACTTAATAGCTACCTTCTAGTCAAGTTAATGAGTTTGATATTGAACCTCTGCCTCATACTCTCTTCGTCTCTATTTAGTTGTCAAAATTTAGAAATGACATACACATTAAGATAATAATAATTAGCATAGTAAAGTTACAATTTTACCCTTATTAATTATGGTCTCAAAAAGGATGAATTAAAATTTGAAAATTTTCAAGAAGTTTAAATGAGGGTATAATAGAAATTTTTTTTGTCCTTTCTTAATTTGTCAAAATAGACAAGTAAATAAAGACAACTAAAAGAGAAAATCTGAACAATTAAATAGGGTCAGTGGGAGTTTTTTTTTTCTATTTTAAAAATATATTAAATTTTGGAGAAAGGACTTGATAATTGATTACCTTTGATATACATAAAAAGTATGATGCAAGTCGGTCTATAAGTTCGATAAAATTCAGTAACTCTAGCTCAAATAAATAATTTATCAAGAATTCAATAACTTATCTTTTTTTCTGAAATTGTGAACTCATAAATTCAAACTCATTGACTATATCCTTTGACAAATTTAAGAATGAATTAAGCAACCTTTTTTTTCTTTTTTGTTTATGGAAATAAATGCATGACAACTCTTTTTATTTCTGCCTTTTTGTGCTTCTTTTAAGTTACATTCTTAGAGCCTGTTTGGCTCAGCTTAAAAGCTGGTCAAACTGACTTAAAAGCTGGTTTTTGACTTATTTAACTGTTTGGCAATACTCAAAATAGCTATTTTAAATTTAAAAAAACCTTATTTTAAGCCAAAAGTTAAAAGCTGGGGTAGGGGTGCTTTTTTTTTTTTAGCTTATAAGCTGTTTTAAGTTGACCACATTTTTATGTTTTTCCCCTTAATATTTTTATACAATCTCTAAATTACTCATATAATTCTAACATCTCTTTCTTCTATTTTTCCCTTTTCACGTTTGGCATAACAACTTCAGCACTTTTATCCAAACGCATAATTGCTTATTTTAAAAATAAGTTTCAACACTTTCAAAAGTACTTTTTTAAAGCTGTTTTTATTAAGCCCATCCAAACGGACCTTTAATTATAGAAATGTAGTGTTGAGTTCATTCAACTAGTTTATCAACATGACTGAAATATACACATCATATACATTTTGTTAAACTAGTTGACCAATCGAAGTGTTTAGGATCGTAATTATCCTATTTAAAATTCCCAATGAGTTTTATTAATTATTATTTCTTTAAATTTGTGCAGGCAAAATACACTAATCATTTCTACAAAAAATTAGCAACCCCAACAATCCAACCTCAAATTCTTGAATTCCCTTTGGATTGTAATGCATGGAATCAAACCAATAAATGTCCAATAAATTACCCTACTTCTTATAAACCCTTAAAACCTAATACCTCAACATGTCCTGAGTATTTTAGATGGATTCATGAAGATTTAAAGCCATGGAAAGAGACAGGAATAACTAGAGAAATGTTGGAGAAAGGGAAAAAAAATGCACATTTTAGGTTAATTATATTAGATGGAAAAATTTATGTTGAAAAATATAACACAAAGAAATTTATACAAACTAGACATTTGTACACTATGTATGGAATTGTACAACTACTAAGGTGGTACCCTGGAAAATTACCTAATTTGGAGATCATGTTTGATACCGATGACCGGCCGGTCGTCCGATCGAAAGACTACCGGAAACCTAACTCCGGCCCACCACCGCTGTTCCGATATTGTTCAGATTGGCATAGTTTAGATATTGTCTTCCCGGATTGGTCGTTCTGGGGCTGGTACTTAATTACTATCTTTCTTTATTTTTAACTATACTGAAGTTCGTTATTTTTATCTGTCTTTTAAGATTTTACACATAATTTGAATCTTTTTTTCCTTTTTTTCTTTAAAAAAAGATACGCATATTTCATGAAATTGTTTTTTTGGTCTTGCTAGAGAAATAAGACAAAACATTGTAGTGTGTTTGACGTAAACGATTGAATTTTTGGTTGAGTCTTTCGAAGTACTACTCTTTTCGTTTAAAAAAAAAGACCTAGTTTAACTTAGAAACAAATTTAAGCAAAAAAAAAAAAGAAGATTTTTTGATCTTGTGATTCTAAATTAAAGTCATAAAAAATGTACCAAAATGTCCTTTAATCTCATGGACTTAAATATGTCACATGAAAAGTTAAAGTTAAAATTTTGCCAAACAAAGAATTTGAAACACACTAAAAAGGAAATAAAGTCATTCTTTTCTGAAATTAATTATGTTTTCTATTGTCCTAACTTTGCTGGCAAAATTAATTATAAATATAAAACTCATATAGTACAAGAAATTAAACGTTGACTATTGAGGCTCTGATTAAAAAATTGTTGACTCATTAGGACATGATTATCATTATTTATGGTTAATTATTATTTTTGTAGGGCTGAGACAAATATAAGGCCATGGAGAAGTGTGATTAAGGAGATAAAAGAAGGTAACAAAAGAACAAAATGGAAGGATAGGGTACCCTTTGCTTATTGGAAGGGAAATCCACATGTTACACCCATTAGAAAAGATCTCATCAAGTGTAATATTACTGACAAACAAAACTTTAATACTCTCTTATATGTCCAGGTTTGTACTCTCAATTTGACTTCTCAAAATTTGCATCTATCGTAAAAGTTAGTCTCTGAAAATATAATTTATCTAATATCGAGTTTGGATGGATCATCATTTATTTGATTATTTATCAATTCAATGCATCTAAATATGTTTAATTAAAAGTTATGTTAATCTGGACCAGATATAAATTCCAAAAAGATCATAAGAAATCTTTGTCAAAAAATTTAAATGAAAAATCTTTTTTGTTGAAGTATTGACCAAACTAAGTCATTATATAAAACAATTCACCAAAATAATATCGTATTTCACAATATCGTTTTAGGGTATATTTTATTTTTTAAAAGCTGACGGCGTTAGGTTGATATACGTTACTCATAGTAACGTTTTACTCCTAAAACGTTACTGTGAGTAACGTTTTAGAAGTAAAACGTTACTCAAAAAAATGTTTTAGGAGTAAAACGTTACTCACAGTAACGTATATCAATCTAACGCCATTAGTTTTTTAAAAATGAAATATACCCTAAAACGTTACCGTAAATACGTGTATACTAGTTTTGTAAAATTTTAAAAAAAACATATTATCTTAATAAATTATTTTATATAATGACTTAGTTTGATAAAAAAAATCTTTTTTTTTGTTACTTCGATATGTTATATAAACTATAATAAAGAAAAATATTTTAAATTATTAGTTTTTTTTAATTAAGTAAATTTAGAAAACGACTTGAATGTATTTGGACTTGACCCATTATTTTGTCTATCTTGACGTTACTTTCAACTCATGAACTAATTTTCTAGGAATTGGACAATGACTCATTTGTTGATTCAATCCATCTTACTCTCTCCAATATTAGCCCTTAGCGACCCATTTATCAATTATTAATTTTTATTTCTTCTCTTTCTTTTTGTTTTTTATACGAAAAATAAAATAATAGATGGTGGTCTATTCTAAATCAATTTTATTACTTTTGATTCATAACTTATAATACTGAAATCTTAAATATAGTTTAACTAGTTATCTACATAAATTTTCACGTTAGCTCGATTTTCCACCTTATAATCAACCGTTCAATAACAAATCCTCAGGACTGGAATGATCAATCCAAAAAGGGTTTCAAGGAATCAGATCTTGCAAATCAATGCACCCATAGGTATTGCCATATTTCTATTTTATAGTCTCCTTTAATTAAAACAAAAAAAAAAATAGCTTTGAATTTTGTTGGGGTGTAGATTGTTATAATTGAAATATTTGTTGTGGGTTGATTGCAGATATAAAATATATGTGGAAGGATGGGCATGGTCAGTAAGTGAAAAATACATTTTGGCTTGTGATTCACCAACATTGTACATAAAACCTCGTTACCATGATTTTTTCATGAGAGGAATGATTCCTCAAAAACATTATTGGCCCATTAGAGAAAATAATAAATGTGGTTCCCTCAACTTTGCTGTTCAATGGGGCAACAATCACACTCACAAGGTACAATTACTTATTTATACTCACTTACATTATTAAATACATGTATATCGTCAGTCGATAAGACTTGAAGGGGAGCCTTGCAGCAACAATAGAGTTACATTATCTCCGAGTGACCTAGGTCACATGTTCGGACCGTAGAACAAGCAACTACTAATTATGTTTGTATTAGGATAGAGTGTCTTGCATCATACATTTTTGTTCACCAGGCTGTCCGTAGTCGATAAAACCTAAGTTCATTGAGTAAATGACTCATTCTTTTAACAAATTTTTAAAATATTATTATGTTGTCAGGCAGAGGCAATTGGAAAAGCAGGAAGTGATTTCATTCATGAAGATATGAAGATGGAATATGTATTTGATTACATATTCCATTTGTTAAATGAATATGCAAAGTTGCAAAAATTTGAACCAAAAATTCCATTAGAGGCAGTTGAAATATGTTCAGAATCATTGGCATGTACTTCACAAGGTATATGGAGAAAATTCATGGAAGAAGGGTTAGAGAAATCTCCTAGTTATACAAATCCATGTACACTTCCTCCACCTTATGAACCTCAAGAAATCAAATCATTTGTTGAACAAAAGATAAAAGCCACACAACAAGTGGAGGCATGGGAAAATGACTTTTGGAGTAACCAAAACAACAAGCAATTGTTATAGCTAGGGACCTTTTATGCAACTTATAAATACATAATATATGTTAGTTATGTTGTACTTGTATTTTAGAAAAAATATTAACTTAATGTATTGATAATTTGTTACTGTAGATCTTTTTCTACCTAGCTCTCATCTTAATAATTTATAAACTTCCAAGTAGAGTTTAGTTAGTAGCTCTCTCTCTATATATACACATACAAGCTGTGTGTGTTACATTTTCAAATATTGGTCGATTCGGATATTTTGTTCATTTTCATTTGATTCGTTTTTTATATGTTCATATTTAACTCATTATAATAAAAATAAATTTATTGGCAATAAATATGCATATTAATCAAGAGTGTTAAAATCTTTATAAGCATTAGTTAATTATTGCCACTAGATTCAATATTGACATTTACAAAGAATATTAACGGTCACTCACTACAACAAAAATAACATTTAATTAGTGGCAATAAATAGACACATTAATAAAGAGTGTTAAAGCATTTACCATCATTAGTTAAGTGTCATATACAAAAAGTGTAAGTTGAACGCTAAAGATACATATTTAGTGGCAGTTGAGTTATTGTCGTTAATTAATAGTCACTAAAGATCATTTTTTATGTAGTGACTGAAGATACATATTTAGTGACGATTAAGATGTTGTCATTAATAAATTGTCACTAAAGATCATTTTTGATATAGTGACTTGACGTGCACGTGTTTCTTTAGACTATACGTTTACGTGATTATTATTATTTTTTTTAAAAAAATAAAATTAAATTAAAAAAATCTCCAATATTTCTAAGAAATTCGAAGCAACACAATTAATTAAGAGAATCCTTATTATTCTTTTCCACCAAATGTTGCTCTTTTAATGGAGCAAACAATTATATACCTCATATTTAATTTGAAGAAATCAAGATTCACCCCACATGGGAACAAAATGCTAAAATTTCTCAACCATTAATAAAGTTTATGCAACAAGAGGGCATGTAGATATATATAGAAAAAAAACACAATCATATTTTGTTTACTAAATATAAACATTTAAGGATTGATATATCATATATATATATACACTTTTGATCTTGCTTGAATATATGAATATGAAGAATTCATATAAAGCTAAAATACTATTATTTAAAGATTTTATCTTTTTACATCCCAAACAATTAAGAATGTTTACCAGGCAGCGTATCACTTCTTCAATTAAAACAACTATTGGATTCTGTATAATTCTTTTATCCATTTTAGCTCTGACAATTCAATGGATGAATATAGTAAGTATCATCATAACTCGAACGTGTATAACGTGACACTGTTATAGTGGATAAAATTCAGTGATAGTGAAATTAACAGTGTTTTTTTTTAAAAAATTCTTTTTCAGTCTGTGGAAACAGGATCCTTGGAAAAGAGTAATAAAGTTAATATTTTCCCTGAAGTTTCTTGCTCTATAAAATGTCCGCGAGTTTCACCAAGGAAGCCTAAGTTTATGTCATCATCTGAGTCGTGCCCTGAGTATTTTAGATGGATTCATGAAGATTTAAGGCCATGGAAAGAGACAGGGATAACGCGTAAAATGGTAGAAAAAGCACGAGAAGTAGCTCATTTTAGAGTAGTTGTAGTAAATGGAAGAGTGTATTTTGAGAAGTATAAAGCAACTTTTCAAAAAAGGGATATAGTTACATTGTGGGGGATATTGCAGCTTCTTAGTTTTTATCCAGGCATGTTACCTGATTTAGATTTAGTTTTCGAGTGTGGTGATCAACCAGTAACACAAAGAAGTGATTATGGAAAATCAAAGGAATCAGTTCCACCACCATTGTTTCATTACTGTGGAAATCGATCGAGTTTTGATATTGTTTTCCCTGATTGGTCCTTTTGGGGTTGGTAAACAACATATACTTATATCTATTTCAAGTTTTTGTTTTTGAATTAGTATGTGTTGAATTGTATAAGAAATGGTTTTGTTTTTTGGTACTTGTGTAGGCCTGAACTCTCCATAAGGCCATGGGATAAGTTGGAAAAAGATTTGCAGCATAGCAATGAGATGATTAAGTGGACAGAAAGGGAGCCTTATGCTTATTGGAAAGGGAACGCAGTGTTAGGCGAAGCTAGACGTGACCTTATGAAGTGTAACGTCTCTGGGAAGCAGGACTGGAATGCTCGAATTTATGGCTTGGTAAGTGTTAACTCTGTGCATTTCATTTCAACATGCTGAAACTTGCAAGTTTAGGTTCTACGATGCTGAAAAGTCGAACATTATTTCATACTATGCTATGTTTGATAAGTTGATAATGATCTTTTTTTCAGCAATGGGCTCTCGAACGCAAACAAGGCTATAAAACCTCAGATTTGGCCGCTCAATGCACTCATAGGTATGCTGGCAATCTCTCAGAAAGATTGTTTTTTTTTCTGAATCTTTCGTTATCTTTGAGGTTTTGAATTGTTCTCAACTCATTTCTGTTGGACTAATTTTGACATGATGAAACAGATATAAGATTTATGTTGAAGGGCTAGCATGGTCAGTAAGTCAAAAGTACATTTTAGCCTGTGATTCTGTGGCTCTGCTCATAAATCCCCACTACTATGATTTCTACACAAGGAGTTTGCTGCCAACAGTCCATTATTGGCCAATAAATGAGAAAGACAAATGCAAATCCATCAAGTTTGCAGTAGACTGGGGCAATAAGAATGCAAAAAAGGTGACATTCTCTACCAATCTTGTATTACAATCATTTGATGATAATCTAACGCGTTCAAGTGCACCGACTTGCAACAGGCACAAGAAATAGGAAAAACAGGCAGCAAATTTGTACATGAGGAGCTACAAATGAAGTACATTTACGACTATATGTTTCATCTTTTAACTGAATACTCCAAGCTTTTGAAATATAAGCCCACTATACCTAAAGATGCTGTTGAAGTATGTTCCGATACATTGATTTGCTCAACGAAAGGAATAAGAAAGAAGTTTAGGGTACATTCCAGGATTAATAATGTTTCATCTTCAGAGCCATGCACCATGCCCCCTTCCTGGAGTCCTGCAGATCTCCAAAATTTTATCGATAGAAAACAGAATCTCACAAAACAAGTTGAACTATGGGAAGCAGCTCAAAGTATTTGAAACTTTCCACATCAAGGACATAGTTTTTGCTTAAGCTATCTTCCTTCCCATGTTGAAAAGTATATACTTATGAAGAAGCACTGTAAATCAGCTATCCTCAAGATATGTATGGCAGAAAATCTTTGTTCTTTATCGTCCATCTATATAGAAAAATGTTCATTTGTTACATAGATATTGTGCAATCAAAGTTCGATTAGAGTATCTGCAACTATACTAATCCTGCTACGAAGTAGTATCCCCTAATTCAATAAGAAATTGGCAAACGCTGGAGAAACATCTTTTAGTGCACCAGCACTCATCAAGTACATCACACATTTGTACCTAATCCAAGTTATAAGATTAAGCTTATCTACTCAAATCAATTATCTAGCTTTAATTTTGAGATAACAGTTATATGTTTTGAGTCTTGATCTTTATATAAATGTTCTTTGTCCTTCTGGAATACAAATCAGATAAAACGTTGAGTTGAATATTCAAAATGATTCACACTAAACAGTCTCCACCCTGGTTTCCGATATTATTTACATAATCAAAGAAGAACAAAACTTTCTTGTGATTAGTATCAACTTTACATAACCTGCACTTGGTTTAGTGAAATGAATCTTGATTAGCTCGTGAAAACGGGGTATTGTGGGAGAGCAATACAAGCGTTAGTTTCTTGAATAAAATAAATTTTGGTTTTCTGATCTCAGCTACTTTAGAACTTCCAAAACAGGATCAATGTGAAGCTTTATGCCTTAACCAATCTAGAGGAAACTTGTTTTCGATTTTTTTTTACATAATAACAAATATTTAAGAGTTTGCAGAAGCAAAAACAACACGGAAAAGGAAAGAAAAAAACATGAACAAAAATTGAACTGAATATAATTAGAAATCAGGATTACATGTCATTGTCACACATGATCATATCTATAGTGTACAAACAAAAATCTTAAACAAACGTCTTAGACAAGAAAGCGTAAATGAACAAAAATTACTCAAACCCCATCAAGAAAAAGGGCCTATAACATATGTTTTTTTTAACTAGTGCGTTGATAATAGGCCCCAACAGTGTAGAAAGAATTCAGAGAGCTCTGCAAATGAAGGTATCCAAGCTCATTTCACTTGGATCAGTAGCCTGCAACTCAACCTGAACACCATCGAATTCCCTCCTGAATCTGTCTTTCGAGCTTGCATACAACATCTTACTTCTTACCCTTGCTGTTTCTGGTGACCTACATCCTCAATAATATGTCAAATCACATCAACAAAAATTTGAAAACCATTAGTATTATCGAAAAAGAATAATAGTCGAGTAGGGGTACCAAGCAATGAAGAAGATCTTGCTCTTCTGGACATTTTCATTAGTAGTGAAATCATAGTCAAAAACAGCATAGCGGCATTCATTGGGAGGCAAGCTATTAGCAAGATCATCATGAGTTTCTGCCTGTCCACCAACCTTCTCAACAACAACTTGCTGACCATCAATCTTGAACACTATGTATCTATGGTTCCTTTTTGCTTTCAACTCCATGAATTTCAGCTTGCACTCATCACTCACTGCTATCCCTGATGCCGAATTCGCCTAATACATCCAACAGTTCACATGCACACACATCCAACCAAACACAGATTAAACCTTCATTAGTCTAACCATATACACTTCAATTTCCACATTATTCGTTCAAACAAACATTAGGCATACACTTTTTGAAAATAGATTGTAAAATTCGTATCTTGCATAGTTTACGCGATAAAATGTAACAGGACACATAGCAGCTAACCTCCCCTACTTTTCTGATCACAGTTTATAAAAATAATTTGATCATACTATTCCCTTTCAAACAATATAGTAAGTCTCATATGTTTTTGTTTGTCTGTGAAAGATTATTTGTTTCATCTCATGGGATTGTATCATAAGTCTCAACCAGTGGTGTACGCAGAATTTTTTTGTTAGCTTTATAGATTTGGACACACAAACTACAGCCTAAGGAATTCCAGAGTCAAACCAATTCAGGTACATGCAACTTTGGTTTTAGCGATGTCACCTTACATTATATATCCTAAAAAAAAATTCGACAAAGCAGTGTCACGTAACGCTTGAGCCTTCCTAAATCTGCCACAAGATGCAACATGAAATCACCACATTCAGTATTTGATCATAATATTGGATTTATCTGAAAGAGGGAGCTTTGACATAATTGTTAAAGTTGATGTCATGTGACCGACCACAAGGTCACAGATTTGAGCTGTGGAAACAGAAGAGCTTAATGCATCAGACTGTACTTTTCAGTATTGATTTTATCTTTAAATAAAAAATGAGAATAGTGATCATATCATATATGTTACAAAAAAAAATTGCATAAAATTATTAAAACAACAACAAGAGATACATATTAAATTGTGCAAAACATACCATTTTGGATAAGTGGCGAACAATGAAGCTTCAAAAACAAATGAAAAAAAAAAAGAAACAAACTTAAGATAAAAAGAGAGAAGTAGATCTGTATGGAGATAGATGTTTTGATTTGGGGAAAAAAAGCAAATGTAGAAATGTTCAAAGGGCTGAGAGCTCTTCTAGGACAATAACACAAGTGTTTGTTCTTTCTTATATTCATCCTATAATTTTGGATTAACAAATAATATACTCATAGTCGTAGAGCCAGAAATTTGTTTCGCTCACTAAAAACAATATCACATTTACTATATAAACTTATGTTAAGAATATTCAATAGTATGTATAAAATTATTTTATTTTTACTCTTTTCATATTGCATCATTTTACGCCAATGGAAATTATTGAACCTGCTACATAATTTAGAATTTTAGACTATTAATATATTTGGAATAATGGTTTTGTCATAAAAGGCTAACATCGTCTCGAACTCACCTCTATTTTACTCTCCATTTTTTTATATTTGAAGAGTAAATAGAAAATGCTCTCTCCAATCCTTCTTCATATTACTCTATATACTCCATATAGAGAGAGAGAACTACTATTTACACTCTTTATTCTATTTTATTATTATTTCCATTACTTTTCAATTAACATATTATTTTAAATATAATTTCATTAATTAAATATCTAATATTAATGATTTTTTTAAATGTAATACTATTTTAAAAAATATATTATCTAATATATACTATTTTAATTTCAACTAATATCTTTTTAATAATTTTCACCAGTAATAAAAATTTTATTTTACTATTAATTTTCCTTATAAAGAATACACAATTGAAATGATAAGATGAAAAAATTAATTTAAATACAAATAACAATACAATACATAACATAATAATTTAAATACAAAATAAAATACAATACATAACATAATAACTGATTCGCAATGAAACAAGAATCATGTCGAAAAGATGTGAAACCTGCATTCGGAGTTTTGCAATTATTGCAAGACCGTCATATTTTTGGAGAAAGGAAGTGTTAACATGATATAATGACTATGTATATTATATTACACAACGTGATAATTGAGGACGTGATCTTAATGCACTAATTCAAGATGTCGTAGAGGCTTCAACTGCAATAACAGAAATGGTGGTAGATGAAAATCTCCGATTTGAGACATAATAAAATTAAGGACAAAATGTTCATTTTGAACTCCGTAATAAATTAATAGAGCATTTATGGGAACATCGTAATAATTCAAAAATTGAGTGCTTATGTAATCGTATTTTACTTTTATTTGAATTTATTCATTAATTTATATATTATATAATATTTTTGTGCAATTAATGATATTTTAAAATTTAGAATAAAATATAATTTATATTAAATAAAAAAATTTAAAAATTCAAAATCTTATCACATGATATTAAGAAGAGAGAGAAAAATTCCTTTTTAGAGAGTAAAATAGAAAATTGAATTAGAGTTAGTTGTTGAAAAAATAGAAAAATCTATAATTGGAGAGTAAAATAGAGCGTAAAGTTTGAAGTGCCAATAATGTAATAACTCTGTATTTTTAGGGTTAAAAGTGGAACGCGACAATCTGTCACATCCTTTAAGCGACCAGACATTTGTCATTTTCAGTCAAATGGACCACTCAGGGCCCGTTTGGATGGGTTTAATAAAAGCAATTTTAAAAAAGTACTTTTAAAAGTGTTGAAACTTATTTTTAAAATAAAGCAGTTATGCGTTTGGATAAAAGTGTTGAAGTTGTTATGTCAAACGTGAAAAGGGGAAAATGGAAGAATGAAATGTTAGGGTTAATATGAGTAATTTGGAGATTGTATAAAAATATTAAGAGCAAAAAGATAAAAATGTGGTCAACTTAAAAGATCTTATAAGCTTAAAAAAAAAAATACCCCTACCCGAGCTTTTAACTTTTGGCTTAAAATAAGTTTTTTTTAACTTAAAATGAGTTACTTTGAGTATTGCCAAACAGCTAAATAAGTCAAAAACCAGCTTTTAAGCTGAGCCAAACAGGCTCTGAGTTAGGCCGATGCTACGTATTCCTTCTATTTTAATTTGTCTATTTTAATTTATGTGATATATTTCTTATTTAATAATATTATTTTCATTTTAAATTGACATATTTATTAAAAAAAATATCAATTAACATTGTCAGTTTATTATTTTATTTCTATTAATTAAGAAATAGATAAATTAAAAATAGATAAATAAAAAAAATAGATAAATAATTAATACTAAAATGACTTTAATAAGAATAATTTAATAAATATAACAATTTTATTTATTTTCTAAATTTTGTATTATGTAAATTAGGACGAAGGTCCAAGGAAATAACAGTAGTATGACTTTTTATTATTTGAAGGTTGCCCTGCCATCAAATTTCCAGAAGCGAATTAATTGTATTGCAATACGAGAAATTAGTTGCTATTATAAATATGATTAAAAGCTTCTTAAATATAAATTAGAAAATATCATTATCATTATAAGAGAAGAATAAACGATGAAATATTGAAATGAAATAAAGATATTGAAGATAAAGCTGATTATAAAATATTAGTCACATTATAAGTGTGTATTAAAGAAAAATTCTATAATTAAGCAGATATTTGACATTTCAAAATCTACTCTTAAAATTTATAACGAAATGTATCCTAAAATATCTAGATATATTATTGTCTATCCAATTATCACCATTTTAAAAAAAAAAATTGAGATTAATATAAAAATTTGTAATCCCCTCTGAATATTTATTTATTTATTGTTCTTAAATCTTATTTATGAAAAAACACATTTAATTGGTGAAAATATAGAAAACCATCAAAACCAAACCACTACTCTGAACAAACTTAAAAAGACTACTCTGTTGGTATTTCCTTCTTTTAAATTAATAAGTACTCTCCTTTTTTTTTATATGATTTTATTTAATTTGATATAAAAATTTAAAAAAAATTAAAAAAAAATATTTTTTAAAATAAATTATATATATTTTTGTGATCATTAATCACCTAGTAAAAATAAAATAAAAATTTAAAATTTTGTTATTATTAATATAAAATAAAATAAATAAGATCGACTAAAATATATATATATATAAAATTCCTTGGCAGGCCAGTCAGTCAAAATGAATGCTTTTATTTATTTAAGACATTAAATCAAGTCCACCCGCAGGATTATTAAAAATGGGGTAAGTGAACTGCTTAATTTGCCATGCGTTTCATAATAAAATCTGTCTAATCATCCTTATTTTTAGAAAATAAATAGAATAAAAAATCCCTTCAAATTTGTATATGTTAAAAAAAAGTTTGGTAAACCTTAACTCAAATGATACTACACGTACCTTATCTCAAATGATACTACATGTATTGTTTGATACAAAGATTAATAATATTAAAAATAGCAATATAAAAATTTGTAATGTAGAAATTAATAATGCGAAATTTATTTTTATAAAGTGTTCGGTTCATTATATTTTGTGATGGATTAAAATTAAATTAATTTTTTTTTATTATACCCTTGAATCGATTATTTAAGAAAATACACAAGTACCCCCTCAATCTATGTGTATCGAAATCTCAGACACACATTTATATTATACTAAGGTCCTATTACCCCCTCAATTTATTTTATAACTATTTTTCTACCCCATTTCGACCTACGAGACACTAACTTTAAAAAAAAATCAACCAGCGTTGGACCCACAAGATAGTGTCACATAGGCTCAAAAAGAATAGAAATTTATTAATAAAATAAATTTAAGGGTGATATGATATTAAGTTTGAAGGTAATCATGGATTAGTGTGGTTGAGAAAGATTATTACTAGAATTTATCTCAATTTATTATTGATATAATAACAATATGATTTAATTAAGATAAACACTCAAATCTCAATAAGTACTTGTTTGATTTGATATCTAGTGGTCGGTGTTTTACCAGGAAAAAAATTGTCCATTTTCGTTCTAACCGCGTTGACGCAAAAAAATGGAAAAGCTACAAAAAAAAAAAGATATGATTATGTTAAACACTCATATAATATGATATGATAATATGACTTAGAGCATGTTTGACACGGTGCTAAAAACGGTTTAAAAAAGTGTTTTTTTATAAAAAATAATTTGCATTTGATTAATTTATTTAAAAAAATGTTTTCATAAATAAATTATGTTCGATTAATTTCTTAAAAAATGTTTATGAGAGATAACTTACGAAAAATAACAAGTATTAATGTGCTTTTAAGATTATTTTAAATATCTTATTATAAAAATTTTAATAAAATTTTATTTTATTGAATTAAAATGTTAATATTTAAATTTTCAATCAATATTATACATTGATGAATAAAAAATATATTGCTATAATATTAACATAATGATTTAAATATAGTTAAAAATATTAAAAAATATAAATTTAAAAATCATTTCACAAACTAAATAACTGCGTACGAAGAACTCAACACAAAAATAAATAAATATAAGAAATATATTAATATATAATATGACAAGGATATTTTGATTCTACTCCCATAGTTTTTTTTCAAGAAATATAAATTTTTAGCATTTTTCTAACAATAAAAAAATTGACTTCAAACTTTACTAATCAGCCGCACACCTTATTTTATCAAAATAAGTATTTCATAAATATTTTTTTTTGTATTTTAAATTCAAGCGCATACATTCTGTACAATGAAAATTATTTACTTACAAGTTACACCCTCTTAGGAGATGTGTATCCGAAAGTAAATATATTATTAAAATATAATTATTAAAGAAAAATTACAACTTTTTATTAATAAAACATTTATTGTTCATGCATTTGATTTTTATTTTTTTTTACAAAAAAAAAACTGTTTTTGGACATTTATTGTTTGAAACTCCAAAGAAGAAATGAACAAAAAATATTTAATAAGATATAGTACGAATTGGTAACTACTAGCAATAATTTCTTGCCCCTTAAATACGTTTTTATTTAACTATATAATGTTTATCTCTTTTTTTATTATTATTATTATTATTATTATTTATCTTTCTTAGTTTAAGACTTCAGTTTTTATTTAGTCTTTCGCTTTAAATTAAATATATGAAATTTTATTTGTATAAAATGTGTCAATACTTTTTAGAAAAGTAGGAATAACATTAATTGAGGTGTAACCATGTAAAGTAAAGAATTTTCCTAATATGAGAGATATGCACACTTTTGAGCGGATGATTTTTTATCATTTGTTTTAATGTATTTACGGGCGTAGCTATATGATTTTTTTTATAAATTGGACATTATTGATATAAATTATTTCACGTATATAAATAAAATTATATATAAAGTGATTAAATAATATAATGTACACGTCTTTAACACAACAAGATGTTGCAATTTAGTGATTTAAAATGTCTTGAAAGAGCCAAATCTTTAAACGTTTGTAAGTTCAGATCTCGCTAGATTTTTTTCATGTATATTACGTAATTTAATTTTAAAATTAAGCTACAAATTATAGCTACTACGAAGAGATAGGATAAAAAATAAAATATAATTATTAAATAATAAATAAAAAAAAGAAGTTGGTAATAATGACTAAATAAGTTATTATTATATTATTGTAAAATGGTGGACCATTCATACTGCTTCATCACCTTTTACATACTTGTCCTTTTGCTTAAAGGCCTTTTGTACTTCTATTATTTATTAATATTTTTCTAATTTTGCTGGACGCTGACAGCTACACTAATATTTTTTTAATTTTCTTCCTAATACACTCAATTTTTTTTTATCTATTTTATTTAATTTTAACTATGTTTAAAATATCTTTATTTTACGGTAAATGATTAAAAAGAAGGGAAAAAAATATATACTTCTCAACTTTGTCATTAATAACTTATATATCCTTTATTATAAAAGTGATTCATATCATATATACTCTTACTTATAAACAAATGGCTCACATATATACTTTTCCTCTAACGAAAATGAATAATTTTAATCTAAATTTTTATTATTTTTTTCTAAAAAATATAATCCCATATGAATAAATATAATCCTTGTCAAACATATTTCTTTTGACTTTTTTTTGTTTCAATGACTAATTTAATCAAATTTATTTATGTTTCACTAATATTCTTGTAAAACTTATTATAGATGATTAAATTTTTTCTTTGAATACGAAATTAAATTACAATACACAAAAAAAGTTTAATTTTTTCTTTAAACTAAGGAATGAAAGAAAAAACAAAATAAAAATAAGAAACTCAAATAATTATAACAAAAGAAGTCAAAAAATAATTTATTTATGAAAAAAATTAAAATATACCTTGAATTTTGATAGAAAAATCATATATACCCCTGAATATTATTTTTTTAAAATTAGAAGTAATAAATATAAATTTAAGACATATATAAGATATAAGTTATTTAATAGCGACAGAAATATATGTAAGCCGTTTCTATAACGGGAAAAACATATATATGACCTTTTTCTCTAAAAAGAACAGTAATAAATTCAGACATAAAAGTTTTTAAAATAAAATTTAATACATTTATTAGTGTCTCATTTTCCACGACTCTGAAATATACATAATCTTTGTCTCTTTTTTCCTCTCTTTCCTTGTATCATCTTCAACCATTCCCTTCATTTTCTTCATCTCTTCCTTTTTTTTTTTTTCCATCATATAAATAAAAGGGTCTTTTATTAAGCTGAAAACCAAAGATTTTGAGAACCCATTTCAAAAGAAGATTCAGTTGAGAAGGAAAAAGGTAATTTTTTTTTTCAAAAAAGATTCTTCCTTTTGTTTTCCTGTTAAGTATTGTTCTGCTAGGATGTTTTACTATCTAATATTTTGATTTATAATTTTTTTTTTGTGGGTTTTGACTTGTTTGTGCTTACTAATATATTTGTCATACTACTGTATCTTTTCTTCTTGATAAAGATTATATTGTTGAAATTAGTGAAAAATCATATGGATTATGATGTTGTTGCTTTTGGGTTTTCAGTTCAACTTTTTGTGAGTTTGTGTCGATTAGTGTTTAGTTATACAAAAAGGGTGTCAGCTTAGTTGTCTACTTTTTAATTATTATTTTTAAATGTAAATTGAGTTATTATTTTTAATTTATGCTTGTGGGTGTTTTTTTATTCTTCAGAAAAAAATCAGTAGTTTTGTGAAACACCTTTGTGTTGTGTTTTTCAAATTCTTGAAAATTTTGTAGTTCAACTTCAAGTTGAATCCGGAAAAAAGTGAAAAAATTTCATGGCCAAAAGCCTCCTTTTAAGATTAGTATCTGTCAAAGATTCTGCATAATTCAGATTCTTTTTGTTTTTCAATCTTGAGTTTGCCTTTGTCTCTTTACTTCAAGGATATTCTGTGACATTTTCAGGAAAAGAAAAGTGTCTTTTGATACTTTTTAAGTTTATTCTATATTATCAAAGATTCCTCTGTCTAATTTTCTCCTTCAAAGATGTTAGATGTTTGATTTTCTTGCTTTGACTCTTAATTGCTTTTTTCTCTATATTACTTTTGAACGTTTAGATAAAAGATGAAAATTACAAAAGGTGAACTTCTTGACCCCTTTTAGCTTCTTGTGTTTTTACACATGTGTCTACTAAAAGGTAAAGCTTGAATGCTTTTCCGGTTGTCAAGATGCCAATCATCTCTCGTTTCTACGAACACTTGTATTATTACTGTTTTTTAGTATTACTACAGAATCTCGAATTGGTTTGCGATAAAGAGTGTCTTTTCTCTCTATCTCATGTTCCGTTGATTGGTCTGACATCCTCAAGAAAACTGTGTCATTCACAGTGGTTTATCTTTCTTTATTCATGTTATTTGGTAAAAAGGGAACTTTTTTAAAAATGTTCTGGATTTTCCCTGATGTTATCTCTGATACAAGTGCCTAAAAGTAATGTCAGGTGTTTTCTTCTAAGAAAAAGCATTAATGATTTGGCCTATGCTCCATTTGCATCTTCATTTTGCGACTGAATGGCAGTATTTATGTAGTAGTTTCTCGAAGTTGGATATGTAGTGTTCCACTGTGAGAATATTCCTTTATGATGACATTAATGTTGTTTTGCAGTTTTCACCTGCTTGCCGGATTTGCTGAATCTGTCCTATTGAATTGACTCAGAACTATACCAATCATACGCCATGAGTAACCTCAAGCTTGGGGTTGAAGTTGTTGGTGCGCATAATCTTTTGTCTAAAGATGGCCAAGGTTCATCTAGTCCCTTTGTAGAGCTTCACTTTGATGGCCAAAAATTCCGCACCACAATCAAAGAAAAAGATCTGGACCCTGCTTGGAATGAGACTTTCTATTTCAACGTTTCTGATCCTAATGACTTGTCCAGCCTCACACTTGAAGCTCTAGTTTTCAACAATAACAAATCAAGCCAATCTAAATCATCTCTTGGGAAGGTCAAGATCAATGGATCATCCTTTGTTCCATACTCTGATGCTGTTGTTTTGCATTACCCTTTGGAAAAGGCAGGTGTTTTCTCACGTGCTAGGGGAGAGCTTGGCCTGAAAGTATTTATAACTGATGATCCATCTGTTAGGGTATCAAACTCATTTCCTGCAACAGATTCTTCATCACATATTGGTTCCCTTTCAAGCCTAAATGATGAACCTACGCAACGAGTTCCGGGATTCATCTCTGAACCAGTCGCTAATGGTAAAAAAGGGACTAGACGCACATTCCACCACCTGCCAAACGTGAAGCACCAGCAACAAGAGCCTTATTCTTCCTTTGCAGAATCCAGTCAACCGATAAGATTTGGGCCTGATCAGATGAAATCTACCTCCCAGGGGCCGAAAGTAGTGCGGATGTACTCAGGTTCATCTTCACAGCCAGCTGAATATTCATTGAAAGAGACAAGCCCTGTCCTTGGAGGAGGGCGTGTAGTAGGGGGTCGAGTTGTTCGAGGTGGCAGAAAGTCCAGCACATATGACCTTGTTGAGCCTATGCAATTCCTGTTTGTAAGAGTTGTAAAAGCACAGGATTTGCCTTCTAAAGATATCACAGGAAGTCTTGACCCTTATGTTGAAGTAAGAGTTGGGAACTACAAAGGAGTCACACAACACTTTGAGAAAAATCAAAGTCCAGAATGGAATACTGTATTTGCTTTTTCCAAAGAAAGAATGCAGTCTTCTGTTTTGGATGTTGTGGTTAAGGATAAGGATATGTTGAAAGATGATTTTGTTGGGATTGTTCGAGTTGATCTGCATGATGTTCCAACCCGAGTTGCTCCAGATAGTCCATTGGCTCCAGAGTGGTACCGCCTGGAAAACAAGAAAGGGGAGAAAAAGAAGGGGGAACTGATGCTAGCTGTGTGGATTGGTACACAAGCTGACGAAGCATTTCCTGATGCTTTCCATACAGATGTAGCTAGTCCTATAGATATGTCAGTGCCGTCCACCCAAATCCGCGGAAAAGTGTACCATTCTCCTAGGCTGTGGTATGTTCGTGTCAATGTTATTGAAGCACAAGACTTGGTTGTGTCAGAGAAAAATCGTATTCCTGATGTCTTTGTAAAGGTTCGGATTGGTAGCCAGTTGCTGAGGACTAAACCAATTAGATCTCAAACTATGAATGCTATGTGGAATGAGGATCTGATGTTCGTTGCTGCTGAGCCTTTTGAAGAACATCTGATACTTTCAGTTGAAGATCATGTTGCTTCCAACAAAGATGAGGCCCTGGGAGTGGTCATTATACCATTATCCACTGTTGAAAAGCGTGCGGATGATCGATTTGTTCGATCAAGATGGTACAACCTCCAAGAACCAGGTTCAGCTGAGATTGAAGAGCCAAAGAAGAAAGAAAAGTTTTCCAGTAGGATCCATCTTCGTGTAACACTTGATGGAGGATACCATGTACTTGATGAGTCAACTCATTATAGTAGTGATCTTCGACCTACGGCGAAGCAGCTGTGGAAGCCATCAATTGGTATACTGGAATTAGGTATCCTGAATGTTGATGGACTTCACCCATCAAAAACAAGAGATGGAAGGGGTACAACAGATACATATTGTGTGGCGAAGTATGGTCATAAGTGGGTGCGGACCAGGACGGTTATCGACAGCTTAAATCCGAAGTTCAATGAGCAATACACTTGGGAAGTCTATGACCCAGCAACCGTTCTGACAGTTGGGGTGTTTGACAATGGACAGCTTGAAGAAAAAGGTTCAAATGGCAAAAGAGACATGAGAATTGGGAAGGTTCGTATACGGGTCTCAACACTTGAAACTGGTCGAGTATACACACATTCTTATCCATTGCTCATCCTTCATCCCTCGGGTGTGAAGAAGATGGGAGAATTGCATCTCGCCATACGATTTTCATGTGCATCAATGGTCAACATGATGTTTCTCTACTCTAGACCGCTATTACCAAAAATGCATTATGTGAAGCCATTGTCTGTAACACAGCAAGATATGCTGCGATATCAAGCTGTAAATATTGTGGCTGCAAGGCTAAGCCGTGCAGAACCTCCTCTCAGAAAAGAAGTGGTTGAATACATGAGTGACGCAGATGCACACCTCTGGAGCATGAGACGCAGCAAAGCAAACTTTTTCAGACTAATGTCTGTCTTTAGTGGATTATTCTCTGTTGGGAAATGGTTCGGAGATGTATGCATGTGGAAGAATCCTATCACGACATCATTAGTACATGTTCTCTTCCTTATGCTTGTCTGTTTCCCAGAATTAATCCTCCCAACAGTGTTTCTGTACATGTGTCTAATAGGTCTTTGGAACTATCAGTACCGGCCAAGGTACCCTCCTCATATGAACACAAGAATATCACATGCTGATTTAACACATCCTGATGAGCTTGATGAGGAATTCGACACCTTTCCTACATCACGGAGTTCAGATCTTGTTAGGATGCGGTATGACCGTCTTAGAAGTTTAGCTGGTCGAATTCAGACAGTAGTAGGAGATGTGGCGACACAAGGTGAGCGAATCCTGGCATTGCTTAGTTGGCGAGACCCGCGTGCCACTGTACTATTCATTATATTCTGCCTGCTTGCCGCCATTGTGTTGTATTCTACACCTTTTCAGTTGTTTGCCGGCCTGTTTGGCTTTTACGCAATGAGGCATCCCAGGTTCCGCCACAAATTGCCATCTGCACCCCTGAATTTCTTTCGCCGACTTCCAGCTCAGACTGATAGTATGCTATAGGTTGCTGGTGTTATGTTGAAAGTTTTCTGTGATATTTTCTGAAATCCGATTTCAATCATTGTCCTCAAGGAAAATTTTGTCATATTGTCATTTGTCAAGGAGTTGGAACAAAGCTCAGGGACCTGATAAATAAGACCAGGAAACCAAAGAAATGTTCAAAAGTTTGATTTGTTTCTGTATGTTGTGCAGCAACTTATTTGCATTCTTAGCACATTTTGCAGATTTGCCATGGTTCATGGAATCTAAAATGGATCAGGCAAAGATGCTGAGAACTATCTGTGTGTGTATATCAGATGTGTACTGTTTATTTTCTACAAAGTGCATAAAATCCAGTTGACATATATATAATATCTTTTTTCTGTACTTGGTGTTTAATAACATCTGATTGTTAACCATCCTGCGGTATCAAAATCAGAAATTACTGATTGTAATAAATTGAAAATATTTTTTGACCATTTGGAAGGTTGCAAACTTTCATTAAATCACAAGAAATTTTTTCATGCCTTGAGCAGAAAATTGACATTTTGTATGATCAAAACACTACATAAACTAGTTAAATCATCCCAGTCTCCATAAAACCAACAATTGGAAACAAAAAACACACAAGAGAAGTATTGATAGTATCATTTTGCATAGGATGGTCCTATTCATACTCAGATTATGTGGCACACATACTACTAATTTCTCATGTTTGTATTTGTAAAATTACAATATAATGAAATTCTCTTCATATCGACTTCTGAAATGATGGTAATATGAAATCCATGCAAATGAAAGAGACATAAAACAACTTTGTTCAGTAACTAATCTAAACCTACTACAAGTTTACCAAGATCAAGCAATAGACTAACTAGTCCTCCATCTCAAATTAGTTGCCATCAACTATATAAAATCTTTGTTTCTATCTTTAAAGCGTCATATTTTACAAACACCTTCTGAATTCGAGTATGAAGCCTATTCTACTTTATACATGCACATATTTAACTTACCTGAAGAAAAAAAACAATTGCTAATTTTTAGCATAATAATTTATACATTATAAATAATTCTTCACGAGACAAATAGAATTTAAATTATTGATTTCAGATGAAATAATGTAAAATAATTTTTTTTTTGCCTCTGTTCATGAGTCATCATAAATTATAAAGTTGAGAGAGGTAATATTTACCTTTTTTCCCCCCTAAAAGTTAATGCCTTTATTCATTTTTACTTCTCCATAATGCATTTTCCCTTTTCCTTAAACATAACAAAAGAAATATATATTTTACTAGAATATCCATTTAGTATATAGATTTAAGTCTTGTAATATAATTTGATGATTTAGTAATTCGTATTAAGATTCTTTTGTTTCCCATCCAATGCACGTGGTTCATATTGAAGCTCTAATTAAATCTTATTTCGAAATGTTACTTTCAATAAAATTTTCTCCAATTAATATTAAGATTAAAAAATATGAACAAGGATATTTTTCTTTTTGTAAACTAAAGTAATAAGTAAAAGTGAAAGTTCCTTAGGTTGGAAGAACAAGTTATTTCAGGGTTAACTATTTTGAGATTAGTCATTCCAAAATTATTATTTTAGGATTTAGAATAAAAAATGAGCAACTTACGAAAATGACTATATTTATAGAGTTATTAAAGTTCAATAGCTATAAGTATGTTATTTACGATAAATGACTATATTTATATTTTTTTATGCTGTATTTTTATATACATTTTTTATTTTTCTAGTTATACAATAATACATTTTTAAATGTAATAAACTAAAGAAGAAATTGACTCTAAATATAACCCATTATTCTTATTTACATCCATACAATGAGCAACTTCCATTATCAACATTAAAACTAATAATTACTTATTCAAAGACATACAATCGTATTCTTATCCGTTTAAATACTCAATTCTCTTGTTGACTCTATAGCAATACTAATATACATAAATATAGTTAAATAAGATACAACGAATATGCATAGAGAAATATAGTTAAAGACTAATATACATAAATACAATCAAATGAAATACAACGAATATATATACAAAAATATAATTGTATACGAATATACATAAAAATAGTTAAATAAGATACAAAGAACATGCATACAAATTGAAGCATGTCAACATTCTTAATTGCCCAGAAAGAAATTCACTCATTCATTAATTAAAATACTTTAAGCCGAACTAATTAGGCATGAAAAGAGAAAAAATTGATGATGGTAATATTAGGAAAAGATCAAGTAAAATGTATCTGTCATAATTAATTAGGCATTCAATAATAAAATTAACTTTGCTATTTATTATATAATTATATCTATATATTATGAAAAAAATAAAATATAGCTATTTTTCTTGAATATATAGAGATGTTTGTCATATTCTATAGTTTTTTTTTCCATAATAGACCACTATAATCTCAATTAAACAAATAAAAAATTTATTCTAAAATTAGTCATCTCTGATACGAGCTAAAATTAATAATCTCTTATCTATCGTATCTGACATAATTTTTTTCTTAAGTGTAGCTATTTTAATTTTTGGGCAACCACATTGGCTACTTATACTTGCTTATTATTATTATTACTCCGTACAAAGTTAACAAACAAATCGTCTTTTGTATCACTTCTCTACCGTAACCTAACCACAAACCCTTCTTCTGCTTCAATTCCGACGAAATCCTCCGTTTGATTTTAGGGCTTTGTTGAGAATGGTGGAAAAGTCGACTCGAATAGCAAGCAGGAAAAGACCGAAAATGGATCCTTTGTCTGTTTATGAATTCACTGATGATGATTTATCAGTAGAAGTTACTTCTGACTCTGTCGATTCCAAGTTGAATTCAACCTCTAAATCTGCTCCGATAAACTCCAGCGGAAGAAGGACTCGATCTCAGATGACTCCCGATGGAGCAATTGTGGGTACTGAATCTAATGCGATGAAATCCCCTAGAACGAAAGGTGAATTTTCTGGAAAAAGGAAGGATGTTAATGCTGCTGGGAAAAATAAGGGTAAATCTGTACAGGGGGATGAAGTTGTTACATCAAAAAAGAGAAAGGTGTATGATGGACTATACGAAGAAGAGCATCCAAGCTCCTCCAATTTGAAGGTACTTTTTCAACCTTTTACACTTGGAATTGTGGTGTTTAATGTGTACCGTACAATGTATACAAGCATTATATACTGTATATGAAGTGTGTGGGTGTGTTATATTGTATACAGTACAGGTGCATACACAACTATTACAGTATATATTCATTGTTCAATCAAACTTCTCTATAACACCTAGTTTGCCTGGACCTGTTGTTGTTGCCGTTTTAGAGAGATTGTTTTGATCTTCTTTTGGGTGGTTATAGATCAAAAAGACCCAAAACACACACAAAAAAAAATCAGTTTCTTTTGTTATAAAAGATAATAAAATGGTTGAAATATTCATCTCTTTAATTATAAGTTAGCTAGGCTAGATTTTAGGAAGTCCCCAACTTCATCTTAACAAGAGACTTTGACATTCCAGATTCTCATTAAAACTTAGAAAGATTATATTTCTTATAAAACAGTACTTATTACTAGATTGATTTTATATACAAGGGTTTGATTGTCCATATAAAGGGTCTGGCGTATAGAGAGGTTTGATTGTATATACAATGTTCACAATAATGAGTATATAGGCAGTACTTGATGAATGTTATAGTTTTTCGCTAACATCAATATCTTTTGAGAATGCAGACTTGGGATTTCTACATCCCACCAAACAAACATTTCCACACACGTGTAAGTTCGCACACAAATTGTAATGCTGTTACATTGTTGAAAAGCAAGTTGGATGATAGACAGCTCCAAATATTCAGGGGAACCACATTCGGATACTTTCTAGATTTGCCTCATGTAGTTGTACAGAATCAGCTTATACATGCCCTATTGCTCAGGCAGGTGGTCCCGGAAAGAGAGGATGAATTGTGGTTTAAAGTGAACGGGACCAAGTTGCGTTTCAGTCTGGCAGAATTGGGGATTATTACTGGCTTGCGATGTTGTGGTGATGCTGATAAGGGTTATGAATCTAGTGATACCAATAGGTTGATGGATATGTACTTTCCTGGACTTGAAAAGGTACCCAAGCAATCACTGATTGACTGCTTCCTCCAAAAGAAATGGAGGTCGGATGAGGATGCGGTCAAGATTGCTGTGTTGTATTTCATACACACATTCTTGATCTCAACTGCTAGTATTAACACATTCATCACAAAGGCTGATTTTTGTATTGTTGAGAGCGGGGATTATGAGACATTCCCTTGGGGTATACTTGTATTTAGAGCCATGATGGAGTCCATAAACAATAGGTTGCGTGTGGGTCTGAAGATGTATAGGCTTGGGGGTTTACCTTTGGCTTTGCAGTGTTGGTTCTACGAGTGCTGCAGTAATGCTGATGGTAAGTTGGCTCACCAGGTTGACAACAAAGTGCCTCGTATTCTTAATTGGAAAATTGAGAAGCAACCGACCTTGAATGAGTTGTCTGGTGGGTTATTCAAGATCAGAAGTGACAAGGTGAATTGCAAAGTCAATATACAATATAGATAATAATGTATACATGCAGTGTATGCAGCATGTTAACATAAATTTTTATTGTAAAAAATTAAAATTTTATGGGGCTGTTTTCGTCTTTCATCTCTACTCATTTGATTTACTTTTTATGTAGTTGAAGTTCAAGAATATTTCTCCCACGGAGTTTGAGCAACTTCACTTGGATTTGCCTGAATCATCTGGAAATCCAAATGATAACGAGGTGGCATACAGAGATCTTCCTGAAGTTCATCCTAGTGATGATGACTTTAGCTCTCCTCCTATAACAAGCAAAACTCAGCCCAAAACCAAATCGGATCCCCCAGTAAACAATTTGGAGAGGAGTGCCGAGCTCAAACGACTTTCTGATGAACAGTCAGAGTTGAAGAGTAATATTCGAGAGGTATGGGCAGTTGCAGATCTCTGTATATGTCTAGTTTAACATTTCAGTTTATCTAAACACAAACAGTTGTTTCATTTTATATTTTTTTGGGCTTTGTTAGGTCTTCAAAGCAACTGAGTTGCTCAAGAAACAAATGATGGTGTCATTTGCAGATGTCTTTAAAGCGATCGAGTCATTGTCGAAGAAACAATCAGAAAAGGATAATTCAGAAGCATTGCATGTAAAATTCCCGGCACTATTTTTTTTTTGCAGTTTCTGCATATTATTGTAATTTATGTTCCATTGTTCGACAGATTGATGGAAGAGATGGCCACCTTGACAGACATGGTGATGGTGATTCCAATGGTTTTGACGCTAACAATGGCCATGGTAGTGATGGCCCAGATTGTGGCAAGGACTCCCTTGGTGACAAGGAGAATAGCGAGAAAGTCAATATTGGAGCCTTGAGTGGAATTACAAACACATAGGGAAAATCATTTTTTCCCTGTCCTACATTTTATGAGGTTAGAATTTCCTGACTAATTTTTTGTTTAATAAATGAAGTAGTCATCTTGTTGCTTTAAAATTTTTTGTACTCTAATGGTTTGGTTTGGGACTTACTTAATGGAAGTCTCAAGTTTGAAACCTCTTACCTGCGACAACAGGGAGTTGACCTTATGGGTCTCGTATCATGGGGCTTGCCTAGTGCGAATATCTCTCCGGTGTAGTTTGTGAGCTATTGCACATGAGCGGGGTTAACCATATGTGCACCAGTTTGCAAGCTATTGCATGGGAGCCGGGTTTCCCTATGTGCACTCAAAGGGTGGCAATTGTGGGTTTCCTTGTCATAAAAAATGGAAGAATACAATATTATTTCCTTGAGTGGTTGCTCTCATGTTCCTCTATTCACTTCAATTGTCATAACTTATATTCAGCCGTAGGAATTAAATTGATTTCTCATAGCACTCCTGTCCATATCAAAAGTCAAGCCAAAAATTCTGATTGTACCTTGAATTTGTGGCCATTTTTCCTAGTAAGGTTTGTCTTCACGACACCAGATCAGTTTGGTGATGATTTGACTGAAGGTAATAACAGGTACTCCAGGTTGCAGAAACTGTTGCAGGGTTGACAAAGCAAGATAGAGTAGGCAAAGCAAGCTGTTGTATGTTCGAGTGTCTGTCTAGTTTCGGATTTTCACAATACAGTTCAAGATGAATTTGGAATCAGCAAGGAGGATGAGGTCTTCTTCCCTACTCAATCCACAAGTGTTGACTATTTCAACTGGGTGGTGTAATAGACATGTACTCAATGAGAGTGACAACCGCGGGGTGCTGATTGGCCTCCATGACCAGCTAATGTGGTTGCTGCCTCAAAGCTGTCTGTTTCCTTTCGTCAAGTTTGTTATAACTTGGTCTAAGAACTTGCTTATGTAATTTATAGTCCCCATCATTTCGATCACAACAGCATTTCTGGAGTGTATATGTGAAATTTATTGGATTCAATTCTATGCAATCATAATATTTTCATAGTAACTAGGGATGAATATAAGCTCTTCGACACTGTAATTTCTACTTATTTATATAATTGAAAAGATGATTGCTAGAAATCCAGGTTTTCATGTTTAGCGACCAGATGAAACAAGTCTGTTCTTCTCATCTAAATATCTACGGAAAGATACAAACTTGTATTCACCACTCCAATCTAGATATCTACTGATTATAGAAAAAATGGCGTGATCGTCAAGGAAAGTACAATATAGTATGTGATATGTCCATTCAATCACAAGTAGGAGTAATCTATTTGACTGCTAAACTCAGTAGTTGTATTCCTTGTTAAAAGAAAACTTCCTTGCATTGAGCAGAATATTGGCATTTTGTCTGACCAGAAATACTATATAAACCAGTTTGATCATCGCAATCTCCACACAAATAACATTTCAAAACAACACCTAACTAGAAAACAGGAACAAAAACCATGAAGTCTACTGTAGGAACATCACTTTTGGTTTTGCTGGTTTTTGCCACTCTTACTTACTGCTTAGATGCAAGACTACAGGCTTGCCAGCCGAGTGGCAAAATCAGAGGCATAAAGCCACCTCCAGGACAATGTAACACCGAAAACGACTCAGATTGTTGCAAAAAAGGCAAGATGTACACCACTTACAAACGTTTCTCTTCTATTTTTCTATCTCCTATCTATTCACCTCCAGTGACTGGTAATACCAAAGCTGTTTTAACCCTGAATAGCTTCCAAAAGGGTGGAGATGGCGGTGGACCATCAGAATGTGATAACCAATACCACTCTGATGACACTCCAGTTGTTGCTCTTTCAACAGGATGGTACAGCGTGGAGATAGATGTCTCAACTATATCACCATAAGTGCTAATGGAAGAAGTGTGAAAGCTAAAGTTGTAGATGAGTGTGATTCTACCATGGGATGTGATGACGAACACGATTATCAGCCTCCATGCTCCAATAACATTGTTGATGCCTCTAAAGCAGTGTGGGAAGCCCTGGGTATACCTAAAGATGATTGGGGAGATTATGACATTACATGGTCTGATGCTTAGTGCATCATATATAGTACTTATGGTATCTGTTTGCATATAATGGTTGTCTTTGTACTCAGATTATGTCATCTAGTTTCTCATGTGATTTGTTGTTGTAAAATTACAGTATAATTAATGAAATTCTGTTCATGACTACTTTTGAACTGATCATAATATGAAATTCATGCCAATGAAAGAGAAGAGACATTCTCTCTATCAGTGAAAGCTAAAACAGGACTTGGCTGTGTAGCTAAACTAACCTACTACAGTTAATAAAAAAAACATTTGATGATTTAAAGTTAAAAATAAGGTGGAATTCATCAGTCCCAAATGCAGTATGTTTTAACTCTAGGAGTTGTATTTCTTTGTGTTATGTTTGGTAGTTAGTTTTAATTGTAATCATTGATTTTGATAACAACAATGAAAATAAGCTCATTGAACAATATAACGTACTAATACTTCATGTGTTCATATTAGTACCCTTGAAACCTCCTTATAAACCTATGGTTCCAACTAGTACACTAATCCATTTATGAGAGAAGTTGCAAAATTAGTCAGGTGGAAAATCATAAAACAGATCAAAAACGATTTCTGATAGTTCATGAACTATCGAAATTTAATGAATTGAAGGCGTAATTCTTATGTTACTGCAGCAAATGTTCTCTTCCAACAGGCAAATGGAGCAGTATGGATGGAGAACATTAGTTGATCATTCTCACCTTTAAATTAGTCTTAGTCTCCTATATCGACCGACTATCATAACTGATGTCACATGGGAGGATGTGACAACATACACAGTTTAATCCCACAAGTGGGGTCGGAAAAGGATGATCATAACAAAATGAAGACTTTAGTCATACAGATGCTAGAATACTTCATAGTAACTTGATGAAACAATCTGTTGTTCCATGTCTATAGAAAAATACAAAACTGTTTTCAGAAACAAGAGAATCCAAGACAATAAACTAATCCATCAAGTTGACACACAAAAATCTAATTTACACATCTATGTAGAGAAAACAAATGCTTTTACCATCAAGGGAAGTAAAGCAATTATTGTCACAAATTATAAAAATACACTCATTAATCCATTTGACTGCTAAACTTCATAACATATATATACTTAATAATAAGACAATTGTCATGCCTTGAACAGAAAATTGGCATTTTGTGTGACCAATACACTATATAAACCAGCTTGATCATCTCAGTATCCACAACCAACATTACAACAACAGAATCACAAGAACAAGAACCATGAAGAACTCTATCATGGGAACATCTCTTCTAGTTTTGCTGGTTTTTGCCACTCTTACTTACTGCTTAGATGCAAGATTACAGGGTTGCCAGCCGAGTGGAAAAATCAAAGGCATAAAGCCACCTCCAGGACAATGTAACCCTGAAAATGACTCGGATTGCTGCAAACAAGGCAAGATGTACACTACTTACACATGTTCACCTCCTGTGACCGGTAATACCAAGGCTGTTTTAACTCTAAATAGCTTCCAAAAGGGTGGAGATGGTGGTGGACCATCGGAATGTGATAACCAATACCATTCTGATGACACTCCAGTTGTTGCTCTTTCAACAGGATGGTATAGTGGAGGAGATAGGTGCCTTAACTATATCACCATAAGCGCTAATGGAAGAAGTGTGAAGGCTAAAGTTGTAGATGAGTGTGACTCTACCATGGGATGTGATGACGAGCACGATTATCAGCCTCCATGCCCCAATAACATTGTTGATGCCTCTAAAGCAGTGTGGGAATCCTTGGGTATACCTGAAGGTGATTGGGGCGATTATGACATTACCTGGTCTGATGCTTAGTGCATCATATATTCATATATAGTACTTATTGTACCATTCCACATCATGTATTTGTTACTTGTAAAATTACAGTACAATGAAATTCTGTTCACATCGACTTTTCAAATATAGTAATATCAAATTCATTCCTATGAAAGAGACATGATTCGTGAAATCTAAAACAGGACTTGGTTCAGTAGCTAATCTAAACCCACTACAATTTGACCACGATCTATCAATCAACAACTAGGCCCCGATCTCAAATCAGTTGAGGTCGGGTATATACACCTACCTGGATTAGAAGCTTTAGTAGATGATGTCTACTATTACAATATTTCATCTTAGTAGGGCAGCAAAAGAGTAATCATACAGTGAAAATGAATGTGTTTGAGGTACAACAAATTCACAAATACTCAAGACAATATCTTAGGTAGCATCCTATGGGAAGTACATGGTATACAACCTCTTTTTTCCAGTTAAACTAGGTCTTAATGATACTACAGAGCAGGCTTGACGCTTATATGAGAGAAGGTAATGAGAATTTTCTTGAAGCTGCATGATCTTTCACAAGGAACAAGTAAGACATGAGCAGCTGCCACTGCAAGTTGCCGTAGTGTGTGTAGTACTTGTCCAATTTGGAATTGGCAATTACGTTTTAGGGCGATGTCTAAATCAATAACTTCTTTAGCATAAGGTTTACCTCCTACTACTGAATCATAAGCATCTAAACTTTTTTATGAACATAAACGGTGAAATCTTTGAGAGTTGCTTCCTGAATCTTAACTAAAAAGTGTAGCATACCTCATTCTAATTGGGATTCACAACGGTGGAGGAACAGAATCTGACAAAGAAGTATTCTAGCTTCAAAGAAACATGAGAGTCTACTAGATATATTTTTTAATTTTCTCTTGTTTTGTCGTAGCTTCTTCTATCCTAGCTAGTGGAGCTATGTGATGATCAAAATAAGCTAATGATAGTAATATTGACGATAATGTTTACATTCATCATGGACTTTTGCTTATGTTTCATACCTTGAGTTTCATTGTGAGCTATCAAGGTCATTTGCCATTTTTAACCAGCCTTACTAACACTTCAAGTTTACTTTATAAATGCGGAATTAGAGTCTATTTCCCCTCTCCTACATTTGATGAGGTTAAGTTGGCATGTCTTGCCTCATCTTAATTTTTTATATTTTTGCTCATTAATAAACTAAGTCATCATCTAGTTGTTTTAAGATTAAAAGAATATTGGTGCTGCTACTGAACAACAAAAATACAAAATTGTATTCAGCAACTAAAGAATCCAAGACAATAACATACTCCAAGTCAAGTTCTTGCCATATTATGTTGCTGTAGAATGCCTTTCTACAACAGGATACAGAAAATTCTAAATTAGTTATCCGCTGATAGAAACCTTCACAAGGTAAATAAACTTTAATCAAGTATGTCCAAATTTACTATAGCAAAATACTAATTAAAAGGATAAAGAAGCATTCCAACAGACAATATTGACTGCTAAAACTTAATAATTGTATATTTTATTAGAAGAAACTTTTCTTGCTTTGAGAAAAATATTGGCCATTTGTGTGACCAAAGCACTATATAAACCAGTTAGATTATCCCATCTCCACACAACCAACATTTTAAAACAAAAACCACAAAAGAAAACAGTAAGAAAAATCATGAAGAACTCTAGCTTGGGAAAATCACTTTTGGTGTTGCTGGTTTTTGCCTTTCTTACTTACTGCTTAGATGCAAGATTACAAGGTTGTCAGCCGAGTGGAAAAATCAGAGGCATAAAGCCACCTCCAGGACAATGTAACCCTGAAAATGATTCGGATTGCTGCAAACAAGGCAAGTTGTACACTACTTACACATGTTCACCTCCTGTGACCGGTAATACCAAGGCTGTTTTAACCTTAAATAGCTTCCAAAAGGGTGGAGATGGTGGTGGACCATCGGAATGTGACAACCAATACCATTCTGATGATACTCCAGTTGTTGCACTTTCAACTGGATGGTACAGTGGAGGAGATAGGTGCCTTAACTATATCACAGTAAGTGCTAATGGAAGAAGTGTGAAGGCTAAAGTTGTAGATGAGTGTGACTCTACCATGGGATGTGATGACGAGCACGATTATCAGCCTCCATGCCCAAATAACATTGTTGATGCCTCTAAAGCAGTGTGGGAAGCCTTAGGTATACCTGAAGGTGATTGGGGTGATTATGACATTACATGGTCTGATGCTTAGTGCATTATATATAGTACTTATGTACCCTTTCCAATGTACTGATTATGTGCTTACACACATCATGTGTAATATGTAGCTATAATACTAAGTACTAAATTCTCATGTTTTTTGCTTGTGAAATTACAGCATAATGAAATTCTGTTCATATCGAATTTTGAAATGTCATAACATCAAACTCATACAATGAAAGAGACATAATTCGTGAAAAAAACTAAAACAGGACTTGGTTCACTAACTCATCTAAACCTACTACAATTTGACCGACATCTATATATCAATCAATCAACTAGGCCCCGATCTTAAACTAGTTGAGGTCAGGTAGATAAGAAGCTTTAGTGAAGGATGTGTACTGTCACAGTATTGCAGCTACAGTAGACATGAATGTCTTTGAGGATGAAGTCTAAAGCGATAGAGAAGGAAGTTCTGTATTTTTCTTCTTCAGCATAAGATTTCTCCTATAACATAATCATAAACATCTAGATCTTGTTATTAATATAAACGACGAGATCTCTTATAGTTGTTTTACCAAATGAGTAAATCAAGTATGGAAATGATCAACTAATTTTTGACCCTTTGAGTGATATATCTTACTATTGCGGGGACGCGAAGGAAGGAAAAAATATTTAATTTAGACAAGAAGTATTCAAGAATACACATTGAGAGCCTCTACTGCTTTAATCATTTTGTTTCTGCTTACTCTGAAGATCATGTTGCTCCTACTTCTATCTGTTTATATTGCAAGTGGAAATGTAAGAATTATATCATACCACGAGATGAGCTATTTTGTTATTGAGCAAGGAAGAGCTGAGATGACTGGAAAACAAAATTTGAAGTCCATGGTGGGTAATATTTTGATAGGATACTCATTAAGAAGATAATAATCATAAAAAATGTTGATGAAATTATTCTAAATAATCTATATCATGTATTTGTGATCCAGCATCATTAAGGATCATGCACAAGAGAAACATTGTAGTCCACTAAATATTACTTTTGTTTTGTACTATCATCTTAATAGAGTTTCAAGCAAACCAAATCTTCTATCCTAGAGATAGTTGTCTTGATGAAAATTCAATATTTGACAAGGTTATGTTTATGTATCTGCTTCATCCTTCATCTTCTTTTTATATTTTGAAATTTCCACTGATTAAATAAACTAACCATCTAGCTGTTTTAGATAATAAGAAAACTACTATACTACAATAATACAAAATTATTTTCAGCAACTAATGAGTCCACATCAAGTCAAGTTGTGAAAATGCCTTTCTACTAAATTATTTATCCTCTGATAGAAACCTTAAAGAAAAATAAGTAAACTATAACCAAGTGTGTCCAAATTTACTATAGCAAAACACCTGTTAAAAGAAAGGATAAAGAAGCATTCCAATAGACAATTTGACTGCTCTGTTATAAAGTACTTAATTATAAGAAACTATCATACCTTGAGCAGAATATTGTCATTTTGTGTGACCAGAAGATTATACAAACCAGTTAGATCATCCAGTCTAGTCCACACAACCAACATTTGAAAACTACACAGAGAACAGAAACCATGAAGAACTCTACCTTGGGAAAATTAATTGGGGTGTTGCTGATTTTCGCCACTCTAACTTACTGCATAGATGCAAGATTACAGGCTTGTCAGCCGAGTGGCAGTATCAGAGGCATAAAGCCACCACCAGGACAATGTAACCCTGAAAACGACTCAGATTGTTGCAAACAAGGCAAGATTTACACCACATACAAATGCTCACCTCCTGTGACCGGTAATACCAAGGCTGTTTTAACCTTAAATAGCTTCCAAAAGGGTGGAGATGGTGGTGGACCATCGGAATGTGATAACCAATACCATTCTGATGACACTCCAGTTGTTGCTCTTTCAACTGGATGGTACAGTGGAGGAGATAGGTGCCTTAACTATATCACCATAAGTGCAAATGGAAGAAGTGTGAAGGCTAAAGTTGTAGATGAGTGTGACTCTACCATGGGATGTGATGACGAACACGACTATCAGCCTCCATGTCCCAATAACATTGTTGATGCTTCTAAAGCAGTGTGGAAAGCCTTGGGTATACCAGATGGTGATTGGGGCGATTATGCCATTACATGGTCTGATGCTTAGCACATCATTATAATATTGATGGTATCATATCGAATTTATTGATGGTGTGATTATATGTAGTATGTGGGCATGTGATGGGCATAGATATATACTACTGGTAAATTTGCATGTATACTATTCTGAAATTACAGTTAATGAAATTCTGTTCATAATAGACAGTAGATTAAATTTCATGCCTATCTTTCAGAATTAATAAAATCTGAAACTGGTTAATCTAGACGTTCAACATTTAACCAAGATCTATCAGTCAACTAGACCCCAACCTCAATTTAGTAAAGACTGCATCAACTAGACTACTTTTACACCGACTCCTTGTTTATCCGAGCTAGGAACTAGCTATACTTTTAACATATTCAGAGTTGAGAATTGGCCTCAAATAGAAGAGGAAGCCAAACCAGTTGATCTCTTGGTTTTCAAGTTCAATAACAGGAAACCGCAATGTCCCTGGCTGCCCTACATGCCTATTTGTTAACTACAGCATCTCAATAGGACAGTTTTGCAAAAAAAAATAAAAATCGTGTGAGTTATTTTAAGTCCACATCCCTGTGAAGTCACTGTATATAGTGTTGTCCAGTGTCAATCGATCAACTGACCTTATGTGTTCTAGATTAAATTGTGTTGTGAAATAGGTACTGTAAGTTCCAATAATCTTCATTGTCTGACATACATTATCAGGAACTAAGTTAATTCAGCATGTCAATAACTTTTCGCGAATATCTGAATTATTGAAGTTATGTACTTTTCATTCAAGATGAGATAGCAAACTTATATCTATTTGCATAGTTTGTTGTTTTTTTCAATGGAATGGTTTAAAAAACACATCCAAGAAACTCCAAGCATAGAATAATTACAGAGGATCATGTTACAAAATCAGGCAGAGATATTAGTCCAATGACCTCAAGAAATTATAAAAATATGTCATCCACAAAAAGATGAAGAAAAAATTAGCTACATTGATGGAACAGTCGGCAACTGGAAGACAAAACCACAATATGTTACACGCACAGACTAAAGCCTACAGCATAAATTGAACTACTACTGAGTGGAAAAGCAGATTCATGTTAAAGTTAAACTGCAAGAGAACTCCTATATCACTACAATCTAAGATGATTGCTGATGATTGTGAGAACGTGGTTTATGTCAAGATGGTAGGACTGGAGATATCAGAACACAATATATACAGTGCTCACTTGTCAACCTACATTTGACATAGTCATCCTCGCATTAAATCAATGTCAATATGGCCAGTTTGCAGATCTATCTGCCTAGAACTAGGCCATACTCCCATTGAAGAGGATGGTGCAAGATTCTGGTTCGAAAGAGCATCAGCTGGATTAACGGAATTGTCAGTGGTCTGAAGATCTGAAGTTCCTGCACTCTGTACACTTTCTGCTGCTCTTTTCTTTGCCTTTGAACTTGAGCATAAGAAGCTTCCCACTATTACCTAAAATTATTTCACTTTCAGTTAAAGGCTTTGAACAGGTAAGTGAAAAGTCAAGGTTCTGAATGTGCCACAAGGTAAGAAGGCCTGGCCTCCATGTCATCAAGTGAGCAAGCAGTTTTTTAAGAAGGCCAATTTTGTCATGATTTAACAATGACCACACAACTATATAAATCTAAAACCAGCCTAAGTTTTTTGAGATTCAAAGGTGCATGAAGATTAAAATGAAAACAACCTTACAAAAAATTTCATACTAATTTGCAAATGAGTTCATGATAGTATCATATGATGAAGACAGCCCAATACCGAATGGTTTCCATTCAAAGACATAAATGGAGATTTCAATAAGATGGAAGGATTAAAAACGATACCTGAATTGGACTTGCAGCAACTAGAACACCTCCAACACCACCACCTATCACGCGACCATCTGGACTAGCAAGAGAAACACTTAGACTACCAATCCTACCTCGAGATCCACCACTTTCATTGACCAAGAATGAGCCCGATAGACATAATATCTCAAACCGTCCCTGTATGGAATAAGAACATATGCTTCGAAGTTCATTTTTGCAGAAGAGGCATGGAAAATGAGGGGGTAAATTAGGTTAAATGCAATAACATACTTAAATCAGTACCTAACTAGATTACAAGCTCCTTACATAGAGAAAACTTTATCCACTTCAATAAGTGGTTCCCCCTCCCCTAGCCATCTAGATCCCCAGAAACTATACCAAGAACTGATTCATCATATGGTATACAACAGTGTAGAAGAAAACTGAGAAAAGATTAGTCAACAAATTTGTAAGAATTACAGGCACAATCCCAGAATTTGTAATTATATATAGGGATAAGAAATGTCTAGTTTCCTCACTTTTGCAATTTGAATGTCAAACCAACGAAAAATGACTAGTGAATTATAACATTTATACATGAGAATCAAGAAAACAACCTTAAAAGTCTAGGCCTCAAAACAATTAACCTATATGTTCAAATATTTTCCAATTAAGTATTAAGGACATCAGAAACTAAGTCGCAAAGTTATTTCAGGGTTACTAACAGATCCATCATCCATGTAAAGTTACTAGACCAAACAATATTGAAAACACTAATAATTTTATTTTCCTATCCATTCTGAAACAGCTCAATTTCACCATTGTGCCTCAAGAAAAGATAACTTCCTGCAGATCAGTCTAAGCTGTAGACATTTATGCTCTCCATTTAGGAGGAAGCAACTTACTGTTATCAGCCTGAAAAATTATATTTTTTGAAATTTAATGTTAGTCTTCAGACCTCATATGTAACAGTGCCACCAGAAGTTGATGGCTGACGAAGAGTTACAGTGGAGATGACACCAGTTGCCGATAAAATACATATTGATCTAGGTCCCTGTTGCGAAAACGACATTATTTTTGTAGTAATGTCCTGCAGAAAATGCAAACAAACCCTCTATTAATATTGTTAGTGGCACAATTAAAACTAAAATAGAGAAGTAATTGAATGGCTGAAAGAGTACTAATTAAAGGTAAGGCAGATGCATTTTTTCCAAATTAAAGTTGTAACAATGTTCTGTTGCGCTCAAAGGCCTTCTGTTTTATACAAATAATTTGAGAGCACCTAGCTGCCTGTAAGGAAATGGTGATAAGAGAATTTAAAAGGTCAAAACTGCTTCTAGATCAAGAATGGAATCACCTTTTATTTGTCAATCCCAAACATAATATGACTTTTCACATTCGAATTTCATCTATTAAGAGGAACCTCCTAAGCTTAACTGACTGCACATTCTCCACATATACTCAATTCATTAAGCCAACTCTAGCTAAGAAGGCACACATAAACTTATCAACATATTAAAATTGCAACCCTATAAAGAAGGATCTTGAGTTGTTTTAGTTTTTTTTGATAACCAAAAGCAAGTTTAAATTTAATTGGTTCTAGTTAATGATAAGTAAGTTCCTGTGCAATAATTAAGCATACAAGACGTGTCAACAGTTTTCTCTCTTGTCTTCCCCTTCCACAAGCAAACTCACTCCACTCCTATCACAACCCAGAAAGGATCCATCTGATTGCATATACTCACAGGTAATAATCAGTCTAAGGTCCCTAAGATTTCTTGGACCAAAACTAAATGATTATTTTCCATAGAGTACATTATGTTACTTCTTGCTCAAGTTTCTTGAAAGCCTAACTTGGAAAATAAACAGGGTGGGGGTTGGGGGAGAGAGAGAGTTCATTCCCATGCTCTAACAAATTTAATGTGTATAAGTGACCAATAAAGCTGTAATTTGCCAGCATGATAGAAGTGAGGAAAATAGATGCAATAGCAGTTTCAGTCATGCTATCTAGGAGATGCTATACAATTTAACACACTCTAAAACATGTGAATCCCATACTTCTCCTACAGCAATCATGATGACATGCGGGGTAAAACCAATTCCAGCTGTATTGGACAACCATCCACCTAGCAAAAGAATCAACCAATTACATGAAATCATATATAAGTCACAATCACAGCAAGTCAGCCACCAAAAAGCATGGCAAAGAAACATCATGGTGCAGGAAATTCGCAGAATGCTCAATGGATGAAAAGGATACTCACATTAATGATAACAATGACACTTAATAAAGGAATAGTAGAATTATCTGAAATTTCAACCTTGACTACCACATGAAGAAAGCAAGTTCAGATGCTAAAAATATCGCAACTTCTGAAGTACTTGTTTTTGGTAAATCCTGGAGAAAATTTTTATGTACTTATGGTTAAAATATTACAGTAACTAATTTGACCCAAAACTTGTACCCTTGAGGAAGGAAGTCCCAAATATTTCTCAAACCAGAGAGGAGGTCCACTAAGTTTTGTTAAACTAGAGAGAAGAAGAAACTGATCCAAAAAATAAAACAAGATGGTTCGTCCTTTTTCATTTTAAGTGTTGGTTGTCACTTAAGATGAGCACGAAGGATGCAATATTGAAAAAGTTTTGTTACAACTCCAATATTGCCTTAGCATTATTTGACCAAATTTGATATGTGAGGTCATCCTAATCCCCACATAAAACAGTGGTGGCCTAAATTGCAGCACTATGAAACCAAAATATATAGTTCTGAGGTTTTATAAACCATTTAACATGTCGTATACATTATTAAAATGCTTGAAATCTTCTTTGTATTACATGAAATAGTAGCATATTTTACTTCCTATGTGACTTTAATATGCTTTAGTGTATTTGTCAGAACAATATCTATATATCTATATGATGTATCTTTCTTGCAAGAAAAATTCATTCACCATTGAGGACGATACACGATGATAAACAACATCATCATGATGGAGATAGCCAGGTGCAAGAAAGGAACATGCTGTGGCTTAAGAGGACTGCACCGAAGTAAGTTGGTAAAACTTCGTCCATCAGATTAAGTTCTTTATAAAACAAAGAACTTAACAAACAACAACTAAGAGTAAAAGGAAACACATTAGGTCACCAACATCAAACCACTCCAATTGTCCAGGATATATACAAATGCAAATTGAAGGGAAAAATTACCAAAGGAAGTGAGTTGCTGCTTTCGTCCAGACCCTGGTGGCCTTCCTCTACCTCTCTTCTGAGTTGGGTTTAATGACAATGCCTGAGTAGATGGAGGTGGAGTCAGAGCCAACGACATCGCCCCTTGAGCTCCATACTTCCGTGGCCTACCCCTCTTTCTGCGCACAGGTTCACCTTGTGGCATTGCTGATGATGCACCAATACTACCTCTAGGTGATAAAGTTGATGAAGGATCCATTACTAGTGTTTGTGGAATCGAAGCGCCACTGCCACTAGATTGAAAGGCAATATTATTAGGAGTTAATGAAGGATTAATGCTTGGTGATCCCTGTAAACCAGGGGCATTCCCACTCCCACTCCCACTCATCCCTCTCTGCATATAGTAAGGAGAGGATCCAGGTAACATCATAGCTTCCCTTCGATCCATACATTCATTTATTTTTTCAGAACTCCGCAAACAATATATCCCCTTCGAACAATGATTTAAATCTCTAAGGAAGGGAATCAAAGTCACAACTCTTTATTCGTAAACATGGAAAGTGATCTTCACAACATCAAAACCAGTAAAAGTTGTAGCCTTTGATTAGAACATGGCACAAAAAGACTGAACTTCTTTAAATTCTCAAGGGAACTCTATTATGCACATTCAAAATCTCTTTAGAATCCAAGAATGTACTTAGCTGTGAATTTCACTTCCCAATTAGCACAAAGAATAATAACAGAAAGCTCCTTCAAGAACAAAGCCTCCCAATAAATGCAAAATCTGAAAGATTTTAAGAGTACTGTCAGTGAATGACACAAAAGTAAGTTAAGAAATAAAGTAACAAACTCAGCAAAATAGATGGGTAAAACACATTATAGTAGGAGGAGGAAAGGAAAAGAGCTCAGAGTTAAAAAGATCCACAGAAAAGCAAAACAGGAGCCTAAGATATGTTCATAGGAAGAGAAATGCAAGTTCAAAGCAAAAGGGCTAAGATTAAAGAACAAGCAAGAGTACCATAGCTTTTAACAGCTTGCTAAAACTATTTGAAAAGGAGAAGGGCTTTACAATGAAGACAAATGCAGAACAAACAGAGACTGAACCTGATCCATTACCATTCAAAACAAACCCTTAAAACACTAAATTTCTGTACATTCAACAGAAAGAGCCAAACCCCAACAGAGAAATCAATGCCATTACATCAAGAACAAGAACCCCAGTCATGAACACTTAATAAAAATCAATTCTTGCTTTGCAAACTCAATAAAGATCACACCTTTATACTATTTTTTATTAAGAAACAGACACCATATGGATTAAAATGCAAAACAGAGGTGACCCTTTTGGGAAAAAAAGAAAGTTAAAAGCTTAGAGAGGGAAAATGGTGAAGTTACTATAACCTGTGACAAGTCCTTATCTGAAATGAAAATGGAAATGTGGGGCAGAGAGAGTTGTTTCTGTTTCAGAACTAGTAGATATGTATTGTGTCATTGTGTGGTATGTGAGAGAGAAATTGAGTGATGCCAATTTGTTTGAGCAAACAGATTCAGAAGATTGAATTGAAGAGAAAAGCTAAGCACACTCTTAAACCTGAAAAAGGGCGCTGAATGGATAATGCCAATATTTATTGCGCTCAAAAATTAATTTAATAACAATTTCTCAAGCTCTGTTCATTACCACGCGCAGCTTGTCAAGCTTTGACAACCCCTTTTTTCTGTCCTCAAATAATTTGCACTTTTGACCCTAAAAGATCCTCAACATCCCACTTACATGTGCTTTGGTTTAGAAATAATTATCAAAACAACGATAACATATTTAGTAAAAAAATAGAATTTTTATAATTATCTAGAAAGGTTGAGTGATTCAAAAATAGCTATAAATAAATAATTGTAATGTAAAATTATATTTTCTATAACGACAGAATACATCATAGTATATCTTAACTTTGTCAGTAAATTTTATTTTGATACTTGAATAATGATATGTTATAATTGAGCAATTGAACACATGATAAAATATGTTTCCTTATTCCCTCTATTTAATTTATTTAGTTGTTTGAATTTTTATTTAACATGAAATTTAAAATATTAACAAAGACTTTTGAATTATATGACCTTAAATTAAAGATATATAAAATATATCAGAAATGTATAATTTTGAACATGTCATATATAAATCGGAAAATAAAGAGTAATCAAAAATAAAAAGAGACAACTTTTTTATAGATTAAGAAAAAATAAAACAGATAAATTAAAATTGATAAAGTACTAAACTCTTTTACTCAAAATTTGAAAAAATTATTGTGCGTGTTCTCGTGCTTCAAGTATGTATATAAGTTAAACTATTTAAAACATATCATTTTCTTAATTATATGCATTAGCCTCAATAAATCTCGACTTATTTGAATCAAATAATAAAATTTGCTAACAAGTTGAGCTAGAGGGCAATACGGAAAAGTGAGGCGCGTAGGGAGGTTTAGAAGGTAGGGCCTCTGGGTTGTGAAAGGGACAATTGAGATGACCACACACAGCAGCCTTCATTTTGGACTCCAAATTTCTCCTCAAACAACTTGGATTGTGCTATCGCCTATCGTACTCGTGTTTTGAAATCTTTAATAAATAAATTTTTTTCACATGAAATTATATATAGCGTAAATTTAAAATAGTCAAAACTTCAATATGAATATCTGGAAAAAAAATCAATATATATATATGGGATGGGATATATCAGGAATAAAAGAAGAGTTTTAAGATAACTTCGCCTTTACTTAAATAGATCCGTTAAGATTGTAGTGAAAGAGCGAAAGAACGTTTTCAGGCGGTTCAAAAGTATCGTGAAAACTCTCTAATATGTCTCAAAAAGCCTTTGAACATCTACCCAACCAAGATTGGCTAGCAATGGGGAATCCAAGAGAAGATAAAACACAACATAAAATAATCTTGCATTTCTTATCCTAATTATCCTTTTATCCCTCGTACCAACCTATCAGGGGTCGTTTGGTTGGGAACAAGACTTATCCTAACATGTATATGGAATAACTTATCTCATCACTGTGATATAAATAGTGGAATAAGTTATCTCAAACATGGTAACCAAAAAAGATATAAAAATTTCATTCCATCACTATTTTGTTATCTCATCTCTATTTATTTTTATCTCTCATAAGAAACGACCCCTAAATACCAAAAGGGCAAGCAAAGAAACTTATGTGTAGCATAATGCTCTAGATATTACACCAGAATTAAAACCATACATAGGCATGTAGCTACTCCAAGAAAAACATCCACAACAAAGTACAAGGTTACAAGGGTCTTCGCAGCTCCAACATAACAATATAAGCTTAAGTCATAACTAACACAAACACATTATTAAACTACAGCTACTTGGACTATCTGTTCAGGGATTCAGTGAACTTTCACAACACAGATAAATAGCTAAAACTAGAGAAGCTCACAAGTCACAACACAGTGCACAAATCTCTACTCCCTCTGCTGCCTCCTTACCCATCCTTTTTTGCAGGAACAGACCTATTTCCAGGCTCCAGCTGTGATTACCCCAAAAAAGATGTACCATTTTGAAATCAAGTAGACCACAATTACCTCTTTAGTGGACAATAAACTGCGAGAGCAAATGCTGTAATCGTTCTCTCCTTCATGTACTTACAAAGCAATGCACTGCTTGTAACATATCCAGACCAGTAACAGTTTTGTAATGCCCATAGCTAAGATCTTATTACAAGCTCTCCTGGCCTGAAAATCTAACTAGACTTGATTAAGGTATGACAACAACAACATATCCAGTGCAAACCCACAAATGGTGTCTGGGAGGGTAGAGTGCAGGCAGACCTTACCATAGATATGTGGCAAGAAAATCTAGTCTACTAATGAAAAATCTTTCTTTCTAACTGATGATTTGCAGTACAGCAACTCCGTGGTGCTTTTCAGTAACAAAAACAACTTACTCGATTTCGAAAAAGATAACATCTTTGTGAACTCATAACTGGGCAGTAATGCTTTCAAATATCAAATGACAGTAATTGATTCCTATCATTGTAAACAGAGTATAAGTTTGCTCAGGATATGAACATATCCATTGTTGTCTCCGTGTTGAACTACTCAAACTCAGTTAAACATGGTAACGCCAAGACCCAAAACAATGCAGAGTGAAAGATTAAAAGCATAAGAACACAACAAAGAAATCGCTAGCAACATGAAACATGATCAAATAGTAAGTCTTTTTTTCGCAAATTGCAGAAGAAAGACGTAAACAGCTTCAATTTCAGTTACCAAATACACCTGAATACATTACAGCAAAAATCTTATTTTTCAATCTCCATTGCTTGTGCAGCTTTAGCTTTGGCTAATGGAGTCATCCTCGTCTTCAATTTTTTCTTCCCAACTTGAAATCCATTACCACCTTTCTTCTTCTTGTCCTTACCATCCACCTAAACCACGACATCATCCAAATTACAATTGAAAAAAATCAAAGATTACCAATAAAAATCATAACTTTTCTTAACAAATTAGTGAATACAAGAGAGAAACAATCGCATAATCAGCCATTAAAGAGGGAAAATACCTTCATCTTGTTCTTTTTTGCTTGTAGCTTCTTCGCTAGTTTTTCTTTCTCTTCTTTCTCCCCTGTAATTTCAACATCAATCAAAAATTAGTATCATATCGAGACTGTAGCAACGCATAACATTCAAGAGAAAGAATTATACTCCGAAGATTGAACTCGTGCTGTTTTTTCCGGCGACCCAAATCGTTTTTCTTCGACATTCTGGCGACGGTGGCTGCTCTTTCCGATTTTTCTTCCTTCTTCTACCAACAAACAATACCTCAAACCCTAGGGACCGTTTGGTTTAGAGTGTTCTTCTACAAAATTGTGGGTCTCTTTTATTATCTCCCTTGTCCTTAGTTGGTGTAGCGCCTTTAATTAGTTTGTAATATATTAGGTTAAATCTTAGTGGACGTTTGATTTAATAAAAAAATATATTTAAATTAGTTATGATAAGATAAATTATATTGAGATTATATATTGATTGTTTAGTTTGTTATATTTAAAAAATATTTATGATATAAATTTTAAGAATAAGTTGTTTTTTTATAAAAAAAATTCTGCATTTTATTTAGTTTTTTAATAATTCTTTTTATAAATTTTAGTTATTCAATCTTAAAAATAAAAATTTCTATTATTTTGTATAGTATTTTTGTATGTGTTCTCATAATTATGTTTTGTGTTTTTAAATATAAAACATTCATCTTATTTATCTTAAATATAAAATGTTCATCTTAAATTTGATAAAATAAAATAGATTTTACTTTTCATTTCACTTCATATAAGCATATACCACTAATCATATATTGTAAAATCTTAAAGTTTTCTTCATTTTAATGATATACAAGATGCATATTTTCACGTGATTAAAAATCCACTTAATTTAAAATATGTAACTGCATAGTGATGTGAACATACAATATATTCATAAATAAAATTATATTTATATAGTGTAATTTGTTAAAAAAATATATAATCATAAAAATAACAAGTAATGAAGGTTGTGAATGTTATTATAAATGGTATTAAATATTATTTTAATATAATATATTTAAAAGTGAGGTATAATAGAGATTTAAGTGGATACTTTTGTTATTTTTATTTTTATCTCGAAATAAGTCATCTCATAATTAATATTTCATCCATAAGTAAAAAAAACTTATCTCAATCAAAATAATAAATCCTATGATAAATTATTTTATACTTTGCAACCAAACAAAGAATAAAGGAGTACTAAAAATTTATCTCAAAATTTTTTTATCTATCAAACTGAACGACCCTTAGAGTTATGCAGATATTAGTAGAAAAAGTTTATAGATTTAAATTCAAATGAGGCAACTAGCGAAAAATCCATCTAAGTTATCTTTTTTTTTTTTAATTGAAAGTATACATAAATTAATAATAATTTGAAAATGATACATTAATGGTGTGTGTGATAAATTCTTTTTTATTTATTTTTTAAAAGATCTTGTCACATGATACTTCTTATGAACAAAATATTTCACCTCACCATAAGATAAATAAACTATAAGTATTAGTTAAAAATTAAAGAGTAAAATACTACTCTCTCCAAAGAAAGATATTATTTTTTAAAATAAATTAAATTATTATTCTTATTGATCATTCATTTAATTAACAATGTAATTATGTGAAATCAAAACAAAATCTGATTGGCCGAAGCAAAACATGTTCGTAGTGAATCCCACAAATTTTGATTGGGCGAATGGAAACATGTTCCTATCACAACTTCTTTATTCACAAACTACAAAGTAGGGGTCTTCATAGTTTTAAAAAAAATACTAGAATTTTAAAAAGAAGCTAGAGAAAGTTTGATGATCAGAAAATCGTATATTTAATCACGATATTTTTAATTTATTTGGATGATTGAAGGTTATTTTTTCGAAATTTCATATAAATTTTTTATATTAAAAAAATATTTACTATTTATAACAATAATATTTTCTATTGGACTATAATATAATTTTAGTATATAGAGAACATTAATAATATATTGTGTCAATTTCTTGACAAACAAACCTAGTAAATTTTAAAACACTTATAATATATTTATATTTAATACATAATTTAATTTTAATATATATTAATATACTTTTTTATAATATTACAACGTATAATATACCTGATAAATAATATTGTTAAAATCAATAATATTAAAAATAAGATTTTTTGAACCTTTTTTCCTTCGTTATATGCAAACCGCAAAATGTTGAATTATTACTTTGCAGGGAAAAGAGTTCTATATCCCGGCCATCTCCTCCCGTCGGTACAGTACGACCTCCGGCGTCGGCAGAAGAAGTAACTCTCTTACGCGGCCTCTGTAAGGCATGCCGGGTCCAACAATGGAATCAGAATTTCCAGTGGAGCCACAATCGCTGAAGAAGCTAAGCTTCAAGTCCCTTAAACGATCTCTTGACTTATTTTCACCTATCCATGGCCATTTCCCTCTTCCTGACCCTGAAAGGTATTCCTTAAAATCTAATTGAAAGTACAATGTCAATTACCCTTTTTTGTTCTCTAGTCCCGCCGCTGTTTGGAATCCCTAATTAGTTGGGGTTGCCCTAATTTTCGTTTTCTTCAATATAATTGCTTTATCTGATTATTTACTTTTTTTTAATCCCTTTGTGCAGCAAGAAAGTTCGAACGAGCTATAAGGTCAGTAGTCATGCTGATTTTTTGTAAAGATTGTAATTTCCCTGCTAGGTTGATAAGAAAGGAAGAAGTTCAATACTAGATTAGTGGGCTTGCTTTACAAGTTGTAGGGCATTTTGTTATTCTTCAGTATCTTCTATCTTATTTCTTTTGGGATTCAAACCAAACTGACCAAACTGATGGGTTTTGAATGTTACAGCTAAATGTCGAGTATGGAGGTATAAAAGGCTCAGCGGCTGAACCTAATGCCAAAGCGGGTGTGCAGCATCAGGCTCAACCAGCTTCTGCACCTTCCAATACCCTTGCTCTTCCAGGTATTCCATATATCCAAAATACTTTCTTGTCACAGATTGAATAGGAGAGCTAACCCAAAAAACTGACTATTTGATGGGTGAGTCATTCAGTCTATAAGACCTTCAATTCATTCATTATACTTCCATCGTGACACACTTATCATCAAGAATTTTCACAATGACCTGCAATCCTCTTTTACCTTCCATATTGTGAATGGATTACTGAAATTCTTCCTGTAATTAACCTGCTTGCCAGTTTCTTCGAGTAGAAGGGAGAAATAGAAATCATGAAGGAAAATGTATAATTGTAGCAATATATGTGCAAAACTTGATCAGCAGTATCTTCTCGTGAAAATTCTCACGAGTTCACATTGTGCATTGCTACTTGTTAGCATTATGAATTTGTAGTTGAGTAAAGAAAGATTGCTAGAATTATTAAAGTATGCATTTTGGAGCGTGTTAACGAGAGAGAAACATATTATGAGAAACCACAACTTTGAACTTTGGGGCATCATCATAGCTTTGGTTTGTTGAGGACTATTTGATCTGAGATTGAATGGGTTGGTGTGAATTTCTGCAAATTGACAATATAGTCTTTGTTTTCTAATGGACAAATAATGCTGGAATTTTGAACCTGCCATAGTGAATTATATTTCTGAATTATCGGTTTCTTTTCCCTCTCAGTTGTGATATACATTTAGCTTTTCTTGCCAGGTCCTGAAAATACAAGAGACGAGAAAACCGGAAATGAACTGGCTCTTGGTCCATCCATACCAGGGAATGGCCCGTAAGTACTTTATGTTCCTTCTTTAGACACTCACATGCAACCCACATAAATCTTGGTGGGTTTTTTCATTTGGAGGATATGATGTTGGCAGGGACGGATTGGCTTTTCAATACTTAATTTATGCTTGCAATATTATGGGATTGTTTTGCAGGACTGATGTTAGGTTCTCAGGGAAAAGCAATGCTGTTGTTCCTTCTCACAGTTCATCTGAAAGGTAGTTAAGCATGTCTTTCTTTAGTATTATATTTCTCTATATTAAATGAAATATTGGCTGTTTTTTTAAATGTCATAGCTATTTTTGTGGTGTAATGACTTTGTCTACTAGGCCTTTTTTCACATCACCCCCCAACATAGGACTCTGGTAGTTTACAAATTTGGGTAATAAACTTGGACATGGTATAATATAGCCCTCTTGGGAACTTATTCGGACCCTGTAAATAGCTATGGGGAAGTGTTTAGAAACCACTCAATTAGTTATTTTGCTATTTCCTGTGCCAAAGCAAGAGACTAGGAGTATCAAGATTCAATACGAGAGTGGATGTAGTAAACATGATATGATTTTGTTTGTTATTTAGCTCTATTGGCTTTTTCTCTTTCAGAAAAGTAGCATTCTTTTGTAATTTATTCAGATATGGTGCATCTTAAACGCAATATTCTGTGAAGTGGATAAACTTCTGCCATGGGTATTTACAAGGCTTCATGTTTTAAGCTCAGACCCCTCCAAAAAGAAGGCTTCAAACTTATAAGCAATCTTATAGAGTTTACCCATAAACTTGAGTTCAGGGGTTAGTTTCATGTGATGTCCGGCTATCGTCATTAATAATTAGTCGTCATGTTATGAGATGTTATAGACACTTAAGTGGTGCCCTGTAACTATCTGATGTTGTGCTTATAATATTTTAGGATGGCCAATTTCCAGTATAAAGTATCATTTCAAAACATATTATGTATGAATATATGGTCATGCCCGAATAATGTGTTTGTCGAAATACTAGAGGAAGAGAACTACATAAAACTAGATGAATGAATGTGTCAAACGTTAACAGTGCCTCAACAACATCCATGCATGTGTTTTTTCTTTTTCTTTTTCTTTTCTTAACAAAGTCGGCTCTCTAATCAATCAACCAAGACCACACCCTTGGTTGTGTGTTTTTTCTTCTTAACAAAATTGGCTTTCTAATCAATCTACCAAGTCAAAACTGCAAAAGATTTTTTTTTTGAGAATTAACTGCAAAAGAATTTTCTTCCTAAAGCCAATCATATGCAGTGCTTATGCAATGAATTCTTTACTTTTGATTCCCTCCAGAAATTTGTCAACTGCTGCAATCATGGAAAGAATTCCAAGCAGATGGCCTCGTCCAATATGGCGTGCTCCATGGAAAAATTACCGGGTAAGACAATTCTGTTGTTTTAGTAACTCGGCATTATTGTACACCGAATAAAGCCTAGGGCTGTGTGTCTATGTTTTGGTTTCTAGTAAATTTATTATCATTCCAAGTTTTCATGTAGTGGTTTCAATTATTCTTTAGCACCTGACTCCAGTTAATATAATCTCCCCCTCTGAGAAGGTCAGTGTGTGTGGATCAATTTTACCTTCTTACTATTATCATTTAGTTATTGTTTTAGACTTTTAGTCCTCAAATATGGTTGTAACCATGTCAAATATCTAGTGGAGGGTATGAAGCTACACTTAACATCTTAAATTTTACCTCCCTTACGTTTTGTACTTATGACCTGCTTTTAGATTACAAAATTTCTTCGCTTATAAGTTCAATATTTTTACTTTTCTGTAAATTTTGAGTGTTTAAAACTGTAGAGCCTCTTTACTGGGATTAATTTGTCAACTTATTAAATGTTGATCTCTAGGAAGATTTGTCTTCCAGGTTCCGATACTCTGCAGTCTGGTCAAAAGAGCAAGATAGTGGGTGGCTTCATAACAATTAAACATATATTAATTTAAATCACGAGACCTCTTTTTATGTACTAGTCCCATAAAGGATAAACTCTACATATGGGTTTATTTCATTCAAAAGACTGTCAATAATTCATTTTATTATTTTATACTTCACCTGGACTATTTTTGTTGTTCAGTCTTCAATGTGTCATGGCATATCATAGGTCTAACTTCTAACTTCTAACTTCTAATGCATGACTTTTTAAAATTGTGTAGGTTATCAGTGGCCATTTGGGATGGGTGAGGTCTGTCGCAGTGGATCCTAGTAATACTTGGTTTTGTACAGGATCAGCAGATCGCACTATCAAGGTATAACATTGTATCCGGAAAATTCTATTACCAAAAAGGGAATAAACCTGTTAGTGTGTCTTTGGAAGTGTCTTTCTTTTTTGGGTGTGTGTGTGGGTGGGTGGGTGGAAGTGGTCAAGAATCCAGTTTTTGCAGATATGAAACTATTCTCTTTTTTTTTCCTGTGGACCATAATTTTTAATTTAAAAGCTGCTGTAATATTGGATTTAAGGTGTATATGCCAGAACATACTGCTGATATTTTGAACTGTTGGAAGGGGGTGGGGGGGCAAGACCCGAAACAGATGGTGTCTGTAGTGTGTCTGGTGGGCTATTTGGAGATAAAGGAAGCTCAGGTGTCATGAGAATATTATTAACACTATTCAGAAAGTTGAACAAAATTGCATTAACATGTTGCATTTTTTGGTGTAAAGAAACTGATATAGAAAAAGTAGAACAGTTGGTATATTCCTAGGATCTATGTAATTATGGATATAGCTTGTAACTTTTTGGAGGTAGCCAGCATACCCTTAATGCTTTATAATACAACTTTATCTTTATCAAAAAAATAATAATATTGGATTTAAGGTGTAATGGCTCCTGGATTGTAGCCCACACCATTTCAGCTTGTGCACCTTTGACTAGTTCTAGTTCTACCAGCTCCAATCTAAAATAGAAAAAGAAAATTGAAACATTATTGCTGGTACCAGAATTTTATTCTGAGAGTGATAACTGTACTGTTTGTTCTCTCCAAGTTCAGGTGAAACTTAATGTATATTTATGCAGTTTTTATTTGAATGCGGCCTGGATTTTGACTTTGCATAAAAAAGAATTATGGTATGCACAGCCAGCAATGAAGATGATTTAGTTGTGATTATATACTATCTACCTATTACTACCATTTCTGATCACGAGTCTTGAAAATCTTGGAGGTTAGTTGGAATATCTGTGTGTGACTTGATATAAGGCTCTAGAGTTGGTACTCGAGCCAAAGTTGCATTACTACAGTCCTATGTTATTGAAAGCATTAATTTAGTTAAATAATGGCAGTTGATGAGAACACCTCTGCTCTTTGCCTGTGTCTTTGTTAGAGTGGTGGAAATTTTGTACCAGTTTTCATTTTCATATATAGATGGCTACGCATACATTAGGCATTTGTAATCGGTTGTCCATCATGCACTAAGTATATCTTCTTTTTTTCTGCGATGGTACAAGATATGGGATTTAGCAAGTGGAAGACTGAAGCTCACTTTAACAGGGCACATTGAACAAGTCCGAGGTTTGTTGTCCAGAACTTCTATTTGTTCAGAAATATGATCAAATATTATAACATGCCTGAGGATTTGAGTTCTAACCTAAGATATAGACCAGTGACCATAGGAGTCTCCTTGCAGGCCTTGCTGTTAGTAATAAACACACATACATGTTCTCTGCTGGTGATGATAAGCTAGTTAAATGCTGGGACCTGGAACAAAATAAGGTAATTATGACAGTGCTGAATGCCATTCACAACTCAGGTCAATGTTTCTTTTTGGGTACATTTGGCTTATCTGTATTTTCAGGTGATCCGCTCCTATCATGGCCACCTCAGCGGTGTTTATTGCTTGGCTCTTCATCCAACCATTGACATCTTGTTCACCGGGGGTCGTGATTCTGTCTGCCGGGTACAATATTGATGCATTTTCTCTTGAGGAATAGCAGATCCTAGTACTGAAGCTTTTAGTAGTTTTCTCATTTTGTACTTCCTATGTCAACACTGGTTTACTTCTGACTTCTATTAAAATTTTATCACGATTTCAGGTTTGGGATATTCGTAGCAAAATGCAAATTCATGCTTTATCTGGACATGACAATACTGTTTGTTCTGTTTTTACCAGGCCGATGGTAAGGATTCCTTTACAGTTGGGTCTAATGTTAACTCTGTCTTATTATTTTAAGCATGAGATAATACTGCTTCTTAAGAGGTACAATAGTGTGGAGATTAATTCACGACTGGAAGCTTAAAAAATCTAGATGTAGTAGCAATTTGATCCTGATTTGAAACCATAGTTTGGTTAAAGAAAATCCTAAATTAGTGGAGTCTTATCTAAAGATTGGACTACCAGACAATCTGATCAAAAAGTAAAAAAAATGGATTACCAGATTACTACTCTACTCACACACTCACTAGTGGATCAATTGACTGACTAGACTGAGACAATAACAATAACTAAAGGAAGTAGCACAAATCACAAGAGTGAACTTCATACAACATTGGAAAATAGAACTCAAAGCTCCTACCAGTGCAGGAACCAATCATACTCAAAGAGGAGCTTGATTCTAGTATTTGGGTATTTAGGTCATTTGCCAAAAATATTTGTCAAATAATGACAAATTGTATGGACAAATACTATTTGCCAAATTTTACTGGGGAAATCTATGGCCAAATGGGTCCTAAGTTGTCTACACCACTACCTAATGTTTTTCTTATAAGAGAACATCTCATTAACTTTTTGTTTGAAGAAAAAATAAAGAGATTAAATTTGTGTTGTCTAAAAATGGGGAAAAAGGAGGGTAGGGCTGCAATTTGTAAAATCCAAGGGAAACATATAGAAGTTAAAAACACTTTGGCTGACCTTTTGTTGGAAACAAAAAAACATGTCTTGGGTTGTTATTTTTTTTTGGTGCTATTTAAACAATAAAACAATATGGGTTTCTGGATCAAAATACTTTGTTTGAAAATAAAAAATGCTCAACTGTAATGGTGGTGGGCTGTTAATCATATGGAATGTCTGAAGTGTTTCATTAAAAGATTTATGTGATTTTATGCTAAAATCTGTACGAGTACAAGATTCAAATGACCTATTCTGGATACTTTCTATTTTAACCCCTAATTTGGCAGCCGAATATTTCTTGATATGGAGATTCACATAGTATTAACAGGGTACAGACTGCCCATGCAAATGGATGCACCTTCATGAGACAGTTAAACCTTAGCAACTACTACTGCATCCATGTATCTGTTCTTTGTAGAAGTGGTTTTTGTATGATTAGAACAATTAGGGTATGAAGCAAAGAACTCCCGGGTCTACTAAAAACATTACACAAGGTGTCTCATTTTTATGATGTCTTAATCATATGTTAACAACTCTTTCATAGTTGCATTATTGCCTATACTTAACAATCAGATTTCATGATGGGGAATTTTGTTTCAGGATCCACAGGTTATAACTGGCTCTCATGACAGTACCATTAAGTTCTGGGACCTTAGATATGGTAACGAGGATTTCTTTACTGGATTTTATGGTCTATTTATTATTACAATGGTTTCAGTTTCTAATTTCCTATGATTATTAATTTTCCTTGTCTGGCAGGTAAGACAATGGCAACTCTCACACATCACAAGAAATCTGTTCGAGCTATGGCTCAGCATCCTACAGAGTATGTTTACACGACAGATGCTCTGTTATTTTCTTGATTCCCTAACTTCTCCTCGGAGTACACTATTAATTGTTACTTTCATTTTCTTGCAGGGATTGTTTTGCTTCTGCATCAGCAGACAACATAAAAAAGTTCAGTCTTCCAAAAGGAGAATTTATGCACAACATGCTGTAAGTCTCATGATATGCCATAAAACCTTGACATCATCCACATCTTAATATATCTTTAATCATATTGAGTTATACCATTTTCATAGTAAATTTGAATCTAAAGTAATGTCGACATATTTTTCCCAGTTCCCAACAGAAAACCATAGTCAACGCGATGGCAATTAATAATGACGGTGTAATGGTCACTGGAGGTGAGAAGTAGTTAATGTCACCACCCCATTCACCCATTCCACTCATTTTTTGTTCTGCCTCTTCTCCACTTCCCTCCCTTTTGTTCTTAAGCTGGAGGTCAATGATGTACTGCTGATGCATTGTGCATCTCCTTGTGTAGGTGACAATGGAAGCATGTGGTTTTGGGATTGGAAAAGCGGTCACAATTTCCAGCAATCTCAAACTATTGTTCAACCTGGTATGTGTATTGATAAGTTGATGTTTACTTTTACCAAGAGGAGCAAAAGGTTTATTCTATTCCTTGCTATGTTTCAGGGTCACTGGACAGTGAGGCTGGCATTTATGCCCTCACCTACGATGTAACCGGCTCAAGGCTGATCAGCTGTGAAGCTGATAAGACCATCAAGATGTGGAAAGAAGACGAAACTGCTACCCCAGAAACTCATCCTCTTCACTTTAAGCCTCCAAAAGACATTAGGCGTTTCTAGTTGTAATCGTAATTCAGAAAGCAACCCTTTGTAATACATACAAATCGAACTTCTTCTGTGCGTCGTTTCGGAGTAAGACTGACCCGATAAAAGCACCATGTCCAGAGTAGTTCACTTGCCTCTTTGTATCCATCATTTACTTGTGTTTTTTATTTAGTGAAGGAGATTGATCTTTGATCCGCTTTGGCTGCTTTGCAAAGAGGTAACTCTTTATCCTTTTTCCTAATCAAAATACTTTTCTTTTTCGAAAAACAAAAATTATTTTTCTCGCATAAAAGGGAAAAAATTCAACATATTTTTCCAAAGTGATAAACTTAATATTTGTAAGTTTCCTTATTGTTTAATTACAAAAATAAAATGATATTTAACTCTATATAATATTTAATTCTTCGAATTTACCATAAATAGAAGGTTCTATTTTTTTCTTTAATATTTTGAATTTGAATTATTTGATAAGTAAGCTAATCAGGTAAGTTTTAGATTATACAAATCCTTTTTTGTTTCCAAAAAAAAACTATTTTTCTTACGTAGAAGGAAAAAGAATTTTTTTTTCAAAATCTCTATAAGTTACCAAAATTGGTAAGCTTAATATTCCATTTCCATGCAGGATACAAATTAGGATTATGACTATTATCAACCTATTTTTATCGATTTCTATCTTATACAACTTAATTAGTTACTAGAACATTCTTTTAACTCGATTTCCTTTCATAAAAGGGTAGAACAAAAAAATCAAAATATCTCTGCCATTATAATATCAAATTCTTTTATCGATCATACATTACTAGGGTTTTTCTTTCAGCTTGATCCATCCATTATTATACTTAATTGTTAAAATATAATGGTTGTTCTTGATCATCATCAACGTAAGAGGCAATCAGACTATTGTTTTTACCCAAATGAGAGGGAGGTTCTCAAGTATCTAGTTGGTTTTGTGACAGACGAGCCACTTCCTGGGCAACATCGATACATGCAGCGAGTTGATCTTTATGCGGAGAAGGAACCATGGGAGATTCTTGAGGGCAGTAACACCAACACAGGTTACTTCATTACACCATTGAAGAAAGAGAAGTCTCATCATACAAGATTTAAGAGAATTGTTGGGGAGGGTGGTACATGGAAGATACAAGACCCAGCCAAGAAAGTGTTGGATGAAAAAGGTAGACTTATGGGGTACGTACACCGTATGAAGTACACTCCAGCCACTAACAAAAAGGCAATAATCAAGGAGTTATTCGGGGAGTGGTTGATGATGGAATACTCTTTATATGATCGGTACGTTACTAATATGAAGAAGAAAGTTGTACATAAGGATTTCGTAATTTGTATGATTAAGAAGAAGAAGAAGAAGAAGAAGAAACAAGGATGTGATGATGGTAAGAAAAAAGATGAGAATATCATGAATGAGGTTGAAGTTAATGAATTAATCGATTCGGTTATGGAAGAACTAGAAGAGATTGATGATGATAATAGAGAGGTGGATGTTGGGGATGATTTTCTTGCTGCATTGGAGGATGACCGTTTGAATTCAGAAGAAAATGAAATATCAAAGATTGATGCAAACAATATCAATCTTGATGAATATGACTTTGTGATATAGTTAGCTACTTAAAATTTTTTGATACAGTACTCTTATATGATAGTTTATAATCAAGCACTATGTGACATTTTATATTTCTCTCTCAAATTGTGCTAGCTTGTTAAATAAGATCTTTTAGCTCATAACTTTTTTTCAATTGTTGGATGTACAAAATTTATTTATTTTGGTGAAATAGTCTGGTGGACTCTTATACTTGTATCAGTTCGTATTTTGAATCCTTATACTTACCCTTTTGTCATCTGGGCCCTTAAACTCATTAAACCACAATTTAACAAATCGCTCTAAAAAAATTGTTCACTCGCCTTAAGGTGTGTGAAGCCACACACCTTCGTCATCTTAAAGACACATAAGTTTGGTCAATGGTCAGGGAGATTTGTTAAATTGTGATTTATTGAGTTAAGGGTCCAAATGACAAAAGGGGTAAGTAAAAAGATTCAGAATACAAACGGATACAAGTGCAAAGGTTCACTAGACACTGGGTGTGAACCTTGAAAGCATTGCATGATTGTGTTCCAATATTCACGAGTTCATAAACTCTTACTACAATTTAAAAAGAAAAGAATTAAAACTGAAACCAGTGTTTGAATGAACCTAATAACTTTTTCGTAGATCATGTATTTATATTAGAAAATTAAATAAATATACGTATATTAACTTGTGAATGCACTAACAAAATTGAATGATGGCTTAGTGATAACCTGTAAGGAAGGGGTTGTGGAGTTGTGGTTTCAAACTCCACTATCATCAAATTTTGTTGTGATTTGTACTGCACATAACCATGTTAGGTTACCTGGTTCAAGAGGTAAAGGATGAAAGAATAAAACATGAGAAAAAATGATAATGTATATATATTAATAAAAGATAATTATGCACAAAATTTACAAACTTAATAGCATCTTCAAAGCCACAAGCAAAACAAGAGCAGTTTGCATATCATGGGTATTCTGGGCACATCACCATTATGTCCTCTTTCATGAATATGAACTAACAGAAATAGTGTATCAATGTATAGACTACACCCCACAGAAACCAAGGCAACCATGATTCTTTCTCTTCCAGTTTTGAAGACAGAGAACAAAGATACCGAACAAGAAGAGGTATTCGGTATTCATATCACCACTTTTGGTTGCTGAAAAGCACAACTGACACAGATCATACAGAGATATTTGTCTGTTAAGATATTTGCAATGCTAATGTGATAGTTTCCTGCTACAACATATGTAATGTCAAAGAACCATGAAAAGTAAAATGCAAATTTGAATAACGGAATCACATAAATTTAAAAAATGAAATCGCAAAACGGAATCTATTTGGCAAACCAGACATTAAACAAAATAACAGAAAGAACTATAATTTTCTAATGTACCTTGATAGTTTGATGACATAATGTCAAAGTTCTCCAACACACATTGCTCTTGTAATGAGGGAAAATCTGCAACTGGGCAATGTCAGGATAAGTCTTTTTCTTCTGAAGAGGCTAAGTTGTTGGGGAGAAGGAAGAAGAGGGACATTTCGGGTTGTAGGTGTGGCAGCTTTAGACTCTTCTATGGATTCTCTGAACTTGCAACCTCAAGAACAGTGGATTCTTGGATATTAAAGTATAACTTAGTTACGCTATTTGAAAATCCACAAACATTATCTCAACTTCAGCTTCAGCTTCAAATGATCTTTTCATTTGACTCAAATATTGTCCATCATTTTCCCAAATATTTGAGTCAAGGAAGGAACTGTCAAAGCAATCATAAAACAAAGCCCTTTGGTCTTTCTCGCCGGAGTTTGTGCATGTGTAGTAACATTCCCTCATCTCAGGAGATATTAGAAGGCATGGTTCTTCAGTAGGGATTAGAGAGAAGTGTAATTTTTGTTGGTTCTTTCAAATTCCTGATTTGGAACTTGATGAACTCATTGAAAATGGTGCTTGGATCCACCATTTGTGACACCTTAGTTAAAGTACTGGATTAGCAATTAACAAGTTCATCACATGATCAAACGGAAGTGGAGATCATAATGCAGACATCTTTATTGTCAATTGAAATGCAACAACGGAAAGCAACATTATGTGTTTATCTTAAACATTTTCTAAAAAAACTTGAATGGATAAGACTCTAGTACAAAGCACAGTTAGTTCTACAACGTTGATAAGAGAAGCTTGATCTCACCATGGACCTTTCAGTATAGTTTGAAGTGGCATGAATAAAGTAGGACCGGTTCAGAAATCTAGTTCCCTCATTTAGGTGCAGGAATATAACTTTGATATGCTTGTAGACTTGTTGCAGCTTTCAGTGATAAGTGGAAAATAACCTTGTATGATCACCATCATCATAAAATCTTCCATCAACTTAGAAATATCCTTCCAGAAGAATACTTTCTCCTAAGTTCCTCGATGTTAAATTCTTCAGCTTTCGGTTTTGCTGCATATATTTGAAAGCCTCTTTATAACCTGCACCTAAAATTGGCAACACTTCCACAATAACCTTCTGAAACAAATTTTGTTCAAAACCCTCTTGCAGGATTTCCTCAAATTCTGCAGAGTTTCCTCTCAAATCCAGCATCACATTGCACAGTCCTTGACGCTTGCAATGTTCAAGGATAGCTGTTAAATTCATCCTATCGAAAACTACTGTCTCTATTCCTCTTTGACTTGCTTCAAGCTCCATAACAATATCCTCATCACTAAAGATTATAGTTTTAGATGATATCGCTGTAACGGCAGGGAGTTGTAGTGAACCTGAACTTTTTGCTAATACTATCTGAAGAGGTTGCTTTGCTCCTGGTTCTTTAGATGAAAGAACAGAATGCTTTGTTGACAGCAAGAAAGAAGAAACCACAACTGCATCATATTCTTGTAACAATTTTGAATAGTATCCACCAGACTCCGTGACTTCTGCACCCAGCTGATCCGAGAGACCACCATCAACTGAAAGAGAGTACCTGTTGTTAAAGATTAATTATTGGGTAATCGAGAAACTGATATACACACACTGAATGATGTGATCCTGAATCATGGTGTCACAATTTGCAATATTTGTGGAAAGATCAAATTTATACCTGAGTGTGACAAATGGCTTTCCGGTCAACATTTGATGTATATAAGCTTCATTAAGCTTCCTGCAGAGTTCTTCTTCAACACCTGTGATCACTTCAATACCTGCATCTCTTAATCTACTTACACCAGTTGAAGCTACAATAGGATTTGGATCCACCATCCCGACAACCACCTTTTTCACTTTGGCCTTGATTAATGCCTCAGTGCAAGGTGGAGTTCTTCCATAATGATTACATGGCTCCAAGCTCACAAAGGCTGTTGCTTTTTCTGCTAAATCACCAGCATCTCGGAGTGCATAAACCTACATTTACACTTCGTGTTTTAAGCATTTAGCACAATAAATTTTGCATACTCACTATATACAGCTCCTCATCAAACTAAAGTTACTTATAAAAGAGTTCCAACTCTTAGAAAACTCAGCACAGAAAAACTGCCAAGCTCCCTTCCCACTTCATGGGATCGAAGACGTGCCTTGTCACATATACATATTAATTTAATACTCTAATATTCAGGTTAAATATATTTGTTACCTCAAATCCCTAGTCTAATCGTTTATGTTCTTTGTGTTGTCAATTTGTATTTAAAGAATCTTAGTGATTTTAACAACCAGAATATGAAAAAACAGAAAGAAGATCAAGCCCACTGAATGCACAGTGTCCCTCTCTAGTATTCGAGGCTCCCATGATAGAATGATCTCAATCACCAGTGTATTGATACCTAAAACACTGGTGTCAGCGAGCCACTCAACGGCAATAAAGTACACTTAGAATACTAGATTTAGTAATAGCAGAAGAAGTCCAGAAATTGGTTCCTATTTAAAAATGAGAGGAAATCCCTCATTTTTATTGTGCCTTACCGGAAAGGTCACAAACCTTTAGAAAAGTCACAATCTTTCGGAAAGATCACAACCTTTCGTAAAAGATACAATTTCTCATAAAAGTCGCAACTCTTCATTTTTGATTCACACCTTTTAAAACCCAACACTTTCCTTATTAGAAAATTTACAACGAAATGGAGAAAGGCCAAAATATTGAGCTTAACTTGCAATCTAAGAGTAGTTGAACCATTTGAATTGTGCTTCCAAACCAAGAATTTTAACTTCAAAACTACTACCCAAACATGATTATAGTTGTCTCAGTTATATAATAAGTCATAAGCGCAAAATATCAATTCAAGAATGAAATCGAACAATAGCCAAATGAACCTCATTGTCAACTCACCTCAGCATGTGGCTGGCCAGCCTTAGGGTGAAAACCTTCACCTACAATCTTCCCATCCTTAACAATTACACACCCAACCATAGGATTAGGACTGGTATGCCCAACTGCTTTCCTTGCAATCTCCACACACCTTCTTATATAAAACCCATCATCATGCTCCACAGCCAACTCTCCACACCTGACATTAACCAAACGATCACCATTTCCCGAACTAGTCAGTGAAATAGACACCCTTTTGGTTGCAAGACGGAACCCATAATTTAGTCTCGAAGTAGTAACCGATTGCTCTGATTCATTTCCCAAATTAATTAGAGATATGGACAGCCTTTTGCTTGCATTACAAATCCCAAAATATGTCGCTGAAGGAGAAAGAAAATGAGCAGTTGAATAAGGTCTCTGTTTTGAAGGTGAGAGTGGGCAGCAGTACATTTTCACAAAAAAAAAATACCCAATTGGACAGTGATGCTTCTCAGTTGATAGAAGGAGGGACACTATACTCAAATCTGTATAAACAAATCACAAATATGACTTTTGAATCTTAGATTCTCAATGGCTCATACAAAGCAAACTGACCGTAAGTCCACTGGCAGCAATTGGCTGCAAAATCTGCTCCGGCGACTGGAGGAGTGAAGAAGCCACACAGATTCAGTCAAGAAAGAGAAATCCTCTCTGAGACATAAAATTCAATAAAGTAAACACATATCTATCATATTTTATGTGTATTATTACGATTATTACATGTAGAACATATGATTATATATTTATTTGAGTTTTATATAAATTTAAATATTTATTTATATGTATTTGAAGTTAAATAACATAAATATCTGATAAAATTAAGTTAAAAGACACATATACCATATCTATTATATCAATAATATAAAATAAAAGAGGCACGGTATAATATTAAAATTTTAATATCGTAATTTTGTTACAGATATACGTATCTATTATATCAAAAATATAAAATAAAAGAGGCACGAAGAAGTAGGGGTAGGCATGGTACAATATTAAAATTTTTAATTTCGATATTTTATAATATTATATTCGATAACCATAATTTGTTTGACTTCAACTTACCTAAATTTACAACTCTTCATGCAATTTATTTAGGCAAAAGAAAATGTCTGAGCCCGGGTTCGAACCGGGGACCTCTAGTGTGTGAGACTAGCGTGATAACCGACTACACCACCCAGACCTGCTTGTCAATATACAAATTTTTACTGTATATACTTTGTATTAAATAATGTGCTGCAAAATCAAAATTTTGCAAAGTCGATTTTTATTTTTGTATTTTGCTTTCCAATTTAAATACTTCCTCCGTTTAAAAAAGAATGACCTTATTTTTTTTTTTAGTCTGTTTAAAAAAGAATGATTCTTTTTGTTTTTGGCAACACTTTAACTTTAACTTTTCACGTGACATGTTTAATACCACAAGATCAAAGGATATTTTGGTACATTTGACATAACTTTAATTTAGAAGCACAAGATAAAAAAATCTTTTTTCTTTTTTTAAACTCCATTCCTAATCAAATTAGATCATGCTTTTCTAAACGGAAGGAATATCAAAGTTTGTTCACAACAAATTTGCGACTTGTAACGTGCTTAAAAGGGTGTGACATTGCAATTAATAAAGTGGATGTAAGATTTCCCAAAGTAAAAAAAATATAGTAAATATTAAATATATTTCTTTTATTTATATAACTTGTATATCGTTGATATGTATAGTAATAGATGAGATGAATATGATGATATGTTCTATTATTAACTTTGATCTCAAATTATCATAATGCATAAATAGACACTTTAACTATTCTATCTTTCAATAAATAAACATGCGATTTTGGAGCCAAGTTGTGTGAAATGCAAACATTTCCATGTGTATTAGTGAGCCAATCAGTGGCTGCCAACTAATTAAACATTTTACACGTATTTTTTTATAAAAAAATATCTTATACGTCATTATTGAAACTAAAAAAATTTAAAATTAATTTTAATTAATATAAAAGATATTCACTAAGGGTAAAATTGTCATTCAATATTTTTTTACCCACTGTGGGCCTCAAAAATTACCCCACTCGCGCAGAATGCGTGCATTTCACGCATTTTGCCAGGTAAAAATCACGTGTTTATTTATCGAAAAATAGGATAATTAAAGTACCTATTTATGTACTATAAAAGTTTGAGGTCAAGTTTAGAATTATATATATTATGTCATTATTATTTCTGTTTATTCTAACATCTGCTTATGCAAGAACATCATCAATTGATCATCATCATGTGTGAAATTTATTCAAAGACAAATAAATTTTTTGGTTTTAAATTAGTTTAAACTCAATTCAAATCTTCACAAAATTTATTGAGGTTTGAATTGTGATAACTTAAAATTTCGTACAAAGTGATGGTCGCTTTAAAAAAAAAAAAAGATAAGAGCAACAGAGTTATTGTAATTCGAATGAATTATTTCTTTTTTCAATTCAATTGATGGTTAAACATCTCGTTAAGAATATGGTAATATTAAAAAATATTTAAAAGGTATCCTCAACTTCTTTTCAAATTTTCAAACTTCCCCAATTTTCCGCTCCTCCAGTTCTTCACCGGGACAACCATCACCACCGCCGGAAAACACACGAACACCAATACTGTGAGTTATGCAAACGAGTCAAGATGAAATGCTGAGTCAACCTCAGCAGCAAATTCTAGAGCGAAACGATTACGTGTCGGAGCTGGAAGAAATAGAGGAAGAAGTGAACCAAATGGCCGAGAGAATAGCGGAGTACCGGGGAACAATTTCGGTTCAGCTCAAAACTACTGTCTCTTCCGTTCTTACCGCTCAAAGACCCGTTTTGGGCACCCATTTTGACGATGGGTCCGAATCTCAATCTGGGTCCTCCGGCGATCTAAGCTCCGGTACGTTTCTTGGGTTTTCTCATTTATTTTCTTTTCAATTGATCAGATGCATAATGTTTTAACTCCATATATTTGCGCTGGAATGTTGGAAAAGGTGTCTCCTGTTCCTGGAACAGAGTTAGTATAGAAAAGAACGGTGCCCAATTTGATTGATTAATATTTTGACTAAACCCAAGAACATAAATTTCTGATTTCAAGTCATTTTGTGATGTTTGAATGGATATAAATTTGGTGAATATTATGCATTCAACTATGATAAGTGAAGGTGTCAGAAGAAGGTAGACCGAAAGTTATGTCTCTGAACATCTATAATTTCTTGGATTCCATGAAGACTTGGCAAAAAAATAAGACAAAATGATCTATACAGACCGCTCAGCCACTCTATTCTTCTCCACTTATATATCAGGTTTTTATCTGTTGCAGAGTTCGAGCTAAGAGTTGTTCCATGAGTGTTTAATATTTGACATTAGTAGAAGCATCAAACCACAGTGTACAAAGTTTTATCGCGACAGTCCATAGATAGTCTACCACCATATGTTACAGGAACCTTTTGTTTTGTTTGAAATTGTTACCTTGATCTCTTTATAGATGTTGAAGGTCCAATTGAATCTGGTCATATTGCCATTTTAGCTGGAGAGGAGCAAAAAGAACAGCTCCTTAAACAGAAGATTTCGGAGAATGCCTCTGCCATACCTGTTGTATTGACTAGGATGAAGGAATGTATGAAAAGGATTGATAAATTACAATCGTGCAACGGAGTCATCCATCCTGCCTTTAAAAGAAAACGAACTTATTGAGAGTTGTCAGTAAGATATTGTAGATGTAGCCTAGGTTATGCTAAACAGGGCAGACGATGGCAAAGTTCACACTTAGTCCATGTAAGTTTCATGAAGCAAAGTCGTAATAAAACAGATTGCAGTATATTTGATTGATTGTGATATTCATGAAGCTCATCACAGTCTGTAGCTCTGCTAAATGCTACAAAGTTAATGTCACCAGTCAGATTCTTTCAGTCAATAGCTAAAGCATTTTAGAGAAGAAGTATGATACAAGTGGAGATATAATTACCCACCATATCTGAATGCTCTAAATGGAAATTCTACAGTATGTGTACAAGGTATGAAATCATTGAATACAAAAATACTAACGGATTTTGCTTGTATAATCCCAACCATGACGCCAGCTGAATAGGAACCCTTTGAACCATACGCAAAACAGATGTGTCACTGACGGTAGTAAAGGACATTAACAAGTCACAGCAAGCTGTTACACTTTGATATTCCCACACTTAGATTGTGATTGCTTTACAACTTATTACATCATCATCAGATATTGACTTTGGAATGGAAGTGCTCACTAACACACCATTCATGTTCCTTGCGTTTTCAACATTAAAAACGACGGTGCTAAGGCCCTTTCCAATAATGAAGATATTGTTCCCCACGGCCACAAGCCGACAGGGAGGCTTTGTCAATAGGGGTGACAATCTCCCAACTGCCACCCATTCCCTAATATCCTTTTGCCACATCATCAACCTGGTACCTGAAGACTGATCTAACACATAAAGCGTTCCATCTACGACAACTGCTGGACCATACCAACCTGATACTAACTCAGAAGCTGCCGGCTGCCATGTGCTGCTTGATGGTTCATAAACAAATGCAGACACTGAAGAAGATTGAGGCGAAGAACCCCCACGAATGTAAATCTTCCCACCCAAGACTATAGAATCTTCAATATCAGGGAAAATGTTAGGGTTTTCATGCAAAGTCCAACTTCTTATTTCCGTGTTGTAAGTTTCCCAGGAAGGTAAATTATTGGAATTTGGCCCTATGCCCCCAATTGCATAGATTTTTTCATCCAACACTTCAGATACACAGTAGCACCTGGAAGAAAAGGATTCAGATAAGCTATGGTGTACCCCAATCAAACAATGAAGTTTAAGAAGGCTAACTTGAATGACTATAATAATTAACTGGTAGACTCTTCTCATCAGTAAGTGAAGGGTGGAACTGCATGGTAGTAACCGAGAAAAACTTATACAACAACATGCATTCACCAACTGCTAGGAGGAAACACAATAATCACAGCACATAAAATCCCAATAAGCAAAGGAGCCAAAGGGTTTGTCATGCAACTAAGCAATCAACTCATGCCTGCTCTAAAGGGCTTCCGAAGCCTAACCTATAAGTTCCATAACAAAACTGATCTTTGTAAAGATTAATGATCCTAAAAGGAAATAACAAAATGTGGAAGATAGAGGTTTTGTGACAATAACAATGATATCTCAAAAATAAAAACCAAACAAGCATTTGGAGATTGAGTACACTGAAAAAAAAATTGGCAAGTGAATATTAGTTATAGGTTGAGACACAACCGTTAGAGTCAAAAACTCAAAATGCTTCCACAAAAGCAAGTTGGAAAAATACCTTGGAACCACCAAGGAAGTAGCTTGATTCCACTTATTCATGGCAGCATCATAGCAATAGACTTCGTTAGTAGCATCTTCAATCCAGCCACATCCACCGAATAGGAATAGTTTCTTCCCTAACACTTCAAAGCCTACACCTTTTCTCCTTATGCAGCGTTGTGGAAGTCCTAGAATGGGCTTCCATCCCCTTTTTAATCGAGTTGGGTCCAAAACATAACAACACAGCTGTTCAGACTTATCTCTACCTAAGGCACAAATCCAACTCTCCTGGAGATCATGTTTTTTTCTATAGGAGTGCCACTCTTCACCACTAACCAAGTCTCTCCATTTTCTTGACACACATTTCAGAAGCACGTGATGCCTTCGAGGAACCCTTGCCAAGCAGAAAAGTGCAATGTCATCAGGAAGCCCAGGAATTAATCGTGATGCCTCTGGATCCAACTCACTATTATCCCCCGAACCACTGTCCTCGACATCCACAGACTGGTCATTATTCAAACTATTTTCTGTCACAACAAAATTCTCCAATTCAGAATACACCTGTTCCGTGTTTGTTCCTGTACCCTACAAAGCAGAGATCCACAAGCTAATCAATATCAGTAAAGCTGCTCTGTCTTGTATACGAGCCAAAACCAACATTACATTAGGAAGAATGTTAAGATTTAACACTAAATAAATATAAAGTTTTCCTTTTCATCTGGTGATCAAGAACTCGAAAAATATTCGCTATATCGAATCCCTTAATATTGATCAAATTTTAGGCGCATTTCACTCCAATACTCAATAATTCATACACTAAGCATTCTCTAAAACTACAAGTTCTCTAACAATCTCACACTTCTCTTTAAGTTAACAACCCAACAAAAAAGATTAGGAGGAATTAAGATACTGGAAATTAAGATGTGGTAAATTCTGTGGTACCAATTTAGCTAAAATTCAGAAAACAAAGATCACAATGTTCCTTATAACTTTATCATCAGCGCTAAAACAAACAAAAATTCAAAGTTCAGATCCCTGAAATACAGAGATCCATTAACTATACAAAACAAAACCCAATTCAATAAAAAAGTATACAAATTCTACGACCCTTCTTGAGAGAAATTGAATACAAACCAACAGATCAGATGACGAGATTCCATTCTTCCACAATTCACCCCTTAAATCAAATCAATTCAATTTTTTATAAAAAAATTTAGCAAAAACTGACCTGTGGGTTACTGGGAGCGGCTTTGAAGGACTGCATTTGACGATCTCAGACGAAAACAGGAAGGATGAAAGTATGAGAAGTCCAAAGGAACAATTTACAGTTTGTTGATGAGGAAGATGCGTAATTTGTAATTCTTTTGGGGTTGAAACTATAAAATTGTAGGAGTTCGTGTGTTGATTGGGCATTTGGGCTGAACCATCTTTATTTGCAGACATAAGTAGTGTCGTATTTAATCCACCGTACATAAATTACACTCTTCGTTTAAAAAATAATAATTCTATTTTTTTTTGTTTAAAAAATAATAATTTATTTTTTTATAACATTTTAACTTTTAACTTTTCACGTGGCATGTTTAATACCACAAGATTAAAGGGTATTTTGGTACATTTAACGTAACTTTAAATTAGAACCACAAGATTAAAAAGTTTTGTTTCTTTTTTTAAACTCCGTTCTAAGTCAAACTAGATCAATATTTTAAACGGAGAAAGTAAGAAATAATTTTTTTTTTAATTCTTGAAAATTGAATTTACATATGATGTAGTTCCGAAAAAACTAATTTATGTTTTATAAGACATAATTTAAAATGTTATCAAGTTTTTCAAGGTATAACATTTTGAAATTGAATTTATGTTTCTATCTTTACTGAGTTATTATAGCTTGCAAGACACAATTGGAAAGTTATGATGTCTCTAACGGTATAAGTTCCATAGGAATAAAGTGCATAACTTATTATATTTTATAAAAATATAATTTTTTGTTATACATTTTTTTTTTTACGTTCCAGATATTTTTGACTACTTTTTTATTATTTAAAATATTCACAAGAAAAAAAAAACCCATCAATTTGATGGATAAAACTGAGGGAAAAGAAAATGTGTATTGCCCCCTTTATTTTAATACTCGTTTATTTTTAATATATGTATATACTTTGATGGTATCAAAGAGGAAGAAGTAGTGCTTGAGTAAAAAAAAAATTACTCAGTTACTCCTTGATATCATACTCTGATGGCATCAAGGAGGAAGAGTCGGCGTTTCAGTGAAAAGAAAAGATTGTTTAATTACTGATACTATCAAAGTATATAGATACCATCAAAGTATATAAATAGTTAAATATCATAGTAGCATATGATATCAACCGTGGTTTAGTGAATAGAACAAAGACAGCAACCAGGTAATTAGTTTGGCTTGTAGGTCCAATCAGGATAAATATATTAAGTTTGATCCAATTTGAATAAATACTTTACCCAATGAGACTAATTTGCGTAATTTTCCCTAAAATTAAATATCATCCCAAATAGAGCCATTCTTACAAATAACACTTTGGTTTTGATTTTTGCAAAATAATTTTGAAAGATATCTTTGTGCTTTTGGATTAGTTTCGAAAAACTTCTTTTGAAAATAGTTTTACTTAGAATTATGTTATCTAAAGAAATACAATTGCAACCCATGGACTGAGTTATTATTTCAAAAATCAAGATAATTTGATGAGTCAATAAACATGAGCTCTTCACTTTTGCTGGATAGTGAACTAAAGAAATTCAAACCCATGGCATTTCAAAATCAAAGCATTATTTGCAACATTTTAAAACAATCATAGATTGATCAATGCAACAATAGCAATGCCTCTTCTGGTGGGGTTATATATAAAGGTGAGATGAGAGTTACAGAGAGAATGGTGGGGTAGTTCTGTATAATGGTTGTAAAATATAGATACATCATACTCTTCCACTATTAAAACAGCTATGTTAATTGTATATCGCGACCTCTACAGGACTTATTTGAGCTTTTCTGCAGTTTTACCTAGTCCTCTTTTTCCAATGGACCTGACATGGATTAGAGCTTTGGTTGGAATGCAGGTTGTTTTCTGGCTGGCCTCAATAAGGCCTCTTGAGTCAATGACACTACAAGCTGGAGATCAGAAAGCATTAAAAATAAGCACATTGACAAAGCAAGAACATATAAAACACTTTGGTAGCTCAGACATCAACACTTCTCAGGTCTAGTACTTTACCTCTCCCTTCCTATTAAACATTTGGCCCGTCACAAAGCCACGTGCATTATAAGCAGTCGGACTGTGCATCTATAAAATGATAAATAGTTAGAACGAAGGCTGCTAGTAATGGAAACCACTAATAAAAGGGAGACAATCATAAGTTTTTTGACTTTTCCTTCTTACCACAAACAATATCCAATCATCAGCTCTCAAAGATCTGTGGAACCAAATCCTGAAAAAGGTAAACAAAAGTGGAACTATAAGTCCAGTTGCCTGTCTAAAGATAAAGGACACTAGGGATTTGTTGATAACATGGAAAGGGTTTTGGAACCATTTTATAAGAAATTATATTAACTGCTTTGGCAAACATTGACATATTCCCCATAATATAAAGCTGGTACATTAAAGGAAAAAAAAAATGGTCTAAGAGTTGTTGGAACTCACGAATGATCCAGACTAACTTTAGCTATCTTGAAACCCTTCCTTCGATGAGGATTCAGACTGACAGTATTAAAGATTAGATCTGATGCATATGCTGCAACACAACTGCAACCAGCATAAATATTGCATTAAAAGATGCAGACTGCAATATGGCATCATTCTGCATAAGTATAAAAAATTCTGTATGCTAAGATATTACAAGTTCCTGATTTTGATTTCTTTTATGTTTCTTTTTGATGGAAAATATGCACCTACAAGGAAGAAACATGATTTTGAAGAACAAACATACAATTTTGAGGCACTCATATTAGTCATACATGGCCTCAAGTGGGATTATGGGAGTATACCCAAAGAAGTGGCGATAACAAACTTGTGTTCATTTCGAACCCCAAGTCCCCAAGTGTCCACTAGAACTCCTTCTCTAGCTCAATAACAAATCTACTCATGAGAGCTCTCGCTGAGATAAGATGAGGCTGCTAAACTGCCTGCTTTGCTCCTCTTAATTATGAGCTCAGCAAATTAAATGAAAAAAACTGATAGCTTACCTATGTAAAGCCTGGTCATCTGAAAGTTTTCCTTTTGCTCTGAACCAATATCTCAAACTGTGTAGGAAAGAGATGACACAAACAAGATGAGGATACTACTAATATACAAGCTTACATAAACTTTAAGTTTGGTTAATTACAGTTGCAACCTCAGAAGGGAAACAGATAGCTGAAAGCATGACTAACCTTGGAGGAGACTTGGTGTGACTAGTGGCATTATTAGGTTCACAAAACCTTATTTCTATTGGCCAAGGTACAAAATTTGCAGTAGCAACCTTATTTCGGTATGTCCTGTCAAAATTCAGTGTTAGTATCACCAAAACCAAGGGTCCCAAAAATAAGTAACCACAAACAGAATAAAAAGGCTTTATGCATCTTCTAATTTTCAGATCTCAGAACATATGATATTTCTGAAAAGTCAGGCTTGCCGAGGGAATTATTTAATGAGACTCAGGACTAAGCAAAAATGTGTACTATTGCATCCACTTTGAAGCCAAAGTATTCAAGAGATATAAGACGGCTCATGCTGGAGAAGTTATACTTCCAAAGGCACAAGTTCATAATACAAATGGTTTCCACAAGGCAAATACTTTAAAGCTTATGCATTACACTATTTACAATACATTATCCGATAGTATACTTGTCACCAAACTATAAAAAATTTAAAACATCATAGCATGAAGGGCATAACAGTGGGCAGAGTCTGACCTGGGAAGCCGAGGATCAGTCTTGCGCATTTCTCTCAAATCTTCCAGTGATAAAAGCTGTAATTGGATTTCAACAAAAGCGTAAGGAGAAGAGGCTCGGAGCACAGTTGCAGATATAGCAGAGCTCATGCAATTGTAAGAAGGTTACCGTTTCTGGATCAGGCACATTAGGCATTTTTGCTTCCTGGTGATCAAATCCATCTTCATCTTTCTGTCACGTTATATACCAATAATAAATGTAGTTTTAAGAAAAATATTACGAACATATCAGCCAGTATAAAGATAATGGTGTAATGAAAATAGTGTCACATAAAGTTGTATCTCACTAAAAAGTTACTGCAGTATTCCAGGCAAAAACAAGTGTCCATCAAAGTCACAATCATCATTATAAGTCAAGGGTTTTTGTGGGGGTAGCAGTTGAAGCCCGAAAAGTTCAGAATACAGAATAGGGTATTCCATGGTAGGATCAAAACGAGCAGAACAAAGCATTTCACAAATGACTGAAAGTTGATGAGCCGATCCAATTGTCTTCACTAGTGAAGCTTGCTAACTTTCAACTTTCTTCATAGTTTTGTGAGATTTGAAGGTTAAAAATTAATATCAATATGTCATGCCAACATGATATTCGCAGATGAAGAAGGTGAACACTAGTTTAAAAGAAATCCAAGTTATGTTGAATTCATTCAAAACTATGCTTTCGATGCTTATCCTTCCTCCTCGTTGCTTTTTTTCACAATTTGTATTCTACCACAAATACTCATTACATAGCATGCAAGTTCATGCTTTCGCGTGAATCCAATCAACTTGCTAAAGAAAATCATATAAATCTAGGAAAAATATTTACGCTGAATTACTAAAAAGAGCCATAAAAAAAGGTATTGCTAAGATGTGACCATCTTGATGAAAGGCTGATAATCACCTGAAATGAAGCTACCAATGTGAATACAATATTCCCTTTCTGAATTGCATCCACCCTTCGTGTAGCAAAGCTCTTTCCATCACGTACACGGTAAACTTGATATATGATTGGAACTACAATCATAAGTATGGGACTGGGTAAGATACGAGTTTTTAGTCAACTGGATTTACATTGGTACATGACGAAGAGGTTTTTATAGATAATTCTGACTAGGATTTAACACTCTTTACCCCAGTGAACTGATACCTCAGTCTGGAATATATGAGAAAGTAACAGAGTAACTAAGCGATATTAGCAAACTGTCCTCAATCGGCAATCATTTAGTAAGGCAATAAACAAAATGTATGTCATACATCAACTTCCAGACAGGGAAACACTTCAGTCCAATACATGTTAGCCAATTATATACTCATAATTTGAGGAGAGCAATGGCTACATGGAAAACATCTAGAATCTAATATTTAAGGACAGCTTGTGGAGGATGATGCTTCTTGTAGGATTACACTGGGTATATTGTTGTTGTTTTTGTGAAGAGTGCTGATTCTTATATCTTGGCAAAAACCAGAAAGAGCCATAAAAGAAAAGAAAGCAAGGAATGCATGTAGTAAGTAGAGCTCAGCAAGCTGATACATACTAGAACTAGCAGACCCCAAAGCTTAATATTACTGTTGCATCCACACACCCACAATGAAAAGACTGGATGTGATAATTATCTTAAGCAAACATACCAACACACAAATTAGTCTCATCAAATCATAAAGTTGTCCGCTCTGGCATAGGACTCCAAAGAACTCATAGATAGGAGAATTAGCTACTTATTTCAGCTATAGCATAGGCAGTTATGCATCATTTATCACGAGAAAGGTAAAAATAAAAAAGTGCTTAAAGCAACAAATGACAAAGGAAAGCCAATTACTGTCAGAATCTCCAATAAGAAGGAAGTAAGCATGCAAACTATGAACAATTTTGAGAAAATCGACAGTTTTTGATGCTGCAGCCAATGCCTGCATAGTAGAGTATAGAGAATGAAGTAATTATTCACAAAGAGTACCCAAGTCATCTGAAGTTAACTCCAATAAAAGTGAATGGTGTAGAAAGAGGATATTTCAATTTTACCTGCCCAAGAAACTGACCTCCAAACACATTATTATTTACAGGGGCATCTGGCAATGTTATACCTTGGAAAATATTCACCTTCAACAGAACATTTATGTCAGAACTCCCAAATATTCCTCTTTTATAAGGGGACATTGAACTGGGAATATAATGAAACATCAATGTTAAAGAAATGTTCCAAAGGAAAATAATCTGCTAGTGCATGGTGATAGGAGAGCAATTATCCTGCTCTACCAAGATTATGTTGAAAAAATTCAAAGATTCATAAGAACAGGTGTCTTATTTCTTAAGCAAATCGAACCTTTAAAAGAACTAACAGAGCTTCCTATAAAAAGCATATAAAATAAATGGAATCGTGATCCCACAAAAGAAAGACAAGTGACTCGGAGTTCAATGTGCAATAATAAAGAATGAAACATTATCACCAGCTATGCACCAAGAAGTTCCTCTTTTGTATAGATTTAGCAGAAACAACTGATGCTTTGAGGGGAAAGCAAACATATTTCTAGCATTGGACTACATTGATTCCTTGGTCGCATAGAAGAGTCAAGTCCAGTGAGTTTTTCTGTATACACTCATTACCTCCTTAGTGCTGCAGCTTATTAAATAAGATAGTTTCTTGGCAAAAAAGAAATACAAACAGAAACTCACTAGTAGATTTTTCCTAGTAATTAGAGAAAGTATCATTTCTTAGCCTAAATAATTAAGAATGTCAATACCACTTATTAGCAGTATATTCCTGATGCAAGTCAATAAAGTCTCTACACAATAACAAGAAGCAAAACCCATTCGTCTTACAAACCGAACTACTCACTAGTTAACACCATCGGCTATCAGGTCCAACCCATCTCTCTCAATGGGGAGGAGGAGAAGGCGAGAGAATGTTCAAGTGTTGAGAATCAGTGTTACAGGTTTCAAAGCCAGAAATATGATGGAGATTAAACTCCAAGTGCTTACACTGGCATAGATGACTGAGTATAATTAACATAAAGAAGGAAAGAACAGAAACTTTACAGCCAACATATGAAGTAAATGGAATGGGAGGTCAACAAATAGGTTACAAAGGCATAAATAGCATACCTCTCTAGGCTCCAAGTGCAATATGTGCTCCACAAGGGCGCATGTATCTCTTTCTTTGTCTGCATTCCAAATTGATTTGGGCTGGAGCAGATTATTATGCTCATGAGGCAGCACTAAGCAAGTCAGCTGCCATTAGAGAAAGTTAGAACATAACTACAAAATTGGATGCAGAAAAATAACTACGGAAAAGAGAAGCAGTACCTTAGACAATGCGATCACCTCAGCAGGCTGTGTAGATGTTGTCAAACCTGCCATAACATATTGAACTTTGTAAGCACCCAACACATAAGACTGAAAGCCCAAAAGCAGTAGCACATGACTGTGCTACTAATGTAATAGATGCCAAGAAGAGCCTACAGAGAGGCAATGACTGAATCTAGACACTGAAACAACATACTATAAAATATTTATAGAGCAAAAGGTGATAACACTGAGTAGAGGCCATAAAAGGACAGAGTCAATTCAAAAGATTCCTTAATTTATGAAGTTGGGATCAAGAGAAAATCAAAAGACAAAAAATTTTACGAAGATGAAAAGGATCACCTCACCATGACCAAAATAATCAAATTTTTTCAGCTGGAACTCAAGACGATTTTCATCATCAGCTTGGCTGAAACCGCAGACTTCTGCCTGAAAATAAGTTTACCGCAACAACAGAAAAACTCAATCTTATAATTTTTGTTCACACAAACTCAACACAACAAAGCAAAAACAATACTCAGAATTACCTCCCCATCCCATATGAAGTAAATTCCATCCCCAGCTTCTCCTTCGCGGATAACATAATCTCCACGATCTGCAACGGTATCAAACATTAACAACCTAGAAAAAAAGAGCTATACCTGAAAATCTGATGTAATCCCTCTATACTCATTGACTATAAACTGATTAATCAAATGATGAATCTCCATAGTTATGTTAATCCAACAACAACAACAACACACCCACAGTAACTCCACCAGTGGGATCTCGAGAGGGTAATGTATACTCAGAACTTACAACTACACTAAAAATCTGAGGTAGAGCAGTTGTTTCCGATTAATCCAAACATTAAAACTTCTGAAACTCATAACACTTACATAGAACCTAAAAAGAAAAACTAGCAGCTAAAAATTAATGGGAAATAAGGAAAATTAAGAAAATGAATTTTACCATAACGTTTAACCTTGACAAGTTGAGCAATTTTTATGAGGGAAGAACTAGGTAGCCTCTGCAACAATGGCACTTCACCCAAGAACTCAATCACTACAAAAACATTCAAACAAACAAAAAAACAGTATAATTCCTAAGAAAAAACAATCAAATTCAAAACCCAACTAGCTCGGAATTTCATTTCGATTCTGAAACTTCACCGATAGAAGTAAAAGATTAAACCTGATTCAGCATCCATTGATTGCAGAGCAAAATGAGTCAAAATGATACTTCAAGGTCTTACAAATGAAATAAATGTGACAAACTACTGAACAAAGGACGTTTGGTAATCTTCTATTAATAAAAAATTTTAATATGTCTTAAATAACTTATTTAAGACTAATAATATTTAGATAAGTTATTTTTGTCTTTGGTTTTGGAATATTAGTTCCTAATAACTTGTTTTGGGATAAAATATTTACTCTCTGTCTACTAATATTATTTTGAAATGTTTAATTTATTGTTTTGTATCTATTTTCTCCTTATTATTAAATACTATTATTTATTCTTCAATTATTTAGATAAGTATTATTTAATAAGGGTAATTTGATGAAGTTATCTCTATCATTTATTGTTTCTTAATTCTTCTATTAAGTAAAAGTAGAGAACTATGGTTATGGACAAACTTTTATATTTTTTAAACAAAGGAGGAATTTTTGCGAATAATCACTATGATAAGCTTAGTTATATTTCATATTTATAATTTAGATTATAGCTACAGTTTTTGTTGCTTCGGTGGTATAATTGACGAATTTGCATAATTTGCGATTCATTTGTATAATTTAGTTATTTTTGTATAAACTCGAAACAATGAATTTATACAATTATAAACATTAGAAGTGTAAACGATTATACAAATTATATTATACATATTTTAAATTGTACAAGCGTGTGAATTATACAACAAAAAAGTTAAACCGCATGATTACAGTTAAAAATAGATCGTTAATTGTAATTAAGACAAAATATTACTATGTTAACTGATTTCCAAAGAAAATACCCCATCAAATTCCTTTTTATACATCACCTTTCCACACACTTTACACTTCTAAGAGAATATGTAGGTAAACAAACAAATTTTTAGAGATTATTTTATCCGTATTATTTTCAATACAATTAAGTGAAACGTTGTTACAGTAATGTCACAGCACTTCAATTTAGCATAGTGACGTAGTAACTCAACTAACTAGTAAAGTTGTTCATATAATTGTTGCAATAAAAGGATGGCCGATAGATACAATAAGGGAGGAGATAGCGGCCATGGCCAAGGAGGAGGGGATGGTAGTGACGGTGGAGGAGATGGTGATCGCGGCGGAGGAGGAGAAGGAGGTGGTGATGGCAATGGTGGTTGGGGAGGAGTTGGGTCTATACGTGAGTAATTGAACTTATTAACTTTCAAAAATAAGTTCAGCAACATTAATCTTAAAATTATCACTATTAGATGCACAAAATAATCCAAACGTAACTAAATGTAACATGAAGTTCAAGAATTATGTGCCATCTACAGAAAGATCAACAGAGGACATGAGGTGCATATACAGCACTCTTTACCACAACTGAAAGTCCTCCCTTCAGTCAATATCAAATAATCACAGTTCTAATATAGAAAAGGAAAGAAAGATATTATAAAGTACATCGATTTGAAGAATCCCATCTCGCGAATTTTACAAAACTCTAGCAAAAAAGGATGAATGTTGGGTGCATACAGCATGAAGATCGATCACCTGACCACCTGTCCACATAGCTGAAATAGCCGTAAGCCCAGTGATTCTTTGCAACACCGCCACTCAGGCATGCAGGAGAAGATATGACACAGTTTACCTTTACAGGAACTCTACACTGTTCACAGAAAAAACAATACAAATGAGCTTACTATCATTCAAGCTGGACGACTGGGGACACAGCCAAGGGAGGGAGGACGCAAAGAAAAAATATTTTTTTGAAGGTTAACGTTAAAAGGTAATTTATTGACAATCCAGCAGCAAGGACATGCTGCAAAAAAGTTATCAAAGTTCTTGGTATTGCAAGTGTAAAGAGCTCAAAAAGTCTATTATGGCTTCTACTATATCAATTGTGATATGTTGCACCAAAAAAAGTAGAAGAAATGCATCGGTAATAATTCTTCATTAAATGACTTGGGAGTTGTTGGGGATTCTTATACAACTGTTCTTTTCCCAGCTATGCAAGAAAAGGATTCATACACATTCTTTATCATGGTAGGGTAGTAGATCCATCAAATATTTGGTGGCTATCCTTTCCATTGGGAGTACACAATTTATTTTCTTTGTATTTATAATACTCACAGGACGATGTGCGATCTCTAGACTGAAGTATTTGGTTCTTCGAAGAATTTCATTTGAAGAATAGTCTATGGAAGTTGATGTGTTTGGTGGTGGTAGTAGTTTTTCTATTGTTCCCGAGAATTTAGTGAGAGGAATAAGAGGTAGACACTTCTTCAAATTTGAAAAAATTTAACACTCTTTTTACTTAATTTTTTTTTTAATTAAAAAAACTCTACTTTTTACATAAAGGCTTACAAAAACAAACGCCAACCTAGATTCTTTGATACTAAAGGTCAATTGTGGCACTGACTGAAGAATGTTTGTTCGATAAACAAGTAACTTCAGACAAGGTGGAAGAACGCATCCAAAAATGATGAACCTAACAACGACAGTACATGTTCAAGTACGGGTTCTATGACCATAAAGGTGGAAGATCCTCCCTCATTCATCCCTGAATGAAGAGTAGGTGAAAATGTTTTTAACGTTGTAGAGTTCAATTTATTTTTCAAAGAGGACATGCTAAACCAAACATAAATCCATCAAAATAAATAGGCCTACTATATACACATCAGACCTAGATTTCATGTCTGATATGCTTGCAGTGTAACATAAAACGAAAACCCAAAAGAAGAGGTCTGTTAGATGGCATAGAACAAATCTTATGCAGACCACACAACTACTGAAAAACAGAAGAGAAACTATATAAACACAACTACAGCAAGGATTTGATAAAATAACATCTTACCGAAAGATGTTAATCACTAACATTAGATTGTGGTCAAGCATATGTCCAAAAATAACATCCAAAAAGAAAATGTCCTTAAATAACGTGATGTAAGAATTCATAAACATGTCTGTTCTCAATATGATACCAAAGAAGCTCAACCTAAAACCTTCGAAAGAATCATGTACATGAGAGCTAGTTAAACCAATCATGTAGATTCTAGTTTTCTAGACCAATCTATAAGATGAGAAGTACATTAACAAATATAATATTTGCAACAAAAATTTAAGGAGCCTCAAATCAAACAACTTTTGATGCTTGAGCTAACTGCACACTATAACTATAATAGTAGTAACTAAATGAGGCTCCAAATCTATAATTGTTCCTAGTGCTTGATCTAAAATTAGCCTTAAGAGGATTGTATTCCCTTTGAAGTTGTATACAAAAACAAAAATGCTCGAGACAAAAAATTTTCTCCATGAATTTCTAGAATTTGAGCTAAAGTAGGGATTATACATTATAATTCTTCCAATACAATTATACATGGCATTACCTCCTGAAGTGTTGCCATTGTTCCGTTATTATAATCTCATATTATATACAAAGCTCTACAATTCCCAAGCATTCTAATCCATTAAGCTTTTTAACTTAGAAGGTAGATTTACTTCTATATCACCTGAACTATCAATATTAACGCGATAATATAATAGTAACTCAAATTAACATATCAAAACCTAGAAAAAAAAATAGTATAAACTGAAGCAGTACGAACCATTTCTACTATTGCTGCTGGTTCTGTGGAGGAGCATTGGGCGGTGGAGGCATACCAGGACGAGGAGGTCCATAAACAGGAACCTGACCACTGGGAGGTGGGGGTGGCATACCTGGGTGAGGCGGTTGACCAGGCATTCCTGGTCTAGGAGGAGGTGGACCCCTCATCATGGGAGGTGGAGGAACCATGGGACGCTGACCAAACTGCGGTGGAAACTGTGGTGGACCACCACCAGGCCGGAACTGTGGTGGTGGTGCCATAGGCGGAGGGCCCCCAGGTCTTTGCATCTGCATACCTTGCGGTGGCATTGGTGGCCCACCAGGCGGTCTCATCATTGGAGGCGGCTGCTGTGGGTAATTAATCGGTGGAGCAGAAACTTGAGGCATCGGAGGCCGAGAAAGTTGAGGCTGCATCATACCCGGAGCAGGCCCACCAACCCCACGAACAGGTCCAGCAAGTCCCGGTTGAGCATGAACCAACGGCCCAGTAGGAACACCACGACCAGCAGCCCGACCAATTCCCGGGCCGGTAACTGCAGAACCGGCAGTAGTAGCCTTGACTCGTGAATCATCAGGAGGAGGTGGTCCCTCAACAGTCATGGAAATAACCTCCTCACCACGGAGAAGCACAAGACCAAGTGTACGGCGATCTTCACGTTCTTCTTTCGACCCTTTCGTCGGAGGAAGTTTACGGAACTCTTCACAGTCTCCAAGCACGAGATTCATGTGCCGGTCGAAAGCCATGAATTTCCCGATCAATTGACGACCATCTTGTATTGTAACACGCATACGGTAATTGATATATTGAAGCATCTTGGAACTCTTTGACATCGACATTTCGGATGAATTTTGAAGCAAAACGAAAAATGGAGTTTTGGGGGGGTTTAGTAAATTTGAGAAGCGGAGATACGCCGGCTAGAGCGGTGGCACAGAGAGGCCCCGCCGCGCGCCGGGGGGAAGTGTAGCTTTGAAGGGGTTTTGAAGATTAGGGTTTTTTGGGGTATACGTTGAAAATAGCGGGCCTTAAATTATTAGTAGCAAATATCAATTTTGGTCCTTATACTATTGACAAACATTAAAATTCCGTCAACAAAATTTTCTCTACTCATAACACCATATATAATAATTTGAATAGTTCCAAATTAAATCGGATAATTACATTATCAAAACAATTTTTTAAAATTATATATATTTTGAGTTATTGACTTCATTATTGATAAATAAAATAAAATTTGTAATTAACGATTTATCAGTATGAAAATAATTTTTTGAGTATATTGTTAAAATATTTCAAGTACCTTCGATTTATTTTATGTGACATTTATTTAGAGATGACTTTGTAAATTTATAACTTAAAAATCATAAATTATGATCTCTAACTCGTGGATTTTGATTTGTTTTTGCTATTTTGATTTTAAAATGAATGTTTAGAACTATTGTTTTATTTTACCAAACTTTATAAAAAATATTTAAAATAAATCAATTCAAACAATTTTTTTTTCTCTTCAGAATAATGTTACGGTATTTCATGTTGTAATGTCATCTATAGGATCATACCAAAAATGACTTGTAGCAGACTAAGTAAAGCAATCAATCATATAGTAGCAACAAATCAATCTGCATTAGTGGAAGGCAGATCTATGATGCATAATGTGTTTATTTACCATGACCTATTAAGACACTATAATAGGAAAAGTGCTTCTCCAAGATGCCTAATGAAAATAAATTTGAGGAAAGCTTATGACATGGTTAGTTGGGAGTTCTTAGAGGAGATGTTGATCGGATTTAGGTTTCCTGGGGAGTTTGTCAAATGGATTATGATCTGTGTAACAACTCTAAATTTTTCAGTCAAAGTGAATGGTGAAAACCATGGGTTTTTGTTGGTAACAGGGGGCTTAGGCAAGGGGACCCTGTTTCACCATTACTATTTGTGCTAGTGATGATGGAATATTTGTCTAGAATTCTGAACAGTATGAGAAATTTACCAGACTTTAGATTTCACCCCATGTGTAAGAAATTGAAGCTTACTCATCTTATATATTGCGGATGACTTGATGATTTTTGCAAAAGTAATATTGAGTTTGTGAATAGAGTTATGAAGGCATTAACACACTTCACAAAGGTGTTTGGGTTGGAAGCAAATATGGAGTAGTCAAGCTTGTTTCTAGCTGGAGTAGACGATGGCATTAGAAATCAACTGTTAATAAGGACTGGGTTCACTATCAGGGAATTTCCTATTAAATATTTGGGTCTACCTCTCTCCCAAGAAATAGAAGTTGATGGATTGTCATGCACTCATTACTAAAATCACGCAAAGGATCACTGTTACTTATTCTGAGCATCTGTCATATGCAGGTAGCCTACAACTGACAAATACGATTTTATTTTCTATACAGAATTTTTAGGGGGCAGCTTTTATCCTTCCAAAGAGTGTATTGGAAGAAGTGGACAAAATCTGTAGAACCTATCTATGGGGAGGGTCTGAGGATAAAAGAAAGATTGCACTGGTATCATAGAAACAAGTATGCTTTCCAAAGAGTCAAGGAGGATTAAACATTAAAAGGTAGTAGTAATTGGAATATTGCCTCTGTGGGACAACTTATTTGGCAACTAACAGTTAACTAGGAGTCATTATGGGTAAAGTGGGGACATGACATATATATAAAAGAGGATATCTCTATTTGGCAACACACAGCCCCAGTGGACAGTAGTTGGTATTGGCATAAACTAACTTCTCTCAAGGCACAAATGCATGAATAATATATTTAAGACATATATCAACTTCCAAAGGATGAGGAGTATTCTATTACAAGTAGCTACTTGGCAATTATAGGTTAGAGACCAAAATTGTAGAATGCAGATTTAATATGGACCTCTATGGCCTTGCCTAGACATAGATTTTTGGTATGGTTGGCTGTACATGCTAGGCTTCTAACACAAGAGATGAAAATGAGGCTCCACATTCAAGATGATGAGAATGATTGTTGCCTATGCGATGAACAGGTGGAGACTAATTCTCACTTGTTTGAGCATTGTAGATGGACTAAAAAATTATGGCTAGAGATACAGAAATGGACAGGGGTAAGTGTTTATGCTGGAGGTATACAACAGGTCTTGAAAAACATCAAGAAGAAGCATTGGAGGAAATTTCAGAAGGAGGTTATAGCAGCTTGCTATGGAGCTATGCTTTATCATACTTGGCATGCTAGAAATTAGAAGAAATTTAGAAATAAGAATGTAGATATTGTAGAGGCTGTCGCACAGATAAAAAAGGAGATAGGGGAGAGAACACGTTTACTTTGTAAAACTAACAGAGCACAGAATTGTAGAAGTTTTATTAGAGAACTAGAGCTGTAATTAGTTGTTTGTTTTGTTGGAGGCCTCATTTCTACCAATAGAAATAAGGTGCTCTTTAGTTGTAATTATTTTTTGATGGTTATGATAATCTTTTATGGTTGTTACCAGAACGAATGTCTTAAAGAAGATATTTTGGAGGCACAATTTCAAATAGAACTCAAGGTAGAGGAAGCTCTTCGTTCGATACGATTTCTAACAAGCTATGAGAAACTACACTAAAAAAATTAATTTTTATACAATAATCTTATCAACTGAGCAGAACACAGTTCATAAATAAGATATCAAAATATTCTAAATTATCAAATTGATAAATTACACAGCTACATATTACTTTTATAAATAAATATTTATTATCACATAATTTTATAAAAATTCACTAACTAACAATACAATAAATTACTATTTCTTTGAAATAACCTTTTCACGTGCCAAGAACAATCCATTTTAATAATAATTCCAAACACAAATCTAAAGGCACATGTCTAACTCACTAGTCATGTGAAGTACTTTTTTATATCACAAAAGAAGAATAGACCCCCAATATTACAATATTGAATAATGCCTCATACGCAATTGTTATATCAGCGTCAGTTTGACCATAAATATTATTTATAATCAAACTTAATTTTATTCAAACTTTATTTTTTTTGAATAAATTATTTTCATGATTAAAAATAAAAAGCCTCCTCCAAAAGAAAACAAGGGCACAATATATATTTAATCTATTTAATTTATAATTTCATATTTCAATATAAAAAATTATATGTTCGAACGCTTGCAAAATAAATCGAAACATTCAAATTTGACACTATTATCGTAAAAGTAAACGATTGTCTAAATTTGACACGTTTAAGAAATACTCTAATTAAGAAAAACGTGTGGCCCTTCCTACGTTTCTCATTGAAATTTGAGTACATATAACATTGTAACTGTAGCCTTTTTCGACTGAAATTATTGAATTCTTTCCACTGTCGATTTCTTGGTTTAATTTTCTGTTCATACAAATATATGGATACTGAATCAGGTAAATCTTTCAGAATTGGAATGAAAATCTGTTTGGGGTTTTGAATTTTGTTCTAATTTGAGTTATTTTGTTTCGTGATTCTGTAGTGATTGAGTTCTTGGGTGATGTGCCATTGTTGCAGAGGCTACCTAGTTCTTCCCTCAAGAAAATTGCCCAACTCGTCAAGGTTAAACATTATGGTAATTTCTTTATTATGTTACCAAGAATTCAAGATTCATTATTTGATTAGTAAGGTTATATATTTAATGCTATTTCTTATAAGTTTGATAAAGTTTAATAATTTGTCTTATTTAATAGTCTATATGCTTTGTTATAACTATATCAAGAAAATCAAGATTCATCATTTGATTAATGGAGTTATATTTTTTTTTTCTGAAGAAATTGTGTATATACCCCGCCCTTATTGGCTTATTCTACCACTTAGAAGTAGGCATGGGTTTGCTTTTACTTGAAAAGCTTAAGTTGTTTCTTTTAGTTTATGGTCATAGTTCTTACATAGTTTTCATTTGATGGTAGATCTGTATAGCAAAATATTTGTAGAGGTGAGAGTTACAGTATTTGACGCATTTATCATTTGATAGTAAACCCTAATATTATTGATTGTTTGGTCACCTTTTTTTTTTCAATTTACTGTGTGTTACCGTTGCAGATCGTGGAGATTATGTTATCCGCGAAGGAGAAGCTGTGGATGGAATTTACTTTATATGGGATGGAGAGGTAATTCTGAGTTTTTTGTTTCCTTTGTTGTCTGAGTGTACGTGAACATAAATCATGAGATTGAATATTTCTATTGTTATGGCAATCTTATTTCCAGGCAGAAGTATGCGGTTTCTGCCAAGCTGATGATGAAAATCGTCCTGAATTCCAGCTGAAAAAATTTGATTATTTTGGTCATGGTAAGGTGCTCCTTGTCATCTTCGTATAATTTTTTGCCTTTTGGATTTCTCTTGATCCCAAATTCCTAAATTAAGGAATCTTTGAATTGACTATCTTGTCCTGTTATGTCCTCTAATCAGTGTTATCACCTTTTACTGTATAAATATTTTGTATGTCGCTTCAGATTCCAGATTCAGTTATGGCCTCTCTGTTGGTCTCTTTTTGGCCTCTATTAAATTAGTACCACAGTCATGTTCAATCACTTCTAGACTTTCAATCTTAAATGTTGGGTGATTACAAGGTTCGAGCTGTTATGGCAGGTTTGGCGACATCTAGACAGACTGCCGAGGTGATCGCATTGTCTAAGGTACTGCCTCTTTCCAACCATCGAATAGTTTCTTTTCCCAAGTTATTTCATGATGTCCAGGGGATTCTGCATCTATTTTTGTAGTTATGTTCTAACTTTCTCTAACGACAGCTGACCTGCTTAGTGTTGCCTCATGAGCATAATAATCTGCTCCAGCCCAAATCAATTTGGAACGCAGATCAAGAAAGAGATCTGTGTCCACTTGTGGAGCACATATTGCTCTTGGAGCCTATTGAGGTATGTTATTTATGCCTTCTGTAACCTAATCATTGACCCCCCCCCCCCCCCCCCCTCATTCCTTTAATTTTGTAGGTTGGCTATAAATTTCTGTTCTTTCCTTCTTAAATTTGTTAGTCTCAGCCATCTTTGCCAGTTTATGTACCAATAGTCGGGTATGTTCCCGCCTATGACATACTATGTCCTTTAACAAAATTTAAGAGTTTAATCTCCATTATATTTCTGTCTTTGAAACCCGTATCACTAATTCTCAACACTAAAGCATTCTCTTGTCTTTCCTCCTCCCAAATTAGAGACATGGGTTGCACCTGATAGCTGATGCTAGTGAGGAGTTCAGTTTGTAAGCCAAATGGGTTTCGCTTCATGTTAGAGAATAGAGACTTAATTGACTTGCATCGGGAATATACTGCTAATAAGTGATGTTGATATTCTTAACTACTTAGGCTAAGAAAGAAATGGTCCCTTTTCTAGTTACTAGTGAGTTTCTATTTATATTTCTGTTTTGCCATGAAATAATTTAATCCAATAAACTGCAGCACAAGGAGGTAATGAGTGTATTCAGAAAAACTCACTGGACTTGACTCCTTTAGGCTCTATGTGGCCAAGGAGTCAATGAGGTCCAATGCAAAAAAATATCTTTGATTTCCATTCAAAGCATTGGTTATTTCTTCTAAACCTATTGTCGGCAGTATGCAAAAGAGGAATTTCTTGGTACATAGCTGGTGATAGTATTTCATTCTTTACCATTGCACTTTGAACTCCGAGTCACTTGTCTTTCTTTTGTGGGATCATGGTTCCATCTATTTCATATACTTTCTTTAGCAAGCTTTTAGATCTTTGAAGGTTGATTTGCTTAAGAAATAAGATACTTGTTCTTATGAATGCTTGAATTGTTCAAGATAATTTGGTAGATCAGGATAATTGCTATATCCAATCAAATGCGCTTTCAGATTGTTTTCCTTTGGAACATTTCTCTTTTGGAGGATTGATGTTTCATTGTATCACCAGTTCAATGTCCCCTTATAAAATAGGATTATTTGGGAGTTCTAACATAAATATTGTGTTGAAGGTGAACATTTTCCAAGGTATAACATTGCCAGATGCCCCTAGATTTGGGAAAGTATTTGGAGGTCAGTTTATTGGGCAGGTAAAATTAAAATGTTCTCTTTCCCCGCCACGCCGTGAGCCACTCACTTTAATTGGAGTTTAACTTCAGATGACTTGAGACCTCTTTGTCAATAATTTTTTCGTTCTCTATGCTCTAATATGCAGGCATTGGCTGCAGCATCAAAAACTGTTGATTTTCTCAAAATTGTTCATAGTTTGCATGCCTACTTCCTTCTTGTTGGGGATCTTGAAAGTAAGTAGCTTTCTTTATTATTTTTTGCCTTAAGCACTTTTTTTTTAAAAACCTTTTAGTGATTACTTATTCTCTAGGCCTACTGCCAATGCTATGTCTGAAATAAAATAGCCAATATAAGCTAATGCACATATCTTTGAATTCTTTGGAATCCTATGTCAGAGCGCACAGCTGTATGATTTATCTAGTGTTGTTTTGGAGAAGCAGACATTCTTCCCTTTTAGTGAGTTGCAATGCGTGAAATAATTTATGTCTGCTTGTGTTCAATTTCCAAGAGGTACAACGTGTGCGCAATTACGGGTATGCATAATGCTGAGCAGAGAAAAAAGAGATTTGTTTATGTTAATAACCTTAACCTTCTTTTGAATTTTGATTAGTAAATATAAACATATTATGACTTTCAGTTTGTTAGTATTCTTAAAATTGTAACACCCTAAACATTTGGAACAGAGGTTGAATCAAAGCTACTGATGAAAAGAATCAATTTGCAATGGTAAAGCTCTTTAGTTCCCTCGATAACTACATCCAGTTTCTTATCCAGTTAAAATTTCTAGCTGGTTTTGGTTTCCTTTCTAAGGTGGAGTTTAGAACGTAGAATGATTTCTCTGCAACCACCACCAACGAGAAAAGACACAGAAAGAGGATGAGAGGCCCAGTGTGGGCTCTGTGTTACTGTTGGCATGTTGCTTCGGTGTGGTATTGGACTAATTGGCTTTTAATTGAGGGGGCATCAGGTAGGTACAACTAGTGAACTGCCTTTGCCAATCATTAATCCACATAGCCAACTGATCCTTGGATGCTGGTAAGATATATAGCAAGCTGGCTAGGGTTGAAAACTTTTTTCAGGAATCTTTCCTCCCTACACAACAGCAATTCTTGACCTCTTCGCTACCCCATATGGGAGCCTTCTTCTATATCGTAGAAAGTGGCTTGTTGGGGTTGAGGCCTATTATCTCAGCAAAAGGAAAGGTGGGGTATTCTGGAGCCTCTACAGTTTCAAACACCCTACTATTATTCTTGAAGTTTGGCTTTCTACTACATTCTTCACCTCAGTTCTCTCTCCACCTTATTCCGCAAGGCACTTATAATTATTATCAATTATCTTCTTACATATATAGGTTAAGATCATGGAATACTTTGTCATAGTTAGGAATGCCGGTAATTAGGGAAGTTCCTTGATCTGAACTTTTCTTCATGGAATCTGAATTTACCTTATTTCTAGTAGCCTAAACTTCAGATTAGGAGCTCCAAAGGGCTAATATCTTCTTTTTTTATGTTCTTTTACTTCTATAAAAAAAACACTACTATTTTTATTTCACATGGCATCAGACCTTTCACAATGTTGGTAAAGGGGCCTCTTGTATACTGTCTACAAAACCAATTCAAGACAAGTTCACTTTTCTTTTATCCTCAAATTCCACTTCATATATTTCTATATCAGTATATGTACATATATATATGTTTTTCAATAAACTAGAAAGAAAACAGACTTGGTAGTAGTGCTGCTAACTTAGTTTAGATGCTTAATGGAGCCTAAATCATTGTTTACTGTGTATAATTATAGCCAAAAGTTCTCCACCCTGATTATGTCTGTCATAGAAATACCAGTGCTGAAGAATGAAAACATCCAACCTGTAGGATTTAGGCATTTTCAGTAGCTCAATTTCTTCTTTTCATTGGATTGCGACTTTCTTTTACTGAAGGCATCAACCACCTTGCTAACCGTTCTTAGAATGCTGAAGGCTTTTTGATAAAAGCTCATTTCTTTTTCCGTGATTCTTCATGTTGTGCCCTGTTTGGGTTGTGCGGAGGAATCAAACAAACCTCTTCTGTTGCTAACTTGCTGTATGTGCTGTCAGTTAAGGAAGTATAACGCCCTCAAATTGATTTTATTTTTATTCTATAGCCAGAGTTATTGAAGTAATACAAATCTAGAGGAATTAAAAGGTATTTACTAGTATTTTTGTGGTTTGAACTAACAAGAAAAAAATTCCAATAAACCAGTATGTTCATGTTGGGGTCTGCTAGTTCTAGTATGTATCAGCTTGCTGAGCTCTGCTAACAATATGAGTTTCTTACTTTTCTTCTCTGCTCTGGCTCTTTGGTCAGTTGCCAAGATAGAAGAATCATCATCCTTCACAAGCTGTCCTTAAATTTTAGATGGTTCCCATCTCACCGTTGCTCTCCTCAAATTATGAGTAAATAATTGGCTAACATGTATAGGACTAAAGTGTTTCCCTGTCTGGCTATTGATGGTTTTTTTAGCCTTTCATGATTTTTGAAATACATTTTGTTTATTGACTTACTAAATGATTGCTGTTAGATTGAAGAAAGTTTGCTGATATGGCTTAGTTACTCTGTTACTTTCTCATGTGTTCCAGACTGAGGAAGTCAGTTCACTGGGGCATAGAGTGTTTAATCCCAGTCAGAATTATCTGTATAAACCTCTTCTTCATGTACCAATGTAAATCTGGTGAGTAAAAACTTGTATCTTACCTAGTCCCACACTTGTGATTGTAGTTCCAATCATATATCAAGTTTACCGTGTACGTGATGGAAAGAGCTTTGCTACACGGAGGGTGGATGCAATTCAGAAAGGGAATGTCGTATTCACATTGCTAGCTTCATTTCAGGTGATTTATCAGCCTTTCATCAAGTTGGTGACATCTTAGCATACCCTTTTTTGTGGCTCACTTTTGCAATTCAGCATAAATAGGTTTGCTTAATTAATATTTTTGTGGCAAGTTGATTAGATTTATGCGAAGGCATGAACTTTGCATACTATGTAATGAGAATGTGCTAGAAATAAAAATTGTGAAGAAAATGCATTGGAAGTATCAGCACAGAAAGTGTTGCTATGAATGAATTCAACTTAACTTAATTCTATTAAATTGTCCTTCATATTCTCCAGCTGTGGATATCATGTTTGCATCACATGTTGATATTAACTTTTAATCTTCTAATTTCACAAAATAACGAAGAAAGTTGAAAGTTAGCTTGGTTCACTAGGGAAGACAATTGGATCGGCTGATCAACTTTCAGTCATTTCTAAAATGCTTTGTTCTTCTCGTTTTGAAGTCCTACATGGAATACCGTATTCTGATCTTTTCCTGATTCAACTACACGAAAAACCCTAGGGCCTAGACTCACAATGATGATTGGGACTTCAATGGGTCACTTGTTTTTGCCTGGAATATTGCAGTAACTTTTTGGTTAGATTATGTGACACACTTTTATGTGTTCATTACACCATTATCTTTTTACTGGTTGTTATGTTTGTAATATTTTTCTTAAAACTAAACTGCATTTGTTATATAACGTGACAGAAAGATGAAGATGGATTTGATCACCAAGAAGCAAAAATGCCTGATGTGCCTGATCCAGAAACGGTAACCTTCTTACAGTTCAATGATTTCTGCTGTATCTGCAACTGCGCTCTGAGCCTCTTCTCCTTATGCTTTTGTTTAAATCCAATCACAGCTTTTATCAATGGAAGATTTGAGAGAAATGCGCAAGACTGATCCCCGGCTTCCCAGGTCAGACTCTGCCCGCTGTTATGCCATCATACTATAATGTTTTTAATTTGAAATTGTATGGTGTACACATATATTATCTGGTAATGTATTGTAAATGTAATGGTGTGGTCCATAGGCTTAAAAGTATTTTCCTTGACAAAACCATTTAAAATAATCAGAGGGGAAGTAATTTAGCAAATATGTGATACACTACTGAACTTGTGCCTTTGGAAGTGTAACTTCTCCAGCATGAATTGTCTTATATCTCTTGAATACTTTGGCTTCAAAGTGGATATAGTAGTACACGTTTTTGCTAGTCATGAGTTTCATTAAACAATTTTCATGGTAAGCCTGATTAACCATATCTTCACTTGTAAGACTTCCTTTTAGCAGAAAAAGAACATGAGATTATGTAGATTCTTTTGCACTCTGGAAGATCTAAGGTTCATTAGAACTTGTGAGTCTTTAAATAGATTTGAATACCAAATTATGAATGATATGATGGAGCAGAGCTGTTGCACTTTAGATAGAAGAAAGAACTGATGCAGAAAGACCTGGAAAAATCTGTTGTGAAAACTGGAAATAAGTAAATAATGCAGAACTATTTGGAGCTGGAGAGATACAGAAAGAGGTGCAGAAAAGATGCAGAGAGATACAGGAAGAGGGCAGGGCACAAGCAGAGAGAAGGAAGAAGTGAAACTGCACGTGTGACAGAAAAGAAATAACAGGGAAAAGGAGAATGAGATGAAATAAGAGGTTTAGAATAGATGCTGTTGCATTGGAAGGATAGCTCAAGCGGGATGACGGAGAGAGATAGAGAGACAATGGAGATATTTGCGACACGGTTTTACACATTAGACCCATTAGTATAGATGCTGCAGTTAGTATGAAAACAGAGTGAAGAGTGAAGAAGATATCTGAGAGAAGGGAATAAGTAGACAGGAAGAAGGAACTCAAGTCGAAGAAGGAAAGAGAGTGAAGAAGATATCTGGTACACGGTATGGCATGACAAAATTTGTTCCCTGACACTGTTCATATCACCCTTCAAGAGGCAGTTTTAACTCTCATTATGGAGGAAAATGCCATAAGCTCCAAATATGATGGAACACCTATATATTGTTTTTCACCGATGGAAACATATGACTGGTGGTGATGACTGATGACAATGAAACCAAGTATACACAACAGCATAGGGATTAGTAAGATCCTTAATATAATAAAATGGTTCTTCTTGATAAATACTTCCTAGCTAAACCTTTTTTTGATGTTATAAAAATACCTCCTAGTTACACTTATAAATCCTTTCTGATCTAATTTTCTCTCAAGCTACTTACACTAGGAATTCCAACTGTAGCACCTAGGAAACAATTTTAACCAAACAAGTCACTACGAAGTATAAACAAGCCAATGACAAAGCACAAAAATTATGCTATAAGAACTACATCTCTATCCGAAGCAAGTTGGGTTTGGCTATATGAATCTTAGATGACATTAGCAAAAACTCTTCATTATCCCAAAAAATAAGAAAAAGAACAATCATAAGAGAAGGTAAGTTGTGAGAATGTTGGAAAATGCTAACCCTGCGCACTCAATTTAGCAATAGGAGTAAGGATGGTGGAAGCTTCTTGTTAATATGAGCATCCTTTTGTGGTTACAATTGGTTACAATCTGGTTCCCACGTCCAACTACTGAGCTGTGACTTATTTAGCTGTTAAAGCCTGTAATTCAACTGTCTGACATGTGAACACAGGAATGCTTTGTTTTGTTTTAATTTTAGGTTTATTATTATGTTTTCCGGGAGCATTTAGATTTGGGTCTAAAGGGATGTCGGATTTTTCTTTTTGATTCGTCTGTCAGAAAACACAAGTAGTTTTAAGTTGACATCTTTTTGTTTGAATTCAGAACATTTCATCAGCTGCCATCTTATGAAAGGCATGGTGATGTAGTCAATTAATGAAATTTAAATTTAGGCCTTGACACGGTACATAATTATTGTTTCCTTTAGCAAGGTTTAATTGAGAAATAAAGGTCATTCTTGATCTTAGCACACTAACTTAAGCCTCAAATGATTTTTGACAACTCTGAATTTAATTAATGTGAAGGAAAACATTATCAAGATTAATTGATTGCAAATTTTCCTACCTTGTCCTGAGATCTGAAAATTGAAGCTGCATAAAGCTTTTTCATTCTGTTTGTGGTTACTTGTTTTTGGGATCCTTCGTTAGGTGATGCTAACAGAGAATTTTGACAGGACATACCGAAATAAGGTTTCTACTGCAAAATTTGTTCCATGGCCAATAGAGATAAGGTTTTGTGAACCTAACAATGCCACTAATTACACCAAGTCTCCTCCAAGGTTGGTCGTGCTTTCAGTTATTTATTTCCCTTCTGAGGTAGCAACTGTAATTAACTAAACTGACAGTCCAAGGTTTTCATCATCTCTTTCCCACACAGCTTGAGATATTGGTTCAGAGCAAAAGGAAAACTTTCAGATGACCAGGCCTTACATAGGTAATCTATCAGTTCTTTTATCTAATTAGCTGAGCTCATACTTAAAAGGAGCAAAGCAGTCTGTTTAGTAGCCTTGTCTGATCTCAGCAAGAGACTGTCATAAGGTGATTTGTTATTGATAGAGAAAGAGTTCCAAAAAGAACTTGCGGACTGGGGGTACACAAGTGAATACAACTTTGTTATCTGCACTTCTTTGGGTATACTCCCACTTGGGACCGTGTATAGCTAATATTAGTGCTTCAAAAGTTGTATATTTTTTTTCTTCAAAGTCATCTTTCTTCCTTGTAAGTTGTAGGTTTATATTTACCATCAAAAAGGGAACATAAAAGAAATTAAAATCAGGAACATATTATTTTAGCATACAAATTTTTTTTACATTTATTGCAGAATGAGTCCATATAACAGTCTGCATCTTTTCATGCAATATTTATGCTTGTTGCAGATGTGTTGCAGCATATACATCAGATCTAATCTTTCTTTCAGTCAGTCTGAATCCTCACCGAAAGATGGGTTTCGAGACAAGTTCTGTTAGTCTGGATCATTCGTGAGTTCCAACAACTTTTAGACTATTTTGTTTTATTTCTTTAAATGTGCCATCTTTATATTTATTATGAATATGTCGATGTTTGCCTGAGCAGCTTATCATCAAATTTTTGCTTGTATTGCCTTTCAAACTCTTGAATATTCACTTCTAACAACACAACATCACAGATTTGCCTACGCATGCCTTCATCTATTGATTCTTCAGCCATGAACTATGGTCCCTTGAAGAAATTGCCACTGGGCCTCTCTGATGGTTAAGTGGCATCATACAGGGTGGGGAAACCTACAACCTGTAGTCCCTACAAACTTATACAGAGCCTTCCTTACCTGACTTAAGGCTGCTCATAACACACCTGTGTGGGTCCGATCCCTGCCTTTGGTTGGGAAAATAAATAGAAAGGTAAAAGAACAATATAAGGTGGCAATGAAGAAGGGATATGGTGGAGTGATGTTGGTAATTGAAGTCCAAGCCTAGGTTTTACTTCCACTACTGGTGAAGGAGTTACTGGAGGGCATTGAAGTGGTGTTGAGTCATTCAGAATGTGTTAAACCTGTCCCAGATGGTCTCAGTTGGACCTCTTTTTACTAATTACAAGTTTACAACTTCTTGTAGCAATAGTCTCTTATAGGATGGGAAATTAATGTCTCCAACTTAGAAATTTTTGTGTTGTTGACATGAAAGAGAGGAAATCCGAACTTTCCAGATTCTGATAGGTCTTTGATGAGATTCCCCCATAACGTTACACATGGAATTTAAAGCTCAAAATAGTGTTCCCTGGAATATCTTACTTGAATCACGAGTGTCTTTTATTGCTTGTTAAAGGAAAACATTTGGCATGCAAATGTACTTATATTTTCACTTCCGCCCTTTTCCCAGGATGTGGTTCCACAGACCTGTGAGAGCTGATGATTGGATATTGTTTGTGGTAAGAAAGAAAAGCTAAAGTACTCGTGATGTTTTTAAGAGCCATCATCTCTTTACTCGTGGTTTCCATTACTTGCAGCCTTCGCTCTAACTGTTTATCATTTTATAGATCAACAGTCCGACTGCTTATAATGCACGTGGCTTTGTGTGGGGGCAAATGTTTAATAGGAAGGGAGAGGTAAAGTACTAGTTCTGAAATGTGAATTCTGTGAGCTGCCTAAGCGTGTTTCGTTCGTTTTATTTTCTTGCTTTGTTTATGTGCCTATTTTTAATGCTTGTTAAATCTCCAGCTCGTAGCGTCAATTACTCAAGAGGGCTTATTGAGGCCAGCCAGAAAACTACCTCCATTTCGACCAATGCTCTAATCCATGCCAGGTCGAATGAGAAAAGAGGACTAGTCACTACAGGTTCATTAGCAGTAACACTGCTGTAGAGCTCAAATAAACACTACAGAGGTTGCGAGTCGAGCTATGACCATATCTTTGTTCTATCATTCAGAACTGGCCTGCCATTGTCACCTTTATATATTCCTAGCCCCCGCGAAAAGAGGCATTGAAGTTGTTACATAGATCGACCTATGATAGTTCAAGTCAAAAGTTATTGTTCTGTTTTTTTCAAGTTTCATCTTCTATTAGGATATGATTTGATCTCAAGATGTCATTTGTTTAATGTCTTTAGTTGACTAACACTCGCTCTTTATTCAGGAAGAAATAAATCCAATGTAATTTCATGAACGTTGTGACTACTCAAGGAAGATTTGCATGTATCAATCTGTCTTTCTTGCTCGCCTCTCCTTTTAAGTATGTACATTACAAAATGTATCTGGTATTCCAGATACAAGACTTGGTACAGTTTTAATTCACATACAAATGAGTTGCAAAATCGAAATGTCAAAAAAGAATTGAACAATTCTCGTACTGAAACAAAAGCGATAAAAGGCTAAGTGTTACGTGTTCAACAATAAAAATGATCAAAAATCAAATAGATACTAAAAAGTAGATCTTGGCAAAGCAGTTTCAGAACCTAACATTTCATATTGAGGGGTTAGCATACAACTCATTTCTTCTTTTCACCACCTCCAGTAGCCCTGGATCACACAAAGACAAGAGATAAGCGCCTAGTAAAAAACAATAGTCATAAAAGTATAACATTCAAGTTGAAATGCTGTCAATTACCTCATTTTACGGAGAACACTGGACATCTCTTCACGCTTCTTCTTTGCTCTCTTGTGAGTACCCAGCTTCCTCTTGGCTACCTTAAGAGCACGTTTGTCCTTTCCAACTTTAAGAAGCTCAGTAATTCTCTTCTCATAAGGTGCAAAACCAGCTACTTCCCTGATAAGGCTTCTAACAAAATGTATTCTCTTACTGGTTTTCTAAACAAGAGACAAAGAGAAGCAAACCTATTAGAAGTCCTGATAAAGTTAGATTTTAAGAGTAACTTTTTTGTGTGTGGATGAGTTTAGATATTGGTTAGATAACCGAAATGGTTAACATCCGAAACAATAAAAAACAAAGAGATCAAAAGCATGGAAACAAGAAAACAACTTACCCCTTTTCTATCAGAAGGGCGGGGAGCCAACTCTTTCTTAGTAACAACATGTCCTTTGTTAAGACCCACAGAAAGGCCTGTATTTGGCTGCTTTGGAGCCATCCCTACAAATAACCAAGGCACATAAGAACCAGGAAAGTGATTATAAGCAGCTATTATTCAACTATAGTAGGCTTAAACGCCACATGTCTGGTTCTGGTCATACAAACTACAATTAACACGCATGCATCAACGACCATACTGAATTTGTTAGTTAGGTAAGGATGCATTAGAAAAAATAATGCATGCATTAGCTTTGTGTATTAATACCTTGTTTGGTATACTTTTTTAGTCTATGTTAGACTAATCCAAGCCTTAGTTATTCACTCTATTTGGTATTATGCTATGTGTAACTAATACGTGGTATTAGCAATGCAAGGGTTCATAATGCATGCATTAGCATGTTAAAGACACAATTGCCCTTCAAAACCTCATCCACATCCTTACCACCATATTTATGGAAGGTACTTTTGAGAACAAATAATTTTTTTTAGAAATTATGCAATGCAAGTTATTTTTAATATACCAAACCAAATCGAGCATAAAAAATAATCTAAGCATAACTAATGTTAGTATAACTATTATCAACATTACCAAAACACCCTATTCCACACTACAATTATACACTCTACCAAAAAACCCCATAGAGTAGAAAATGTATGCGTCTATACCAAAATGGGCCGTTAGGATGTTACGCAGTCACAAGTACTGTTATGTGAATAGTGTCTGTGAGATGCTCTTTTTTCAAAACCGGCCAAAAATAGATAAAAGGAAATGGAGAGAGGAACATAAACTAATCCACTTCACAAGTTGGTTTTGACACTTCGTACACTTACTACACTTAGAAGCCAATCAAGAAAATAGTTTATACTCTCAAAATAGTCTTAGACCAAAAGGGCACACTATAGTTTTTTTTTTTTTTTTGAAAATGTTTATGGTGGGCACACTATCGTTTATATTCTCAAAATAATCTAAACTAACAGCCTATACCAATAGACAAAATTAAGATACCATGCCAAAAACCAAGACCATGTCTAACTTAATTTCTTCCCGCAGTGCTGTTTAAGCAAACATAACCAAGTGATAAAATCACCAAAATGGAGATCCAACTACTCTTTTGTGTCAAACACATTTAAAAGGTAAAATAAATCTATATTCATCAAAACAATCCATAGCTTAACAAAAATAAGCTGTGTCATTTCATTCCCAATCAAAACAATCAAAACACCCTTAATGCAAAATAACTTAATACTACACCAAAGTAGCATATCTCTTCATCAAGTACTCCCTAACTTAACTTTCCGAAATGCGGAAGAAGCTGAACAAGCTCGTTTTCAGAGGGATCACTTTATCAAAATAGTAAATGCAATTCTAGCTTAAGTCACCGGATTCGAAATATAAATGCATTGATCACCCCTCCGCGACGACAAATTCAGCTCACTATAAAATCATTTTTTATACATATAACACTCGGTTTAAAACAATGGATACACCTGCACACACGTATATGTAACTATCTATTACTAAATGTCTATTTTTAATCTAGACGAAGCATATAATACTGATTAAGCATATAAATCGCACACTAACCTAATCAGCTCCAACAGAACTTCGTTACTCGAAGAATTTTCACCAAGTACCTGCAGAAGTTGCAAAAACAAAGGGCAAAATATCAGTGAAATAACAAATTACAGAGAATTTAGATATTCAGTTTGATTTAGCTAGGGTTTTGACCTTTGACGGAAATAGTCGCCGGAAGCGCTGAGGACAGAGCTAGGGTTTTTTTTTCTGATTGCAATACAGAATTTATATTCTGCATATTGACGGGGAAGAAGGGTAGTTTTGGTAATGACCTAAAGTATGGTAATGTTTAACGTTTTGATGATAAAGCCCATGTATTTCTTCTAAATTATAGAATTAGCACCTTCAAATTTATAAATGTTGCAATTACCCCCTTTCAAATAAATATTTTGATGATTCCTTTTTTTTTTTTAGTGCTAGACTAGATTACCTTTTTGTTCGTTAAGAAAAAAAAACGTATTTAATAATTTTGGTCCAAGTAAATATCTTGATGTTCGAATTTCATATTAAAAGTTAAATAGGTTTAGACTTTTTCAAATATGATTGTGTTTTTCTTTTAATAAAATAGAGTCACGTAAGAAACATTGTTTTGGTCACATTAATAAAATAATGGATATTTTATGTGCTACCGTAATTATCTGGATTAAAAATAATATATTTTGAATAAAATAGTTATCCTACGTAATTAAAAAAATCCAACACAAAAAGAATGATGATCATGAGAAATAAGCTACTTTTAATATGCTAAGAATTGATTAGTCTTAATTTGTAACTTACAAAACTAGAAAAGTATTTAATATAACATTTTTTACAAATAAAATATCTACTCTTTCCGTTTTTAAAAGACTGTTTCTATTTCCTTTTTAGTTTGTATATTTTAATTTTAACTTTTCACGTGGCATGTTTAAGATCGGGATATTTTGATACATTTGACATAACTTTAATTTAGAATCACAATATTAAAAAAACTTTTTTCTTTTCTTAAATTTCGTTTTAAGATAAACTAAATCATTTTTTTTTAAACGAAGGGAGTATTAATACGCTCAATGTGATAATGTTGGATAGGATTGTGGTCCTTTAGAAGCCTGTTTATATTTACTTTGACACTTAATTTGAGAAATAACTATATCAAAGAAAAAAGACGTATTTGAAAAGTGCATGAATCATATTATGGCATGTGGTTGAGTCGATATTAAAGAGACGCTTGTCATTTTTTTTTTGTCAAGAAAATATTGAATCGATATTTTTTTATAATCGAGGCTGCTTTGATAATTTATTAGATGACATGATCTCTTTTCGAAAACAAATTACTTTACAGTTATAATATTTTAGCGTTTTAAGCAGTTTAATAACGTACGATTTTCGAATCTACCTCCGACCTAATATCAAAGTACAGACATGTGTTAGTAGGACCTTCACTATTCTCTCTCTTGCATTTTTTTTTTACATTCAACAATTTATATTCTTGTACTTGATTCCTACTTTATTAATTTAATCAAAAGAAAACTCACGTAGCCCCCTTTTTTTATTTTTAATTTACAAATTCTACTTTTAAAAAAATTATTTTTTTCCGATAAACAATATCACCCTATATTTTAGGAGAACCATAAAATGAATTAGTAAAAAAAAAATGTATATATATTTGTCCAATTAGAATGATAAGTGATAGGATAATCAATTCAGTTCATATTGGTATATCACACGTTATATCATGCAAAATACATGCATTTACCTTTTTCAATAATTTTAAGTATCTATATTGAAAACATAAAATATCAATTGAAATTTAATTAAAAATCTCGTTATAATATATAATACTATTCTACTTTTCATCATATTTACAAATATAGTGAATGAATTATATTTAGCAATATGACAAAATGAAAAAAAATATCTATAGTATTTTTTGATATCTTATCTGTCGTTCAGAATTCATATTAAAATTTCGATTAAATATAAAATTACCGAAAAGATTGGAAAAAAAAAGAATAAGCAGAGTTCTATCCAAACTAGTAAAGACATGTTTGCTAGGATACAAAAGTAGAAGTATGACAAAAATTAACAAATGACAAATAATTCACAAGAAACTATCTTTTTTCCTTTTTTTTTTCTTTTTCCTTATCACACTTCAAAGGAAACTTCTACCAACCTGAGAGAATTTATACAAACTGTTTTCTCCACACAAATCACAACTAAGCAGAAGCAGAGACCTGATATCATCATCATCATAAGTAATCTTTCTTGCAAAAACCAATTAAAAAAGTACTAGTATTAGTTGTAATTAAACAGTATCATTACAGAAGGGATCTTGGCATAATCCCAAAATATTCTCTCACTCAATTGTAAAGGACCCCACAAAAAAAAATGGTGAGTTTGAAGAGTAGTTGCAGGTGTGAGTTACTGCTTTTTTCCCCCATTATTCCCTTCAATTTTCAGTGATTTCTCTCTTTTCATGTTTTAAAAGCAACCCCTTTTCTTCAAGTTCCATTCTTGAAGTCTGTATTGATGATTACAGCTGTTGTTTGCTCAGTTGTTGTAGTTGTTAATTTAATGCCCTCTTTCTCTTATTTTACTAATAAAGATCCAATCTTTATTACTGAGTTAGCTCAACTGCTTAACAAAGCCTTGATATCTGCTCTAGACAGGGAATATTGGTACCCCATTATTTGAACTTCAGCAATATTGTTGCCTGATTGAGATATGACCCATTTGTTGAATTGATTTTGTCATTCTTGAATTGGTAGAAGATGACTGTTTGGTAGAGCCAATGTCAGTTGCCTGTTGTATTCCAGTTGTTGAATGTGTATACTGCTTAGGTTGTATACGTTGGGTGTGGAAGAAGTTCCTTTATACTGCTGGCCGTGAAAGTGAGAATTGGGGACTTGCAATTGCCAGTGAGTTTGAGCCTGTGCCAAGGTTCTGTCGATATATTATGGCAGTATATGAGGATGATATTAGAAATCCCATATCGACTCCACCTGGTGGATATGGCATTGATCCAGATTGGGTTATTGTAAAGAGAAGTCATGAAGATACTCAAGGAAAGGTGTCTCCTTATTTGATTTATGTTGATCATCAAAATGCTGATATAGTTATAGCAATTAGGGGTCTTAATATGGCTAAGGATACTGATTTTTTAGTCCTACTTGATGATAAACTTGGGCAAGCAGAATTTGATGGGGGGTATGTTCATAATGGTCTACTGAAAGCAGCTGAATGGGTTTGGGAAGCTGAATCACAACTTTTAAGGGAATTGGTGGAGAGATATCCAGATTATACCTTGACATTTGCTGGGCATTCTTTAGGGGCAGGGGTGGTAACGCTGTTGACGATGTTGACTGTGAAGAACAGAGAAAAGTTGGGGTTCTTAGACAGAAAAAGGATCAGGTGCTTTGCGATTGCTCCTACAAGGTGTGTCTCGCTAAATTTGGCTGTGAGATATGCGGACATCATAAACTCTGTTGTACTTCAGGTAAGCATGTAGGTTCTCTTTGTTGTCTGATACAAATCTTCTTTGATTTGACTTGTAATATTGGACTTATCTTAACAAAAAGGTCAACCAGATATGCAAGGTCGATCATGTTTTTTTTTTTTTTTTTGAAATTAGACTATGTAATTATTCTACCAAAGAACCTTCCATAAGGGAAGTTCTTTTTTTGTCTACTTAAATTTGATCCTAAGTGGCATATAGTTTATCTTTTGGAATTAATGCTTCATATTTGAAGTGCAATGTTAAATAGCTTGATCTTATTGCATGGTGTGAATGTATCTGTCGTATTGAGGTAGTTTAACGTCATATAAGTTGTTTCTGTTCAGACAGATGTAACACGAGAAGCATTTATAAGTTGTTTCTCTTCAGACAGATGTAACACGAAAAACATTTGAATGGTGCTTATATTTTAGTAAGTAGTGTGTCTTATCCTTACTGTTGTGGGATGAAGTGACGCTTATTTTTAGCAGATAGTTGTTCCCTGCAATTAGTGAATCAAATGTTGTTAGTTTGAAGGAACTGTTATTTGGAAGCAAAATCTATGGATTGCATGTAGATCTACACTTACACAAACATATGAAGGAAGGTAGACATTACATTCTGTTTTTGTGAAGCAATTCCTACACGAAAGGTAGGTCTAATTCACAATTTAGGAACATGCCTTTTTAAATAATCGATAAGGTCTAATATCTCGTGTATATTTTGTTTTCTTGTTGGATGCTCTATGCCCAAGATTTACCTGTTCGTCTAGAATATATTGTCACATTTTGACACATCTTTGCCATGGACCAATCAGGATGATTTCTTACCTCGGACCACTGTAGCACTGGAACATGCTTTCAAGTCACTTCTCTGGTAAAAGATTGCAGGTCTTCTCTTCTTTTAGCATGACCTTTGATGTCTATGTTGTTTCTGAATTTAAAGTAAATATGCGGATCAAAATACAACAGTTACATTGAGTAATTAATAGCTTAGTTCAAGTGCCATAGACCAAATCGGATATGTAATTATTGGAATAATTGTTGGAGACTCAAATGATGGATAGGCCCCTCATCTACTAACATTCCATTTTTACAGTATTTAAATTAGAAACAAAAGATTCAAGTTTGAATATTACCAAAAAAGAAGGGAGCTATGTCAGAGTTAAACTTCGAGATGAAAGTCTTCTATCCTTTCTTGACGGTGAAGTAAGACCAAGCTCATAAAAAAGGGTCAAACTTCTTTGTTTCTTGGTCAGTTCAATAAATTTACGAGATTCTTTGTTTTTGACTCTTTATAAAATAATGGATATATCTCAACCAATACATGATTCCACAAAAACGTGAAATCATAGGCGATAAATTAGCTGGAAAAAACGAGAATCAAGGTATCATTTCCAAAAATTTGCCTAGACAAGTCCTGAGAGCCGCTTATGCTAAAACTCGAGCAGTTTCTTGGAAACTCGCTTTAGGTATGAACTTTTAATATTGAGAGATGCTATACAATTTCAATTTTCCGATCTTATAATGTGACTCTGTCCATTGCTCGTTATCATTTTTTGTGTTATTGTCACCTGTTCACCTTTTATTGGATATGGGGAAACCCACATCATAAGTTTTGATTGCCCAGCTGCTAGAACCCCCAAGCTCTTGATTGGAGGTGAAGGTTCTTTGCAGTATCACTCTGTGATCACAAAATAGAGAATATTGCAGAACTCTTAGCGTGATAAAATCAATGACAGTCTATGACAAAAGCTCCGCTTACTCACAGCAAAATAAGAATTTCTTGCCAACTTGATGTTTGCGACTTGTACAAACAGGCATTTCCTAGTAAATCAAATATACTTCCTTTACTATAGGAAGCCCAAAATTTCTTGTTAACTTATAGTGGGAAGCTTAATGAATGGGATTATTATCACTGTTAGGAAGAATGAGTAATGCCACATCTTTTTCCTTCATTTTTTGATACTTGAATATTTGGTTCATCATTGTATCAGGTCATACGTTCATGATACCAAGAGACTAGTATGACAGACCCATAAGCTGACAAGTGTTGTTTTTCTATAGTTTCCCATGCTTGATGTGCATAATGTGCCTAAAGGATACATTCACCATGGAGGAGAAGATGCTAAAAGATCCAAGACGCCTTTATGCTCCAGGTCGTCTTTATCATATTATTGTCAGGAAGCCCTTCAGGTATATGAAATTCCATTTCCACATACAGATTAGTAAAATAAAATTGTAAAACTTTGGCAGGATTTCATGTTCTAGCTTTTCACTAGTATACATTAGAATTTTGGTACCATTTAAGGACCTAGCTTGGCTACAAATATTTAAACTTGGTGGAGCCAAGTTGAAGAGCAATAACTAGCAGTCCGCAGGGAGGGGTTCTTCTCCCTGAAGGGCATTGGTCTCTGCAGTGTTAATGCTTTTTGCTGGTTGGTTTCATTATCATAAAGTGGCGCCAAAATTCCTTCCCTTTAATTACTTGTGTACATTCTTTTTCTCAAATACAGCTGTTTCAATAACTAAGCCTTAACTTCTTTTTACCATTTCGAAGCAATGATTTAGGTGCATAAGTGCGAGTCTTTGAACCTTTTTACCAGGAATGTGCTGATGCATAAGCTTTTTCTTCTCTTCTATTTGCCTCTGCTGCAGCTCTGCTAATATTAAACCCATTGTGAGGACTGCTATACCTGTTGATGGACGGTTTGAGCACATAGTTCTTTCATGCAACATGACATCTGATCATGGCATTCTTCGGATACTGACAGAATCACAAAGAACAATTGATGTAAGTTCTCCACAGCTCCATTCTTTTGTAGATCTTGCTGTTGGTGCAAAGTTAAAAAATGCTTAAGATTTTTTGGCTTCAGGAAGTTTAATTTGTTAGAGGACCTTGTTAGGAAAAATATATGGGTAAAATCAGTTTCCCGAAAGTGGATCCTTTAGATTTTTTTGGTTTAGAAATCATGGTATGGACTCAGAGCGTTGTTGTGGTTGATGTCTTGGTAAATGCATAAGAAATTTGATGTGTAAATATTGCTTTATTAGCCTGAGGAGGAATCTCTGCCTACAGCATCTGAAAAACAAATTCTTGCCCCGTCAGATTTGTTCAAATGTGAAACTTTTTTGGAAAATGATCAGTTAAAGCTAACATTCATCTTGTTATTCATGAAATTGTTCCCATTTTCTTTATACACAGTTGATGTTGGAGAGGCATCAGAGTACAGATTCTATGAATATCCCCGAGCAGCAGAGAATGGAGAGACGGGACTCTCTCGCTAAGGAGCACATGGAGGAACACAAGGCTGCTTTGCAAAGGGCAGTAGCACTGGATGTCCCCCAAGCATATTCTCCTTCTGCATATGGAACTTTCCGCAACATAGAGCAAGGTCCGGATTTCGGACAACCAGGGGAGTCCTCTCTCCCCATTTCCCAAAAAAGGAGAGAAATCTGGGATGAGTTAGCAGGGCGTCTTTTTTTAGACAGATGAGTCAGGGTGAACTGGGTTGAAGAAGTCATATATTGGTCAGTGTCATATTCATATTTTTTTTCCTTTAGGGTGTCTTGGAATATATTTAATGCCCCTGTACAGGTTAGTAGGATGGATTTTAGTAAAGAACAGGTAAACAAGTTTCTTGTTAGTTCACTAGTTGGCATAATTACTATGAAGGATAGCATGTTCCCTGATCACATCAGTTATTAGCTCAGAGGGACAAAATTTTGGGTGCCTAAACATTCAGTTACAGTAATATAGATGAATGGAAGTTCAGGTCTTGCCCTCTCTCGATTACACAGTTGACAGATGTTAGTAATTGTTCATTTTCATCTGGTATACTTTCACCAGGTAGTTGCTGTTGACATATTATCTTGGAACACAGTTGCTGGATAATATTTACACTTTTAATTGTCAATTCACCTTGAAAGTAATAGCACACCTTTCAGGTTAACAAAAAGGCTACTGATTAATATAGATGTCATGTTAACATACAATAATGGTAGGGGATGGTGGCCAACATTCAGACCCTAATTGCCAATACATCTTGAAAATAACTTGCCACTGCATGATGACTATTGGTGCTCACTTCATATTTTGACTGTAAAATTGCACAACATATTTTGCAGTTTCAAAGATTATTGAGCTGAATATATGCTTATTGAAGGCACATGTAACATAATTCTTACACCTTGCTATCGGATTGAATAATCCATATGACAAGTACATCACTGTTTTAAGATCTAGTTTCTTCATTACTTCTTACTAGTAATCCCATCCTTCCAGCAACTTAAGCTAGTTTTGCTTTCTACAAGACGGTATGTGGTCATCTTCAACACGAGTAATATATCTTAGGTCACGTCGAGCTACAACACCAAACCAGAGGATACACAGATAGCACTGCGGCTTCATCATATTTCCTTCAGAAGTGTATCCTTACACTGTACTAACGAAATATAACCACACATGTGCACGAGCTGAAGATTGCCTGCTCTCCTGAATTAGATCTGCATTATACTATAAAAATAAATATAATCCTGCTTTCCCAAAGGAAGATGAAACTTTGCTTGCTCTCCCAAACTACGATGGGAACTCAAGGACTGCTTCCCCTGCAAAACAGACAAGAACCAACCACAAAGTCACCAGAATTGTGTTATATGATATGATCTTGAGGATGATGGGTCAATAAATAGCTGGCTCAATAATAACCTTCATTAGAACACAAGTTATTTGAACTAAATGAGATAAATAACATGCTTTATAATCAATTAATACACACGACGAATCTTAGACGATGAAGGCAATGAGCTAACTTATCGATATGATGTCCATCAGCCATGATTTCACTCAGCATCTCCCACGGTTAACTAGTTATCAATTATTATCTTGCAAGACAACGCTAGTGATGTGAAGAATATTCACAATAGCACTGATCCTAAGTTCAATTCATACTGATATTAAAGTTTTGTAGACATGTATTGAACTCTCGAGTACTGATCCAACTTTAGTTTTGTAGACATGTATTGAACTCTCGAGTATTGATCCAACTAATTCTACCCAATTTAATCGGAAACTAGTCAACCACAAATCTAACCAAAAAATTGATTGAAGAGTTGAAATATTTCAAATCCTTTACCATGCATTCGCTTAACAAATCGTTCAAATTCCATGTAGTTCTGTCCGTCCATGAGAAGGGGACTGAGCCTAAGGTAGGTAAAAGCAAAAATATGTTTCCCATCCGGATCATTCAGGGGTTTCGCTTTTTCCAGCAAACAATTGTAGCCTCCTCTATCATGACACAGAAGTGCGTTTTCACTGCAAACTGGCAGAGAAACATCCCAAGCCGCATTCAGCACCTGTTATGAGATACAAAGGCAAAATAAATTAAAATGCAGTTAACATAATGGTTCGACTATGCAATAGGGACAGAAAATTGTCTATTTAGTAGACAATTATCCTATAGCAGAGGTGAAACTCTAGTTTTAGTGCATGAAGCTTACTTGCCAGGCTAATCCTTCAGGATCACCTAGTGCGTCACAGAAGTCCACTGGCTCCTCTAACATCCTCATTTCAGCACACTTGAAGTTCAATGCAGCTCCATGCTTCTTCAGCATTGCAGCAATCACAACATAACCATCTCGATTGCTCGGGTTATAAAAACCAGCTGTTAATTCAGCAGCATGGCTAGCTGTCTTATACCACCAATGAATTCCTGATAGCTGCTTAGATTTAAAATATGGTAGAAATTGGATCAACTATACCTATAATAAGAAAACCTTCTTTGCTTCTAGCGAACTTCAAATAATAGACAAAGCAAGGATGATCTACTTTCCATTCAAGAGCATGAATTTCAAGAAAATGGTAATTTGCAAGAAAACCTGAATGACTACATTTAACAAAAACAGATTTGTGAGACCTAGAACACAAAACAGTATCAGAAAGTTAGACTATAGAACCTCCAGAAGGAAAAAAAAACGTACTCAGTTCTCTTTTATGGAATTATTTTCAGAGTGTTTGGACTTGAATTTTTGATTGTTATTTTTTGGAGACTTAATGTTGGGCTTGTCATCTGCAAGAATACCATTAAAGCTCTAAACTATTTTTAAGGAAAACAACTCTTCTGAGTGTATGGGTTTGAATCTGAGAAACTTGGTATTGTTTTTGACTTTAGCAGATATCCACTATGGCCTTGGAAAAATGGAAGTGCAGAACTAGTCTGGATTTGTGACCAACATTTGTTCCTTGAATGTTTTAGTCAGTCTGAGACTACAGCTGTGCATACGGAAAACCCTAAAGTCATTAATGGCAGTTTTTGGACCAGTGAATTAATCAACTACGCCTCAATTCCGGACTAGCTGGGTCAGCTATATAAATTTTTCCATATTCATCAATCTGATCATAGGCGGAACGTTCAAAGTGTAAAGCTGAAAACTTTACACTCCGAAGTCCAGGAGGTAGAATCAGGTCTTGGAATTCTTTAATCACTTAGAAGTAGTTGTTCACATTATCATTTTAAGGATAAGCTTTATGGAAACCCTGCTTGGTAAATAATGCAAGTTAGTTTGCAACGGCTTGGTGGATTGCCACCCCTGAGTCATTTCTCAGTTCTAACTACCAAATTGCTTTCCATAGGCAAAGGTTACCAAGGTTGGACAAGAGGACAAGATGGAGAGAGAATAAATAAGGTCCCAGCAATGTGAACATGACAGAACAGAAGTTGGTTATTCCTTTTCAGTTTTCAAGTAATAGTAAGAGCTAAATTGCCTCTAATAGTACATTGTTGGTTGAACATGGCTGCAGGCTGTTCCACTATAATTTCGTTAGGAAACATCATTTTTTCATTCTTTTCTTATGAGGTCATGTACATCTGTCCCTTGATTCAAGCTTCTTGAAATTTGTTAAGAAAATAACTTTTTGTTACTTAAAAGAACGTCAACGCAAACAAAACAGTTCTCTGATGAGCATAATGACAGTTACAGGAAAGCTCAAAACACGCCATGAACCTATTTATTTAAATCAGTGTAAGGGTAATTTTTTGGATAAAGAAAACCAGAAGTAAATGGTATAAAAATGAAGTGGGATTTCACTAGGTATGTTGTTATTGGTATAAAACTGAAAATCAAAGGAAGTCACTTATAGACAGAAGAAAAGGAACTTTTGTCATATTATAGCAACAATCCAAATTGCCACTGCTTTTTGTAGAGAGAAGAATATAGCAACTGGTAATGTATCATAAATTAAAATCATTTCCTTAAAGATGACTAACCTTTGCAGCAATGCATGTCCCATCAAAAGCTAACTTGGCCAAAGAAAGCACGCGATCTGCATGGTCAATCAGAACATGAGAGTACCAATTCAGGAAAAACCTACCATAATACCCATCATAATCACCCCCGTCACAAAAAAATCCAGTCTCTTGTGGCCGTGAATTGTAAGAACCAGCATTATCGGGTCCTCGTGCCCAGAATGAGTGTCCTCTTGCTTCAGCTGCCTTCCGCAGGTTTTTCAGCAGATACTGGTCATAACACTATGGGAGACAAGAATCAATTGTCAAAAAAAAAAACTATGGGAGACAAGAAAGTCATATTGATGCCATAAATGGTCACACACATGTGACTGTAATAAATCTTCGGCTCTACTTTTTTACAGACCCTAATATAGTGTAATCACTTCGACAAACCTTTGCTTTTAAAGTCTGACCTCAGACAGGAATATAGTGATGTATAAACAGAGATTTGACAATCAAATTCTTTTGCATGTCATTCAAAGATATGTCAACTACTAACGACAACTTCAAAGAGCGTTAAAAAGAAATTACCTGGAATTCACCAACTCCAGGATACCTCCACCCATGCTTTACAGGATTAGAGGGATATCTTAGCTCCCCACATGGTCCTAGTCCAACTTCAACCATGGAAATAATACCATCTTCAAAGAACTCATCAAATTCAACTCGAAAGCTTCTCATATAATCAAAGTAGACCTACATTACTCAAAAAGATAAACATCTAGGTAAGATATCACTATTATCCTTTTTTACGAGTATCTGGGTATGATAAAATCTTTGACAAAGGTAGTCAAATATAGAAGAAAATTGGATTTCTGTGAATCGTAAAACCTCTTACAAGCAAAATTAATATGATGAGTACAGCCGGTGTTGTGAAAGGTGCTCGCCTTATCGCCTTTGGCGGCGAGAGGCGAGGCCCTGTCGCCTACTACTAGCAAGGCGAGGCATCTCACAAAGGCGAGTGGTTAAAAGGCAATATTAGGGTTTATTGCACAAAGCCACAAACCATAACTTTCTTCTCCAAAGTTCAGACTTCAACGACTCCTCTTCAGACTCAAGTACGCTTCTATGTTCTTCTTCTCTCTTCTTCTTCTTCTTCTTCTTCTTTCTCCTCTGCTTCGCGACAGTCAGCACTTTTTTCTTCTTCTTCATCCTCTTTTTCTCCTCTACTTCGCAACAGTCAGCACTTTTTCTTCTTGGTCTTCTTTCTTCTTCTGCTATTCTTTCACGACTCTTAACCATATGCCACTGTGCACAGCTTCTCATTCCTCTGTTTTTAATACTCTGTTTTCTATTTTCTGCAGTCTGCCCTTTTTATTAAAAAAAAATAATCTAGTCCTCCTATTTTTATTTATACCTAATTCAATTTAGTTATATACTATTAATATAGTAATTATTTGCCCAGAAACAACAATTTCAGTGGCATCTAATTAATATGAATTATTGATTCATTCAAGCTCTAGACTAGTATCTGCCATCTACTTTTAGTTTTTGAATTGAAATATTTGCTAATATGTTATTGCTATTGAGATTTTGGTTATTTATATATGCAATTAAATATTTCAGTTTTTGAAATTAATTGGCACATCACTTGAGGAAGACCCTTGTCGCCTTTCCAATACACAGAGTACAGCACGGAAAGCAAATCTTCTACAAAGAACATACCACCATTTCAATTGCTGTGATTTTTATTTTTCTTGGTAACCCCTTGACAATTTAGCAACAGTAACGCCCAACCAATTATTGCTGCTAAGCATAACATATACTGAGAACAATAGAGAATCTCCAAAATATACAAACTAAAATGGCAAAAACACATTCGGCGATCACTTAACCCATGTTAGATATCCTGTTCATTACAATCACTAATTTTTTTTTAATAATGGTATAGAATCATTACAACCACTAGTTAAGTATACATAACTCTGAATCTTCTTTTGCTAGATAACAAAATTGCCATTACTTTTTTCCAACCCTTTCATAGGATCTCCCCCACCTTGCTCCCTTGGTGACTCGAACCCACAACCTCAAGGTTTGAGGTGGAGGATGTTTACCGCTTGAGCAAGCCTCTCTTGTCCAAAATTGTCATTACTTACCCAAAAAAAAAATACATATTGTGCTAGCGTTAGAGGTCAGTAAGGCTTTCAACATGAAAAATACATCAACTACTCAGAATATTTCACTTCTCTGGCACATTTGATCGTCTGGGAACTTGGAAGTTTTTGTGGTCAATAGAGGTTTTTCTTCTTCAACCCCATCCTCGATCCAAAAAAAAAAGAAAGAAAGATGGAAAATGATCTCTTAACCTCAAAACAACTAGAAGACATTCACTACACAAATATTCCTGTTATCATTACAGCACTAGGTCATAACATAAGCGTACATGCAGTCTGACCGAGGTCACATAACATACCTCTACAGCAGTGCGGCCTCGCAAAACTCGTTCTTTGTCTATTCCCCATGAGAGACATTCAGGGTTCCGTCGTCCTGCTCTGTCTGTAAAGTATATATCAGGATTGCTTCGACCGACTTCGGAGACCCAGTGAGGCAGTGGAATGCAAACATCATCACCAATGTTACCTCCACATTCGTGGAAAGACATCACAACCTGATTACAGTTAAAACCTCAAAACATTGCAATCTAAATTGATGCAATAACTATAGTGACAATCACAAGTTCCAAATGAACATTTTGTTTATGAATTATGTACTTACCTTTAACAGTTGATAGTAAAAAAACCATCCTCTTTCCCCATTATTGCATTAACTCACGTAAAAAGAATTAGATGAAGTGGAAGAAAAATGGAGTCACAACAAAATGCATGTCAATCTCACCTTTATTTTGAGTTTATGCTCCCTCACAACTTGAAAAAGCCGTTTATATCCATTCCAGTTATAATCCTGTGGAGCATTTGCCTCTACTATGCCCCACCAGCAATCCACCATCACACCATCAACATTTATTGATTTCAGCACTCTCAACTGCTTTACTAGACCATCCGCATCAACAAGCTCAGACTTCATATTAATAACTCCTAACTGCCAATATAACACCATGCAAAAAAGCATCAGATTATCCACATATGACTTGCGGAAAGCTGTAAAATAACAGCCCTTGACTGCTAAAGTTTATAAGAATGGAAGTAGATTGAAGACACAATTCCATGTCAAAAGGATCCAGTTGCTAGGGAAATGGAGAAAAGATACTGGAGACTGAGAACTGGGAAGAACAATGAAGAATTTACAAGGTCTAAGTTCAGAAGCCTCACAGGTAGCATAACATAAACAGGAATGTAGGGTGTCCCAGCAAAATCACGCTCCTGTAGTTTTGTGTGGATGTCAACAACCTAACAAAGTATTTCAGAAACAGTAACATTATCAAATGCTCTTACAGGTCCATTGAAACAGCAAAACTACGGCTTGAAAAGGTATTCAAACAAAAATGTCGACTTCACACATATGATACACCATATATACAGGATTGTAAAAGTATTATTTTCTTGCTTTGACACTTCAACAGATTTATACACAAATGAATTGGCAAAGTGAAAATGTGTTCGTACTAATTTACATGTTCTACAACAGATTGAAGCTCTACCCATTTCACCTGCTTGTCGATTGAATCCGCAGACCCTACAAGAAATGGGTCATTTTGTGTGTCTAGTCCATCTGCCACCATGGCTGAAGTTTGTGATCGCGCAGTGGATGATGAATCATAAGGGGATGAAGTAGGAACAAGAACACTTTTCATTTGACAGGCACTCTGATCATCTGTGTTCTGAAACCCAGAAGGCACACCTTTCAACGAACCAGGTGGAATATGTTGTGTAGGTATATGTGAAGATGATGAAGTCACCATTGTGGTGGGTGTTCCACCAGCAGAACCTGTGCCCTGTAGATATTTGAAAAACAACACCACAATTGGGTTTTCTCAAGATCTACTAGAAACAAAACAAGATTGATGCACAAGTATCAGTAGACAAAAATTCTCCAAATCGATGATCTTTCATCTTGCCTCACTTAAAAACGGTGAGAATGTATGTGAACTTTGTTATCAGGAAAAAAAGACTAGAACATTGCTTAAAATGGAGGAGAGTTACCTGTGGTTGTGATCTTGAGGGAAAGGTGGTTCCATCTGGAAGAACAACCCAACCTGCTTCCCTTGCCAAAGCAGAAATTACATCATTGATATCGGCCCTAACTCTAAGGTTATAGTTCCCATGCCTTCGGAGTCCAGCCAAGATCTTTGCAGTAATAGCTCTTCGCTGTCGCTCCCTAAGCTTTGTTCTTTCCTTCTCTTCTAATGGCCTACATCTACGGGATCCCCCTGGGGTTGGTTGCTCCTGATATTGCTGATGGTGTTGAAACCTACTACTGCTGTTAGATCCATGTACCCCATCAAAACCTGCTATTGCATGCATGGCAGTGTTCTTCTCTTCATCGTCCTCATCCTCATCATCTTCTTCTTTCACATCCATTCCCATCTCTTCGTCATCTTCGTTTGTATCATATCTCTGCATCTCTGATGCCATTCCAGCTTTCTTCCACTTCTTTTACTCGAGTTTTACAAACCTCAGATATAGATGACATTGCTTACACTTACCATGCTTCAGCATAATAATTGGACTAAAGTATTCCAGAAGACATTTTTGATATGATTAGTGAAGCTTGGTTCTTCAGCTCCCTGATTTCAACAAAAGAACTTCAAAAGCAAAATATCAATATGTTTAGATCTCAAAAGGCATTTCAAAGAAGACATGAAGAGTGGAGCCACTACTTAAGATATTGGCCATTTAACTAGAAAACTTAATACCAATAGCCAACTTATACCAAATAGGAATATTACTCTTCCAAATTGCAAGTCAATATGTGTAAAGTTTTACATATTATAAACAGCCATATCACAATTACACCCTGAGATTAGCTAACAACCGAATGCAGATAGTCTAGAATAAGCTTGAACAAGTTTCTTTGAAAAGCGGAAGTAACTCATGGATACTGGTAAAAATACACTACTTGGTGTGTAGAACTTTACTGTCATGCACAAAATGAAAGAAAATGTCGTGCAGTCTTCCCAAATCCATCTAGAAACTACCAACAATTCATCTACTTCAACTATCTGAGCTAACAAATAAAGCATGATTTTTGGCACCGTCCAAACAAAGACATTAATTTTGCTTATATTACCACCTTCTTTTCAATCTGGCTACATCCCAATCTCAATCCCAGTTCAGTTGGGCTTGTCTACAAGATTCTTATGCTCAATTCAGGTCCATTAATATATATTTTTTCAACAAAGGTACATTTATATGACCACTCCTGTTTGTTTGGTCATCCAAAAAAAAATCATCAAATTTCACTTAAAAAAAGATGTAGATGACTTACACCGGTCTATCTAATTGTTGTAAGACATGCACCGAAGCCGACGGTTATCTCTGAGTAACCAGATTCATATCTATACAAGAATAAATATTCCGGCGAATTAGCCGGAGCAGAGTGAAGGAAGTATATTTCCAACAGACAGAACCAGAAGGAGAGGAGAGGAGAGTTATGTGTTCCGGAAGATTTTCCGGCGAAGATCCGGCGGAGGAGGGAGAGATCGATGGTGGTGGACGGCGAGCATGCGAAGGCTAGGTTTCTCACGCGTGTGAAGGAAGCCAAGCGTGTCTAAGCATATGCTTGGCACGGATGAAGTGTTTTCTGACCTTATCTTTGGAGCGTGCGATTCACACGTACTGCACGTGCCAAAATAAGCAAAAGTATTGAAGTTCCACAAGAGATGGGTGGAATCTGCAACTACTTTTTAATAGCTTTTAGTATACATTTGTATATTGTTAAGCTTATATAACTTAAAATTATAATTTAAGAAACATTTGATAAAATTGTTAGCCCATATACCATTTATTTTTTCATCGGATAATTTAAACGTCTTTTTTTAAAATAAAGTACTAGTTTAAGAGACTTTATGTAATCTATTCGATTTCTATAATATTATGTGTACATAAAATTTGTTTACTCTGTGTATAAACTACATTGTATATATTTTTGTCATTTGTATATCAATATCGATATTTAAGACCACGAAAGGATGTAGTGCGCGAATGTGGTTGTTCCTCTGTTAACTAGATGTCTCGGGCTCAAGTCTAAGATTGAAAAAAATTCTTGATAGAGAGCTTTGAATGGGATCCTAGGTCATGCTATAACTTACATATATTTCATTTGTACACCATGTGTTTCCTTACAGATACAAATGCCACTAGTTGCTTCACATACATTTTTCAAATCTCTATAAAGAAATGAAGATTTCACGTCAATATGCTCCACTTCAAGATCTAAGCTGGCTACTAGGCTCAAAATAGATTGAATAAAAGTCATTTTGACAATAGGTTAAAAGATTTTATCAAAATCAATACCTATCTTTTGTTCGAAATCTTTTACAATTAATTTAGTTTTGTAACTAACTAACTTGTCATTTCTATCTTTCTTGAGTTTAAAGATCCACTTGCACTTGAGCTGTCGTTTGCCTTTTGAAAGTTCAATTAGCTTGTATGTGTCATTTTTCTCTAAAGATTATATTTCTTCTTGCATGGTTTCTAGGTGAGATAAAATCACTTGAAAACTTTCTGGCTCTCTTTCATTATTGATGAGGACATACTTTGAGGAAGGGTACTTGGATGACTCTACCCTTTGCCTTTCTGATCTCTTTAGATATTGAGATTGTTCTTCTTCTTTTGAGTACTCCATTTTCTCGATATAATCACCAAGTTGCTATCATGCTCAACAATTGTTTTTTTCAACTTCATCGATCGTACTTTATGCAGTTATGTGATGGTTAGAAGTAAAAGGAACGGTTATAAGATTAGGCATTATACCTTTCTTTTTCTTAGCCATCTCGGACAAATCATCACTAGTTTCAACATAACTTTCTTGGAAGATTACATCTCTACATCTAATGACTTTCTTTAAAGGATCTCACAGTATGTATCTGAACTATTCATCTCTTTATCCAATGAATATGTAGAGAACTGATTTATCATCTAGCTTGGTTCTTTATTTCTTCGATAGATATGTAAAAGCTTTGCAACTGAACACCTTCAAATGCGAGTAGGACATCTCCTTATTGGTCAAAACTCTCTTCGGAATATCAAACTGCAATGTAACTAACATACTACAATTGATATATAAGGTAACATGTTGTTCGAACTACTTCACCCAGAGTGTCTTAGGCAATTTATCCATTTTGAGCATGCCTACCACATTCTTAACAATGGAGTGATTCATTCTCTCAGTTACACCATTATATTTAGAGTTATCAAAATGAACTGACACAATCCAATCCTAACTAGACAGATAAATGGGTTAAGACGATCTGACCCTTTTAAGTTAAAGGCCTATGAAATAGCAGTCAACCAACCATAAGTAGGCCACAACTTGTGATAGGTCAATCCTTCAACTAAAAAATGAACATTAATTTCTTAGAAAGAGTATATAAGAGTATCGAATGTTGATAACCTTTATTAGAGATACTCATTAAAAGTAAGAATGATTCCAAAAAGCAAAGCTTATTCCTCATACTGAAATAATCCACTATTAAAAAAACATTATATGATACACATGATATTATACATCAAGAAAATAGTTTTAAAAAAAGATGATATATATGAAACTATCACAAAAGATGAACTCAATTAGAACAAATTTTAACTCGTTTTTCTTTAGAAGAAAAATAATCAAAAAATGATTGATTCTTACCTGTATCAATATGAATCTTCAAATTAAACTTCGAATAAGTTTGAAAAGATTTGTTGAACTCGAATTTGTATTGTTATACATTAAAACTTCAAAACTGTAATGTCTAAAATGAAAGAGAAAGACTGCTCAGTTAAGAACAAAACAAAATATATAATTTTATATACTTATAATTAAAATTAAAAATGAATCAAAACCCTAGTGGAATAATAGGCTTGGGCTAAAAAGAAAATTTAGTGGGCTAATGACCCTAAATTATAAAAGATCTACAAATGAGTTAAACTTGATTTTATATTTTATAAATATTTATTGACCACTACTTAAAATATATATAGTAAATATTTTCGACATTCATGGCCCACGTACTAGCCTCTGATGCTCGCGGGTTGGGCTTACGAGGCTAGCAGGCCAAATAAGGTTGGCTAGAAATCATTGATCCTCAATGAGCTAAAAAAATTAGGCCCAACCTCACCTAATTCAAGGATTGAATTGGGTCGAATTAAAAGACTACACCCATTTTGACAACTCTAATTGTGTTGTGAGGTTTCAGGAACTGTCTTTTCATATTTGATTTCATGGTCTGAATCTCTTGAAGTGTACTTTATCTCCATTTTCAGTTCAAAGACGTTTTAGCTTTTGACTCATCTATTTTTCTACCAGAGCATGAAACTTTAAAATATTTCAAATATCTAATCTTTGATTTTCAATATAAACCTACAATTTTTGTGAATCATCATCAGTAAAAGTAATGAAGCATTTATTGTCGTCCATCGATTCTATCTCTATTGAACCAAAAAAAATTAGAATATACCAAATCAAGTGTATTCAACTTTCTTTTCGATGATGTTTCAAATGAGGACACTACATTTCGCATCAAATTAAAAGTAGTTACAAGGTTTTATCTTTGTACCTTCGCTAAAAGAGAGGAGTGCTTTTTTTGGCAAGAATTCTCAATCCTTTCTCGCTCATATGACTTATTCTTTTACGCTAAAAATCTGTAAAAATATCTTCGTAAGTCGCATTCAATTCACCTTGACATGTTTTTGCATTTGTCTTGTACAAGGTGCCACAAACAACTTCTTTTGCAAGTAGCAATGCCCTCTTGGTGAGTCTTTATTTTTATTTGCAAAGTAGTTATCACATCTCTCTCGTCCAAAACAACTTTTGAGATCAAGCTCATTTGCGAATCAGGTTTGTGGCACACATCTTTCAAAATCAATATGCATCCGACATTTGTCTTTATGCAAATGTTTTCAATCCCCACAATTTTTTAGTAATGTAACTAGTGTTCACATTACCAAAATCACCTGCTATAAATTTGCAAAAAATATCTCTCACTAGTGAAGCATGGTAAGATGATGTTTTGTCAACCACCAATTTTAACGCTAGACCCACCAAGTGTATGCATTCTTTTTCCTTATTTATGAAAAGAACAATATTGTCATTATCTTGCACCAAGACAACTATGTTGTTATTGTTCTTATGGCCACGACTTTCTCATTTGCTTCTTTTTAAAATTTGGACAATCTCTTTTTAAGTGACCCAGTTGATCGCAATTGTACCAATTTCAGACTTTTGATTTTGATCGGACTTTGGACTTTATATGAATTTTAGATCTATTGTAGTTACTTAAACTTCTTTGGTAACTCATACCTTTACTTTCTGTAATAAGAGTCTATCCATGGCTTTCAGAGTTTTTTTTCTCATCTTCTCATTCAGTAGAACAACTAAAGTGATATCCTTCAGCTTAAAGATTTCTTACCATGTAAGATGGTTGTAGCCAAATTATCGTAGGAAGATGGCAATGAATTTAGGAGCATTATGACTTTTTCTTCCTCCTTAATTTTTACTCTGAGGTTTGCTAGTTGTGTAATTAGTTCGTTAAGCATATTTAAATGAGACAAAAAAGTTACTTTCATCCATATGTAATTCGTGTAACTGTTTCTTTAGGTACAATTGATTTGTCCGCTTTTTGAACATATATAGACTTTCTAACTTTGTTCAAATGCCGCATGCACTTTCTTCATCGATGATGTTCTACATCATAAATTAAGTGCAACTTGATTACGCTAGCAATATTTATCCATTTCATCCCAATCCTCAAGTTTCATGGATTTGAGCTTTTGAATTTCCGCTAGTGCCTTGTGCAAATCCTGTTTGATGAGAAAATATCTCATCCTTCTATGTCACGTTTAGAAATCACTATCATCGTTTAATTTTCTTACATCGTACTTTACTCAAAATATTTTTTTGTCACTAAGTATAGTACAACAAATTGCAAAAAAAATATTTCTATAAATGGGCAGAACTTGTGCTCTGATATCAATCATTGAAAATAAATACGACATAGAAATAATATTTGGGGTAATTAAAGCAGTAAAAGTGGAGCAACACTATACGGCTAATCAACAAGAATAAAAAAAGCAATAATGACACCAAGATTTTACGTGAAAATCCTTTTGAATAAAGAGAAAAGAACGACCATAGAGGAGCAACATATATCACTATAATAAGAATTTTTACACTTGTAGATCATGTGAAAACTTCAAAGATCGCTACACACTAAAAAAAAATCTCTTTTGATTTTTCCATCGCACTACAACATCGCTCACACTTTCTATTTTTCCTCGCAAACTATTTCCCTATGTAATGTCTCACTCTTCTTTTCTCTCAGTTTTTGGTGTATTTGAGAATAAAGAATGATCATTCCTTTTTTAGAGGACAAATGCAGTAGCCTCCAAATATGCTACGGAAGAAAAATATTTTTTTTCCTTCTTCACAACTTACCAACATTTTGACTTTAAAGAAGAGAAAGTACAACAAATCCATCAAAACTTGGCTGCAAAACTTACTTTATTACTTTATGTCACGCACCGAGCCTACACTCTGGCGGAACTGACACTCGGTGACCATTGTTGGCCTCGTGTGAACCCTTGTCCTGACTTACTTAACTCAGCGAAAGACAATCATCACACTCATAATGATAAAAGAATTTAACTGAACTGAATAATAATACTATTTAAAATGTTTTAAAAGTTTAAACATTTAACTTGGCCAAAATGGCAACCCAAGTCTTTAACATTAGAATGAAAATGTAAAGAGTACTGAACTAATAACTGTCTATGAAGCCTCTAAACCAATTGAGATAAATGTTGGTACAAACACCGCAACATTATATTGATCTAACTAGAAGCAATAAAGATGTCCTTCAGAATGTAAGGAGACTCACCAACTGAATCTGGATGGTCAACAGGATCAACGGTGCGCTGGATGTCGATCCTCGTTACCTGCTATGTATCATGATACCATACAGACCAACTGGCATCAGTACATTGAATGTACGTGTATGCGAGTTGTAATGTTAAACAACACTTAAGCTTGAAAAGGAGTAAGAAAAGACACTTACCTTAACTCTTACCTTAAATCTGTTCAACTCATGATTTACTAACTCTTACTCAATATATGCAGTTTAAAGGTAAATGCACTATAAAGAAAAACTGATTGAAACATGTAGTAAACTCTGAATGTATATAAGTATACAAATAATATCTGAGATGTACGTAAATATACAAATAACTGATGTATATCAAAATAAACTGCTTCTCTGGGAGCTTCTCTAACCGACAACCATCACTTAAGAGCTATAATAATGATACAACGTTACTCCGCCCATGCTGCCGGACCATCCTAACCTTGCCAGAGTATAGGACCTGAAATGCCTAATGAATCTACTAGCATACTATGAAAAGGGTTCATCTAAAAACTGTGACCCTCTTCTACCATGATAGCTACATGGTTTACATGGATACTTGAGTTAATATGAACTCGCATTCCTACTTCGGTGCTCAATACTACTCCCAAAAATATATATTGGCTCTTATGTTTTTAAAACATATTGATTTTGTGATTTAAGATTAGTGATCAAAACTTAGCATTAAAAAGCTTTCTTGGAAATCATAGTTTCCCTGCATGTTTAAATGTGAAAACATTCCTACTTCTCTTTGGAGATACTTAGTCCCATATACTCTTAAAGAAAGGAATTTCAACTTAACTCTTTACTCTTTGCTCAACTTATAGCTTGAGCCTTAAAACAAAGTTAAAATATTTGTTTAAGACTCTAGAAATCTTTAAGAACTTACTTTGACTTGCTTCTTAATTTTTAGACTAGACTCTTAACATTTTTGACTTTGATCTTAACTTTCTTTGAATAGGATTATGAATTCAAGGATCATGATCTCATATTTATGGATGATTTCATGATGTTTAGATGTACTTAGATCGCTAGAATCAACTCGGAGTGATAGGTACATCAATTAGGAACTAGTACAAAAAGATGAGGGAGGAATGGAAACTCCGGGTGACCCTGGCGCTCTGAGAGGCGCGGGGCACCAGAGCCTGACGAACAGACACTGTCCTCAGGCGCTCTGGCTAGCGTGGCGTGTCAGGGCCTGTCAGACGGGTTTTCTGACTTTTCTTCTCCGGTTTTCAACTCTAAACCTCCCAAACTTCCATGGATCTTCTGCAAACACTTAGGATCACTAATATCCTCAATACCCAATAGTTTAGACTCGTAAAACCGCCTAAAAACACGAATTAGAACCACTAAAGGTACACTACAATTATACCAACAAGATTTGAACAATTTTTCATCAAGAACTTCAAATTTATCATTCAGTCAATACAAAACCTGCTGAATTAAACATATTGGTGTGTGGATGAACGAACCAACACAGAAAAATCTCACATACCTCGATAGGGATCACCCCCGACGAATTCCACTAGCGAAACCTTAGTGTTCTTGAAGAATTCCTCTTCTCTTCTTTTTTGTCCCAAGCCCAAAGTGTTCTGCACTTTTCTAAAACTGAATTGGAACTTGGTTTTACTCCTAATAAACCCTTAAAATGAATTAGGCTATACTAGGTGAAAAGACTACTTTACCCTTACTAGAATTCTTATTGGACTTTCCTCAGTCCAACTGCCCAACTTCTGAAAGACATATTTCCCTCATACCACATCGAGTGCTCAAACTTGGCGCCATTGGAAATATCTTTCCAAGATCTTTCTGACCATATAAAGAACTCACCCTAAATCCTCATGAGCTGAGAGTTATGGCCGTTTAAAAATGGACAAAACTCATTCTTTAAAATTTAGGAATTTTTTCAGATTTTCCTATTTATTTCCAAAAATGATTATTCTTGGTTTCTTACCTTATTCTTAGTTATTTAAAATTACGAGATGTTACACTTTAATTACACGGGCGTTCAAATATCGCCCTAAACAACTTTGAAGTGAATTAAATACCCCTTTAATGGCTAATGTGGCAAATAGAAAAAAGAATAGCGCGTAAAAAATTAAACAAAAAAGAGAAAAAACTAATAATTAGGCTACTTTTATTTTCTTTTTAGCCAATAAGAATTTTTCTCTTCATCTTCCTCACACCCCACCACCTCTATCCACCAACAATCCTAGTCATTTTTCTTCCTAACACCCCATCACCCCTGCCACCCTTAGCCACCACATGCGCCACTTCCTTATTTTCTTTTTTGAACTCCTCACGTTCTAATTTTTTCTTAGACTCTTCAACTTCACCCTATTTTCTTTTATCGAATCCTCCATCCGCACCCCTTTTTCTCTTTTTTTTCAAACACCACTCATCCCTTTCTTCTTCTTCTTCTTCTTCTTCTTCTTCTTCTTCTTCTTCTTCTTCTTCTTCTTCTATGAACCTCTTCCTCCCCTTTTTTTCTCCTTCTTCGAAACACTCCTACCTCTATTTAATTTCCATCACTAAATGAGAATAATTTCAATTTATTCTCAATTATTATTCTTAAATGTGACGAATAACGAAAAAAATGAAAAAAAAATTAATAACTTATTCTTGCTTCAAGATATAGGTGTTTATTGATTTGATGAAGTTAAAGCTCTTATTAGTGCACAAATTATAATTTTTTCATCTCAAATTGAATTTTTAGTTGTAACTATGTATTCACTTTGATGATGTGCCTTAAAGATTGAATGTTTTTAGTGAAAATAGTCTTGAAAATTTTGTATATGTGGAGCTTGATTTTTTCTGTGGAGGCCTGGAGGGTAAATAATTATCTGTAAAATTAAAGTTTTAAGTAAGTTGTCAACCTATAAGATTTATCAAAGTTTGACACATGGAAATGAACTCCATACATTCAACAAATTTGTAAGTGTATACAATAAATGTATACAAGTTTTGATTAAGGTAAAACAACCTACATAAGTGTATACAATAAATGTATACAAGTTTTGATTAAGGTAAAACAACCTACATGCAACAAATTTCAGGTGCATAGTAAACTGGCACATGTATATTAACAAATCTTGCCAACCTTTAAAATTATAAGATTTATCAAAGTTTGGCACATGGAAATTGACACCATACATTAAACAAATTTGTAGGTGTATACGATAAATGTATACAAGTTTTGATTGAGGTAAAACAACCTACATGCAACAAATTTCAGGTGTATACAAATTTGCAAGTGTTAAAATTCACCAACTTTATCTTATTAATAAATAATCAAAGAATTTAAACAAAAGTCTCACAAAAACATATCGAGGCATCTAATAATCCAATTTTTTTTGACAGGACTGAAGAATTTACAAACAATCTACATAAATACAAAATCATTATTCAATAACAAAACTGTAAAAATCAAAATACTCAAGGACCTTGAAAAAAATTCCTAGAATTTGCATATTAAAAATATTAATATGAATATAACAAATATTTAATTTTAACACTAAATTAAATATTTATATTAACATTTTAACACTAAAATTAAATTAAATTATGTACTTACATTTTTTTTTTCTTAATAGAGTTGGTTGGCTCGGCTTGACCCGCAACCCACTTAGTGATATGTGGAGCTTGATGCGGCTCAACACATTGGATAAATCAAAACTTTAGATAAGAATTCTTATGTTTAAATTTTTTTGTATTTTTTATTTTCATTACTTCTTAAAATACATTATATTAATAAATATTTGATATATAATTTTTATATTGATTTGATAATCTAATTAGTTTGAATTTGAAATAATTTTTTAAAAAAAGAAACACCTCAGAAAATTTAAGACAATCGATTAATTCAAATTAAAGTAATTTAGACAAATTAAGAAGTAGAAATTAACTACGAATTTTGATTGTCTTGTCATTTTTATTCATAATTAAATTAAGCATATTCTTAAACTGTAAAAATTTGAAAACATCCGCCCTATAATTGATTTTGAAAAAATTAAGAGCAAACTATTAAAAAAAATTAATTCATACCAACAATAAAAACATAATTATTTATATTTATTTATATTGAATAACTTTAAGGCTTTATTTATATATTGACAGATTTGAGAAAACATTTGGTAAATAATATTTGTTTATACAATTTGCCATTATTTAATAATTATTTTAGCAAATAATCTATATTCCTAATATACATTCTAAACAAATAACATGTCATTTTAGTTTACAATAAAAATACAACATAAGAAATAAAAGAATTTAACTTGGAGTCTGAGATCGAGTTTTCGAATCATATCAAAAAAATTGTTTATATATGTTCCCCAATTACAATTACAGACTACTTTTACTATTTACATCAATAATAGAATATCATAAACTTATGTAACATCAACAATGAATGTGATCCATCTTAATACACTTAATATATTAAGTTGAATGTCATCCATCTTCATACACTTCAATATATTAGGTTGATATAAACAAATATTTATATCTATAATAACCTGATCAATTAAGAATAAAATAAAATGAGAGATAAAAAATATAATATCCCAGGAAACATTATCGACATACCAAACTTTAATTTAAAGTCTTAACTATATATGCATACATAGAAAATTTTTAGTGTTATCTTCTTTTTTTCTTCTCATAATAATTATTTCAATGTATTATTCTCTCTGACTTCATAGAGTAATTACAATATAATAATTGTGACAATCAATTCAAGTTAATAAGATATATTAGCCATGTGTTCTCAATATATTGCTTCGGATGTTATCATAAAAAAACTTTATTTTTTAATACGAAGTTTCAAATAGTTTAGTATAAAGATACCTTAACTTTCAAAGTGTACTATCACCCTACGGAACTATTTAATATTTTTGTAAATGAACCATTTTGATACATTTCTTCGTCTGAGCTGTTACCACGCACATGAGGCGTGTCATATAGTGTTTTCACTGCCATGGACCAGTTTCAAAGTGCCACGTGTCATTTTCTTTCTTAATTATTAATGATTTAATTAATTTATATCATCTTCCCCAAAATTTAATCTCAAAATAGCAGTTGGTAGTCCTAATTTTTCGATTTCATGGTTTTTTCCATATCAAAATCAATGTTGGTGCTCTCTTTTGTCGATTTCATCATCTTACGTCGTCCCTAATCATTAAAATAAAATAGTTGAATGATCATTGAGTAATAGACTTCGAAAAGGTTTGGCGAAATGGTCTGGTGAACTCTTATACTTATATCAATTTATATTCTAAGCTCTTCTACTTACCAATTTGTCATTTGGACTCTTCTATTTAACATTTACAAAAATATTAAATAGTTTTATGGGATGATAGAACACTTTGAAAATTAAGGTGTCTTTATGCAAATATAAGACAACTTTAATTTGATGATGTCTTCATATATTTTTGGGAAAAGGATCAAATATGCCCCTAAACTATTCGAAAAGGTCTAGATATACCCTCCGTTTAAAGTTTGGTTCACTGATGCCCTCGCCGTCCAACTTTTGGTCCAAATATGCCCTTATGAGCGTTAGTTGTCATGTTGGACATATCCAACTCATTTTTCATTTTTCTAAATGCCACATGGAATTATCATGTCATTTTGGCCTTACCACATAACATTTATATGAAAATGGAAAGTTATTCAGACTCATAAACACCTAATCCGACCCAAAAATGAGTAATTGATTAATAAAAAATATGAAGAAATATAAAATTCACAAATTAATATAGTAACTTAAATCTAACATTTCAATTTTTTTTAAATTTTTTTTATTTTTCGATAAATCTCGAAAATGAGTAATTGATTAATAAAAAATATGAAAAGTATGAAAAAAAAATATAAATTTATGAAAAAAAAATATAAATTAACGCCAAAAGTTCACAAATAAATACAGTAACATTTCAATCTACAATTTTTTTTAAAATTTTTATATTTTTCGGCAAATCCCGAAAATGAGTAATTTTTTAATAAAAAGGGAAAATATAAAGAAAAAAAATATACGTCAAAACTCACAAATAAATATAGTAAACTTAAATTCAATAATTTCAACAATTTTTTTTTATTTTATATATTTTTTCATATTTTGATATTTTTTATTTCTCAATTTTTTGCGTAATTTTATATTTTTTGTTAATAAACTCATTTTTGGGATTTGTCGAAAAAATTAAAAATTTAAAAAATGTTGAAATTGTTGAATGTAAGGTTACTATATTTATTTTTTAATTTTTTGGCATTAATTTTATATTTTTCATACTTTTTATTAATCAATTACTCATTTCGGGATTTATCGAAAAAAATAAAAAAATTTAAAAAAAGTGTTTAAATTGAATTTAAGATTACTATAATTATTTATGAATTTTTGGCGTTAATTTTATACTTTTTTCATATTTTGCTATTTTTTTATTAATCAATTACTCATTTTCGAAATTTATCAAAAAAATAAAAATTAAATAAAATTGTTGAAAATTGGTCGGATAATTTATTTAAAAGGGGGTTGGATTAGATGTTTATGAGTCCGAATATCTTTCCATTTTCATATAAATGTTATGTGGTAAGGCCAAAATGACATAGCAATTCCATGTGGTATTTAAAGAAATAAAAAATGAGTTGGATATGTCCAACATGGCAACTAACGCCCATAAGGGCATATTTGGACCAAAAGTTGGACGGCGAGGGCATCAGTGAACCAAACTTTAAACGGAGGGTATATCTAGACCTTTTTGAATAGTTTAGGGACATATTTGACCTTTTTCCCTATATTTTTTTTATTACGATTATTATGGTATTGTATTCTAATGTTTAAAGAAAATTTCCAGGTGATAAAGTCATTCCATAAATGTGAATGAAACTTCAAATATGATAAAAATAGATGTCGCATGGTTTATATAATCACTAAATTCCTATTTTATCATTATTATTAACTATTTTCATTTTTCAAATCATTAATTTTTTTTTTGTTAAAAGGTACAATAATGAAATTGTGATTTTATATTATTTCTTGAGGAGCGTATGTGTATCAAAGTCAATATCTAGTCATAGGTGTTGGTTTAGTTTGTCATTCTATACGATTATCCCTATTTAAAATCACTCTTTCAAGTTTCAGCTCGTATTTGATGAGCAATTTGAGCAGGCCGGTGAAAAGTGAGCCTAAATGCCAACACTAATCAGGTGGTAGTTAACATCAAGCCTTAACGATGAGACATGCGATACTTTATTCGAGGTAGAGATCGGTGAGTACTAAAAATAGATGTTCGTTTTACATGTGAAGATTTTTGGAGAAAGCATAAGTGCTTGGCCAAAGTTGACAAGTATTTACTATGTTAAGAGTCACTTTGAGCTGGGGCAAATGCAGCCTAATATCACCAAGTTCATCTAAATTTAATATTTATGATAGTAGAATATCTATGTATAAGAATTCACTGAAATTGTAATTGTAAAAAGTTAGAGCCATAATTTTATAATTTTTATAAGTTCAATGCTAATAAACTTAAAAAGTTTGAACCCATAAAACTCAAAACCTGAATCTACCTCCGAAAATGAAGGCACTCACTCTTGCTCACAACACACCTTGAGGTGGAGGTTTGAGCGGAAAAAAACCACACATATTAAAGGGCAACCCAATGCACTAAAGCTTCTGATATATACAGAGGGTCCGCGGAAGGGCCCGACCACAAAATGGAAGTGCACTAAAACCCACACATATTGAGAAAACAAAATGGTTGTTACAAGTAAGAACATAAATATGCTTATCTATTCCAACTGGATTCTAACATGGACATTCTCCAGCATCACTTTGCCCATGCTTCCAACATTTCCCTACTTGAAATATAATGTAAGTCTTCCTCTAGATTTGAGATTTCCATTATGATTGACATTACCATAACTACACAAACACATGCCATTTGACTCCCTTAATTATTTAAAAAGAATTGACTTTTGCAACAAAAAAAAAGGTCATCAACAATGTAGATACATAGATTTAAACTGCATCAAAGTATAGTTCCACTTCCAACATCAGAAAAAAACTTAGTCTTTTGGAGATAAGACATCTCACAGATAGCCAAATCTAAGGGGTAGCTGAATTAGTCTCAGACACACCTTTTGGAAAAAAAAGGTAAAGCCCACAAAAGTCCAGCCAAAGAAAGAAAGAATCAGTGGTGATTTTTGTATTTGAATTCATTAGGATACCTAAGCAAACCCATGTGAGAAACAATCATCATCCCATTAAAATAAACAAATTGATTAAAGTAGCTTTTTGGACAGTTGACTGGTGACAAATTGATCATTCTAGTTGGAGTATTTTATTAACAATGTGCTGACCATAACAAAACAGTACACAACTTTATGGCTTCATTATAATAGTAATGCAACTACATCTTGTTACCATAGTATTAAGACAAACAAAATCTACTTTTACTTTCTAGATCCCCCTCATGATTCGTCGAATCGACACAGTTAATCCACTACTAAAGCATATGATATGACTTTTTACAGAATGCTTATACAGGTTATGTTCTAAGTTGCAGTAAAGGTTCTTTTTTTTTTCTGGTGCATATCAACATCATGCTATAAAACAGATAGATGTTTATACAGTGTTAACTTACCACTAGAGGACAAAGTTCCAAATGGTAGAATGATAACCAACTTTTGGTCCTGTAATCTTTGGAAAGATGATTAATTCATTCTTTATATCCTATCAGCAAAAAGAAAAGCTTTAGGTAGGATTTGCTTACTTTTCTGGATCTTCTTGAGCTCTTTTGGGCGGCCAGAGGTAGGTGGAGCCTATATTTAATGAGTTCAACTGAAATCCAGTATTTCCCTAAACAGAATAAACACACATATATGTACATATTTTATATATATAAAGAGATAGAAGAGAAAACCACTAAAATCTCAACAAATAATAAGTTCTGAAGCCATGATTTCGAAAGTACAATGAGTCCCATGCTAAGAACCTTTCAAGATTGAATCCTGGATAGGCATGAGAGTATGGCTTGACCATCTCTCCTCAGGGACAGTTATTTAGATTTCAGAAAAATAAGGAATTAACTGATCATTTATTCTGCTTCTAGAATGTGCCCTTTGCATATGTAGATAATTAATAAAACCAAACATGCCAAGTGGGGAAGCATAGAATTTTAATGGAAATATGAGTTGGAAGTTGGACTTCCAACTAGACATGCATTCAGTTATTAGCCATGTCAAGTCAAAACCTTTCTGTATACATCTTCTTATCATTCACTGAATGCACTTACAAGTAACTTGCAAACAATATCATCATATAACAAAACATAGTATTATATAAAAAAAAGTTTCACACAAACAGAACTCCTAGATACCTATGTTGCAATGATGGAACATGAGGAGATATACAAGCTTATAAACTAACTACTCAAAGAATGACAACCATGCTTCTACTTTAACTTGGATCCAATCCCAACAAAATCCTTAACTGTAAAACCAACTTTCTCGAATTTACCTTTCTCATTTGTCACTCTAAAGTTTAAATAGTCAGAGCAAACAAATGACTTGTAGAGTCTTGAATTTTCTTCACCAACTACTTCATCAGGTGCCAAGATCACCTTCTCATCCTCAAAGCACCAAAAGAAAACTAAAGAAAAGCGGTTCACCGGCTTCTTCAGAATGACACGGTGCTCAGAGGATCGTAGTTTGTCATTGCTCCAAGCTTGCAGCATGTCACCAATATTTACCACAAGAGTTCCTTCACATGGCAAAATATCCACCCACTTCCCATCCTTTGATCTTACTTGGAGGCCACCTAATTCATCTTGATAGACAATTGTTATGCAGCTCATATCAGTGTGCATACCGAGGCCTTCAACTTCCTGTTCTAAACTATCCGGGGACGAGTAGTTATTTATCCTCAAGTATCCATGGCAGCAACCAAATTCTGAGACATAATACTTCATTCCAAGTTCTTCTCCCAAACTCATCAAGAGAGTTTTCTGGATGACTTTCGCTAACTCTGTCATTTTGCCTCCATATTCTTGCACTATTTCACTAAGAAGAAATTCCATTTATCAGAGAGTTATATTAACTCAGAGACATTAGAGAAAGGAGAATCTTAATGTTCTAAAATAGAATTACCTGAATTCTGAATTCCCTTCACTAGCAAGGGTATCCGCAGAACCCTTAGCAGAGCCAGAGAAGTCTGGTCCAGACACTTTAAGGCTTTCAAAGAATGGAGATGCAATGAAATGAGGAGTATAAGTTTTCAAAGACGAGTAAGGACCTGCTTTTAGTTTGGTCTCAGAAGGGAGGTTGAAAAGGTGTTTGGAGAGGCACCTAATTTTTTTGTAAAGATCATTGGAGATTCCATGATTGATAACATGAAAGAAACCCCATTCTTTGCAGGCAGCAGCAAGAGAAGATAGAGTAGATGAGTTTGATGGTTGGGAGATATCCAAAACAGGAAGTTGTAATGGTGATTGGGATTCAAGAATCATTTTTTTAGAAGATGCTAAATATGTTTCTTGGTTAATCAAACCTTAAAAGGACATGTAACTCTTCATTAAAGTTAATTTCAGAAAAGTCTCTTTCTAGTAGTTAAATTATTTATCTCATACATACATACATGCATGCAACACATATTTCAACTTTTTAACTTCCATTTGGTGGAATATATTATGCAAGCAGATGTGACAACTGTGGCAGCCTTTTTCAGCCTCAATTTAAAAAGTATGTTCACAAGTGATTGGCAATGATACTTAGGCCATAAAACAGATATCCTGTGCTTGAAGGATGACTTTGCATATTTGTGGAAATCAATTCAAAGTGTTGATAGCTTTTAAAGTTCAATCTTAAGTTTCTGGTGCTTGTTGCAGCAACAAGCAAGTCATGTTTGAATTAATGGTCAAAGTACAGTTCAACTTATCAACTCAAAATTTAAAAATGATAGTTGTTGATTCAGTATTTCAAGGATATTGTCCCACTTGACACCTAGTTTTCTTACATTAGCTTTTAAGAGAGATGCATAAACAAACTGCACCTATGCATGCTTCGCAAATGACAAAGAGACTGAAATCTTATCCACATTTAAATACGTAACTGTCTCTTAATGCACATAAGCATCAACTCAAAATTAAAAAATGATAGTTGTTGGTTTCAGTATTTCAAAGATATAGAATCCCACCTGACACCTAGTTTTCTTACATTAGCTTTTAAGAGAGATGCATAGGGACAAACTTCACCTATGCATGCTTCACAAATGTCAAAGAGACTGAAAGGTTATCTTATCCACATTTAAACATGTAACTGTCTCTTAATGCACATAAGCACATTTGCTCACTTGAGAGTAACCTGAGTCATCGTAATTTGTCTTGGATGTTTTGGAAACAGACAAATTAGGAACTGTATATTATAGGACTACTGCATGTACTATTACTACTCAGATAGATAAAGTGTTACTCTTTTGAAACTTAAATTAACGGTCAACACTTACCTTCGCCGTTAAATATGTTTCCTCCTATTTCCTATCTTAGGCATCTGTAGTAACAAAAATTATATGAGTAATAGTACTTTCTGATTGTTTTTAGGGATAGTTGAGCTTAACCAAATCTTTTCTGATTGTTCTCTTGCTTTGTCTACCCCTCTTTTTATCCCTTTTCCTTTCATGTTCTCAGTAGTCAAACTTGAATACGAAGGGATATCTTTTATAACTCTAAGCAACTATTAGATATAAACAAACAATCATCACATTCATAGTATCTGGTCAGAACCAAGTATCCAATTAGAGAAGAAACTCTGAAATCCTCTTAACTGACCCATATAATAGAATTTATGCAGAAGAATCCAAAATGATTCCTTACAAGGATATACTGGGGAAAAGATAAATGCATATGAAACATCCAGAACAATCGGATTGGGGTTCTAATTCTGAGAAGGGGGAGCGGCGCCTGAATCAATCAAAAAGCTTATTTAAATTGAAGAGAACTAAGACGATTAGCTTAGCTAGCATTCCGAGAGAATCTAGTCATTTAGTCTGTTCATAGCTATCCTATATGAAACAATAGAAGGGATAAATATACATATTTTCTTGAAATATCATTAGTAGTAGACCAAGGAACAAGTTTAACAACTTGTAGAATTGCACTTGCGAGACTTCATGGGCATGCAAAATTTGAGCTCACTACTAAACTAGTTCTTAGATATTTTTGGTGCCATCCGCCCTTTGTAACTGCATGCATAATTACTTAAACCTTGATTAGGAAAGAAAAAGAGACAAATGATTGTACTAATTGTGTTTAGGATATTAGAATACCCTCGCGTCCCTCCTTTCCACTCCTAAAAAGGGAAGTTGTTTATAAGATTTTGTATGATACGAAATAACTTGAAATGTTATATGTAAGGTAACAATAACTGGTATCATTTTGTAGTAAGTACACCTCATCCTACAGTCATCAAATAATGGCTCTGGCTCTGAACGTACTTCTCTAAATCCCATAACCAAAATCTAAAAATATAAGGAAGCTAATTCAGTTTAACAATGGTATACAAGGTTTCAAGTTTACTCTAATCCAAGCCATATCCGCCTCAAATATAGCACACAAGAACAAAATCGATTATAACACCAGAATCTCAGAAACAAATATTTAAAACCATTTATGCATCCAACATCATAGGTGCAATTTCCAGTCACAAATACAATGGCTATAGGAGAGAGCATGGATGATATTGTATAATGGTGTCCAGTTTACCAACTGACATGTTATGGTTTTGATGACAAAGGAGCCAATATAAGAAAGGAAGCTACTGATTAGTCCTTTTTGTTGAGTGCTGAAAGAATTCGTTACTTGTAGGGACCAAACAAATATTCAATTCTTGGACAGCCCTTTTTCTTTCTAAAATAGTTAGGTATTGTGGCAGACATATTTGGTCCATCAAAAGGCACCCAATAAAGTTCAGTATCTCGACTAAAATCCATGAAACTCATAATTACTGAGAGTTCAAGGTTAAGCAAGAAATCACAGGATATACTTCGAGGTTGATGTACAATTTAAAGAAGTGGTTGCACCTCTAAATATTAAATTCGAGTTAGAGGCATGGATCACATGCATCTAATTAACATGCTTTACAAAATTTAATGCACATAGTTCAAGTCAGAGGTGGTGGTTGTTGAACTTGCATCCAGAACTTACATATATGTAGGATCCGCCGCTGATTGAAGCCACAAAATATCAACTGAAATGCATGGAAGACGAAAAATCTCGGAGAAAACTGATGCAACCATGACTTCTCTCACAAGGTTTACCAATTTATGGATTGCATACACATAGACGCCAATTTATGCCTATATGGGAAATGGAAGATTTGATACATAACCTCAGAGTCACCTTAGAAGGGACCCCTGAAAATTTTGCAATTATAGTCCACTTCTCATTTTGTTTTGATCACCTGGCGGCAGCAGTCTACTAGATGTGACACTAAAGATTTTAACATGTATAGCTACTGCTGAGATTGTGCTTTTATGATCATTGAAAAAAAAACAAAGAGAAACATTACTAGAATACCAACAGGATCCAGGATCTACTTGAAAAAATCTGCATCGATCCTCTCTTTATCCTCATCAGATAAGTAGGCGAATGAGAAATAAATTCAATCGGTGAAAATGCATACAAGGTGTTTGCTAAAATGTCAAACAGACGTCTACTCGTCAGTGAAAGTTGAACGGAATACAAGTAAAATTAACACGTTTCAGTTTAATATTTCCATATTAGTTGGTGTTTTAGTATGGGTTTTGAAAAATAATTCGAGAAATAAATAATTAATGCTAAAACTTTAAATAATATTGGTGTGGGCACCTAGACTAATGCTTACCGCCCTCACTCTAGTAGATCTGTCTGCCAAAGTTTTTTTTGTCTTATTTTAGTCTTGAGGTTTGTCACCATAGACAGTGCTGCTATGAGAATATGCATAAATTCTTCATTTTACATTTAGTAGACGTATTTATGCAGTATAATCCAAGTCTAATGAACTCTGTTTTTGGCTTAGCTAAATCATTTCATTTGGTGGAAATGCATGCATACAAGCTGTTTGTTAAAATGTCAAAGAGAAGTTACTCGTCAAGAATTTCGTTAACTTTTCGCGAAAGCTCTTTTTTCGTGGATCCAATTAAGTTTGCTGAAAAACAAAATGTGAGAGCATGGACATCACAGATATCCAGTTTGGTAAGAGAAAACCAATCTATAGAAGCCATCAACTTGTTCAAAGCAATGCTAAAAGATGAACAGAAACCCAATTATGTTACAGTTTTAAGTGTTATAAGAGCTGCCGAAAAATGGCAGCCTATGGTGAGAGGAATTCATGGGTTTACTATCAAAATGGGATTTGAAATTGAACTACCTGTTGTAACGGCTCTTGTTGGTGTTTACTCTATTTGGGATATGGATACTGCATGGCAAATGTTTAATCACACAAAGTGGAAAGATGTAATTTTGTGGAGTGCAATGGCTTCAGCTTGTGTCAAGAGTGGAGAGTACGTTGAGGCTATTGAGATTTTCAGGGAAATGCAATTTTGTGGTGTGGAGCCAAATTATGTTAGCATTGTGGGAATTGTCCCTGCTTGTGCCAATCTTGGTGCTCTGAGTATTGGAAAAGAAATTCACGCGTATTCAATAAAAGTTCCGTCTATATCACATGTTAATATCCAAAATTCGCTTGTGGATATGTATGCTAAATGTGGGAGTTTGAAGGCTTCCATTACTGTTTTTCGTGGAATAGAGAAGAAGGATCCTGTTTCATGGAGGAGTATGATTCATGGATGCGTAGAAAATGGTTGTTTCAATGAGGCTTTGAGCTTGTTCTCTGAGATGAGGTATTGTTGCTTTGAACCGGATGAGGGTGTTATTCGTGAAGTGATTGGGGCATTGTCACAATTGGATGAGATTAAAATTGGACAGTGTTTTCACAGCTTCGCGCTCAAGCAGGGATTTCTGGGATGTGTTTCAGTAGTGACTGCTCTCCTTCACATGTATGGCGGTTTTGCTGATATCGAGTCGGCTAGGAGCCTTTTTGGTCCCCTAAAATCAAAAGATCTTATTGCCTGGAGTACCATGATTGCAGCATATGCCCAAAGTGAGTGTCCTAGTAATGCATTTGATATATATCGACAGATGCAATCAGCAAATGAGAAGCCCAATGAGATCATCTATGTTAGTTTAATACAGGCTTGTTCTTCGATCACTGCTGAAGTGATTGGAGAAGGGATACATGCACAAGTCATAAAATCGGGAAATACATCCAATGCATTTTTGATAACCTCACTTATTGACATGTATTGCAGATTTGGACGCATAAGCCAAGGAGAGGCAATTTTCAGTGAATGTCCTAACGAAGATCTTATCTGTTGGAGCTCAATGATAAATGGTTATGGAATAAATGGGCATGGAAATGAAGCTCTTCAGTGTTTCTCAGACATGTTAAACTCAGGGATAAAACCAAATGATATTGTTTTCGTTTCTGTTCTATCTGCATGCAGTCATTGTGGTCTTGAATATGAGGGGTGGAACTGGTTTCATGCTATGGAAGAGCAATTCGGTGTTACTCCAAAACTTGCACATTATGCGTGCATGGTTGATATGATTAGTCGTCAAGGCAATATAGAAGAAGCTTTTGAATTCGTCAACAACATGCCTATTGAGCCTGATAAGAGGATATGGGGAACTCTGCTTGCTGTTTGTAGAAAGACTCGTGTATCAGTTGAAATCTCTGAAACTGTTTCTAAACAGCTTATTGCGTTAGACCCATAAAATACGAGCCAATTTGAGATTCTATTAAACCTATACGCAGAGCAGGGCAGATGGAAAGATGTCAAACAGTTGAGGCAACTCAAGGATGAGAAGAATTTGAAGAAAGAGTTGAGTTATAGCTTAATTGAAACCAGAGTGTAGAAGGGCACAAAAAATAAACGGATGGTGTTTGAGTACGTTATCTACTTGGAAACCCAGTCATAAATTTGTCTGTCTTCTTCAAACCATCCTCTTATTTGCCAATCTGTTGTCTTGACTCTTGTTTCAACCAAAATTTCGAGAAGTTGGACAATTGACAATCTCAATAATTTCATCTTTATGTGCTGAAAGTGAGTTTTCAACCTTTAGAGACACTTGAAATACCTTGCTCTTCACTAGGTACATACGTGACAAGACACAATGTCCAAAACAGAAGTACGGCATGCCAAATTGATAATAGTATTCTACTTAAGAGTTAGTTATATTATACAGACCGATTTTGTAAGGGTCTGAATGCTTCCTTAACTCTGAATGACAGCTACAGTTTAGGAGGAATTCAATTGATCCATGTCTGTCAACTCATACAATTGTTGGAACCTATTGCTCTTGATATCAACAAGGCAGATAACCAGTGGTCAATCAGCAGCAAAACATGGATGTTTCCCGTCAAGAACAGTTGATACTTCATTGCAAAAGAAAGCATGTTATGGAAGACTGAAGCTCCAACAAAGGCGGCTTGCTTTGGCTGAGTTGTGCATTTATGGGGTGCATCTCCTGAGTTACTGTTAAGTTCAACTAATAGCAGAAACTGCATTATCATTCGGTCTACTTGGCTTCACGTATGTTTGGGGAACTTGATAGTTGTGGAGTTTGAGACTTACACAAGACATCGTTCCCTCGTTGGATGACAAAGAAAACTTGTGTGTAAATCCATTTCAGTATTGTTATAGAAAAAAACCATTCTGTGTCTCTGTATACAATGTTGAGATTAACAGTTTTGTTAGGTAAAGAGAGCATAGTATTCAGCTTGTAGAATATAGAGCAGTTTATGTGATTTTAACGAGACACACAATGTACATTCAGTAATTTAACCCATCAATGTAAAATATCAAATCTTTCAGGTTGAACATAAACTTCACGCCTTTAATTTGTCATTTATATAAAAATATCTCATTTGATTCGTTGTATAAGTATTGTCTCATCGTGCAAAAATTATTGTTATCATCTTTGAATTATGAGTTTGAGACACGACAACGCGACCTTTCTACGTGAGAACGCACCCAAATCTCACCCTTAAAGCCTCAAAGGAGCACAATGAATCCTCTGAAACAATAACGGCAAGGCTAACATTGTTATGGTGGTCAAACATGTATCAAGCTTCTGAAATCTCCATTTTTTATATTAATTTTAAAAAATAAAATTAACCAAACCTTATGAAAATAAAAAGGAAAATGAAATAATTAAGACAATTTTGAAATGTATTATATATAATATAATAATTAAGACGATTTTGCATGGGACCCTTACCGTCACTTGTTATTTAAAAAAAATATATTTTATGTAGTTGTTGTAAAGCAAAAATAGATTGAAATATCATCTAGTACAAGTGTACTTGAATTTTGGTTTAGAGTACTTTTTTCCTAATAGATTAATTACATTGGCTATCGAATTAATTTCTCAAAAAATCATGTTTATATTTATTCAATAATTGTACTAAACTTTTCTTTGTTGATAAAAGCCACTTCACTTATAAATAATCTCTTACAACATGGCCGATAATTCGAAACAAAGAAAGAGAAAATAAAAAAATATATTAATTAAAATTAAATTTAATCGAACTTTAATAAATAAATAAAAAATCCTTTTCTTTGTTTATTGTTTCATGTTTTTGCACATATTAAGAGCCATTTGACTGAATTTCAATATTTTATTAGCAAATAGTCAGAGACTAGAGATGTTTTCATATTTTTCAATCTTCTCATAGAAAAAAATTAAAAATACTTCCTTAAAAACATAAATTTCTTAAAAATAAAAGAATGATTTTTTCAAGGAAAATAAGTGTACATCATGGGTGTGTTTGGTATGAAGGAAAATGTTTCCATGGAAAATGTTTTCCTGGAAAACAAGTAGATTTTGGACTTATTTTCTCATGTTTGGTTGGTGAGTAAAAAATATTTTTTTGAAATGATTTTTAGTGTTTGATTTATGAATGAAAAATATTTTTGAGAAATATTTTTTATTTTTACTAGAATACAAAATAATTTATGAAATTGAAAATATTTTTTAAAAATAATTTTTTTTTGGGTGGTGGTGATAAGGGGTGGGGGGTAGTGGTGGTGGGGGGGGGGCACAGAGGGAGGAGGTAAGAATGAAAAAATGAAAATTTGAAGTTGATAGTATTTTTAAAAAATAAAATTAATTTTTTGGGGTTGGTAGGGGTGGGTAGGGGGCTGGCCGGGAGGTGAGGGGGGAGGTAGGAGCTTAAAAATAAAAATTTGGAGTTGAAAATAGTTTTAAAAAGTAAAATTAATTTTTTGGGAGGGGGTGGTGTTAAGGGCGGGGGGAGGGGGTAGAGGGGGAGGGTGGTCAGAGATCGGTGAAAAAATAAAATTTTGAAATTGAAAATATTTTTTTAAAATTTATGTTTTTCCAAAAAAAAAATGTAATTTAAAATTGGAGGAGGGTTTTGGAAAATGTTTTCCTTAATTTTTGAAGGGAAGTCATTTTCCTTAATTTTGAGGAAAATGAGTTGATTTGGAAAACATTTTCCAAAACTTTTGCCCCAACCAAACATGAGAAAATTGGAAAACATTTTCCAGAAAATGTTTTCCTTCATACCAAACACACTCCATATATTTACCCTAATAGTATAGCCTTCATTGATCCTTATTTTTCATGATATTTATTTAAATTATATATAAATATTTTTAAGATAATATTTTTCTTCGAAACCGAACGCACAATTACGTGGCATATGAGAAAATAAGAGTTGCAAGCACGTCTTCCACTAACTTATAACTTTCTTCGATAGAGAATGATTCATCCCCTTCTACTCCTATCATTTTTATATTATTTTTATTCAAGTCCTCCATAATATAATTAATATATTATATTATATGCTTTATTAAGTTATAATATCCACATGCCTCATTGCTTAAACTCCCGACAATAGTAACTACCTTATTATTTATTATTTTAAAAAAAATAAAAATGGTTATTCATACTTTCTTATTTTCTTTTTTTCAATTGTCATAATTATTAATTTATTTGAGTTTTTCTTTTCTATCCTTTTGAATGAAATTTGCTTATAATCTAACCTTTCATCGAATAAAATCACTATTTTAATATAATATTAGTGACAAATAATTTAGTTATCGCTGAATACGTCGTAATAATTCTTTTGATTAATATTGTCAAGATTTCATAAATGTAAAATTTATATTCTCAACAAATAATAAATTGACAAAATAATTCAAAATGAAAAAAAATCGCGATAGATATTTAATTTTATAGTACCTTTAATTGAATCTTAATATATATAAGAACAAAATGATCACGAATAATTCATGTAGTAATAATCCAATAATATTACATCTAATTAACTAAATATTAATCAATTAAATGCCGGTGCACCTCAAATTTTAAAGCTAATCCAAACTTTGAAAATTTTATTTTAAAAAAAAAACAAATAACAATATTACATCTAATTAACTAAATATCAAATAACTAAATGCCAGTATATCTCTAATTTTAAATTTAATCCAAGCTTTGTAAAATTCATCGAAAACCAAATAGCATTATTACATCTAATTAACTAAATAACAAACAACTAAAATGCCAGTATATCTCTAATATTAAATCTAATCCAAACTTTATAAAATTTATTAAGAACCAATTTAACAATATTGAATCTAATTAACTAACTTATAATTAACTAAATGCCAGCTTATCTCTAATTTTAAAGTTAATCCAAACTTTGTAAAATTTATCAATAACCGCCCCACTTATTAAAATTCCTTCAATTCAATTCAAGTAGGAAAATAAAAAACTTTTTTTTTCTTTTGGTGAATAAGAATTTGATTATTAAATTGTAATAACTGAAGTAAAGACAAATTCTTTATTTTTTTTTTATTTTTATTCCACCAAATCTTATTTTAAAATTTTAATTGACCTTATAGCAATATACACCCTTTGAGTTCAAGGAAGCATCTCATGGACCAGCTCATTCGTGTGTACAACATTAATATATTTATTTATCATGCAATTAAAAATTATATAATCATATTATAAAATTTTATCAAAAAAAAAATATATAAACCATATAATGCATGCCTCATTGTACATTTTCAAGAAAAGTCCACAACTTCATCAGCCATTTTCATCAAAAGGGTGTTCAAGATTTGATTTTTCTTGAGAAAAAATAAAATCAAGATTTGATTTTTATTTTTTAATTTTGATGAAATAAATCAAGATTTGGTATTTTTGAAGAAAAGGGGTTGGAAAAAAAAGAAGAAAATTTAAGGAGGGAACAGTTTCAAACTTTCAAAAAAAAAAATCTGTGACTATTATAAAGGTAACATAAAAAAAAAAAAAGGAACAGTTTACCGTTTGGCTTTAAATGTTTAAAAATTCTGTTTTTTTTTTTTAAATCTTCATATTGAAGATTGCTTTTTTATTTACAAATTTTGCTGCATATTCAGAGAGTTTGTATAAAAAGTTATAGTTAACAATGACACATGCTGTTTTTCTTTTGCTTTTGTCTCTAAAGAGTATTACTTTTTGCTTTTTGTGATAGAAGATTCTGTGGTTTTATAAAAGTTCTTGTTTTGAAATCAGTCATCAATTTTCTTAAACTTACAGATATTTTTATGCCAATGCAGATTTGATCGCGGAGTTTACTGATTGAGAGGGTCATTAATGGATAACATTTCAAGTACTGATGAAAGTTATGATGTGGGATATGGATATCAGCCATCACCTTCTTCTATAGATGATCAATCGCCAACTGAAACAACAGGCCTTTCGACGTTGAGTGGCAATTCTTTTGCTTATTGCAGAACAAACTCAGAGACTTCAGCTTTTTCTGAGCATACAGATGAGAATAGTTGGTCTGAGGCAGGTTCTCCTTTGAGCTCGCGGAGTTTGAAGTCTCCTACACGTGCAGTGCTTTCGAGACTAGGAATGAGGCAGCACAAGACAATTGCAGATGACCCTGACACTGTAGATTTAGGTAAACTTTTTGCAAAATGACAGTAAAATGGATTGCAAGTTTAAGTTTTATATGAATTTGCTAACTTTTTGTGTTGGAAAATCGATAGAGCTTGAATTGATGAAGGAGAGATTTTCGAAGCTGTTATTGGGAGAAGACATGTCAGGAGGAGGCAAAGGGGTAGCAACAGCAGTGACAATTTCAAACTCAATCACAAATCTTTATGGTAAAAGCTGCTTAAATTTTGTGTCAAGTGAAATTTTGTTGTGTTTCTTGTTTTACTGATTGGTGTTTTTTTGGTTTCTTCAGCATCTGTGTTTGGTCAACACCAAAGATTGGAGCCTTTACATCCTGACAAGAAAATAATGTGGAAGAGAGAAATGAATTGTCTCTTATCTGTGTGTGATTACATTGTAGAATTTGTTAGTACATCACAGATGCTACAAGATGGAACCACTATTGAGGTGAAAAAAGAAAAAAAAATTAGCAGAAAGAATTACTCTCATTTCAGTTTTTGTTTATCTAAGAGTGTTAATTAACACAATGTCAATACTTTCAGGCGTTGACAAGCAGACCGCGGTCAGATATTCACATCAACCTTCCTGCATTGAGAAAACTCGATACCATGCTACTCGTAAGACCAAAAGTCTATTATCTCCTCAAACCAAAATTTAAACATTCAAATGCTGGGTGAAGCTAAAATTGATATCTTTACAGGAAATCTTGGACAGTTTTGAGGCCACTGAGTTCTGGTATGCTGAGAAAGGAAGCATCTCAAACAACTCAACACGTGCTGGATCGTTCAGGAAGATTGTTCAGGTTCAGCCTCAGCCTCAACGGAAGGAAGAGAAGTGGTGGTTACCAGTTGTTTGTGTTCCTTCTGATGGCATCACTGAGAAGGAAAGGAAGAACTTGAGACACAAACGCGATTGTGCCAACCAAATTCACAAAGCAGCAATGGCCATCAATAGCAGTATCCTTGCTGAAATGGAAATCCCAGAATCATACATGACATCACTCCCTAAGGTACCTTTTCATGACTTGTACCCTAAGTTAACATACTCAAATTTATAATACACAAACATGGAAAAATTGCAGTACTAATGAGAAGGTAATTTTGCTACAGAGTGGAAAGGCAAGTGTTGGGGACTCTATGTATCGCCACATGTATTCAGCAGAGAAATTTTCCCCTGAACAGCTCCTTGACAGTCTAAACATAAGCTCTGAACATGAAGCTTTAGAGCTTGCTGACAAAGTAGAAGCTTCAATGTACACATGGAGACGTAAATCATGCTTGCCTCAAGCAAAATCATCATGGATCATGGTAAAAGATCTAGTCTCTGATGATCGAACTGATAAGAATAATGTTTTAGCAGAACGAGCAGAAAGTTTGTTGTATTGTTTGAAGCAAAGGTATCCTGAACTCTCACAAACAACATTGGACACAAGCAAGATTCATTTCAATAGGGTAAAGTTTGAGTCCATGGCTTACACTTGTTTTATCATTCTTGAATAGATAATTGAACAATGCAATAGTACTGATTCTTGCAGGATGTTGGCAAGGCTATCTTGGAGAGCTATTCTAGAGTACTAGAGAGTTTGGCGTTCAACGTTGTTGCTTGGATCGAAGATGTACTTTTTGTAGATAAGACAATGAAAAACCAAGAAGAATAGGAAGCAAAACCTTTTTTTGATTACTGAATAGGATAGAAACCAAGTTGATAACTCCAACACTGAAGGATCAATTTCACTATGTGAAAGAAACCAAATTGATTGTGTAATTTCAGAGTAGTACTTAAGTCTTGTTTTTAACTTGATGATTTTGTATATTTATAACTCAAAATCCAATTCTGTAGTTTTCTTTGTTAGATCCTTCAATGATGACATTTTGGGTCAGTACAGTTCCACCTGCATTTGCCGCTTATACATATTTTGGTGATTTTTACGGGCTCGGTTGGTTTAAAGTTTTTGAAAAATATTTCTTTAAGAATATATTATTAGTCGTGCACTAGACTGACTAATGGTTAAAGTGCAAAATCAGAAATCTCAGACCCAAGCAAAAACGACACTTCAGACTGCATACAAAAACATTATATCAACTTACACAAGCACTTGAGACTGAATATGTTCAATAGTCTACTGTAATGGTGAAAAGCAAATGCATCTAAACCTTCTTTTCTTATTTTTCTTTTTTGGGGTGGGAACAACTAATGAAAGCATGCATACAGATAGTTCACAAGAAATGAGGATACAAAATGACTTTGCATATCATGAAACAGCTACATCTCGTTCCTTTTGAATATTCTAATCAGCTCAACATAAGGAAAACAATTGTTCCACTATGTACAACAACCACCAACCAATATTTGGGCAATCTAGCAAGGGGCTTAACGAACAAGTTAGTAGTCGAGCTGGGTTCTAGAGCAGTTGGATGGGCAGGCTAGAGAAAAGCTGCTTCACGTTTTATCAGCAACTCAATGCCCCAGAAAAGAATGGGCCTCCTAGCAGCTTCATATGCCGCCAAAGGCAAACAGAGCAGCGCTCTGACATGGTGATTCCAAACACCAAACAAGTGCATACGGTTAGTTAATGAAAGACCTGTCTCAGCTCTGCTCCTCACCCAATTCAAAAAGAAATTGTGCAACTCATATCAGCTGTCATCATCTACTGCACCTATATATGTGAGATCTGTCCTTCTCACTCTTACAGTTCCTTTAAGCCAATTGGATGCCTTCAGATTGGCATGATCACCCCCACCAACCAAGGGAGAGTTACTGGATGAGTGGCTTGACCCGGCCCCGTCCTCTAAAAGAATCCATGGATCCACCTCATGATCATTCTCTTGCTGTGATGACACGTGCTTGGCCTTCCCAGCCACACTCGTGGCAGTTCGTAGTAATGAACCTGGATTCCTCTGAGTTTGGTTTGACCCATTAGAAGAGTGCAATACAGACACTGGGTTGCTGGGTAGCAGAGAACTGAGAGCGGCTGGTAATACGGACGGGGGCTGACAAGATATTGACAACCGAGCAGAAGGGAAAAGTATTGGCATGGCACATTGGATGCGCCATCTGACTGTTTCAGGCAGCTGCATCCGATCTAAATCATTCTGCACCAATCAAGAAAACAATGAAACACCGTCATGTAATTTATCAACAAATATACATCACAGCCAGCCAAAGAATGGACAACTTGTAAAATAAATACATTCTAAAACTCCATTCAAAAAGATCCAGGAAAGGTTTAGTTAGGAATTCATCAAACTTAAAGGATCATTTATTAAGTCAATATAAGCAAAAAAAACAACAGAAAACAGGAAAACCCAGCCAAGAATCTACTGAAAGGGAACATGGGATACTGGGATACAAGCTATAAGGGAGGTGATTTGCGTAAGAAGAAAAGTTACTAGATGTACTTGCATCATGAAGACATCTTAACTATTCTAATGCTTCCAATTGATAGAACTGTCTAATATGGGTTTCAGGAAGACAGGGTAATGACAAGAGGTTCATCAATAAAATTTCACAAATAATGATCTCTCAGAAACAAGTCTGGTCTCTGTGTTTTCAGTTACTCTTTATATAGCTTGCTTTCATGTAACTGAAAACACAGAGACCATTCTTTCATATAGCTTGCTTTCATGTAACTGACAACACATGAAAGCAAGCTATCTAAGTCATTCTTTTGTATAGCTTGCTTTCATGTCATCTGAATACTAAAATCACTAATAATCTGGAGAACAATTCATTCTAGGGAAACAAACTCCAAGTCTGGACTAAAATCTGCTTCAAGATACCACCATATCAAGGGGAACAGAATGGCAGATGCGAAGTGAAACTATGAACAGACGACTCGATCCTTGACCTCTTATTATAGGCAATAGCGAAGGCTCGACTTATCAATATCTAAATATCATAAGAGAAAAAAAAGCAAGTCAAGCAGTATGCCTGGTTCACCAGGTTCTACCACTGCAGGGCCTTCAAGAACTAGAACCCCATAAAAATGAATTTTGTTCTCGTGACATTTGCAACTTCTAAATTACAAGCACATCATAGAAAAACACAACACAAAGAGACACATCCATGAAGAGAGGATTGTATTACGGTAGCGCACATGAACAAAAGAAGCGAAAATGTGTACACTCAGCTCACAGGACTCTTATCACACCTAGAAGTGAGTCAACTTCACCTAAATAACTTTCTTCCAAAAACAACTCATCTCTTACCCAGTCTTTGCTTTTATTCTTTGAACAGAAAACTTTTATCGAAATTATGTGACCTACACTGCGACTTTAGAATCCTATTCCATTGCTAAGCAATCTTAAAGATATTTGCATGATTAAATATTTTCTCGCCATTACCTATCTATATATATTCTATTTTAAGTATACGCTGGTGGTGGCTGCATCCAAGGTCCTTCGCAAAGCATGCCAAAGAGTAACCTCATAGATCAAGGACCACTGATTTACACATGAAGACAATATATCATTCACATGCTTTTACACCACAACATGAAGTTGGACCTGGAATTTGTCGTTTCCCATTTAAAATACTTCATCATGAGGTTACTAACTCAAGATACAGATGTACTAATTAATTCTACCAGACTGCATATTAAAGGACACAAAAAGCATACCTGGAGACTCTCGGCTCCCTCACGTTCAAACGCAGAGTAATCCTTGCTAGATTCACTGGGTGCCTTAGAGTTTGATTTCCACTTGAGCCAGCGTGGTTGGTGGCTACTCAGCAAACCATGCAATAACAGTAATAAACGATCAAAGAGACTTTCTAAGGACACAACCACAGAAGCAGTAGCAGAAGCCTCCACAAGTGAATCTACTTCTCTCTTCGAATTACAAGCTTGATTAAAGGAGTAGCTAGCATCTTCATGCACAACCCTACTTCCAAGGATACGTAATATAACTGAGGCAAGCACATGTCTCATATTACGCCCTGATGGCTCCCTGACACAGTCAAATATCACGATTAGCATTATATATAGACAAACCTCCTGCTACTTTAGAAGATATAACTTGCATACCATAATGGGTATATTCCCTAAAATCAGCCATTAATGGCAAGCAATAATTGTGTTGCATATTTAACTCACCACAATAACTCTCTTATCAATACAGTATTAGCTGCAACCCTAACATAGAAACTTAATTTAATCGCATAAAACTACGACCACATCAGCAAATCACTATATTGATTTCTCAGGTCGTTGCATATACAAGAACTATATAGTATGGACTTCCATGAAGACAACCAGAGGACAATCTGACACAGAGGACAATCTGACACAGCTATATTTACAGATATTAGTGGTAGGTTGAAGCAATGGCGAGAACTCAGTCCACGGCTTATTCTTACCTATCTGCATATATTATAGAGAATAGTCTCAGGATGAACTGCAAGCGCAATGACAATGATGCTCGCAATGCTCCAGGTGAAGGTGGTACTGTTTCTGCTGGACCGGTGGCTCGTCTGGCTAACCCAGGACTGCTACCTCTCGTTCCCTTGCGGCTGCTTTTAGTTGTTGGACTTTCAATTCCAGAAGCAACTGTTCCGGCAGGCTTGCTTGCTTCACGAGTAACTGCATTGATCTGTTGCTCAATGAGGTTCATCTGTTTGATCATATCACTAGCAAATGTGCTTCGTGAATCATCTGAAGCTTGATCCAGACAAGGGAGAATTAGATCAACCAGGGCTCTCTCAGTGACATGGAGCTTTTCAACATCAACAGTACGACCAGACCCCTTCACAGGCCGCTTCAAGGTAGTACCTTCATCCACCACTTCTCCTTCTTCTATGGAGGAAACTTCAGATTTTAACTTTTCTCTCTTGCTTGTTGTGGGATCAGAGTTGGTAGTACACCACCCCCACGGCTTCCAATATTGAGCTCTAGTTGAAAGACCTCTACTTACAGCAATATTATGCAGCCGTTGACGAACAGATTTCCTGCCTAAAAGAACATCATTGCCTCCTAAAAACCATTTAGCCTGTAATAGCATAGAATCCTCGAGTGACCTCCCCAAAAGATGTACAACTTCAGAAAAAAGCGGAGCAGCATCAGGTCTGACGAGCAACCTGGTAAGGATCATTTCAATAATGTTGCTCTCGTTCTCTGAGACAGATGCTTTATCAGTGTTCGGCGAAAGGGATCTTAAAGCTTCAACTAAAGAGAGATCATGGGCCTCCAGCTTCTCCATTACAGCTTGCTCGTTCAAGAGGAGCCTAAGCTCAACCCATTGCCAATGAAACTTAGCAGGCTGCAAGGTATCTAAAATGTATACTAGCTTATCAAGAAGCTTCGTCTCATTTTCAGCAGAATGGAACTTTGACTCTCCTTGCAATGCCAACTGATTTCCGTCATTCAGTTTAGCAATTGTCTGTGGTATTCTACAATCAATAAGGGCATTCAGGAAAAGCCGTGCACGGAGTGGCACAAAGGAAGAAGTCTTCGAGCGCAAGTCAACACCACTTGCTTCTAACAGGGAAGCAAAATCAGAATCAACAGTATCGGCAGCTATGAGGTCATAAAGGCTATGTGTATCTCTCAAACATACTTCGCGAAAGGGCAAGTGTTTTATAACATCAGCAAAAGCCAACATTAAAGAGTGATGCAAGTGCTGAACCTCATCACGTGTCCCAGAACTTGCATTGAGAATCAATGGCCTCCATAGCACAAATGCAAACATTGAATATGCAGGAGGGAAGACCAAGTTTAAAGGTAGAATCCGCTGCATTCTAAATAGGGGGAGAATAGAAGCTTCACCCAGAAGGTCTACTATAAATCCATCTGAAACTGTTCTACAGTTCCCCACAAGCACCCTAAACCAGTGGACGGAAACTTCAGCTAAACTATCTGCTTTTAGTATACCAACTGAACGTGCATTCCCATTTGAATTGGACCTCATACTCCTCACAAAATGGACAACGTCTAACCCATCCTTCAATCTGAAGAGGGAGACCATCCTCTCCAGGCTAGAAACTCCCTGAAGAATTGCCCCAATAACAAGTGCAGACACAGCTGCAGATATTTTTGCAGCCCGCCCAATGACTACCCTACTTGAATTGTTGAGAATATCACTGGACAGATTACTATCGTTCGATTCCGGAGACAACTGAAACTGAGACCGAGGAGCTTTTCCAGGAGCAAAAAGTTGTGCAAGGGCAGAGGATGTTTCTGTAGCAAGAGCAACTTCAAAGACGCGGCTTTGACGCTCTCCAAGAGCTTCCTTAAGTATACAAAGACATGTCACATGAATGCGTAAGATGCAACGTGCAAACTGCAACGAAGCAGAAGTGGAGGAACTCGGGTGATTATTACTGGCAGTCAGCTCAGGAATCTTCGCTATCACTTGCCCAACATTGATAACAATCGCAGATATGGCAGAGGAAACCAATGTCGGGTCTCCTTCCTGAGCAGCACCACCTGTTTGCCTCATGCAATCCATTAATCCCATTACAATCTGCTGACCGATCTGATATACATCTTCCCATTTTTGGAATCCAGGCAGTTTTCCTGAGTTGGGCCCAAAAAGCTTTCTGTCTTTGCCATAGAAATAATTGACAGCTTCATCAACCTTTTTTTGCACAATGTCCCTCATGCTCAAACCAACCCTAGATACCCGAACACCGGTTATCTTCTGCCGGAAGTAATCATCTGGATCCTGCACTCCCACTGGGACACCAAGTGGAAATCCGAACTCTCCATCCACCAGTCTTCCAGATTCAACTTCAGAAGCAAGTCTCTTGTCAAAGGTTGACTTGACATTCTTTTCCCATTCAGCAACACTCCCAACACTACCATACTTCTTCAAGAGGTACCGGACATAGATTACAGCTGGTGAACCTGAAACTCTTCCATTTGACGTCAGAATAGTTTGAGCACGATGCATTACCACTGACAATGTTTCAGGAATAAGGTCTGCAGCAACAATGATGCCTTCATACCTGAACCAAAGACATAGCAGGAGGTAAGGATAGAGATGGTCCAACGGTTCAACCCTACATCCCAAGAGAGTAGTTTGGCACTTGACTATGCAGAAGACACCACATAATAATTCAAAACCAGATAGCAATAGAGTATCAAAAAATCTAGTAACAGTTCCAAGAAATGGCCCAATAATTTCAAGCCAATAACGTAAGAATGCAGTCTAACCATTATTAAACAGAAAAAAAACACAGAATAGTTCAACCAGAAAACAGAAAGAAGCAAATATTCTGTGATAATTACCTAAATCTGACTCCATTCAGAAGTAGCTACTCAAGCAGACTAAAAAGGTTATTTACTTATTTAAGTACAGAAGTTCCGGCTTATATGTAACAAATTTTATCTGCACAAACTGGACTCCACCATCCAAATTGATCTATCAATACTAAAGGAACTTTCAAAAGAATTTGGAAGCATTATACACATGAAAATAAGAGAAGTAATTTATTGCGGACATCTTTTTCTTATTGACCCTTCACATCGAGAAAATCCACCTCTTACCCAAGATGCAGCCCGAGCTACAATACACATGTTAATAACCAATCAACTATAACTGACAATGCCAAAACATTCAAAACCTGATTACAAAAAATCTACAGAGAAATAGCTAATGTCACTATCCTAAATGACAAAAATAGAGAGCTCACCTCCGCATAGATGATAGCAGATATGCTTCGCCTACTTCACAGATATTGTTTTCTGTGTTCTTAGGAATCGTTAGAATGTTTCTACTACCATGAACTGTAGCGCTGCAGCTGCCAAGAACCTTAGGTAACAACCACAAAAGGAACCTGGCTGCCAAAACTAATTCATCACAAGCATCAATCAGATATAACACCACTGATAATTCATCTTCACCAATCTTCCAGCGTACACAACCCCGTTCATCAGCAGCAGAGAATGGTCGACCATATTGGCCAACCTTAGTAACAGTCTTCTCGGACTCTTCCACTAGCTCCTTCACAATACCTATCAACCACAGAGTCATGGTCCTTTTATCTACAAAACGTAGCCGCTTCAAAATTTTCCCAATAGAAACAACATCTCCATTAGGCATTCTGATACCATCTCCTGACTTGGGAACACTGCCTTCAATGCCAGGCCTGTGATGTGGGCAGCTAACCTTACTATCACAAACATGGCTTGTGGATGCTCCCTGACTACCTTCAATCCTGGCTGCAGCCAAGTGCGCAAGACTCTGAGTTTTACGGACAATTTTTTGCCGACCCCTTGAAGCTGTCTTGGCTGGTTTAGGAGGTGGCTCTGCTCTAAAAGACTCGATGGACTTTTGGCCTTTTCGCATCCACCAAGTCTCTTCATCATCTGATGGATTTTGCTGATAAATCTGACTGTAAGAGCTTTTCTCTTCGCTTAATTTTTGTTTTTTTGCCCTTCTGCATTCTTCACACCCAGGTGTTCCTTCACTGTTATCCATCCCGTTGCTACCATAAACAACAGCCTTCCTCAAACTTACCTGAGAATCCTCAACTCCAGTATCTGTTGACGAAGAGCTTGGAAATTGCAGCAATGCTGTAATTGACCTTTTCAACTCTTCAAGCTCAACATCTCTGCCAACGTTTTTGGAAGACATAAAGGGCCCAGACTCAGAAGAGCTCAACTGATCAATGGAGGGAGCAGATAGATTCTCACCAGAGTTAGGACGAGGCTTATGCTTATGGTGAGAACTGCCACAACCGCTGTTGTAGCTATCAATCATCCCATGAAGGACTAGCTTACGTTCATTGCAGTAGACATTCACTACCTCTGAAAGGACAGGGGTATCAGCAATTCGAGCTTCTTCTAAAGCATCATGAACATAAGGACCAGGTAGGTGCTTCAAGATTTTACAGTGTCTCTTTTGTTTCACAGGATCGGAAAGAGGCTCATCCCCATCCATTATTCCACTAACAATCAGCTGCCTCACATATGCTTGTGGGTAAAAAATTCCAGCTCGGATAAGTTCGATAATCAGTAGTTGAACACGCTTGAAACCTTCTGTATTTTGCACTTCATGCTGATCTATCCAGCACACAATGGTATCATGCAAAGGGCTTGGGCTATCAAACATACCTAGGAAATCATTACATTTTTCACGGGCACGCCTTGAATTAGAGAGAGATTCAGAAGCACCACTAGCAAGAGTCCTACCAGCATAGTTAGTCAGCTGGCCAGGATCTTTTCGAAGATGGTTATTCTTAACAATTTTGGGGTCCCTAGGCCTTGATGAAATTCCTGTCTCTCTCATCTTCAGTTTCAAAAGCCTTACAGCAACATATATAGCAGAAAAATCCTTCCTCCCAGTGAACTTCATTCCACGTGGTGGTGCAAAACGGAAATCCCTGAAATCACAAGTTGCCCACTCACAGATGTAGAAAACGGAACAAATAGATGACAAAGTAACACCCCGGATATACTTAAGCGAGGAACGCAAACATGAACTGACTTCTGCAAACCAACAATCATCAATAGAACTCTCATGAACATTCTCAAAAAGAAATTTATATGCCTCTCTCAAATCCCCATGCGCAAGGGCTTTATCCAACGCATGTAAAGCTTTGACAACACTTTGCCCAGGATGGCCAGGTCTAGCAGCTGTTGCAAGATGCTGTGCTCGCTTCTGAATTGAAGATACAGCACGACTGATGGAATAAGAATCAGACCGAATCTCCGGCCCTTTATCTCTAAGAAAATAAGCAACTTCAAAAGGGCCATTTTTAACCTTTCTAGTATCCTCAGTTACCTTTGAGTAGAGACTCCCATCAGTCACCACATTGGTCATCACACATGGTGGCATAGGAAAACAATCCAAAGCGACAAAAGTATCAGGCACAGCCAGCATCAGATATCGAAGCATCTCTACAAGAGCAGCCATAGTATAAGCCCTACGGGAGTTGTCAACAAGGTCTGATCCACCAGGAGAAGGTTCTTGGATGAAACGCAAAGCTATTCCCACCAGAGTGCGAACACAAGACTGAGATAATACAACAGTGTCTATGAAACCATAAACTACAGGTAATAACAACTGCAGAACCCCAAGTAATTCTTTTTCCTGAAAAGCACAAGATAGAAGACATCACAATCTCAGCAAAATAAACAATAATAAATAAATAAATAAATAATAATGATAATAAAAATTGGCCAACCATTGAAAATTTTCATTGAAATTAAAACAAATGTTTAAGCAGACAATACCTGCAGTTGGTTGAGCACCCAATCAATAACGAGTGATGGGATAAGCAACCCTTCTCTGTGATGCCATTGTAAAATGCGCACAACATACCACCATTTAAAATGCAGCGAAGGCTCTTCACAATCGACGCTCCCCAAGGTTGGATCACTCTTGAGCGGAATTGATCCTGCATACACCATTTGTTGCGACCGATCTCTGATTTGTAAAGCAGAATGGACACTGTTTCTTGAAATAAATTCATCCAACAAATATTGCAAGTAATCAATAACATCTTTTGTCCATTGCTCAGAGCGGGAAATATGTGTTTTGTCTGGCACGCCAGATGATATACTGGAAGAGCCAGGGCGAACCTGCAAGAATAAAGTACAATTTGATCCTTCTAATAATACAAGTATTCAAATTATTTAAAACCAGTTTCAGCCAAACAAAAGCATTACCTGATTGAGATAAGTTACTTTGACAAACCATGTTGCTCTTAGTAATGGCACGTTATTTCTTACAAGGACTTCAAAAAGTGACTTTCTCCTATAACCGTGGGGAACATGATCAGCCAATGACTTTAGCCTTTTATGTTGTTGGGACAAACCCTGGAAATACGTGCAAATTTTCATAGTCAATTCTAGTTAAATTTATCAAAAATTTGTTTGTTTAAATAGCGCATCAAATATTACATCATAAGAAATTAACAAGAAACTTCAAATAAAACAACTGAAGGAGAGGTAATGACTGAGCTTCCACATCAACAATATACACACTTTCCTACAAACTAAACCTTAAAGAAGGGCTGCACAAGTCACTGTCGATGAAGTGAATATCTTAAGTGTAATAACAGCAATAGAATGCCTAAACTAAGAGCCCAATCCAAGTCAATGAAGTCGGCAGATTTCCTAGTAACTTTGGTTGGTGCATTCACCTAGGATTCGAGCAAATTAAGAGAAAGAAAACACAAGTGATGCAATATTAACTTGACTGGTAATGAATGAACTGGTACTCAATCTCTCACATACTTTTTTCTTGCTTGGCCAAGGATGTAAGGTAAGGATTGTTGCATCCACATTGGCTAAACTCCAAGGACGGGAAGAAAGTAATCTAAGTCGTCACATCAAAAATATTGCATTCAATACACAAAGAAAATGATTTTAAAAAATGACAAAATGGAGACTTGGATTCAAGTATTTTCATCTGGGTCCTTTTCAAGTCTTCAGGAAAAGGAAACTTAATCGAGTAGAGGAGGAACACCAACTGCACAGGATTAGATGTTAAGTATATAGCTTGTGACGATCTACTCTAGCAAGAAAAGGTCTAGAAATCGTTCAGAATTCTAAGCCCAGAAACTCTAATCCTACGGAACAGGAAGTAGAAGGAAAGAAAAATAAGGAAATAAGATGGACCAGAGAACCAAATTCATTCATATATGTACTCCACCCAACTAAGAACTAGCTTAAATCAGAACAAAAGCAACCATGATTCTAGTCCTTTCTTCTCTCTATACTCCGACGAATAAAGGGGGCTGCACCACAATTCCCCAAGATATAAACCTTCATGAATCAGAACTAAACTTTAAATTGATCCCGTCCATACTCTTATGTTTTCACTTCAGAGAATCTCAACTCTTAGAGAACCCCTAGTTTGTCTTAAAAGGATAAATTGTTTCATATGGGAACGAGACGACTCAAATAAAGCTGAATGGTCACATATATTCATATTTCAGACTTCAACTGGCTTGGGATTGAGGTGTGATTGATAAAAAAATGATACTGGTAACTTTCTGTATTTCTATATATGATTAAGATCAATCAGTGCATTGGTTGTACTTGCAACATATTTACATCAAGAAACTCTTAAAAAACTGGAGCTATTCTAGTATTCTAAGAGTCTAATACATCTAGAATTTCAACAGTTCGTACCGAGTGAGACTGTCTACACCAAAAACTAAAGAGCAAAATGATAGATAAATTATTCCAAGTGAAGATGCTGTAACTCAGAGGGAAGAATGCAGTACTCTCCAATGAAATCAACACACAGAGGAGAACAAATGTGACAAGTATGATAAGATAGTTACTTGTCCCCCTCCCTTTCTGATTACATAATCTGAAACATTCACAGGTTTGGCTTGATACTACCTGAATTAATAAAGATGCTTCAGTAAATCAGCTTTACAACCATGACAGAGCATGAATAGTATAGGAAAAATCCACCTTTAGTAACAAGTCATCTGTTATGTTAGTGATACGCATCCATTTTCTACCCCTAGAACAACTTGGACACTGAAGATTCATTCAACCAACCCAAAATTGATTGTGATTGAGGCATATATATTTTTTATCCTTGTTCGACAAATCATCCAGTGCAGATTAGTTAAATAATTCAAATCCTTCTGTTTATAAAGTTCAGATGAACTTAGTAATCCAAACCAAATGGGCCTAGCTCTTTGCCAACCATCAACCACGACACTTGATAGTAAGTCAGTGCCTACGTCAAGAGCTTGAACTCACCTCCTATTGTTCATATATGACAGGATCACCATAAGCACACAAATGGAGAGGAAATGTTTACTGTTTTGCTAATCATAGTGAAAAACCTCATCACATACACTAAATACATTTCTGTATCATGCTCAACACGCACTGTTTTTTTCTTTTCCGATTCAATCATTAGCAAGCAATAAGAACATTCAGATGTCATATTTCATTACAAAATCATTCCCATGGATTCCTGATAAGATGGAAGGCTAACCTCAATCCACTTCTTCCTGAACTCTTCTCCGGATGATCTTTGATCGGGAAAGATACCAGGTTTTGTCAACTGTAAGCCCTCAAGAGGAACTCCATAAACCTGACCTGCCTGCAATAAGAACAAATTCATGTGATCACCAGGTTAGCTTCATGCTTTTTGAAAAATGCATGTATTAGACTACATTGAAAGGACAAATGTTAATTCATCGTAATCAAGAGAATTCAAGTAAAAGCCCTGATCCATAGTAAAGATTCCCTTATATATTCATTGATGGCTGGTGGTATAAGCTACAAGGCAAAATAAATACCATCAAGAAAAAGCATATTACCTTTCGCTTCTGAGCTCGAGATTCATTGATGGCCCTGTGACATTTTCTAATTGCCTGCAGAGAGACACAGAGACAGCTAGTCAGTAATTTTAAAATGGCAAACCAATGAACAACAACAACATACCCAGTGTAATCCAACAAGTAGGGTCTAGAGAGGGTAGAGTGCATGCAGACCTTACCCTTACCTAATGGAGGTAGGGAAGCTGTTTCCAAAAGATCATTGGCTCAAGTAACAAATATCAAAGCAAATTCAAAAGGAGTAACATAAGTAATGAAGACGTCACAAATCATACGAGAAGCATTCTAAAGCCTACAGAGAAAAAGAACAGTAACCACAACAACACAAAACGATAACCAAAGCAAAATACACATGTAGTAGCAGTCAAGGGACCAAAAATACGAGAATAGTGCTAATACTATTGGTAATTGGTATGCAAGGAGAAACCGGTCTCTCTGGACAACACTACAACAATCAGTTACCTACCATCCTAATCTACGCCCTCCATAACTTCCTACCTAAGGTCATATTCTCAATAAGTTGGAGATCCGCCAGGTCTTGTCTTGTCTAATCATCTCTTCCAATGCTTCTTAGACCTACCTCTACCTCATCTTTTCATCACAACCAACCTTTCACACTTCTTCACCGGAAAAAAACAGAATGGCATATACACACTTTTCAAATTCCTAGACTATAGTGGCAAGTTTATTGTTGTGTTTCGGAATTAGGGGAAACAAAGCAAAATAAGGCATATATACACTAAACAGACACTAAATTGTACATAAAAGGTAATGCACAGTCCAAATATATATTCTCAAAAGTTTACCTCCTTGCACTTGAAGATAACAGGCTTCGTAAAAGCTGGAAGCTGAGTTAATGATATCTCCTTGACTTCCTGGCAACATGACAATCAAAAAATCAATTACATAATTAGTTTGCCAACCAACCATTCTGCAAGAGCCAAGGAAGAAGAAGATTTATAAGGCCACAAAATAAGAGGAAGAGGAGAAATAAAGAAACAGAAGAATGCTTTTTTTTATAAAGATAAAGAAACAGAAAAATGCAGGAAAAGAAAAGAACAAAGAGAAAATAAAGGAGAAAACAGAAGATTATGCTGGTGAGGAAAAAAAAGTGTGGGTTTCTAGTTGATAGAAAAATAGAAGAATGAAAAAGATCCTGGATTTATAATCACCAACTCCGCACAATAGATGCTTATAGTTCTTCTATTCCACAAGAAAAAAAAAAGATAACGTTTCTAGTATATATTTAAGAGCATTCTTTTATTGATGAAGCTATTAAAGGGCATCCGTAACAGTAATTCTGAATCCTTTCTATGCAGACTTGGATAGGAGCCAGGAACTAAAGCACCACACCAAAACTATACTCCACGGAACAGTTAGGTCTGCAGATAGATTGTCCAAACGGGGAACTAGATCAAGCATTAATCAGTCAACATAAAGTCATAATGCTTGATCGCAAATAGGCAAGGAACTCTTTTTCATCATGGTTATCTGGTTAAACAGTGGATTCATTTGAACAGTACCACACAAATTTAGAGTGAATAATACCACAAATTTCATGTTCCCTAGTGCATAAGGCTACGCCCTCATTGTAGTCCCACTGTTACAAATTCACTAGACAGTGCAACCTTCATGTATTCTTTTAATAGCGGACCATGAATAACCTAAGTGTTAACTAATTGAATTCTCCAAAATGCAGATATGTATTTATTTGGAGAACAGGAAGAAGAAAAAGAGGATAACTTGTAAATTGCCATGGTGAAGCACCTTAATGTTGTTTTAATAATAGAGCAGTTAGCTTAAACAAAGATTTGCAGTCAGAAACAAACAGAAAAAGTAATATTCAAGCAAGTACAAAAAAAATGAACAGCTCAGAAGGAATACCTCAAGACCTTCAACAGTCTCCCGGTAACCGGATTGGACATATTCTTTGTTCAATGTCTCCTCAGGACAATTAGGAGTCTGAGGAAGAAAATCAGGTGGTCCAAGTCTGAAAAGGAACTCAATAATTAGCAAAATGATAAAACGATACCATCTAAACCAAAAAGTACACAGTTTTCACAATTTATATTCGCCAAGTTACCTGGAATTCAGATGTTCCTTGTCACACTTCAATTTAAACGGGGTCAGTTGTAATGGTCGTCTGCAAGAACAAAACAAGCAATCTTAGTCTATCCTTTTTATAAGTAATAATTTTATTAAAAGTGTGGGAATGGAACTCTTGTTTATAAGAAGTATACCAAAAATTAAAAAGCCTACAAAAAAGATACGGTCCTAATCATCTATACATAAAGGAACCTCATGGGTACCGCCAAAAAGAAATAACGGACAAGAGGTTATTCTTCATTTGTGCAAAATTCCATCTCATCGAAAATTAAGGAAGAAAAGGGGAACTACAGATGCATAAAATCCATAAAACCTAAAATTTGAAAGAAAACTCAGGTCTCACATAAGATTGAGACTTTCTTCTTTACTTCCTCAAAAGACATATTATTTTCATATTTGCACTGTCTTGTGCAGTTGTGCTTGTACCAGTACACGGGAAAGATGAACAACACATATTTTAACTGCGCTTCATGATTTTGAATTCCCCACTAAATGTTCCCTTTTACCATTAAGTTCATCTATAGTTAATGACCAACTTATGAATTCACAGACTTTAAAGAAGTGACTGAATTCAGGATCATGTATTATTTGACTTCACCTGCAGTTCATCCTGCCTTAATCAATTCATAAACAAATATAAGGTGAAACTCATACTGATCAGTATGTCAGATGCTGACACAATCAAATTTTTTTCCAAGTAAGGCTGACATGTCCAGATTGTTGAAACTGACATAGTATTAGTGAAATAAGCTTCTGGAATGCTATTAAAAGCATGACTATACCATTACTGCTGAAGTTTCAACACTAAATGGGATATTACCTGGAGAAATTAGGCGGAAGGGAGGCTGAATCCACCCGAGATGAATCCCTGGCTGAAGGCCCCCCAATAGTGCTGTTATTAACTGCACTAGTGCAGCTGCCACCATGATACCTTTGCATCTCTGCAAACTATCACCTGCATGCTGCCTCCAGCATCGGACAGCAGTAGAATGAATTCAAGTCGAACTGCAGGAACTGTTACAACTGTAATTACAAAATTATGTAACAAATAAATAGTAATAGTAATAACAATAATGACTGGAACTAGATTTCAAATAAGGCAATATTCATTGTAGAAATGCACAATTGTGTAAAAACATATAATTATAGGTATGTGTGTTTGTGTCTGCAAAATATATGTTATCTATTTGATAACGATGTGTATGTGTGTAAGTACACATATACAAGTATGCCTATATTGGAGTCTCTGTGTGTGTCTTTATGAATTTATATATATACCAGTATTACATTATTAGAAGTCTCCTATCAAGCATCAACACCTTGAACAGCCTGATCCCAATCCTTCTATACAATTGATCTGATCTTCAAAAAATTGTCTTTGAAGGGCGGTGTTTGTCTTGCTGCAGATCATGTATAAAAATAACAAATCAAAAGCAAAAGAGAATTCAATTCCTATTCCAATGAAAATTTGAAATTTAAACGTACTCTGCAGTTGCTACCTATAAAGGTATATTAGCAGAAGTAACAGACATTTACTTCTATTTATATAAATCTTAAACCTTACAAAGGTACTTGGGCAGAAGATGCTTGATTTTCAATTCCTAGATTTACCATAACTATGCACATACATTGCACATAGAAATCCAAGATATTTACTAACATAGAAATCCCACAACTAATGTAAACTGAGTGAATCTTACGTTTCCACCATTTCTCAACAATCCAAAGATAGTAACTAATCCAACTACACCACATTGCACATTTTGCAGTCAAAAGATACAGAATGGCCTGATTAGCCATCATTGATAGTCCGGAAAAGTAAAAGAAGGAACTAGATCTACCAGTAGTCGAAGTCAAGGGTTTTGAGTGAAGAAAAACACCTACGGGTTCTAAATCACTAATGATCCTCTTACCAAACAGGTCGAAACATTTCTGGCAATGCCAACCAATAGTGAATAAATAACAGAACACCCAAAATAATTACCCACTATTAAAGTAATCTCAATTAAGCAATCAATTAGGCCTCAATCCCAAAATAGTCGAAATTGACTATATGAATCCTTTATATCGCCATCAAGGATTTTGAGTATAGCAAAACAAAAAACTACAGATCCTAGATCACCAATGAGATCCTCTTCCCAAACTGGTAAGACATTTCTCACAATGTCAAACGATAGTGAACAAGTTACAGAACGTCCAAACTAATTACCCAATATTCCAGTAGTCTCATTAATCAATCAACTAGGCCTCAATCCAAAACAAGTCATGATCGATTATATGAACAAGTTACAGAACGTCCAAACTAATTTACCCACTATTCCAGTAATCTCATTAATCAATCAACTAGGCCTCAATCCAAAACTAGTCATGATTGATTATATGATTCATTTATAACGACTTTTGAGTAAAGCTTAAAAAACTACACATTCTAGGACCCATTTGCCCAAGAGAATTATGCACTTTTTTATGGAAAAAATTTCACTTTATTTGAAAAGCAGTGTTTGGTCATAAAAATCTAAATACAACTTGAAGTTGTAATTGGAATTAAAAAAACACCCAAAACCTTGTTTTCATTTTCACTATATTTTCCTTTTTCAAATTTAACCAAAAATTTGTATTTTTCATAAAAATGACCCGCTTATTTATTATACCAAATAAGTATAATTTGCAAAACCTATAACCAAACACAACTCCAACTTAGAAAATTCCAAATGAAGTGAACAAATATTTGTAATAATATGTAGTAGCTCAGATATGGGATATTCAGTTTCCTCAATAAGTTTCTAAGGCATACTTATCCTTGCCAATGAGCAACTTCTATAGAGGTGACACTGAACAATTGATATTTAACTAAATTTTATCAAGGTCTTTGTTCAAATACGTATTACTCATATCTACAATTATTAGTCTTGGACTGAACATGTATATATTTGTTTTTTCTGCCATTGCTTTACAGTAAAGCTCACGATTTTTTTGCACTTAAAGCCCCAATGGACCTTAGAGCTCTTTTGCGTTTTTTGCTTTTGATAACACAGTATCTATTGTGAGATGATACTTTTTTAGAGCAGTTTGATTGTATATTTCATATAAATTAGTCAAGTAGGGTGATTTTTCTAAATCTAAGAAATTGGGGGTCTAAATTATATTTTTAAAAAGCACATTCAAATTCTTCGCAAAGGATATGACCAGACACAACTCCAGCTCCAACTTAAAAATTCCAAATAAAGTGAATAATATTTGGCTTTCATGACAAAAGACCTACTAAATCACAAACAAGATTCTCTTCCCAAACTAGTCAAACATTTCTTGCAATGCCAAACGCTAGTGAATAAATAACAGAACGTCCAACATAGTTACCCACTATTACAGTAATCTCAATTAATCAGTCAACTAGACCTCAATCCCAAACCAGTAGCGATTGATTATATGAATCCGTTATATCGACGTCAAGGGTTTGAGTAAAGCAAAAAATCCTACAGATTCTAAAGCATAACGAGATCCTCTTCCCAAACTGGTACATTTCTCTCAATGCCAAATGATAGTCATAAATAACAGAACATTACAGTAATCTCAACTAATCAATCAACTATGCGTCAATCCAAAGTAATCGCGATTGACTATATGAATCCTTTATATCTATGCCACGCTTTATTTGAGCCCATTTCATTCCAACTCTAAATAATACTCCACATCTTTAAAGGCAACTTAATAAAAGGTTCTCTAAATAGCACACACACATACAAGTCATACAAATGACCTCAGGTACTACAGTAATCAGAAGCCCAACAAAAATCATTACTCTTAACCCTAAAAGAGCAAATAAGTGAAATAACTATTTCAGGGGAGGAAATCAATGCCCACCCCTCCAAGTAACTTCAGTAGCATTAGTTAAACAGATGAGCAACTACTAAAATGCACAAATTTCCATAATTTCAAAAGATTAAACTCAAATAACCACACCCAGAATGTAACAAACAAAGCCCAACATAACAGACCCCAAAAAATTTGAAAATTCTAAGCAGTTGTTTGATTAAGCAAAATAGATCACCTGAATAAATCAAGAAACGCCAGAAACCGCGGAATCTACCACAGCCAATCACTTCTGATTCTCAAGATTACTGAAGTTTGAAAAAAAAGAGGGGTTTTTGAAACTGAAAGTGAAAGCTAGGGTTTTGGTCCCCCAACTCAAAAAAAAAAAAAAAAAAGAGGGATAACAAAATTCAACGATTGCGAAGCAAAAGATTCAGATTTCAAGTCTAAAGATAGAAGCTTTGTAAGATTTATAGATTGAATAAGAATTTTATCGAACGAATCGTATATAGATGTAGCAGTATTTCTTTTTTGGTGTATGTATAGGTTTGATGTATAGATATAGAGAGAGAAAGATAGGAACAGATTGAGTTAAAAAATGTTGTAGTGAGAGAAAGAAAGAGAGAGAAGGGTCTCGGATTTGAGGAAAGCGTGGGGATGAGAAGGGGGGTTTTGACTCTTAAGATGATGATGGTGTGTTCTATAATTGGTAATTTTAAGAATTATACTTACTTAACTTGTGTAAAAAAAATATATATATATATAATATTACTCACTGACTATAACAATTATTTATTTAAATTTTTTACCCAAAAAAAACAATTATTTAAAAATATTGAAGATTTGTTTTGACCAAATTTGTATTGACCAAATAGGAATTTCTTTTTTTCTTAGGATAAGAACAACCTACAACATAATATAATTTTATTATATTGTTAATGAAAAAAATTTATAATTTGAAAGTTTTTATTTTGTGGTTCCTATGTGAAATTAGACTGATATATATTATGTTGTTTATATTCTAAAATTGTATTAATATTGTTTGTGCATGTTTTATAAATAAAGTAAACGTAAACATAATTATAAACGTGAATAATTAAAAAATGTAACATAACACAAATAAGTTAGTTAAGAACTTAAGATATGAAAAAAATATTATCGTAGAAAAACAATTCTAACGAACTTTTTTGGGATAATGCATGAGTGTAATTTGAATAATGTGCGATATATTTAAATTGATATTTTAATAGTGTAAAAGATCATAATATGAGAGTTTTTAATATACGACAAATGAGTGTGTTTAGTAACAAAGTAAATATAGATATAACTAAAAACTCATAAATGATGAAAAGACAAAGTATAACACATAATTTAGTTACGAACTTAAGATATGAAAAATATTATCGTATAAAATTTTCACAAGATTTTTTTTTTCTGAAGAATACATAATTGTAATTTGAATAAACTACGTTACAATTTAATTTTAATATTTCAATAGCGTAAAAGGATCATAATATTAGAGTTTTTGAAATACAATAAATGTGTATGTTTTACTAACAAAGCAAGTACAGCTATCTAATCTTCATACTCTAATAATGTAAAAATATCGTAATATGAAAGTTTATAATATGTGATTTATTTATTTTTTTATGAACAAATAGTTTTATTACTAAATAAGCAGTATATACAACTTTAGTTGGTTCTATATATTAAAGTATGCTGGAATTTTTTGTGATTCCTATCTTGTCATGTAGTGTATACACATACAGACACTATACTATACACACTTGTATGCTCAGATGCATTTAAAAAATAAAAAATCTAAAAAACATCTATTTGAAAATAGTGTTCTTGAGTATTTTCTTTTAAGTTAAATTATCCCAACTCTAGCATATTTGGGATGATATTTGAAAATAGTGTTCTTTGAGTATTTTCTTTTAAGTAATTATTGGAGTATTTTATGGATAACATAAGTAGATCGCAGATATAAATTTATTTGTTTTTATTCTTTCTTTACTTTAAAAGGAGGGCATGAACTATCCGTAATCAATAATGAGTAGGAATTTGTTTCCTTACGTATTATAACCTAGTAAAAACGTTATTTGAAAAGTGAAACTTCACTAACAATCATTTGCGCATACTAATAAATAAAATAAGTGTAACTATATCTAGAAACGCAAGAAATAATGAAAATATATAGCACAATATAACTAAGTTAGTTAAAAAAAACTAAGATATGAAAAATATTATTGTTGTAGCGAATTTAACAATTAAATGTTTTGAGTTTGATATAGGTTGGAATTTCTAATATACGATCACTACAACAAAATAGTTTTTAGCTGCAATTAATTCTTAATTGCCGCTAAATATGTATTTTTAGCGGCAGTTGACACTCTTTGTATATGTCCCTAAAGCTTTTAGCGATATTAATTCTAATAACACTTAACTAATGCCGATAAAAACTTTAACACTTTTTATTAATATTAATATTTAATATCGCTACAAGTTATTTTTATTATAGTGGATGTTTGCATGAACTTAACTAACAAAGCAGTCATAACTATTATTTGACACAAAAATTATGAAAAGATACAACACAAACTATTGAAATATTTTTTTTAAAATAAAATATAAAAATAATTGTCGTATCAGATTTTTTTTTTTTTTTTTAGGTGTGATGGATTATTCTATCTTTAATTTTTATGCCCTAATAACACATAATGTCACAATTAGAGAGTTTCTAATATGTGATATATATGCGTCTCAAGAAAACTAAAATTAGTTAAAAACTTAAGAAATATAAATATTACCACATCACAATAATTAACAATTGATTATTATTTTTTAGGTCACATATGCTTGTTCTTGAAGTAAAGTACTAGCTACAATTAATGGAGTAAGAATTTTAACTAATAAGTATCAAAATATAAAAAAATCAAATCGTATACAAGTCTGTCAATATATAATTTATATGTATAAAAAATATATTTTTATTTAGTAATGCAATATAATTTTCGAACAAAGGCATGTCAATCGTCACCTCTCAGTTATATGTGGCTCTACCACTGACTAAAATATGGTGTGATTTTTATATCTTAATATCATAAAATAATCATAATACGAAAGTTTTTAATATACAAATTATGTGTGTATTTTACAAACATAGTAATTGCAATTGTAAATAGAAACACATAATTATCCGAAAAGACACAACACTAGAGTACTAATTAATTAAAAAATTAAGATATAAAATTTATCTTATCAAATTTTAATAATTGAAATTTTTGAGGTGTCATACAGTTATTTTTTTAAATAAAGTATGATATATCTAATTTTAAATTCACCCTAATAACGCAGAGAGGTTATAGTACGAGAGTTTCTAATATGTGATGTGTATGTGTGTTTCACTAATAAAACAAGTGTAAATAAAATTAGAAACACGTTAATAATGAAAAGATATAACAGGAGATAATTGAATGATTTAAAAATTTAAGATACGTAAAAATATAATCATATCAAAATTTAACAATTCATTTTTTTAGGTATCTAGGATTTTCCCAAGGAAAAATATAATACGATATATTGATATTTTATAACGTAGAAGCATTATAATATGCGAGTTTCTAATATGCAACAAACATTTTATTAAAAATGTAAACAACAAATATAATTAAAAATACATGAAAAATGAAAAGGTATATCATTAGATAATTAAGAGGGTGTTTTAATTGAATTATAAGTTAGTCAAATCTAATTTTAAGTCAGTTTGACTTTTAAAAGTGTTTAACAAATATAATAAACAATAAATATAATTAAAAATACATGAAAAATAAAAAAATATTGCACTAGGTAACTAAGGGTCCGTTTGGATGGGCTTAATAAAAGCAGCTTTAAAAAAGTACTTTTGAAAGTGTTGAAACTTATTTTTAAAATAAGCAGTTATGCGTTTGGATAAAAGTGCTGAAGTTATTATGCCAAACGTGAAAAGGGAAAATGGAAGAAAGAGATATTAGGGTTATATGGGTAATATGGAGATTGTATAAAAATATTAAGGGCAAAAAGATAAAAATGTGGTCAACTTAAAACAGCTTATAAGCTAAAAAAAAAAAGCACTCCTACCCCAGCTTTTAACTTTTGGCTTAAAATAAGTTTTTTTCAACTTAAAATAAGTTATTTTGAGTATAGCCAAACAGTTAAATAAGTCAAAAATCAGCTTTAAAGTCAGTTTGACCAGCTTTTAAGCTAAGCCAAACAGACTCTAAGAGGGTGTTTGAATTGACTTAAAAGTTGATCAAACTTATTTTCAAGTCGGTTTATAACTTTTATAAGTGTTTGACAACATAATAAATAACAAATATAATAAAAAAATACATGAAAAATTGAAAAGATATAGCACTAGATAACTTAGAGGGTGTTTGAATTGACTTATATGTTGGTCAAACATATTTCTAAGTCTGTATTTGACTTTTAAAAGCGTTTGACCAATATAAAATAACTTAAAATAAGTCAAATATGATTTAGAATAAGTTAGAAAGTGTTTGACCTGATTAAAAAAATAAGTTAAAAATCAAAAATAAATCTTTTCTACTATTATTTTTTGACCTAAAAATTATTTAAATTTGACTTCTTATTTTCAACGGCAAGTTGGTTTGATAAACTAAGATGAGAAAAATATTACCCTCTCAGATTTTAATAATTGATATTTTTGAACAAAATATTTTTGGTTTTCCATGAATTTGATAGTTTAGTAATGTTATGATTTTTTATCTTAAAATTAAGTCATTGACGATAGTCATTGTTTCTTCTGAGTTCTCAAAAGATAGGCATAAATATAACTTAAAATGAAAAAAAAAAGAAATATAATAATACAAAACTGCTAGATTATTTAAAAACTTGATACATGAAAATTTTACCAAATTAATTTTTGGTAATTATTTTATTTGCCTAAATTAGAATTTAGTGAAAGGTGTGATATGCTAAATTTAATGTTATGCTTAATATTGAAGTTTTGGTCTATGTCATATTTTGACATTTTTTTCTATATTACTGCACATAGTTTTTTTTCTTCTTTATAGCCCTAACTTATTTGGTTGATTATAGTAAGAAAGCTTTTAATTTAGGAAATGAAGTCAAAATATCATTATTTATCTAATAGAATTTAGAATTATATGTTTCAATTTTCAAAGTTTTATTCAAGATTAGTAAATAAAAAGCTTTTATAAAAATTCTTGTAAAATTGAAAATAAATTTTTCATGTTGTATATGCCAAATAATATTGTAGTAATTGCTGTCATTTAAAAATAAAAAAATTATTTATTTTCTTTCATTTTTTAAATAATTGTGAATTTTCTAACATAGCTGTAAAAAGTGTAAAAAAATTTCTGGCACGCTTTCTCATTTGATGAAACATAATTAAATTCAATAAGTTTTCTTGTAGCATGAATATCATATATGCTGAGTAATCACTTTTTTAATTAGAGAATTAATTTATCGCAAAGGAATTATTAAATTTACAATATGACGTATAGTAGCTCTCACTCATAATAGAATGAAAGCAAGCAAGAACGAAATGAGCGCTTACCCTATCGACCGAAGCTACTATTCTAAAATAAGAAACTTCTAAATTAAAAAACTACATGAAAGGTAATATACTGAGCTAGCCTCCCGTTATACACCAATGTTTGAAGAGGACCGTTAACCATTACCAAAACAAAGAAGGGCTATTGGTCAATTTCTTATAGTTGACCGATAGAGTTCGACCAATTGAGACAGGGTAGATGCGACCGATGGAAGGGGTCTAATCTGAAGAAGGAAGTCATTTGTGGACTGACTCCGACCCTATACCAGAAAACAAGAGATTCGCGGTATGACTTCAGATTTTCTTAATATTGGATTATTGATTCTTTTAAAAGTGCAAGTGTTAACAATATACATATGGAATAAATTTAAATTTGTATATAAAGATTATTTTCAAAAGAAAACCTAATAATAACTTTAGATATCTCAAAATATACTCTCTTGTTATTATAGTATTGGTAAAATTACTCGCGCTTCGCATCTCTCAGTTATTAAAGCTAAAAATTATATTAACTTACATGCAAAATTACGTGTATTAATAATGTAAAGAAAAATGATAATTATAACATCTTATCATTTATCCTTTAATCAATCATCTTTATTTGATTTTATAATTTATCCTTTGCTTTCAAGAATTGTTACTATTTGATATTTTTAGGGAATCAAATGAACATCAACTAGAGTTATTAACTTTTCTAATAAATAAATAATTATTGGTGAATGCATAATTAAATTTTAAGAAGCTGAAAATAGTGAATAAATATTATAATTCTGACGTGTAGAAAGTTCAGCTCTACCTTTTGTCTTACATATATCATTTTAATGCTCTCCCACTCAAATGTATCATAAGTTATTTATTAAAATGAAAAATTAAAGAGAGAATGTATCATATTGGACAACAATTTTGAACTTATTATATATATACTTGAAAGAGGAGAATATTACACAAAACAATTCATTTTGTTTTGAATATTTTTTTAAAAAAATTAAATACTAGAGTGATGGAGTTCAATATAAAACTACACTTATATTCGAACGGCAATTTCGAGAAACACATTTATTACTTCAAAAAGGGATTTTACAACTTGCAGTAAACTTGAAAATTTGTCCATACTTCATATTAAATATAAATAGTTAATTTATTCTGTAGTTATTTATCTCTCTGTGCAAAAGAAAAACAAAAAGTTTAGATTTTTTGTCGTTTCAAAAAGAGAGGAAATACCTCCATTTTGTAGACAACAAATGATAGTGTGAATAAATATATATTGTGTCTTATCGAAAATGTTACAATTTTGTGTAAAAGTTACAAACCTTTGAAAATAGCACAATCTCTTATAAAAGTCACAAATTTAAATAAAAGTGTCAATCCTTTGTAAAAGTCACAACATTTTTCACAAAAGTCACAATTTTTCATAAAAGGGAAAAGGGCACGACTAGTTTTGAAAATAAATAATTACTTCATTCTTCCATAATTGTTTGACAGGTATACTAAAAATAGATGTCCAAAATTAATTGTCAATTTAAACAATGAAGAAATAATTGGTCATTTTTTTTCAATTCTGCCTTTAACAATTACTCCATTTTGTTCGATTGGAAAGTTATGTAGAATTTTGATATTTTTGATATAGTAGATTTATATTAGTCAAATTACACCTTATATTAAATTTTTCTTGAAGGGAGCATATGACCTTACCCCGACAAACAAATATGGACGGAGGGAGTAAAAGAGAATTTTGATTTGTGGTGAAACCACGTAGACGGGCATATGATTCTCTTTTATATGATATCAAAAAATGTATTTGGCATGAAAGTGTTTTGGCACAAAATGACGCGACCTTCCTTTGTGGGGTAAGGTTGTAACTAAAAGAGGCTGACAAGTGTATTGATGTAAATACAATTTTTTCACGCAAAATGCCCTCTAAAATCAAACTACTAAAAGAAAAGTCTTAAACCAATAGATGATTTCAAGAAATTACACTTTCCAATAATTTTTTTTCTTCCCAATAAAAAAATAATCCAACTGAAAATATGATTGGCAGGACATTTTTTTGGCACGATTTGAAACGAGTTGTAAATTTTAGTTTTTTTTGTAATATCACTGAAAAGTGAACGGTGATTGGGTAAATTATTTTATTTCTTGCACTCAAATTATTCTTAAAGTAAAATCACTTTGAATATATCAAAACCACTACTCCTCAAAGTGATACCACTTCTAAAAAGTCCAATTTATAATAATTACTTTTCAGTTCACTCTGCCCAAGGAATTGAGGTCCCACTCACAAAAAAAATGTGTTAAAAGTTTTGTTTCTTTCTCCTTTTCCTTATTTCGTATCTTCTTCTACTCCCTTTTCTTTTCTTTACGTTTCTTCATAACTTTTTTAGTATTCTTATTAAATATATTTATTTATCAGAATTGAAAACTTCATATTTTTAGTTTTATTGTTTTGCTCGTGATTTACTGTGGATCATTTTAAATTAAACGAAAAATAAATTAATTAATATGATTTTTCAAATGTTAAAATCAAGTCAAATTAATTAAGTTGATTTTTCATCATTTCGACTTTTTTTTATTTTTCTTGCTATTTGATTTTTGTGGACTTCTCAAAAGTATACGATACTATAAAATTTTGATAAGATACATATATATAAGATCCTTCAAAAAGCAAATTACGCTTTATCTAAGAATTTAATCATTTTAAAGAAATATAAATAATTTTTTCCAACGATTTTACTATTTTCTTACACTATTAAAGATGACGATATATTAAGATATCATGTCAATATTAAATTTAAATAACATAATAATTAAATTATGAATCATTTTCAACAAGAAAAAGTACTATCAACATTATCAAAATAAAAATAAAAATTAAACAACAAAGTAAATGCACTAAATTTTATTACCATGATAAAAACACATGAATACTAACAAAGAAATCAAAAAAAAATATTTAAAATATTCTTCTTAAATTTTGTAGAAGGTTATATACAAAATTATTACGGATCATTTATTAATAAAATGAAAAAATTTATCCAAAAAGTTCAATGCCTAATCTTTTATCAACGAACACATAAATTAATTTATTATTCTAAAATTAAAATTTTATGATTTTTTATTTTTAATTTCACTTTGTTCAATTTCTCTATCTTATTGAAAAATTTTTTTTCCTCAAAACATTATTATTAAATATTATTGTAGCGTGAATGTTAAAGTTTAAACGAATAATTTATAGATAATGAGTTCGAGTCCATATTAGTTCTCAATTTTAAGTATATTTTTGAAAAATTAGACTCTTTGAAGCTTTTAGAATTTAAATAATTTTTAACTTCTTATTCTTTTTGGTAAAAGATTGTAAAAGTGTATATTGGATCATTTTCACAAAAATTAAAGATAATTCATTAATATAAGTCGAATCATTATGATAAAAATAAATGTAAAAGATATATACGAGTTATGCTCCCTCACAAATACAAGTCAATTGAATGTGATAATATATGCATGATCAAGTTATAATTGTATAATAAATTAGTTAAATACATGTCAACCTGATCAATTTATCTTCACATTTTAGGGGTTATTAAACTACATTTATTGATAATATCTCATTGTAAAATCTCTTGTGATATTCATTAAACAACTAACATAAAAGACTAAATAAATTTTCTTTGTCAATTATGAGCGAATGTTATTTCTTAATATTCACTTAAACAACAAAGGCTGATATCTATTTTCACGAAATAGTTCCCACATAATCATAGACCTTAAGCACTATTTTCTCTCTTCTTTATTCGTTATATTAAAATTTTTTCATTTACACATTTATTCCATTTTCATTCTTAATAATATTCATAATTAGGGCTGGACATAATATGATTTAAATAAAAAAATCGAACGAACTAATTTTTTTAAAAATTTATGGATCAATTTTGATTTCAAAATTTAAATTTTCAATTCGATTTTCAGTTTTTAACTAAAAAAAATTGATTAATTGAAAAAAAATAAAATTTTCTCTCTATATAATCTTCACGCCTTAATTAAGGTAAGTTACTTCAGCCCAGCCAGCCCATAGCCCACAACCCAATTCAATCAAAAAGTCCCTAAATTGAATCTGAAATCGTTAACTCAAACAATAAATCCCATCTCTCAACTCTCGTCAGTCGTCATTTGACTTGAAATAATCAATTACGACTTACGCCACAGTCCACCAGTCCGTCGTCTCTCAATAGTCAACTCTGACTCTCACCGAATGCTC